>NC_136530.1:24822921-26122921 GCF_910591455.1 Pholis gunnellus
AACGTTCAGTACAGTTTCATAAATCATTGAGAAATGGAAAGAGAATGGAACAGTAGTATATCTGTCTAGAAGTCTGACTGATGGGGTTGTCACATGAAGTTTCAAGCATCAGAGGTTGAGATTTTAAAGACAGTTGTTGGCCTCACCAGTCACATCTTTATGGGAGAGTGACAAAGAGAAAGCACCTCTAAAAACTAGAAGTACTGCCTCGAGGTTGTACGCCTCCTCCCAACCAGTCATGTTGCCGTTTACATCATATCTGTCCAAAAAGTCAACAATTCATCATCTTATCCTATTAGACATCTGTGTGATATTTTCATCATTAGCAAATGATTCTTGAGCTATTTCCATTAACATGTTTCAGGTCACATTCATCTTGACCTTTGACCACCAAATTATAATCAGTTCATCCTTGAGTCCAGGTGGGCGTTTGTGCCAAATTGTAAGAAATTCCCTCCGCTTCCCACAAAATCACCGTTGGAGGACAGACTGTCGAGCCATAGAAAGCTCATCAGAAGAATAACACTTACAATACTTATTTAATTATTACAATACTGTATTGTAAAGTGTTACCTACAGAGGCCACAATGAACCCTTCTGAAAGAAGGTTCTATGATATGATGAGACCTAAATTGAGCGTTTTGGCTGTCAGACTAAACACCATGTGTGGTGTAAGCCAAACACTGCACATCATCATAGAGATGCCAGCACTAGCATGACACATGGTGGTGGCAGCATCATTCTCTGGGAATGCTTCTCTGCTAAAATTATACAAGGAAAACCTTCGGGGCAGATTTTCTTTCCAGCAAGACAATGAGCCCCAGAATGAAGCCAAAGCTACAGGGATGGTTCCAAAACAACCTTTTTTTGTCAGATTCATGAAGCTGCATGTACACCTGGTTTTGTGTTTTAAATCTAAATCATTAAGGAGCTTACAACCCCCACAGGTAGCCATGAATGGATGTAGAAACACTCTTAATCAGTTTGCATGTCATTACTTATCCCTGCTCTACCACTCAGAGCTGTCAGAGAGAAGAATGGCGAATAAAAAGTGCCGTTGTACTTTGACTGTGTGACATCTGTGAGGTTCTCCAACAGCACCATAATGTCCATACCATTCATTTATCGCATCTGTAAACCATCATCAGGGTAAAACGTCTATCTATTAATAAACATTCATAGTTCTAATGTTGGAACAGACCATACAAAGTGCTTCACAACTCAAGATATAATGGAAGATGATGGCTCAAACAAAACCAGTCTCTCGACTCAACTGGGTTATTTCATCTAAGACTCATGTCTGAAGTGTCTGTGAGGTTCTCACCACGCATTCTTCTTTATAGGATGTGTGGGGAAAGTCAAGGCCTGGGTTTTGTGAGTACACACGGTTCTATTCATCTGACCACTGAGATCAATCCAGTAGCAAAGTTACAGCTGGATTTGAAAAAGATGCATTTCACTCACTATCACCATGCAATGCTTGAATTACAATACAATACAGTCATTTAGCAGACACTTTCATCCAAAGTGTCGTACAATTCAGATTCTATCACATACCGTAGGCACAGGAGCAATTTTGGGGTTAAGTGTCTTGCTCAAGGGCACATTGACATGAGACTAGCGGAGACAGAGCTGGGGATCGAATCACCGATCCGCTGATCAAAGGTAGCCCTGCTCTCCACTTAGCCACGGCGCTTGAACAGTTTTACAATGAAGAATGTCCAGATGTTCAATGCTGATAGAGAACTATTCACACAGACTCAAGACTGCAATCGCTGCCGAAGGTGCATCCACTATATATTGACTATATATACTGGATATACAGCATGTACTATATGTATATATATGTATTAGATGAGGAAAGAGAAGACTTGAACGACTGGTCGCCCCATTCTCTCCCAACATCACAAAGTGATCCTTACGTTCCATTCAAATCCCCCAACAGCAATGCCTCCGGCTGCTCCTGTTCCTGCTAGACCAATAAACAAACCGCTGCCAACATTACTGGACATCAGAGAGGCTCCAATCTGGAAACACACAATATATACACATAAACAACAAAAGCTTTAGTCTATTATATCAGAAAGTAGAATTTATACAATATTTGATAAGCCTTTAGAATACAGTCCTTGTATTGTGGTGTAATTGTTTAGTACGTTAGTGGGCTATATACCGAGACAAATATATATGTACAAGGGAAGAGGACAGTGACCGTGTTGTGGCTGCCATGCCTCGTCTCTGAGAATCAGGCTTCAATCTAGCAAGAATCTATGTAACCCTGTCTGGAACTTTTGAACACAGCCGTTCTCTGAATCAAGCTCCTTTGGAGACTTCTGGGCATTCTGGTCCTCAGACATACTGGATATCAACATCACTCACCTCCTGGTACATCCTGCTGGGGCTGAACATGACTCCTGAAGATGACGCAGAGGTCATCAACTACATTTGTCCAAGGGCCCGAATTTTTCCAAGTAGTCAATGTGGGGCCGGATGTTCAAATATATGTATTTTCTATTTATTTAGGCCTAATTAGCCTATCACAAAAAATAAAAAGACAATGCTCTTGAGAAATCAGGGACTAGATGGAAGAAATATTGGTATTGACCTGCACCAGGAGTGGAAAGGTCGAGGAAAATAGTTTTAAAACTTTTGAGCTTTCAAGAGTATCTTTTCCTCTGCTCTTGCACAAACGTCTGTATAATGAAGACATCTCCTCTACTTTTTGATCTGACTAAACTGTGTGAAATGGGAGAAACTGATCTGCAAAGGAACTGCAGCAGACTAAGTGTCACACTGAGCACGTCTGAATCTCAATCACACAGGGCCTGCTAAAGAGCTGAGGATTCCCACTGTTCACCAAGTGTTGGCATATTAGAATCAAAGGAAATTGTATGTGCGATGAAAAGTCAATATATCATAGCTCAGAATAATAAAGAGGCTTTTTTTCTTTTACTAAATGAATGCACCACACGTAGTTTGGATTTGACCTATCTATAAAAAAACGACTTTGTTATTCACACTGTTAATAAAGCTTAAGTTTGACCTTCCATGCTGAAACATCTCAATACTTATTGGCTACTGACTCCTGTGCTGTCCTCTACTGTCAGAATAACTGTTCTGTGATGTCTTCAGTCCAAACAGAACAAAGATTCAGACAAAAAACAGTACAACATGTTGACAAAGACATATTGTATTATGACATACAGCACATCAACATGTTACTATGGAATTGAGAAGAAAACATCCCACACCAGTCAGATATATGGTACTCACAGGCCACCAGGTCATTGAACGTCCAGCCAGGAAGTAGCCCCTCACAGTGCTGCGATTGGCTCGCGCTGATGACTGTAAAGGAGGCAGAGGTAGAGAGCAGGCCAGCAGCATACTTCAAACTGTGTTCTCATGCAGTCTCACACATTTACAACCAATGAGCACCATGAGCTCCCAGAATTGCTGTTCTCTTTACATACTCAAAATAATGAATAAAACACATACTGACTCATTAAAGAACAAGCACCTTTCAGGTAGCCTAGATCATGAAAGAAACATCTCAAATACAGAAACATGTTTAGCATGTACAGAAACGTGCAATCATAAAAAGGACTTGAACCACTGTCACCTGTCCATGTACTGTAAAGCTTTAATGTTTTTCACATAAAGAGAAGTACCACTTTTAGAGCCCAATCTGGCTCTTTGCCAGGCACCTCGTAGTATCCAGGACTTAGCATTTTCTCCAATCATGTCTTAGGACACTTAAATAGCATTTGTGACAACCAAAAATGGTTATATATTTCAATTAGTTACAGGAGCTACATTCCAAATTCAAAGCATAGCTATGACTGAGGGATTGCCTACACAAGGCTCTCAACATGATGACGGCTGAGCAGGTAGCTAGCAGTTAACAGCGCTAACAGTGCAGACAACGGCAACAGCGCTGACAGAGCGACTACGCTGTGGGTTGGATACTATACTGCTGGCTCTCCACTATATCTTTACAATAGTTGTTTGATGATGTATGAATTAGTACATTTTGCAGCTTTAAGTGTGAGCTCACAGGGGTTTAACACACTATCACGAACACCTGTTATAACACCTGAGATAGGTCTTAAGATACTGTAGGTGCAAGTGTTACATGAGTTGAGCCACTTCCAGGTCTTACCCAGATCCCAACCACCATGACGAAGACAAAGTACACGACAACCACAGCGATGTCAGCAGCATCCACACTGATACCTGTGCTGGGAGGGGCTCCAGTGGTGAACCCTGAGGAGCTGCTGCCTGCAGCTATGTACACACAAATCAAAGCATACAGCAGAGATTTAACTACAATATATACAAAGTACACGTATTAACTGTAATTCAACAAGGCTGTAGAGGATGCCAGAATGTCAGCTGTGACAACAGTAGGGCTGAATTTCCAGTAAATGTGTGGCTGAAAGTGTTTGACTCTTTCTAGTGACTCGGGTTTCTACGAGTCACTCATTAAATTGAATGGGGATTCCGAGTCACTTGATTCACTGAGTCAGGCCCCGAGTGACTAACGACCTTAGGCAGTATTAAACGAGGCCAGCTGACCAACTGCAACATTACACAACTTAAATCAACTCCAACGTAAAGAAAACAACTATAAACACTGATTACAGACTGTTGGATTTTATGATTGATCAGTAATAAACTTCTAAAAGAGGACAAATTAAAATTCATGGTTCATGGTTGTGCAAAAGTGCACAAAATGATAGATGAATTTTGTTCCTGTACCCCTAATTATGAAAGCATAGTTGAGTAATGTTCTAAATAGAAGCCACATGGATTTTTTTTTAAACTATTCTGGATGTTATTTAAACAGGTTTTGTGTGTAGTAATTTAACTAAAATGTACTTACGGGCATTAAAAGAAAATACATTTCAACCAAATGGTTCCAGTATATGTGGGCCATTGTGAATGTGTGGAGAAAGCTATTCCAGATACAGTTACCCACAGAGCTCACAGCTGCACCTCCATAGGTTAGGGGTGGTGGCAGATGTCTCAGTGGAAAATCAGTTTTTTTGACATAAGAGAACTGACACTTTCAGATGACCGTTCCACCTACAGGCCCCAAAGATACATCACTCCTTCCTCATTATACCCCAACAAGGCCAATAATGTTTGTCTTGCACGGGCAAAAGGTGAAATGATAATGCAGGTGTTGTAGTGAAAAGCTCATACAGATGTGTAATGTCCATTCCTGTTAAGAGTTGATGAATCAGCTGTTTTAACACGCATCTGTCTCCTGTATAGTTTGTATCTCTGCCTTCCTGTGTTCCTGTGTCACATGTTTTGCAGAGCTGTCTGTAAAGTCTGCTTAGGACCTGCCATAAAAATAAAGCTTGCTGTTGTGTAAGCAGTAGTTCACAAAGTCTACGAGCATGAATGTGAGTTAAAGAAGGTCATACCTGTAGTGAGACTGGCAGACATGCTGATTCCGAGTTTCCCGATTGTGTTAAAGGCACTCAGTCCTCCAGTGATTGTCCTGTATGAGTTCCTCTGACTCTATAACTGAGATAGTCGATCCTGCTGCTTAACCCTGACAGCGACGTGAGAATCAGTGCAGTCAACCTGGAGCTTAATTATTAATCAGTCTGTTATCGAGACAGGAAAACTTCTCTGGTTAGCTATAATTGGCAAGCCCTGACACACATGACTTCATTTAAATGGAGATCCAGTTGGCTCTGGGTACAATGCAGTATGTAGTTTGATTTCATGTTAAGTATAGGGATGCACCGATTTGACTGTTTCAGTCCTCATATCGATACTGATACCTGGGCCGGAACCGAGTACTGATCCGATACCAGTGTTTAATCAATATGCTGTATGCCTCACTGTGTGGAAGAGACTGGGATCACTGTTCTACAAGTACGGCTTGACTTAAACATTGCTTTACTAGTTTAGTAAAACAAAATGTAACAAATAAATGCATAGATATAAATGTACTAAATTGGTATTTATTAAAATAATGGTATCCGATACCAGATCCAGCTATCTGAGTCAGAATTGGACAGATATCCGATATCAGTATTGTTATCGGCACATCCCTATATCTAATCGGTCAACACTGATCAATGACCATATGCTGCTCCTATAGCTGTGTCTCAGTTCAGGGGCTGCATCCTTCAGAGGCTACATTCGTAGACGGTCACGTCACAGTGCGGCGACTAGGCTGTCCCAATTCGCATATTTGTTGAAGACTGAATTCAAATGCAGCCGACGAATGCAGCCTTCAGGTCCAAGATTGGATCCTTCGCGGCACACCATATCCTGAGATGCATTGCGTGCCGATGAAAATTGTATTTGAACCAACATGGCGGCGAGTGATGCGGGAGCTGGAGAAGCAGCAGTTTTCACTTTTAAATGTAAATATTGGGTTTCAACTCACTCTAATGTCACCGATACTAATGTTGAAGCAAAATAAGAGATCGTATCACGTGTGTTAAAGTGATCGGTTAAGTTACGTGACGTTGTAACTGACAAGCTAACTGACGTTAGCCGCTGCGCTATTACCGGCGGCTGCCTGCATCCGACCGTAGTTAGCCTTAAAGTAATTTTTAATAACTTCACTTTCAAACCTCAGAGGTTGAATAATATCTTACTGAGATTGTGATGATTTTATAGATGATTCATATTTCATATCATGAACATAAACGGACCAACGTGAGCTCAGGTAGACAGGTTGTGAACCTGAAATATCACTTTAAGTCCAGTAACGTTAAGATTAATTACACAAATACATTGAATTTGAGTATTTTGTTAATTCTGTTCTTGTTGTGTTACAGAGAGCAGGAGCTGAGGGGAGAACGATGGACAAACATTCAGCAACCGTAGCTTTAAGCTGTAATTAAGACATTAGTTCATTTGTAATATCTCCATTTGACCATGCTGTACTTAAGGTTACAGTTACATTAGCTCTCATCATTATAAAGCCTTCACTAATAACACAACCAGTAGTTTTATATAAAAATGAGTGCTGGGCAAGTTAACGCGTTATTATCGCGTTAACGCATTCATTAATTAACGCGGACAATTATATTATCGCATGTTAAGGCAGTTTTTTGTTTTGTTTTATTAAGCAAGCATTTTTAACACAAGAATCGAGCAGCTGAACAGCTGTTTGTGTGGCATCACTTCCTTCTCTTCCCGCTGCTGCAAAAATAGCAACAAATTAAAAAACGTTTTGAACGTTTTTTTGTTTGGAATATGTATAATAAGCATATCATTTAGTTATCGCTACTGAGAATTTAACAAAAAAAAAAGGAAAAAAGATTTTCAAGGTGTGTATTTCAAATTGCATCTCTTACACACATGAAGATAACGTTGTGAACACCGGCTGAATATCTATTATCAGAATCATTATAACTGTATTTTAACTGCTACTGTGTACAGAGAATACTGCTGTTAAAAAGCACCTTATTTGTTTAAAGTGTTTGCAAACCAAATGTTATTGCACTTTTGTTCATATAGCAGTACTTTAAAATAGGCTACTGTTAATGTAGCTGTTTTCGATGGGGAACTGCATACTCCGGTCCAGTAGGTGGCGGTATGTACCTAACTGGTTGCAGCCCACCATTAAAACAAAAGAAGAAGACGTTTGCCCTTCGCGTTAAGTGCTTCCTGTCACAGCTATATGGTCGCAAACATGTTTTTATTGAGGCTGTGTACACCACAGAACATTTTATCACGGTAAGACTCGCAGAATGCTGCTTGAAAATGTATGTTTGCTAAAGTAGAGTTAGTTAGTAGAGTAGGGCTCTTGTTAGTTTACTGTCAAACATTGAAGGAATGAATGGAGGAGTTGGGTGCAACAGTGGTAAGTTAGCCTAACCTTATATATTGTGTGTGTGTGTGTGTGTGTGTGTGTGTAACGTTACGAGCAGGTGTGTGTGCCCTGTGTACGCCCGTCCACACGGTGCGGGGCTCCACACGCAGACTCCCCAGCTCAGCTCCAACAGGACGTCTGTGGTGCGCTGCGCCCGCCAGAAGTATGAGAGACTGTACCCGGTGATGCTGGTCCGAGCGGACGGGTCCACCGTCAACATCCGGTACAGAGAACCCAGACGCATCCTCGTGGTCAGTACTCTCCGCTCTGTTTGCTGTACACTTTATAAACAACACGGGCCTCGTTCCACTGACCAGACGGTTGTATAGAAACATGTACTCACAATGTTATGGCAACCTTTAAAGGGGGCTCCGCATGTCAGTGGTATGTCGGTGTCCTTTAAATGGCTCATGGTGATAGAAAACGGTATGTTCCACTATGCATATAAAGGGTTCAACATGTCTTTCATGTTAGAAATCTCTGTCAGTTTGTACTTGCCACTGTTTCATTATTTATGAACAGTAATCAAATAACAATAAAAATTGTCATGTTTAATCTACATTTATATAAACCTAATAAAGTGGGAAATCGCCATTGTTGAGCCCTCATACACCACTTCTCACAGGCATACACTAATCCGTATCGACACAACCACTGTTTGTGATATGCTGATGCTGTGTGCGAATTGTTTCTGGTCTAGAATACGATACGGTTGGGTGCAAGTTTAGACGATGCTAGACGTGGGCATACCGGGTAGACAGTGGATAGTCCTGTCACGTGGCACATATGTCAATAAGAATCAGTGCCTGTGAGAGTGGTAGATGGCAGTGGAACATAGTGACGTACTGTTAGTAAGCACCATGAGCCAGAAAAACATCAGCATAACCACAAACAGACACATGCCAATAGAACAAAAGTAGCATGTCATCAAACACTTTAAAATCTTGGCTTGACTTCCAGAGAAGCATTTCAAAAAACAATATTCCAAATTAAACCCACAGATGCCAAAATATAATGTCTGTCAGTCTCTTGAATGGGTTGAGTTCAGTTATAGTTTTCAAGCCAAAGCTGAGGTCATAGTGATGTCATCAGGGTTATTTTCTCAGACTCACAGAGGACATTATGAAGCGGTTTTCACTTGTTGAGATTCATGATATGCAGATACATATTTTCACAACCCTAGCCCTACTCTGTTAATACTGACAACTAACAGACCCACAGCACCCACATCATAGCCTCCTTGCTCAATGTTTTGTAAGTTTATTCATGTTTCCTTGTTTGTTTTGAAAGATGCCGGTCAATCTGTCCACGCTGTCTGAAGAGGAGCGTCGAGCCAGACAGAAAAAGAGAGAAGTGAAGAAGACGAAAAAGCAGACAGCAGTCCAGTATGAAGATGACTTCAAAGTCGACAAATACAGCCACTTTTGGAAGAAGAAATGACTTCTATATATGCGTGAAAGTAAAGGCTGACTGCTGCAGCGTCAGTAAAGATCAAACTTTCACTTCCATTTGTGCATTGACAGGATGATTTAATCGGGTTGTTTTCATGCCAAAAATGTGGTTCCTCCAAAAGGTTAAATCGTGCTCACTGAGACCAGACCAAGGACATTTGTATGGCAGGGTGACTGACTATACACACCATGTGTAGCAGGCGCAGCTCTGCTGAGTGCTATGACTCTGTTACTGTCCTTAAAGTGTCAATAACCTGCTAACAATGGAATCAGAGACAATGTTGAGTTAATAAAGTGGTTTAAAGATGGGTATCTGTGTGGTCAACTTTGAAAAAGCGCACAAAGTAGTTATTGCACCAGCTTTTGTTTGGTCAGTGCACAGCTTGAGGAGGTATTTGCTGAATTTAGATTAGAATGTCTGACTCCACTTTTAAGGCTCCTGTGTAGATGGTAGCCTACTGCTGTGATAATAGTAAAACAGGAAACACCATTACAAAATACAAAAGGTATGTTGGTAGCAGAAGTGGGGCGTCATCGTCATCTGTTTATGGTTAGAACCAAAAGCACTCAACTACACACTTCACAAACGCTCAGCAGCAGGATTATGTGCACAAACCAGTCAGTTAAAATCAGAATCAGAACCGTTTATTGCCATGGTATGTTGAACATACAAGGAATTTGACATGACGGGAATGTGCTTAACATTTAACAATCAACAACAATCAGTGCAAGTAGAAACATATTAAAATGTACAGGGGGATATAAACTAAAGTAAGATATAAAATAAAGTGAAACATACAATAAGGATGAAATATAAAATAAAGTGAAATATAAATTAAAGTGCACAAACGAACAGATAACAGGACTATAAACAAGTGAGGTGTAGTGTAAAAGTGTTGAGTGAAATAGTAGGGATAGAAGTGATGCAGGGGAGTTACCGGTAGGAATTTGTCCAGGGGATGACAGAGTCAGTGGGGGTCCCGGGCTCTGTTAATGAGCCCGACTGCGGAAGGGAAGAAGCTGTTCATGTGTCGGGAGGTCTTGGTCCTGATGGACCTCAGCCTCCTGCCAGATGGGAGTGGCACGAACAGTTTTTGTCCAGGGAGCGGGGGGTCGGCTGTGGTGTTTTTTGCTCCACATTAGAGAAGGAACGTATTTATTAATGAAAAAGTTATATAAATATGGCATCCTTGTTACAGACAGTCATTTAACTCAGTATTTAACGGATAAAACGGTTGAGAACGGGTTTGATTTCCCTTCTGTTTCAGCGCCAGTGCCCGACTTCACTCTCCACTCCAGTAGGTGGCGGTAGTGCGCCTTAGACTGTTGTCAGCGGCCGAAAACTTACGATGAATACATTTCTCGCGAGAATTTAACTCCTTCGATTGCGTCCTTGCTGAATCCAAAATGGGGTACTGGGACCTACCAGAGGGCACAGGCTGTGTTGAAAAAACATGGATCACAACCAAACTAGCCACCGCTTTGGGTAAATATCAGCATTGATACAACGAGCGCGGGTATCGCCTGCCGTAGTTGAGGGTGTCGCGCTGAACCGGTAAAGATAACTGCGTTAACTAGCGCGAATGTTCTAGCTAATGCTAACGCTAACAGGACTGCTATGAAGCGAGCTGCGTTCAGGTTATTATTCAACTCTACGATAAATTAAGTTAGCTTTGACTTATTTGCGTGGAGTTCACTGCGGAGGTCAATGTGTGTATTCTGATGAGTTTCGGGTGAGCTGACCGCACACATTAACCCTGTTATCGTGTAGAAGAACTTGTATGTGTTACTGGTTTGTTAGATAGTTTGACACCTGAGGTTACGTTAACTGTTGGACGTAACTGACGGATCAGGCTGATTGATAGACAAAGAACCGCTCAGTAAGCAGGTGTGGGCCCCGTTTAATGAATGAAGGTGAGGCGTTCACTGTCTCCTCTCCTAATGACGGAAGTAGAATAGTGTTTGGAAACACTTCTGATGAAGAGGAAATCTTCAATGCAGTACTTCAAAAGTTGTACAAATGTCATAATAATATGCAGTCAGGAACTTTTAGTGCACACATTGTTCATGTTTTTTTCCACTTGCTTTTAGAAATCTACTTGCCCAAAGTCATCTTTACTTGCCCATAGCAGTTATAAAACAACAAACACTAGAGTTAATTTTGATGTTAAATCTTTATTTATGGACAGAAATCTGATCTCACATACTCCAATGCCGCTCAACCAAAATCCTGTTTCTAGTATTTTTTACCACTTGCTAGTTGCTAAATTGACTAGCCCAGCGTGGCATTGCACTTGCCCCGAGCAGGCAAGCTTTATTAGTGAGACCAAGACCACTGAAACCAGACGGTGGTGCTGAGGGGCCACTGTAAGTCTTACACACCACTACATGTCACTGTGCTTTCTGCGCCTTAAGTTTTTATCCACCAATAGAAAGAAAGCACTAAAGATGTGTGAAGTGTACTTTACAAAAGAGACGATGCAACAATCTCGCCCACAATATGCTACAATTGCTCAGATGTGTGAGGGTGTCAAAGTACACACCATGTTAACATCTCGCTCTAGCTCCGTGTTTAAGATTGTTACTGTCAGCACTTTGTCCTTTAGATGTGATTGGACATCACAAACACCACATGTTGCTCATTGTTGTGGATGGACTATAAACTCTTAATATATAGATGTTACTACACATGTATAACAGCGTTCTATACTCGCTACAGACAAAGTCTAGTTAGACTCCGAGCCCGTTGTCAGCTTAAAGTCCAATTCTGACTTTTTGGTAGATTTTAATTTTGTTGATGTTTTGTGTGTTTTCAGGCCTGGTTGGTTCAGCCTATCACATCGTGGCCTTCCAGCCTGATTCTGCATTGGCGGCGCTACAGAGGGCTACCAACACAACGGTTACCATGGGTAAATATTCATGTTGTCATGCGTCATCATGTAAGACCAAAGAATATCACTGTATTCTGCTTCCAAACACATGATGCAGTGAAGAGTCCTCCTGCTAAACCAGTCATAGAAACGTTGAAGTCTGTGTAATTGTTCCGAGGAATTGAAACCTATTTGTATTCGTATAGTGCACTTGATTGCATCGTTTTAACTTAAAGACCATCTACCGTAACTGATGATCACCTGCCACCCCCATAGGAAGGCGATTCCTCATATTATGATATATGATTTTATTTTCTACATATATTTAACTTTAGACTAACACTTTGAGTGGTGGCAGTTGAGGGAAAACTTCATCTCATACCCTGCTTAAGGCACTTCACATAGTGAGGGCGGGGTTGTGCTATTTGATCAGACACTGACCTTAAATGGTAGAATAATGATCAGCCTAGGGTTTTTATGTCATACATTAATCCAGAAGTATGTCTACTGCATGTTATCATAACCAATATCATCCATGTTAAAGCTACTAAAAGCACTTTTAAGCAGAATTTTCATTTGAAAGAAAATCAAGTTTGCACATTGAATTGAACGACTACGTGTTCTTTGTATCAGAACAGCAACCAAAGCATTCAGAACCACGAAGACCTGCTGCGTTATCCTAAAGTCCATTCTGAAAGGATGCATTTAACCCTTATTGTTTCATTTCTAATCACACAGAGTCCCAGCAATGATGAGTCCCAGTCATGTGACCCAAACACGGGGTCTTTATGTGCTGTTCTTTGGCTCACACGTATGGTATGAAGCAGTGTCATGCTGATATGGGTGTCCGTCTGTGTCGTTCCAGCCTCCATGGGAGCAATTTTCGGCATGGCCACTTGTCTGAGTGCTCAGGCCCGTGAAGCCCCAGATGACCCACTGAACTACTTCATCGGGGGCTGTGCCTCTGGGATCTTCCTCGGAGCCAGAAGTAAGTATCAGGTTTCCATTCAGCTGAAGCTCTGTGCGCTGCTTTATTCTCCGAAACGCCACAGGGCGTACAAACAACGTCCAATACAACAACTATTAACTCATATCTCATATTCATGGGCTACTTTTTACAAGTCCTGAAAGGAAAAAAGTATTAAATGCAAAATAAAGACACAAAGGTTTAATATCCTGGAAACAATTTGACTTGGCTGGAAAATGTCTTCTTGTTTCTAAAGCATTTCAAAGTGAATTGGTCTTCTTTGTATAATCCTACACATGTAAATAGTGCTTTTATCAGTGGACGAGTTGCGACGGTCACGTGATCGCACGTGGCAAGTTAGAAGAATTCCGAGGTGCACGACGCATAGCATCACTACGGCGACTATAATCTCTGCTACCTCCCAACCTCGATGGAAGTCCGCCATCATTGAGGATGTTGTAGCTGAAGGTTATGAGTTATCCTTTACTTATGAAGGTGATAGAAGAATTACACATAGGTTTCAAAGTCTGAGCCATGAAGGCTCCCATGTAGTCAGCAGCAGCAGTGCTGTTTTCTACATGTGGACATCATGTTTATGCTTGTTCAACAGGTGTATTGGTACATTTTTGGCATTCTACTTGCAACGGTTTTAGTGCATGTACGTACAGTAACAAGTGTGGTTATATGTGGAAAGCTCCACAGCCATGACACAGAGCGGGGGAGAGGCTTCAGTATGTAAAGAAGTGTGTCTAACGGCAGCCATATTGTGTGTGTGTGTGTGTTTGTGTGTCCGTCCCCCCCTCCAGCCCACAGTGCTATGACCGGTACAACGGCGTGTCTGGGTCTGGGCACACTGGCCTTCTTCACTAAAGTCGGTAAGATGGAGGGATGGAAGGTAGCTGGACCCCCCAAACTATGAGGAGGAGGATGGCTGTACATTTAACCGTGTGTTGTAAAAAGAGTTCATGTAATAAAGTTCTTGTGAGATAAAGTCTTGAGTCTGTTGCGTCGTAGTTTGGGGACGTCAGAGAAAAGAATGTAGAGAGATCCCTTCCAATAATGTGTTGGGTGGAGAATTGGTCCTGTATTCAAAGAAGAACTTACATTAAATTATACATAGTGACATTGGCTATATTCACCATTGAAAGCCATCTTCCACATGGTCTTAATTTCTTTTTTTCAATTAATTAAATGAATAATTTGAATGAATGTGAAATGGATCCATGTGTTTCCCCTTTAAATATTCCTCTTAGCACCCACACATTTATTAAAAACATGTTTTTGTATTTCTATTATGAACAGCCAGCGATGTTTTTTATTATTTATAGATTGGTTATTATCATGAGTGATCTTTAGCAACATTATTGGTCGATCTTTGTCTTCATTCACACAGTAAAGTTGGCCACAATGAGAGTGGGACATACTGAACAGCACTATGTTCAGGGTTCTAGCATGTATTTGTGTCCTGTATGAGTTCTGGGGCAGAACAAGAAGTGATGAAATATCGATAAGAAGTTTTCTACAGTGGAGGGAAAGAAAAGGAATCAAACGTGTGACTTCGAGAGAGACATCTCGGGAGGAGATGGCGCAGTAACGGTCTAGCTCCAGAGGGTGGCAGCAGTGCAACGTAAGGGATGCGGGCTGCCGTAAATCACCAACGAAGAAAAAAAAAGCAGAAGCCCTACTGGAAAGAGGAAGAAAACAAACTCAGACGCGTCTTGTGACCTGCTGATGAGTAAGCAGCCAACTCAGCTGGCGTAAGTCTCTTTATGTTTACTGGTCCAGATAAATGTACGGGTTCAAACATTGAGCTTAGTCCACATTTTACTATCATGTGTTTCTTAGGTTGGACAAACAAAAGTATTCGATTCAATTCAATGTATTATGTATAGCCCAAAATCACAAATTCTCCCCAGAGGGCTTTACAGTCTGTACACATGACATCCTCTGTCCCGGGACCCTCACAGGAACAGGAACACTGATGTGTTCATCGGGGCAACCGTGTAGACAGCAGCTGTTCTCACGATAGGTCACATCTGGACTGTGCTTCCTCCATTGGAGTTCTTTGTTTTACCTTTTGTAAAAAGAGAAGGCGTTTTATGATGACGCGTTCTACATCAGAACAGAAAGGACACTTGTTTTACATCATCTGTTGTCTGGTCCACACTGGATCTTATTTTACTGCGGGCAGGTCAGCAGACACTCGGATCGCCGTGGTGAACGCAACAGACACTGAAATATGTCAATGCGCCTATATGCGGGAAAGACTAACGTGAGACAACATCCGGTTTCCAAAACAAGATGTCAACTACGCGTATATACAAATTGCATATGTGGAAATAAGATTAAATGAATTATAATAACATTAAGTAAAAAAACATCTGCATCTCGTGAGTTAAAGGGGAAAATACAACTAAATTGTGCGTGAAGTGTCTTTCTTCTTTGATTTGAGGGTTGCTGGAAATAAATAATATCTGACTGACTATGTATGTGTTCAGGACATTTCTGACCACATCCAAACTAAAATCTTAACCCATATCATACATCAGTCATTGTCTGGAATTATTGAGAAAATACTTTTTTATAACACTTCCAATATTCAGTTATTAGATATTTTCTAGGTACAAATGTACGACTTTTACTTTGAAATATCTCTTAATTGGTACAGTAAAAGTGTCTGATGTTCTCTATGGGATGAGTCAGAGATGTCTTGAACACATGCAACAGTCATTGTTTGGAATTATTGAGAAAAGTACTTTTTATAACACATTTTTACCACAACTTAAAAATTTCAGAAATTTGCTATTTGAAGGTAAAAATTCAGTTTAGAGTTTTTACTTGGTAGAATATCTTAATTGGTACAATTAATGTCAGATTTTTGTATGGATGTGGTCAAAAATGTCCTGAACACAACATAATCTGTAATATCTTTCTAGCAACACTCAAATCAAAGAATGACACTTCACGCACAATTAGTTGTATTTCCCCTTTAACTCACAAGATGCAGGTAACTTGTTTTATAATTATATTTAATATATAATATGAATACAATTCATTTAATCTTATTCCATTATGCAATATACACTTTGTTGGCATCTTATTTTGAAAACCGGATATTGTTTTACGTTAATCTTTATGCTAACTTTGCAAAGTCCCGATCTGTGCCGTTTGAATGCGTTTACCGTGAATTTACGTTTGTGCTGAGTTGACCGCAGTCATTCAGCTCAGTCAGTCATCGTGAAGCAGAACTAACCTGTAGGAAAGGTGCCAATCAAATAAAGGTTGGTTGAAGCTATGGAGGACTTAAGCTATCTATTTATCTATAAATAAATGCATTAATACATGTATAAATAAATAGAAGAATACATGCATAAATAAATGTATAAATACAGAAATTAATAAATAAATGCTGAAATAAATACAGAAATATTTAAATGCTGAAATTAATAAATAAAAGTTGATACCTAAACAGGACATACATAAATACATCTATTTCTACATTCCTTCATTTATTTATTTCTGTATTTCTGTGTCCGTATGTTAATGAGGTAGGCGGTCCGAAACCTCATTCTTAAGCAGGATTGGTCAAGTAGGGGAGCAAGACAGAAGCAGCCGATTTCTAGCAGATCGTCCCTGTAGAGCAGTCATCCCCAAACTACGGCCCGCCTCCACATTTGGTCCGGCCCCCTGAACAATACCAGAGACGCATTATGATTTTTTTTCAGTCTGCACAATTAATCGAATTTTAATCGCGATCACGATTTTGGCTGCCACGATTAAATGAGCATGATCGTCTGCGATATTGACGTTTAAAATACGTGCTCTGCTACATATCAAATCAAACGCTTCCTGAATCAGCCAACCACCAGGGGGCGAACGAGATGAGAGCTGTCATGCGCGCACCCTGTAGAAGTAGAAGAGTAGAAGAAGTAGAAGAGCAGAGAGACGGGAGCTTGAAGGACGAGTGCTTGTGCTTAATTTATTTACACGCCGGCATGTCATGTCTGTCACTACATGGTCGCGCGTTTTCAATTCCCCTGCTCTCTGTATCGCGCACGGCGGTGTTCCGCCCCGATCCGAAGAAAACTAGCAGCACTGATGAGTCCACAGTCTGCAGCTGGACTGCTGCACAAGGCCAATGTGAGACTAACCGCCTGTGAGTGCTTTGAGACAGCGGAGGGCTCCGGCAGCACCCGCTGCTCGTTGAAGACAGTGACTATGAAGGCAAATCACTGTCAAAATCCGAGAGAGCAAATGAGATCCATGCGCGCGCGAAAATCAAACAGCCGCGTGCGTATTTTATGTAGACGAGCGCTTTTACATCACTCTCGCGGGAGCAAAATTCACTCTCGCGGGAGCAAAAGTTGCTCGCGAAGCTTAAACCTGCTCGCTCGCGAAACTTTTAACTTGCTCGCTCGTGAGTCTTTTTCCTGCTCGCTCTCGAGTAGTTTTTCTTTTTGACAGTAAGTGGACGGACCCAGTCTAGACCGGATATCACTCTGACGCAGACGCAGGTCTGTTAGAGGTGGTTTTAAACTAATCCACTACATCTCAGGATGTTCTACATTTGTCTGACAGCTGTAAACCTTTCAGACTGTAGAGGCTGATGAAATACAAATTATGTTAAAGCGTAGCGTAGCGTTGTTAAATACAATAATACAAAATGTGTTAAAGTCAAGTTGCTCAGATTGGTTTAAATTCACTCCATCATTCTATTACAGAGAATGTGTGTTTGATAGTCAAACTGTGACAAACAGCTCAAAGACACTCTTTGATCTTAATTGATTAAAACATGATGTGATCATATTTAATCATACTGTTGTGTTTACAGAAGAGATATAATGTAGTTGTATATAATATGAGCAACAATTTGGACCTGCTCAAAGATCTGGAGCCAAGATTAGGGACCACTATTTGTATATTAAATGTTAAATCACTGACAAGTAGTTAGTGGATGAAAAAGTATTCAGATCCTCACTGCAGTAAACGTACTAATACCATACTGATGAAACAATAATTCACTACGAGTAAAATACCTGCATTCAAAACCTTAGTCAAGTATGTTATTATCAACAAAATGTACTTTATGTGCAGAAAGTAAAAGTACCTGTGCAGTAAAATGTACATTATTTGCCCCTGACCTGTAGTGCAATCTGAAAATCTCCCCCTGACGTCTGTGTCAGTGATATCCGGTTTATCCAAAGACGAGGTTTGTAACCAATTATATGTAGAGATACAAGGGAGACTGGGTCCGCCCACTTACTGTCAAAAAGAAAAACTACTCGGGAGCGAGAAGAAAAAAGACTCACGAGCGAGCAGGTTTAAGCTTCGCTAGCGTGAATATTGCTCGCGGAGTGATGTAAAAGCGCTCGTCTAAGTAAAATACGCGCGCGGCTGTTTGATTTTCGCGCGCGCATGGATCTCATTTGCGCTCTCGAATTTTGACAGTGATTTGCCTTCATGGGTGACTGCAGAACGTACGTGCTTTCACGTCAGTCTCCAAAACACCAGAAAAGTCTTCAATGACACCAGAAAAAGTCTCCATGAGGATTTGGAAAGTCGCCAGATTTAGCGAGAAAGTTGTCAATTTGGCAACACTGAGTGAGCCAAGTTCAACGTTACTGAGCAAGGCAGCAGTAGCAGACCAGAAGGATCGCACTGCTGTGACCAATCCTGCTTTAGACAGAGGTTAGGACCTCCCACCTCATTAGCATACAGACACACAAATGAATAAATGTAGGTGAGCAGAAATGTAGAAATACATATATATGTCTTTCTTTATGTCCTGTTTGATTATCAACTTTTATTTATTCATTTCCATATTTATTTCAGCTTTTATTTATTTCAGCTTTTAATTATTATTTTATTCAATTATTTCTGTATTCAAACATTTATTTAAGCATTTATTTATTCATTCCTGTATTTATTTATACATTTATTTATTTATACTTAAGTCATATTCTGTCCTCCATATTTAGCTCTCATTATAATAAATAAAATGATAAAGAAAGAAATGTAGAAATAATAGCCTCAACTATCAAATATGTGTATAGGTTGATTTGAAAATAAATAAATATGCACAAAAATATAAAATGTATTTATTTATTTGACCTGTATTATATTACTTTCATATTTAATTCTCTATCTCTCCTTTTCTTTTTAGTCCCCAGAGTTTTGTAGGAACATTGCGATGTAAATATGTAACATACACTACCGTTCAAAAGTTTGGGGTCACTTAGAAATGTTCTTATTTCTCAAGAAAAGCACTGTTTCTTTCAATGAAGATAACATTAAATTAATCAGAAATATACTATATACATTGTTAATGTGGTTAATGACTATTCTAGGTGGAAACGTCTGGTTTTAATGAAATATCTACATAGGTGTATAGAGGCCCATTTCCAGAAACTATCACTCCAGTGTTCTAATGGCCTTAGAAGACTAATTGATGATTAGAAAACCCTTGTGCAAATATGTTAGCACAGCTGAAAACAGTTATGCTGGTGAGAGAAGCTATAAAACTGGCCTTCCTTTGAGCTAGTTGAGTATCTGGAGCATCACATTTGTGGGTTGGATTATACTCTCAACATGGCCAGAAAAAGAGAACTTTCATGTGAAACTCGCCAGTCTATTCTTGTTCTTAGAAATGAAGCTATTCCATGCGAGAAATTGCGAAGAAACTGAAAATTGACACGAAATTGTCTGGGTGACCCCAAACTTTTGAACGGTAGTGTGTATGTATATATATATCATGTAAACATGTTGTGGGGCTGAGAGCAGTTTGATATCGTACATTTAACCCAAATATAATGATTTCAAGTTAAGCATCTCAAGAAGTAATTCATAATACTGAATCAGTAATATCCTAATGTAACATTGTGATATGTTAATGGCTGTAATGAGACCGCTGTGTCCTTCAGGTCGGCAGCGTGCATCGTTTTGCAGAGATGGCCGGTCTGGCCCTGGCAGAGAGACGGCTACCTGCTCAGCTGCTGCTCCTGTGGATGCTGACCAGCTGCTCTGGTGAATGACTTATGGTCCTTTATTTCAATGAGGCCGCTGGCTATAGACAGGAAAGTAAACCTGGATCAAAATGAGCTTCTGAAAGTGTTTAGCGTAGAATTGTAAATGAATGTTTTGTTTGTTTCTGTGAGCATCTTTTGGATTGATTGTTTAATTATTGTTGTTTTTTTCTGTCTGTCTTCCAGAGTCCAGATTGAATCTGTTGGCTCCACATACTGTCACACTTGAGAAAAACTCTCAGGCCAACGTCAGCATAGCTCCCAGGTACCCACAGAAATATGTAGCTGTCCTTTTCTGCACAAGATGTACATTACTTTACAATCATATAGCCGACGCTTTTATCCAAAGCTGACTTACTCTACATTTTACACATTCACATGCAACTGGAGCCGGGGATTGAACCACCAACCTTCTGATTGATAGACGGTCCTGCTCTCCACTTAGCCACGGTCGTCCCACAGTGATCTGTTGGTTAGATTTAGGACATGATAATTTAGGACATTTAGGAAATGGTGTTACAGTAGATCTACACCTGGCTGCCATTTGATCAGCCGATCATGGCTGACCATCAGCTGATCAGCCACGGTCAGTCTCATATTTCCAATCATTGCGTGTTACGTGTTCTGCCACCGCATGAAAGCTTTAAGTCGGGAAACAGCTGCACAGACACTATCGTCAACATCTCATGGGTGTGCAAATTCGTAGGTTCCAGGATTTCTTTTTTTTATCAATAGAAATACAATCATTTGAATTGTGTGTTTTCATGCAGATAACCACTATAGATAACAAAAACAGAGTGACGGTTTACACTGACTTGAGGTGGGTGGTGAAAAAGGTTTTATAGTTCTTACATAGAAAATCATAATCAGCATTAATCGTAATCTGCAGACTTTTAAATTAATCGGAAATTGGCCGAGAAAAAATTCCAATCGGTGCATCTCTATTTTAAAGGGAAGAACTCATAAACAACACACCATTTCAATGCTTGGTTGAATTTATTAATGTGTTATTTCAGCATTAAAACATGTAAATAGAAACTGAAAGAAGCTGAAAATGATATTGAAGCTGCTGATGTTCGGCTTTTCGCTCACGGCAAAGGCAAACAAACCTGAAGCAAATATGCTTCAAGTGAATTAAAGAAGTAAATCCAGATCCTGATGCTGTGATCAGTGATGTTCTGACTGGACCTCTGTGTCTTCCTCTAGTTCCCCTCTCAACCAGTCGGCTGTGATTCAGTTAAATGTGACCTTCAGCTCCCAGTTGAACTACTCGTCTATAATCACCGTTCCTGAGCAGGTAACGCATGACACCAAACACGGCACGTTGTGCTGCATGTTGCAGCAGTGAAGCACACGTCAGACGACTCAGCCGGTCTCAGGAAGTTGTTCTTACGTCACCGATGTTTGCAGCAACTAAAGATGACGACAACATAGACAGAGTCAATCCTAGATGCTTTAGAGTAACTGCAACAGGTCCATAATCTGTTCGTCCCTATTTATTTATTTTATATACTTCGAAATATTTATCTGTTTTGTCTGTTTTTGGTGACCCCACTTTACCTTTCCTCTCGCACCGTCAGGCTGAACTATCATGTTGTACACGTTCATATACCGAGCGTATCCATCCCATGAAATGCACATTTTAAAATGACACGCCTCAGAAATATGAGGCACTAGTGAAACAGTATTACTTACAATTCCTCTGAGGAGAAATAAATCAATCATGATTTTATCCTGCCAATAATTATAAGCAGCTTATTTCTGTGTGCTGTAGAGCTCACGATGCCTCAAATACAAAGAACAGATCAGTGAACTGATGTATCACTCAGCATGTTGAATGCTGACGTGCTCAATGAATCGCGTGGATCAGCCAAAGCAAACATGGTTTATTTGTGTCTCTGTGCTCCTTACTGCAGCCTGCTCATACACAGCACTGTCTACCAAACCGCTGTGGACTAAAACCTTTTGTTGTTTAGGTGCTGCTGCCAGTGGAGGCAACCTCTGTCAGTTTCAATGTGACGGCCCACGACGTCGGTCAGGTGACCGCATACCTGCTTAGCAACAACACAGACCTCAACAGGTGGGTGTCTGCACAGAAGCAGCATGCAGTGACGTAACGGCCTTTCCCTTTCTTTCATCACTTCTTACAAAGGTCTGTGTTTGGGCCCGTAAATCACGACCCTACACGACCTCGCACCGTGTCAGTCCAAGCCCGACCTGAACCATGGAGACAGTTTTATATATACTATAATATATATGTATGTATGTGTGTGTGTGATGCATCTTTTCAGTGTGGTAACAGATATTTGTGCGTCATCTAATGTTGGATGTTCAGCACAGAACTGTCATGCTATTAAATAGACATTGCAAAACATTTCTCCTCACTTTGAGAGCTGAGAGTTTGTTCTGGGCAAATGCTGTCAGTGACTTGATTTTTCAAACACCAGTGAAAAAATGAGACAATAGTCAAAATGTTGGTATTCATTTTGTATAACAGCAGGTCATTGATTATAGCAGGAACATTGAACTAGATTCCGTGGATGGTACGTGTGCAGACGACGCCGTTATTAGAATGTTTTGTCCCCTTAAATCTTATTCTGAATCTCAACCTTTTCACGAGTTACAATGGGGGGGATGGCAACACAGCCCAAACATTATTCATGACATTACACAGACTGCAGGTCTGCATATGAAGATTATCAACCTGACCCGATTCAAGCCCGGGGGAGTTCTGAGAAATGACAGCCTGAGCTCGGTGGGTTTAGGCTGAGAATCAAAAGCTCTACAATCGGTCCGCTGTTCATTCAGTTCAGCATGACAATAGCAATGATGTAAAGTAAGCTGAAGGCTAGCTCAAAATAAGATGCCGGGTCTGCCAGAACCCCTGGTGAGTCATGGTGTATCCCTAGTACGGTTTGTGTACTGTGTGCTGAAACTGCTGTGGAGCATGATGGTGCTGCACCACTGTCAGGTGTCTTTGAGTGAGGAAGCCTGACTTTCTCTCCTCTAGTTTGAACTTCAGGATCCACTTCTTGGTCGTTCATAGCAGCATCCTGTCGGTGATCAGCCAGCTGATTGGCTGGCTTTACTTTCTGGCCTGGTCGGTGTCCTTCTATCCACAAGCCTGGGAAAACTGCAGGAGGAAGAGGTAGATTCTCTTCATTCATCTATGCCTTCAGGGGTCCATATTTAAACAGTCTCTGTGTTTGGTTGAGTTTTTATATTCTTGCCCTGCTATTAGGTAGTTATTGGCTTTTTTGATAACTTAGTCGTAGTAGTATTAGTTAGAGGTGAGACATTTCTTTGCACCTTTTAATCCTACGTTTCCCGATAGATACCCAGCAGCTTGACCCGGCTATATGTCTGCAGTATGTCTGCTTAGGTTAAACTAAGCATTATTACATCGTTATGACATGGGTATAACATGCAACAAGTCCAGACAACTGACAAATAAAAGCAACATGTGTGGTTTCAGTGTTGTAGGTCTCAACTTCGACTACCTGGCTCTCAACCTGACTGGCTTCATCGCCTACAGTGTCTTCAATATAGGACTGTTCTGGGTGCCTTATATAACGGTAACTTCATGCTTTGTAAGAGGCACTGCACTGTTTACACACACATGTTCAGTACTGCAGGGTCTGGAGGAACCTTCCACAGCTTCTATGAGCCTGACACTACAACCCACAGGAAATGATCATGAATGGCCACAAGAGGAGTTTTACTGTCAAACATTTAGAGGAAGTGTTCAGCACAGCAGGAGGACACTTTTCATACATTTCAACATTTGGCTCCTGCTCTTGTTGTCTGACTTGATCATTATGGTAAATAATAAAGTCACATGTATGGGTAGGATGATATAGGATTTTACTAAAAACAACACTACATTTATTGTGGTGAATTTACAATATACAAGAATACAAGAAACATATAAGAAAGAACAGACTCACGCAATATCTGAAGAGTTTTAAGCATATTTGGATGATCATTGGGATAATATTGTTGTGTATCATCATTATTTTGACACATTCATGATTTCCTAATCATGCACGATTTCACAATTATATCTGATAAATATATATATATATATATATATATATAATATATATTTATTTCACGGTTCCAGGTTTGAATCCCAGGTCAGTTCACAGTGTTTGTCATGTTTACATCTTGAATGAAGCACTTACAGTATGAAGTGTCCCTGCAGGAGGAGTTTCTGAAGACGAACCCAAATGGAATTAACCCCGTCAGCGCTAACGATGTCTTCTTCAGTCTCCATGCTCTCCTGCTCTGTTTGGTCTACATCAGCCAGGCTGCTGTGTTTGAGGTGTGTATCTGTCCTGCAGATCAGCTGTGACGTGACAGGATGCACAAACGGTGTATGACCATGAAGCTCAGAGCCGGTTCTGACCAGTTTGGTGCTCTTGGTAAGATTTAATCTGGTGCTCGTTGCATCGCAGCCAGTTCACCAACCAGTGTGTTCATACACTCCCACAGAAGCTGTGATACTTAAAAGAGAAACTGTATTTCTGAAAATGATACCTGAATAGTCCAACTATCCAATATGAATTTAATGTTGGAATAACTGACGTTAACTCTAGCTAGTTATTAAATTAGCAAACTTTACTGTTGTCCAAAGGAAGCTAACACTAGTCTGCTCCAATGGTAACCATTTTGCAGCACACTTAAAAGAAAACGTGTATTTCTTAAAATGATGTGTTAACTTATTCCCCTCAATATACTGCTGTGTGGTTCTGCAGGAAATAGGGCCTAAACATGTTGTTGTGGGCTTTTTCTAATGTTTCTAAATACCCCAAAAATATATGAGTAGAGGTGCTATGAATTAATAAGTGAATGGAAACAGCAAACATCAGTGAGATGCCTGCCGTCTAATCCCAGAGGTTCTTTTAGATGCTCTGGTGCTCTGAGACACTACCACTGTTGTCCACAGGGCCACCAGAATCCTCACAGTAGCTTTAAGTATTTGATTCCGTCATTAGGTTAATCCTCTGTGTCCTCTCTCTTCCAGAGGGGGGGTCAAAAGGTCTCCTGTACGGCCATGTTCTTGTTGGTGATTGGCTGGACTTTTGCCTTGGTCAGCTTGTTTCTGGCTGTAGCCAAACAGATCACCTGGTTGGATTACCTTTACTATTTCTCCTACATTAAGCTAGCAGTCACTCTGGTCAAATATGTGCCACAGGTAAGTTACACACACACACACACACACACACACACACACACACACACACACACACACACACACACACACACACACACACACACACACACACACACACACACACACACACACACAGGAAACACCTGGACAGTAGCCATGCAGATAGAATGACTCTTGTGAAAATGTATAGCTGAGACTGTAAAAACACTACTAAAATGTGGTTCAGTATAAGTTGATTTGTTCTTTGGATGAATAGTCACTAACAGATTGTTACAGTGTTGGTGTTGTTCTGTCTGTTTTTCCAGGCGTACATGAACTACAGGAAACAGAGCACTGAAGGGTGGAGTATAGGCAACGTGTTGCTGGACTTCACAGGTGGCACCCTCAGTATTCTACAGATGATCTTACAGTCTTACAACAACGGTAACCATGTTATGCTCGATCCTGTTCTTCATCTGCTGTTGGAATAAATTGTGATAACATGACATTTGTCACAACAAACAGTAAACTGTATATGTGACTGACAGCATGTCGTTTGTACTAACTGATGTGTCTCTCATCAGACGAGTGGAGGCTGATATTCGGCGATCCTACAAAGTTTGGCCTGGGTCTGTTCTCTGTGGTGTTCGACATCCTCTTCATGATTCAGCACTACTGTCTCTACAGACGGCCGCCACAGTACGAAGCAGTCGCAGAGCAACAGGATGACTGACGCTGACTGTTGATAGACTCTAGTCTGTATACGACTGATTTCTATCAGTCAACAACAACGAGCACACAATAAATGATTCAATCTGCTCAAGAGAAGTCATCTTTGACTTCCATCATGGTACGATGCAGAGTTCTCTCTCGCAGGTATTACACATGTAGGTGCTTTGAGCTCAGTGTGCTGCCATCTTAAATATCTCAGGATCAGCGCTTTTGTTTTTTACCACTGTATGAAAATATTAGATAGGTGTAAGGAAAACGGATGTAATGACAACTGTGTAAACACTTTTTATTAAATGCCATGTCACAACTGAAGTCTTGTACAATCTTGATTCTTTTACTCGCCTCTTAGTCCCGCCCACATGAGAGAAGGAAGCGAGGAGAGGGGAGGAGAGGCGACATTTCACAAAATGACACATCCTTGCCTTGAAGCTGTCGTCTCTTTGGCCATGTCAAGATGACCATGCCCTGATGCTTGAGGGGGATTCCCAGTGTACAGTTGCTTGGTATATATTGTCTGAGGGGGTCAGTGGCCAAAAAATACAACCAGATATTCATCCACAATCCAGTAAGAGCCTGGATTGTAGGGAAAGGGTACTCGTTGTACACATTTGTCCCATATTGCTGCGAGTCTGTTGGTAGGACCTGGAGCCATTTTTGTCACAATAGCAGCACTTAGTCTACCCCGTCGTTCAAGCTTGGAGAGGGACCATAATCATTTTCCAATTTTGGAAGCTAAGACGTCTGCTGGTGGGTTAGAGACAACAAGAGGTTCACTTTCATCAGTGGAGGATGCTCCTGATCAGGGTCCTCAACATTTTCTGTATTCACCCCTATTTCATTGTCAAAGGGCTGTGGCAAAAAAAAAAAAAAAAAATCATTTTTGGATGTTGTTACATTTATATGACAACCTGCATCTACAAACTGCTTGTCTTTAAGACTCCCCCGACAGCTTGATTCACAAATGCATTTTTGTAAACAGGGCCAATCCTCCATCTTCAACCAATCACGTGAGGGTATTTGCTTCATGCACAGTTTGGGAACCTGGGAACACAGCGGAAAGAAATCTCCTGGAAATGTCTTCGATAGCTTCGGTGAATGGTCCAAACATCTGACTTGTCCTCAGGAAGTGTTGAAACAACCAAACATGGGCTGAAAGGATCCCAAAAACCCAGCAACTGAATTAAAGGTTAAATCCAAGATGTTGAAGGAAAGACCATCATTAAGCAAACAATGCATAATATAATATATATATTGAACTTACAACAGTTCAGATAGACTTTATTAGGCATTTATCTTTCTTCTATTCTTCCAAGTTTTATTCAAATATATTTTCAGTCTGTTTTGAAGTGAATTTCTCAGTAATAGTAGTTTATTTATCCTCACACACTAGAATACTGATCAAGTTCAGTAATATAATAATTCCTATTTTACGATAGCCCTGAGAGATCAACACACTGCAAGTATGAAAACATCTTCAGCAACACCAAGCACCAAGAGCAGCATTACAAAACTGCAAACAGACAAAATGTGCTTCAGACAGAGAAAACACAGCAAATACAGAAAGATGCTGCAAAAACAGATATGTGCCGCAAATAGAGAAAACACAATCAAATACACAAACACAACCACAAACATAAACGTGCTGCAAGTAGCAGATGATGCCAGTTCACACGGCTTGCTGTTAAAGTCGGCTGTCAGTTAGTGGTGCTGGTTACTTCTTGTTTGGCAGATTTTAACATTGTGATCGCAAGTTTTCAGATATTATTGCAGACATGTTAACGTAGCCTTTTGCTTATTATTTGCCGTTGAATGATCTGATGAAATACACACAAGTAATTGTGAAACGGGGTCGTATTATATTATCTGGCTATAGTTACTTTCAGAACTGTCCCCAAGAAACGTTCAAGGCAAAAATGATTTGCATTGCAGTTGGGTTAGGTTATGATGCATGAATAATACTTACAAGTGTATACCTTTGTAAAATTCAATTACATTTTATTTAGATAGCTCATGGGCTTTTCAATCTGTACAACATACAACATCTTGGACACTGGCATCGGATTCAACCTTTAACAGAAGAAAAGGAAGAAAACTCAGGAAGAGCGACAGCTCTCCAGGATGGACAGAAGAGCAATACAAGCCATTTATTACAGAATGAACAACACAATGAATGACAATGAAAGAACAGACAGCAGCTACTTCTTCTTTGTGTTTCATTATTTGGTTGTGTTGTATCTATTTGTAGCTATGTGTTGTAAAAGTGGTGAGGATGTTTCCTTAATTTGCTGTTTTGTCTATTTGCATGTATTTTCTTAACTTGCAGTGTGTTTGGCCCTCAGAACCACCACACTATATAATCATCCTAACAGCCGACGCCTTGGTATTAATATTTCAATTACATTTCTTCCTTTCTTTTTATTCTGCTTCACTTGAGTGATTATATCCTAACTTGTTTACCTTGCTGAATACTTTCCACTGCTACAGCACCACTGTGTTAACATTATGTTCCAATAATGGGAGATTAAGACTCAGATTTAAGATCCTCTCTGATGAATAAATATGTTTCCAAACATTAAGATAAATAGTTACAAAATCCAGCTGTCACACGGACACTATGATGCCTTTAAATGCTCAACAACCTACAAAGTCTGAGATTAAATGAAAACATGTCCAGACATTAAAACAGTTATAAAATACACTACTGCTCCATGTTCATGAAATGGAAGATCCATGATTACTCCAGTTGATATACTCACCCAAACTTGAGTCTTCAGAGTTCTCGAGAGGAAATATGTTAACTTTTGCACATCATTGATGATTGATTCATGTACAGGATAGTTCAGTTGTGTGCAGCTCAGTACATACCTGAGTCCAGTTCAATTTGTCTTTAAGTGTCAGGCATTTGAATGGCAATTTACACACCAGTCTACTCACTGCTGTTGTTTTGGCAAGTTCACATAGTTTGTCCATTAAAAATTCCCTTAGTGCTATTGATGTAACAAACCCAATTGTGAGCCAGGTATGTAAACCTTCTCCAGTATGAGCCCATCACTTTGGACTTGACTTGTAGAAAGTAAATCCTTCCACAGGGATGGGTGCTGATGCCAGTTAGTGGTAGATTCCAGCAGTGACCCTGACTTTAAAATGTGACAGGCTTTGCTGTAAACCACTGTTTCACACCCTCTGTAAGGAGTGGATTATCTCCCCCCCCTTCAGCAGTGGATCTCATAGGCTATCTGGGAGTCCATGAACAGGCCTGTATGATTCAGAAACATCCCTTCTGCCTCTGACATGATTACAGGCTTGGCTTCCCCTCCCTCCCCCGCCATCCTCCTCGTGGTCCGTATGTCACCATCCTGCTGCTGTTGCAGCTTTTTGTTGGGGGCCAGGGTGGGACTCATGGTCTGGCAAGGCCCAGAGGAGAGGGTGTGGCTGGAGGTGTCAGATGGAACAGGGCAACCCAGGTTAGTGGTGGAAACAGCTGTGGGTGGAGCTGGAGGCAGCACAAGCTTGGCCCTGTTCAAGACGTACATCTCATGGCCGCGCTCATCACGATACTCCTCCAGCTGGGCAAAGGTGGTGGGGCCATCAGAGTAGTCATTCACGTACAGGATGCTCTCCTCCTGCAGGTTACAATTTACCTTCAACACTTTTGAGGTACAGCAATAATGGAAACACACATTTTCAGTCTAGTCAGTGCAGCAAGATGGCAGCCTCTTCATGGAGTGTTTTTGTCTTCAGCTCACCCTCTCCAATTCAACTTTTGAACATTTGACAAGTAAACAAGTCGACTCTCAATTCCTCCTAAACTAGCCCCCTCCTCAGGGTCTGGGAGCAGTTCTTTTAAGGGATAAAGCCCACAATGGGTCAACCCCAGACCTATAGGAGGGGGTTGACCAAATCAAAGTTTGATCAATCAGTCAAAATAGAAAAATGCAAATCCTCTTTAAAAATAAATAAATAATAATATGTCATACCAATAAATCCAAAATGAAACAATAACCCAGTTGATCCTGCTGGACTGCCCAATTCTGGAATTCCCTGATGATGCCCTGATGCTGCTTCACTGCCAGTAGACACTGCCCCTGACTAGGGCCCAAGCACTGACCAGTGGTCGGCCAGAAGTGGCCCTCATGAAACTGAAAGAATTATCCTAATAACGCCAGCAGAGACGTTATTACATTTAAGGATTATTCAGGCCAACGAAGGCCCTTTCGAAACAAGGGAAATAATTATTAGGGCCTGAGCACTGACCAGGGGTTGACGAGGCCCTATCAAATTTGATAGAATGATATTGTTCCTCTAAATAAATCACAGTTTTATGGAACTATGTTTCTGTGGTGGCAAAAAAGCGCATTTTGCAATGAAACAGGAAGTTATTGTAACTCTAGGCTGGAGGACATGTACATGCAAATATTGACTTTTACTCATCGCGCCGAGCAAAAGGAAATGACATGTTTTATTCTTTGATTTACTCCTCCGAGAGGGTTGACCAGATCCACCTCAAATGTGTTTTGAGGAGCCGTAAGACCTTGATGATGCTTTATCGTGAAGATAGTGAGTTTGCAATGAACAGCGTAGAAAAAGCCCCGCCCTTTAACCTTCATGTACGTTGATGAAATTTGGTAGGTAGCATGTGGAGACGTTCAAAAAAGCCTAAACAGCCTAAAAATGTTTGTTGCACAGTCTTTTGGGAGGCATCCCTGCACTCATGTTTCATCGGTGTGGTTGATCCCCGCCTCCTAAACTTTGTAATTGAAGTACTAACCCTGGTTTCGAAAAGTGTTTAACAAAGTTTAACTTACTTACTAGTCTGCAAGTCCGCAGGGTGGACATTTGAATTCAGCCACGCACTATTAATGTTTGTACTGGCTGCCATTAGATGTTGCTTAAGTGGCCTTATTACTTATTCTTCTTCTTAACAACAGTTTCTTGTCAGATAATAATTAATACATCAGTTCTAAAGGGAAGGTTTAGAGTTTTAACTTAAGAAGGCTCTGCAAACCTGCTTTCACCTGTGTGATGAAATCTGTGTCAGAAAACTATTTGTATATAAAACTGTGTGTTGTTCTAATAACAAGAAGTTTAAAAACATTTAGAAACATTTTTGTTGCTAAATCAAATAATTGACAATTTAATCTATTACAGACAAACTTACACACACCTTCTCAGCTCCATCAGTTTCCTTCTCTCTTTGGCGATGTCGGCTATAGATCATGGCGACCAGCAGCAGAGCGGTCAGAGCCAGCAGGGAGATGCCTACAGCTATAGCAGTTTGAGTGGCAGCTCCCAGAGCGCTGAAGGCCATGCTGCCTAGTGCGTACAGCGGCTCCCGGCTAACATCTGAGCCCATAGCAGCACCGTGGCTCCTCAGCCTGGGCCACGAGGGTGAGTATGGCGAGGACACCTGGGACCACGAGGCCCAGATGGAGGAAGAAGAGGAGGAAGAGGAAGTGGATGAGTTGATGGCGAGCTGGAAAGTCACCCTGGCCACACCCCCTGCATTCCAGGCTTCACATTCATAGAAACCTGCATGAGCCACAGTCACATTACTCAGAAACAGCATGCCACTGCCGGTGTCGGGGTCGAAGCGCTCGCCTTCAGTCTTCTGCAGACTGACTCTGCCTTCCTCTGAGGGTTCCTCTCCTCCACCCATTCCACCTCCTCCTGCACCCAGCTCCTGAACCAGGCCTCTGGGAGAAAGCACCACTTTACCCTGGGACGCCTTCCTCCAGGTCACCTGGAAAATCAGTCAGTGTTTCATGAACATTTTTTTGCTGAGAAGGTTATCATCACATAAATAATCAAATAATGTGCTCTCAACCTAAATTGGGCAGGGGGAATCATGTGATACAGCCCCTGAATTTGGATCCGTATCTCTGAGCTCTGCCTCAACAGTAGTCACAAACTTGCTGGAATTGGCTTAACATTTTTCCTTTACTATAGGTTTTTTGTTATTCCCTTCAAGGAAGTTTCAAGGGTGAGAAACTTCATGTAACGATATTCATCAAGTGAGACCTCTCTCTAGAAAAGATGGCGGCTGACCAAGAAAAGCCAACGCTCAAATCTCTCATGAAAGCTATTCAGGATTCTAATGACGACTTGACCTTTCACATGGAGAGAAGACAGCTGACATCCAAACTTCACTGTCACAACTTTAGCCAAGCAGGTTTTGCTAATATGTATGACTTGAGACAAAGATGATGAACTCAAAAACTGGGCAGGAGATCTAACATTTAAACGTCCCAGAGAAATCTGAGGGCCATGACATGGTCGGATACTTTGAATGTCCTGGAAGGCCTTCACAATCAATATGGTGGATGTAGTGAACGTTGACGCAAAAATGATAAAAATGGAAATCTGATAATAACAACGATGAAAATAAAAAATGAATCTGCGAGCCTGACTATAACCAAATCTTAAACAGTGAAAACATCTGAGTTTATAAATAATGGTTAAAGTTTTGTTCCTGATAACTAACTCTGTTTACAATTCTTTGAGTTTTCTGCCATTTAAATTGGATGTTGATTGTTCTGCCTGTCTGTTTCAAGAGGGGGGCGGGATGTTCTCCCCCTCCCTATCTTTATTCAGGATTGTATATTAAACTGCTTGGTACCGTTCTGCAGCTGAGATAGCCCAGCTTTCAAATATGGAAGAATTCAATATTAAATACTATCTAAGTGAACTAGCAATAATTCTGTAAAAGAAGGTTAATTTACAGAAATAAGATAGTTGTTGGATGGGAGTGATTTGTTGTTGTTTAAGCTAGTTAGCCTAGCCTCCCAGAACACTTGTGGAGCCCCAGCTGTTTTTGTTCCGGTTCAGAGGTCACACAGACCGCTGTCTCCTGGTGAGCGCAGAAAACATTATATTTCCTACAATTTAAGCTTCTGCATTTTCCAAATGCACTAGTATTATTCAAACGTATTGTTTGGTTTGTAAGCCTCGTACCAAACGGTTTAATACGAATACGTAACGTTATATAGTTACAGCCCAAGAAACGAATAATAACCCTAGCTGTGGCGCCATCATGAGGCTATAAGGTGGTATTTCAGCAGTGAAGGCCCAGGTATAAAATGCACGGCCCAACACTGGTGTGACATATGATTGTGTACCTAAGAGAGTGGTAACAGGACCATATAGGTTGTCTCTGTCTTTGCTTGCATAAGAGGGAGTGACTCAATGGGGGTTGCAGTTCAACCAGAGAATGTTGAGGTGTGAGGATTCTCAGAGATAGGTAAGAGTAATAAAGACATGTCTTTGTGTGACAAGGCTCAGAAGATGAAGGGGTGACTGGAGGGGTCAATGGGAGCTTGAAACTGCTGATCAATTGTTATAATGTAAATACCTGATGTTCCCCCCTACTGTGTGCTGAGATGCTTAAGAGCAGGAGACAAACTGAACTCTTGGCTCATCCTCTGCAGACTGTGTTGCAGTCAATATGACGGTGAAGCCTTCTCTGGCCAGAGAATAAATACTTGAAAGACAAACTTCTTTCCTCACTGTTTCTTGTTTCAGTATTATAGGACTCACTCTGTACTATTGAATCGGTTTTTTCCACCACAAACCCGAGCCTGGCCTCCAGCTTACTATCTAACCTATTCCACAACATCACTCTCACAAGTCTTCTGCACAAAGAGCCATGCTTAAAAAACCGTAGCCGCTATTTGATGCAATAATCCTCACATTGCTCGAACCTTAAAAGTTATATTCCTGCCCGCCTTTTTCGCCAGCCTCAGATGTTCCGAGTTCTCCGCCTCATACCATCACTTCAATTAATGCTGACCCCTTCCTTCGTAGAGCTTGGACAAATGACTTCCCTCCACTACATTTGCCCACATCGTAAAGATCTCAACTCAGGTCAATCTAGTCTCAAGTAACATGGGGTTTTTGGGGGTTTGCCAAGCCCGGCTGCTATGGCTGATTCCCTATCGAAGCTCCCCACAACTCATTCGGCTAACCGGACGAGCCACACAAAGTTTAAGCCTCGCATCTCAATCACGTTTACCTTCAATACATCTGTTAAATGCTTCTATTTGATGGTGTGGTCCTTGCTAGTGAAGTGAATAAATAAAAAAAAAAAACTGTGTTCACCCACAAACTTTCTTTTTTTAAATGATATCCAGGGTGGTAGATACCACTGATTGTTGCAATCATTTTGGAAAAATCATTCTGATTGTTGTAAAACATGTAAACACTGCCGTGAGACTTGTGATGTGTTATGTTGCACGATAATTACTCCGGCACTGTGTAAATGAAAGAAGAGGGAGTAAATGAGTAGTAGCCGTTGATTTCCCGTAAAGACCAACTGATCAGCAGCCTCATGTTTATGCATCAACATTCATAAGGTGCTTTGCATTGACCATTTGTGGTTGAACGCAAAGGGCAGGATGTGAGGCTGAACAAGCTGTGCATATTTACAGGTTGATTTGGAATTTATAAAAGGAAATTGCACACTGGCAGGTGTATGCAAGGTTTTAGAAATCTGAATATTTTCTGGCATTTCCTCCTTTGAATGCACGCAAACATTTAGTGTGGATCCTACTGTTTTATGAATAAGAGCCCTGTGTCGCCCGTGTACAGTCTTGTTCCGGGGGTCTGTATACTATGCTATTATTAAATATGTAGATGACATCACCATCCTTGGCCTCATTAGCGGGGTGGTCGAGTCTTCATAAAGGGAATGAATGAACAAAATAATTTATGGAGAGGACAATGACCTTGTTCAAAGACAGAACCAAAACCAACAGAACTTATTATAGACTTCAGGAGGAAAGCCCCCCCTATGCAACCCCTCGTCATCACGGGGATGGCTGACAGTTGCACGTTTCATGGGTCTTCACGACAAAAACCTGAGCTCAGCCAAAAACACTGTGGCAACAGTGAAGAAAGCACAGCAGTGGCTTTCCTTCAAAAGGCAGCACTCAGCCGTCAGCTCTTCACCCAGGCCTACAGGGGAAGAGAGGAGAGCATCCTCACCAGTGTGAGCATCGTGTGGTTTGAGATACGCAAACCAGACTGAGAGGTAATCTCTTCAACAAGTCATTAAAACTGCAGAGAGAATCATCAGCTCTGACCTTCCTCTCATGGAGACACTCTATACATCTACAGAGTCTATCCAATGTGCCTGTCCTGCCCTGTACCTGTGCAGATTGTAATAATACTTATCTGAATCCGATTTTTTACATTTTTTTTATTTTCTGATACAAGAGTTCTTTTGCACATCATAACCAAGTGAGCAGACTGCTGCTGGACTACTCTGGATGCTGAAACTAACTTCTGGAAGTTATACTTGTTCTCTTTAAGTATCCCTACCTGTGGCCGTGGGTAACCAGAGGCATGGCAGGACACCCTGAGGCTCTCTCCCAGGCGCACAGCTAGCCTCCTGGGCTCCAGCTGCACCAGTGGAGGGATACACACCAAGCTATTTAGGGGGACCTCCACCAGGCTGAGGTGAGAGAGGCGCGGCGGCTCGGTGCAGACCAGTCGACGTTCTGCAGAGCTGAGCAGCCTCTGACCCTCCTCATCAATCCAGCTCCTCAGCCAGTGGAGAGCACAGTCACAGCGCCATGGGTTGTCTACAGCAGAGCAGAGGACAGGAGGTTAGGTTGGAGCCCCTTGATGCTGAGCCAGTCGAGGTCCTAGTCTCTGGTGGTGGTGGTAGGGAGAGGACAATTCAGAGTACTGAAAGACAATGTTTTGTGAGGAGTGAATACGGTGTGTGTGTATAAGGTATATGTATATGTATTGACAGGAGGGTCATGAATGGTTTTGGACTGACCTATGGAAAATGAGGAAACTTCATTGTGACATGACTGGATTAAAGGTTTTGGAGTAACCATACAAAGAGAGAGAAATACATTGACTGCATAAAGAAGTAAGGAATAATGTGAAATAAACTGATTCAATCAAATTATTATTGTTTTAATTCCATAACCAGTGTTCAGTCAAAAGGGGTCTGCCTGCCTGGTTCAATCTATTTGTAGCCAAAAAAAACAGCAGATTGCATTTTAATGAAAAGTAGAAAAAGTAATACATTTTCCCAAGGATGTTCCCCAAACATCATGTATGTCAGTAATCCAGTCTCACCTGTGATGCGCAGCACCTGTAGGCTGACCAGAGGCCGCAGGGACGCAGGGCCAATGGTGTGAAGATTGTTCCTACTCAGGTCCAGCAGAGCCAGAGAAGTCAAACCAACTAGAGCTTGGTCTGCTAAAATCTCGATACTGTTGTGCTGCAAATGGAGCTCCTGCAGGCGCTGCAGAGACATGGTAATACATTTCATCTATGGAGCCTCATCTAGGAATGAAGAAAACTGCAGTGCTGAGCTAGACATAGCCCCATATTGAGTTTATAGTTCAAATATGTGAACTATCATGGACATCATACATGTGCTTTAACATGCCTTACCTGTAAACCACGGAAGGTGTAGTCCAGTAGGCGTGTGATGTCATTTCCTGCCAAGTAAAGGATGCGGAGATGTTCGAGTCCCTGAAACATGTCAGCTGTCACCAGGTGGACCCGGTTCCCGTTCAGAGCCAGCTCCAGCAACTGACCCTGGTTCTGGAAAGAGCCAGGCTCCACTGCTGAGATGGTGTTGTTCTGGAGGAAGGGGAACATAAGAGGCTGATACAACTTGCACTATATTTAAATCAGTGCCTAAACTGCTGTTTCTTCTGTCTTGTTCCTTTTCTCCAGAGGGAGCTGTGTGAAGTCTAACAAATGTTCTCAAGTGACTCACTCACGTGTGATGTGTAGTAACTAGTTAACCTGAGGGGGCCGCTGGTCACTTAGTTACTGTATGACCTGTAAACAGTCAAGTTGACACACAGTACTCTCTGTCTGAGTACATATACACTCTATCACACTATATACTCACAGCATGTATCCATAACTAGATCACAGAGTGTCAGTAAGTAAACTCAAGCTGCCAAACAGATATTGCCTGGAAGAAAATCAACAAGTTTAAGTTGAACCTCCTGGCTATCGGCATTTCTGAAAAAAAACAGAAAAAATGAAGTGTGCAACTTCTACACAATGCTATTAGAGTAAATAACACCATGGACTTCGATGACAGTGTAGATGATTTGGACATACGGAAAGAAAAGCTTTCCTTCATAGTGGTACGAAGCATTCTGATTTGACTTAATGCCAAGACAAGGCTTGTAATATAAACTAATAAAAGATGCTAAGATGCCTCCATCATGGAGCGAGGCAGTGACGTCGGTTACATGGTGAATGGATGGTACTTGTATAGTAGTTGTAATCAGAGCTTCTCTTGGATATGGTTTTAATATGTGAAACCACATATTAAAACCATCTATGTGTGCTTGTTACCTGCAGGTACAAGTAGTGCAGGTGCCGGAGCAGAATAAGGTCCTGTCGACGGATCTGACCAATCACATTGTCCTGGAGGAAGATGGTCTTGATAGAGAGAAGATAAGATGAAGACGGACAGAGGAAGAGTTTTGGTTAGCATTGGTAAATGTTTCAGATGTGAACTGTATTTCATTCTATGTTGTTCTTGTCTGTGGATTCTGTTTTCTGGATTAGGATAACATCCGTATAATCTTCTCTTTCAGTGAAACGGGCTTCATGCAACATCCACTCTTACATTCACAGTGATTTTGGAGAACTTTTCACATTCACCAATTTCCTCGTATTTTTTATTTTCTTAAACACAATTTACAAAAGAAGGTACAAACACAGCGTGTTCCAGGCCTTTTGGAGGAGTCATGTGACAATAGTCTGTTGATCCAAACCTACGTTTTTCACGAATGGATTGTATATTTCTTTACTTTGAAGCATATCTGCTTGAGAAAACATAAAAATTACACTTAATCAACACCAAATCATGTTGACATTTTCCTGTTTGACTGCAATTTGAATTATAATATAATACAAAATTGGCTACTGTTGCTGTTGTGTCTCGCTGACCACTTCTCTCTTTTTGGAGAACGCCATGTGAAATAACTTCTCTGACTCACGTGATTATTCTCCTGCTCTTCGTTCTCTTTCCTCGTCTCTCCCCCGTGTGTGTAAATCTCACTGGAGTCGGGAAACTTGTCGGAGTAGCCATATTTGATTGGCTGAGCAGCATCACGAGATGTGATTTAATGTGCATGTGATTGGTTGTGTGTTTCCTGGACCAGTGAACGAGTGCCGAAAAGGCTATAAAAGCTGCGCCAGTTAAAATAGAAGCGCTCTGTCAAAATGTATTAATTCTCAATTATCTATCGGTTTTAGGTCCTGGGTGCGGATACAATGGCGTCTGGGTCTGGATCCGGACCTCGGCCCGCCTATTTGTGACCCCTTCCGTAGCTCATCAGTAGAGAGCATGTCTTTAGATGGCGTCCTGACATATGGAGGTTTATGGAAGTCTTTGTCCAGAGAAACTACGTCTGTTGCAACGCCTGTCATCATCACCAGAAGCCTGTATTCTCTCCTCCAGCTCTGTGATGGAGACTTCCTGTGGACTCCTCCCTTTGCACTGATCGATTGTCGTTGTGAATGTGTGCCCCGCCCCTGATTGGATCCAACTACGCCTCCCCAGTGTATTTAAACCGTGTTCCCCTGTCTCTGTGCCATTTCGTCTTCGCCCTCTGTGTCCAGCTATTTTCCTGCTGTTATGTTCCTGGTGTTTGATATCTCTGCCTGTTTTTCCTCGACCACATTTTTTCCTCATCCCTGCTTGATTTGTTCTGCCTGCCTGCCTGTGTACTGAACCTCTGCTGAGAAGTTAAGTTGTTGTTTAGGTCGTGCATTTGAGTCATGTTTTCCCTGTGGTTCCGCTTGTCGTAACAGCAGGACACAAAGCCTTACTAATGAGGCGTTGATTATGCTAACCACAATTCTCATGATGGCTCATTCAAGCAAAAGTGGTTTAATAATGTCTCCGCTGGTCGTTTACGCAGTCATCTGACGTTAGAAGCGTTTGCTGAATCTGACGTGGCACACTCCTATGAGTTCAACATACAACATAATGCATAAGGCCCTACCTGTGTGGATGGAGGAATGTGTTTGGGGACGTCCCTCAGGCTGGTGGACCCACACTCCACAGTGAGGCTGTAGCAGCGACAGTGCACAGGGCAGGAAGGAGATGCTCGACTCGGAGCGTGCAGGGACAGAAGAAGCACAGCGAGAGGAAGCCCCCAAAGCACAGCCATCACATCAATGGACAGGACTGAAGATGAAGAGAGAACAGTGAAAACATAGGTCAGTATTGATCGACACTCAGCTCAGCTTTTTGAATGATTAGAGCCAAACAACAAGCAGAGTGACTAATATCCAAAGACCAGACTGTGATCAAATACTGATAACGTATGGGTGAAGCAGCTTGCTTGTCTAGTTTTTCGAGTTACCTCCGAAGGCTTGAGCGATTAAACACAACTCGGTTCATAAAAAGAGAGTTGCTCAGCATCTCAAATAGCTTGTAGGTTTGGGGGAACTATCCCAATAGAGTGCTCATCTTGCTGAACTTAAACACCAACATGTTCCTTCGGGTTCGTGTTGAGAGTTTGAGTAATTTACTTTTGCACACAATAACACTATTTTGTTGTGATTCATTGTCCTCTATGTTATAATGCCAAATAAACAAAGCTACATTAGACAATATTATGCATAATCATCTTCAATATCTGTGTTAGCGTGTGCCTGCTGATATTAGCTCATGACAGATATTACATATACATATATATATATGTTACATATTTGTCTGCTAGGGAGCCCTGACAAGTTCATTTTTCAATGTAAAATGTTAGTTGCCTACATATCTTGGTCACAACTTTACATTTTTGATGACACAAATAGTTTAACAAACAGAAAGAGAAGACGTTCTGGAACAACAGTCACAAACAGAGAGAGTTTGTGTACGCACACGCAGGATATGGACACACTGTCGGTCACAATTCTTTACAAACCACATTTAAGAGATCCTTATTAACAATGTTTTATTATTTGTTTATGTTAATAGTATGAATAATGGACAATATATCATATCAGTATTAGCCTTATAAAAAAATAAAGAAGCAGCGCTGCTGCTCATTTCATTGAAAGTAGCCACAGCCTGTGAGGAAGGCCCTTTTAGCATTCAATCACTAGCGCTGATGCCATATAGATGTCAACACAGTCCCTTATAAGTATGTTCATTCTGACAAGGAAGAACAGTTTTAGTCCATTTCTCTTTACCGTGTGATATTATGTCACGGTTATTAACTATACTAAATATCAAAGATTTTCAATGGAATTGTTTTGTTCTGGGAAACTGACATGAAATGCTGCCAAATTTACCACACAGTCTACCACAGACTTATAAAGAGAAGTGATGTGAAAATCCATCAAGTGTTTGCAAGAGAAGAGAAATCTGATTCCATGGACATGAAGCTTACTGTACCTTGGATATATAAATGCAGGTGTAAGATTACACCATTGAGACAATGTTGAAACCCACCAATAACTAAATAACTGACATGGTTCAATTTGTCAGACGGCAAATACATTTAGCCCAATTAATAAAACAAAAATGTATGGTGGATGATATGCTACAAAAATTGTTCATGGCTTTTTATACGAAAGTCAGCCACACACACGTGTCAATTTCCGCTCACTACATGCATACGGTCTTTTCAAAATAAGACAGGAAACAACCTTGTTAGATTTAGCAATAGATCGTGAAATACTTTTAGGCAAAAATACCATTCTAATGTTCAGGAAAAGATCGTTGTTTGGGTTAAAATAACTACAGAACTGACGTTACTGAAGTACATCAGTTCCAGGAGTTCCCCTTTCACACAGGGAACAAACAGCCGTCTCCAGGCTGACGAACACCCGCCCTGCTGTGTGGACTCTTCCTCCTGTGTGGACTCTTGATCCTGTGTGGACTCTTCCTCCTGTGTGGACTCTTCCTCCTGTGTGGACTCTTCCTGTGTGGACTCTTCCTCCTGTGTTGACTCTTCCTGTGTGGACTCTTGATCCTGTGTGGACTCTTCCTCCTGTGTGGACGCTTCCTCCTGTGTGGACTCTTCCTCCTGTGTGGACTCTTCCTGTGTTGACTCTTCCTGTGTGGACTCTTCCTCCTGTGTTGACTCTTCCTGTGTAGACTCTTCCTCCTGTGTGGACTCTTGATCCTGTGTGGACTCTTCCTCCTGTGTGGACTCTTCCTCCTGTGTTGACTCTTCCTGTGTTGACTCTTGCTCCTGTGTGGACTCTTGATCCTGTGTGGACTCTTCCTCCTGTGTGGACTCTTGATCCTGTGTGGACTCTTCCTCCTGTGTGGACTCTTCCTCCTGTGTTGACTCTTCCTGTGTTGACTCTTCCTGTGTGGACTCTTCCTCCTGTGTGGACTCTTCCTCCTGTGTTGACTCTTCCTGTGTAGACTCTTCCTCCTGTGTGGACTCTTCCTCCTGTGTTGACTCTTCCTGTGTTGACTCTTGCTCCTGTGTGGACTCTTGATCCTGTGTGGACTCTTCCTCCTGTGTGGACTCTTGATCCTGTGTGGACTTTTCCTCCTGTGTGGACTCTTGATCCTGTGTGGACTTTTCCTCCTGTGTTGACTCTTCCTGTGTTGACCCTTCCTCCTGTTTTGACTCTTCTTCCTGTGTGGACTCTTCCTCCTGTGTGGACTCTTGATCCTGTGTGGACTCTTCCTCCTGTGTGGACTCTTCCTCCTGTGTTGACTCTTCCTGTGTGGACTCTTCCTCCTGTGTGGACTCTTCCTCCTGTGTGGACTCTTGATCCTGTGTGGACTATTCCTCCTGTGTGGACTCTTCCTCCTGTGTTGACTCTTCCTCCTGTGTGTACTCTTCCTCCTGTGTGGACTCTTCCTGTGTTGACTCTTCCTGTGTGGACTCTTCCTCCTGTGTTGACTCTTCCTGTGTAGACTCTTGATACTGTGTGGACTCTTCCTCCTGTGTGGACTCTTGATCCTGTGTGGACTCTTCCTCCTGTGTGGACTCTTCCTCCTGTGTGGACTCTTGATCCTGTGTGGACTCTTCCTCCCGTGTGGACTCTTCCTCCTGTGTGGACTCTTCCTCCTGTGTGGGCTCTTCCTCTTGTGTGGACTCTTGCTCCTGTGTTGACTCTTCCTGTGTTGACTCTTGCTCCTGTGTGGACTCTTCCTCCTGTGTGGACTCTTCCTGTGTTGACTCTTCCTGTGTTGACTCTTCCTGTGTTGACTCTTCCTCCTGTGTGGACTCTTCCTCCTGTGTTGACTCTTCCTGTGTGGACTCTTCCTCCTGTGTTTACTCTTCCTGTGTTGACTCTTCCTGTGTTGACTCTTCCTCCTGTGTGGACTCTTGATCCTGTGTGGACTCTTGATCCTGTGTGGACTCTTCCTCCTGTGTGGACTCTTGATCCTGTGTGGACTCTTGATCCTGTGTGGACTCTTCCTCCTGTGTGGACTCTTGATCCTGTGTGGACTCTTCCTCCTGTGTGGACTCTTCCTCTTGTGTGGACTCTTGTTCCTGTGTTGACTCTTCCTGTGTTGACTCTTGCTCCTGTGTGGACTCTTCCTCCTGTGTGGACTCTTGATCCTGTGTGGACTCTTCCTCCTGTGTGGACTCTTCCTGTGTTAACTCTTCCTGTGTTGACTCTTCCTCCTGTGTGGACTCTTCCTCCTGTGTGGACTCTTGATCCTGTGTGGACTCTTCCTCCTGTGTGGACTCTTCCTCTTGTGTTGACTCTTGATCCTGTGTGGACTCTTCCTGTGTTGACTCTTGCTCCTGTGTGGACTCTTCCTCCTGTGTGGACTCTTCCTCTTGTGTTGACTCTTGATCCTGTGTGGACTCTTCCTGTGTTGACTCTTCCTCCTGTGTGGACTCTTGATCCTGTGTGGACCCTTCCTGTGTGGACTCTTCCTCCTGTGTGGACTCTTCCTCTTGTGTTGACTCTTGATCCTGTGTGGACTCTTCCTGTGTTGACTCTTCCTCCTGTGTGGACTCTTGATCCTGTGTGGACCCTTCCTGTGTGGACTCTTCCTCCTGTGTGGACTCTTCCTCCTGTGTGGACTCTTCCTCCTGTGTGGACTCTTCCTGTGTTGACTCTTGCTCCTGTGTGGACTCTTCCTCCTGTGTGGACTCTTCCTCCTGTGTGGACTCTTCCTCCTGTGTTGACTCTTCCTGTGTTTACTCTTCCTCCTGTGTGGACTCTTCCTCCTGTGTGGACTCTTCCTCCTGTGTGGACTCTTCCTGTGTTGACTCTTGCTCCTGTGTTGACTCTTCCTCCTGTGTGGACTCTTCCTCCTGTGTTGACTCTTCCTCCTGTGTTGACTCTTGCTCCTGTGTGGACTCTTCCTCCTGTGTTGACTCTTCCTCCTGTGTGGACTCTTCCTCCTGTGTGGACTCTTGCTCCTGTGTGGACTCTTGCTCCTGTGTGGACTCTTGCTCTCTGGTAGATGATCAGTGGATTATATACGATTAGAATTACATCGCATTATTTTTCACATAGCTACAAATGCTGGATGAGAACAGCCTGAATGAAAGTCTGAATCAAGGTCTGACAGAGCTCAACCTTTGTACGTTGTTTGGCACACAGTAACAGTGATCCGACTATCAAGGTGTAGCAAATACTTCAGTGACAGTGAAAGAATGAATCCTATCAACCCAGAAGTGTGTTATAACAGCAGCTCCACTGGGATCATGTCTTTGAAGAAGAATACATTCATTGTAACAATCTGGGTACTGATGACAACACTCTTTTAGACAAAGCTCTTTTGGATATTCATCTCTGGATCACTGTCACCATAGGAACCACCATGCCATGAAGCATTGGTTTGCATCAAAGGCCCCGTCATCGAGGCCTTTGTTTCTCTTGGAGCTGGACAGCACTGAGAGAAGCATTCACTTTAGGGACTGTTACCATCATTATTTGATCAAGTACTCAAACTCTTTAAACACTCAAATATTAGATTATTTCTTCTATCTGACATGTAAATGCAGCAGTAAACACATATAACATAAAGCTGGATGAGCAATATGAAATACTTTGTAAATCAAATATTTCAGCACGAGAACATCCCTTAATTAGAACGGCTGAGAAACGGCCTACTTTTAAAAACGTATATGAAAATATTATATATATAAATATGAGGATGTGTAGTGTGTTATCCAAAACGTTCATATATAGAATACAAAGCCAGCCTAAAATATGAGCAGAAATTAGCATGACAAATTAAGAACATAAATTCTTATTTGATATTTATTGGTTTCCTTATTTGATCATTTATCTACCTGTACAACATAATGCAACAGTTCTGCCATAAAGTCTAGTTTTATAATTCCTGTAAAGTTCCATTATCTGTTTTATTTTCATTGTTTTAGTGGTGTTTGTAATATTCTGCCCTCTCATAGGAGGATCAACAAACAGAAACACATCTATAGTGTAGTCCATACATTAATAAACACACACAATAAATGTCCACCTTTCCACCGATGTTAACTCAGCAATGGTGCAATTTATGACTAAGCCTTTGTATTGAATGGCAATAGATTGGTGTGTGACAAAGTGGCCATTGCATGTATATTAGCCAATATGTAGTTTCAATATCTTTTTCATTTTTGTCAGCTATTACTGAAATGATATTCTGTTTAACACTATTTACATGTTTGTTATTCATTTACTTCGTCTCGTGTTTAAAACAGCTCGTTGTGGTTACTTGGGGCCATATACAGGAGCAGCCCTGTAGGTAGAACACACATATGATTCACATGAACTGATATGAACATACAGAACAATAAAGCACGTCTGTTCTGATCTGATGCCGTGACTGTGGTCACAGCGCATGTAAGCTGGACGCTGGAGAGGTTGAATGTCCAGCGGTGCTGCACCTCGACAGACTGAGCCCACAGCAGACAATGACACCTGATCCCAGGACTGGACAGGCCTATCAGTAGAAACACCTACAGATATATCTGTAGATCATACGAGTCATAACAGGTCAATGAAATATGATTGTTGTTTCATACCTCGCTGAAGAAGGATGGAAGAGACTCCGACAGTGATGCCTGCCTACACGACGCCTTCTCACTCCCTCCGACTCAGTGTCTGATCCCGATCACTCAGATGTATTTTCGGTGTTGAAGATGAAGCTCCAGGCATCTGAAAGCAGAACAGCAGCAGCTGGATGTGTCCACAGTGCGCAGAGCACCGCGGGCCCGTCGCATCCTCCGAACAGAAGAACCGATGGAGACAGAAGCGAGAACGCAGCGAGCAGCGGAACATCGGGCGACGCGTCGAACAGGCCGGTAGAGTCTAAACCGTGAAACGGATCAACATCCAGCCGCTCATCTGCTCTCCCGGACCCGGTGCACGCTCATTGCATTAGTCCACGCTGCTGCTCCAGAGGACCACAGTCAAGTCGAGTCAGTAGCAACACGAAAAACACTTCCGCCCCGAATTATTCAGAATAAAAGCATCTCAAAAGCGATCATATAGCTGCACGAAATCTGCTGCTATTCGGTGCAATCAGACATATTGTTACACTTAGACAGTTATGTTAGAACATAACACTCTATTGGTAATATGTAGCCTATTTATTTTGTAAAAGAAAGCTTCTCATGGTATCTATGGTAGTTTGTGTCATGTGACTTATGTTATTACATAAACCTACAGACTGTGCAGACCGGATATCGAATCCAGCCCCCACCTGCCTTGTAATACAGCGCATGTGGAGTAGGGCAAGTCAATTGTCCTCCTGATACCAGGAGCAGATTTAAATGAAACGTCCGTCTCTTCCTCCTATGCTGAGACATGGATACTGTCATATGTTGCAGCACCCATCTTCTTTCAAAGGGATCTGCCAGCTCGCTAACTGTCGCTTATTGTCTGATGTTGGCGACAGAATCCCTTGTCCTCACTGAAAAACTAATGTTTCCATCAGTGTTTTTGCCTCACCTGTGCTTAAACCATATTATAATGCATCAATTTAGCCCCCTGCTCCAATGTATTTCTCATTTGAAGGACATACTGGAGGACTGGAACTGGGTGGGGACCCCTAGGTTCCTCTGTAAGCGTATGTGACTTTCCTCTCATACAGCAGCTCCAAGGAACCTGTGGAGGCTCGAGGCAGTTCTCTGCAAGAAAACATTCTTAGGCAACCACTGATACCAGTCTTTTCCATCTTCAGACACAAACAGCACAGACTTTAATGTTTTTCTTTACCCCCTAGTCTGCAGGGAGTAAGGAGGCAAATGATTGACCCTTTTTGTCATAATTGCGTCACGGTGATAGGTGGCACAAAAACTAAGGAAAGACTGGAGGCAAACATGATTCAGCTCATAGTACTAGCATAGTACAGCTCACCACTCACACAGAAGTCTAAACAGAGATGAAGGGGAAATGTTGCCAATAGTTCAACCTCCTGGGCACAGCCATGATGAGCCTTTGGTTGCAGTTAGCAGAGGCTGACTTTTAAACTTGTGAATTAAAGCCTGAAAAGAATTTGTGTTTATTTTCTCAAAACTTGTACATTAAATGAGACAAACAGTATCACTGTCACCCAATCATGTGCTTTATTTATTAACATCATTGTTTGGAACCCTGCAGCCATTAGCTTTGTGTGGAGGGTGCGGCGCTGTCCATGGTACTGAGACCGATTGGAGGACATTGATAGACAGAACATAATACAATAGACAGTTTCTAAGTTTGTTTTCTTAACCTCCATACGTTTTGTGGTGGTGAGGAGAGAAAGAGAAAGAGAGAGAGAGAGAAAGAGAGAGAGATAGAGAGAGGGAGACAGAGAGAGAGAGAGAGAGAAAGAGAGAGAGAAAGAGAGAGACAGAGAAAGAGAGAGAGATAGAGAGAGGGAGACAGAGAGGGAGACAGAGAGACAGAGAGAGAGCTGTTTATATGCACTGCAAAAAAGATGTTGTAACATGATAGTACCTTTGAAATATATTCAGCGTTCTGTCAGTGCTATGTTCTCATGTGAGTTCTCTGATTAATAAATGTATTCTTTGATTTGAAAGTTACCCTATGCTGTTGTTGTTGTTATTTAGCTATTGCGTGGTTAAATCATTCTCTTCACTTTCGCATGCTTCCCCCGTCAGGTGTCTGAAGTGCTGGAGGACCTACACCACCACCAACCGCATGTCTTAATTTGTTGTTTTTTTGGTTTATTACTGGAGCGCTAATGGCCTATGACAACAAAGACTTTGCTCTGTGCAGATAATATAGAATACATTCATCAACATTGGAAAAGGAAGCGTGGGAATTAAGTGCAGCGGACTTTGAGCCGACAGACCAGCCAGACCTGTTTCTGCATGCTTTGTAAAGGGTAAATAATGCATTACTTTGTCATTTTAATCTTATATTCAGTGTTTAGGTGGATTTTGTGGATACATGTGCACTGTCCCTTATCAAATAAACTAATATATAATTAAAATATATATATATATATTATATATAAATAAACAATTACCTTTGATATTTGTCTATAACCACATCTGTGCATAATTGTATCTCAACAGTAGAAATCTAGTTTTGTTTGTTAAATAACCTTTTCTCTTGTTTTTTAATAGAGAACAATAATCCAGACAATGGAATCCAATCTCAGGTGAGTCACTAAAAAAATACAAATCACAGGTTGATTAGTAAATATAAGAGCAGTCGGCAGAGTTGCTTTTATGATTTAATTTATTTCAACATCATCTTCACATCTGGCCAATATTAATATAAAATAATATAAGAAATCTGTGAAAGAGTCCATCCAAAGCCCTATAATGAGAGCTGTGGGTAAAGAGGCTAACTGGCAGCAAGGTTGTCACCTCAACCTCAGTTAATGGATGACATCATATCCTGTGATGACCGGCCTGTGTTCATCATTACCATGACTTTACTGTGTATGTCCATCTTTGGCACAGTTGGCTGCATGGTTTCAGTTCAGTGACGTTGTCTTCTATCACATGACGGTCCTGTAGTCAGCTGTTCTTCTGGATGATTTTAGAAGAGATAATGTAGTGCCAAACTTTATATCTACTAAAACTACAACCAGATGACAATCAGTCTTATCTGGTAACAAACCAAAACAATTATTCTTTGTCCATCTTGCTTTGATTTTAGTGCTGTAGTTGAACTCGGGTTAAGACTGGTCCTGTGGGAATGCGATGGGGTAGATTTGGCGGTAGTGATCCACATAGTGGACCTCTAGGCCCTCGCTGATGTAGTCGGGCAGATCAGAGAAGTCCTTCCTATTCTCAGCTGGCATGATGATGCAGGTCACACCAGCACGACGGGCCTAATAGGGACAAGAAAATACAGTTTACTTGAGTAAATATACACATTAGTTGAAATACATTTCAAAATTACTTTTACAAAAACAACTATATTTTTGCCCTGACAGCAGTGGGATCTAAGGCTTGTAATGTCAGTTTGTCAGTTCACCCAACATGTTGGCCAACAGAAACATCTAAATAACTGCTGGCCAGTGTAGCGGATGTCCACTGAGAGTTTATACAAATAAAAGGACTATAACACAATCTGAACTCTTGAGAGGGACAGGCTGAGGAGGAATGCAGGGATTTGGCTCCAGGCTGGTCTTTGCCCACCCACTCATGTGAGAAAATGCCCAGGGACGCTTACCTCCTGCTTACAGTGGGAACTGCCATTGGTGCTCGACGCCTTGGTGGCCTTTTGTGCATTAGCGGGATGGCTTTCTGAGTGCACCTCAAGCATCTAGGCAGGCAGGTAGAGACCCTCCCACTATGGTCCGCACACACTCTACATGCAGTGTGGCAGTGTCGGCAGCTTTGTTCGGTGGGGTGGGTGTTGAGGATATATGTACGACGGTTGCTTGGCCGTCGCCTTGCCCGTTCGTACTATCTGTTAGGCATGACGGACTCTTTTTCTGGATCTGTGCTCGCTGTAACTACCCAAGACTGATGTAAAGGGCGAGTGTGTGTTGGTGGCACCTACTGTACATGTCTCCATCCTCCTTGATGACCTAGGTACTGTGGTGTGCAGGGTGTCTACCGCTTGTCTTTTTGACCCCTGCAGGCTTAGGCTATGGCTCTACCTAGTTCAGTTACCTGCTACCTAGGTTGGCGGCGCCCCCCTACTTGTCCTGGGCTGCAGCGACTAACCTTTAGTCAGTCGGGATCAGTGTGGTTATTTGGAATAAATAAAGACAGCAGAACCAGTCAGATTGGCTAAGATGAAACCTATATTGACAACAGATACTGAGAAGAAAAAAAGAGAATCTTTCCTGCGTTTGGGAATCCTATTTATCTGCGTCTCTTTCTTGTACTCACAGCGATAGTTTTTTCTTTAATTCCGCCCACTGGCAGTATTTTGCCAGTCAGTGACACTTCACCAGTCATGGCTATGTTCTGGCGCACCGCCTGGTTGGTTGCCAGGGATAACAGTGCTGTGACGATGGTGCAGCCAGCGCTTGGTCCGTCTTTGGGAGTCGCCCCCTAGGAAAAAAAGTGACGTTATTGACGAACAGAAACGAGCATTGCTACCAGGAAGTGTATCTTTGATACCATCACAGGGAACACTAAAGCAGGATATTATCAAATCTACACAATTTTGAAAAATGCTACACAAATGAAAATGTATTTTGGCTTGCATACTATTAATTAACTAGTAGGGATACTTCCTGAAACTCGGTTCTAAACGTAAACTAGTTCTAAATGAGTAAAGAAACGGGACTATTGATAAGGTCTGGGGTTAGCGGTTCTGCTATCGGTACTTCAGAAGTTACAGAGTCTGAAACCTCCTCTGACTCTGTGCCTTCACACGGGGGGCGGAGTCTTTACTGTGACACACACACACACACACACACACACACACACACACACACACACACACACACACACACACACACACACACACACACACACACACACACACACACACACACACACACACACACACACACACACACACACACACACACACACACGTCATGGCAGAGAGAAGAAAAAAATCCAAAGTGTGGCTACATGTTACTCCTGTAGATGCTGAGAACTCTGTACAAGTAAGGGAGGCAATACCAGCAATATATCAAAAGATTTGGCAAACAAGCAGAGCACGAGTGTGCAGGTAATGTCCTCGTCCACTGCAGGTAGCATCAGCGGGGAAATATGAACTTTGATAAAAGATAATTACTTTTGTAATTGTTTCGCTGCAAATGTATTTTTTTAATTTAGGAACCTTTTGTATTGCTGCTCAAAAAATACTATTTGTTTATATACAAGAATAATATAGCACTGTTGATTCTTTTCCTTAATTAACTGTCTGCTTTTCTCACGACTAAATAAAAGAGAACTGATAAGAGTATAATAATATAATGTATGTATAATAATATAATGTATGTATAATAATATAATAGTATGTATAATAATATAATAGTATGTATAATAATATAATAGTATGTATAATAATATAATAGTATGTATAATAATATAATGTATGTATAATAATATAATAGTATGTATAATAATATAATGTATGTATAATAATATAATAGTATGTATAATAATATAATGTATGTATAATAATATAATGTATGTATAATAATATAATGTATGTATAATAATATAATAGTATGTATAATAATATAATAGTATGTATAATAATATAATGTATGTATAATAATATAATAGTATGTATAATAATATAATAGTATGTATAATAATATAATAGTATGTATAATAATATAATGTATGTATAATAATATAATAGTATGTATAATAATATAATAGTATGTATAATAATATAATGTATGTATAATAATATAATAGTATGTATAATAATATAATAGTATGTATAATAATATAATGTATGTATAATAATATAATAGTATGTATAATAATATAATAGTATGTATAATAATATAATAGTATGTATAATAATATAATAGTATGTATAATAATATAATGTATGTATAATAATATAATAGAATGTATAATAATATAATAGTATGTATAATAATATAATGTATGTATAATAATATAATAGTATGTATAATAATATAATGTATGTATAATAATATAATAGTATGTATAATAATATAATAGTATGTATAATAATATAATAGTATGTATAATAATATAATAGTATGTATAATAATATAATGTATGTATAATAATATAATAGAATGTATAATAATATAATAGTATGTATAATAATATAATGTATGTATAATAATATAATGTAGTATAATAATATAATAGTATGTATAATAATATAATGTATGTATAATAATATAATAGTATGTATAATAATATAATGTATGTATAATAATATAATGTATGGATAAGCTACTCGTAGCGATACAACGATGCCCATCAGCTAGAAAAGAATCAGTCAAAGGAACAGATTAAACAATAGTGATCAGGAAGTCATTTATATACTTTAGCGTCTTTGGGTATTTAGAAAAGCTCTATATAAAATGAAAGTATTATTATTACTGTATTGCCATGGTTACCTCAGGGACATGCAGGTGCAGGTCGGAGTTGAGCAGGAAGTGGTTTTCTGGTTGCTGGGTCATCAGGAAGGATCTGGCAAAGGTTGAAGCGATCTTTGCACTTTCTTTCATTACATCACCCAGCTGACCTGCAGAGGAGCACCAACATCTTTAACCCTCTACCTCCCAAACAATAACACACAGAATGAGTACGGTATAGCTCCTCCACCATAGGGCGGATATATCTGGTCTCCTTTGAAAGGTAAGAGGATAGGAAATAGGAATCTATTGTAATTAAACTAGACTATATTACCATTCCGGAGGAAATGGAGAAGCAATGAAGATTGAAGATTTCTATTTTATCCTAAAATACAACTTTTATAAATAAGAATGTATAAATAAATATTTAGGTGGTCTCAGTGTTTAATTAATATACTCAATGTTCAGTTTCTTTTGAAAATATCAGACTGGTGTTTAATGAAATGACTGACCTGTAACCTCCAGTGACCCCTCTACTTTAGAGTCCAACCCTCCAGAAGGGCGGCGTAGTGAAGTCTCGATGAACAACGTCGACCCTCCTACAGAGTGAAGAAAATACAGGCAGAGTGTCAGCGTGTCACATCTTTCATTGGTGTTGGTTTGAGTGTGCGTGTCTCTCACCGAGAGAAGTCCATGCCAGCCCCATAACCACTCCTGGTGGGGTGACATCGTACATTCGATCGACTGTGAAGATGGGTTTACCCACGTAGACCTGCAGGTTGTCGGGTGTAACAGTCACTGCGGTTTGTTCACCGCTGACAATACTGAATGCCACCTTTCGGAAAACCTGACAGACAGATGAAAAACGGATTACACGCAAGAAAACACTGGCGGATGTTCTACAGACTGTTCCATGAAAATGAGAAATAATGTTGTCTTTGTCACAGTCCAGTTATTGGTTATACGAGTTATTGGTTTCCAAATCAATATACGGGATTTAAGATTTAAGTGTAGCAGGTGGTTTCATGTTGCTTTCTGACCCCTCCACACTGCACAGTAGCTCTCTCTGCTGGTCCTTTTAAAGGATCAAGTAGTACTAGAATATATACAATAGTAGAATATATACTATAGTAGAATATATACTATAGTAGAATATATACAATGCCTCCCTTTGATATTTTCCCATTTTGTTGCTTTTATACATGAAATCATGGTCAGTATAATTTGGCTTTTTTGACAAGACTTTGCAAAAGTGAAAACAGATTTTTACAAACTAATGTCAATTAATTAAAAATATATAGTGTAAAATAAGTGTTTGCATAAATATTCACCCTTTAAAGTGACTGACCTAATTCAACAAAGGTCCAGCTAGTTGAAATGGAGATGACCTGAGTGCAGTTGATGCGTGTCTAGTGATTGTACTATAAACACACCTGTGTCTGGGAGGTCCAGTCTCTGGTTCATCAGTGTTCCTGCTACAATTGCAACATGAAGACAAAAGAACCCTCCAAGCAACTCAGAGAAAAGATCATTGAAAAGTAAAGTCAGGAGATGGCTACAAAAAGATGTCCACCTCACTGGACATCCCACAGAGTTCAGTTCAGTCCAGCATTAAGACATGGAAGGAGTACGGCACTAGTTTAAATCTCCTAGAGCTGCCGTCCTCACAGACTGAGTGACCGGGCAAGAAGAAGACTGAGGGAGGCCACCAAGACACCATGACCACTCTGAAGGAGTTCAAAGTGGCTCAGAGGGAGAGACTGTACGTACAGCAACTGTTGCCCGGGTTCTTCACCAGTCGCAGCTGGATGGGAGAGCGGCAAAGAGAAAGACACTGTTGAAATAATTTGCCCAAAGGCATGTGGGAGACTCCAAGGTCAATCGGAAGAAGGTTCTTTGGTCTGATGAGACAAACATTGAGCTTTTTGGCCATCAGACTAGACGCTATGTTTGGCAAACACCAAACACTGCACATCACCACAAACACCATCTCCACCAGGAAGCGTGGAGGTGGCAGCATCAGGCTCTGGGATGCTTCTCAGCAGCAGGCCCTGGAAGGCTCGTAAAGGTAGAGGGGAACATCAACGCAGAAAAATATCCCCAAATCCTGGAGGATAATCTGACTCAGTCTGCAAGAGAACTACGACTTGAGAGAAGATTTATTCTCCAGCAAGACAACGACTCCAAGCAAACAGCAAACGCTCCACAGAAACGGTTCAAAGACAACAAGGGGAATGTTGTGGAGTGGAAGTCAAAGCCCAGACCTCAATCCAATCCAGAAATGTGTGGCTGGACTTGAAAAGAGCTGTTCACACCCGATCCCTGAGCAACCTGACAGAGCTTGAGCTGTTCTGAAGAAGAATGGAGAAAGATGTCCAGATGTGCCGGCCTGAGTGAGACAGACACACAGACTCAGTGCTGCAGCAGCCAAAGGTGCGTCTACTAAATACTAAATATCTGAAGGGGTGATCATTTATGCAATCATTTACTTTACCTTATATATTTTTTATGAATTGACATTATTTTGTAAAAATCAGTTTTTAAGGTTTATTTTGCAAATTCTTGTTAAAAAAGCTAAATTATACTGTCCATGACTTCATGTATAAAAGCAACAAAAGGCTGAAGACTTTGTATAGGCATTGTATGCAGGATGTAATGCGGATTAAGACTGAAGTATTTGTTCTAGTAGTTGAAGTAGTCTGACACATGTGAGCTCTGGTTTAGTACAGCCAACGCTTTACAGTATTCTACCTTTTCAACTTGTTTCTGCAGGTTCCTGACTCCTGATTCCCTGCAGTACTGCCTGATGAGCAGACCGAGGGCGTCAGATGAGATTGAGGCGTTCTCCTCAGTCAGACCACAGTGAGAGCGGAGCTGAGGCACCAGGTATTGCTGGTGAGACAGACAGACAGAGAAATTGAAATTTTGGAATAGCAAGGCATATTCATTTTTTACTTAATACTTGTTAGCAAAACTGTGCTACTATCATTACAAATATACAACAATTACCATAATCCTTTTCAAGGTCAAAATACATATAATATCACACCTCAGCAATAGCCAGTTTCTCCTGGGCAACATATCCAGACACATTGATCATCTCCATCCGGTCTCTGAGAGGCTCGGGGATGGTGTCAGTCACATTGGCCGTGCAGATAAACAAAACCTGTATTGGAACAGACAGAGATGCGTGGGGCTTCATACATTTTTCACTTAAAGAAATGTGGTAATGAACATAAGGAGCACACACTCCTACCTTTGACAGATCTACAGGAACATCCAGGTAGTGGTCGAGGAAGTTGGCGTTCTGTTCAGGGTCCAGAAGTTCCAGCAGAGCGGAGGATGGATCGCCCTGATAACCACGACCCATCTTATCCACCTGGTAGTGACAAGTTAGTGAAGAACACATTATTATATACATAATATATGCATTATTTACATATATATACACACAAATATACATATGTTATGTGTACTGTAATATGCTTCATTTTTGTCTTTATTTGTGTTGTTTTTTTTTGCGCACGCACGCATCACACTGACCTCGTCTATCAGCACCAAAGGATTCTCTGTCTTGGTTTTCTTCAGGCACTGGATAATCTTCCCCGGCATTGCTCCAACATACGTTCTCCTGGACACACACACATAATCACGTTTCAGAAAATCAAATGTATGCTTTATGCTGATGGTTAAGTCTCTCATTTTGGATTTGTAAGAATATTCTCGCTATCGGCCCTGAAATTCAATATCGGTACATTTATAGTTGTAACTCATCACAATGTAGGTGCAGTTAATCCTAGAATGCATTGTCCTTTATCCATTGAATATCTCGTTCTTTTCATGCTCAGCACCTGCCAAATACCAGACACAGAGCCTGAATGTGAGCTATCATAAGCACTAATGATGACAGTATAGACCTGTGTCCTTTGATCTCAGCCACATCGGTCATGCCTCCCACGCTGAACCTGTAGTACTGTCTGTTCAGGGCTCTGGCTATGGAGCGGGCAATGGAGGTCTTTCCTACACCTGGAGGGCCGTAGAAACATAGGATCTTCCCCTGGGTGGAGCCACGCAGCTGGCTCACTGCTATAAATTCCTGCACAAAGACAGAGAGGAAGTCAAGTTCATTTTCACAAGAAAAAGCTCCACAGCTTCTGATGTGTGGATAGATATATTTGAACATTCGTCATCCAAGTAAAAAAGTATATATTTTGTATTTATTGTGCTTTAAATGGTGTTTGAGTGCGTGCATATACTAACCAATATGCGCTTCTTTACATCATCCATTCCATAATGGTCTTCTTCTAGAACCTCTTTGGCTCTTGCTAGTGATAAGTTCTCTTCACTGTAGGTACCCCAGGGCATGCTGGTCAGCCAGTCCAGGTAGTTACGGGTTACACTGAAACATAGAGTGGTTGTTGTTGTGAAACAGAACAGAAGGGATTGAAGCATGGACAGAACTCATACGCTCTACTCAGAGATAGAATAGACGGCGTTGGAGGACAGGGTGCTGCTGCATATGTGAAGACATGTTTATCTGTTACGGTTTTAAATGCCATCACTACTTCATTCTTTTAAATTCATTACATTGAAAGTTATCTTATCTAATATAATCTAGAAACAAGTTATAATTCAATTACTGTGGTGGGTGTATTCAAACCACCCTGAGCTGTCTCTAGTGCAACTGATAAATCAGCAAACCTGCTCGCTCAGTACAATAACTCATATGCTGGTTCTAGGGGACTCACCACAATTGGTTGGCAAACGATTCAAATAATGTAAAAGAGATGAGTGAACATCTCAGTCTGTCAAAGTTGATTGTTGAGCTGACCAGAACACATTTGCAGGATCCTTTACAATCAATTCCATTTTCAATTCAATTGTATAGCCCAAAATCCCAAAATCGCCTCAGAGGGCTTTATGATCTGAACAAAATACTAAATCCTTGGTCCTTGGACCCTCACATCGGAAAAGGAAAGGAGCAAAGCGAGACTCAAATAAATGCACGTACTCCTTGAGAAAAGCAAATGCCATTTAACACATCAAATTAATATCGAGCTCTTTTTGAAACCCATTTAGGAAAGCAGTAAATATAAATAAAATCCTCTCTCTATTGCTCCTCTTGATACTTTAATGACTGCTTATAAATAAGACATCAAAGAATTCCAATGCTTTCACTGAGCCAACAGCTTACTATTACTTCGGAGTAAACAATATCTAACTGATTCTGAAACTACAGCTCTCAGTTCACTCTACAGGCCTTCACTTCCTCTGCTGTTAGGAAGGCACTAAGCTATCTATTGCAGTGGATAAACTATACCCGGATTTGTAAAGCTTCCTGCCCCATACATTGTTGAACAAGTTACAAATATCTCTTATGTCTCAACTTCTACTGGAATTATTGCTTCCTTCTTTTTTAATGGGGGTGACAGTGAGTGAGGCTCAGTGGTAGAGCAGGTCGTCCTTTAATCAGAGGATCGGCGGTTTGATCCCCGGCTCCACTAGTCCATGTCAATGTGTCCTTGGGCAAGACAATGAACCCCAAATGTATGAATGGGTTTGAATGGGTGAATGATGACATGTAGTGTTAAAGAGCTTTGAGTGGTCGGAAGACTAGACAAGCGCTTTACAAGTACATTCCATTTACTCTTAAAAACTATCTGCCACTTTCAAACTGTCCCGTCTTAAGTCTTAGAGCAGGGGACACTAATAGGCGGACCGCGGTCTGGACCCTGGACCAACAACCGATAGATAATAGAGAATTATTACATTTTAACGGAGCGCTTCCATTTTATCCAGCACAGCTTTTCCAGCCTTTACGGCACTCGTTCAGCGGCCCGGGAAACACACCGACCAATCACATGTTTTAAACCATCTCACGTGATGCTGCTCAGCCATTCAAATATGTGTATTCTGATCAAATTCCCAACTCGAGTGAGATTTACACACATGGGGGAGACGGGTGACAAACCCTCGTTGTTATGCAGATAATAATACCAGACAAAACTAACCAGTGAGCTAAATTCCAAGTATACCTTAAGGACATAAAAACATGGATTACCTGCAATTTCCTGATGTGAAACCGACAAAACTGAAGTTAGGTTAAAACATCTTATATAATGACATGGTTAGCCTAGCTGCCATTGGCCTCCAGTACCATTGTTAAACATCTGAGTAATCTAGTGGGACAAAAAAATAGACAAGACCCACTTGAACTCTGAGGAGTGGTTGTCCAAAAGTCCCAGTTTGTTGAGTTCTTCGTTGATGACGTCCATGATGTGTTGTGGGACGGTCCTCTCTTTGAGTCGCTCTCTAAACTTCTCCTCGATAGCGTCTTTGTCCTCTTTTTCCAGACCTAGTTCCTAAAATCACACAGCACACACAAATTGTGCAGATGTTAACAAAATACTATCACCATTGCCGATAGTAATGCGATGACCTTACAGTGGCTTCTGCTAAATGTATTTTTGGGGGGAGAGATACATAAAATAATGCTACAACAAATACTACCTATGGCAGTGTTATATGATGGAATATGTGGCGGTTCAGATGTCTGTTGTGGTGGACGTACTCATCATTCAGTCAGTTTAGAAGTTGCACTGGTGCAACATACAGGAAACATAGGTTGCAAGTGTAAAGACAGACAGACGACACAGTCTGTTCTACCTTCTTAATGATCTTGAGCTGTTCCTGTAGCAGGTACTTCCTGTGGGTCTGTTTGATCTTCTCCTCCACCTGAGAGCAGAGCAGGGACACAGATGAAGGACTGAGGGTGATTAGCAGAGCAAGTGGCTCATACATGTTTGGTGATGACCTCCGACCTCTCGGCCCAGACGCTGCTGCAGTTTACTGAGCTCATACTCCTTCTTCAGCAGAGACAGAGCCTTGTAGAGACGCTTCGGGATCTGCAGAGAGACACACAGCAATGGTTTCAAAGGCCTGCACACGTCCAACTCATCAATAGAATTATTTAATATAAAGATATTAACATTTATATAGAAAAGCTGCGGGAAGCATCTGTGTTAGGTTCAAATCAACCACTTATTCCCCATCACTGTAACCAAATACATTGTCTTGTATTGTGAAATGGGCTTACTACGGCCCCTAATGGTTAATGGGGTAAAACAAAACACACACTTTGACTGTGGTTCACACCAGCCGTAGTTACTGTGGGTGTTTCCTTCCTAATCGGCCTCTGGGGGCAGTAATAATCCCATTCCAACTTTCCTCATCAGAATGAAAAGATGCCGTCCCTGTCACACAAAGTTGAGTGTATAATTTATCGAAATAGAATAACAGTACGTTTCATTTGAAAAGAAAAGACATGAAGGATCAGGACTACCGGTTTGGTTTGGCAAATGATCAACTTGCCCACAGCTGTTACAGAGCAGCACAGAGCCGCTTCCTGAGCTTTAAGACGCTATAGGAATCCTCCAGGACCGTCTCCCACAGAGGGGACAGAACAGTCCCAAACAGGCCTTTAAGCATGGAGACTACTCACATTGATCTCTTCCAGGACGTCTTGTAGCTCCTGTGACTCTGCTCCTGTCAGAGCTGCTCCCATGTCGCTGAGGTAGATGGGATTATCAACCACTCTCTGACCTGCCTGCATCATCTGGAGGACCGACTCTCTGACGGACACACACATTTCACAGCACTTCATTTAAAAAAAGAGTAGAAGGAACTACTTCCACTCAGCGTATTTAGGTGCTGCCTTTATGAATCACATCAACTTTCTGCAGATTGTGAGCAAAAGAGAATGAATTCTGAAGGAGACTTGTAAAGTAGATCGGAGGGGAAAAGCTCAGAGTAGGTCTGTAGAGCCTACAGAGTGTCCGCTCATCGTTTACTGTTTTCTGTTGCAAACTGTGACGTCACGCAAACATGTTTAAAAAAAAGATCCTTTTGAAAATGACTGGCAGCGACTGCATCTGATGACTTTAGATTAAAATCTTTACATATTGCACATTACATGATTTTATCTGCTGGCTGTCAACACCAACTGACCCAGACTGGAACAGACCTGGTCCCATATCATACTCATGAGCAGCTCAACAGTCCTATGTGGGTCCCTGCCTTTAGGACATTTTTTTGTAATTCATTTCAGTTGCTCAATCTAATTTGAAATTGTTTTTGTTTAAAAGTAGATTGGTGTCCAATACTGTATTTCATTGTTAAATGAACCCACGACTTAAACCAAACCAAGCACCACGTTCCATCCATCATCGCGATCAAAACCAGGAGACTCATAATCAGGATACTGTGCACAGGTCGGACCTGATCTCCAGTCATGTAGTGATCAGTGAAATAAAATATATAATGAAGAAGATGAACAAAGCTAGCAGTTGTCAAACATTTCTAAATTTCTTTCGGAACATTAAGCTATAGGTCTGCATTGTGCAGATATAAGCCGTCTGCACGATGAATAATGTAAAAACCTGAACAAACAGGGGATGATAGTACAGATTGTGACAGATGACTGACCTGTAGAGAGGGTTCAGTGCAATGATGTCTCTGATGGTCTTCACTATCTCTGCTGTCAGCGCCTGCAAAACAAACACATTCCAGAGAATCAAGTATTTAGACGTTTCCTTTGTAGTAAGACCATCTGTTTTATGATGAAATGTACTACTGTTCATTACATGTGCGTTTGTACCTTGACCTCCTCTGTGACCGTGAACTGTTCATGTTGAATGTTGTCCACTTCTACCATCAGGATGTTGGAGGATGTTGGAGGCTGAAGCTCTGGACTCAGGTCTGCTTCTGAAATCTGACCAACAACAACAATCAAAGTCAAAATAAATATAAACCACAAATACTTCATCTCCCACCACTAACCACACACACACACACACACACACACACACCACAGAGTGATTACAGTTTGACTATCATGTGTGAAATAAAGTTTTACTGCCGATCTTCGTCGGCCGATATCCAGTAAAAATATTTGAATAGGAGATGTTTATTAATGCTTCACCAATCCCTGATAATGCTGCTCTATGAACAACACATCTGTGTTGGAATCGGCAGGAGAGCTAGCAACGTTGGCAGCGTCGGAGCTAACCGCTAATGTACGCAGTGTTTCCAGCCAAACTACAACCAGAAGCCTAAACTAAATCATAACCTGGCAAAGCAAACATGTGAAACATTAAAAACATTCGGGGCACATTAGAAAACACTGCATGAGCAAACAACGTAAACTGTCAGTGTAGCAGTCTTGGCAACTTTGATGCCTGATTTAGCAACTTTTAGAGCTAGTGCTGCTAGCGGTTTAAAGATCTAGCGTACCAACCCTAGCTTTCACTTCACCAATCAGTTACTAATTAGGCTACTTTATAAATACTTATGAAACATATACTGAATAAACAATGATGTATTATTAATCATTAAATATTTTAAAATGAGCTCCACTTTTACCGGCTGCAACATTAGTGATGAAGACATTAACGCATTCATTATTATTATAATCCAATGATATAAGCCTAACGTGAACATATTATTTGAAATGGGCCATCCTGCATAATGTATGTACTTTCACTTTCCGAACAGAGGGCCAGCCAGCTGTTTAGAAGTGATACAATATTTCTGGAATACTATTAAACTGCGGCCGGACAAAGCAGAGGTCATCCATGGAAATCATTGAACATCATTAACCCAACACTGTGAGTAACACTTCCTCCTATCAGCAAGCCTTCGCCTGAACATTTGTCATAATCTTAGCATATTTTGTACAACATATCATTGAAATGTACAGCGACCCTTTGTACGTGTAAAGGTAGGGTTGGCTCAGACACATAATGATGCAACCTACGGGTGAGGTGAAGCTGAAGAGGCCCGCATCTATTTCTCATTACATAGTTTTCTTGGATTAATATAATGGTACTTCCCTTCCATAGGGTGGAACTTGTTGGGTCTTAATTGTGGAATGTGATTAACTGAAGTGGTATTGTGCTTAGCTCAGTCTCTGTCTCAAATATGTAGAAGCAGAATGATCGTTTCTCCCTCGAGCTGCCAGAAGCAAGTGAATGATTCACAATGAATCTGTTTTTTCTCTTATTTTTCATGTTTCTATTGGAGGCGGGTGTTCGATTGGATGACTAGAGGTCAGTGGTTTGGGACCTTAGTGGCTGTGTCTTTGCTGAGTTTCCTCACCATCCTCTCTCTGTTTCTACCTTTATCACTAAACAACAAGCAGAAGACAACCACAGATGTAGGCTACCGAATAGTCCCAAGCTTCATTCATAACGTTGGCATTTTAATTATTATTAATAACTTACAGAAACATTATGTGCATTAGTCCTTCTCTCTCTCATATACAGCGAAACAGCGCTCAGTTGGACGTGCCAGGAAAACTCAGGATTAGATTGCTGGACCACCTCAGCAAAGGAGCAGCGGCTCTACTCCTAGCTCCCTCAGGAGCTCTGCTCTCTGAGCCCAGCTACCCTATGAAGACAGCTCATTTTGGCTGCTTGCTTCTGCAATGTCATTCTTCTGGTCACTACCTAAAGCCCATGACCATAGCAGAGGGTCGGAATGCAAACAGGTAAATAGAGAGCGTTACCTTCCGGCTCAGCTCTCTCTCCACCACAATGGTCTGGTACAACGTCGGCAGCGCTGCTGATGCCACACAGATCTGCCCGTCCATCTCACGCTACATTTGACCCTTTTTGTGAACAAGACCCAGAGATACTTGAACTCCCTTGCTTGGGGCAGTGACTCACTTCCAATCTGGAGGGTGCAATCCACTGTTTTCCAGCAGAGAACCAGGGCCTCAGACGTTGAGGTAGTGACTCTCAACCTGACCACCCCAGTGCAAACAGAGACAGAATACTGAGACCCTCAAACAGACTCAAAGTGGCTCCAGGTTTTCAGGCGAGTCTATTAGTTTGTGATAATTTGATTACACACAACTTTATTTAGAAATATCCACCATGTGAGCATAGGGTCCTTCTATAAGACAGGGCCACAAAATCAGCAAGCAATACAGGACCTGGGACAAGGTTCACAGGTGAACCTGGTACTTACGTGGGCCACTGGGGATCAGAGGCCAAGGGCAGTTGCCCACTTTGCCTTTTTGCTATTTCCAACCTGAGTTCTTCCTTTGATTTGGTCATTCACTTAGTGGCCCAATGTTCATTGACTTAATATACCTAAAAAAGTGCCCAAAGCCCAGATCAATGTGTGCTGACTCACTACCAACCCTGAGGAAATACCATCATGGCCTCACGGTTTCTCAAACTTCATGGACGGTCCAGAAGACGGCAAAAGTGTTGACTGGTCGCATGAACTGCTTGAATGTTTGTCTGAGTACTGCTTGAGAGCCACATACTGACAGCATGTGTAGAAGGCCACAGATGTGGCATGTGAGGGTCATGTTACAGACCTTGTCCTCAGCTTGCTCCGTCAGAGAACCTGGTTGGTCCTTGCGGCTGCGTTTGGCTTTGCGTCTCGCTGGAGGTTTGGGTTGGGACTCTGACTCAGACTCTGACCACACAGGGGCCGTCGCTGCCTCCTCAGGCTCCATCTCCAGCTGTTTTGTTATCCGGATCCTGACAGACCAGAGTGTAGCAGTATCGTATATATAGTGGAGGTCTACACAATGCACATGCAACAGTGTGCCAAGGGGAGCAAAGTCTACACATCTTCATTACAACTAACCACTATGCCTTCTACCCAAAAGCAGCAGCAGCGTCTCTAACCTGCGGTGTCCCATGACGATCATCCTCAGCTTGTCTCCCAGGTCCTGCATCTCATGAATTTGGACAAAGGTTCCTGTAGAATAGACGGCATCTAGAGACTCCACCACATCTGACTCGTCACTGCAAGAGATGGAAACACTCATTACTGCCAACACACAGACATAGATAGCAGGCAGCATGTTCCAGCACATTTCACTGATTACTGCAGTCATTGATTAGTATTGACGCACTGCCTTAAAGTACATCACATCAGATACAACTGGTCCGCAGACCAAATAGCACCAAACAAGTGCGGACCAATATTAAGTGAAAAATAGGACCTCTAATAAAGCTCCACTCATGTCAGTGACGATTAGATTCATTTACTGAAGCTGCTTTAAAACAAAACAGCAGTGGAAAGCTTGTGACGTGAAGCCCAAACATCATTTACTATACATTAAAGGTAGGTGGGGAAAAATGGATACAGCATGGTATCGCAATATTTTGCGTGCTCATATCGTATTGATACACAAATATCAATCTTTTATTATATAAACCATTAATATTGCAGTTAGGGAAGTCGGGATTCACTGTGATTAATCACATTCTTATGTCATGTTTCATACCATTAAAGATATAAGAGTCTGTCCATTCTTGGTTAAAGGCTCTGGTTAAGTTACGCCATGTGAAATAACTTCTCCTGTTGGGTCTCTCTCCCCTTTTCTCCGGTGTGTAAATCTCACTGGCATTGCGACGCTAATCAGAATACACATATTTGATTGGCTGAGCAGCATCACGTGAGATGATATACAATCCAATTAATTGGTTGCTGTGTTTCCTGGACCACTGAATGTAAAGGCTAGTAAAGGTGTGCCAGTTAAAATAGAAGCTCTCCGCCAAGATGAAATAATTCTTAATTATCTATCGGTTGTTGGTCCAGGATCCGGATACATCGGCGTCCGGACCCGGACCGCCTATTAGTGAGCCCTGATGTAGACTAATACAAGCTGTACAGTTTGATGATGAAGAAATTAATGAAACGTTTTTATGACCGTGTTGGTCATAACACTGTCGTAACCATTTTGCTGCAATAAAAATCACTGAAGTGAGATGAACCAATGAAAAGGTTGTCTAAAATGGTACTGTGACTTAAGTACTGTGGTCATATAGTATCGTGGGGCTTCTGGTGATTCTCACTTCTAATTAAAGGAGCCCAGATGTTCCATTCACATGAGGTTTTAGCAGGTTCAAGCCAGTGACAGTAACATGGGATGGTCGAGGAGTACAGCTCTTTTTCTCAGGCCTGTATCGACCATCAATGATTAGAGCAGATGAGACTTATCAGACTTACTGATCATCTCTCTTCAGGAAGACTCCAGCATACGGCTGAGCCAGACGAACCTTCCTCCTCAACAGCTCCATCAGCGCCTTGTTCTTTACCTGACAGGAAGAAAGACAGGCGTCACACACACACTCAGCACTTGAAAAGACATACCACAGAGATTTACCCTTGTATGTAACATTCAGTAATCCTTCTAAAAGGAAGGGAACTTTTTTTTAAGGAGCTTTATTGAGAATGGGTTCCAGCTGTCTACAGAGCTGTACAGGGGTGTGTTGCAGTTTAGGGTAAATTGTTTTCCTGAGTGCTGAAGAAGAACCCAGCTACAAACTGCAAATGAACTCAAAGTTTCTAAAGGGACAGTACAACACACGATGACCGCATGGTCTTCAACAACAAGTTGTGAGCAGTAGATCGAGCTGAAAGCGTTACGACACGGCGATCTCTCCTGCAATGACAACAGCGCTGCTGTGTGGTTACATCATCCGCGTGTCCTTGAAGGCAATAGAAGCATCATCCTCACCTCTATGATCTTGATGAAGCGGGGGAACACTGGGTTCCTGCTCACGGCGATCAGCGGCACATTAGGAAACACCTCTGGGACCATCATGGGGGTGAGGGCGGTCATCTGGGGTCCATAGGGCACCCCCCCATCTCCCCCAGACTCTTCTCCCCCAGAGCCCGCACTGTCCCCGCCGTCCTCCCCCGAGAAGCCCGCGCTGCCTGCCCGGTTCCCGAACATTCTGTCCTGAATCATATAGGGTCGAGAGGTCGGTGTGAGGAAATCGATATGGTCACGGAGAACGAGCCCGACCCGCATCCACCGGTGACGGGAGACGGTCAGCCTGCAGCCTGCTGTCATTGCTGTGCTGACCGGAACGTTAGAGAATGACTGTGGAGGCTGGAGCCGGCTCAGGGCTGATGTATCGGTCAGGAAGGGGCGGCTGTTGCCGGTCCTGAATGCTCCGGACCAGTTTAGTTTTACAGCCAGAGCTGACTTTCTGTGCAGGTGTCTAGCAGCGAAGATCATCTTGGCGCACGTCGCCATTTCTGGAGCTTTCTCCCTTTACAGCATCAGCGTGTGACCGAGCTTCTTCCGTCGGCGTTTGATGACGTATTGCTTCGCCAATAGGCTGATAGGCTCGTTTGAGTTTTTTTTTTATTTATGTACAATTTCACAAATTGTCAGTAAGAAACGGCAAAATACATACATTTAAACTAACATGCCAGGGGGGGCAACCGCAAAAACATAAAAATATAGACAGAAATAAAAGCATAAAAATAGAAGAAATGTAAATAAATAATATAAAGAGAAAAATTACAAACATATCACAGAAACATCCCAGAATGATTTAATGCAAAAACATTAAGACACACAAACACACATTACTACTTTGCAGTTAAATATTTAACATTTATTCCAACATGAAAACAAGCAGTAAATAACACTTTGATAAACACATCAGGACATCTTATTGTAGTCACCCTCACAGGGAATTCAGTATAATATATGTATCATATAATAATCAGTATAATATAAAACACACACATACATATAGATATAAGCTATGATGAGTTTTCACTGTTAATTTACATCTCTATTAAATGTTGATGCCTCCATGACCAAGTTCAGCAGATGAGACTGAGGACGACTATGTAGAAGAAAAGATGTTCACTTTGCCTAATATGTAGCTTGACAGAGTTCTCCATGTGTGCCCTGGTGTTCTCATGTTTGCTTACCTCCTCATCCCTCACTCCCTACCCTGGTGTTCTCATGTTTGCTTACCTCCTCATCCCTCACTCCTACCCTGGTGTTCTCATGTTTCCTTACCTCCTCATCCCTCACTCCTACCCTGGTGTTCTCATGTTTGCTTACCTCCTCACCCCTCACTCCCTACCCTGGTGTTCTCATGTTTCCTTACCTCCTCATCCCTCACTCCCGTAACTGTCCGTGCTGGATCTGTCCCCGTTGTTTTAAGTTATTAGCATGACTGCATCCAACTAGCCAAACCTGTCTGGTACAGCTAGTAGAGAAGCTTTATGTTCTGCTTCCCTTTCCCGCTAGTCTGCTGTGTGATTGTGAGGTCAGGCTGATTTGGGATCAGCTCTTTGGCCTGAAGTTTCTCCTCAAATGGGTCTTGGAGGAGTAGTGCTTGTGCTCGCCTGTAGAGACTAGTCCTGAAGAGGACTCGCAGCTTGGCCCCGAGCTGAATCTATTTGAGGACGCTGATTGGCTAAATTGTATGTCACTCATTTTTATCTTTAATCAGCAATTGGCTAAAGTGCTTCATAGACCCGCCTCACTAGCTGCGCGTTCTGAGACGTGCACACAAGTGAGATGACGAGCAGACAGGCCGCAAACAAAATACCCTTCAAAATAAAAGCACAGGATTTTTTTTCTTCTTTTTTGGGGGGGGGGGGCTCAAGGTGGGGACAGGCCCCATAGCCCTCTATCGACCAGCCGCCACTGATTGTGACACATACAATTGCTAATACTCTGCTTATACAGTGCAGTCACTTTACATAAAGCTCAAAGTCATGCTATCATGTTTATAAGACATTGTGCCTTTTCAGAAACGTATTATAATCTGTTATGATACATCAAAGCAGTTCTCTATTTGTCTTTATAACTGGCTACGGTTATGACAGATACAATGTCCTGTGTAACCCAGAATTCGGATTATTTTCCGCAACAATGAAAAATCATAGGCCAAATATCAAAAATAATTGAAAAAAGTGTTTTTCCAACAGCTGAACAACTTCTTGGCCTTACTAACTGTTCTGATGTCTTCCAGTCAGGCTTTGGACAGCACCACAGTACTGAAACTGCTCTTGTTAAGGTTTTCAACGACATCCACTTAAACACAGACAATGGCAGAATCTCAGTCTTAGTATTACTGGATCTCAGTGCTGCATTCCACACGGTCTGGGACAACAGTCAGTTAATCCAGGTAGAAAAACCATCAATGTACAGATGAACATGTAAAAATAGACGGTACATTGCTGCTCAGCGAACTTCAATACAGCAATGGGACTCAGGAAATAAAAGGAATGGACAATAAAACAAATGTACGCAGCATAATTTAATTTCCATAAAGTTGACACTTGGATACAAGATTCAAATCAAGACCTGTGTTCTGCAGTAATCTAAATTTAAGTTTTACTACAATTCCACATTGTTTATATCTGTAGCAGTTTAGTTTGGAGTGAACTTTCCCAACAATGAGGTACGTGTACTTCCTAACGTACTTGAAATCCACGACAGAGAAGCCTTGGTGTGTATTAATTCTATGACTATAGAAATAGAATGAGAGTAGAACGGACATCGAAGTGTTTGCCGTGGTCATTTAACAAGCTCTAAAGAAAAGCACTGTACTTTGAACATAGTTAGCCCTCTACCACGGTGACTGTACCTTGCAATGGTAAAGGTACACATTAAAAATGGCCACCACTTTGACCATCCTGCTGTTGATTTGAATGAAAATGTCCATTCTACTCATTCTTGTTCTATGAAGCCTGATCAACTGTCATGCAGCCTGCATCACATACAATGTGTACATTTAGAACAAGTCCATCGAGCTCTGTCTCATGTCCATTCTAGTGGACTGAACAAACAAAAAGACAAGAAAGAACAAAAACAAGACTTCAATGCGGCAGGTCTTCAGCCCTACGCTGCTGTATGAGGTGCTGCAGTGTCCACAACATTTCAAATGGGAGCAGTGAAGACATAAAGGGGGAAGAACACAAAGGACTCTTCTCCTGCCTGCCCCCCTGCACAGCAGCACCCACTGAAACCCACCAACTGGTATGATTTGATGAGTATCTTTCATACCGTGACCGTTCATCCCACAGGACAAAATACTTTTACAGCAGCCTTATGTGCTGTATAAGGAAATACAATAGTACAGAGAGTACTAAATGGGTTAAAAAAAGCAACGAGAGTGAAAGCACCCCTCAGGTGTAACGTAGACCTTTAACTCTCTAAGCTGACCAACCCGTCTGCATACTGGAACTGCTCACTGTTTTCGTACTCCAGCATATCTAGCGCGACCTCGCAGCTCTCCTTGACGATCCGTTCTCCGTCTCCGAGGTATTGTTGCAGCACAGCCAGACACTTCTCTTTGCCGATGGACCCGAGAGCCTCCGCCGCCTCGTGTCGGACCATAGGGCTCTCACTAGAACACTCCAGAGCTGCACATAGGGCCGGGACCGACGCCGGATGCTGCATCTGACCCAGGACGAAGCCGATCTCATGGCGGAACAGAGCACTGGAGCACTGCAGGCCTACAGACAGGTTAAAAAAGACTCTGTTAAAAAAAAGAGACTGCATGCATGAAGTATAGGTTTTTCCAATGCCATCATCATTCCAGCAAGCTTTCAGTATGCACACAGAAAAATCACATACATCAGTCCAGAACATTCCCCTCCTTTAAAGCTTTATTTTTACATGGTTTGAACTGACTTCACAGTAAATATCCTTGTGTCTACCTTGCACCTGCTTGTAGGGGTGTGACAGTTCACAAAAGTCTCTGTTCGGTTCAATACGACACAGTGGTGCCACGGTTCGGTACGTTTTCAATACGGCAAAAAAGCCAAATCCTCGCTGGTGACACTCAAGGGGGCGTGTCTGAAGAACATGGCTCTTCATCTCCGTCAGCTAGCTTTGTGTAGTCCGCGACGTCAAACATTTGATTCTCTGTTTGGGTTTTTGTTTTCTTTAACAAAGCAGGAATTATGGTCTGGAGAAAAGGGCTCGTGAAAGAGTAGTGTCACGGGGCTCAATAGCATTAAGCATGTTAGTACAGCCTGGTTTATGAGAGTAGGTCTCGTATCTACGGCTATAAATAGACCTTTAGCCCTGTTTGAATCAGTAGGGAACAGCTACCTAAAGGCTGCGGGGAGAGTTTGTAGCACGTGTGCTGCTGTTGGTTTTCCTGCTAAGCTAGTTTAGCATAGCGTGTAGAATGTTGTTCTTCCGTGGTGGGCGTGTCAGACAGCACGTTGTCCGTTACGTTGGGTGGGTTGCCATGTTGGGCGCAGTGGCTCCACCGAAAACATTATATTTCCCACAATTTAAGAGCCTCGTACCGAACGGTTCAATACGAATACGTGTATTGTTACACCTCTACCTGCTTGGCATATACCTTTCTGAGTATTGCCTACTATCCAGTCGTTATCGGGTGGGAAATAAAAAATAATAATTGATTTCTTGGATGCATCATGATTCTCTCATGAACAATTATGACTTGATGCAGAAAACTCAAATCAAAAATTTCAAACTCAATTCTCAACGTTATGATCGCCTGTAACACTTCGGTGACGCCAGGCTGTCCATTCCTTACCGCTGCCCCTGAACGCAACACACATAACACGTGTGTCTTGTTTCAGCGACACAGCGACACTCTACAACCAAACCAAAGCTAACGTCACTGAGTCACTGAGGATAGGAGCAACACGTTATACGTTCCCACATAATATAGCGTCAGCGTAACAGTGCACTTCATCTCTGTATGTATAGTTTAACCACGTTTTACAAATTGTTATTTTTGTAAGAAAGCTGAATGCTCATTGCCTATAACAAGGATTTGTTTGAAGAGAAGTCTATATTATATATTTGTGAATAAGGGCAGCTTGTTATGTCACATGACTCAGAACATGCAGAGGTCTGTTGGTACTACGAGGATGCTGCTACAGGCCCAATATCATTTGTAACACTGGAAATGTAACACTCCAGCTGACACATCTCTTCTATTTGTTACTAATATTGATATATAATATTGATTGATATTATGAATCATTACAAATATGCAGTGTTTTTAAAATTAGCAGATTGTTACAGTGAGAACAAAAAGAAGACGTTTTATCTGAATCGTAATCGAATCTTGAGGTGCTGAGAGATCCCCGCCCTACTATCCAGCATGTTGTCTTCCACATCCGTTCTGTCAGACTTTAATCAGCTGATCATACACTGAGATGAGAGTTCCTTGGATGCTGATCGGATAAATCGTCAGTCGTTTCACAGACTGATGATGTTTCAAGTCGAGCTTAAAACCGAGGTTGACATGAAAATGACCAAAAGTAAACAGTTGTGATGTTATTACACGGTGATGCATAAATTAAACAGTAAACCATCTCCTACCGTCTCCCAGTGCCAGCACAGCCTTCTCGTCGCCCAGGTTACGCAGGGCAAACATTGCACGGTAACGTTCAAAGAGCGGCAGACTCTCATCCAGAAGGACCGAGCGAAGCTCCGACACGCTCTTCCTCACAGCTGGAGGGGCCGGGTCTACGGAGTGGTAGGGGTTCTCATCTGTGCTTCCGTCATCCAACTGCTTCTCTCCTCTAGTCTGCAGCCACTCCAACCGCCGAACAGCCAGCTGACACGTCTCTGCAACCTGCAGGGAGGCAGGCGGCCATGTTGAGTACTAACTTCAGACACGTGCTGACACGGAGAACCAAGACTGAAGCCAAGTTCAACACACGGGAGAAAAAACAATTATGTTTGTGAAGGCATGAAACAAATACATGTGATTATATGCATTTGGTTATATTAATGTCATAGCAACACACTGAATTGTTTGTATAACTAAATTGTGATTTGGGGCAAAAACACAACAGATCGGATTGGATCTGATCAGCATAAAGCAAATATGACCTTTAGACATTTAGATCCAGAGCGGATCGTTTAGGATCCACGTTGGCGATACACTTTGACTGAAGTCAGTGTAAACCATCAAAGATTCTTCATGTTATGTTTTTGTAGTCAGTTCTAGGGCTTCATAGCAGTTTTAATTTACAACAGAACTCTGTTGTGAAGGTCGCAGATGACACTACTATCATCCGCCGGATTACAAACAATGAGACTTCGTACAGAGAGGAAATCAACAACCCTGCAGAGCTCAGAGAACAACCTACTGCTCAACGTCAGGGAAACCAAGCAGCTGATTGTTGATTTTAGGAAAAAGGAGGAGAAGACGCACAGCCCCGTCTACATCAATGGAGCAAGTGAACAGCTTTAAGTTCCTGAGAATCAGCATCACAAACAACCTGACGTGGTCCTCACACATCTCCAGCCTGGTGAAGAAAGCTCAGTAACGGCTTTTAACAGAGGAGCAATAGAAAGCATAAGCAGGGCTCTACAGCGGGGGATTAAAACCAGAACATCACTGGCACCATCTGGGATTCTTGTCTTCTTTGCATATTGACGTCATGCAGTTGATCACGTGCCTGGTTCCACTGCCTACAGGTTGTGTTCCTACCTCTATGACAGGATCCTGACTGTACTCTTTCAGCAGGTCCAGAACCACAAGATCACCGATCGCTCCCAGAGCCTCCCCTACAGAAAGACACGGAGGCAAAGTGTCAGACGGGCACACATACTTTATGCTATTACCCAAACACACATGTTCTACATACTGATTGTTTTCTTGTGTCTGGCTTGTGTCAGGAAGGTCATTTGAAGGTGTATAGGGGGGGGTCAGCATGAGTCCTCTCATTACCTAAATGGTCTATCTTCTGGAGAGCTCTTTCTAGTCTTCAAACCACGCAAAGTGCTTCACACTACATGTCACTCACACAAGATAAAATACACACTAACATAACAAGACGACGACAAGATCAGTGAATACAGTCACTGGATGAACAGAGTGATGTGTGTGTGTGTGTGATATTAGTGCATGCAACCAATTTACTTCTGATTTGTAGTTAAAACATTTCTCATTTAAAGTTGCCATGATTCTTTGTATAATATTGGTTTTGGTAATGTAGGAGTGTTTATGTACGTGCATGTGTGCCTGAGCTATGTGAAAGCATCGGTAAGGAGTGTAGCAGTATCTATAAAGTCCTAATGATACCCATCCCTAACCATGCGGACAGTTCTTTGAATAAATAACAGCCCGTTTGTGTGTCATGTGTGAAGAATCACAAGCATGCACACACACACACACACACACACACACACGTGGGTTGATAGAAAGAGATAAAGAGGCAAATGAAAGTACTCGTGTGTGTCTGATAGGGGTAATGCAAAAGGCACAAGCGTGTGTACTTTAAGTGCCGCACAAACATGCGTTTGGCAGTTAATGAGTGCATGTACGCTTACCTGCTTCATGCCTGACCATCGGCTCTTGCTGTGCATCTTTGAGAACAGCTGTTAAAGTGGGTATGGCCCGTCTGTCCTGCATCTGTCCGAGGCAGTAAGCCAACTCATGCTTCAGCAGGGCAGACTCATCCGCGAAGGCTTTACCGATCCATTCTATAGCTTCAGCACCTGACCCATGTTAAAGCAGGACATTACACACCGCCATATTTTGACAAATCAAACAATGCTTGTTAATTGTTTTTAGCCACAGTTCCATCATGATCTGTAACTGAAGACACTATCGTGGGTTTGTTTGGCTTTTGTTTTATGTTTAATTACACTTAATATATCATCAACACACAGACAGGTATCGTTACGTGTAGTTATTGATTCAGCTGTGCATTATATTAGTAAATCATTACCTCTATTTGTTACTTACCATACCAGGTTTTTTATTTGTATATATATATATTCCTCACAACATCAGTAAAATGAATAATGCAAAGATCGTTTTATCAAGAACAATACAATGAATTGTGTGTTTTCATGCGGCACCACTATAGATGAGCTACACAAAGTGAAAAGAAAGCGTTGATGATAATAAACCTATAGACCTATCAGAAGTGAGATGAACCGAGTGAAAACTCTATCTTATTAGATAAAACAGATGTTGACAAACTGCATCATTTTCAGTTATAAAATAGGTCATAAAGCACGATATATACAATCTTCATGTCCTCAGCTTTCAGATGATGAACACCCCCTTCAATACAATTTCATACAAAATGTTGGAGGAGGTCTTACCTCCCAGGTTCTTCAAGGTGAATAAGGCTCTGAACCGCCGGGTCAGATCTAGTCCTGGGTCCGTCAGAACCTGTCCTATGGCTGCTATCTGTTCCCCACTGCTCATCCTGCCACAGAGACACGGGGGGTGCATTAGCTTTTGTGACGTGTAAACCAGTTCATTTTAACAACTCCTTCCTATAAATATCTTAAAATCCTCTGCTGATTTAAAAAGTGAAGCTGCAAAGATTAGTCAATCGATGAACAGATAATTAAGCCGCAACTAATTTGAAAATGGATTCATTGTTTGTCATTTATGAGGGGAAAAAAATCCAAAACATTCTTTTCCTTATAAATGTTTTTCTCCTTCTTCTCAACTTATCATACCAGTTTCAGATCTAAAAGAGTTAAACTCTGATCTTAACAGAAGCGTAATGTGACGAGTCAGCATCGTTCCACAGCTGAGACACCAGTCTAACAACCATCATATCAAAATGTTAACTTATTTCATCTTAAAATATTATTAGCTATAAGCGGTGGTGGGCCGTAAGGGACTGCAAAGTCTTCTCTGCTGTTCTAAACAGAATCACAAAGTTATAGCTATTTTATAAATCAGCTTTTATTTTGAAGTCAGTTCTTACACGCTGCTACCGTAATGCCTCGTGCACACGCGCAGCGCAGAACAACTTGCGGGCTGGACTGGTCTTTAGAAGTGGAGGCTGGCTTGACCGAGTCCAGTAGTGTACGGAATAAAGTGCTGAGTTAATCCTTCTTATATACAATCTATGGTTGAACCAAGGACCTATACACCATCACCTAACTTCAGCTAAACATGCCTCACAATTGGCTATACATATTTCAAAAATCCCAACACACGACGGTGAAGAAAGCAAAACTAAGCGGCGAAACCTCCTCACCTTCAGACTCTTCAGGTCAATTTGAAAAAGAGCTCTTCCCTGTGAGACAGTTGCTGCCTGCCGCTGCATGTGTCCTGCAACTTCCGCTGACTATTTCTTCTTCTTCTTCTGCTTCTTCTTCTTCTTCTTCTTCTTCTTCAGGTTTGATGGTGGTTGGCATCCAGCTTATTGGTGCATTACCGCCACCTTCTGCTCCGGAGTGTTGATCAGCCAATAGACTTGCAATATCTCCCACAAAACAAAACATTAAATACATAAAAACAAGAATAATAAAAAAATACCTCACATACCACATCAACCTATATGTTATCCTCCATGTTTTACACTCTAGACCTATAAACCTCAGCCTCTGACAAGCACCCTGTACCACATCCCTACATTTCCATCGTATCCTCTAAACCCTGAGTTCCTTAAGGAAGTACCCTACATGCACTGAACCTCAGAGTTTAACCTGACCTCCCTGTTTAGTTATTCTTGTGGCAGACTGAAGGACTTCATGTCTTGACGGCTCTTTGAATGAAAAGACTTAAACTTCCTCTAGGGCTGAAGATGAGTCGGAGCATATCAACACCTTTTCCTGTCTAGCTTTTCCCCCCATCATAGTAAAAACAGCTCTGCCAGCATCTCCACTGTGTAAACTACATTATCAGTTGTTCTTCTGTTGACTGCTATTGCTTTAGCTGGTGTTGCCGCCCCATATCCTGTCTCAGGGGCTCTCCATTCCCACACAGTCACACATCTCATTATATGTATTACTTTTTTCCTCTATTCTCCTGATATGTTCTGCCCATGTTAACTGTGAATCAAAAAGACCTCCCAGAAATGTAAATGTTCCAACCCTTCCCAAGTCTCTCCCATACATCCTTAGCTTCATCCCGTTCTTGATTCTTTTCCTGGTGAAAAAGACTCTACAGAGAACCTAATGCCCCAATCACACCCCCACTCCACCACCTCATCTACTGCTCCTTGTACCTTTCTGACTGCATGTTCCTTCCTTTTTTCCACAAGGCCCCATCATCAGCAGACAGAGACCTACATATCTACTGGCACCTTTGTAAATATGTCGTTTATCATAATCATGAAAAGTAACGGACTAATCGCACTACCTGAGGTGTAACATCATCAACTAAGTATTGATTTGACATGTCTGACCCAATCCGTACTTTAACTCTCCCATTTTGTGCAACTTAATTATACCTTCCTTCCATCATGTCAGAGGCTTTTTCTATGTCAAAACACACTTTTTATTCCCTTCCTAAAACTACTCTGAAGCATTCCTCTCAAGCTCATATGAACATCTTTCTGTTATCATCCTGTCCATTACCTTACATACCTGATCCTCCCCTGATGTGGGTCTTGTTAGCATCACGTAGCCCACACAGGTAACGGTTTTATATCTGCTGTGTGCCGGACACGGCCCCGTGCAAATCTGTTAATCTACAGATATACACATGTTCACACTGTCCACACTGAAAATAAAACTGGACAGCAACAACAGATTAAGTTGTGACACATTTCCCAGAAACTGAAAGGAGGTTTAGAGATGGTGGAAGTCCACAATCCTTTTCTTTCAGGTTGTTATTTATTTAAACAAAGCTGCTTCCGTGAAAGTTCTACTGAACCAACTTACCAGTGACATTGAGGTGACATTTCTCAGAGTTCCTCCCATAACTTGTGAGCGACTCACACAGGTACAGACCTGAGACACATGAAGTCTGAGTCCTCCTCTGTGGACGTCTGTGTCACACTGGACTCGTCCTGCAAACTGTTCATCCTGAGACTCGGGGACCTCGACACCTTCATGAAACAGGACTGAGGGTCTGACAACAGTTAACAGTTGAAAGAAGCTCCATCCCAGTGTGACGTCGTGGTTCTCCTCTGCCCGATAGGAGCTCTGTGGCACTTTCACTACAAATGATCCTGTTGAGGAGACAGAGAGGGAGGAGCAGACGAACTGACAGCGTTAACATGAGAGCCTTTAAACTGTTTAGCGATGCTTCAGAGCTGTAGTGCTTTAAAAGTACAAAAGTTAACTCACCACAGACACAGCAGATCATCTTCTCCCTGTGAGAGGAGACAGAGGTGAAGAGTCACATCACGTCAAAACTCAGTTGTTAGATGAAGACATCAAACATTTACGATGAAATATTAACTCGCGTTGTGTCACGACATGGCGCCAGAGGTTAACCTTTGAACCATAAGGAAACATAATGTTGAACCAGGCGTTCTTTTCACTGAGCTGCAGTGACCTTTTATTTACCTTGTGCGTCTTCAGTGATGTAAACATCTGCATTTCAAGACGAAACTGTCCTCTGGTGCGAGTTCAGAAGTCTTCTCAGCAAGAGGCAGCCTGGAGAATGAAGAAGACCATGAACACGAGAGAAAGCTCGGGGGCTGATGGCGAGACGCAGAGGTTGGAGGTTCGACTCTCGAGAGAAGCAACCTTCACAGTAACTGCGAACGGATGTCGACGGGCTACTTTTAGGCGGTATTTCCTTCAGAGAAGACCGAGTAGGGATGAAACTTTAAGTCTCCAAAGTGTGAAAGTCTCACCAGGTTCTAAGAAGGATAATAAACACAAAAGATGATCTTTTTCTTGTCGTTTGAATTTAAAAAAGTGACAACTCGGATACTGTCCTGACTTGATATCATACAATACACCCAGAAAAATGTAGCCACAAAACTCTGACCTGAAATAGGTCAAGTCAATGCATTTTTGCATCCACTTGTTTAGAAAAATTCCTGTCAAACAAAAATAATAATTAAAAAAATAATGCCGAGACGGTATTTCTCTTTCCATCGTGACCAAACGGCACCACTGGTTCCATGTTGCTGAAGAGGCTGTTGGCGACAGACCTCTACTCGGTTCTTAGTTTCGCTTGATCTCAAAAGCTGTGGCCAAAACCGCTGCGTATAAAAAGCAGAAGTAAAGAAGAGTTAAACCAACATCAACAAATGGATGTGTCCTTGATTATTTAGATGTTTACCAGTATTTAAAGTATATTAAAAAGTAATGTAACAAATGTATAGTATTCCAAAAATGATATTGATGTTGGAGGCTATAAAGCTGTCATACAAATGTAGTGTAGTATAAAATAAAGTACGTTAGCAAGATGTCATAAAAACTCCATAGTCCAATGTTTCCATCTTCATAAATTGGCAGTAAGTTTGTTTTGTGGTTATATTTCATGTTGTAGCAGCCGGCACAGATGGCGTCGTCTTTCTCCTCTGTTCTTCCCAGCAGAGGGCACATTTTCCGGAACAAAACCGAGGATCTTCATTCATTCACTGACCTACAGTCTGTCGTCTTGTTCTTCTGCGTGAACGTACGCAGAGGGGTCATGGAGGTTCAGGGTCATGTCGGCCGCATTTACAATTCCTAAATACAATAAACGAGCGGTTTTCTGTTCCATTCTCCCTGCTGGTGCTCTGCTCTTGGCAGCTCCATGTACTTACAAGCATTCTGTGTATTTGACTTCTTCATTCGGTGTGTTAGACCTCACAACTCACAGTACCAGAGAAGGTTTGAACCCACAACCTCAGTCAACTTATTGTTTCTTTGCATGTTTGACTTCTTCACTTTGGGTGTTGGACATCAAAGTTCTATAATACTTACTCAAAAGTAGATTTAGAAGACCTCGTGTTTCTAAACATCTAAAACAAAATGGCCGTGTTTGTAAGGTTGAGTATAAACCGAGCTTAAAGCTAGGTTTATGCTCACCGTAGTGAAACGGCCGCGAGGTGCGTGCACCAAAAAATGACATCAAAGTTAGAACGTCCGAAGTCTTCTTTACCTGCCCGGTGATCATTGTGCTGGAGGAATACTGAATCATTTACTCATCTTATCTTATTGGCCTAAACGTTTTTACTGAACAATTAAATATGCCAAATCGATAAATATTTACATCAGAGAGTATTTTGTTCTGTGATGTAGATTGTCAGAAATAAAACGAGGACATGACTGTTTCTATATACTTCAGCCCTGAAAGTCTGTACATCTAAAAATGCCACGATTCCCTGCTCAGATATCACTCCCACAGTACATACAGGATCATTAGTACATTTTTATTTTCTATTTACAACCAATTTGTTATATAAATATAATACATCATTTTCAGAAAAGCTGTCAAGTCAATGCATTCAAGAGCTCGATCACAATAGGTTAAATACACAGGTGGGGGGGGGTCTGTTGTATTGACGGGGTGAAATCACACAGAGGATGGGCAGAGAGACGGGGGTCTGTCTTCAGGAGAAGCTCAGAGGGCTGCGTGGTTGACGGGTACAATATTCAGGATGTAAACAGCTCTTGTTAAAAGAATTTAAAACGTCAGCTCGGTCCACTCAGGAGCTTTACACCAGATTCCTCCAGAGTTCGGTATATTTGCAGGTTGGAGTTGTAGCATCAGTCCAGATGCACAGAAATTGATGTATCCAGTGATGTGAGCCCTCTTGTCGTCGTGGACAAGACACACAGACAGACACACACAGACACAGACACACACACACAGACACAGACACAGACACACACACCCTGCTCAAAAGAAGCCTTAAAGTCAGATACAGAGTCAACATCTGGTCTAACACCGGCCTGCGTCTGCCAGATGATCTAGCTTTCGATAGATTCCAGCAAGGGGGCGTTTGAGATGCTGGTAGGAGGTGTGTGTGTGTGTGTGTGTGTGTGTGTGAAATGGCAGGTGGAGACTGTGGCGCTGTGGAGGTCTGGATGGTAGGAGGGTTAACCTGTGTGTGGATTAGAGGGTCTCGCACAGAGAACGTAACATGCAAGTGAGACTCTTTGACGTGTTGATGATGAAACTAAAATAGTTCTGAGGTCCATAAACTCATCAATCTCTATAAACATTGTTTTCTATTTCATGAATTGGTACAAACATCTATGTTTCCTGCTGTCCAGTATCGATGAAGAAGATCAAGTATGGTCATGTGTGTGCAGGACTCAGAGTCCAGGTCTCCCTGATGCTCCACTCAGGCGTTGCTGATGATGATGAGAGCGGGACTGGCCGCCTGCTGACTCGTCTCACACATGGCGCCCTGCTCGGCCGGCTTGGCGAACACTCGCGGCGTGTTGAGGTTGTAGACTCCGGCCTGGAGGAAACAGGCTCTCAGGGTCAGACACAGCACCTCCTGAGGCTTCAGCTGCAGCTTGTACTGGGTCTGACCCACCCAGGTGAACGAGCTGTGGACCTCCAGAGACTCTGGGCTGAAAGAGGAATGGACGGAGGGAGAGATTAGAAAACATGCTCACGTTAGACTGGACTGCTGAAAGTTAAAGTCATAGTTAACTAGCCATCAAGTCCTGCTGACATCTTTTCACTGTCAGACATGTCACTTCATGAATGTACTGTGTATACACACACATATATCTATGATACATCATCTATAAAGACACGTACCTGGTGCTTTTATTCCTTAAGTCAATGAGGACATCCACTAGAGCCGAGGAGCAGTTGGACAGCGTCAGCGTGACCGGCACCACACAGAGACTAGAGACAGAGAAGCAGCTTCACTCACTTATTGAGCTTCTTTACTCCTCCATCAACAGACGCTGACGGATTGTTGCTAAGTTACAGCCGTGCAAGTCAGAAGTATGTACTGTACAGGGGCTGGAAACACTTTTAACAAAGTAGACATTTACGACGTATTCAGGGTAAGACGTTAAATCTTCATTCACGATCTTGACACCCTTCATACACCCGTCTTCCTCCTTTTGCTCCTTTACTGTGCGGGTCTCACCTCTCCAGGACGAACGGGTGTGTGTAGGTCTCAGGGTAGTGCAGGTTGGTTTTGATGAGTTGGGACAGCTCTGCAGACGGCAGGGCCACTGGAGTAGGAACTTCAGATTTAAACTTGAGCAGCACCATCTCCTGAGCTTCCTGCAACACAAAAGCTTCATCCAATCAGCTTTCAAAATAAAACCACACTCATAAAGCATCACATCACATTTGGAGTCTAAATCGAAAGTTACGAATGTAACTACGGTTCTATGAATCCTGGATGACCGCCAGAGGCAGTGCTTAACACTGGATATCTTCTGTCTTGCGCCTGCGCAGGTCGAATATTTATATCAACAAAGTCACCTGTGACCTCAGATGACGCCCCCCGTCGTCTATAAGTTCCGGTGTCATCCTGAGTTCAGTCCTACGGAATCTTCTCGCGAGTTCACGGGATTCCGAGTGATCAAGAACTCTGGCGGTCATCCAGGATTCATAGAACCGTAGTTACATTCGTAACTTTCGTTCTATTTCATCCTTACTGACCGCCAGAGGCAGTGTTTAACACTGGATGACTTATATCAACAGACTCACGAGGATTCACAAGCAACTACCTCGTATAGCTCCGGCAGAGGAAGTTGGCCAAAGAACCCTCCCCAGTGGGTGAGGGGTGGCAACGTTCACTCTGTAGTGTCTGGTGAATGTGCTCGGTGATGCCCATGAGGCCGCAGCACATATATCCTCCACAGGCACACCTCTCAGGGTTGCCCCTGACATGGAGACACTCCTGGTACAGTGGCCCTTCACTCCAGATGGTAGAGCACGGTCGCTAGCTTTGTATGCATAGGCAATGGCCTCCGCTATCCAGTGGGACAGGCGCTGTTTTGAAAGGGCACAGCCCTTCTTAGGCCCACCATAACTGATAAAGAGCTGCTCCGACCGCTGTATGCAAGCGGTGGCTTCCACATAAGCTCTGAGGGCCCGCTGGGCACAGCAGCCTTGACCTCTCCTCTCCCGATTGGAGGGTTAAACTGTGTGAGCTGGATAGGCTGGTTGATATGTGAGCGTGTCAGCACCTTTGGGAGAAACGCTGCATTAGGCCACAAAGTAACACCCGAGCTATCGGAGTTCCACCTCAGACATGGGTGCCGGCGTCGGAATTGAAGCTTGTACCCCTGGGTTAGGGTGGACACCACCCAAGGGTCCGAAGCATGAGCTGCCCAGTAGTTGATGTGCTGCTGGGAGAAATAACCGACTGCCGGCCCGGAGACGCCATCTCCTGAACCCCCTGCCTCTTGAGGCTCTGGAGGGGGCGACTGATAGTCCCCAAGTCCGGAGGTTGTCTGTGGGGGGCGTAAGCAGGGTTGTATGGGTAGCGGGCCGGCCTCTCAGCGGGACGGGGGACGGGGGACGGGGGACGGGGGACGGGGGGTGAAGTGGGACCCCTAGGTCTGTGGGATGCGGGCATGTCCCTGTGAAGACCAGAAAACTGCTGCCTGGTCTGGCTAGCTTCAACAGTCCGCTGAAGCGCCTGTATAGCAGCTGACCCGAACAGCTCACCAGGCTCCACTGGGATAGTACGGATGGTCCTCCTACATGTCTCAGACGAGGGGTGACTGCACCAGCTAAACCTGGCGGTGAGTCTGGACCAGGGTGGACCAGCCGTCCAAGTTCCCTCGACATGAACGCGAACGCCTGCAGTGAACCTCACTGAAGGCTGGTGGCGGAAGAGAAGCTGAGAGGGCAAGCATGAGGTGGGAGAGGGAGTTGCCAATACGACCCATGCCCGCTGCTGTGTCATAAGCCCTGGATAACATGTCATCTGTGAGCCGACATTGGGGTCGGGGGCACCTGGAATCGGGCCTCAGGCTTCTGTGGCCCTGCGTTTGGAATGGGTAGGTTGGGCTGGATTCACCTGCCCTGACAGGGGGAGGTCAACCACACCCATCAGGTGTTCCGCCTCGGCGAGCCTAGCAACCGTGTAAAAACGAACAATGGTTATAGACAAACAATGTTAGTCGATCTCACCGATTGCTGTCTTCGCGATTTTGGTGGCCCTGGTCAGACTGAGTCCGGGGCTCGATGGTCCGCATGGCGAAACACACTGTTCCCTCCTAAGAGGGACAGCTTGTCGCAGCCTTTGGAGGGCAAAGATCCGCAACTCCGACCGGTTGTCACAAGGCTACCGCGACAAACTCCAATATGTCTTGATCGTAGACAAAATATATTTATTTTTGTTTAGTTTCTACTACTAGTTAACTTGCGTAGCGAGAAGATGAAAAAGGACTGATCTCAGGATGACACCGGAACTTATAGACGACGGGGGTCATGCGAGGTCACAGGTGACTTTGTTGATATAAATATTCCACCCCCTCTGTTAATAACAATATTAGGTCATATTTCAGTATGAAGCCGCCTCCGAATTTATGATCTGCTCATGTTTGCCCAGTCAAATCCTTTGCTACAGCATTTTGAGCTCAACACTTCCTGCATCCGTTTCAGATTAAAAGCCCCATAGCATGCCATTGGACAGAATCCTTCATTTCCTAACAAAGCTTTTATTGTGAAACATTTTCAGGATTGGGTTGTGGAAAATTGAGTGACTGGTATGGTTCTCATATGGTACTTCAAACATAGCTACCATTACATGTTATTTAGAACTTGGACCATGTTTTGGAGTTTAGATAACTAAACCGTGCGCTCTCACCATTAGCTCATGCCCACTGGGTTACAGAGAGGGTGAGGTTGGTTGTGTGTGTGCGCGCTTACTGTACCTCTTTGGGAGTCAGAGAACTGGCTTCTTTGCCGATGGTCTGCAGTGCCACATGGAGCTGGCCCTCTAGGATCAGTTGTTTGTTGTCCTCCACCACATAGGCCTACAGACACACACAACACACACTGGACATTTAGCGTTCGTACAGTTTAAACTGAGAACTAAATGTGAAAACCTTCGGATTCGTCACAGAGAAACTGGCTACATCTGTAAATGCTGCTTGGTTCACCCAAATATGAGCAGAATGATAAATATGTTTCAAGGCTTTGATATGAATCCTGTTTGAACATCAACACAAGATTCTTAACAGAATGTTTTACGACATTGTGAATAAATAATAAATAAAGAATTCTGAATCATATATTTGATAAGATCTCACAACTGTCCTGTGCATGGTCCATACCACTATATACTACTACTACTACTATATATGAGAACGTGAGTCCCACATCATCAGGCTGGCTCTGCTGAGTGTACCTTCCAGATGACGATTATGTTGAGGTCCAGCTCATTACACTTCTTGACGATGCTGCTGATGTCCTCAGTGGGGACGGAGCTCTGACTCTTGCTGCTGGATGTTGTCCTGGACGATGGCCCGTCCACTCGCTGAGACTCTGCGGTCCGACAGCCACGGAAGAAGAAATCTCCACAGGGTGTGGAGGAGCTGATGATCTGCAAAACGATTCTATAGATATAAGAGACTCTATACCAAAGACATTCCATCCCTCTAAAGTGAGACAGTAAAAATGCTTGATGTTGTGTCTGTATGTAGTCACAGATGTTCTCAACTCAAACGTATCAGCTGATGTCAGCAATTATTGCTTTTCTCATCAACCCAAAAAACTAAATAAAGAATTCCACTTCATAATTTAGTGGCATTTTTACATTTGATACTTTTTGTGAATATAATTCATTAGTTATAATTGTATATAGTTGTATGTATATATCCTTTGTTAACACATTATGGCCTGCTTCACTTTATCAAAGCCAATTTTTTTTAAAAGGACTGCTGACATGTTGTGCTATGATTTGGGAGAGTTTAGGCCTTCGTCTGCATCATTTCAAAACAATAGTATCAATAAAAGTGCTTTTTTTTTTCAGGCGAACCTGAACATTTTCAATTTGAGCTGTGTGCTATATTCATTCAGCATTTACCAGTAACATATACACTGATATGAACAAATCTCACAAGTGTTATTATTCCATTGAAATTATTCAGATAGACCTTGTAGTTCGAGAGATAAGCCCCTTTAAGTATGGGTATGACATTTTCGAGCAGAGGCCTCAAAATAGGCTTAGAGGTTAAAAGGTTAAGAATCAAAGGTTCATTGCTCTTTGAAAGGGTGTACCTGCATTATTATGCCATTATATTATCACTATATCAATGGCATAAAATGGTCTTAAAATGACAATAATATTGTTTATTGCAATTATTTTCAGGACACTATATGGACAAACATAAGTAGTCATCAGGCCTATGATAAAATGAGATCATACATTTAGTGAGACAACGACATTTAGCTTTTACTTACCCGTTCATTTCCCAGATTCAGGTCTGCAAAGGTGTATTTCTCTACGGCATCCGAGGTAGCTAGAGGCAAAACACAGACAAATCAGTGCTTATTCGAAAGCCCACATCTAATTAAAGTTTTGATTATATATAATTATAATATTATATATAATTTTTTTTTTATAATTTTTCTTCTTCTTCTATAGGTACCGTGGTGGGGCTTGCATCGTGTGGCCCTGAAACACAGCTTGGCTCTTTCTCTGCTGGTGAGTTTACAGTCTGGAGGGGAGGGAGGGTAGACAGAGAAGCTGTGACATTTTCTGTTATCACTGCCACTGAACACTCCACTGAAGCATTTTGGGCTAAAGTGCCATGCTCAAGGGCAGTTCACGGATGAAGCATTTAGGTGGCATTAAAATAACCACAGCTGTGTTCACCCCTCACGCTGCTACACATACAGCTGTACGCCATAAAGAATAAAAGGACAGGAACAGGAACAGACACGCCTCACACACACACACACACCTTTATCATTGGCCGGGTTGATACACTTGTGGAGGCGCCAGTGTTGACTGCTGCTGGACACCTGGATGATGTGGAACTCACGCACACCAGCTTCACTCTGGAAGCCCACAGGAGGAAGATTAAAACCACGTTTGACCAGTGACAGGCTGTTCAATGAGCTGCAGACTGTAAGTGTGTACCGGAGGCGTGGGGCATGATGGGTATCTCACCGTATTGATGTTCTCCACATCGACGAAGACCAGCGTTCCACCGCTGCCTTTGTCGTCCAGACTGCGATGTGGGGGGACACTGCTGCGGCAGGCCGACGCCTGCACGCTCAGAGAGCGACTGGCACAGATGAACACCGTGTGACGCAACACCCGATGACTTCCCATGCAGAGAGAGGAGAGAAAGAGATGATGGGCTGTCTACAAATGAGGGGTTAGTGCAGTGTTTATGAACAGACCTCAGCTTACAGACATTGTTTATCACCAATTCATTTAGAATAGAACTGTTAAGAGTGTAAGTGCATTCTTCTTATTTGCTAAATATATTATGTGTCCAGCTGTCAGTCATACATGATTGGGCTTAAAAAGTCAGAAGCAAACAGCCTTTTCTTCTGCTTGATTACTTTGCCCTGGTCACATACTGTTACTTCTTCATTTATTAACAAGTCTATGTCCTAATAGAAGTGTTCCATCATCGTGCTCCCAAAGGGAGTCCTTCTAGGTGTAATTCCAGAGGGTTTGTTACGATAGCTGTCCTGAGCCGATGCTTTTGTATTTTAATGGATTGGTATTGACTAAAATAAAGACTCTTCTTTACTGAGCTCTATTGTGTGTTTTCATCCTCAGCCTGCTCTACTTCATGACAGCCTGCCTCAACAGTGCAGCTTTTCACTCTCGTGCCAGTGAAAAGTGTGTGAATCCCAGGATGCAACCCTCAGGTCTGAAAAGTGAAGCCAGTGCAGAAGAGTCTCAAACCGGTATTCTCTCTATTGGCCAGCAGGGGGCGACTCCTCTGGTCGCAACCATAGACTGTATATAAGAAGTGGACGTAGTCGTCATGCCGTCACCCATTGGTTTGTGGACTGACTTCATGAAGCCTCGACTTTGGCAATTTCGCCGTTGCCATCTTGGATTACGGCTGTTGCCATGTTGGATTTTTTGGCAACCAATGAACAGAAGTGACCATATTTGGAATGAGGAGTGACGTAGAGATGCCGTATATGGCTCTGGTAGAGACCTGTCAATAGCCACAGTAGCCCCGCCCTAAAGCATACCCTGCTTTATGGTCTGTTTCACTCTAAATGGACCATAATTTACTAAATGAACATCATGATTTATCACTGAGGTAATAAATCAAGAGAGAAGTAGAGTCTTTTTCTCACAGACTTCTATACAACCAGATGAGTCGCCCCCTGGTGGACATTAGAGAGAATGGCTTCACCTTTTAGACCGGGAGGTGATACTCATGTTTATGGCTAGCCAATTCACCTCCCTTCACTTTATTTCAATTTTACCTGATTTTGATTCCTTTCTCTGTGCTCTCGTAGTAGAACAGGAAATTGATCTCATGTACTCCCTCCTGGTCTGGTCCTCTGAGCCAGAGAGGCAGCTGGGTGGACTCCCCCGGTTGCAGTGTGCTGCCATCTATCGGGATCTCCATCACACCGGACGGCTGGCTGAAATCCTCCGCTGCTACCAGCATCTCAGACGCCACTGAGCCCGGCTGACGAATCGTGGCCGTGGTCTTATAGGCCGAGCAGTTCTCGGCTGAGGTCGGGCTGACGGGCGTGAGGGGGGTCGTGGTCTGGCTGCCAAACGTGAAGAAATCTGGGTGTGTGGACGCCACCCGAAGGCCGCACAGAGCGACACCGCTGACGTTACAGAACTCAACGTAGGCCTTCCTGATCTCCCCACACAGCAGAGCAGTGGGGAACTGCAGGAAGAAGACCTGAGACACACACACACACGTTTGGTTACGGTGGTGTCACAGAAGAACTTGTGAGCCGTCCATAGGATTGTAGGGGACGAAAATGTGACAAAGTAGGAATAAGTGAATGTTAGTGGTTTGTTAATCACTACAGGCTTTAAAGTTGCAGTGTGTAAGATGTGGCCAGTTGAAATGAACTAAAACTGAACTCAACATTATCAACAGAATGTGAAGAGATTACTGTGTTCATGTAATTTACTTTCAGTTTACAACAATAGTTTTCAATGCTTATTTTAGTTTTAGTCCGTTATAAAAGCCCTGCTTCAGTGGCAATAAAACTGATCTTTAGATTTCCCTGCAGGATGGGATCAGTGCGTCAGTGGTACCTCCAGTAGGGGCATGGGCGGAGTTATGATGGGATCCAGCCGCCGATCCAGACCATGTCGAACCAACATCTTGTCCTCTTTGGTCTGGTTCAGCCGTGGGCCCTGGATCTTTAGGTCCTGTCTACCCCGAACCACCATGACATCCAACGCCTGCTGGCCTGTAGACAGGAGCAGAGCCACACTGGGTGATTTCTCAGAAAAGTTGTTGACATGAAACAAAAGAGACTTGAAAAAAACAACAAAAAAATTCAATGCAATACAATGACTGGCAGCAAAATGAGTGTGAAGTGGTACGAAAGCAGCCAATAGCAATTCAAACCAGTCCCAGCTGATGAGTGTGTACCTTCAGAGCTGGGAGCCATCTCTCCAGAGGAGGCTGCAGCCAGGTTGTACACCACACCCACAATGTTCAGCTGGCCAGTTCTGTGTGGCAGCAGCCGGAGTCGAGCCTGAGGTCAAAGGTCACAGTGACTGACAGCAACACAACTACACGTGTGATCAGAGTGAACTATCACATGAGCCAAAGAAGAGACAGTCCACATCATTATTTGCTGGAGATTTAAAGAATTATTCACAAACATTTGAATGGCGAAATCCATTTATAAGGCCTGGTAGCCTTAGCACAAAATCAGTGCAGGCACATGGACCAGTTTTACAATTTTGCAGAAACCAGATTCCTAAATGTCTTGTATAAAGAAACCTGGTTCAGGGTAAGACATTTCAGAAACCTGATTTCCCTGGAGAGAGCCGATGTGTTGGCCATGTAATCTGGTTTCTATGTGGCTTTTTACGTGAGAGCATGTGAGGGACAAAAACTCCAGACAGGGAAAGTATTGCTGTGAAAGCAGAGTGGAAGGAGAGACCGTCACATTTAGGGAAACATTCCTATCTTCAAGATAATTCCAAGGTCATAAAATTGAAAGGGCCCATCCTAAACCCGGAGCAAACTACTGTCATTGCCAGTTTCAGACAGACACAGTGCACACACTGTTTAAGGAGCAAACGTACTTGAGCCAATGGGCTGATTGTTGACCTGCTCCAAAAGTTAGACATTCTCAGTGAGACATGGTCAGTTTGACTGAACAGCATATCAGCTAATTTGACATGAAGGTGCAACTGATGAGATGTTTCCAGCCTGTTGCTGGAGCTGTGATACCTCATCAGGCTGAAGCTTCGTTTATCTCCACTCTTCATTCTATCGCACCCTTGCATCACTATCTCTGCAGATCTATAAGAGCACCTACCATTTTGGTCTCCTCTGGACCTATAAGAAACTCCAGGATGATCTCTGTAGTGACAACATCGTCTTTCTGTATCATCTGCAAGAGGAAACAGATATTGAAGACACCGTGGAAATCTTAGTTTTGGGATTTTATAGCATCCATCGATTTGTGGACGGGGCTGCTCACCCCATCAATCAGGCTCTCCTCATTGGTGATGGCCTCTCCTGCAGACTCTTCAGACTCCTCGGATGGAGTGGCACCCTCGACAGTGAACCTCCAGAGGAGTGAGAGGTTGGACAGAGCCAGAGGAACCTTCAGTGGGTTGCTGAACGTCACCTCCACTATGATTGGCTCTGTGGAGACAGAAAGAGGGCTGTATACTGAGCAGGTAATGCTAGGATTCTTTATGCTATGGAAAAGAAGAAAGTGACTCCTGATTGATTGGCAAGCGTCCGTATTGTTCGAACACCTAGTATTGAGTAATAGTCTCGGTAGCCGAGGAGCTCTTACCCTCGGCCACAGCCAGTGGGTAGCGCAGGTTGTCTGTGTGGCTGTTTAAGCAGCACTGGGTGGGCTGGAACGTTGCTGGGACAACCCCCCTGTTGGCTGCAGCCACAAGCTGTTCCTCCAGGTGGCACCACATGGCTGCCAGGTCCTGGTCATACTCCTGGTCCAGAGTCACGTGAGTGGCTGCCTGCTTTTCACCTGCACACATAAGGTAGTTATTATAAACACAACATTTATGATTAGTTGTTGAATATAATACATTTCCATGAGTTACAATAAACGTAAATGTAAAATGTGCTCATCATATACTGTTGTGCGTTCCGTTTTACAATCCAGATTAACAAATGATGAACACTTCAAATGCATGCACTTGTGCAGTGATGGATGAAATCTGTTTTTTGTTTGTTTTGTTCCCAAAAGAGAACGGACTTAATTCCACTCATGTGATTTTAGAATCTACCAAGCTCAGAATATTGTTCATTTCCTGTATATTCTTTGGTCTTTTTTTTAAAATCTTTTCTTGAATAAAGGGAAGAGTTGTTATCATATGTGACCTCAAGGAGGCAAAGACTGAAGAAAAGACCAGACAGAAAGGAAGTGAGGAGAGATCTGAGAGAGAGAGGCTGCTTCACTGAATGTTTTCACAGTTTTCACAGATGCTTTCATGAATAACCGTGGTGAGCACTATGGTAAACAGTAAATCCCCTGATACACTTCCACATCATCACCATTTAACATTAGAACAGCAGATGAACGTTAAGAGGTGCTGGTCTGAAGATTAACCCTTACAGCTGGGACTCTTAGTGATGTGTCTGTGGCCATTCTTTTCTCTAGAGTCAGTCATGCTGGGAAGAGATCATCACCCATCTTTATGTTACCTTCAGCAAGGCGCCGTTCATGTCCGAAGTAGACCCTCGTGGCCGAGCTGTGGATGCAGGGCAGAGGCAGCTGGGGGAGGCTGTCTTCACTTCCCCCTTCCACACTCTGAACACACACACACACACACACACACACACACACACACACACACACACACACACACACACACACACACACACACACACACACACACACACACACACACGTTATTTGTGTAATAATAGAAGAAGATTAAAAAAGCTTTTAATTGTTGTTTGGCGCATCCAATCCCTGAGTTGTTTACATGATGATATTTTGATGTAAATCTTTGTCTGGTCCACATAATTAGAATGGGAAGATTTTCTGCTGTCTTTCTTAATCTGAGCTGGAGAACATATGTAGATGTTAAGAGGTCTGAGAACAGAGCCTTGTGGAACTCCACATCATTGTTATTCACTCATATGTGTGCTTACGTATTGACACAAAGTAGTCTCTCTCCTGTCAAGTCAGCATCGTCAGCGTACAGATGTGGTTATAAACTGTAATTACCTTATACACATAGAGGTATTCTCTGAGGAAGGCGCCCTGCTGTGTGGCTGTCTGCCTGCTGTCATTGGTCAGGATCTGTCTGAAGGCTGTCACAGCGCTCTCTGGTTGGCTGAGCGTGAAGGACTGACGACCGATTGTGAAGTTGATGTGGTCCTCTGCCAAAGACCAGCCCCGCTCCTTGTACACCTGCATGGCTTGGCAGTAACAGCGCAGTGCATGCCTCCTCTATATGAAGAGACAGGGGCAGGGAAAAGAAGAGGTGGTGAGCAACGAAAGGTAAAAATAAAAAAAAATAAAAAAGTTAAGTTTTATTATGATACTCAATTTGTCAGGTTTGCTTTTCGCATGGAGCGATTACATACAAGGTGACGCAAAGACACGAATATCAAACGTAGGTCTCCATCTTCCCCCCCACACGGAGGAGAGCAAAGGGAAGAGCTGGAGCACAGCGGGATACCTGCTATCTTAGTTCTGTTGACACACTGCTGATGAAAACACTACATTTCCTGATTTGTTGCTTAAAATTAAAAGCTGTTAAATAACAGGGGACTTTTATTGTGAAGAATGTATAGGAAAATAAATGTGTTTATCACCTAATTAGCAGAGCTTTGTGAGGAGCTCTTCTTCAATATAACAAGTCTACTTACAGTAGTCTGCAGAGTACTGGTAAGCAGCACGAATAAAAGGGGGATTTAGAGTTACAGACGCTCCTTTAACAAAGAATTATATCCGGTCATTATCCGATATGGGAGGTCGCATTGAAGTATCAAGTGTGGACACATATGAGGACACAGCTGACACCATCAGGTGCATCAGATCACAAAAGTCACATTGAAAATACAAGTGTAACTACGGCTTAAGACACACGATGATTAACTCATAAACAATAACAAAAATATAATATATATATATGAATTAGTGCTGGCAAGTTAACGAGTTATTATCACGTTAACGCATTCCTTAATTAACGGCGACAATTACTTTATCGCGTGTTAACGCAGTTTTTTTTAATTATTAAGTGGACATTTTTAGCACAAGAACCAGCCAGCAGCAAGCGGTGAACAGCTTCCGTCTCTTCCTGTTTGATTCACCTACATTCCCCTGGGTCCTAAGTCCCTCCATGTACAGCTTCTTATCACATCACCCTCTATGTACCAGCGTACATTTATAACAAATACCACACATATTACGGTAATCAGTGTTGCATATGTGTCTGACCAAAATAGTTTTCAAAGTGTTTTTGTTTGGAATATGTATAATAAGCATAAAATGTAGTTATCGCTACTGAGAATTTAACAAACATTAAAAAAAGAAGAAAAAAACATGACGTAGATAGGTTTACAGTTTTCAAGAAGTATATTTCAAATTGCATCTATTACACACATGAAGATAAAGTTGTGAACACCGGCTGAATATCTATTATCAGAATCATTATAACTGTGTTATAACTGCTACTGTGTAAAGAGAGAATACTGCTGTTAAAAAGAACCTGATGTGTTTAAAGTGTTTGCAAACCAAATGTTATTGACCATTTGTTCACATAGCAGTACTTTTAAAATAAAAGTGCACAATACACTACTTTTGAATTCATTATTGAATGTTGCGCATAACAATGAGATTAAAAATTGTAATCGTTGCCCAGCACTAATATAAATATATTGTATAATAATAAGTATAAGTGATACAGATTAATGATGGAACTTTGTCACAGACAGGAAATCCACCCCGTTGACAGGGACAAACCTGGGCACCAGTGTTGGGTTAGACCACCACAGTAGATCGGTGGGGGTTGAAAGGCTCACCTGTCCTGCTTTGCTGAAACGATGACCGGCCAGGATCATGTGGAAGGCAAACTTGCGCACCATGGGATTGCGCATGTTAATGAAGCAGTGGGCAGCCTGTTCCAGCAGCAGAGCACTGCGCAGGTCAGAGTCCTGCACATAGAAGTGAAATAAAAAAATGAATCCACTGCAATTTCACTTGATCTACTTTAATAAATGATTCCATTATTTGGCATGAAAAGGTAACATTTTAAAAGTTTCCACAGTTCTCAGGTCATCTGGAAGTTGCATTCACATTTTTTTCAGTTTTGCATGACAGTATGTATTTCTTGGGTATTATGCTGTGTGAGCACTGTAAACATTTTGAAATTATAATGTTCATGCTTTGACAGAAGGAGATACAAGGACAGTGATCAATGCAAATGCAGATCCAACTGTTCTGATTGCATAAAAAAAGTAAACTTTTTTACTCAGATTTACTGAACGTGTTCTTTAACAGTTTTCCTAAAATTAGATTTAAACAAAATGATAACCCCTGTATCACGATACGCATCGTAAAGATGAGGGTTTCCTCACCTCGCTGGTCATCTTAATGAGCAGAGTTGCAGCCTCTGAGTATTTAACCTGACTCTTGAGTATCTCAGCACTGAGTAATGCACAGCGCTCAGCCAGCACCATGTTCCTGTAGAGGGCAGAGGGGAGAAAACATGTTGGAGGGATATTATGAGGTACCTCTCCATAGTCAGTGAATCACTACAGCACGGGAGCAAAGCTATGCACATCTCTGAACCAGGTCTCAAAGTGGTCTCGAAGGGCGCACCTGATCACGTACAGCCTGGAAACAGGGTGCATTTGCTTTTTATTGAATTTATTCAACGGTTTAAAACCTCTCAGATGGTATCTATGAACCCAAACCCTTGAGAATAACTGCAGCTGAAAACCCTGCTGTCATGTGTCACTGGGTCACCAGAGAGAGCGGGCAGAAAAACATTCTGGAGGTAGGCCATACTTGCAGACATCTCTGTACGTCTGTATGGCGGTGTCCATGTAGTGTGCTGGGTAAGGTCTGGGAGCTCCAGCCTGCAGAAAGGCGGACACTGCAGCCATTTCCTGCAGAGGATGTCAGGATGAGTGGACAGAAGATGAGGAGAGATGGAGTGAGTGAACAAGAAAGAAAGGAGGAAAGAACAGAGAAGTCATGATTAGAATTTGACATGCGGTGGTAAGCAATGGAACGCACCATTGCTCGGTTTAACCCACTCAGGGGTTACTTGGTCTGGTATGACTAGAGTAATCTGATTTTAGATATTACTGTGAAACTGACTTTAATACTCAAGCAGAGCAGGGTTCTGTCAAATGGGATGCTGTGACTGGTCTGATAGCTGTCTTTATTTTGGATTCTTTTCCATTCGCTCAAAAGGTAAGCACCACCAAGTAAGTTTCACCGTTTCACACTCGGAGGATCACAAGCTTCACACACACAGCAGCACAGTTGGTGTGCATCAGTCACAACCTTGGATGTGATGATGAACTTGCTGTTAGAGAGGCCTGCTTTAGACCACGCTGCCTTAACGCAGAGGTACAAGATAGAGAATATACCGGGGACTTATGAGTTTGCAAATAAGTTGACGATGCCTATTCGTTACACTTCTGGCGTATATCACATCTATAGTCTTAGTTAAGGGAAAGAACAACACAAGAGATATGTATTAGAAATATGTTAGTCATGTCACAGCTTCTAAGAGTTATAGATGTGTTGGATCAGAACAAATCTATAAACTATTATAGATTTCAAAATCTAAATAATACAATAATAAAAAACTACAATTTTAAATGAATGATACTGAAGACGTTTGACAGACCTCCTGGCAGAGTGCCATGAACATTTGTCTTGGGGAATTAAAGCTATAAACCCTTTAAAATGGATCATTGTTTGCACCACCTCGTGAAAATCAATCTAAAATAAAAACCACAGTAGCTAAAGCATTCATTTATTATCCAGCTGACAGCCAAGTCGACCACAATGTACGCTTGTGATGATGTCATAGTTCAAATAACGTTATTGTGTCGTTTCTCCATTCAGAATTGTTTCTGAAAAATATGTTTTGTGTATATGTATATGGTTTAATGACTCAGGTTGTACAGGTTTTAGGGGTATGAAGCATTTGAAAATACTCCAAGAAATGACATCACAATAGGCAGAAATACCTGAGTAGGCAGTGAGTTTAAAAGGTTAACACATGGTCCTCATCAGGACACGGAAAGCTGAGTGCGTTCTCACCAGTGCCCCTGCAGCATACAGCATGGCCTGGTCTGACAGAAAGTCTTTCTTGGCCGTGTGGTAACAGCTGTAGGCCAGCTCGTAGTGCTGGACCAGGAAGCACAGGTCGGCCATCTTCCTGATCTGCAGCTCAGGGGCTTCTGGGGGATATCTGACAACACAGACGAGAAAGATCAAACCAGCAATGCGTATAGTGTTCACGGTGGTAATGTATCAACACATGAATGAATCATATGAAGAGTGATGCTTACAGAAGGCCACATGTGCTCTTTGGTTCACTGATGCCCTTCTCTGGAACTTTCCCTCCACCGAACCACTTCTTGGTGGCAGTGAACAGAGACCGACTCAGACCTTTCCTGGAGACCAGCTGTGGACGGAGAGGCAGAGTATGTGTCTGAGTGCTGGGAGAATGTTGGGGGTGTCAGGCTTCACGGAGCCGACTCAGCTAGTGTAGCTCTCACAGTCTATGGGGGCCATAATGTAGTAATACTATTTACAAGTGTGTGTGGAGAGTTGTGAAACTGTATCGCAATCAACAAATCTGACAATGGCAGCGGACAATCATTAGAAAGATGGTTCCGCCTAAGATTTCAGTAAATAAGCAGCCTCTCCTTTTCCTACTGTACGGTCATCTTGGAGGCTGCAGTTTGTGGTGCTGTTATATCATCACCTCTCTCAGTTTTACAAGGTAGTTGTAGCAGGATTGCAAGACCTATCCTGTTGACATTCTATGTCTGCCTGCCTCTGTGGATCCATTTCAGTGGTGATAGAAGAAGCTGGAAGTGAATGTTTATTTATCACACGGGTCTATATAATATGGAAGGTCAATGCTTGGAGCTGTACCTGGTCGTTGAGCTGCCGGATGTTCTTCTCTATGTGTGGCAGCAGGCCTCTGAAAGTGAACTCTTGGATGAACTGTCTGATGTGGTCGTGGTCATTCAGGGTCAGAGATGCTCCGTGGCTCCCTGCTCCCCCCGCCAGGCTCTCTGGATCTCTCGCACCTTTCTTCAGCTCAGGGTTGATAGCACTGAGGGTGTGCAGGCTCCCCGAGCTGCTCGCTGTGTCCAGCTGGAGAGGGTGGCTTTCCAGGCTGTTGGAGGTTCCGTCTGGTGGGAAACGGTGTAGAAATTAAGCTCAATCAAGGCATTATTTATCTTTTTGTCGCAGCAACCAATCAGCCCTGTGCAGATGGACCAGAGGACTTCACTTAAAAGTGGTTAAAGTTACTATGAGGAACTTTCAATTTGTATTGATTTTGGCAGTCCCTGTGGACAAACGCGGTAGTGTTTCTGAGCACCAGAGTCCCTTTAGAGAAGCTCTCATTTTACTGCAGCAGGGTCTGACAGCCTGCTCCGCTCAGTCCTGGCTCTGGTTTTCCCGTGCCTCCCTTCCCTCTAGTGGGCCCAGCAATACGTCCTGGGTCTTCAGCATGGGGACCGGCGGAGCAGCGAGGTGAAGCTCTGCTCCTGGTAGAGGAGGAGGAGACGCTGCTGTCGGGAGCTGAGCTCTCCTCCTCCCACAAAAGCTCCAACAGCAGGTGAAAGGCTGATCTGGGTGAGTCTGACTGATTTTGATACACGGTGGCACTGATGGCAAGCATTCAAAATAACTATATAGATATGGACAATCTTCTCTCTGATGGTCTCATTTAGAGGCATCAGTATTCAACTGAGAGTGTTTCCTAACAAGTTAAAAGTTCCTTGTTTAACTTTAAGTTAAAACAACATGTAGTTTGGAATAGATCCTGCTCAGATAACTCAGAAGACAGCTGCTGGTAAACAAGAGGAAGCCAACGTTAGTATGTTAAGGAGCTGTTGAATTGACAGACCTTTCTCTGTAGTGTGATGGCTGTCCACTTCATCTGCACTGATGTTATTCTCAACAGCAGCACTGTTCACAGCTGCATCATCAAGCACCTCCTGCAACAGGGGTCACCATGATAACACAGGGCACATTATTAGACGGAGCACCACAGAGAATCCTCTTGCTGATGTGTTGTGTTGTGCTCTCAGGAGACTGTGCAGCGCAGCGCTCACCTGGTTCGGCAGATTATTCCTGTGCAGGTACTGACTCCAGGGGTCTGGAATCTGTTCATCCTCTTCAGCCGAGAAGGTACGAGAGTTCATTTTCAACAGGTAGCAGCCCTGGTGACCGTACCTCTGCTTCATATCCTCGTACACTGAATCTGCCCTGGAGAGGGAGCAACACCAAGTGTCTGGTCATTCATAGTTCTTTAACAAGAGAAATACACCACGTAATATACAACACCGATGCCAAGTGGAATTCTTTTCAGTACCTCTGTTCGCCCCCCTCGCTCATGTCATGCAGTAAGACGTAGTACTTGAGCGTGTTGGGGATGAACCACTTGGGGTTGGTGTAATCTCCGCTGTGCTGGATCCTGTGCTGCTCCTGAGAGAGCTTGAGGAACTGCTCCACGGGGACCGTCTCGGTGGAGGACACCACCAGCAGGCCTGACGGGACCAGAGCGTCAAGGACATACAACCATGTGGATCAATAACGGAGCAGGTACACTCAAGCAGAAGGGTCTATGCGAGCCAAACACTACTACTACTACTAAAACAAGGTTTCTGACACAGAGATTTAAATTTACATTCAATAAAAAAACTGTATTTAAAGTAGTGTCGTACTTGAAATGACTCATTCTTTATCAAATACAATCATGGAGTTCAAAATCAGTTTGAAACTGAATGATAACGGCTACAGTCGGACACTTGGGCTGATAATGACCATGTTTAGAAATCTGACCGACAACCCCCGTTGACAGCGCTGCACTGTGGCTGCTGGACGAGCTAATGTTAGCATCACAAGCTGCTTCACAGCACACAATCCAAAAGGTCCACATTCAGAGAATACCCCATGAGTTTTTTCGATTTTCATTTTACTTAAATGTATTCTATTATTCATATATTTTATTTGATATTAATACACATTTGATCTTGAACTGTAAGCCTGGCAGTGTGTTTATTGTTTGCTTATGTTTTTTACATTAACTATTTAAAAGAAAGGCCCTGAACAGCTTCATGTATTTAGTGTGACATTTCAATCAAAACCTGCGTATTATTATTTATTGTTACAGAGACATATTTAAGATTTTAAACCACGTTTTTAGGAGCTTTAAGGTGATAACAAATGTTTAAAAGTTTACCAGCGAGATTCTAACTACTCTTCACTATTTCTTTCATAAGTACTTTTTCCTCACCCTCCCTTACAGTGGGGATTTCAGACAGTACAAGTCCTGCTGGAGTGAATAAACAGCACACTGATGAACCAGGACACTGCTCAGCCTAACTGCAATCTCATGAAAAGACCTGACCAGAGCGTGTTGACTCTTCGTGACCAGAGGCCAGTTCTGTCCACTGGCGGAAGGATACAGGCGAGGTAGTGGTTGAGGAACTCATGGTCGGAGGCGGCCATTGACTGCAGGAAGTTCTCCCTGTAGGCTTCAAACCAGGGCGTGGTCGCTAGAAACAGAGACAAAATGAGATGGAGGATTTCATCCAAACAAACAACAATCACTCTATCTACCTCTCAACTGTTGCATCGAATATCACTATTAGAAAGGTATCACAATACTCTGCCGTTAAAAGCGGTACTATACGCCATTGTATTAGTATCAGTACTTTAAGGAAGACGTGTTTTAATAAGAGACGCATTTGTGAGTTGCGTCGATGTGATGGGGCAGTGTGTGTGCACAGCTCAACTGTTTTTTTGTTTCTCTCAAACGCACACTGCAAATACAAGTGCTTTCACCAACCAATCACAGCTCGTCGATAAAGCAGACGCACAAAGTGAAACATGGCACTAAAGTACTGTAGATGAGGGTTAGGAGTTGTTCCTACACTTATGAAGGTACACAACAATAACAGAGAGGCTCCGCCATATGAACCAAGATGGAAAAGTCTTTGTTGCTCACGCATCTTCAAAAGCATTAGCAGCGTAGTACAGCTTCACTCCTTTGTTCGTACCTTTCACAATAAAAGCCCTAGACATATATATATGCTTAACAGAGCATTTTGATAATAGGCAACTCAACTGAATAGCTTACAGTACTGCTCGTACATATCTCTGCAAGGATTTAACCAGTTCTAAGCAGCAGTGTGACATGTGAAGGTAGAAAGTTGTGAACGTGTAGCTGATCTAAATTATGGCTTCTCCATTCCTCCATTCCATATTAATAATAATAATCCACTCCTGTTTTATGGCTTCTTCTCTCATCCTCTTCTACCTTGCATTGACACTCAAAATATGTGTTTTAATACAAATTAAATATTTGTTCTGTCATCTATTATTACATTTTCTATGGTGTTTCAGTATCAACATGTTTAGGCAGGTATTGCATCAAAGTCATAATTTTAGTATTGCGACAACACTCCTAACTAACCACAGTTGTAATACCAGAAGCATAAATAGCCATTGTGAAGGAGGACAATGTGTTTATTTCCCATCAGAAGCCATTGGAGCAGCATGCTAATCTCTTCAGTGACTCGACTACTAAAAAGTGGAACATAGCCGCCATCAACACACACACACACACACACACACACACACACACACACACACACACACACACACACACACACACACACACACACACACACACACACACACACACACACACACACACACACACACAGTTCCAGCTCAGCTGCCAATCAAGCCGACGCTGTGTTGCACACCAACATCAGACGGAGGAACCAACCACCGCAAAACAAAGTTGTTTTTTATAGTTTTGTTCCTCTCCCTTCTCTGAAGAGATGGAGATACAGAGGTTGGTGAAGGGAATTAAATGTTTGTTAAAAGTTTGACAAACACAAATACACTGACCTCTACAATGCTCATCTAATGGGATTCTGGCATTTAAATAATTCATTTTGTTTTTGAATTCACAGCTCGGTAACTCTCTGGTCTCCAAAAATGTCAAGCATGGCAAATTCTTCCAACTACTTGTTCTTGCACCTTTGTTCTGAAAAAGTCAGGGATCAGGTGAACCCTAAACCACCACCGTGTCAGTAAAGGCAGAACCTCCACTCATCACAGCCTCTGATGATCAATGCTGGATGAGGCCTGCATTAGATCTCTGGATAACAGCAGCGTCATGAGGGGGCTAAAGGTCATAAAGGCTCTAGAGTTAAGAACAGAGGAAGCGAGGATCAGGGGCCAGATGCATTAAACTCTGCTTCTGTGTTATAAATCCCAATCATTGTGGCACATGGAGCCTCATTTACACTTCCACCGTTTGGATGTAGAAACAGCCTCACATATCAGTTTACATATCTTGTCCCTCCACCATTAGAGCCGTCAGAGAGAAGAACAGCAAACAAGATGTTTTACTTTGACAGTGTGACAACAGCACCAGAACAGCGGTCATTCATTTATCACATGTAATATCTCAGTGACAATAATTATCATCAGAAAAATCATCAATTATTAAACGGTAGACCTCATATTGAAATACTTAATGAAATTCAAATATCATGCACCCGGGGAAATGGCTCAAATGTAAATCTAAAAAAGTAATATATTTCTGCACTTATAGGCAATTACTTGTAATTAAGCGTACGAATGCAACTTTGACATTTTACAGAAAGATGAGTATTAAAAATAAAAACAAACAGGGATTATCGGAAACAAGCTATACAAACTATATTCTACCATAAGATGAATCACCTCATATTTATTCTCCTCATCATTTCATCTGCAGCTGGCTCTAGAAAACTGTGCCCGACTGGTCTGAAGTCTGTTGGAGGTGACACATTCTTCCTTTATAAACACCACTTCATGTGTGGGAAAAGGTGTGTGCATGGTTTTTGTCCACACACATTTACGCATCTGGCCCCATTTCATAAATAACCATCTCCACACATAGAAGAAAGCAGCCACCACATAGTAACAAAGAGCAGAGAGACAGTGCAGCTAGTGGAAACTAGAAGGAGAGAAGCTGAGAGGACTACATCTATCCACACATCAGCCAGGAGGCAGTGATACCTGTGTAGTGCTTGGAGGTGCTGACTTCAGACAGTGTTTCTTTCCAGGCACTGTACCAGGGGGCGCTAGCTTTAAGAGAGTGATCTGATAGGTGGAAGCAGACAGCCAGGGCTTGTGTTAGCAACATCTCTTTATTCAAAATGAAAAGTTACAGGTGACCAAGGAAAAAACAGGGAGGAGAAGCATGATAGAGGCAAATGTCACATGGCCGTTCATTAGATTAATTACATTGTTCCTCATGCTAATTGTGTCATTGTAATTTGAAGTAGAGAACAGACTGAAAAGTAACTGGTAAGTAACCCCACCCCTGGAACGCAGACTGGCCAATCACAGCATAGCATCGTCCAGCTCCAACCAGGGTGTGACAGCTGTCACAGACTTATCACTGAGACTCGTCACTGACTCATCACTGACTCATCACTGACTCATCACTGACTCATCACTGACTCATCACTGACTCATCACTGACTCATCACTGACTCATCAACCCTTTCACAGTTGTTCATGGCGGATGACTCAGAGCCTTTCACCAATGACTGACTGGCTCATTTTAGGGGGTACGTTGTAGCTTTAACCTGACAGGTTAAGCTTTTACATACAAAAAAAATGATAAACTGATCAAATATGATGTACTCTTATAGCTTGGACTGGCCAACAGTGTACCAAATTGTTCAAACTAGATCCACCTCAACCAGCTCCATCAGTAAAATGCTGATTCCACATTAATGCATCAGTAGTAACAACCCAAGAACCAAAAAATGACTAGATGATGGTGTAGAGCACTTATAGGGGCCTTTTTCTGAACTAAAAGTTTATTCAAGGACATTTAAATGACAATTCAATGCTTGCCATATGCAGTGCTTTGAGCAAATGCCTCTTCAAGTGATGTGTGACCCTTCGGCTTCACCGTTTCACTCGCGTTATTGTTACCGGTTAACGACCGTAATCACACTCTTGGTATTCCAACACACGTTTTCTGCTGAGGTGATGGAGTAAGTTGCTCGTGTTACCACCAGCGGCTACAACAGCAGACCCAGCTCCTCTCTTGGGCACAGACTCTAGCGGTGCATCTCCGGTCTGTCTTTGTTCATCCTGCATCGCTCTTTTCAACAGACTGTTGTGCTACCACCGGACTAGCTAGCGAGCTGTACCCAGCATGCCTTTTGGCAGTGTAATTTTATATATGTACGATTATTAGTGTTACAAATGGTTTATGTGTCACAAACTGTTGTGTCGTGGTGTTTTGCCCTGTTAAAGAGCGTTAGTTGTGGATTATTAATGGTTGTGTTATAAAGTTGTAACCATGGTTAGGGGTTCCTCTCAATACACTTAAGACAACTAGCTCCGACCACTGCGCCCTCAGCGGCGAACAATATATTTAGCTGCCTGTTGAAGAGTGACAGCAGTTGTTTCGGCTATGCGGGTATGGCGGTGTGTGAAAAATGTATATCATACGGGAAATTAAAACTGGTATATCGGTGGCCCAGCACTAGCGCAACTCTTCAATAACTAAACATAATCCCTGTTTTGACGTGGTATCAGCCCAATTAGAACCAGAACCGACAGACGTAGAGGGTCCTGACAGAAAGAGCACCATGTTCAAATTGTGTTTGCCTCCCACGATGTGTTCCATGACACGTTCCATCAATGTCTGCTTTGTGACTTACCCTGCGCTGGTGTTAGCTCGCCCCATTTAGGTTCCACTACTGGCTGAAATAATTCATTATGGTTACCTAAAGTACTCTCTGAAGGATTGACAGCCCACACTGTCTCTTTTTGTAAGACACAAGAACGGGTCAAAGGTAATTTTGTCTCTATCTTTTAGGTTTTTTCCAACCACATGAGAGCCAGTATGATTACACACCACTTCAGACACCATTTTTTGTTTACATTCATATTCCATCTCTGGCATCTTCTTTCTGTTCGTGGTCACGTCGTGAAAGACTGCCAGCAATGATTGGTCGGGTACCAACGTGGTCTGTCGTGTCTCTAGGCTGAGTCATGGTAAGAACATATGACTATAGGACTATATGACTGGAGTCTGAACTTTGTATTATATAATGTGTTTTGGTTAAAAAAATGTATATCAGTGTATTTATCATTATCGGATTATTGAAATCAGCATTGAGGTAAAAAAAATCCTGTATGGTTCCAGAGCCGGTCCTTACCACTGAAGTTGAGGTCGTAGTCTCCTGCCGTGATCACGTTGGTCGCAGCCCCCTCTTGTGGCTGGCAGGATAACACCACTTCGTTGAGCAGTCGGCGCTGGGCGGGGCTGAAGGCAGCGGATGTTGGGATTGGGCTCGTCACTACATTGTTGACACAGATGCGTAGGTTTTTCACAACCTGCACCTGGTTATTGGGGTCCCGGATGTGACCTAGGGAAGACGACGACAAGCATTTATTTAAAAAAAGAATTGTTATAGAAGCAAGCGGCAACTGCGGGTTCAAACGGTCAAAAGTTGCGCAACCCCTTGGCACACGCCTCCCTTTCCAAGTGTGGAGACAACCTACGGTGGCCTTCGGGTGACAAAAGTCGTAAAAATGCAAAAGGCCCAGTCGAGAGATTGTCAGCTATGCCTTCGGAACAGTGAGCTCAAGGCAATACAGTGACACTTATCGGTCATTTGGCTTTTCTTTCATCGGGGATCCTGCTGCACCAACCCTGTTGTGCCTAGCATGTGGGGAAAAAAACATCCAACAGTGCCACAGTCCCTAGCAAGTATTTTGTTGGCTTGTGTGATTGTAATGAGAAACAGGCAGTTTTCATGGGGACGACCATGAAAGCGTCTGAGAGAGCTAGCCACCTACTATCTGAACTAGTAGCCTAGTCAAAAATCGGCACACACTGTGGCAGAGACATACATTTTGTTGTCTAAAAAAAAGCCATTGGGAACAAGATTCTAGGCCCAGATGCCGTTACCCTCTAAGATAGCACAACTGATGGATGCATTGAGGACATGTCGATGGTGGCTAAGTGGAGAGCAGGGCCAACTTTCAATCAGAGAATCGGTGGTTCGATCCCCGGCTCTGGCTCCGCTAGTCGCATGTCGATGTGCCCTTGAGCAAGACACTTAACCCCTAAAACCCGTAGCTGTGCCTACGGTGTGATAGAATCTGAATTGTAAGTCGTTTTGGATAAAAGCGTCTGCTAAATGACGCTGCAGACATCAAAAACATTTGTAGAAGGTGCTTATCAGCGGGAAATTTGCATTTCAACTTCATGAGTCTACGAACATAAGTGGACATGCTCAACTCTTTGCGCTTTGTGGATGAAGCTTTGTGATGAAGGAAAATGTCCTTTTGTGCAAGATATTGCTCACAAAAACAACAGATGAGGACATTTCTTAGATCATCATATACATCATATAAGCATGCTAACGTCTGCATAAACTAAACCAACCTTCAACAAGTCGCAGACTCACTGAGGTGATGTTTTGCAGTAGCAACTAAAACGAGGAGTGAAGAAGTAACGTTACGAGAACGAGAGCCAGACTAACAGCGCAGGAAACAACTGCCATCAACAGATGAGTGACAACTTTGTTCAGCTCATTTTCTGTAACCAGTCTAGTAGTGCTGGGCGGTATACCGGTTCAACCGGTATACTGGTAATAATTTCCCGCACGATATGAATTTTTCATATACCGTCATACCGGAGCACAGTCTATCAACAACTGTCAATCTTCAGCAGGTGGCAAAATACATTGTTCGCCGCGGCTTCGGAGCTAGTTCTATTAACTGTATTGAGAGGGACCCTTGATCATGGTTCTAACTTTATAACACAACAATGAATAACCCATAACTAACGCTATTTAACAGGTCAAAACACCACGACACAACAGTTTGTGACACAGAAACAATTTGTAACACTAATAATTGTACATTTATATAATTTCACCGCCGAACTGCATGCTGGGTACAGCTCACTCGCCTGCTAGCACAACAGTCTGCTAACAGCTGGGAGAGGCTCATCACGTGCACAACGTTACATTAAAGAACAGAACAGATTGATGCAGGATGAACATAGACAGACCGGAGATGCACCGACAGAGTTTGACACATATGCAACGCTGATTACGTTTAATATGTGTGGCATTTGTAATAGATGTACGTTGGTACATAGAGGGTGATAAGACGCTGTCACGGGAGGGACTTAGGACCCAGGGGAATGTAGGTGAAGGAAAGCGGAAGAGACGGAAGACACGCCACACGAACAGCTGTTCACCGCTCGTCACGATCCTGCAGACCAGAGATTCTCAACTGGTGGGTCGCCGCGGACCCGTTTTCAGTGGGTTGCGGGCCTTTGCCTTATGCAGCGCACTCATTCACGCTCCTTTCCAGCATTTACGGCACTTGTTAAGGCGCTTGTTAAGCGGTGCAGGAAAAACGCCGACCAATGCGTTGTAAATCACGTCACGTGATGCAGTTTAGCCAATCAAATAAGGGTATTCTAAAATGTTTCCTTACTCTAGTGAGATGTACCCACACCGTGACACAGGGAGGAGAGACAAGGAAAGACATCATAGGGCAGATCTCATGAAAATCTATGTGTGAAAGTCAAATATCTCTGGTCGATTTTAACAATTGAAATTGCTGAAAAGACCGCATTCCTAAACGAGTGCTGCGAAAACATTGAAATAAAAGTGTTTCTCTTCCGCACACTTGGCCTTATGGTGAGGTGTATGAGTTTGAAAAGAATACCGTGATATACCGTGGTACCGCCAAAGTTATGCAAAATACCGTGATATACATTTTTGGTCATATCGCACAGCACTACAGTGTAGCATTAAAGCATGGTGGAATTAACAAGTAGGCAAGTCAACTAGTAGACAGCTGGCTAGTTATCTAGCTGGCAAATGTTGCCATGCTTCACTGCTTGTACCTTTGTCGTTCCTCATTGCTGAGCCATCTACACAAAGAGACACTACAAAGTAATAAAACATGTCTCTGATTTCTGACCATCTTCATATCTTGTCCTCCCAGTCACAGCAACCAACCTGTCCCGAAATAAGATGTAAGCAAACCTGGCTGACATTAGGCTAACTTTAACTCTGCTTGATGTACCCGTACGTTCGATAGCATTTTGCTAACTTCAGATGTGACTTTATACAATGCAATGTGTCCGTGAAGATTGTGAACCCAACTTACATAGTAATGTGACCTTTGAACGGACGTAGCATATCTAAGTAGAACAGGAAAAGGCTAAAGTCTACCGCGGTTCTGTTTGCTCAACTATTGGAGGGCAGAGCGAAAAGGGGCGGGACTTAGGAAGGGCCAAAAAGGCTTGTTGGAGATGAACTGCTCCTTGCCTGGAAAGTAGACGAGACCAGGCGGTAGCAGCAGGGGGCGTTAAAGAACTGACAGTTTTCAGCCGCCTTCAAGGAATAAACAGGAAGTCAAAGAATCAGTTACTTCCTGTTAGATCTGATCTGTAGGCCACTTGCAGTTTGCAGACCTACTTCGGATTATTATATCGGTTTGTAAATATATATTTATGTGGAAATGTACGTGTATCTGCTTTGTATGCTATTGTTTGTTCTTTTTATGTCTGACTGTGAAACACTTTGATGCTCGTTTTAATATGTATTGTATAAAAAAGCTTTATTATTATTATTATTATCATAAATTGCTTTCCACGAACTGTGTCTGAGTTCATAGAGGAAGATTTCAGAGAAGATCTTAAGTATCAAACACAACCTTTCATTATTAAAGACTACTTTATTACCCTGTCGTATTTTTTTAACAAAGCAACCAATCTACTTCCTGTTTACATCGACACCCACGTGCATGCCCTGTGTACATGAAGAGTCACGTGATATTCGTTTTCAGGCTTGTTAGTCTGGATGGAGATCATTTCGAAAACGGTGCTGAAATGACGGAGATCGTTTTTGTTTGAAAAAGGAGTAGTATGGATGTAGCCTAAGAGCAAGCAAAAGACCAAGTGATGTACCCAATGTGACCCGATCGCCGGGGATCTGAGCAGGAAAGGCTCATCTCGAACGAGCCTATTATAACAATGATCATCTGGGTCATATTGTATTCCTATAAACCATAAACGGTGTCATTGTGATCGCAGATCTAAAATGGTGAACAGAGTATTTTAACAAGCAGTTCTGCCAAACGGAACAAATGAATTAAACAAGTATTGTGAAGTGATTAGATTGGTCTGCCAACGTGTTATTACACCTGGATGGGAGTGTTTGGGACTACTTGACAGCAGTGGTCCGTCACTGCCCCTTGCTACCGTGGACTTCATCTCGAACCAGCTTGTTATGTTGTCAGTGGTGTGTGACAGCACAGCGTGCATCTTGGTCTCACTTGGCTCTATTGAGTTAACCTTCATGTGTGGACTGCAACTAGAGTCTAACAGCCTAATAACGCACTTAGCTCCTTCAGCTATTTCTTGATGATCGAACAACAGAACTGTTAGCTACCGGTCTTAAAGCATCTCCTTCAGACCCGCTTTCAGTGGCTCAGTGGTCAGGTGTCAGTCTGGACTGTATCTCCCCTCCAGTCAACGCACACAGCTGCTTAGACACAATCCAGTCTGCTAGCCGTCGGTTAGCGCTGAGCTAATGTCAACTTCGCAGGCTAAAGATGCAAGCTACACCCCCGAAGCTCCGTCTGTGAGAGCTGTGACACCGATAGTCCAGAGTCACGGTGGCTCGTGAATAGTTGAGCTTACCTTCGGACGTTAGTCTGCAGAAAGGCCGCAGCAGCTCAGCGAAATTCAGGTTGTTCTTGCGAGTCACTCTCTCCGCTTCTTCACTACATAAGACGGCCACCATCGGGACAAACGAGTCCTGGACGAACTCCTGCACGGACTGTACGCATTGGGCCATGTCGGACCGGCGTCAACACCAGCTAACACACTGAACCGAGTCAACTGTCCTGTAGACGGAGAAAGTCGGACTATATCATTTCACTTCCTCTACTCCTCTTCTAATCGCAGACGGCAGCCATGTTGAGTTCGCCAACCGACTTCCTGTGTAGCGCTGAGACGATCACGTGACGCCTGACAGCTACTTCCTTTTCCTTTCCACGTGACCAGTGTGCGCTAATGTTTCACCTCTCGTAACTATTTCATATAGAATAACGACAATATTATACAGCAACACAAATCCATCTTCATGGAATATTGTTTTCACAATAATTGTGATCGTTACTGAGGAAGAGTTTCTGCCAGCCAGCATACAGGTTTATATCTGTAATCCCAGAGGATTATGCTAAAGTCTTTGGTGCAATATCCTCTGGTGTCTGTATGCTGTTTAATTCTCAGCAGAAGGGTTGATGTCGAACAATTGCCCTTAATATCTCCAACATACACTCTCTTAGAACTTTGTCCTCAATTATTTTGGTAATAATATAAAAAGAGTTCTGATCCAAAGAATATTACTACATTCCAGTGGTGGGCCGTCAGGGCCAGCAAAGCCTTCTCTGCAGGCCAAAACAGAATCACAAAGTAAGAGCTATTCTTATGGGGAACATGGTAAACATTATACCTCCTAAACATCAACATGCTAGCATGATCACTGTGAGCATGTTGATGTGAGCATTTAGCTCAAGTAAAGCCTTACAGAGCAGCTCTTGTTTCTGTCTTAGGACAACATTGTTCATCAGATAAATATTCTTTACAACATTTTTATTATTTACGAATGTGCTCGTTTGGGAAAGTGCTACGACACAAACAAACAAACATTGAATTTCCTAGATTTTTAGGGAGACTAATAGGGAATAATAATAACGTGATGGTAGCTTTTAAGTTTATTGTCCAGGACTGTATGAGTTGTATCAGTGGTGGGCCGTCAGGGCCAGCAAAGCTTTCTCTGCTGGCCTAGACAGAATCACAAAGTTATATCTATTTTATAATTTAATAATTTTTCACAAATAAGCCTACACTACTGGTATTCTAATTATTATCTTATCTTCTCATTGCACAGCTAATGTTCCTCAGTTGCTCTGCTTCAGTGCAGCTTGTTTTAAGTAGAGCTTTTATCCAATCAGATTTCACCTCTGTGTCTCTAGGTAGAAGAGAGGCCCGAGGCCTGCAGACTCACAAGTGAATCCATGTGCAGTTTAAGTGAATGGAGACGATATTGTTGATTGTCAGTGTTCAACCAATCAGATCTTTAGTTTGACATGTTGGGCGTATTCTTTGACATGTCAGAGCCTTCTAGCTGGCCTACAAGTAGGTCAGCATTAACGTGCGGTGTGATTGGTCAGTAGGCTAGCGTGACTGTTGTGAAGCTGAAGCTAGCAGAACTTAGTAGAAGTAAGAGTTCAAGTTGTAAGCTATGTAAGAAGTTATGACATTGACATGACATTTTTAGCGTTTTGCTTGGTGTAGTTTTTTAACACTCAATGGCTGAAGGAGGAGGAGAAATGGATTTGGGAGTTGGCAACGTCTTTCTGGAGAAGGACATTTCCATAAAAGCTGGACATCATATCAAAGGGTCGACCAACCCCACAGCTAGCAGCCCTGAGCCAGCATGGAAAAGGTATTTCTGTCTGACAGCATTGGAGAAGCGTTGCACAATTTATGACTAAGAATGCGTTTTATTTGCAACTGAGCATCTTGGTGTTTGGAGCTGTTTGGAGCTACGCTACGCTAACCTGAGGGGGCTAACCAAGGCAGCAACACGACACCATAGCACGACAGGACACTTACAAGCTACGGTGCTTTTGAAAACTTTTGCTGAGACCCGAGTGGATCTACAACTCAACGAACACGTTTGCAGGAGGACCTCTGGCTGAAACTGAACCGCACCGATGTTCTGTACAACCGCGGTATTGAATTCTTTGTTAACAAAGAAAGGAAGATGGACTTTGTCTTTCAGTGAACAGCAGCTTTGGTAAGTGAAGTGCTTTTGTGTTTTTACATCTGCAGTAGCGTTACCCTGCCATAGACATTATTTGTCTATGGCAGGGGTCGGCAACCTGCAAGGTCAGTAATATCTGACCTTAAATAAAAATGTTTTAATATTTTGTCAACTAAAATGTGCTACACATCCTATTACACCTGTCAGGCGCCTTTCCCTGCAGGTGGCTAATCATGATCTGCAAACCCCCGCCCTCGGTAAACTATCAAGTCACGGAGGAAAATAGAGTTTAATTCTGCGTGGACGTATTCATATATTTTCACTGCCAACGATGCTGACTTACCTGTATGCTTGATATGTGCAAAAAATGTAATGTTGAAAGTCACTTCCAGAACAAGCACACAGCATTTGCTGAAAAGCATCACATTGGAGATGAACGAAAAAGAGCGATTCCTCAACTGCTGCAGCAAACTCTCCTCTTCATCAGAGTTTGATATTGTAACAGATAAAATAGCAACAAAATGTCAACAAGTGTCTTTATTCTTGTTCTATAATTTCACAAATACAACAAACTAGTTTTTGTAAATATAATATAACTATATACAAAACTTTATAAGCTGTGACATCAAACAGCTTTTGCGGCTCCAGACACATTTTATCTGGTGGAAAATAGGGTAAAGTGGCTCTTTGTATAGTAAAGGTTGCCGACCCCTGGTCTATGGTGTCGTTTTTATGATATGGTTAATATTGTTCCAATGTTCTCCAATACAGCATGATGTTCATTTAATAAATGATGGTCCATTTAGACCATAAAGCAGAGTATGCTTTAGGGCGGGGCTACACGGTGATTGACAGGTTGCTACCGCTACCAGAGCCGTATATATCGTCTCTAATTCACTCCTCTGCAGTCCAAACTGAGTCCACATACCAAAGGGTAACGTCATGTCCACTTCTTATATAAAGTCTGTGCTACCAACCCACACACTTGGAAATAAGTACCAAGACTGGGCTTTTTTTTAGAAGGGGGGCTTACTGGCGCTAAAACGGAGCGTTTCAGAGAGAGGATGACTACGTATGTTCAGATAGACAGTATGAGAAAAAGAAAGTGTGTTTGAACATTAAAGTATGTAAACATGTTGTAGGAGAAACCCAAAAGACAAGTAAGAACTTGAGCATATGTCCCCTTTAATTCTTCGTGAAATACATTCAACAAGGTGCTCGAAGTCATTATTTTCTTCCATTAGAAGATGAGTGCACTGTGGTGATAGAGGAAGGGACATGGACAGCAACAAGGCTGTGGCCTTTCAAATATGCTCAATTCGTACCATGTGGCCAAAAGTGTGTTAAAAAAAAATGCACCATTACATTACACCACCACCACCACCAGTCTGACCCGCTGATACAAGGCAGGATGGATCCATGCTTTTATACATTTTATTTATTATTTGGCACATGCGATTTCTTATTTCAACAATTATGGGGATGGGGTTGGTCGTTCACGTAGTGTCACTGTAGTTACCTTGTTCATGAATGCTTTGGAATGTATGCACACTACACACACAAGATGGTGTTGATGAATCACATTCCATGCATGGAATCGTTCCTACAAACAGGACATGAGGCACATTCTTCCTACGTCAACTTTTTTTACTGCGCTTGATTCAGATCAACCAAGACACGGAAGAAATTGGTTCAAAAGCATTGTTATGCAGCACACAAACATTGGATGAATGCATTAATAAGGAACGGCTTTCACCGACTGTCCATCCTCTGCTGGGCTCACATTCTGTTCCAGTCAGATGATGACACAGTGTACTCCTTTAAAGTCGGGGCCTCTCTGCCTTAACAAGGATGGCTTAACAAACCACAAGAATGTAGTTTCATGTCGTCTTACACTTTAATACAACATCAATGGCACTGTAGAAACATTATATACAATACAGTCAATACCATCTGCCAAGTATTATGACTCAAGGGTAATAAAGTGACGGCCATTTGCCAGTCAGATGGTTATACCATCCAGGACCAGATCATCACAGACGCTGCTTAATGCATCCAGGTATGAAGGCAACAATGTGGTGTGACACAGAAAAGGACCTGGGGGTCATTTGATGTTGCGGAATATGCGGCGAGCGTGATTGGTCTTTATGGCGGCCAGAGCTGCCTCCAGTGTGGCGATGAGGTGCAGGAGGGTGCTGGGGTCTGTCTGGAGAACCCTTCTGCTGAGGTCATCGCGGCTGTCACACCCTCCCGTCAGGAGCAGGCGCATCGTCAGCATGGGAATGACCTGCTGACGGATCGGACGACTCGCCAACTGGCAGGAAGACATATGGGAGAAGAGGTTCAAATCTGAACCAAAAACATGTTGGCATACAAAAACACCTTTCATATCAGCTTTGTATCATATGGTTAATGATGATTGGTTTAGGCACAGAAATACTCGGTTAAGGTTAGAAAACGTATCAACGTAATGTAACAACACAACATAACGGAACAACTGTAAATAATGAACAACCACCCGTAGCAGACTTCTTTATGTCACGTTTCGTCCTGATGGTGGAAAGTTAATCGGTAATCAAACACCAACTAATTAACAAACACAATTACACACAAAAAGATTGCAAATAGCCGAATATAATCAAAAATGATCTACATGCTCTATTTGAATCCAAAGCAGAGGATTCATAATTTTGTAATGATCTAGTACATACACAGAAACACACACCTGTACATCCAGTCTCCATTCCAGGTTGTGGTAGGCCGGCAGGTTGGAGGGCAGCTGACTCAGGATGCTACGAATCTGACTGTGGTGTTGCAGGTAGAGCTGCAACACAAACCCTCACACACTCAGCTGGAGAGCAGAGAACTGTCATACAAAGTGTGCACTGCAAATCATCTCACATCACAACAATGGAGTCAAAGTCACCTGTAAGAGGATCTGGTTAAGCTCTTCACCAAACCCCAAAACCAACACCGAGTCCAGGAAATCCACTTCAGAGATCTACACACACACACACACACACACAGTTATATCTGGGGCTCTCCTGCTAAAAGTCTGAAGGACACAAAGTCTATTAAAGTGGCAACAGACAACTTTTCCCAAATTGCGTTTCCTAGTGGTATTGTTGGTGGCAATGCTGTAGCAAAGACAACCGGATCAAATATAACAGAATATAGCCTAGTAGGCTAAGTTCCACCATTACTCATTTTAGAAAGGACATCAGACACCAAGTGTGTGAGCATTAGCTAGCGTTGTTTAGATGATCACACAGACATCTAATCTTAGAGGTTTGTTTCTGGCTGCTGGCGTTAGCATTAGCTAGCGTTGGTTCTCAACCTTTTTCAAGTTGCGACAGTCATTTTCTTTTGTTTGACACATAGCACTAGGCATTACTGAATGCGCTCCAGATTCTCCCTGATCCACTGGATCCACATCACAAACTCCTGTTCAGGCACTCCGACTGTCACAAACACCCGGATGCAGACAGAAGTGCACAGTGAAAGCGAGGCTCATAGGGAACCAATCTAAACAGCAATGGTGTCATTATTCTATAGCAATTACATTCTTCCATCAACATTTACTGCATAATGATAAGTTAAAGAAAGAAACGTGTCTATTGTCTCGATTAAAGGTTGTGGTCATTCCTCCAATCACCTCTAAGTCAATGTCAAACACAGAGTGTCAGAGTGTGTGTGTGTGTGTGAGTGTGTGAGTCACCATGTGTTTGGAGCTCTCGGTCATCAGATACATCAGGCCTTCCACTCCATGCTGCACCATTTCCACCGGAACACACAGCTTTCCTGCAAGCAGTGGGTCATTATACACTCGAAAGTCTGTTAATCACTAACAATGAACATAAGCCACACAAATAATCATGGGATGGCTGGTTAGTGACCACAGAAATGAAACCAGGCTATTCAAACATGCACTGTCTCTTTAAACTATTAATGATGAATCAAACTGTACTACATGATTTCATTGATCATCATACACTGTGTGAGCTGTAAAGTGAAGTTCAGACTGTTTGTGTGTTGATTCACCTGTAAAGTCATGTAGAATAGTGTTTTACTGCCAGCTGTTCATAATAGCACTCCACATATATCAGTTAAAGATATATGTTGTTCACTGCAAAGTCTGACAAAAGATGCCAACTATTACATATTTCTAAAGCAACACAAACTATGACAACATTGTAGTACAACAAACCTGAATGAATACTGTATAAACCACCAGACACAGGAACAGCTTCTTTCCATTGGCTGATGAACAATTAAACGGACAAACTGCATCTTCATTTGCACTATTATCACCTTCTGCAGTTATATCCCCAATCCATTGTCATTGTTCTTTATGCTCATATATATTCTTAGATATATATTTATATCGTACATAGTACTTAAATGTTAATGCTTAGTTTCTCTGTTCTACTTTGTTGTCTTTAATATTTCTCTTGCGCACACACACACACACACACACACACACACACACACACACACACACACACACACACACACACACACACACACACACACACACACACACACACACACACACACACACACACACACACACACACACACACACACACACACACACGATGAGCAGGAATGTTTTACGCCATAATGCCAATAACAAGTCCACTACTGCCCACAGCGTTGAGTAAAGTTTTTAACAGCGGTCGGAGTGGACCAATCAGCTGCCTGCTACGGAGGATGTGATGGAAGCTGTGCTCTTACTGGCTGCTCCCTCGTAGATCTTGGGACTGCTTCCTCTCCTTAAGAACTCCAGCGCTATGCGACCGAACTCTCCAACCACTGAGGACAAAAACACATCGACTCAATTTACCAAATCAATGTGTTTGAATTCATATTCATATTCAGGGTTATATAGATAGAAGTGATGCACCCGTTCTCCAGAGGTGCTATTCGGATACAATCCAACAGTTCATTTGATGTACAGAAACAGCACCTGACTAACTGAGAACCACATGGATCTTCCACATGCAGAGGGCTGCTGAGCAGCGTCATTGACCCATTTGGCCCATTTGGAGTTTACCTTTAGTGAGCGCTTCTGTCAGCAGTAAACTAATGCAGGAAACATACATATGTTTATTATCACCACAGGTAGAGAGATGTTTTCCTCTGTTTCTTTTTGAAAGTGTATTTTTCTTAATTTATGAATCCATTGTGCAATGAAATTCGTTAGCATAGCCGTTCATTCACCCCGGTTGAGTCTTGAGCTTGCCCTTTCTCATTTGCAGTAAGCACGTCTCGTACTTGTACAAACTTCTTGCTACTTGGATTCATCCGGGCATTTCCCCTGTTCACAAAGTGCACCCATAATGCACCTGGTATCCTCCACTGACCATCACACAGCGAGCAGCTTTCAGGATGTTATCGTTATTGCATCATTGCTGTCAGCTGACAATCACACCTCAGTCGTTACAGCAGCCAACGTGTTGTCGTGGTACTGATCCAAGACCAGTTACTGTACTGATCCAAGACCAGTTACTGACCTGATCCAAGACCAGTTACTGACCTGCGGCATCAACTTTCGGCAGGAAGGAGAGGTGTTCTTTATGGTCTTCAGACAAAACCAGCAGCATCCTGAACGACCAGTAGAGTCCTCAACAACCGGTGTTGACCAACAGGTAGAGTCCTGTACAGCAACGGTTTAACAGTCGGGAACTAAGCACAGCTATCAACCCGGAAAACCACTTGTACGGATTTCCCACAACCCGCCCTACTCCGCCTCCTATTGGCTGACCCTGGCGTCGCTACCCTTGGCCTAACCAATCTCACTACTCATGTCTAAAGCTAACCAATCCAGCCAACGAAGGGAACGAGTACTAGCCAATCAGAGGCAGAGTAGGGCGGGTCGTGTCTTCGCCCGTATCTCTCCTTCTTCGTTGGTGTTTTATTGCAGCACAACATTACTCCCTCCTCTCCGCCTTCCCTTTCTTCATGTTTCTGCTGAGTCCGTGTTTTTGAGGCTGACCCGGACAGCTTGTCTTCTTTCTTCAACAACTAAATGCAAACTATGAGACAGCAGGTCCACACAGAACAGTGAGGTCTTATGTGTTGACTCTTCTTCAGTAAGTTCAAGGAGAAACGCTTTCTAATGATCTTACAGAACGGTGGGTTTAGACCTCACCATGTCAATGAACTCTGCATCAAACAAGGTATTTCAGGTTTATTCCACACTGAAAATGTATCACAATCTTAGTAATATTATCAGAAAAAGTCAAATCTAAATTGTTTTCTCTCGTGTTTGGCCTACAAACAGCAGAAAATAAAGTTGATTGCGACAAACATCGTTAATGACAAAAATACAAAGACATAAAAGTGAAAATTAAATAAGATAAAAGGGGGTCACCACTCACTCTTTACCAACTTTGGTCTATTTTTTTTTTCTCAGGTCAGCTGAGAACACTACTCATCTCTTCTCTTGTATACAGGCCATGTTCTCCAGCGTTGATCATGGATCCCTGCTTTGATCCCATAGAGTATATTTCCTCTACAATGTCCAGCCACTGTCCTGGGCTTGGAGGGTCACATTTCATCCAGCTCCTTGTGATGGCCTTTTTACTTGCGAGTATCAGGATTTTAAAGAGGTAGATGTCCTTCTTTTGAATTATGTCGCCAGGTATCAATCCCAGGTACACAATCCGGGGTTCCCTGGGACTGTTGTAGCATAGGATCTCCTCCAGAGTCTGAATAACAATAATAATAATAATAATAATGTCCAGAAAATGTGTGAGTGGTGATTCATCTGCCCACACTGTCTCCAGCACTGCTGCTCTTTACCCAATAGTTTATGTTTTATGTGAGGTGTAATAAAAAAGCGGATTAAGTTCTTCCAACCGAATCTCCTCCATCTTCTAGAGCTAGTGGAAGTTTGTTGCGTTGTACACATGGAATGCCAATCACGCTTCCACAGTTCAGCGTTCAGTTCTACTTCCCATTTCAGTTTTACATATCGTGTTTCTTCCGGTTCGTTTTTGTGAACTGTACAGTTTGGAAACCAACTTTGAGGGGGTTTGTTTGTGCACCTGTCAACGCTTCAATCACTTCATTACCTTCTGATGAAATTCCTTTTTTAATTTCTGTATCATAGAAATGTCTAAGCTGTAAATATCTGAACAGGTCCCCATTTTCAAAGTTAAATTCTCTTTTGAGTTGTTCCCTCTATGAGTGTACATACCGCGGTTATCCAGCGTAGGAAAATAAAGTTGTTTTGTTGTTTCTGTGAAAGCGTTTCAGTAAAACTGACGTAAGAAAACATGAGGAAAATAAATCCACGCTTCAGATGAGAAACATTTCAGGTGAATTATAAATTATTCTGGCAAAAGCATTTTGCTTCATAAAATGTCTTCTTTCAGATGGAGTGGAAAGAAAGCATTAAAATAGACATTTTGCAAAAGGACGCTGTAATAGGCCTTAACATCAACATGTATATGTAAAACATTTATTTTATTGTGTCTACAAAAAGTAGTTCAACAGTTAATCATGAATGAAAACTCACATTTGGCATGCCCCCCCCCCCCCCCCAGGTTAAATGCTGTCAACAGAAACATCACAAAGTCACATCTGTACTGTAGCACAGCTGGTCACACGCGTCATGGAGCAGCTCCTCCAGGACGCAGCTTACTGGCTCACAATGAATACATACATGTTAGTTTCTGGTTGGAGTTAAAAATGCACCTCAGCTGCAAACTGTGCTATTGTTTAAGATGATCATGCATACGAATATGCAACTTGTCGATCACAGGAAGTTGTTCTTGTTGAGACTGAAGCTTCGTTATTTGACATCTCAACTTACAGTGATTGGAAAGTGTGACCAGTGTTCATGAAAAGGTTGGTCATTTAAAAATAGATTGCAGAGATCTGCTCAATACACATTGGTTCTTGTGCTACAATCATGAACATTCCTGGAGGGACTGGATTACCTTTCCACATGTCAGAGCCTTACAGTGTTAACTTAAGAGACAGAACACTGCAGTAGTGTTCAGGTAATAAACACCCAACCATGATCAGCCCAGAAATCCCAAAACACTCAAATAAGAAGTATATGGTGGTAACAAAGTGATTACATGGAGGAGTACTCTATAGAAAAATAACTAGCGATGTAAAGCACGGCATACACACACACAAGAAAATATGGAGTTTCTCCAAGACGGCCCACGAGGCTGAGACAACACTGTGTCCAGCCTGTGAGTACAATGTCCTGCCGGTCAGCAGGCTTCTCTTAACAGAATACCTGAGACTCACAGCAGTCACACTGCTCCATACTGTCCCATCAGGGTCAGACTCGTCTTACAACAGAGCCACATGGACACACAGGCAGGAGTTAAACCAGTTCCATGGCTGTGGAGCTACCTACTATCACAACCTCTCACACAGGAGAGGCTCCCATCACTCTGCTTCCGCACACTTCACCGCTCGTTACACGACAGCGTGAGCAGAAACGGTGGCGCTTGTTGTTTCACAGGTCAGTGATTCACTGAACAGCGGTTACACGTCAGCCACTGAAGCTGGTGACCACTCCCTCAGATGTCAGAGGGCACTAAAGCGCTTCACTCAGAGGAATGCTGTTCAGCCATCAGACGGACCTCACGTGTCCCGGCTGTCTTTGCAGCAGAGGGATGCTCGTGTAGGGACCGGGGGCGTGTCAGCGGGTTGGACTTCAGCTATGATGGGAGGAGCATTTGTGATATTGGGCTCTATGATACAACATTGACTCGACCTGGCTTTTCTACAAAAGACAAATAAAGAAATCAGAGGAAATCTATCTAACCACACAAACATCTGTTATAGATGGGAAACACTTCAAAGCTTTGATTATGGAGGAAAAAAAGCTTTCTCCAAAATGTAATTAAGACCTGCCCACGGTTTAACACTAACGTTAAAAGCTTTCAGTTGATTCCTGAGCAACAGTTACACAATGTGTTCTAGACTAGTGAACCACCGACATGAGAGTCCTGTTACTAGTGTGTGTGTGTGTGTGTGGGGGGTATTCAGCTGCAACAGCAGTCTGATCTGCAGACGGTAGCATTGCTAGCAGTGTCATTAAAGCAGGTCCAGAAATACAAAGGGCAGTAAAAACAGTCCATTAGTCCAAAAATTCTTATATTGTCTTGAACAGTAAAAAACGTAATGATGAGGAAACGGACAAGATCATATCGAAAAAAAATATAGAACGTGGAAGTGAAAGCCAACGGAGGAGGAAGGCTTCACATGACGACACACTCTCTGGAGGACACCTTTCCCTGTGGAGAGACCACACGCTGAAGATTATCACGAGAAACATTTCATCAGCCATATATTATTATATACACACACACACACACATATATATATATATATATATACACACACACACACATACATATACATTCACGAGCATCCTGTGCTAACGTCACGGTGCACAATGTGTCACAGGGGAGCTGAACTAATCAATGCACACGAAGCATCCAGCTGAACATCATGCTCTTCCTCTGGGCTCCGCCTCTTCTTCAAAGGCATGCCATCATCAGGATGATATTATAACACCAGCAGGTGCAGAAAGAGGAAGTAATTAGAGCTCACTGAGTTTTGAGGGGTGATAAAACACACGACAACAAGATATCAACCACCGTTTGCTTTTTCCACAAACATGGAACTGGTCTCTTTGATATAAATGGCGTGGACAAAATAATAAAAACACCGTTGGCTGAAACTCACCGTTTCTGCCTCTTCCTCCTCTTCCTCTCCGTTCTCGACCTCCACCTCAGTCTTGGAGACGCTCCTTGTGGCCACCTCCTGCAGGACAATCAGACTCATGACTCAAAACACAGCCCAGTGCAGCGCTGCAGAGCCGGGAGCCACGTTCAACACGCACACCAAAGCAATACCAAAGTCTTTACCTCGCCATCAGCGCTGACCAAAGTGGTGACGATGTCATTTCCTGTGCCCCAGGAGGTCTGGCTCTTCCACAGCAGGTCAGATGGTGGACTGTGGGCCACGCCAGCATCAGCAGACCACACCTGTACACACACAGTGCAGGTTAATACATGTTCAAAGACTGCAGACGCCACTCAAACACGCTGACACAGAAATATCATTAGCCGATACTAAACATCATCAATCGGCTGCTTTAAACAGAGGATCTCAACCACAGCTCCTCAGCACCGTGACGGCTCAGCAGTGTTAACAGCTTTTAATACTCACATCGTGATGAAATCATATATCGATAAACCTTGATACACAATCAAGACGTCTGAATGCACAATAACAGGCACATGCTAACTCAAATTCATCAGAAAATCTGATTACGCACGTAAGTTCTTTATTGAATGAGATAATACTCTATTTTATTTGTCACGTGATTCATTCATTCAAGTGTTACAAAACCATGTGGTTATTTCATATAGACACATAGAAACATGCTCTATGGTTCTGCATATAGTTATGGAGATATGAAGTGAAGAGTAGCAACTTGTCCTCTTGATATTTCTCACCGTCACAGACTGCCCAGCCTTGAGGACGAACTTTGGGGAGAACTTGTAGACGACCTCGTCCCCATCGTCCACCTGTCTCTTCAACCTCCAGTTGCCCAGCGGCTGGTCCTACAACACACAAGAAAACGTAGACAAGAACGTTTGACAGAAGGCATTGTGGGGTCACTTTGTATTCTACCTGTAATGACCAGCATGTACGGCCATCGTAGTTGACTAAATCCAACCTTAATGAAGTCTTTGTGTCACTATGAGGCTAGTCTTACTCACCTGAGGGCTATCATTGGTCAGTGTGACTGCGTTTCCGTCCATATCAGTGGGTGATATGGTGACTGCTCCGCTAGCGGTGGCTTCTTCAGACACCAGCAGCTGCCCCTCTGGCACATCCAGAGCCTCGGCCTCCGCCCTCTTTCTTTTGGAGCGGGAGGAGGAGGATCCCGTTAGCCTGGAAACGGTGACTCGAGCAGACGGGCTGGGGGACAGCTTCAGTCTGAAAAAGGGAACAACCAGTCACTAGAGAGTTACGGTGGAGATACACCAAATCCAGACAGGACCCCAAACGGGCCGACTTGCTCCGGCAGGTGGTAGGGTGACAAACCTTTTGATCGACACGGCCTAGTTTGATCTAGGACTTAATGTGCATAAAGTCATGATAATGCAAAGGTCGATACAGGGAATGTTCCGTCAACTTGCCGCTTCATGCAACTCTCCAGCAGAAAGGACCGAATAGCCACAACCCTAACAACAACAACAACAGATCTGTTCTTGCTAGTTCCAACCTGGTTTACACGTTTTCTCTGCACCTTCTACTGGAAAACCAGGACACAACGACTGCCCCGCCCTGAAGCCTAGCCCTCGTGTTCTCCTGTGAACCGCAGTGTGTTTCACCGACATGTGTCTTACGCAACTATTCAGGACCCAAGGAAGCCACGTGTGAAGTTGTTTGTATGAGCAGTTTCCTGAAACTGTCCATTATGTCCCATAACATTCCATTAGTCAGAGAGTTGTAATCTAAATAGCAATGACCGACAACATGGAGGAAACTCAGTCAAACTTCTCGTCTGGAGCACCCTGTCATCTCCAACATTTAGATGTTTCACATGGTGTGTGTGTGTGTGTGTGTGTTGTACCTGTGCTCCTCTCCCTCCAGCAGCTTCCTGTATGCGTTGATCTCCATATCCAGAGCGAGCTTCACGTCCAACAGCTCCTGGTATTCGCTGAGCTGAGCGTTCATCCGGTCTCTCATTTCGCTCATCTCTTGCTCCCTTCCTTCCATGACACGGCGGTGCTTGTCTCGCTCTGCTGACAGAATCTCCTCCAGCTCTCTGATGCGATCCTCTGAGGCAGCCGCCTTACAACATACAAGCGAACATCGATCAGCATGACCATTCATTAATAGAGCTAATTAGCAATAGAAATGCTGAAGCTGAATAACACAAGGAGCTGAAATGGTGAGGTTTGTGTTCCACAGCAGTACCTGTTTCTGCAGGGCGCTGAGCTGATACCCAAAGCTCTCTATTCTCATACGGGACTCCTGCAGCTCCTCCCTGGCCGAGCCCATTGCCTTGTCATTGATCTCAGAGGACACCTTGGCGTTATCCAGCTGGAGTGAGAACAAGAAGGACTTTGTTAGTGAGTCAAAGCTTCAGAGATAAAAGGAAAAGAAAAGGATTTGTGGCTCACCTTGGCCTGGAAGGTTTGCTCCAGTTCCCCCTTATACACAGAGACTTGCTCGTCGTGTTGCCTCCTCAGGTCCTGATGGATCACACAAACAGTATTGTTACCAGTTCTCAAACAACGGCTCCTCCTTAATAGTCATGTTGTAAATTTGGCAAATTGCATATTTCCACAGCACTGGTTCCAGTAATACAACAGAGCCATGTTGTCAGTCACAACGCTGTTTCTCTACTTCACACAGATTACTGAGCTTTCACTTGGTTTCTGTCTTCATGGAGACATACGGGCACTTCTCTGTTGTAGTGCAGTGCTAAGCATCAAGCTGCTGGCTATTATGGTCTTTAACTTCACTAATTCTGGCAAAACCAGATGAAATGGATTTATAAAAATGTAGACTCAAATCTCAGTGTAATGATTTTTACAGATTGGTGGATATATTGCTTCTATTGCCCCGCCCTCCCACAGATATGAAAGCGGTCACTATTCATCCCAACATACCTGTAAAGCCGATGCCAGTTTAAACTCGTAGTCGTGTCTGACTCCAGAGTCCACCTCCACCACCCTGTGCTCCTTACGACGCCGAGACTCACGCACCTCCTGAACACAAGGAAATACAGTTTATAGTTAATATGTTGAACCAATAGTTCTATTCAATGGTTTTAACATTTGACCAGAGCTGCATGTCATTCACCTCGACATGACTAACAGTGGATAAAGGAAACAATGATTTGGGGTTAGCTACATGCTATTGGCCTACACACACTCTTACCTCTTCAAACATGCCCTTCCTGAACTCCAGCTCTTCACTCAGTGACTGACAGCGGTTCTCCAAGTCTACACGCATCAGTGTCTCCGCCTCCAGCTGGCGCTTGGCAACAGCATGGCTGTCCTCTGCCTATAAGAAGTATTAGCACAAGGAATCTCAACATAGTTCGAACAGACCGAGCCATCATGAGCTAACCGCAGTAGAAAGGCTGAGAGGAACTGAAAGTGGCTGTGGATTTGGTCCTCTGAGCGGGGGATCGACTGATCCTGAATCTGTTTTTTTATTGTTCCTCGTCGCCACTTCTTTATGTCGGGTGTCATCATGTGAGATATTATATAAATAATTACTGCAGTTCTGCTACGATGGTCAAAGCGGACGTGTAATAACCTACACATGTATACCTTCAGGTTTTCATTGTATTTCCATCAGAGTGAATGATGTAATCAGGAGGGAGATCTTCCTGCATTTAAAATGTCACTTAAGTGCGAGTACTGCAAAGTATCATCAAAATATACTTCAAGGTCCAAAAGTAAAAGTACTAATCGTGCAGAATGGACCATTTCAGAATAATATCTATTACGGTGGATTATTGATGCATTCATGTGTTCATCATTAATGTTGCGGCTGGTAACGGTGGAGCTCATTTCAATTACGTTATATACTTAATTATATACTAGTTAATAACAGATCACCATTTACATATTTTCTATTAAGAATCTGAAGCTGCAAAGTAACTAGTAACGGAAATACTCTATTGAAGTACAAGTACCCTCAACATTGAACTTAAATACTTAAATGTACTAAATACTACATTTCACCAATACTAGAGAACAAAGTTCTTCACAGACGGCTACTTTTTAATTTAGGTATCTAAATGCACCAGATTGATGCAGTTAACTTGAAAATGTACAACGTTTTCTTGCAGGGAAGTGCTCTCCTTCAGTCTCACAATGTCCTGAAGGAAACACCTTTATTAAACACACACAGACTAGTTAACCCTTTAAAACAGACGACCTTGCAGTACTCACCTTAGCCAGCAGGCCCCTGACATCAGCCAGCTCTGAAGTCAGAGCAGCGTTCTGGCTTAGAGCTGTAGAAAGAGCTGCTTCACTCTTGTGCAGCTGGCCCTCCAGACCACCGGCCCTGGACATCGCCGCAGCAAGATCCCCATCCTTCTTCTTAGCACTGGAACACATGGACAGAGGAGGAGAACAGTTATGGCTTCATACTGCCACCAAACACTGATCTGGTCTCCAGACTCATCTGATCTCAAACAAGGTGACCTGTGTATCATATCACCTGCGTGTGGCTTCTTCCAGGTCCGCCTGAGCCTTGCCCAGGTCTATCTGGAGCCTGGCTCTCTCTCTAGCAGTTTCATCCAGAACCCGTCGAGCATCAGCTAACTCTGCCTCATACAGAGCCTTCAGGCCGGTCACCTAAAGAGAGGGGCACACAGTCATTACTTGATGACTTGGCGGGGTTAAATACAAATAAAATGACAACACCCTATTCACACACATTCAGTGTATGAATGGGTGAATGACGTGTAGTGTGCAGTGCTTTGAGTGGTCAGCAGACTAGAAAGTCGCTACATAAGTACAAGTCCACTTACCATCTTATACACAATTCTCAATTCCTTTATTTACTTTCACAAGGACGACCCACTCACAAGCTAAACTCCTTCTTGTGAGTCCTGGGTACATACATCCCAACAAGACACTCAAATACACACGTAGACCCGGCCAGCTAACTTCAGATGGTGGCTTTAGAAAACGGCAGGCTGCTGTTCAACTATGATCGGGCCAGCGTGCTAAATATTAAGCCAAACTTCAGACTGGAGAAGTAAAACCAGAAGGCGCCCCAACTCTGTCTTGAACGCATGTTTTTGGCTGCAGGGATTTCCAGATGTGGGTCCCACCTCTCCAGAAGCACTATCGGGGGCCAGTGGTGAGGCCAACTAACAGTACTGTTGGCTTCAGGGGGCCAGCAGGCACCGAGATCGACAGACTTATATTCCACCACCAGTTCAGGTACTTTAAAGGTTCACTATGCCACATTCAGAGTATTAATACAGCAGAAAAAAGTATAATCTAAGTAATGATATAGTGGAGTAATGTCGACCTGCGTGGTGGTGTCATGGTGTGCTGGTAGCTAGCAGCTATTGATGTTGTCTGGACAGACAGCGTTGTCGTGGAAGCATAACACCCACCCTCCTAACACTGTTAGCTCTGTTGTCGATGTTTGGACCATTTGCTGTGAGCCATTGCGGGGCAATGGCTGTTTTAAGTGGCTTTATTCTGTCCACTGTGCCATCAGTTTGCAGAAATGTGTTAGTCTGAACTGAACTGAGTCTGTGCAGCTCTCTGCTGGTCGAACCCCGTTCTGTCAGCAGGGATCAAAACACCACATGCTCACGCACTGTAGTGTGAATGTAATTATAAAACCTTTAATCTCACTTTTTATATACAACGGAAAAAATATCTACATACACAAATGAATAAAAACACTCAATGTGTTGTACTGAATGACATACACGTTAGTTTCACATGCTACCCGAGCGCACACAGATGCAATGATCTAGTAGCATTGCTGCTGTATCTTCTAGAAGCATGTGATGTGGTCTAAAAAAGGACTTGAGCGTTTCTCTTATAGAGCGATATTTCATAAGGTCCATGTTTTGGGACAATCACATATTGCTATATTTTAACGCAATCATTCTAAAAATGCTTTCCTAAGTACCTACACACATTGATTTGACGTAGAACTGTTTTCGGACTGAACCCCAGCTAAGAAAATATTGCACTTTGCCATTTGAATTGAACAAGAATCCAAACTGAAATGAATCAGTGTTTTCACAGGATCCTACCCATAATCAGATTAAAATATCATTCAGTTACTTTACTCTGGGTGACGTTGTCAGCCTGTTTAAATGATGTCATGTTCCATGGCTGAGATGACTGAGGCCAGAACATTTTCTGACATGTTACCAACGTCTGACAAACACCACCAGGAGGGTACACGTGAAGCGAGGGTCCGGTAACGATGATCCCGAGCAGGGAGCTGCTGGGACACAGACTCGGTATGACTTTGAAACCTCATGTAAAGTCTCTGCCTGGCGCTTTCACTTAACCATGAGCTACATCATGTTAAGTTTGATTGTGCACGTTTTCCGTGAAGTTGCACAAAAATAAATGAAAACTCAGAACTCGCTCATATTACAGATTGGCGCGCAGAACCACCCGCCCTAATCTTCCCGGTTACGTTATGTTTTGAACGCAGATTGGGGAATGCGATGGCGCGTGCTTTATTAACTGTGACAAAGTGAAGTTATAGCAATCATGATATTATTATGTCACACAAACTTACCATGAAACCATATTTCACACAACACCGCTAAACTAACGTGAGCACACCGATGAATTAGTGAACACAATATAGGTTGAAATTGTTGGTTAATTTAGATGTTTAATGGAAAATGGGCAGCTATAACTAACGAGGGTTCGTTCCTATCCTTCTATTCACGTGGACGTATTGTTAAACGAGCTCTAGAGCCGCTGAAGCTCTGGTCCACGTTACTGGCCAGGTGGTCTGCGACTGAAAGAATAGTTGGCTCGTTTTTGTTCGACTCACCTCTCTCGTAGTCACTTCCTCTTTCTCGGACACTTTGACCGTCAACCGGTCGTTCTCCAGTTCCAATGACCGAACGCGGTCGATGTAAACGGCCAACCTATCGTTCAGGTGCTGCAAATCTTGTTTTTCTTGTAGGCGAGAGATCCGGGTCGGGGAGAGGGGTGTCGAGGCCGCCGCCGTCCGGCCAGCTTCACGGCTTGGGGTAGCTGTCGCCATGACGGTTCTTTCAACAATCCTAAGTTTGCTTCTTCACTCCGTGAGCAATAAAGATAAACGTATCTATCCCGGTCGTTAAACGGGGACGCAAAAAACAGTTTATCTCCTTAATCAGCGATAGAAGGTCAATCAATGAGTCGAGTGCTCATGCAATGTCTCAGAGTAGAGTAAAACCCGCTGAAACACTGATATGATTCCAAGATGGCCGACCCCTCTATCAAGACCGCGCCAAAAGCAGAGACCGCTTCCTGTCTCGCAATGGATGATGGGAGAATGGAAAAGAGAGAAAAACCCACACATGCACCACATGAACATGTTATATTTTTATTATTTACCTATGACGGGCATATACTATAAATATATTGCTTATTCTTGCCAAATTATATATACATAGATGTAAGTTTACAAGCTACAAAGACTTTGAACTGTACATAAAACTACTAAACGCCGTTTTAACAAAAAGGCCCTGAAAACTAACAGCATGCATTGCTCGTGATCACAGATATTCCCTTTTTGATTAAAATTATTATTATTTTCATTTTCATTTTTTTACGTTTTTATTTATTTCTATATTCTTCTACAGTTGCAGCTACCTTCTCTGGCATGTAGATGTGCAATTTGTACAATTGTGCAATTGTACACCGTAAGGAATATTCTACAACCATGTATGAGTTGAGAATGACAGTTGCTACAGGTAATAATCACTTTATTTATTCATTCAGTTCAGTTAAATGTGTCTATGTAGTTTAGTTTGTTCAACTAGTTTTGCTCAAGCTCAGTGGAACACAAAATAAAAGACAAGACAAGTAAGAAAACGTGTGTTATTTTCCAGGAGACCATTCCTCCAAAGCAAGCCAAAACTCACATCAATATTGTTAGTTATGAAAGCACATAGGTTTTACCAGAACATCTTTACAGTTGGACAATGCAAAAATAAATGCACAACAGTATACTCCTGGCCTCATATTCTAGTTTGTTTATTGTTTAAACAATATTTCAATAACACATATCTTCATTCAAACGGAATTCTTAAAAAAATATACCATCAGACTCCCACCATAATTCATATTTGTTCTTTTTCTACATCCACAGTCTTAAGGTTTCAGGTCTCTTTGGTACTTGCCCCAGCCTGGACCACAAATCAAATAGCAGTACCTCTTCCCGGCCGGCAGGGGCACTGCTCTACTGGCGCACAAGCAGAAGTGTCTTCCGGGTCAAACCTTTCATTACCCCGCCTCTCTCCTCCAGCAGTCCTTCCGGCCTGACCGCTATCGTAGACAGCAGGTAAGATTTAAATGTTGAAAAATATCAACTAAAAGCCACGGCTAATCACCGCCATCCGTCCGTTTCTACCCAACAAATTGAAACTATGGTGAACTAAAGACTTCACTTAACGTCTGATCCCAGTATTATGGCGCAACAACAAGTGAAATAGCTGTAAATTTGTAGCCCCGTCAGTGACTAACCAGCATCCATGTTTCTGTTCGTTCAGCGCACTCAAGCAGCCAACTAGTTCGTATTTAACGAGACTTGTACGGAGACAAATTATAACACGTTTAATTTGTATGTAAATAAACACTACACGTTCTCCCGCTAATGATGCTATATTACTGCCGCACTCTTGTTACCCAGTACTTGTGAACCGATGCTAATGTTGAGCTGTAGTTGTGCTTTGTACCGTGAAATGCTGCTGTTGGAGCCATTCCAACGTGTCTGTCCCCAAGCAGCTAGTGGAAACCACTTGTTAGCGTCTGTCCTCATGCTTGTGTGCTTTCTCCTGTAGACATGGCTATTCGCTACCCTATGGCTGTTGGCCTTAACAAAGGCCATCCAGTCACCAAGAATGTGACTGCTCCCAAACACAGCCGCCGGCGTGGGGTGAGTATCTGTCTGCTGTTGACTGTAGTGACTACTGTACATCTTGTTCAGTATTTCTTTCTTACTTCATGAAAAATTACCATGAATGCTGTCAACACATCCGGGACTGTAGTTCAAAAGACACTCGTATTAGCAGTACTGTGGAAAAAGACGCTTTTCAAAGTGATCTTACTGCGTTCTCTGTCACTTTCCTGTAGTACGACGATATGTAAACGACCATATCTATTCATTTCTTTGATATGTAGATATTAACATTACTTAAACTTTGATGGCAGTCGCCAAATAAAATGACAACGAATAGACCCGGAAGTGCCCCTCACCCAATACGTCAAAACCAGGCCTATAGCAGGTAGCACAGTCCGAACCAGGACAGACGTTGGTGTTCGTCGAGTCTCTGTTAAAGTGCTCTCGTGCCATTAAATGGCACTGGGAACCGGCAAATGGATCAGCTGAAGTTGTCGGGCGTCAGTTTGTTGGTTCATGTCACCGGCCTCCATCCAAAAGGCATTAACGTGATTGTCGCTGGTAGTGTGAACGCAGAATGAGTCGGGATGTTCAATCCTGCAGCTGACCGTTCACTTCTCATGAAAGTTCCGCATTTCAAGATCCACAACTTCTGCTACATGTCCTTTTTTTTTTAAAGCTGTAGCTCACTGGACTGATGTGAAAGTTTGATGAGGAATGTTTTCAGTGTTACTTCCATGCTGCACACACACCACTGAAGATATGTTATCAATGGAGTCTGTAGAGATCCCAGTTCAGATAGAGTGAACCATGTTTAAAAGCTGTCTTTCCTCCGCAGCGTCTGACCAAACACAGCAAGTTTGTTCGGGACATGATCCGCGAGGTGTGCGGTTTCGCTCCGTATGAGAGGCGAGCCATGGAGCTGCTGAAGGTGTCGAAGGACAAGAGAGCCCTCAAGTTCATCAAGAAGAGGGTGAGTTAGCGTTGTGGTTGTAGCAGCATGTTCCCATTTCTTCTCATCTATCGCTAATGGCCTGGTGGAAAATGGACTTTCAGTGATCAAGCTTTATGTAGAGCAACGGGTACACATCTTTATAAATCTAATGCAGAGTTCATTAATATTTGACACTCGTTCTGGTGTCGAGCTTTTCTCTGAGTCGTGTGTTTGAGGCTTGTTGAGTCAGTCTAACGTTGCTGTATATCCTCCACAGATCGGCACTCACATTCGTGCCAAGAGAAAGAGGGAGGAGCTGAGCAACGTGCTGGCTGCCATGAGGAAAGCCGCCGCCAAGAAGGACTAATCTGTCACTTAATAAAACGTTTGCTAAACTACAAAATCCAGACTGCTGGTCCGTTTGTCTTGTCATGTACATGCATGTAACCTCTGCGCCACAATGAGCCTGTTCTATGTGGAGGATGATGTGCTTTCTTTTGGGGGAAATCATCATTAAACATTCAAAATAGTAACACTGTGCACTGCAAATCACAGCGGTGCTCTTTAGTGGTGTAAGATATTATTGATACACTGTTTTGTGATACTGTGTCGATTCTCAAACAGTAGATTTGTAAGTTTGCATGCAAAGATTGACAGACAGTGGCTAAGATTAAACAAAGTAGTGCTTTGATAATACACAGTGATGAATGCAAAGACATCTCACTGTTCTAGAAGTGTAAAAAAAAAAGTCTACTCAGAAGTGATGCACATGTTGGTCTGTTCATAGCATATTTTTACTAAAATTAGCTTTAAAAAAGCAATATGTTCTTGCTTACAGTATCCCAATCTATTGAACCCTAACTCCTGTATAATCTGTCATCAGATTGTTGCCCACAGCCCCGTGGTTGATGCAATTAAACTAAGGCAAACAGTGTTTTAGTTTCAGGTCATACACTGAACTAAAAATAAATCCTACTCTGTTAAGTATAATCACCTAACATGCTGCATTAGAAACATTTCATGTTCAGCTTCACACATCATGTGAGGTAATGTACTCTGAACCTCTATTAACGGTCATCTGAGGGAGATTGCAGCAGATTTCATTGAAAATGAACTCTTTCCAGTGTCTTAAACCAGGTGTAGAGTCCCTGTTACCCGATACGTGGACTGCACTGCCCCCTTCTGGCTGCTGGTTTTACAGCATCCATGTGTGCTACATGATGAACAGGTGTCCTCGGTTCACCCATCCTCAGTGAAGCTTTACACTTCAGAGCTGGCACTAATCCATGTGTACTGGTTCTGTCAGGGTGTGGCACTCCAAGGAAAGCGTTTTTGTTGTTTTGTCGGAGGTATGTTTACTGGCTGGATCCACACAAGCTATAATTACGTGTGATCGAAGCCACTCCTTAACAGCTCCACACACCTATTTTCAACTTCAGTATAAAGGCATTCCACTGAACTATTGGCACTGACATCTGTGGGTTCACCAAAAAACAAAATCCAGTCATTGTTTCTTCACACATGGTGGCCAGGTACACAATGTATAACCTGTATGGTAGTTTGTTTGAATTGACTAAAGCAAGAATATCAATCAGGATCCATAAAGCCGACGTTGGTTAAAGCTCTATATTAAATAAGAGGTTCGGTTCCAAAGAGATTGGAAAGTTATCTATCAAATACATTCTTCAGTTTCTTACGTCATTGTTTTTACAAATTAAAAAAGGGCTTATACGGTTTGCATTTAAGAAAAAAAACAGGGAAATTGGCACGACCCCGACCCGATTCAAACCCGAGGGAATTCTGAGGATTACAGCCCGAACCTGGCGGGTTTCCTTTGGAGTCAAATGCTGCTCAATCAATGCACAAGCTGTACAATCCGTCATGTACAGCCACGAAAGACATGGATCCTGTGTTACATTTAACAACGTTGCAAAAGTGATATATTTTCTGAAAACGACTAACACATTAAAAACTTACATCTTGTCTGCTAATCTCAGTGGATCTGGTGCATAGCGGATCATCACTACACCCATGTAACCCTACCTTATTGCTATGTCTTCTTCTTTTATTGTCCCTATTGATAAATCAATTTGTTTTCAGGACGACTTTCTTTTTATTTGAAACATTTTTCAGGTCTTGAGAAATCCATGGTTTTTAATTTGGGAATACGTACATTTTGGTGTCCTCTTTAGTTTACATCTGTCCAAAATGTCATCACTTCATCATTTTTGTACTCGCCAACTACAGGAGACCATCCCCCCACTGAGGCCAATCACCAACTGGCTGACGACCTGAATGTGTTCTATTGCAGGTTTGATAAGCCTACCCTCACAAAACCACCAGACACAGGAACAGCTTCTTTCTGCCTGCCGTCACTCTCATGAACAATAAATAAGTAATTATAACTACCTCTGTTTGCACTATTGTATATATATATATATATATATATATATATATATATATATATATACACTTTTTTTGGATATATTTATACTTATATTGTATATAGCTGTTAAATGTTTATACCTACATCTGTTCTACTTTTTTGATGCCTTTTTTATTCTTATATATTTTTTCCTTGTTTATTGTAAAATAGTGTTTGTACATTGAGAGCGGAGTGGAAACCGGAGACACATTCCATGTATGCGTACACATACATGGCCATAAAGCTGATTCTGATTCTGATTTTATCCTACTAGACATTTCTGTGAAATTGTCACAATTAGCATATGAATTCTTGAGTTATGGCATCATGTGAGGTCACATTGACCACAAAGTTGTAATCAGTTCATCCTCAAATCCAAGTGGACGTTGTGCCAAATTTGAAGAAATTCCCTCCAGGTGTTCCAGAGGTATCGCGTTCACGAGAATGGACCGGACTACTTATTGTTACTGCTGAGGTGGCATAAAAACAGTGTCAGTTGGTTGTTCAAGTCACAGCATGTCATGCCCCACTGTGCAAGCACAGCACATCTGCTAACTGATAACAGACACATGCATACAAGCTTTTGTGGGCATAATAAGTATGACACCTTTGGCAGGAATGTACAAGCACCTGGCTCTCCAACATGTAGGATGTGGGATCTTTCACCTAACCTGCACCGCTGTGCACCATACTCCAGTGCTGCTAGTGATATTTTCTAGGGCCTTCTTAATTTCTTCCTAGCATCTGGACTATTAACTATACCAGATTACATACTCACTACACAGTATGTAGGACTATTACACATATTTTCAAAGAAGGCAGTGTCCTTATTTGACATGAAATGTCAAAGTCAATGAACTATTTCAGCACAGTCAACATTTAGAAAAAGTGAGCAGGTTCTCCATTTCTGTCTGCAACACATTATTGAACTAGAAAAGAGCCCTCAGTAGAGTGCAGACCTCTGCCAGGTGCGTCTGCAATGACCACTGCTGTAATGTTTGAATCAATACAAACCACAACTGTCCAGACCGCGTTCACTCACACGTCTCACACAACGGATACGCTAACCTATTGTAGCGTCTGCGCCGGCTCCGTGCAGCTAACGTGTCACGTGGAGGCTTGTCAATCATGTTGTCTGTTTAGTTCTGTTAGCTGTTAGCTGTATTAGCCCAATGGCTATTCACTTTGTTTGCCAAACACACTGCAGGAATATGCTGCCCATCGGCTGCTAACAGCTAGCTAGCTCTCCTTCTACTGACATGACTGGAGTTAGCGTTTATCACTAGCCCCTACTAATTGGGTAAGAGGAGTGAGCAGACAGCAGTCAACGAGGCTATAAACAGTCATTAAAATATGTTGTCAATAGAAAGTGTGAATCATTGCAACCACATGGTCCTTGAGCATATAGACATAACTGAGCACAAAGAACATTAGACTGATGAGTGGAGTGGTATGCCAGATTAGTCATGGGCACGCAGACACAGAGACACACACTGGACCAAATACATAATCTCCTGGCAGAGATAATAACATCAGTGTCCAACAACAGCACACTCAAAAATCAGGCTGATTTAGTCTGCATACTTGTTTAGATTTTCTTTGTCACTACATAGTGAAAACCTGCTTAAAATGAGAATGTAGTGTGGAGTTGGGGCACAGCTGTAAATATGACAATTATGTCAGTCAGGGACACTTGTGTCAAGGAATTGTCCATTTGTATCAAATGTCTGGACAGTTAGATTCAACGGAAACGGATCGGCTGTTTGATGAAGCGCTCAAAGAATCCACACAACATACAGGAATATTTAAGGAAGTTGCTGTTTGTTTGATCGTTTTGTATTGGCATCAGTCACTCTTAGTTTCTTCTCACTTGATAAAGGAACTGCACTCAAATGAGACCCAGCATGGAGCATCTAGACCTGAGCATCACTACATGAGTTATTGAATGTGTTTGGAGGATGCAGGTGAGCTGGAGCAGCACGGAGAAGCTGGTGAACCAGGTGCAGAGATAATAGATGCTGCTCTCTGTCTCTCTTTGAAAAGAGGAACGGTGGTTACTGTGCTGTACTTCATGTGGTGTTGTTAATTAGCATTGAGCCCTGGCTGCATTGCAACATCCCTATTGTTACGTAAGAGTTGGAGAAGCTGTACCTGAAGCCAGCCACTGCCTACATGTGGCGTTTCACATTCTCAAGAAATTGTCGTTTACAATTTCAGGACAACGCCCAGCGATCCAACACAGTCGATACTTTCCCACATGTGACGTCAAGCTGACTGAATACCATCAGCCTGTGGCACATTTTAAAGTAATAGATGTCCTGACAGGTTGGTCATGACATTGAATTTTTGTAACTCGGCGTGCACGATCACGTGACTGTCACAAATAGTTCACTGATAAAAGCACCATTTACATGTCTCTAGAGATTACACAAAGAAGACCAATTAGTTTTTAAATACTTTAGAAACAGGAGGTCTTCAAAATCTTCATTTGAATAAATATTGTGCAGCCAAATCAAATAGTTTGGATATTCAACCTTTGTTTCTTTATAATACATTTAATAACAACCTCAGATTTAAAAATAAGGATTTCTGCAACTACTTTCTGCTCCAATTCACATTTCTTTCAGTGAAGATTTAAAAAGTGTGTTCAAAGCTCCCCACTATTCTGTGAACAGTGTGGACTTTGTTAGAGCGGCTGACCTGAGCTCTCACTTTACATTGCCACAGGTTTCCATTACTCAAGAGTCATGTTTCAGTCAGGTGACAAGCGGAGCAGAGAAAGGAGGAGGAGGAATGTGGAGGGAACTGCCTGGTAATAGAGGAAGGCCACGATGACCTGACACACCAGAGGGAAACCACACAGTCCCCTCTCCCACACCTACACACACCCACACACACACACAGACACACACACACACACACACACACACACACACACCTACCACTATTACTGCGAAGCCATCTGAGTTGTGTCCTGACATGACTGGATGAATTATTGAGAAAAATACTGTATGTTGCTGTAATGGATCATGAGTCATTGCTTCACTTGTTTGGCGAACATACAGCACCATTTTAACCACTGAACTATTTAACATACCTCCCATTCTGAAAGAAACAAAAGAACAGAAAAGTCTTCCCTTTATTTGAAGATAGAGAGTAACTTACTCACAAAACACAATTACAATATATCCACATTTTTTAGTTAGTGAATTATATATATTGTAACTTTATTGTGCTATCAGTTGATTGTGGTTACCGCCTATAGTGTTCATTACAATAGCAGTTTTTTCCAGAGAAAATCCAGTACTTCAAATAGACCAAAAGCAAAATCTGTGAAAGTTTTGTGATGAACTACCAGGTAACATCACCTAGTAGTAGTAACAAAGTCTCAAATAAAGAAAGTACACATCAATTTGTCTTTAACTTGCAGTTGAATAATGGATCTTTAACTAAAGTCAACGATCTCAATACGTCTCAATAATATTGGACTTAAAACTATCTCTCTCAGTCGAGTGGAATTTATCTACAGATGCTCCGGTTCATTACGAGACCAAACTTTTATGGAGGTCAGTTGTTCAGCCACGACAAAGACAACAGACTAGGAAGGCGTGTTTTTAGCCTTTTGCTACAGAGGCAGTTGTTGGTCTCTTGCAGCCACACTCGACTAAACGATGATCATCCCTTGACTGCTCAGACTGAGCTCAAACTATCACGATAGAAACATAGAAAGTCCCTAAATGTCTTGGAAGCCTTACTGTACCACTGAACAGCTTACAGCTTACTGAACTCGCTGTCTGATATTGTCGATATCAATATTACCCGGTTCTAAAGAAGAGTCATCTGCCTGCATCGGAGAATGATCTCCAGATAGGAGCAGGAACCAGACCCAAACTGTTAACACCCAACCTTGTTTCCAAGAAATCATGTTTTTATATCAATAACTTGTTTTGACAAATAGGTTTTCAGGTAAACAAAGTGAGGGAAGCCCAACAATGGTGGATGATGAGTAAACATGGTCTGTGGTTTAGACAGCGGGAGCTCTTTGGGTAAGACTCTTATACTAATTAGGTAAACACCCACCCCATTAAGCATTTAACAGCACTAAACACACGATGAAAACAAGCTTCTATAACTGCTGCAGAAACTATAGATATGAAATACTTATAAATACGGCCGTGAGAGGTGGCTGAAAGTTCTGGAAGAAATGTAGTATGTGGACCTTGAGTTCTTTCCAAGGCGAAGAAGCTCAAAATGTTTTCCTGGGTTTTGAACACATTAATAAGTAGTTTAAACTCGCCTGTGAATGACTTTAAACAAATAACAAATCAAACAGTGTAATCACATCTTCAAATATTATTATCAAAAATGTCTCCCGTAGCTGTGCCTACGGTATGATAGCATCTGAATTGTAAGTCGCTTTGGATAAAAGCGTCAGCTAAATGACTGTAATGTAATGTAATTATTAGAGCTACGTTATGTTAACAGAAGTTACAATTACTGACAAGTATTTCAATAAATACTTAAAATTGTGCTTCTATCTGCTGTTATTAACCATATATTATGTGTTTATAAAGGGCTTATAAATGCTTGTAGGGGGCTTAAAGTAAACAGTAATGCTGTCTAATGGATTGTAGGTGTTTCCTATGAGAAACCACTGTCTCAACATTAGATTGACATGCAGGCAGCGTCACTCTGCCTGCTGGATTAGTTTCTCAGTAAACATTACTAGACATGTCTAAACTGCTTTCGCGCTCTGTTTTGCCTTTGTTTGTGTGGTTACTCATGCTTCCCAGTCGGCAGCAGACAGACCGGTTTTCACCACTGAATAGAATTGCTCTACCCATAAGGCCACACCAACCATGTCACAGTACAGAGGAAAACACAGCAGTGCGTTTGTTGGTTCCTGGTAACAGCGAGCTGCACACCTGAACATGTTTTTTTTTCTTTTTTCCAACTTTACATTTCATCATCATGCATTTATTTTGGGGTATTTGGGCACACATTGGGGAAGATATTCACCACCTTCACTTTAATCTCATGTGTTGAATCTCAGAAACAATTATATCATGTTACATTTGTAACATTACACATTGCGCTGTTACGCGTTGCGCTGTTTATAAACGGTTTATACAATGTAACCCACGCTTTTACTTGTTTAAGCAGTTACTAGTGCTTTATAGATCAGTTAAAGAACAAAAACCTGCTTTCTGATGTTTCTCTTCCACATTAATTGAAGTTATTAGGTCTTTCCAAGGTTGGAAACAAGGCTCCATATTAGCCAAAACTATTTGTAAGAGAACACAAGGGGAACAGTACATTAATGACCCAAACTGTCCATTGTAAACATCCATCCGTTTCCTGAGCACCTCCCTGCTTCACCTCTGACCTGCTGTACTTACTCTAGTTGTACACGTTTTTGTCGTCTTAAATGTAAACTTTTGGCCCTCACATGGTCACTTTGTGTTATTTATGCTTGTAATTCCACTCATGTTAAGCACTTTGTCTGTGAAAAACACTTTATAAATACATTTTACTTACTTACTTACTTACACACAGATTTCTTGTACAATAAAGGATTATTGGTGACTTTTTTAAGTTTGATCTTTTATCTTTATTCCAGTTCTCTTTTCCAGTTGATTGCATTACTTGTCTGATGTTGTTCTGTGGCTTACATCTCAGAGGATGACTCACAAACGTTTCTTTCTCTTTCATCTTTTCAACAGTTTTCAACGTGTGGCTTCTTTTTGGTGGCTCTATCTTTGTGGATTTGAGAAAGTAAGAGTTTGGGAAGTGAAACAGAATTTCTTTGAAACTCTCAAAACAGATTTCCTCTGAATCAAGAGAGAGAACCACACAGACACCAACCACTTTCAGAATCTCTTTACATGTGCCAGATTGCCAATGGCACCAAAACTCCCAAGAAAGACACCGACTGACCTTTCATTTCTGGGCTGTGACTCACTGACACACCTGCATTCAACAGGAGAAACAACACCACGCCCTACTGTCTGTTTATGCCTACTGGTGAGGTACAACTAAACCTTCAACTCCAAACATTACTTCTTTAAATCATTTATCTTGTTTATCTACACTGTATATTTCACCTTATATTAAAACAAGCCTTTTGTTCATCGACTGTCCTGGTGTGAAAATCAGAAAATAGGTTCCTCTTTAAAAACAGCCCACTTAAACTAACATGGACATCAACCACAGACCACAACTACAGACACAAATCTGGTTAACTACACCTGGATAGTTGGCATGGCAACCTTATCAAACAACAGACGTCTTGGACGTTTCTGCTCGTGATGTGCATAGTGTCTTTTCAAAATAAAATTCAGACGTAGGTTTACTTAGTTTTTTGGTTTACTACATAACTGACTCATTGCGGATGAGACGATGGGCCCCTGGGCACAGACATGCAAAAGGCCCAAATACTGCTCTTACAGGAGAAAGACACAGAGACTTTATAGTTCATAGTCTCTATTTGTTGTTGTTTTGTGTCTTTTTGTAGTCAGTGGGCTATTTGTAGTTGCTTTTTGTCTCTTTGTAGTCATTTGGTGCCTCTGTGTAGTTGCCTTGTGTGTCTTTCTGATTGTTTTGCCCCTTTTCTTAGTTGTTGTGAGTGTCTTTGCAGCTGTTTAGCATCTCTGTGTTGCAGTTTTGTCCTTTTGGTAGTCTTTTTGTAGTCCTTCTATGTTTTCTCTGTGGTCATTTGGACTCTTCCTGGTTGGTAGTTTCTGTGCCTGGTGGGCCCGTTCAGTAATCCGCCCATGCTGAAGTCGCTTCTATTTTTCTTTTCTTTGTAATAAATTAACACTGAGTAGTAGTTCTCCCCCCCCTCCCACACACACTTTCTCCTGAAGGGTGTGTCTGTGCATACGTGTGTGTGTGAGGTGGAGCACTCCTCCTCTTTCATAACATAAGCCTCCCCCTCGTCTCCATCAGGTCACAGTCTGTCTGGGACTCTATCCAGCGCCACTGAGACTCTAGCGATCCTCCTGTTACGGACCGGAGCAGCCATGAATCGTGTTTCTTCTGTGTTTGTCCTGTTACTACTGACGGTGAGTAGAGCGACTTTTAACAGCTGTGTCTTCTGATGCTACAAACTCTTTTGTTGAACTCGTAGACTAACTCTGAGTGACGGACTCAGCTCCAAATAAATAAATGGATCACGGTCAGAGTTACCTTCCGTTTCCGGAAACAAGTAGTTCCAGTCAGATTACCTTTCCAGAGCGTCTTCTGAAAGAGCACATGATGTTTAGGTGCACTCCCATCACACCCCGGCTAATTATCGTGTATTATGTTGATCCGAACAAATACCTGGCTGCCATGGCAACGCACAGGTGTGTTCAGGCGGTGTCATAGCCTGACTCGTGAGCGCGTGTTTACATGAGTTGGTATATTTAATTAAAAAAAGGCTGACAAACAGATGTAAGATCATTTTCCATACTTTGATTCCTCATTGATATGTGCATCCAGCTCCCTTCTGCTCTGTGTTGAATCATGATTTTATCATAACTATGAAGGGGTCAGTGGATTAGAATGGATTGTTTAAATGTGTTTTAAAACATTGTTGATCTCTTGTAATGTCACAAACCTTTCATGAGGGTTCCTGCATCCTATAAGTAAATCAGTAACCGATGATAACTCTTTTCCTTTCATGCTGGGAGCATCAATAAAAAAGATCCATGAACACAAGTTTATTTGTATTAGAAAAAAACTCCACGCTCAGCAAACTTTACAGACAATTCATGACCAAGTATTATGTTTCATTTGTCTATTTCTGACCATACTGCGCTATGATGCTACCTGTTGCTGATTCAAATCAAGTCCTAATTCAGATTTGTGCTCTTCATGGTGTGAGTTTTGGAAGTACATATTCAGAACAACACAACACCATTTATTAGTGAAGAATTATTAGAATATAATAACCCAGTACCAAGTAGTACCGACACATCTCGAGTCAAATAATGTCTGCAATTGATCCTTTTTGTGCCCGGATCTAGAAAGAAATGACTATTTGTATGGTTCTGCTCTCAGCCAATCATCGCGAGCGCTCTTAGATTTAACATGACTTGTGATTGGCCAACTACCTCAGCAGCTACAACCCATACAGTCTGTGGTGTGGTGGAGTCGAGTGTGGCGTAGTTGTATTTTTTTATAGTGGGCAGTACAGCGTGCCGAGTACGGCTGTACTACACGCAACTGAATGCTTCCAGTCACACGATGGGTATCAAATGAAGTAGAATAGAAGTTGTAAAATGAAGTACTCTATTGGTATGGGTACCGCTTTAAGGGGACTGGTATTGGTGCAGGCATCGTAATATTTGGAACGTTACCCAGCCCTAATAATCATCCAGGTGAGAGAGGCTAGCGATGACATAGAGATGAAGGCTTACTGAATTTTTACGGTCACGTGTGTAGGACGTTCTCCTCACTACTCACACAGAGATGGGATGGCCACTCCTTTCTGAGGAAATTCAAAGTCTCTCATACCTCCTCTGTCATCCCGACATGCCCATGCATTGGCTGAATAGGTGAGGCTCAGTTAAACCTGCTGGGTGTGTCGGCCTCTTAGTACCTGACTAGACAGGTGGAAGTTCTTTCAGTACTCTACACAAGTGGCACTTAACCTTTCTCACGGCAAGGACTCTTAGGTTTCTCTTCAGGGACCTCCATCTGAAAAAGATTTGGGTTGTTAGATATGATTAAGACCAGAACTGGAAGGTTGTCAACTACATCTTGAGGAGATAAGGGTGCAGGAAGTTCCTCAAGGACCCCTGGTTGAGAACCACTGCTCCATGCTTACAGAGTTCAACTTGACCAAAATTCAAACATGTTGCGTGTCTTCACTACAGAGTTATAAGCCTGCTGTAAGGTGCAGCCACGCCAGAATTCACATCCCATGCATTTTGCTGAAGGGGCCAAGCTACTAATCTAACAGATCTCTCCAGTCTGAGGGAGCATGCTGCCTTCTCCGTAAATACAAGAAGCCAAGCATTAGTTGAATTTGTGGAATGAAGCCAAAATGAATCAGGCTGACCAGATCCCAACAAACCACACGTGGGACAAAGAGTATGTCTGTGTGGGACACTTAACCACTGCTGAGAGCTATAGTCTAAATGTCTAAGAAGTCCTGTTCTGCCCCCTTAACACCTCTATCTTTGTCCTCGGGCTCCAGGTTATAGCCCTTTAGAATGTGAAGGAGTTCACCAATGTACTTCATTTGAAACCAACTTTCACAACTCCCACGCTCAGTAAATACAGTCAGCTAAAACAGCAGCTAACGTTTTTACACAGTCCTGATGGACTCTTTCTGAGGCCCACATGTACTGTGTCGCTTCACGTCACTGTTGTAGCTGCCTTTTGTGTGCGCAGTCTGTTTGTGTCTGTCCCCTTAAAGAAAAGCTTCTTAATGCTACGGCTCTGTCATCAATAATGAAGCCCATGTGAAGGCTGTACATTATTGACTCATAGAAGTGGAGGGCCAGGTTCATTCTCTTGCTGCATGGCAACAACGAGGACTGATGACAAAAGACGAATCAACTCATTGACTGACCAAGCCGACTCTGGCGGCACACACACACACACACACACACACACAGATCTGCAGCAGGAGGTGAATGCATCTCTGCCTTCTTTATTCACATGAACAGTGTGCTGAAGTTCTTCTCAGCACCGTTTGGGCGTGTTCAGACTGCTGACACCTCGCTGACTATCCCACGTTTAGTTTGTTCTTGTTAGAGCGCGACAACTTAGTTTTCATTCTTTTGAGCATTTGGAGTTTGATGATGCGTTGCTCCACCAGCTTCAGACTGGGGAGGGCCCAGTCAACCAGAATAACTGGAAACACCTGTGAGTTCATGACATTTTATTCTAACTAAAGATGAAGAGAGACAAACAGGTCAAACTATCAGACAATAATCAATTGAAAATTGAAATTAGGCTTTTGAAGTTTCAGAGGATTTCAATCTGAACAAGATGCTTAAAGATGATGGGGAGGCAAGAAAGGGCAGTAACCATTACGACTACAAATGTGAGGAAGAAACGTTCTGCTCCACTTGCTAAAACGTTAGCATAATCCTTGACAGGTTTTTATGCTTTTTCCTGCAAATACATTGGACTTTTTTTTATATTTAATGTAATGTATCTCCTCAGTAAGTTGAAAAGATGTTGCATTCCTCGTTATTTCTTTATAAATGTTCGTAGGATCATAAAAGTCTGTTCTCAAAATCAAATCATATTGTTATCAGCAGAACATATAAAAGACATGAACAAATGGATTCAAAATCACTGAGCCTGGTTCTTCAAGTCCCAGTGAAACGCATGGCGGACGTCTGTAGCTTCTGTGCTGAGACGTATTTCACAGTGAAAATCAGTCCGATAACCTGCACGAGTCAGCATTGTTGCCCTCGTCTCGAACTCACTGTCTTTTTATTTATTGTGTTTTTGGGTTGGATGCCTGATGTTCTTTGGTTAACACAAGATCCTGATATTTCAACGTTTTGTTTTAGGATATGAAATACATCAGTAAATACCCCTTTGGTGAATTTAGAAGCTATTAATTGTCTTCAAAATGGTGGTCGCTAACAAGTGTCTAAACGTCCTCACGCCGAGTCGTCAGCCTTCAGTGTAGTGCTGGTGGGAGAGCGTGATGTTGACACACCTCCCTCACTGTTAGATCAGGAGCAACCCTGGTATCCAATCACACCTCCTCCCACCTCTTGATATTGCTCTGTTAGCTACTATGATCCATGGATTGGGTTTTATATGACCAGTGTTGATAGTCTCATTTGATTGGATGATTATTTTATAAATGCCTCTAAGTGCATGATGAGTCATCAAACATTTGAAACCGTTTTACAGAAGAGAGAAAAGACTTTGATGTAAAAAATAGAAGAGAAATATGAACAATTGACAGGATTGAAACTATGAAAATGTATTTTTCATTTTAAAATGTGATATTTCTCCCTCTAACTCATATTGCTACGCAACTATTTTAGTTCATGTCAGTTAAAACTGTAAAGGTTCCACAAACTATTGTTCACTCTGTTACAATTGTAACAACAATATTATCACTAAAGCAGAACGCTGGAAGGTTTTCTTTCGGTTGATCACATGATGAACACGCATCTCTTTTCTACATGGCTTGTGTTGCAGGCTGCTATCGCGGCGATTGCTGCTAGCTCTGGAGACAATCTGGTAAGAAAAAGAAGAGAATGGATTCTCCCTCCAAAGCCGCTGAAGGAAAATGAAGACTACACTAAACTGGACTTTATTGCTAAGGTGAGTCACTGATTCATTTGACCCATTAACTCTGGAACAAACAGACAAGACAAGCATGTATCAGTTTTTAAGGTGTTTTTCTCAAGTGCAGTGAAATGATCAGGTCTTGTTCTCCTGGTTTTTAGATTCGGTCAGATGTTGAATCTTCGGAAGAGATTGAATACTCCCTAGAAGGCATCGGTGCAAATCAAAAGCCCTTCAATCTGTTCGTAGTCGACCCTGACACTGGATTCATTCGTGTGACCCAAAAGCTCGACAGGGAGATAATCGACACGTACAATGTGAGTGATACAGCAGCGATTCTGTTCTATTCTATTGTACTTTGTGACTTTGAATCTACTTATTCCCACATATGATTAGATTCCTACTACACATTAATGTCAATGTCTATTTATGTTCGCAAATGTACGTGCTAAGACAGATGGTGGAGAAAGCGTTATTGAAGGAACGTTTCTGTTTCAGCTGTCAGGTGTTGCTAAGTACAGAGATGGCAGAGAGGCAGAGAAAAAAATTGACATACGGATCAAGGTCGTGGATGTCAACGACAACGAGCCAGTGTTTGGAGAAATGAAGGCCGGGAGTGTGAAGGAGCGCAGTGCTGCCGGTGAGTGTTTCTGCTTTCTTGTACAAACTCCATCCTGTCACGTGATGGCAAAGTCAAATCCTACAGATGCTGGGAGTGCATCTTCATGTAGCTAAATACCAAGCCTCCTAATTATTCCCAGAGGGAAGTCCTGATCAACACAACAAACAAGAAAATGCTTTTTATAGAATCCTAAAAATAAATTGTTTGTAAAGATTCATACAGTGTGTAAACAGCTTTATCAGTGGCGGCTGAGCAATAGAGGGCCATGGGGCCTTGAGCCACACGAAAAAAACAAAAACGTTTTGAACTATGGAATGTAGTAGTAATGCGTGTTTGATAGCTTAATGTTTTTGCATTAAATCATTCTGGGATGTTTGCTGACATTGATTGGATGGCCCTAGAACATGTTCCACCAGCCGCCACTGCGCTTTATAAACTGAGTGAACTGGTATTACAAAGGTATACAGTTTGCAGCTCTGGGAAACAATCTGACATTCGTTGGGTTTTTAACATTAATGAGCTCGGTTTGTCTGCTCATGTAATGTACATGGTACATTAGCCAGGGTGAAATCTAATGCTTTCAGTTTGCTGTCATCAGAGCACACCAGACTGAAGATAGTAGAATAAACCTAGTAGTAGAATAATAGTAGAATAAACCTACATTAAGTTTAACGACTGTTTCATTTGATGCTGTTTTTACAGGGACTTCAGTTATGAAAATAATTGCAACCGATGCTGACGAACCAGGGAACCAGAACTCTCAAATCGCCTATACCATCATAGAACAGAACCCACCTCATGACTTGTTCGCCGTGTCCAAAGATGGGACCATCATTGTCAAAAAGCTTGGCCTGGACAGAGAGGTACAGCATGAATTGCATCCACAGAGCCAGTGCCAATAACAGAGAACTAAATTCTGCTCCACCGTGATCAATGTCAGCTAATCCAATCATCAATCCTACGAAGGAAACTCATTTCACTTATGTTTGCGATCTCATTCTTTGGTCACTACCCAAAGCTCATGGTCAGGTGACAGTCAGAACAAGTGAACTTGTAAATTGAAAGCTTTGCTTTCCAGCGGTCTGGTATATTGAACTCCTTTGCTTGGGGCAAGGAGTTCAACAACATTTAATTCAGTGATAATATCAATGGAAACCTCTGCAAAAAAGCACCATACCCGTCTGCACAGCTGTGGAAGTGTGCTTTCCTGTTTCCTGAGTTTGCGGCGAGCCGATGGTCATCAGCAGGTGCACTGTTCACTGTTGCTTTGTGTGTTTAGAACATCAGACAGTCCACGATTGGTAGTTGGCTTCATATTTTGATACCAGGCAACGAAACGCACCAAGCAAGAACAAACATCTTTGACATACCAGAGACACCCAACGCCGCCGTGCAGCTCAGAAGTGAACCGTTCTAGTTCACCTCTCATATACTTTGCTTCAGCTCAAGATCACTTTGAAGTGTCTTTAAAGACACAATTGTCTAGGATGTCTTGTCTCCTGTAATGTGCATGTGTTATATAGTATCTAACAGTACTTGATAGCATGATCATTTGTCATGCTATTGGAATATTTGGGAAATTTGACTGAGTCCCTGCTTTAACTCTTCTAATTCTAGCCTGCTTTCTGATTTCAGAATATAGATCAGTACACTCTGAAGATAAAAGGTCAAGACTTAAATGGCAACCCAGGGGGAAACAGTGCAATCACCACGGTTACCATTAACATCGAAGATGTGAACGACAACCTTCCCACTCTGGAAAAACAGGAGGTAGTTTTCTGACTCTCACTCTTCTATATCAACATGTTATAACGTGCACTATTGGTGCAAGAGGAAATGGTTTCCATGAGGGGTTTCAGAGTTGAATGGTTTCAATGTTTAGAAAATATGGAAATCAGATCACACATTAAAGTCAAAGAAATGCTAATCAACAAAAGTGTCCTGTTACTTCCTGCAGTATGAGGGCAACATTGAGGAGAACACAAAGGGTGTGGAGGTGATGAGGCTCAAAGCAGAAGACCTGGACCTGAAGGACACAGAAAACTGGGACGCTGTGTTTGACATTGTCAAAGGCAACGAGGCGGGGTACTTCAGCATTACAACAGACCCAGTGACCAACGAGGGCATCCTGATGCTCGACAAGGTACTGCCGTTTTCATTTACAAGAATCCTATGTGTTAGTATCCCAGTCTTTTGTGGGATTAATGTGGTGGCCCCGCCCTAAAGCATCCCCTGCTTTATGGTCTGTTTGACTCTAAATGGACCATCATTTACTAAATGAACATCATGCTGTATTGAAGAAGACTTGAAACTAGAGATTGAGACCATAAACTCATGTTGACAATGTTTACTGAGGTAATAAATCAAGAGAGAAGTAAAGTCATTTTCTCATAGACTTCTATACAACCAGAGGAGTCGCCCCCTGGTGGACATTAGAGAGAATGCAACATCTCTGCATTGGCTTCACCTACCAGAAGCGGAGGTTGCCGGTTTTAAGACCAACACATATGGAGAGACACACAAACAAGTAGCTTTTGGACTCTCATATAAACCTATCATCATATTGATCAGTATTTACTGATTTACATACAATGTTGGCACAAAAACACAATACAAAATATCTCTTTAATACACAGACCCATTATTGCTGCAACTGTTTTTACGGAAATGCATTTTATAAGCTAACTAAAAAATAAACGGATTTTGTTTGATGTGAAGACCCAGCTCATCCATGGCACATGACCTTAACATTATGGATGGACGTAAAACATGTCTGCAATTCAGTCCTTATCTAACTCAATTTTCTGAGCCTGTATTGACAAATAAGCACAAACAGCAAAGCTGTCAATAATAACTCTGTGCTTGCTTTCTCAGGCTGTGGATTATGAGGATGTGAAGGACCTTGAACTAGGACTAGCTGTGAGGAACAAGGCTGATTTTTATGATGGATCTGCGGGATCGACTGGAGCTGGTATAGCTTTGGGAGGGGGAGCAAGCGGAGCAGGGGGAGGAAGCGGAGCAGGCGGAGGAGGCGGAGCAGGCGGAGGAAGCGGAGGAGGGGGAGGAAGCGGAGGAGGCGGAGGAGGCGGAGCAGGTGGAGCAGGTGGAGCAACTGGAGCAAGTGGTGCCAGTTCAGGGACCAAGATTAAAACCTATCCAATCAAAATCAACGTAAAGAACCAGCCCGAAGGGCCAAGTTTCGATCCCAAAGTGAAAGCCATTCCCATCTCAGAGGGAGGCAGCTCCTTCAACATGAAGGATGTTATTGCCACCTACACGGCAATAGATGGAGACACTGGGAAAACGGCAGAGAATGTCAGGTCAGTGCACACACAAACACATACACACAAAGCCTCTGCAGTTAACACTACAACGTCCGCTTAGCTGTCGACACTCCATGATAATATCTGACAGAGACTTTTTCTGATGTAGGTATGCCAAGGGCTCGGACCCTGACAACTGGCTAAACATTGACCCAAAGACAGCTGAGATCACACTGAACAAGATGCCTGACAGAGAATCTCCATACCTGGTCAATGGGACATACATAGCTAAAGTGCTCTGCATCACAGACGGTAGGCTACACTCTACACCACCATGTTTCTGCTCCAGCTGTAATACTGGTTTTGTTAATGAAAAGTAGCTAGTTAAGGATGAGACCTCAAGCGTTTTGCTAATCTTACAGCCTTGCCAACAGTAGAGCTAAGTTTGCTCTGAGGATGGCTTTCAGGAGCATAGTGACAAAGTTCATGACAAAAATGATTTTGTTTATGAAATTTGTGCAGTTTTGACATTTTCTTTCAAGAGTTTCCCCAGCTGCATGGAAGAAGGATCAGACATTGTCTGAAGAATGGAATTAGAAACAAAGGAAATGCTGAATGATCTGTTTTTATACCAACACAGACATGCCTGCTAAAACAGCCACTGGCACAGTCGCCATCCAGGTGGAGGATTTTAATGACAACTGCCCCACCCTGATCAGCAACATCAAGACCATCTGTACCCCAGCTGATGCAGTCATTGTGAACGCTAGAGATGAGGATTTTGCCCCGAATGGGCCTCCGTTTGACTTTGCCATCATCCCAGAGGAAACTGAGGGCAAATGGCAGGTGGAGCATTTAAATGGTGAGGAGGAGACCGCCGTCTATTGAAAAGTTATGTAAAGACTAAGAGATATACAAACATACAAATAGATATAAAGTTAGAAATGTCTCTGTGAAATGAAGCCAACATGGAAGTATCAAAAACTGCACTTCCTCAAATGGCCACTTGAGTCTGGCTCCAAAGCGGGTCAATCCCCATAGACCCCCATGTTAAAATACATGTTTAGCCTGGTACAAAAACAGGTTTTGGTCTCTGCAACTAATATCCCCATCCCCAGTCAACTGTACTGGAGGAGGGTTCATTTTAAAATAGCTCACCCTCTTAAATGATATAAAGGTATAAATATGTATAGAGTATTATTTATAATTTAGCGACATAGGTGCCTGGTATGCATCTTAGACCAGTGGTCTACCAAAATATCTAGAACCTTGTTTAACCTTTTTAAAATACAGTTGAGACTTTAGTCTTTAATCCAGCATACTGTAAACCTTGGAGTAAAGCACATTGACTTACTACACTTTTCACGTTTGTCCTGTTTCTGGCAGACACTGCAGCTATCCTGAGGTCCGTGGGGCCCATATGGCCTGGCTCCTATGACGTGACCTTTCTGGTGAAGGACCAGCAGGGAAAGGCCTGTCCAGAGCCACAGAAGGCGACGGTCCAAGTTTGTACCTGTGAGGACGGGGTGGTGTGTGGAAAACGAGGCGCCGCCGGTCAGCCCAGCAGGGGAGCGGAGTTAGGACCCGCAGGCATCGGACTGCTTTTCCTGGGTCTGCTGATGCTACTACGTAAGTGTGATGTGATGCTCATTCTGGTGAAGGGTTGTGTGATCAAACACCGTCGCTGTGCTCAGGACAATCCCAAAACAGCTGATGTTGAGATGGAGTTTAGGCCAAAAATGTGTGTTGGAGTATCCACATATATGTATGAGACGTTTTTGTAAAGGCCCTTGAGTAGCGAATGAGTCATCAAACATTTTAAACAAGGGCTTTTTACATAAATTTAGCAAACGATCAATTAACACAAGCACACAGGATTAAAACTGAGAAAATATATTTTTCATTTTACGGGGTCTTTAGAGTCGCGATGACCCTTTCAGATCTCATTCCCCGTCATATTGTGCACCTATTTAACAATATAATCTAAATATAAATGTCTTCCTGTAAGAAAAAATATGACGCGTTCTTACATAAACTGGTAGCAACCAATTTCAACCAATAATGTCATGACATCCATCAATCAATCAATCTTCAACTTTTAGCTAAGGGGAGGTGTGTGGAGCCACAATCCTCTGTAGCTCCATGTCGCTACATTTAATCCCTCAGAAGCTAAAGAAGCTCTACCTTCCATTTAAGTGAGCGCTCTTTACTTCTAGATGTGATTGTGGGTCTGTCCAGCAGGTGGCAGTAGCCAAATATAGCCAAAACACACTCAAGATGCCAGACAAGTTTAGAAAAAAGTTGAATTACAACATGAGACTAACACCAGAATGGTTATAGAAACACCCGGTGTTGGTGAAGAACTAACTGGTTTCCTGTCATGAGAGAAAACACCATATTGTGTGCACCTTCTGTTTTGGAGGAGCCCAGAGCACTGCAGTCCCTGCTGCTCTTTAGGAGTCCTTAAATTACTCTAAAACCTTGTTGTTGTTGTTTTCACAGTCGGCCTTCTGGCGCTGCTCTTCTGCAACTGTGGGGGTGGGTCAGGGAACTTCGCTGAGTTACCGTTTGACTCCAAATCACATCTCATTAACTACCACACTGAGGGCCAGGGGGACAACACGGTAGGTTTACCTTTTACACACACCACCTTCACTGTTGAGGACAGGAATATTGGCTGCACACTGGCCGCTTGCTATTGAGATGTCTGCTTGAAAGCTTCATAAAGTGATTTTTGATTCAAGTCAGCAAAATAACTGCTGACCCCGTTCTAACATTTTAATCATTGGTCTTTCATAGGCGGTGCCACTCCTGAACATGCCAACACAAATCGATGGAAATAGGGGCAACATTGGCACGGGCATGGTTACGGGCGTGGGTGCGGCCATGGGCATGGGTGCGGGCATGGGTGCGGGCATTAGTTCCTCAGCGATAGGTTGGGAAAACCAGAAAGACTTATCCACCATGAATAGGACAAACGGGGCCGCCTATTATGATGGCTACGGAAGTGGCACAGAAGGAACAGGTGGGATGAACTGGATCTCTGAGACTGGGGGCAGAGATTTCAGAGCTGGTGGAGGAATGTATGACGGCATGGCTCTGCCAGACCACTTCCTGGGACAGTACTACTCTCAGGTGAGCAATCATTTCCATATATCTACTCTTACTTTCTGTAGTCCATGGTAGTAACAAATAACTGCAAATGTCTTTGCCATAACAAAAAAAACGTCACACTGTGACTACTCGACCTGTCAGTTAAAGCGAAGGCTAAGTTTGGCCTGTACACTTTAAGAACCTATTCCTAAGAGGGTATCTGATTTTGAGTGATGCTACATTCACAGTTTCCCCCAAAAATGGCTGCTCAATCAACAAAAAAGGTGATGATTTCCTTTTTCTGTTTCAACAGAAGGTGAACAGTGGAAACGAGAACCTTGGAGTGAAGGACAGTTTTCTGGTCTATGACTACGAGGGCCAGGGCTCCTCTGCTGGCTCAGTGGGCTGCTGCAGCCTCCTGGAGTCTGACAATGACCTGCACTTCCTCGATGACCTCGGGACCAAGTTCAAGACCCTGGCTGAAGTGTGCGGAGGCAAGAAGATCCAAACCGAAGTCAAACGTCAAGCGTTCACTCTTCCGCCCAGTGCTTCCATCAACACTCAGACCTCAGTATCAAGTTCGATGACCACCCAACAGCAGGCCCCTCCACCAAAGCAGCAGGCCCCTCCACCAAAGCAGCAGGCCCCTCCACCAAAGCAGCAGGCCCCTCCACCAAAGCAGCCCACCGTCACCCAGACTGTGGTCAGTGATTCATCCGCGCGTTCTCAGGTGATCAAGGAAAGCACGGCCAAGGTGAGCGAAGGGATGACCAGAGTGAGGAGTGGGGTGACTATGGTGAACGAAGGGATGGTGCCTCAAGGCCAGATGGTCCTGCTACAGCCGCAGCAGCAGCAGCCCATCTACTACACCACCAGCCCTATGATGCAGCCGACACACTTCGTAGTCCAGCCACAGGTTCAGAACACCGTCCTGCTGGCGGAAGCACCAGCCACCAACATGCAGGGCATGGTACTGGTTAACGGCACCCAGACTGGACCTGCCCAAGGCATGATTGTTCAGGGGCAGACTGTGATGTCCGGCGGACAAGCCCAGGGCTCCCACATGGTGCTGGTGGACAGGAGTGGAATCCAGGGGGGTGGTGGCAACCTGATCCACACTGGGAACCTCTCTGGCTCCCAGGCCATGATCATGGTGGAGGGCCAAGTCCCTGCAGGGTCAATGAGCTACGTGCAGGGGGGTACTCTGCAGCCAGGAGGGCTTTCGGGATCCCAGAGGGTCCTGGTGGTCGGAGGGTCAACAAGCAGCGGAGGGCCTCTGGTCCAGGAGGCAGGAGGTCTGTCCCAGAAGAGTGGCGTCTCTGGCTCTCAAAGATTCCTCTACAGCAAGGGCAGCACATCCCCCGGGTCTCAGGGCACCGTGGTGGGCTCCTCTACCGCCACAGTGAATTCATCCCCCACCTACCGCAAGGTGGTGGTGCAGGAGACCAGAGAAAGACGCTGAACGAGAGACTGTGAGGACAAGTGTGGACCTTTGCATGCTGATGAGTGTTCCATTGGCTTGGTGCTGGTGGTGATGGGATGCTTGTGGGACACAACTAATGCAAGACAGCTAATGGGGAGAGGGCAGGTTCCCCAAATACCCTCCCTTAAATTTGACGACACAATTCTCAAAAAAGGTTTGTCAATCCCAAATGAGCAGACACACTGCAGCACAGGTATCTTCAGACACTCCCACCTGTTAAAAAAACTAAAAAAAGCATTACATTCTCTTACTTTATTCTTCTTTAACGGCAGCTCCATAACTCACTCTGTCGGTCAGTCGGTCCACAAAGATTTCCCAACCAGATTTGGCCCTTGGAGGCTGAAATCTGTCATGGAGGTCAAGTGTGTGGGCATGAAGGTGTGTTTGTGTTAATGCCAATCGGCAAACAAAAGGTGTGTCAGTGAGAGTGGTCTGTAGCAAAAAGGCACGTATCTTCTGAACAGATTCTCGTACCATGGCCAAACTCAAGAATCGTTTGTCCTATATGGCTGTGGGAGGCATCAATGATCTCAAAAGAGCTATCTTTCATCGGTGTGGGTAGGCCCTGCCCCCCTGTACATAAGCCACGCCCTCTTCCATAACTCACAAACTATTTCTGTAAGATGCTTGACTTGGATGTGTGGATGCATGCGCGTATTGCAGATTCACCTTTTTTCCACTTCTGCCTTCTGTTCCTGCACCTTTCTCTGCAGTGACACAGAATCAGGTTCTGCATACAATTAGTACATCCTCAGGTTTGGTTTTATGTCTCTTGCTCAATTATCTCTTGTATCATATGCTGTTATGTTGTTTTTTTCACCAATAAAAATAAGTAGTTATAAGAACCTACTGATTTAAAATGAGCAGACCTCATTGAGAGAAGCTCAAAATGAAGATATGCTGTCTTTTCTTCTGCCTTTATACTCAAGTTGTTCATGTTTCTAGAGTAGAATTTAGTTTGAAAGATAATCTGGTTAGAAATGTCAGTTTAACATAATGTACCACACAAAATAAAAATAACTCCGCAAAAGATCAAACTGAACATATGCTGTGGTTTTCAAGTTATTAATAAAACCTAAAAGAAACCATCTTGTCCTTCATATTCATCCTTTTTCCCCCAGGTAGAAATGAGTTCCTTATCTTCAGGCACTGCTCAAAATGTGCATATCTCAGAGAGAAAGGTACTGCTAAGGTGCCTGAAAAATACGGTGCTATACTGCTATGTCTCACGGTACTATTGGCAGTGTAACTAGGTGCAGTAGCAGGGTTAGCGGTACTAACAGAAAGCGTGATGGAGGACGAGACACTGAGGCGGTGCATCTCTCAACTCTGCTTGGAGTTTGCCCTGACGACCGACCGGGGGGAAAATAATTTCTTTTCATAGTTGCTGAGGTCATGAGAGGTTTGAGACCAAATAAAGTCAAGGGGCAGAAAAGCTTGATGAGCCATGATGAGTCCGATAACACGTTTACATTTGTGAAGGTACTCTTGCTGTGGATTTGGTGTTGGTCCTAATCATGAGCAATGACTTCAAGAAAACAATGAAAATATACAAAACTATTTATTACTTAACAAAATGCAAAAGTGTACAAAGCTCTGTTGGTAAGTAGTTACATGAATGAGAAGGTATAAAGAGACATCTGATGGGTGATTTCAACAGAGGTTTTGAAAGATTAAATCCAGAGAGGAACAGCTGTGGTCTCTGACGGTGAGACACCACCATCACTTGGTGTCTTCTGGTGGACGTCTCAAACCACAGCTGTGAACAAACCGAGTGAAGGTCTGAGGTCCCGGTCCTGCTGGAAGCTGATGGCACCCCTCTTCCTGTGGAGTCTAGTTGTTCTGGGAGGCCTGCTGCATGATGAGTGAACACAGACTCAACATCTGCAGGTACTCGTCTGCACCGTCTGTCAGACACTTACCCACCACCTGAACCAGAGAGGAAACACAAGCACAAACTGAGAATGTACGTATAGAGAGAGTAGATGGATGTAGAGTCCATCTGAATCAGCTATACATGACATAACGGAGTATTGTGGAGCTAAAAATAACAAATATATGACTTGCATTAAGTCGATCTCGGTGTATGAATGGGTATGAACCATAGACTATTTAAGAAGTGGACGTAGTTATCATGAGGTCACTCATTGGTTTGGGGATGGATGTTTCGAAGCCTTCGAGTTTGGTGATTTGTCCGTCGCCATCTTGGCTTTTTTGCAACCAATGAACGGAAGTGACCATATTTGGAATGCGGAGGAGTTACATAGAGACGTCGTATACAGGTGCATCTCAATGAATTAGAATATCATTGAAAAGTAAATTTATTTCAGTAATTCAATTCAAAAAGTGAAACTCATATTATATAGATTCATTACACACAGAGATATAATTCAAGCGTTTATTTCTTTTAATTTTGATGATTATCGCTTACAGCTAATGAAAACCCATGTGGTGGCTGGGCGTGGTTGGGCTCAGCTGCAGAGGGGACAGAGTGGGGGAGTGGTTCAGGGAACGGTGCCGGGAAGAGGCTTAATTAGCCTCAGCTGGAATCAATCCTTGATTGTGTCTCGCTGCTATAAACACACAAACAGTGACGGAGGAGCGAGGGACGGTAGGAGAGCCGGAGACGCAGGCTGGGAGAGCTGCGGAAAAGACTACGGACAATCCACAGAGCATCCGCGGTGGGTGCACTTGGAGGCGCTGCAGGAGAGTGCACGGCCGTGGACAGACTGAACTGTGGAAGAATAAAGACATTGAGAAACTGTATCCGAGTGTGCTGGTGTCATTGTGCTAACAAACCCCACGGTGGTAACCGAAGTGTGGTACAACCCAAAATTCAGTATCTCAGAAAATTCTAATATTAGAGACCAATTAAAAAAAAACATTTTTAATACAGAAATGTTAGCCTACTGAAAAGTATCTCCATGTACAGTACACAGTCTGCACTCAATACTTGGTCGGGGCTCCTTTTGCATGAATTACTGCTTCAATGTGGCGTGGCATGGAGGAGATGAGACTGTGGCCCTGCTGAGGTGTTATGGAAGTCCAGGTTGCTTTGATAGCGGCCTTCAGCTCGTCTGCATTGTTGGGTCTGATGTCTCATCTTCCTCTTGACAATACCCCATAGACTCTCTCTCTGGGGTTTAGGTCCATAGACTCTCTCTCTGGGGTTTAGGTCCATAGACTCTCTCTGGGGTTTAGGTCCATAGACACTCTCTCTGGGGTTTAGGTCCATAGACTCTCTCTCTGGGGTTTAGGTCCATAGACTCTCTCTCTGGGGTTTAGGTCCATAGACTCTCTCTCTGGGGTTTAGGTCCATAGACTCTCTCTCTGGGGTTTAGGTCCATAGACACTCTCTCTGGGGTTTAGGTCCATAGACTCTCTCTGGGGTTTAGGTCCATAGACTCTCTCTCTGGGGTTTAGGTCCATAGACTCTCTCTCTGGGGTTTAGGTCCATAGACTCTCTCTGGGGTTTAGGTCCATAGACTCTCTCTCTGGGGTTTAGGTCCATAGACTCTCTCTCTGGGGTTTAGGTCCATAGACTCTCTCTGGGGTTTAGGTCCATAGACTCTCTCTGGGGTTTAGGTCCATAGACTCTCTCTGGGGTTTAGGTCCATAGACTCTCTCTGGGGTTTAGGTCCATAGACTCTCTCTGGGGTTTAGGTCCATAGACTCTCTCTGGGGTTTAGGTCCATAGACTCTCTCTGGGGTTTAGGTCCATAATTTTCTGAGGTACAGAGTTTGGAGTTTTCATTTGCTGTAAGCTGTTAGAAATAAACACTTGAAATATATCACTGTGTGTAATGAATCTATATAATATGAGTTTCACCTTTTGAACTGAATTACTGAAATAAATTAAGTTTTCGATTTTAATTCATTGAGATGCACCAGTACGTCTCTGGTAGAGACCTGTCAATCACACTAGCCCCGCCCTAAAGCATACCCTGCTCTATGGTCTGTTTGACTCTAAATGGACCATCATTTACTAAATGAACATCATGATTTATCAGTGAGGTATAATAAATCAAGAGAGAAGTAGAGTCATTTTCTCAGACTTCCAGACAATCAGACTTCTTTTTGTAACCAGAGGAGTCGCCCCCTAGTGGTCAGGAGATAATGCAGGTTGTAAGACTTCCACATCGGCTTCAGTGGGCAGAGGCACTGAGGTTGCACGATACCATTACAATCATTTTTGCTAAACTCTAGATGCTGCTCATTAGGCTTGCTGTGGTAGTCTGTCTTACAGATGTCACACACTGTTGTACCTATAATTTAAGCTCATCAACTCAATGCTTTTGATCAGGTAGTATTTGAATCAAGAAAACGATTATTATGCGTCAGTTATGTATCTAATCAACATTTAGGTAAATATACGTATCAGATTGGATTAGATACTCAATATTAAAGTCAAAACAGCAGCGCTGCGTCACATCGCTTACCGCCATCTTCTCCGTGACGGCTGACTTCTGCTTGTCGCTCAGCTCCTGCTCTATGATAGACTCATGGAGCTGATTCAGGATCTGTGTGGCTGCATAGCCTTCATCCACCATGTTCTGACGGGGAGACGTTCAACATTTCAATATTTTAAAGTCTTTTGTCCTGAACGAGTAAGAACATAAAACCGCGTCACACTAAACAAGAGTGCCGCACATTGGTCAGAACACCTACCCTGACGGCAACCTCTAGTTTCTCAAATGTGCCTGTGAAGCAGATCTGGAGCAGGTTGTCAATCATCTTGGGAGGGACGACCTGCAGTGAAAGAGAACGCGACAACAAGATGACACGACTGCTAAATAAAAATAAAAATCAAGTCTCCTATTTGACAGCAAGAAAGACGTCTCACCCCGGCTATGTCGAGGACAGCTCTCTCTGTGATCTCCCGGTCCATGTTGAGGCGAGCAGCACTCTGGAGGAAGGTTATGGCTTTCCGCAGGTCTCCGTCAGACACCCTCACCAAGGCTGCTATGCTCTGGATGAAGAGAGACAGTTGAACATCGACTTCACCAGCTGAACAGAGAAGGCAGTCGCTGTTCTCTGCCAGACCTGGAGCCCAAAGAGAACCTGCAGGCTGCAGTTACACGCATGAAGCGTGTGCTGTTAAGTGGCCGGTGTAGACCGCAGCATTTGGTTAAAAGAAGAAGTGAATGTGTTCCATGAGACATGTGTGCAAAGGTTGAGAAACGGAGCTGAAATGCATGCTGCATAGAAAAACAATTCCCAAACATTGTTTAGTTGACGAACTGTTCAAACCAACAGAACTAGGCAGGATGAACAGGAGGGATACAGCGCCTCTCTAAATGAGACTTAGATTATACTAAATGAGTTGAGTGAGTTCGTCAACAGATGTTTTCATATAGTTTTGCTGTTGTTATAAATGTGGCCCCATTTACTTCAATTCATCAAGTTTTTAGATTCACCCTCGAGGCATGAGAGACTTCCTGAAGACTTCAAGGTAACAGTGTGAGTAACTGACGCACAAATGGTCGTTTGGGCGGTGAAGTAATCTTTTAAGTGAATTTGTGGCAGTGACCAATCTTATTCTTGTACTTTCAAGGATTCAAGGATCATGGTCATTGTGCAACACGAAATGCAGTTGTAGCCCATTTACTACAGAAGAACAAACAGTATTGCATTCCTGTAGTGCATCTTCTCTGAGGTGTGAAAGAAGTTCACAGCTGATCCAGACCTGTAGTCATGAACAGAGGGAAACATACTCATTTGACCTGAAACCAGAATGCCTTAGAGCAGGGGTCTCAAACTCATCTTCAGTCTGGGCCACAACAGCATCACGGTCGCCCTCAAAGACTGTGTAAATGTAACTCCTCCTAACATGTTGGTAAATAATGTCTCTGCATTTGATTATTGTTTATTCAAGTGTTAAAATATTGTACATGCAGTTATATAAATGTAAAAATATATTCAAGCACATTTCTGTTATTATAACTTAAATCCTTTTAATTTAGGGTTAAACCCACATTACTCTATCAAACTTTAAAGAAAATAGCAAAGACAAATATCAAACACAAGTTATTACAATAACTTTGTTCAAAGCTTAAAATCCTTTCAAAGGTGCGTTTGCACAATCCCACGTGAAGTATTTCATGTGTTGTAAAGCCACGTTTAAAGTCTTCAATGTACTCACAATACATTTCTATGTTAAATGTAGAGTAACCAGCCAAAGAGCTGCTTCTATGACTGTGTTTAAGTATCTCATCATTATGACTATTTGTATTCTCAAGTCTAACTTTTAACTCTTTTTTAACGGGCCACATAGAATGACGTGGCGGGCCTGGAGTTTGAGACCCCTGCCTTAAAGAATAGGTTCACATTTTTTCAAGTCTGTCTTTAAATATATAGTCGGGCCCATGAGTGTTTTTTCTAGCTGTAATTATTCTTCCTGTTCATACTGGCCAGTTGATCAGTGAGTCAGCTGTTCATAGATACGCTCTAATTCACTTATGAGATGAGGATTTCTGATCGGCTCAATGAATCATTTACCTCTTTGGTGTACTTGAGGTTCTCCTTCTCACAGATCTCCAGCAGGCGCCCTTCTTGGATCTGATTGGCCAGAGGTTTGAAGCGGAACTTGGAACACCTGGAGGTCAGCGGCTCAATAATCCTGGAGAACACAGACACAGTGGTGAGGAGCGGTCACACAGAGAGTTTGTGTTTGCGTGTTCACGATGGGTCAGCCCACCTGCTGATGTAGTTGCAGATGAGGCAGAAGCGTGTGGTGCGGGACTCCTTCTCCATGGTTCGCCTGAGAGCGGCCTGAGCCGGTGCCGTCATGGAGTCCGCCTCGTCCAGGATGATGATCTTAAAAGGAGGACATGGCTTCCCACTGCGAATGTAGCAAAACACAGTGACGGGAGGTTACAGCAGTAGTAGACATTTAGTGAGAGCGATACATCTGAAAACGATGAAGGTACATTCAGATGGTTGTTACACAGCAACTCTCAGGAAAACTGCCCTGTATTTGAGCATTTGAGCTATCAACACTGACTCACTCTGGGCGAGTCCCGGCCACGGTGAGCTGAGCAAAGTTCTTCACCTTCTCCCTGACAACCTGGATGCCTCGCTCGTCGGAGGCATTGAGCTCCAGCACTCTCTGTCTGTACAAGTGTGGACTGGAGGAGAGACGACAGCAGAGGACGACGGAATTCATACAAGAGAAAGCAGGCGAATGATCAAACCAACACTAAAGCCTTCTGGTGATGCCAAGAGCTGAAACGCCTGCTCGCTCACCCATAAAGTTCTCTGGCAGCAGCCAGGATGGTGGAGGTCTTTCCTGTTCCAGGAGGGCCATAGAAGAGCAGGTTGGGAAGCTGTGATTGAAACAAAACACGAGTGAGACGATGTCTTCATGGCTTTGTAGAACTACAGAAAGACTGCAGGATTTAGATAGATTATGTGAGCACTGGTTTATTTTCCTTTGTTCACTAAATGCCTTTTCTTTTCTCTGTAATTTGTGTTAGTATGTGCTTGTTATGATCAATTTAGATGATGTAATTGTGTACCACGAATTCTGGATATATGATTTCATCACAAAATGATTCCCTTGAAAGGCAATAAATGATCATTTTGAATTATGGCCTGGCTCTACATTGTAGTATATTTAGTCCCACATTCACCGTCCAATCCTCACTCGAGCAGCACCCGTGGGTGGAAGACTTGGTCTTCAGTAGGACGCGATGGGTTTTGGGGCTCAGTGCACAGGAAGTGAAGTCATAAGGTTTGAGAGATGGACTGATGCATTATTGGTTTTATTCTTTTCATGGGATTTGTTCACAATAAGAACAACTTTGAATCATACTGGTCTTATCTTTTAAAAAATATATATCTTTTTACAATTTTCACGTAAGAAAAGTGTAAAATCCAGCCTTTAAACAACACAGTAGCCATTTAGGGCTCGACAGTAACGGTTGCAAACCAATTCTTGGCTTTTGTTTGTCATCAGTGGCAACCAATTTTTAACACGTGCTGGGCAACGATTACAATTTGTTAGCGGCAGCAGCAGGAAGAGAAGGAAGAGACGCCACACAAACAGCTGTTCACCGCTCGCTGCCCGGTTCTTGTGTTACAAATGTCCGCTTAACAATCATAAATAAAACTGCGTTAATGCGCGATAAAATAATTGCCGGCATTAATTAATTAATGCGTTAACGTGATAATAACGCGTTAACTTGCCCAGCACTAATAAATAGATATGAAATAGGTAAATGGACTGTACTTGTATTTCTCTTTTCTAGTCTTCAGACCACTCAAAGTAATTTAACACTACATGTCATCATTAACCCATTCATACACTGATGGGAGGAGCTACCTGCCCATCAGGACTAACTAACATTCATGCTCCACACAATAAATACATTTTCAATATTTGTGTTGCATTAGTGACATTTAAACACTGCTGTTAAAGTGAATTCAATTACATTGATTTTGTATAGCCCAAAATCACAAATTTGCCTCAGAAGGCTTAACAATCTGTACACATATGACATCCTCTGTCCGGAACCCTCACATCAGAACAGGAACAACTCCCCCAATAAACCCCGTACAGGGAGAAAAGAGGAAGAGACCTTAGAGAGCAACAGAGGAGGATCCTCCATCAGGATGGACAGAAGTGTGATAGATGTCATGTGTACAGAACGAACATCATAATAGAGTTACAACACATTCAATGCATATGACAGAAATGATTCATATAATGAGAGCAGTAAGCAGAATAATGTTTTTTCAGTTTTGGCAACCAAAAGCCGATGCCTCGGTGCCAGCCTGGCAACCACTTTTAAAAGTTAGTCTGATACGTACATCTGCTCCTTCCAGAGACTTCTTCAGAACTGCTACCACCTCCTCCTGGAAGGCCACCTCAGCAACACACTTTGGCCTGCTGGATTCACAAAAACACAGCCTGTTATTTATCGAGCGCGTTATGTGCTGGGGATTCATCCTCAGCCCGCATTATATACACTCAGTGGTTGCTGTATTAGGAACACCTGTATACAGCAGCCCTGCCATTACTTGTATTTTTAATGTTCAGTTTTTGGTCACATTGTTGAAAATGTGTAAATTACATGTTCTGTTTAAAACGGAGGTCATAGTGAGGGGTGGTGTTGTACTGGACTACATTATATGAGATGTGTTTCTATTTGTTCGTGTTTCTATGTGAAACTACTAAATATAACACAGAGCAGAACAACTATGATGCTAAAACATCATTTCACTACACAGACTGTGATGCTAACAGTTAACAGCTACACAGACTGTGATGCTAACAGCTACACAGACTGTGACATTAACAGCTACACTGTATCGATCTAAGGTGACTCCAGGTAGCCAGCTTGCGCTTGCTATCTTGTAGTGAATGTAACAGTTTTACAGGCTGAAAGAAATACTGTGCACACTCTGCTTTTTGGCAAGGTGTCATCTCTTGTTATGAGAGATAAAGACAAAACGGGGGCGACTCAGTAGTGAGCAGCATTCAGTCTGTCCCGATCTGCTATGTAGCTAACGCTAGCTAGCCAGCAAGGTGAGGAGTCTCACAGTAAGCTGCTCCTTACTCTGGTGGCATCTGATTCTTCAGTGCCGAGTGCTTTTTTGACCCTGTTGTGGTTCACACTTACTATTTTTCTACCCATGGAATAGGCTTGTCTTTCTTCTCTGTACTGGGCCCTGCTGCTGCCTTGTCTTTCTGAGGTCTGGTAGACTGAACAGCTGCTCCTTTCAGAAAGGCCTGCATGACTCCTCCTGCAGCAGAATCACACAGGGACAAACAGGCATAAGTGTCAGCACAGATACCCCTGCTGGCCACACTCACTCGGCTCCGGTTCAGGTCGTGCACAATGCTGATGATCAGCTCATCTGTCACAGTGATCACACTAACCAGCAGAGGCGGCTGAGTATACAGTCAGAATACCACGTCGCATTTACAACTTTGTGATGAACACAACACCACTGAGCACTGCATTGCATACAATGTGGAAGTGAAACGTGGTTTGCTCAAGTGCCAAACTCCATTTAAAATAAAATAAAAACGTCTGATATCACCAAATAATTCCATCAGTTATTCCTACAATACGATCTCAACTTTAACGTCAGTTTGACGTGTTTGATTGGAAGAGTGACAGTCAACACGTTTCATTTTACAATGGATGACTCAGTTATTCAGAGAACACCGTTAGAGGCTGGTAGCGAGCAGTAGAGTTAACGGAGCTCACAGTAATCTCAGTCACGTTCTATGAAGCGTGTCTTCATGTTAGCTGTGAATTCAAAGAGTAATGACTCGGTTCTGACTCTCCATGTAGAGAACGAACATGTTCTAACGTTACCGTTGTCGTTTAGCATTCAAATGACACATTATCAGTAACTTATTTGCAATGAAATACATTGTAGCTAGCATTACACATAATGGTAATGCTAGCTACAATGACTTAGCTAGCTGATAGCTGGCCTGTTTACTGTTAGCCAATAGTTAGCTGTTGATTCCGCAGATAGACACAAAGCACTTACTTTATATCTCAACCACTGTTCCGATAGAATATCCCACTGTCAGAGTTTATAGCAAGGCCTAACAGGGATGCTGCTTCTGATGACTGTCCGCTTGTTGACATGTGTAAGAAGCGGCGCTCTTCCCGCTCTGACAGAGAAAGTAACTTCCGCCGACGACATTTCGTGGCATCCAATCAGATGCCGCGGATGCTGGAGTTGGTCCTCCCTTTCCACACTGACGTCTCCTCCCATTCCTTTCTTCTCTTTTTTCTCTCTCCTCTCTTGTTCCCTACTCTGATCTCCTCTCCCTATAAGCTATTTCACCCCCCCCCCATCTCCTCTTATTATATTCACAACTATTTATGAAATACATTCATAAAAAAATGTCCCTCTATATCTATCTATCTATCTATCTATCTATCTATCTATCTATCTATCTCTATCTATCTATCTATCTATCTATCTATCTATCTATCTCTATCTATCTATCTATCTCTATCTATCTATCTATCTATCTCTATCTATCTATCTAAATCGGAGTTTACTAAAAAGCAAAGGTCAACAATGTTCCCCATTTGAGCACAACACTGCTTTAACTGGCTGAATCACCATACTGGGTACAGCACACATCACCCAGCTTCATGTTCTGCTTGTGTTGTGTGAAAGCCTTCAGCAGGGCCTGTAATTGGCTGGCAGAGTGACAGGTTGAGGCTGAGTGCAGATGTCTCTGGCTAATGGTTGTCTCCCAGGAAATCCCCACAGTCCCAGTGGACATGGGCTTCACGGAGAGATGCTTAGTGTTTCTGCCTGGCATTGTTGGCTCTCATCAAAATGTGGAGCGGGATCAGCAGAGCAGCCTGGTAGCAGAGAATGAACCCAGGCAGCCAAAGCATGAATGAGGAATGATGGGTGGAGGCTATTGATTTGTTTTGTTTGAGCTCTGGTGAGGCTAATGATGGTGAAACACTTAGAAAAGATACTGTCCTTTCAACCTTCAAACAATGTTGTTCAAAAAAACTAAAACAATGTTATGTGTGGTTTCCCCTACCGTGAATCTAATTAAACTAATACTTCAGTTTATGGATTCAATGTTCCACCTGCTCCAATCCATGTACTTCCAGTCACCAGGATTTCCCCCAAGAGCCTATTAACCCCCACCCAATCCATCCACCCTCCCCCGGCCTCTGCGTCTCTCCCTCCTCCACCCTGCAGGCAGGTACAGCAGCCCTCTGATTCGTTTTCCGTCTTTGTGACTCAGCTTCTCCACGAGAGCAAACAGAGCAGCATCAAGGCAGCAGCAGCATCAGCAGCAGTGCTTTCCAACCCGGAACCTGGGGAGTGTCCCTGTCAGTGGAGTTGAATCAAGGTTCCCCACACTTCCAGAGGAGCAGCCTGTCATTTTTCTAGGTTTGGCATGTCTCAGACGTTTGTTGGAGTAATTTCCCCTTTTTTTTTTTGCTGTGAGGATTATTGTGTTTGAGGCTTCTTCCTTGTGGATATTGCAGCATCATGAAAAGAACTGTCTGAGTGGTTGATGTTTCTTCCCCAATAACTGGCCAGTTTGATGGAGGAGAAAGAAATTGTCTCTTTTATTCACTGACTTTTTGTTTTTTATTGTCTGCTTGATAAATGAACTTACCACTTTGTTCACTAAACAGAGACTGACCTCTTATGTTATTTACTGACTGGCTGAGCTACCTGCTGTTTTATTCCCTGACTCTCTGTCTTGGTTATCACCTGTGCCTGTTTGCCAAGCGGGATTATTTTATATGCAAGTTTGCTATTTTGCTGACAGGCTGGGAGTGGCATCATCATCGTCACCCTCTGGCTTTGTGATTGTTTGGATTTTAGAAGAAGGGTGATGAAGGAGAGGAGAGGCTCCATGTAAGGAAAACTCAAAGAAGAAAGGACTAGAAACAAGAAACGGCAGAGAGAGAAGAGGAGGACAAAAAAAAAACTCTCACAGGAGAAAACTGGATTAGGGAGCAAAAGGAGGGAAGATTGTTGGGGAAAGGAAGGGTGACGGGAGGAGGCGTGGCAGCGGAGAGAGAGGCAAGATAGAGCGGCGAGATAGAGCAGGGTGGAGGCAACCCCACACCCTGAGATGCTGTGCTGGCTGAGAGAAGACGAGATGTCGGTCCAGGAGCTGCTACAGAGGGTGCAGTGTGTCATCACTCATGTCGGTAAGTCGTCACATTTCTCCACTATTCTTTTCCTCCTCATCTTCCTCCTCATATTTCACAGATGGTTAGATCTGAGACGAGCTTTTGCTTCCGCTGGGGGGGAAATGAACGTGGGAGCCCGTTGAAGTGTACAATGCGCTTTCAGGTTGTATGTTGTTTTTCTGGTAATCCGTGAATTGGTTGAACATGTGAAGAGAAGCAGAGCAGATGAGAGCGAGGCAGGGAATCTCCGTCCTCTCATCAGGACCACTGAGTGAAGGGGACGCAGAGGGATGCTCTGCACATGGGCAGAGGAGAAAGTATGTCAGCAGGATAGAACAGGAGAGCCTTTAAGTGTGATCAATGTTGATCTTTCTGTGGTTATAACATATTCCACTGTGTTTAGTCTATCAGGGGATTCTCTATTATGCCTCATACATTCACTGTAAATGAGATTAGTAGTATGTGTTAACATTTATGCTAGTGCATGACTAGAAATTCTGCTAGTGCGATTTACAATCTGACATTACACTTTTCTATCCTATATACTTGTCTCTCCTTTTTTCCTTCTCCTTCCATCTCTCCTTTGCTCTTTTTTCTTTTCCTCGTCTCTTCTCTCCATTGCTCATGTTCCATTTCCCTTCTCTCCATCCCCTCTGCATCTCCACCATTCCTCCCATCCGTCCCCTCTGTCCTCTCGCCTCGCTGTCATCTCCCTTTCCTCCCTCCGTCCTTTTTTCCTCCTGCGCTTCCTCGTCCTCTCCCTCTCTGCATCCGGTTCATTTTCTCCCGACCGGTTGGGAAGTAGGTTAATGTGCCATGCCGGAGACTGTCGCACGGCATCCTCCATCACTGCACTTCCTGCATTGCACAGCTAGGGGAGCGAGGGGCAGGGGGATGGAGGAGGGCTTGTGCAGATCGTAACTATGGAAACTAAGCTAGCTTCTGTGGAGCAGGGGGCTCTGCATTGATTTGTTGGGAGCCTGGCTCACATGGGATGCTGCTGCGTAAAGGTGTTAGTTAAACTGCATATTTGTTTCTTTCTGTGGATGGGTGTATTTCTCACTTATATTACACTTTCACCAAACACCTTGACTCCTTCAGCAGAGGAAGATCATTTCAGCCCCACTGCAGTATAAATGATCTCTTTTGTTTTGTTTATTGGCAGTGGATTTTCATCGGACAATTACAAATGCTTTAGCTCGTGCCTATTTTTAGAATTATACATCACAAGCCGGTCCTCCTTCAATCACGATTGGTATACGATCGACGAAGTGTCCTTGAGCTGCTGACTGGGCGCTTTACAGCAGCTCACTGCTCCTAAGTGTTTAGGATGAGTTAAACACCATGGATGTGACTCTTGAAATGAAGTACTTACAGAAAAGAAAGAAACAAGAGAGCAAAAAACAACAACAAAAAAACAACCAGAATAAACAAAAACCCATCCGGGTTCAAATTCATTTCCATTAGATTCATCATCAAGACAGCCATCTTTACCTCGCTTTAACACTTTGATCAATGGGATCACTAATTAATAAACAAGTAAATAAACAAGTAAATAAACAAACAAATAAATAAATAAATAAAATGAACTCTTTGGAAACTATCATTTCAAATAAAGTTCTGTGGGTTTGAACAATGTTTGTAAAGGGAGCTCTTTATCCATAATGGTGATGGTATACTAGACGGATATGTAAAGGCTTTGGCACAATGACCATCAGAAGCGTCACATCACAAAGTGCTTGAATGAACAACATTTACAGTTTAGTTTGAAAGACTCATTGAACAGAAAAGAGCTGGAGTCAAAACTACGCCTGATGATCAGGAACCTGGAGAATTCAGGAAAGTTGAGTGTCTCTCTACATACCCGTTTCTATTTTTCTGTCCTTCCCATCAAGACAGTGTTGTTTATTCACCAGCAGGGAGCTCACTTGATCCTGTTTGAAACTCACAGCTATTTCCAGGACTACAGGGATCCTGATCATGGGAATCTTCCTCCCCTTCTTCACTTTAAAACCTTTTCTCTAATGTCTTTAGTCCCTTTGAAGACAGCCTGTCGTCTGATTGGCATGTTGTCCCATCATTAGTGGAACACACAGAGCAGGAGGAGCTACAGGCTCAAACGATGGGACATCACTGATATAACTGGACCTGATAGCGCTCCTCGCTGTGTGTTAAATCACTGGAGATTGATCATGGGACGCTCTCTTCATATTGTGTGACTGACACATCCTGCACTGTTATACTGCAATTAGCTCAGCTCTTGACAGTCAGCCGTGGCTTCCTGATTTAAAAAGAAACCTGGCTGGCTAATTTGTTGAGAAACAAGTTTCAGCATGCAGTTGTTGTTTTTCCATTTCCATTAGTGTACAGATGATAAAAGAGAGATATCATGTGTTCATTAGTCAGCTTTAGAAGTGCTTCAAGGCACATTTAGTTTCCCCCTCCTGCTCTAGCACTTATAGGCTAAGCAGCCATATATTAATATAATATAACATTATATAATATAATATCATTTGATGCTGCTTGCTGCAGCAGAATGCGAGATTAGCCCTGGACACTATCTCTCTCTCACACACACACACACACATCACATGATCCTCCTAGTGGGGATAATAAAGCACCAGAACACTTATCTACTGTAAAATTAAATATATTGTAAGAATACAAAATAAACTAAATAGTAGCAACATACTCCAACATTATGGCACAATGACTATCTAGCTCATATCCTTTACTGTACATTAGTAGTGTAAGTAGACTTTCTAGTGTACACTGTTAGAGAAGCTTCTATTGTTGCCTATTCTATCGTGTTATTCATTATATGGTGTGTCTTGACTGTCTCAGACACTGTGTCTTTAACAAGTATACACCCAGGACTACAATTCCCCTGATGTTTAGCCACACAAGTTCAGGCAGTGGTGGGCCGTCAGGGCATGCAATGCCTTCTCTGTTGGCCTAAACAGAATCACAAAGTTAGAGCTATTTTATAATTTAATATTTTTTATTAAATACACTACATGTATTGTAATTTATTATTTTCCCATTATCTTATTTTCTCATTGCACAGCTACTGTTTTCCTCAGTTGCTCTGCTTCCAGTGCAGCTTGTTTTAAGTAGAGCTTTTATCCAATCAGATTTCACCTCTGTGTCTCTAGGTAGAAGAGAGGCCCGAGGCCTGCAGACTCACCAGTGAATCCATGTGCAGTTTAAGTGAATGGGGACGATATTGTTGATTGTGTTCAACCAATCAGATCTTTAGTTTGACATGTTGGCCGTATTCTTTGACGTGTCAGAGCTGCTAGCTGGCCTACAAGTACGTCAGCATTACGTGCAGCTCAGTGTCCAGGCGCAGCTCTGCAGTGAGGTGCAGCGTGCGCTGTGATTGGTCAGTGGGCGAGCACCTGACAATCGAGTTCAAATTGAAAGATATGGAAGAAATTATGACATTTTTTGCGTTTTGTTTGGTGTAGATTATAATTTTTTTTACCTAGCTTTGTTTTTTAACACTCAATGGCTGAAAAAGGAGAAACGGATTTGTGAGTTGGGATTTAACCGTGGGATTAAACTCTTTGTCAACAAAGAAAGGAGGATGGAGTTTGTCTTTAAGTGAACAGCATTTGGTAAGTCAACTGTGTTTGTTTTTTTACATCTAATATCTGAATGGCCCTTGAGTGTGTAGCAGAATGCATGTTGCTGCTGTTGTTTTCCCGTTAAGCTAGTTAGCGTAGCCTCCCAGAACACTCGCGGAGCCCCAGCTGTTTTTGTTGTGGTTTTTTTCGTTCAGAGGTCACACAGACCGTTGTCTCCTAGTGAGCGCAGAAAACATTATATTTCCTACAATTTAAGCTTCTGTATTTTCCAAATGCACTAGTATTATTCAAACGTATTGTTCGGTTCGTAAGCCTCATACCGAACGGTTTAATACGAATACGTGTGTTGTTACACCCCTAGAAACAAATAACCGTAGCTGTGGCGCCATCATGAGGTTATTAGGTGGTGTTTCAGCTACAGGACAGCACTGAAGGCCCAGGTATAAAATGCACGGCCCACCACTGAGTTTAGGTGATAGACAGGCTGATAAGTGATGCTCATTGAACCTGCTGCTGCCTTGAAGAAGGGCTCTGCTTGCTAATTAAACTGATCTTTGCACAGATTTGAGCATGCAGATTGTCACGGGGCATGGTGGAGGACTCAAACGCAGACCAGGCAGAGTAGCGTGTAGAAGTGGTTTAATGAACAATTCAAAACAAACAGCAGACTTACAGGCACAATGGGGCATCCACGGACGAGACACGGGAAGAGGGGAGGAAATCCAGCAGGACAGGAAACAGGGCAGGCAGACAGGGAAACCAGTAACTGGACAAGCCGAACGGGCGGGTAGACATTGCAAGAATCTGGCAAGGAATGACTGAGGGGCAGGAGCTTATGTAGGGGGAAGAACAGGTGAGAGGAGTTGTGCTGATGAGGGGGAAGTGCTTGATTAGTGATCAGAGGCAGGTGAAGGGAATTAGGCTGAGGGAGTGACTGACAGGTAGAGTGGAGTAACACAGACACACAGAACACAGAGGCAAAGCCTAATCGTGACACAGATACTTTCTTTCACTCAGCTTAACAGACTTTAGCTTCAACACCTCAGCTAAATCTGAGACCAGGTGAGCTGTGTTTGCTTGGGAAAGGGATGTGTGGGACTTGCTTGTTGTGTGCTTAGGTCAGTAGTGTTAGAATATGTATCGTAGTGGCTTCATGACATTTACTGTTAAACACAGCACTAAGTTAGCAGCCGCACATTATTTTTTCCACATATTTTCCATCCATCATTATGTTTAGCGACTCTGTCAGACGAAGGGGTTCTTGAGATCGAAGCATCATTTTCACACATCTGCACTCACTGATGGACTCAGATAATCTATCACAACTCCACTCTTTGTGCTGACATACATAATGATGAGATCAGCTGGGTTGGACCCAGTGTGCTTATGTAGAAGAGTAGAGTTGTTTGCTGCCTAGTTCGTGCTCTGAATCCCGTCAATAACATTTAAGCATTTCAGTGTGTTCTGAGGTGTTGTTGAAAACCACACGTCTTTGTGAATTTATCACATGTGGAATATGTTTCATGCATGATACGATTTCACATGATGTCTTACATTTATAGGCTATTATAAATTATTATGTTTATGTCTACACCATGCTAATTTATCACATACCAGATACAGTGTAGGGCAATTTCACATGCAGTGGTTTTCCCGCATTTGATAAACATGTGACACACATTTATTTTCCTATGTCATGGCAGACATCATATAGAAATAAGATGTATGTAAACATGTCTTTAAATGGGATGGCTTTCTGGTGATCTATTTAAAAATGGATTTCCAGGCTTTGCAGTAAAATCTCTATAGGAACTCATCTTCCCTGTGCTTTATGTGTATTACAGGAAATCTGTTATTGCTCTAGTATTATTATGATGACATCAACTCCCCCTCCTCTGCACATCCACACCCGGACACAAAAGCCCCCTCTGTCCGCTATTGGTGGTCGATGACATCACAGCAGCACCAGGATGTGTCATAGAGCCTCGTCCCTCATGATTAATTCATGAATGTACAGCCGCTTTAAGGATGCCTGATCTAAAATGGCCCCTCTCGTCCCACTGAAGCGTGCTGTCAGGATGATTAGTGCTAAGGCCTGCAGAAAAGAGCCGCTGCTCAGACAGACAATCGTATTCTTGTTATTTAAAGCTCCCTTGAACTGAACCCCCCCCCCCCTCACAGTGCTGCTCAGTCTGTGAGCTGCTCCTATACTGGTGGTTTATCAAAGCAGGGTGTGTTACAGGGGCCTCACCAGTGACCTTCAGACTGTCCGGTGCAAAAGGTCAGGCTGTAGGGAGAGATGATGCCGAATGTTGCGGTGTTTTGTTGCCCAGGGCAACTGAGAGGGTGGGAGAACAATATGTCTTTGAGTGTGAAGGGAAAGTCCTGTCCTTACTGAAAGTATAAATCTATATCATTTCCACCCATAATGCTGGATTCTTGGAGACCCCCTCAAGGTAGAAGGAGTCTGTCACATAGAGACACCGATTCATTAACACCACAACTACAGCTCTGTGTGGTAGAATGAGGATGAGATAACCATGTAAACTGGGTATATGAGCGTAGAAGGGTCATGTCAACAGCAGTAAATGAATGTCATTTGAAGGAAACATAGTGTCAGAAAGTAAGATGAGTTTGAGGAATTTGAAGAGCACCTGTTGTCTCCTTGTATTACAGTATAATGGACTAACCCTGTTGAGAACTTCAGTCATTTGCTGAAATTACTGAAGCAGAATCTCAAAGGAATCTTTTGAGACTTTTTCTTTGCGCATTTCATCTAAATAGTTCATACATTTCTGTGAGAGAGAGAGGGGAATAAAGGAAGGGATGATAACCATGTCTGGCTAATGGCCACAACATGTTGGCTTCAAAGGCTTTTGGTGCTGCACACGTGTTTCACAGATGTTGGAAGCCGTTGTTGACGGAAAAGCAGTGTCTGTACTTGCCTGGGTGCTGGGTGTTCGTACTGTCGGCAGGATCAGACGACATCTTGAGGAAACAGAGCATCGTGGTAATTACAGGTAAAATGAGTGAGCTGGTATGAAAGAAAAACAATGTTGGTGTTATTGTAGTTGACCGATGCATTGAGTCATAGAGTAAATCATATTTAGGGACTGACAGAATCTTCTTGGAGTTCTGTCTCCTAAAAATAATGTTCCCATCTAACAAAACTGCATTGTGAATTACGATAGCAGGGAAGCATATTTTGTCATCACAAATGAGTTTCAAATGAGTCCATGCAGGGAGGTGGATGGATCAAAACCCACAGGGTTGTCACCAAGGAGACCGTAGTTTGTGTCCAATATGAGCCGAGTCATTCTGTTGTGTTTTTGTTTTCTTTGTCGTGGTCATTTTCAGCCAAACCATGATGTGTTGTTGTTTTATAAACCTAACCACGTAGTGTTGTAGCATTGTTTTGTTGTTTTGTTTCAATTTACAACGTGTTCTAAAACTGCGTTCGTAATCTGGGAAATATGTTTCACTTGATTCGTCATGAATCAATTTTGTAGCAGACAGGGTTGCACCTTGTTAGGGCGGAATACCCAACCTGACCCACCAGGTTTGTGGGTCAACCACCAAGTTCCATGTGAACATGGAGGTTTATGCATTTGTTTAGTTTTTCTTGTTGCACTGTACTTTCCCCGCTGTGGGACTAAGAAAGGATTATCTTATTTCATGAGCAGGAACTTACATGCCGTCCCTGACATGTCCAAAACCAACACTAGAGGGGAACTCCTGTGGGGGTGCATCATCATGGAGGAAATAACATAGGGAGGTTTTCTCACCATCAACAACGACTGTAACCTCAGGTGCTCTGCTCTGATAGCTGCTGGGGGGTTTGTGGTATTACCCAGAGGACAACCCCCCCCCCCCCCCCCCCCCCCCCACCATGACGGCACAGCTGTATTCTCTCTGCTTCCTCTTCCTGCCTCTGGTAAGGGGGTGGTGGTGGAGAAGGGTGGGTCACCATATCCTTCGGAAAGCGTTTGTCTTTGGTACTGTCAGATGGACTGAGGCCAGCTGACCAGCGCTGCTCAGAACAACGCAGCTGAACAATAGAACTGATCCACTGGACCACGAGAGAACTGGGATTTCACAGTCTTTGTAAGCAGGTCAATCCTGAGCAGATCAAGTGGGCCAAGTGGTGTTGACTGACTGCAGACCAGTCTGGCTGGAGGAAGCCGGGCCAAATAGAAACCTTTCTGGTTTCAATACACTGGTTGTGTGCAAAGGTGGACGTGTTCACTTAAACCAGCGGTCTCAAACTCAAGGCCCGCCACGTCATTTTATGTGGCCCACGAATCCGCCAGCAACAACAACAAAAAATAATAATGAAAAGTTAGACTTGATAATAAAAACATCCCCATAGTCGAAGTTATGAGATAGAAAGTCATAATGATGAGATACTTAAACACACAGTCATAGAAGCAGCTCTTTGGCTGGTTACTCTACATTTAACATAGAAATGTATTGTGAGTACATTGAAGACTTTAAACGTGGCTTTACAACACATGAAATACTTCATGTGGGATTGTGCAAACGCACCCTTGAAAGGATTTTAAGCTTTGAACAAAGTTATTGTAATAGCTTGTGTTTGATATTTGTCTTTGCTATTTTCTTTAAAGTGTGATAGAGTAATGTGGGTTTAACCCTAAACTAAAAGGATTTAAGTTATAATAACAGAAATGTACTTAAATATATCTTTACATTTATATAACTGCATGTACAATATTTAACACTTGAATAAACAATAATCAAATGCAGAGAAATTATTTACCAACATGTTAGGAGGAGTTACATTTACACAGTCTTTGAGGGCGACCGTGATGCTGATGCGGCCCAGACTGAAGATGAGTTTGACCCCTGACTTAAACAGAGGGCATGTGTGAGTCACCGTGCTGATGCTTGCAGATGTGGGCAGACCTTCACACTCACATGGAAAGTGTACATCCTCAAGTCCTCAATGCCATCCATAACACACACATGAGTGTCAGCATGAAGCATCTTCTTGTTTTCACCACCTGTCAAACATTTCATTATTTTCTCTCTCAAGAACCAGATGGTAACAAGCATCCTTTAGTAACACAATCACCACATCTTTCCCTTGAAAGCACAGTAGTTTACCCTACAAATGATGAGATTATTTCTAATAATGGGAACACAAAGCATGAAACCAATTTCTAAATTCATACATTCTTTGTTTTTCAGAATATGAAAGAAATCACAGCATAACCATCGATTGTTTCCTTCAAAAACATGTCCTTCAAATAAGCTGTTTATCCTCTTAGAGGAATTCAGTCGTACAGCTCTCAGGGTAGAAATTCCTGCTTTACTGTATGTTTGCTGTAGGAAACTAAATGAGAACCGGACGTAACTCGCTGAAAACAATCCTCAACTAATGGACTATGTCCTCCTGTTTAAGTCACATTTGTTAAAATCTGTTTTAGGAAATGACCATGAAGAATTCTCAGTTTGATACTGATGCCTCTATAATGACCTACATCAGTAAAGAACATCATCAGTGAGAAGACGTTCATATAGTTATTGTTAATGCTCATCATTGGTGCGACTGAGTCAGATTCCGGCGAAAACAGTCAAAATCATACAGGTTCTGTAGAAGTGCCTCCTGCAGCGTCAGATTGCTGGGCCCGCTGTCAGACCCTGCTGCAGTAAGAGCTTTTCTGAAGGGAAGCTTCCACTTCCACAAACCAACACTTGTGTCCAAAACAATGCCAAAATCAACACAAAATGAAAGCTTTAAAGTCGGGGTTCATTAGGATTTGATGGGCCTTTAATTGTATACAGCGACCCCTAAAATAGATTACGTAATAAACAAATGTACTGTCATTGTGCATGAAAACACAGATAGTGGCCATAAAGCAAAAGTGCCACTGTATGATAAACTCTAATATAGTCCTGGGCGTTGAATACAGATGCTTTTCCCCATCCATTTCAGACGAGCCGTGTCAGAGATATCTAGAAAGCAGCTTGTTCAAAATAATATCTGGCTGAACAGTGAGTGGAAAACAACAGCTGTTCCTCTCAGCTGTGGGAGCAGTGTGCTCATCGATGATTCAAGTGCTGAAGGTAACATGAACCGGCACAGACTGCTGGCAGACATGGCTCATTACTCGTTCATGTGCTCATGGTGTGGATCCTCACGGGACGCTGACTTTGAATGTTTGGTTCATCATTTCAAGTCTGTGGTGTTCTACTGTTTCCACCTGGAGGTAGCCAAGGCCTGCGCTGATGTAAGCCATGATGTGATGGAGCCTCCTCCCTGCAGCTGATGATTACAGGACACCGTTAGGACGGCCGATGATGGATAAAGTCACTGCTGTTGAATAGGACCAGCTCGTTCAGGCTCCATCACCAGACAGTCATCTTATGGAAGTGTTCTGGAACGAGACACCGAATCCCTACAGGCTCCACCCTGCTCTCCTTCCTCCACCTCTTTGAGTGTCACCTCAATATTTATGCCAAAGCTAGGCTAGCTGCGTGCCGTCGCAATTCTTTTTTTAAAACTACTTCTATTCTTCTATTCTTGGAGCCAACACTATCAGATTCACTTTGACTTGCTGTCAAGGCAACCTGCTATGAGATGGAACATGAGGAAATCAAGCAGTGACAAGAAAGTGTGCACATTGACTGAACAGCAGCTGTGTCGAGACTCAAACCAAAACCCCACTTTCATCACTGGATCCATACATATTGTTATCGATGTATATTCAGTGTGTGACTTGTTGTTGTTGTACAGACTGGATCTGTGCAGTAGTTTCATTAGCATGGCTAAATATAGAAACATACATCTGCATTCAGATATAAAGTACAGTAACTGGAAATCAGATGTAGAACATTGATTACCTTTGTGTGTGTGTGTGTGCGCGTGTGTGTGTGCGTGTATATGTGTGTGCGTGTATGTGTGTGTGTGTGTGAATTTCCTCCTGCAAGGCGGCATCCTTGAACAACAAAGCCATTAAGAACTGTGATTTATTGAAGTTATATTTCTAACTAACAGGTCTCTGACGTAAGCAAAAGAAAAAGAAAAGAAATAAGCAGATGTTGACACGGGGAGGGAGGGGAACTCTAGATACTCACATCGACCTCTAGACAGAAAGCTGGGACTGTGAGAGCACGGCTGGATCAGATCCTCATAAACAGGAAGGGGAATGTCTCCACCACAGGTCTAGAGGAGGAACAACAAGAGACAGGCAGTCAGAAGGCTGTGTGGCTACCAGAGCACCATGATTTAGCTCCACATGTCTTTGGCTGACATCAGCTGATCACACATGACATGCTGATGGAAACGCTCCCAAGATTTACAAAAGGATCTGATCGTTCATCAGACACACAGAACAACAACTACGATGGCAGATTACGGCCACTGTAGGTAAAACATGATGATTCTGGAGCCGGGGGCGGGGGAGGGGGGGTGATGGTCAGAGAAAGAAACTTTGACATTCTCTGAAATTAGAGGTACATTTGCAAGAAAAAACAACATCACATTCTCACATGAATGAATTAAATAACGCAGCTTGGTCCGTGCTCCTAAACTTCAAACGATGACGCTCTACGTACCTCTAGTGTCAGTGACGGTGCGTCAAAATGAACCTCCATCTTCACAGGAAGTTCGGTTTAGGCAACAGGACCACATAGTTAGGTTTAGGAAAAGAACATGGTTGAGTGTTTTATGACTTCATAATCTAAGACAACATCTGAGTTTCTTTCTCAGAATATCCCCCTCCTCCCCAGGCGACTCTAAAATTTGCGTTTTGCAGGAACTTCATGATGTATTTGTGTGCTGAATTCTAGATCGGGTCAACCCGTCTGTCCAAAACATCTTCCAAAACTTTTCAGGAAATTCATGAAATCAGGAGAGTGCCGTCCCATAATATAGCCTTCAAAATCAAAATGTTCCAATTCAGAACACCATGACCAGCAAAAGTCCAAAATAAATAAAGTCACAACGTGTCTCCTCAGACAGCGCTTTCGCACACATCACAATCCACCCAAGCCCCTTCAGTGACCACTTTTAAAGTTTTTTAAGAACAAATATTGTTGGGACAATTACAAAAAATAGCAGATGAACATTCAAAGTGACAATTCACCCCAAAATCAAAAACACAACATCTTTCTCTGACCTGTATTTATCCATCTAGATTGTTTTGGTGTGAGATAGAACTCATGAGCTGGACTCTCAAGATAATCCAGCGTTATGAGCAGTTTCTGGAAAGAGACATTGCTGTTGAGTTATTCAAATGTATCTTTTGGCGCTTTGAGCACCTCAAGCTGAGTGCCACCATGTCCCAATATATTAAAGAGAAGGCAGACATCTCGAAGCAACTCACACCAAAACTATTCTGACAAATAGCACTACAGGCAAGAGGGAAGATATGCATTTTCACTTCTTGGGTGAAGTGTCCCTCTAACAGCCCTGTAACAAGTTGGCCTCTATTTAGCACACAGGGTCTGGCCATATATATATATATCTTCACGTCTTTTTCCTTCCGACGTATATTATAGCTACAGTAAATGTCTTGTGCGCTCAGCACTAAATGCTTCTAGTGCATACAGCAGCTCTTTGGCTGAAGCTGTCTCCACTACATGACCAGTGCTGACAAAGTATGAAAGGACACATGGAGGAAAAAGGAAAGAGGGTTGTTTCCAAGAAACTGGAGAAAAAGTTAATAAAGGAATGAATACAAATAACTGAGAAGTGAAGGGGACGAAGGGCACATGGACAAAAACGGTGGAGTAACAGCATGTGGAGATTCTCTGCTCAGAGCATGTTATGAAACTAAAAAGCCATAAAGAACCTTTCTGGGGGTGGGGCACAGAAAGGTGGGAGTGAACAGGGAAGGATGCAGAGGGGGAGGGAAGTCCCTGCTGCCTGATGGGAACTATTGTTGAGGATATTTGTGTAAACGGTGGTAAGAAATGAGCCGCTCAGCGGATCACAAGGCTGCAGGAGAGGTTCAGACCCGCTCTGACCAAAACATTCACATTCCTCTCTCTCTCGCTCTCTCTCTCTCTCTCTCTCTCTCTCTCTCTCTCTCTCTCTCTCTCTCTCTCCGTGTCACACTAAAGAGGAAGGCTGGTCCTGCAGCGCTCAGAGAGACCACTCAGCCATGAGGACTGGACTGTAGTGTCCCCTGTGTGTGTGTGTGTGTGTGTGTGTTATGTTGCTGTGGCCCTCAGACTGGACGCTGGTGTAGCGGTGCGGCCCCTCCTGCCTGTGTGGATTGTTTCCGAGCAGCGACAGCAGCATGGGATCAGTGATGTGTAAGTGATGGACATGTTGACACACTCTGTAACTAGTGGAATTGTTACTGCAGGGTCAGCACCCAGAACAAGTCGGGACATGATGGAGTACTGGATTGCTTGGTACCACTCTCGAGTGTCCAGTCAGGACAGTTGTATCCGGGGTAGTGGTGGACTTCAGTGTGGGGGTCAGTTGTACTCGGGTTTCTGTTCCATCTCTCAGTAGTGATAACTCACTCGACATGAAAGTCACATATATTGACTCTGTTATGAGTAAAAGTCATGGGTTTAATATTTTACTTTCTTATATTTTTACTATAATACTAATTACTTCTACTATATTGGATTATTGGATTATGATGCATGTGTACATTGCTTTACAAGGTTACACGGTTTGTTTATTGTCACTTTACAATACAGGGATGCAAGCTGTAGTCCCTTTATGCTGCTCTAGAAACAAAGTATGAAGATTCGTGTTGCAGCTTGTTTTTCACTGTAGATCAGCGGTCTCAGACTCAAGACCACGACATTTGATGTGGTCCGCGAATCCACCAGCAAAGCCAAAAAAAAAAGTTAATAATAATTAAGTTAGACTTGATAATAAAAACATCCCCATAGTCGAAGTTATGAGATAGAAAGTCATAATGATGAGATACTTCAACACAGTCATAGAAGCAGCTCTTTGGCTGGTTACTCTACATTTAACATAGAAATGTATTGTGAGTACATTGAAGACTTTAAACGTGGCTTTACAACACATGAAATACTTCATGTGGGATTGTGCAAACGCTCCCTTGAAAGGATTTTAAGCTTCAAAGTTACTGTAATAACTTGTGTTTGATATTTGTCTTTGCTATTTTCTTTAAAGTTTGATAGAGTAATGTGGGTTTAACCCTAAATTAAAAGGATTTAAGTTATAATAACAGAAATGTGCTTGAATATATTTTTACATTTATATAACTGCATGTACAATATTTCAACACTTGAATAAACAATAATCAAATGCAGAGACAGTTATTTACCAACATGTTAGGAGGAGTTACATTTACACAGTCTTTGAGGGCGACCGTGATGCTGACGCTGATCAGACTGAAGATGGGTTTGACCCCTGAGACTGCACCCTGCTGGGTTAGCTTGTGAATCAAGGGATCATTCAGCCTTATCCATAATCATACATTATCTTTTGATTACATTTTAAGTAACTAACTCAAATTATCAAATAGATGTAGTGGCATAAATATGTAGAGATGTAGTTGAGTTGAAGTATAAAGAAGAATAAAATGGGACCTAAAATGTGTACTTAAGTACAGCACATGAGTAAATGTACTTAGTTACGTTTCACCACTGGAGTTGCAGTATTTAGTTTGGCATTGTAACAAATTAAGCATTATAGCTGCAGAAAAAGGAAAATACGACGCCAGAGACTTGATTGACTTGTTTACCTAAAAAGAAATATCCCAAACTATTAAAATATTAAATATCTAACACGTAGTTTAAAGCTGGTCATGCATTTTTGGCTGCACTGACTGAGTGTCTATATATACACTGTATATTAGTTGCGTAATCATTTCACTATGCCTTGCACTGTGTATGATGGTGTATGATGGTTGATTTGATGACTAGAAATAGCACAGGGTATGGGGCACTGAAAGATGGAAGCAGCAGTTGAATGAATGAAGAAGATGTTGATGACAGGTGACTGGTTATTGTAGTCACATGAGATGCTGACACAAATCTAGCCACCTGTAAAGTAGGAGTTTTGAAGTGAGATTAAATGTCAGTGCCTCATGTCTCCGTCGGCTGCAGTACTGTAATCCCGTCGCTCTGGGGCTAAAAATAACACCTGGGCACTGCGATGGAGGCATCAGTGTGTAGTGGCTCTCTCACAGCAGGGAGTGGTTGTTTGTGGGAGTCACTCAGGCAGGCATATGTCCTGTAAGAGGCTTTACTTTCTAACGCAGAGATTATGACGCAGAGACAGACAGGGAGAGGAGCAGGGAGGCTGGAGGCACCTTGCTGGCTCTGTAGAGGGACACATGCAGGGACAGCTGCTGTAGCATTGCTACACTGTGTCCCTGTGTGTGTGTGTGTGTGTGTGTGTGTGTGTGTGTGTCAGTAACAGAGCGCAGAGGCATTGAGGAAACATGGCTTATTCCGCTGTCTCTGCTGCAGGGCCAGTGACAGCGGATGGGTAGATGTAGCAGATAGGAACACACACCCAAGTGAGGTCAGGCTGAGGAATGACTGCAGATGGACGCTCCAGGCAGGCTGCGGTGCCAGACCCCCCCGTCTCGCTGTCCACGCTGTGGTAAACATGGACCGGCCTTTTCCACCGTACGGATCTCCGCCGCGGAGATGGAGTCTTTCCACCACTTCCTGAGGGTGTGTCAGGACACTGAGTCACGTACGTCCACCCATCCCTCCATCCTCCACTCAGCATGTCCATTTGTGTCGTCTCTTAGTGTCTTCGGTCTGGTTTTGTTTGAGCGGTGCACTAATGTCTTTGCACAGCTGTGTAATCATTGACAGCAGCTAGAAATTATGAACCAACCTGGTTTGAATAGGAGCAGTGTCACCGCTGTGTTATCAATCAAAGAGAGCTCTGGCATGGTTGATAGGTTGCCATAGTTACATCCTGTCTGATTATATAATGAGCTGACACGGTTCAAACATTTATGATGCACATGATGGTAGACTAACTTCTGTTTCGCCTTGTCTCATTACAGAACAGGAGACGACCTTAACACACATAAATAGGACAGATAACTGACTCGGACTGGAAGTCTCACGATTTTACCTGGTTCAGTAAATGAAATGCTGTAAAGATTTAAATCAATTAGATTGTAACAGACTGTGATTGCCACCTTGAGTATTTGTTATTGAGGCCGATGCATTGAAGGGACTCGGTCTCATGTTGATGTGACACTACAGCATGCTATAGCTGCTCTGACATAATAGCTAATGTCAGCATGCAAACATGCTCCCAATGGCAGTGTGACGATGTTTAGTCTCCCACGTTCACCAACTTGGTTTAGCGTGTTATCATGCTAACTTTGCGGGAAAGTACAGCTGATGCTGATGGGAATTGATTGATTGGTCCTAAACCAAAGTATTGCTAAATGAACACACTGACCTGATGAAACCTGTGATTGCAGACCTTCTGCTGAAGCTGGCATTTGATTTGAGTTTTCATGATACCATCCAGGTGGCTGTCGAGCATATTTGATGTCACTATTGGATTACTCTGTTGAAATTAGAAATAAAAAAAAACTGTAATTAGCACCTTGCCGTTCTATGCCTCCACCTACCAGTCATGTTGCAGTTTACATCAATGTCTGTCCAAAATGTCATCACTTCATCGTTTTGTGTGAAATGTCATGAATACCATGTGAATTTTCGAGTCATTTTGTGAGATCACAGTGACCTTTGGTCAACCTGGAGTCCAGGTGTTTCTGAGGTATCCCGTTCACGAGACAGAAGTATGGACGTACGTCCAGCTGCATGGCACGAAATAACATTTCAGTAGTGATTAGACATTTCACTGTCTTGGCTCAGGATAGAGGAACCTGTAATCTTGCTGGCAGTGAAGGTTGATGAATGTATTTGCTTTTGACTTAAATGTTTTTCTCCAGCGTACTTTTTTACTTTTATTCAAGTACATTTGTACATATGTAATTTTGCTTTTCCTTGAGTAAAATGTCTTTAAAGTGACAGTACTTTTATTTGACTATATCACTCTCATAGTACCCACGTCTGGATTTATTACACCAACTGCTCGTCTTGCTCTCCTGGGGGTTCCTAGCTTTGTGGGGTACAGCAAGGTGTTGCTCCTTGATTATAACAGATGCCAGGTGGGTAAGAAGGAGGCCTGAGTAGTTCCTGACCCACACCTTTTCTCTTGTTTTGTCTTCTAGGCTTTTTAAAACTTCATTGTTCTTCAGGCCTCAGTCAGCAGCAGCTGCAGGCCAAATGCTATTCAAGACGTTAGATGAATGTTTTCCAGACATAGCGTGTTTAAAGGAGGTTAACGGTTTAAAGGTTATGAATTTGTTTTTGTAAAGACCCAATTCCCAGTACTGTAGGCCTTCCCTTCCACCCACAGTTTGTTTTTGCAGTAAAAAAAGGTAGTTGCAGACAATCTCTTCATTTCAAACTCATCAGGAGGGCAAAGCTCCAGAGCAGCTGTTTTTAAGATGAAGCTGACTTCCAGGCAGTTTTGAAAGCAATGCTACATTCCTCAGAGGGAGAATAATGACAGACTTCAGGGGGAACGCTCCAAATCTCTTCACAGTGGGCAGAGAGAGGACGTCAACAGAAACAATGTGACACATTTAAGATCGCCCTGGCCGACAGTACATGGAACTAAATCCTTTCATGTTGGACAGAGCAGACTGAACCTCCCTGCTCTCAGGATAGGCTGGGTACGTTTGTTAGCTGATCATTTTCTAATGAAAGAGGATGTCGAGCATCAGATCAAAGCCCTGTCATACAAACACACTGTTCCAACAAATATGACACACAGTCATCAAAACAAATGAAAGCAATGAAGCCACAACCATCCATGATCTACTCAGATTTGACTTATTTAGGAAGGTCCAGTGAGATCAAGAATGCACGAGATAGCTCAAAACAAAGTTGGAATTCTCCAAAATACAAGAGTATAAACAAAGCCTAATACACCATAGTACACCTTCTAAAGTGTGTAATACTGTGATGCCTTATTGGGAGACATGTTCACATCCTGACAGAAAGTTTAAAACTACATTTTTATGATAGTGTCACATAACTGAAACCCATTCGTGCCACTTTCATGCAAGAAACATGCATATGAAGCGTGTCTACTGAATGCACGTTCATGTGAGCAGTTTCTATGTTCCATCGCAGACTCTCACTGCGTTGCTTTGAGAGGGATACATACAGTCATCTGCTGTTCTGTTGTTCTTTCCCCTTCAGACAGAATATAACCGTAACGTATGTAACGTAACACTGCAATGTATCCTCATACGTACAACGGCTCCTATGATATCTTATGAGGAAGTTTCTGTTATTTTTCACGCATTTTCCCTTTAGTAGGCAACAAAACATGGTTCAGGCTACGACATCTACGGAAGGTTACTCAAGTACGTGACACATAAGACACGGGACACAAACATGGGTCTCCAGTGTTTAGAGACCAACCCTCCCCCCTAACCGCCTCCCAACATGGAATCTGTCAATCTTTATACTACGTCAGCTGTCCTGGATTACATACCAAGTGATTACGCAGGTTAGATACTAATTATTGGATGTGTTTGTTGTCTGCGTTCTCATCACTAGTGTGCTGATTAATGAGGTTCTGTGTTCTATTCCAGTCTCTGAGACCAAACATGCTTACATTTATGGTGACGACAACAAAGGCAACACACATGTACACACCAGCGCACACATTCTCACACCACAGACGGGTAATGACATCCATGTGCGTTTGTGGTGAGACAACCCGTGTGTGTGTGTGTGTGTACGTGTGTGTGTGTGAGCCCTGTTATCAGCGGACCTTGTCACAAGACATCCTCTGATTGTCTTCATGCGCTGACGCCTTGTTCCTGAGGACCAATAGGAAACCCCCCCGTCCCCTCGACCTTGAGGAGCAACCACCCAAAAATAACACCGGCTCTTCACAATGTATGTATGTGTGTGTGTGTGTGTGTGTGTATGTGTGTGCGCATGTTTCGTGTGTGAAGAGCGTCTATTTTCTGCTTTTGCAATTTCCTCATAGAAATCATCACATATTTGAGAAACTGCTCGTGTTCAAGACAGCAAAGAGAATAAAAAGAGAAAAGTTACATTTACATCTTCCGTGTCTTTTAATAAGAGCCATTGGACCCAGAGGCTTTATCAGCCTTTAACCTCAGTGAGACCCAGAGAAGGTGACATTGCCATACAAACTGTAGAATGTTTTCTACAGTTCCTCAAGGAAACCCTTAAGGGATCCTGAGCAACAGCCTTAAGTAAGTCCCTTAGCTAAGGGGAAATGAAGCCTTAAGTGTCATACTTGTTGTCTTGTCTGAAAGTATAGGACGCACTGTGATATAAATACAAACTCTACACTTCATTTACAGAAGAAAAAGAAATGTGCAATGTATTTGTGTGCATGCATGGACACATCATGAGATGTTCAGGTCCTGCGGGCTCAGGGGTCACATGTTGACTGCAGCAGCAGCAGCAGACTGCAGGTCTGCTGAGAGGGAAGAGAGCGGCCTTTTATAACCCTCAGCCTTGTATAAAACCATTCTCACAGAGAGAAGGGCTCTTTGTGGACACAGCTTCTTAATGCGAGCACATTTTGAAGTTCTTTCTTTCACTCACACACACACACACACACACACACACACACATACACACACACACACCATGGGTCACTCTCAATGTGTGAGGAGAGTGCAGGAGGTGAAGAGGTTAGTATAAAGGAAAGTAATGAATGAGTCCAGATAGAAGCAGCAGTGCAGCTGCACACATGTCCAAACGTTTGTTAACAATGAGCGGAGAAAGATCTTCAGCCCTGTGGTTTACTCCTGGTCATCACATAGAGACTCTGTTATGTAAGCTCGAACACACACTCTATTGTGAGTGTGTGGGAAGCCTGCAGCTAAGTGGTAGGTAGAATGAGCTAAGACACCACAGTCAGTACCCGACTGGCACACACACTCACACAAAGTAATATCCTGTTCATGTCCTGCACACCTAAGATGTGTTATTGAGATGGTGCATGTAAACACTTGGACCGTCGACAGCGACTCACACTCATTGCCAGCTGAGACAGCGACGCTGGTGTTGTTTTCACCTTGTGAGTGTGTGTGTGTGAGTCATCGTGGTCAAATGTGGAAGACATCCTGGAGACACCTGTAGAGGAAGAACCACAGAAGAAGTTTGGAGTACTTTGCCGCGTGTCTCTCTGTCTGTCTATGGAAAGATTTTGTTCACAGCAATAGCGTCAAAACGTAACAACATTTTACAAAACTTAAAAAACGCCCCCTGGCCCGATTAAAGTGCTACGCAGCTGGTGTAACACCATCGCAACATGGTCTCTAGTTTAATACTTGTTTTTGGGGAAACAACTTTATAGGAAAGCCAATTCCCCAAAATGTTATGCAGCCAGCAGCCCCTTCTCCAATTCCTACCTCCGTACATTTGGTGACCCCATGTTCGGACCGTCTTCAAACATGGCCTTCATTTCAACGACACACCTGTAAAGTTCTGTGACTGCATATTGCACAGTTGTGAAGCTACTTCGGTGACAAAAATCTGTTCACAAATTCACAAAGTGGAAACAACACCAGCCACCTGCTGTCTCAGCTGGTAGCGACGTCACCTGACTTCATAATTAATAAGGTCAATAGAGAGCTTTGTTCATGTAAACATCGTGGTTTTTGGGCCACTTGCTGAAACGATTGATTCTGTAATCTTTCCACACAGAGGGCCCTTCTTTTTTTTTTTTATTGTTCCTCAAGCACTTTAAAGGATGATGGGAAATAATATGGAATGAAATGCTGATGTTTACATTTCATCAGGGGAGGGATTGATGAAGTAGTCAACTTCCTTTCTGGGAGATTCGGCTGCGCCTGTTGCATATAATCCTGTACATTTCTGGCTAAACAAAGCATGAATGCTAGGCTATTGTAATTTAGCTTGTGTTTTAGTGGCTTAAACATGCGTACCTTTGTCTCCGATGTCAAAGTCCTACTCTCTGTTCATCCAAACGTCCACTCTAATCGCCTACCTACAAGAAAATGTTGCCAGTAAACAGTTCAGACAGAAGTTACGTTTCCTTCTAAATGAATTTGCAAAAGCAAAGCAGCAGTACATGAACGGAATACAGGGATGTGGACAAACACAAACTAATGACCTGTGGGAAAAAGTGTAATGCTTTTTCATTTAAGGATCTGATGTCCCGAGTGTGTGATGGAAGAATGTGATCTAGTTGTGTGACCACGAGTCGAGCTTTGTCCCTTGCTGTGTACAATGGGAGAGAATAATGGACACACATGCCTGGGAATACAGTAGTGTTTATGCTCTTATAGGAAGTCGTTCCCAAAACAAATCTGACAGCTCCGTAGGCATTGTACTCAAAACAATGTGTGTGTTTGTGTGCATGTGCAGTTTTCTATGTGCCTACTGTATGTGTGTGTCAGTATCTACTAGTCCATGTGTTTCCATGTTTGTGTCCTGCAGGTCTTTATGTGTTCTGGCATGGTTTTGTGTGTGTGTGTGTGTGTGTTTACATATTCTTCTAGCACTTTGTAATGCTCATTCAAATGCAATGAGAACAGAACAATGGAAAGTGTTTCCTTCAGTATTTTTGTAAACAATATGATACACACCTTATTATCTCCGCCAGGAGATTAGGTGTTTGGGTGCATCTCCATGTCTGTCCACGGCTAATCTGGCACACTGCTGGACTGATCAGCCTGCTATGTGCTCATTTATGACTGTATGCTCATGGACCTCTCATGACGAACTGGTTCTAAACTAATGCTGCAGTGAGGCTGGACGACATGGACAAAATCCAGTCTCCCTATATTTTTTACCAAATACCGGGACATCGATATTGACACGATATTGTAAGGCTGACCATTGATGCTTTTACAAAATACTTATACAATGAGATTTCTGATAAATAATCATCTGTAATGTGGATATGATGACTAAGTAAAGACAAGTACCAGTTAGTTCAGAATTACTTCATTGTAATGCAGCCTTTAAAACCAGGAAACGTTTCATATCACAATATCAATATAATATTGATATATTGCCCAGCCCTAGTTGCAGGCTATATCAATCTTTTTCTCTGAATATAGTGAGGATGGATAGAAATTGTTCTATAGACAAACGTTCAAATTGCTAACATGATATGGCATCCAATAATAACTGTAACCAACCAATTTTACAACAACGTGTTGTATAAATACACTGGTTTTAAATGAACACATCGCTCAGGCCTGTCAAACCCAGTGTAACGGTGACGTAATCATCCTGTAACGTTACCGACGATAAACCTGTAACCTGCCTGTAGCCGAGCAGAATAATCAACGTGATCTTTCTCTCAGTGTATCGTTAGCCAGCAGATGGTGGCAGCGGAACACGAATGATTCAGCCACCCGATCATTTTCATATTCATGGCAAAGCAACCGCTCTATGCAAACAAGTGTGGCAAGAAAACGCTCACTCGTCTCTTCACAATAATCATTAATCTAGTTAGATGTGGTCACCACAGTAATGTTGCTGCAGCGTACAGTCATCTGTTGTGTGCAGAAGGTTATATATAAATATATTAGTGCTGGGCAACGATTAACATTTTTAATCGAGAATAATCGCATTGTTAATGCGTAAAATTCAATAATTAATTCAAAAGTAGTGTATTGCGCACTTTTATTTTAAAGTACTGCTATATGAACAAAAGGTCAATAACATTTGGTTTGTAAACACTTTACACACATCAGGTTCTTGTTAACAGCAGTATTCTCTTTACACAGCAGCAGTTATAACACAGTTATAATGATTCTGATAATGCATAAATGCACTAGTGGTAAATATAATGTTTTCGGTTGAGACAGTGGTGTCTATCTGTTTAGTTTCCGGGTCAGCGTCTGACCCCGGAAGCAAAAAAAACACAACTGTGTGTTCTGCGAGGCTATGCTAAACTAGCTTAGTGAGGAAAACAACACGCAAAACTCACGCTACATTCTCCCCGCAGCGTTTAGGCAGCTGTTCCCTACTGATTCAAACAGGGCTAAGCAATCGCCACACAATCCCCTTTTCTCCAGACCATAATTCTTGCTTTGTAAAAGAAAACAGCCCAAACAGATTCAAGTATCCGGACCCAGCAGCAGCAGGAAGAGAAGGAAGTGACGCCACACAAACAGCTGTTCACCGCTCGCTGCCCGGTTCTTGTGTTAAAAATGTCCGCTAAATAAAAAAATAAAAAAACTGCGTTAACGCGCGATAATATAATTGTCGGCGTTAATTAATGAATGCGTTAATGCGATATTAACGCGTTAACTTGCCCAGCACTGATATATATATATATATTTATATATGATCGTCCCAAATCTCGAGTCCAGTCGAGTCTCAAGTCTTTTGAGGACAAGTCTCAAGTCAAGTCTCCAATCTCTGAGCTCCATTGTTGTCCAAAAACTATTACACAATTTCTGTTGAGCAAGTTTTGTTTTGTGTAAATAGACAAAACAATATTGGCACGTAGTAGTGACCTCTAATATTATTAGACTACAACTACCATGGCGCTCCAGCCAATTAATAGTTAGGAAGCAAGCAGAAGGAGGAGTCTCCACCCTCACTGGCAGATGCTGGTTCAGAGCCATTTGGACTGCTGCTTTAATGTTAGCTTAGAGACTCCAACAAATGCACTTCAGTCCATCACCTGGTCCATAAAGGTCATATATGGCAGTCCAACATAGACCTCATAAAACCCTACAGAAACAACAGCACATAGATACTCATGACTGGATCAACACATACAGGTATGAGCTCTCACACACACAGACACACAGAAGCTCTCTCTCTCCATCTCTTTCTTTTTCACACACATCACAGAGTCTGTGAGTGTGTGTCTGCCCTCCCTCTCTAACTTCTGATTTGCTGCTCACGGTGACGCTGTTTCTCTACAGCTGGAGCTGGAAAAAGTGACCACAGTAACACACACACACACACAGTTCAGGGCTCTGCTCCGGCTGTGTGTGTGTGAGTGAAACCTGAGAAAAGAGAGAGAAAGCCTGAGATTTGTTGGTGTGGACGTCCGGGACAGTCTTGGTTGATGAAGAGGATGGTGATGGTGATGAGGATGACAAAGCAGCTGCAGGGTTGCTGCTGGATGTTGTATTGTCCTCGCTGGTTTCGGATACCATGAGATTACTGTCACTTCATGGGATTACTGCATTTACATTTACGCCTGTGTGTGTGTGTGTCGGAGCCAGGAGGGTGTTGAGATGAAGAGTGTCAAGCATGTTATGGGTAATGTTCACACACACACACACACACACACACACACACACACACACACACACACACACACACACACACACACACACTATAAAAGCTGCATTGACATGAGTGTCTCACTCTGTTTGGTCTGACTTCACACTTAATCATTTAGTGTCTCTTCCTGTCCCATATATATATTAGTGCTGGGCAAGTTAACGCGTTATTATTGCGTTAACGCATTAATTAATTAACGCCGACAATGATTTTATCGTGAGTTGACGCAGTTTTTATTTTTTTATTATTAAGTGGACATTTTTAACACAAAATCCGGCCGCTGACCGTCCAGCAGCGGGCGACACTTCCGTCTCTTGCTGTTTCCTTCACCTACATTCCCCTGGGTCCTAAGTCCCTCCATGTACATTTATAACAAATAGCACACATATTACGGTAATCAGCGTTGCATATGTGTCTGACCAAAATACCAAAAAAAGAAATGATTCATTAAAATTATTTTTTTTGTTTGGAATATGTATAATAAGCATTTCATTTAGTTATTGCTACTGAGAATTTATTTAAATATTTAAAAAACATGACGTAGATAGGTTTGCAGTTTTCAAGATGTATATTTAAATTCATCTCTTACACACATGAAGATAAAGTTGTGAACACCGGCTAAATATCTATTATCAGAATCATTATAACTGTGTTATAACTGCTGCTGTGTAAAGAGAATACTGCTGTTAACAATAACCTGATGTGTTTAAAGTGTTTGCAAACCAAATGTTATTGCACTTTTGTTCATATAGAAGTACTTTAAAATAAAAGTGCGCAATACACTACTTTTGAATTAATTATTGAATTTTGTGCATAACAATGCGATTAATCGTTGCCCAGCACTAATATAAATTCACACTCAGGGTGCTCTCAGGGGCTGTGTTTGGACACCACATACATGCATCTCGTGCATCTTTTCTGTTAGATGATTTCGTTTATAAAGAATCTACTTTAACTTTTAAATGGCCGACGACGGGACCTTAGTTTGACATGAGGCAGAATCTGAGTAATCTTACTCACAAGACTACACACCTCCACATGGACACACCATATGGACTATAATTACACTGCTTTAAGCAGGCAAATACTTTGTCAACGTCACTCATCTGATGGTCCAGTGCTTGTAGATGCACATGTAGCCTCAGTCTGTGCCTCGCACTCATCCATTCACAACTATAGAGCCAAAACAATGGAGACAAACGTAAAGCATGCCATCAGCTCAGACTACCCCTTCATGAAGACACGTTTTCTTCCAAACTCTACCGCACAGCTTACAACAAGTGTGTGTGTGTGTGTGTGGGGGGGGGGGGGGGGGTCTTGATATTTACGCAACAGACATGCTTAATTAGACTGGTCTAACCTGGAAATCTAAGACTAGTCTTAAACTAAGTTCATGCAGCTGGCCTCACAACTCTACAGAGAACCAGCTGTGTGTGTTCCTTGAGCTTAAGATCCACCTGCAGTAGAACTGGTTTCAGTGGTTTCAGTGCATGTGCTGTGTTGTGACTGACAGACATGGATGTATTAACAGAGCCAAGCGTTTTCAGCATAGACCACCATTATATCTGTAAAACTACGTTCAAGACACCTTGAACTGCAAACAAGGTCAATTATTACCATTATTACTATTATTATAATCCATAAGGGTCTTATAGTTGTAAAACGTTCCCAAAGCTATAGAAAAGCTGCTTTAAGCTGCATGACGCCTTCCCAGTGGCTTACACCATATTCCAGCAAATCTCATTCAACTGACTGTCCGCCATCTTTGAGTCCAGTACCCAGTTCTTGTAATCATACGGCAGTTATATGCTTCTGTATATATTTAGCTTTCATGAGACTATACTTGTGGTTGGACTGAACAGGAGTAGCTTCCTGACATACAAACAAAGACACAGTTACAGTTAACAAGCTTGCAGCTAATTGCAGTGCATCTACAGAAACCTTGTCACGGTATTTCCTCATTGCTAACCTCTAAACCTAATCTCCCAAATCCAGTATCCCACTGGTGCCAGTGTTCACTGCCTCTGTAACGCAAGCTGACATCTACTGAGTGTGTGTGTGAAGCCTTGTAGTGGTCATACACCATGTCTGTCCACACACCCTCCTGTCTACGTTGATCCAACAATACAAGAACTCCTCCCTGCATGGCCCTGCTGCTCCATACGTCACACTGACTTAGTGTCACGTCACGCTCTATGACATGTATTAGAACCTTTAATTCTTTAGCTCTCTGTTTGTCATGTGGTTCAATATGAGGTGCTCAACAGGCAGAGTGTGTTTTCGTGTGCGTGATCTTCAGTGAATGGATCAGCAAAACTCAACCAAATACTTCTCAGTCTGTGATATCCTTGTTGGGGGTCAGCAGACTCAGATACTAAGAACAGAGGCTCACCACCTCATTGTGCTCCCCCTCAGTCCGTCCCCACTAGCACACAAGCTATAAGCATGTTGTAGTCAGTGTTAATGTACGTCTTTATTCTCAGTGATAGAGAACGTTTGTTCTCTGTACGCTGCCTTTAGAGATTCAGGCTGCAGAGGAACCTAAATGATCATGAAACCAGAGCAGGGTAGGGTCTAAAGAATGCCACATACACACACACACACACACTCTTTGTTCCAGGTTCCTTACTATGATTGCCTGGGTAGTTACAGAATATGTGATGACAGGATAGGACTAAAGAATATTTAATTAAATAAAACAACCTATATGATGAAAAAGAGAACAATAATGTATGTACGTGTGCACAGTGTGCACAAAACACTGTGTGCGTAACTGATTTTCCTGTTTGATTTGATGTTTACCTGTCACCCTGCATACCTTGAGAATTTTTCCACACCCTCTCCTAGACTGTATGATTCATATTCATTCATACCGCAGCTGCTTTTATTTCCCAGATTATACGCTACTTGGATTCTTCAGAGGAGGGAGGAGAACACTCACTCTTTGTGCATGTGTTTGCCTTCACTGTCTGTCTGGAATTCATGGGCATTTTACTGTGTATCTGGCTTCATCTGATCAGTGTCTCTTCTTACAGATGAGATCATGCAGCAGGAGATCAGGCCCCTGCTGGCTGTGGACATCATAGAGCAGCTCCATCGCCAGTTTGCCTTGCTCTCAGGTATGTAAAGTAACAAGACCCCAGTGGAGGTTATGGCTCAAAAAACACTGGCTCCTACTTCTCAACCAATAGCATTTCAGCACAACCCCCCGTCCTGACTGCGTGTGTCTCTAATGTCCCCGCTTCAAACGAGCCTTATAGATACCCTTGTAGTAGAGGTAGGCTAATTGAGGCCCGCCGCTATTACAGAATTTACGGTAATAGTTGAACAGGGGATGCCAAGAGAATGAAACAATGTTACAGTTTGGACAGCACCTAAAACTACTGATGCAGCAGCCTGACATCACTGATATAAAATAAATGCGGAGCGCATGAGGCTGCTGCCACGAGGAGCCGGCAAAGGAACGCCGGTGAGGGAGAAGCTTAAGAACATTCGGCCCTGTGGTGTTCATGGATAGTTTGCTGGATTTAGTCGGAGGCTGCTTGGTGCCGATCAGGTTGTTACCTGCACAGAGTGACCCGGAGTAACCGGTGAGATTCCCAGCAGGGAAACAAGAGGAAGAAGATGCTTTCTCTTCTGCTGAGAAACTGGACGTCGGCGTGCTCCTGCAAACGAGACAAGAGAAATGTAATGTGGACATTTACCAACCACGTCGGATCGTAACAAAAACACACAGACACCGGGCTGATGGAGAGCGTGCGTAACAGCAGCATGTACATTATGGAGGGGTGCGTAACAGCAGCACGAACGTCGTGGAGGGGTGCGTAACAGCAGTATGAACGTCATGGAGGGGTGCGTAACAGCAGCATGAACGTCATGGAGGGGTGCGTAACAGCAGCACGAACGTCATGGAGGGGTGCGTAACAGCAGCATGAACGTCATGGAGGGGTGCGTAACAGCAGCACGAACGTTATGGAGGGGTGCGTAACAGCAGTATGAACGTCATGGAGGGGTGCGTAACAGCAGCACGAACGTCATGGAGGGGTGCGTAACAGCAGTATGAACGTCATGGAGGGGTGCGTAACAGCAGCACGAACGTTATGGAGGGGTGCGTAACAGCAGCACGAACGTCGTGGAGGGGTGCGTAACAGCAGCACGAACGTTATGGAGGGGTGCGTAACAGCAGCACGAACGTCGTGGAGGGGTGCGTAACAGCAGCACGAACATCATGGAGGTAGAGTATCACTCCCTCCAGGAAATACACGACACCTTTAGTTCTTTCTACTGATGGATTTTTCCTCCTCCAACTTCTCCGTCCACCGTCGAACTGTTTAAATTACATTTAGACACACAAAACAATCAGACGTTAACATTACATAAAAACACACGCGAATGCGCGCGAATATGCGCAATGGCGAATGCACATGAATAACGTACCTCACTGGCTGCACACAACCGAGAGGGACACACGATCAAAGATGATCACTTTAACTTGAACCGAAAAACTTGGTTAACTTAGTTTACTTTACTTAACACTTTGACTTCATTTACTTTAACACTGACTGACTTATGGCGCTTCGCGCCCTCCTGCTGTCACTGTGCCACAGTCAAACACGTCCCAGTACAACACAGCACGCAACAATAGTTCTCTTTTTATACAAAACAAAAAACCCATTCGCATTAAAAACAAGCCTTACAAATAACAACATGTAAACAAACATACTGAACAATGACATAAATAACTTTATGGCAGTTAAATAGAGAGACAATCATATTTAAAAGAGACAGCAGCAGGATGATAGGCTAACGATGTCATTGTTTATTTGTGCTATCTAGAGGAGACCAGCTGATCGAAACAGCTGATATCATGATTGACAGCCCCGAACAAGGAGGCAAGGAAATAATGAGTGAGCATGCGTGAAGAGTGATTGGCAGAGAGATGGCATGTATCTACATGCATCTTTGCTTTTTCCTCAAAAAGTACGAAATAAGCATTTTTGTGGTATGAAAGAACTTTTGTTTTTTACATTGGGAATCTTTGCTATACCAATCAATCAATCAAAATGTATTTATATAGCACATTTTTAAATACAAGAAAAGTTGCCCAAAGTGCTGCACATACAATAGATACACAGTCGTACAAACACAGACTGGATTAATAGCAGTAAGTAACATTAAAATCAAGACTTACTGACACAAATCACACAAAAGCGCCATGTTAAAATGAAAGGTGATAGACCAGGGAAAATAAATAGGTTTTTAAACGACTTTTAAACATTGGTAAAGTGGATGACAACCTAACATGAAGGGGAAGGTTGTTCCAGAGCTTAGGGGCAGCAACAGAGAAGGACCGGTCGGCCCGGTTTGTCTTTTTTGTTTTCGGAAAAAACTAAAAGCTGTTGGCCGAGAGACCTTGGTGAGCGAGGTGGGGTATAGGGCTGCAGCAGGTCAGACAGATAGACTGGGGCGGCGACATTTAAACACTTAAAAACAAATAACATTTTAAAATGTATTCTGTACTCTACTGGTAGCCAATGAAGGGATTTTAAAATCGGTGAAATGTGTTCACGCCTGCATGTACCAGTTAAAAGTCTCGCTGCTGAGTTCTGCACCAACTGAAGGCGGGATAAAGGTTTTTGCCAATTCCAGCATACAACGAATTACAGTAGTCCAGTCTGGAGGTGATAAAAGCATGAATAACTTTCTCCAGGTCTTCTGAGGAGAGAAAAGCTTTGACTTCAGCTCAGAGTCTGAGCTGAAAGAAGCTGACTTTGACCACGGACGCAACTTGGAGGTCAAATATAAAAGATGAGTCTAAAATCATACCCAGCTTTTTTACATGGAATTTGCAGTGGGTTGTCATGGGGCCAAGACACACTGAGGGATTGTCCGGTAAAGTAGCTGAAAGGCGAGAGGGATTAATTACCATGATCTCTGTTTTAACTTCATTGAGGTATAGAAAATGTTGCGAGAGCCAGCTTTTGACATCTGCCAGGCAGCACATTAATGAAGAATTGATTGAGGCAGTTCCAGGTTTGAGGGGAAGGTATATTTGAATATCGTCGGCATAAAGGTGATAGGAAATGTTATGTTTCTGGAAAATGGATCCAAGAGGCAGCATGTACAGTGAGAACAGCAGTGGGCCCAAAATGGACCCCTGCGGTACACCACAGGTCAGGGGGGCCGGTTGAGAGGAGCAGTTGCCCATGTTGACAGAATGATCTGTCGGTCAGGTAGGATTTAAAACATTGTAGGGCAGTACCTCGGATGCCGACTGAGTGCTCAAGTCGGGAAATTAAAATGTCGCGGTCCGCAGTGTCAAAAGCAGCAGAGAGAGCAAGTAAAAGCAAAATGGCGGAATCTCCAACATCGGCAATGAGTAAAAGGGCAGATTCAGTGCTGTGAGACGTTCTAAAACCAGATTGAAAAACATCACAGATTCAAGGTGATAAATGATTGAAGCTGTTGAAATAAAACGTTCTCAAAGATCTTTGACAGAAAAGGCAAAGTTGATATTGGTCTGTAATTTGATGGGTCAGAGGGTTCCAGACTAGGTTTCTTGATGAGAGGAATTACTGTTGCAGACAGCTGTTTATGATTGACAGTATACATGGACCAATTTCAAGAAAAACCTCCTTAAAGAGACCTGAGGGGATGATGTATGCTGCAATCCAGCTGTTGGCAAGTCACATGGTTTTATTAAAAAAAAAGTTAAGACAACAAAATTGCCTCTGTCACCCCAGCATTAACCGTGGGCGCCCTCAGACTTTCCACATATGTTGTGGTACAGCAGCCGGTGTGGTTCTCCAGGGATGCCTCTCATTCCTCCTCGTAGTCCACTAAGAGACTAGACTCCCTGTCTCAGCAGTACAGGCCGTCAGAGTTACATAAATGTAACACTGCAGGCCTGGTGTATTGCTTTCACCACATGCGTGTGTCTATGGTTGTGAGTGTGTGGGCCTTCTCAGTAGGATGTGGGTTGGTATTTTGTCACATGTCAACTGGAACCATTCTCTGTCCAGTCACACGGTTTCCTAGCAGTGTGAGCTCTGTTTTCTGGGATTGGTTTGGTGTTTTTGACGGTGATTTATGAACGTTGTGCGTCTGCAGGTGGTGCTCTTTTCTTTATCTGCTCAGCCATGGTGGATCTCACTCTCTGTCCAGAACACAACGCCCCTTTACTGTTTGAGTCCCATAATCTACAACCAATGCAAAAGCTTTCATTTATTGAATATACTGTGGATTGAATTACCTTTGTGTTATGTGCAGACACAGAGTTGCAAGACGGGCAGTCAATTACATAGAACTGTCGCTATTGATTCAACTTCAAGCATATTCATCTTCATAACAGTAAATTAGAGGATGTCTCTTAGAAATTACACAAGTTCATAGACAAGGGCTTTACATATTGTTTTGGCCACTAGAGGGCAGCGCAGCAAGCTAAAATCACAATTTTGGGATATTTAACTCATTCCAGAAAGTTGATATAATTAAGGTATTGGCAAATAACTGCCAATTAACATTTCCGGCAGACACAAAGCAACATTAGCATTGGTTTTGAGTTGTGCTTTTGGGCCACCTGATGAAGGTACATCCAATATTAACTCTCCTTTCAGATCTGCTTTGGCCAACATGTTTGGCATGTGACCCATTATTTATACACTGCATCAATATGGGAAAATGAATAACGTCAAAACTAGATTTGATTTAAAGCCCCAGTCTGTGGGTGTGTATTAGCTTTAGACTTTTCATCTTCAGCAAATGTGTTTTATAGATGACTGGAGAGACTGTAGGTGACAGAGCGGAGCATGTGTGAAAAGCTAAAAAGAAATCATTAGTTTTATGTTCAAATTAGACCGTTCTATTACTGAAATGACACCCATCAGTGTTTTCTCCACAAGTAACGCAGTCGTCCTGCTGAGGTGCCAGAGGATGCTTAGCTCAATGTTGCCATCTTGTGTCTATTTTGTGGAAGCAGAAGAGTTTGACCGGTTTGTGTCTTCAATGTTTTTCAGGGTTTCCCATGACAACGTTACTGTATTTACTTCTGTGTCTTAAAGGGGGAACACCACCTAAATGAAGAATTGTAATATGGTATTTTCATCAGGAATACAGTCTGGAGCTGCTACAGACAATGAATGAGAGAAACATCTCGTATAAACATATAACATTATATCGATACGGGGAAGAGCTGAAGTTAGCATATGTAATATACAGCATACTGTCACACAGCCTCAGACCTCAGTTGAGTCCATTCTAACAGCACTACTAAATGCTGTGTGTGGTGTTTTTGTGTTGCAGGAGGGCGAGGGAAAGATGGCGCCCCCATCATCATCTTCCCAGAGTTCTCAGGCTTCAGTGAAGTGCCAGAGGAAGACTTCCTCAATGTTGTTACGTACTTGACCAGCATACCCAGGTACACACAGCCTCAGACACACACAACTTAGTTTTCATGGAGGTTATCCTCACATATTCGGACTCTTACTCGTACTCTATGCTCATTGGACACCAGTGAAAGACCTTGGGCAGAACTTCCACTTAGCCTCTCAGAACCACCTTTTACTTCACTCTCATGACTAAACATGGCGGCTAGCTCAGGATGTGATGATTTCTATTCCATTTGCTCTCATTACAGTTCAGCAAAAGGATCAACGCCATATGAGCTCAGGATTTATTGTACTCCAGTGGCATGACGATACTAAGCTGATACCGCAGTGCTTCGACTGTCATCAGCCGATTTAGCCTCTTAGATATGAGTGGGAGGGTTGGGTCAAACAAACACAGGACCTTCACTCAGGAGAACTATGTTTGTGTCCCGTGTGAAACCAAAAGTCTACATTTACTTATTTTACTTTACTTTCCTGATGTAACTTCCCTACTTTACGAACTACATCTATGTTAGCAAAGAAAAAGAGTTTGTACGTACGTTAGCGAACAATCATTAACCCAAACCACTATCTTTTCCTAAACATAACCAAGTACTTTTGTTGCCCAGACTTAAAGGTGTCTTGTTTCAATTCACGTCATTAAGTCACACTTTCACAACATGTTAGGTGCAGTTTAGTTTGTCCCGTCAGAAGCATTAGAATTAATAAATTAGCTGCCTGGTCTCTATTAACCTCCACGTTTTCCACCCTGTCTATGTAATGTGTAGTTTTCTATTCTGAAGATCTACCTGACCTCAGAAACTCTGTGTGGTACTTTAATGAAGCACAATCATTTAAAAATACTCAATATTAAAACACAAAAACTGAAATAAAAAAGGCTTATGAAGTTTTCCTGAAAATAACATATTGCATAACATTCCTTAAAATGTGCAAGATATTGTTGCTCTTCAGCTGAGCTCTGAGTTGGATTGTCACAGCTCACACATAGAAAGCAGCTTTCCTCTCACATGTCTTCTTACCTCCTGTCTCCAGCCTGGATGCTGCCAGTATCGGCTTCATCATCATCATCGACCGGCGGAAGGACAAATGGAGCTCAGTCAAGGCCTCTCTATCCAGGATCGCTGTAAGTTATATATATATGATAATATAATATATAAAGATATTAGATATAGATATAGAGACTGAGGGACTGGTTACAGTGGGACAGAGAGGCTGAGTGGACTGGCAGAATAAGAGCAGGCTACACGAATACTATTAGTATAATACAATGTGTAGAACTCCATGTTAGCGGTGGCTGCGTTGTTTCAGATCCAAACATGCCCACATGTCAACTCTAGAGCATTGTCAATACTCCTGTATTAACGGGGTGGTCTAGCAGCCATCCAACAGCACCATGACTTACATTTGTATAACCACAATAACATTAAATCCTGTTTTTCTTTTCTTTTATTAGATTATGACGACAATTGTTAAAAGCTTCATTCAAAAATCTCAAAAGAAGCTTCAGATGATATATTATTTTTGAATATGTCAATAATGGATGAGGATGAGGGAGCATCAATTTCATAGTTATTTATGTTTGAATGAATGCAGTTTTAACGGTCAGATGGTTTAGTTCAACACTTCAGAGGAGAACATCAACAATAACGGTGTTGCCTAGATACACAGCATTGTGTTTATGTGTGCCCAAACTCAGATGGCTCAGTGTGTGTGTTGGCTGACGCTGCTGTATTGTAGTCTGTATATATTCATATATTCATAGCCTCTACATGTCGGTGTTGTCTGCCTCGAGAGGCTTGGTTCTGCTGCTCGAGTTGTTATTCAGTGTACGCACAGTAATGCTTGTAGACCCACCGATGTGTCCAGAGCTCTTTCTGTTAAATGCTGGTCATCTTTATGTGATTGTCGTCCTCTTTTCTGGCTCGTTCTCGTAAAGCCACACTAACGGTGCTTGTATATTATAATAGATATGTATTTATATGTATTTCTATGCACATGCTTCAGAGGTGTGCCATAGAGAGCAGTCTATGGAGGTCAAGTTCTTCTGATCCTTCATAACAAGTTGTAAATCTATGAGCTGTGTCTGGTTCAATCGAAGAGTGACTGTCCCATCTCAGATTATTGCATGGAAATAACTGTAGAGGTCTGAAGTAAAGATGTAACACTTTTTAGTATTTCATAAGCAGAGAGAGAATTCACTAAAGCAGCGAAGCATCAAAAGCCTCACTATTGTGTGTAGCAGTGTTTCTTTTTAGTGTTCCTTTACTACTCCAGTAATGCGACACTTCCTTGTTTTTGTGAGGCTTTCTACTGCATTGAACTATATATGGGGTCTAATAACACTGCATATATCTGCTCTTTTGCAATGTATAAGGCCAGGTTGCTCTGCTAACAAGCACACCGATCCCACGACCATGTCCTCAAGAGGATGCCGTATGAAACGAGTCGCTGTGGTGGTATACATGCATCTGCGGTTTTCAAATAGAAGTTTATCTTGAGCTAGAAGTTCACGTGTTAATGACAAATGACAAGCGGTATTATTCATATATTTGGATGTAGGCTTTTCATTGTCCTGGGAGTCAGCAGCATTCTGTGATGTAGCTCACACACCTGTCACTGTGGCTGGTTGTTCAGAATAAGCTGCTGTAAATGATTTGGTCCTTTTAATGGTTTGATAGCAGTAGCCTATATGCATATGCATTCACACATGTTGACCTTTGTTGCATGTCATACCCCTCACTCTCCCTGTTTCCAGTCTGCCAGTAAAGGCAAAAAAAGAAAAGAGTGACGTGTTGTAAATCCACACGTGGTTGTGTCATCTAGGGGGCGTTTCCAGGAAACCTGCAGCTGGTGTTGGTGCTGCGGCCGTCCAGGTTCTTCCAGAGAGCGATAGCAGACATTGGGATCAAGCTGCACAAAGATGACTTTAAAATGAAGGTACCGGTAAGCATGCTTCAGTACCGACTCTGCTGCAATCACCAGGAAACTATCGTTTCTTTTTCTCTGGAAACGTGATGTTTTTAACTAAATGCATGATGAATAAATGATGCAAGAAATACAATATGTTTCTAGATGTTAACTCAACTGGATTAACCATCCTCATTAATAACATTCAGAAAATGCACTGAGATACTCCTGTTCATTACACTAGAGGTTCAGATAACAGCCATACCTGTCTGCAGCTGCTGCTCGTATTTCTTTTCCAGGACGACACATTGCATAGCCACAGTGTTTATGATGTTTTGACATCACATCTTCATACTCAGCTTGAGACCAAAAAAGGTCCACCTGCTGTGAATTACAGGTCGAGTCCTTTTATCAGTTACATCTATAAATACTTCAATCCATAGAAGCGAGATGCTGTCAATATACAGCAGTGTTGTCATAAACCCATTCCACCTGAGCGCAAAACAAAAAGACTCACCATCATTCAATAAGTCCAGGATATAGATCTGCCTTAACCTTGTCTCACTGAAGAGGATATTCATATATTAAATGTTAATTGCATTCAATATAAACAGGTACTCCAGTAATTTAGAATCCACTTTGGTAAAGATGGGGGACTCACAAGAGACAGATTTAAAAAGAACAGTTCAAATGAATTGACTTTTAGTCCCTGGTATGAGACTCCAAAAAACGCAGCATCCTACTCTTCCCATAATGCACCTCACTAGCGGCTATTGTTCAACTCTCCCTGCCTGAGTGTCTTTCATATTCCAAACCTCCAGTTTGTATCTCAGGCTCTCGGGTTTTTCATTTGTTGTGCGAACGGAGATCACCCCGCTGACAGCATCGAGGCTGTTGTCTCTCTAACAGCCACAGAAGACTTTCTAGAACTGTTTGCAGCTGCTCATGATCAGGAGCTTGAGGTGATGAATGTGTTTGCAGATTGTGATGCTGAACTCTCTGTCGGACCTGCATGGCTACGTGGATAAAGGCCAGCTGACCCGGGAGCTAGGAGGAAACCTGGAGTACTGTCACAGTCAGTGGATACACCACCGAACTGTGAGTTAACAAACAGGGATCGTGGCAAGTTTCCAGAAAGGAAGTTGCATTCTAGGATGCTGCAAGGCTCACGTGTGGATCCTTTTTTGCTCGCCAGGCCATAGAGAACTTTGCCATGACGGTGAAAACCACAGCCCAGATGTTACAGATGTTCGGGACAGACCTGGCTGAGACGGAGCTGCCCAATGACGTCCAGTGCACCAAAGACCTGCTCACAGCACACACCGACAAACACAGCAACCTCAAGGTGATTTAGTACATTTAATACACCAACACATGCTATCAGGGACTCTACATGGACGCACAGCGACAACACATTTAGAGCTGGTTGGGGTGAAAGGGATTTGTAACCGTGAAGCTCAAGCAGCCAACAATAAGAATAATAAAGCTGTTAATATGCCCCTGTATTGAAGGTGTATGCTGATGGGTTTCCTGGTATTGACTCCGATTAAACAATGCCAGCCTGCTTGAGAGGGGTTGAGAGTTACATTAGTGCCCGGTCGCTCCGGAGGATCGAGATTCATTTTGCGAATCCTCATGAAATTGTTGGTGAGCTTGTGACGAAGTTAGTTTGTGGCAAAATGGATAGGAAGAGGAAAACTCTTCTCATGTTGCTTCTCATTTGGCAAAGTATGGTTATAAAACGTTTTTTAAAGAGGTAATAGCTTCCTAATATTTTGGACTCCAGCATGGACGAGATAGTTTGCTTTTGGTCAAAGTTGAATTCTGTGCAAACGCACGGTGCAATTTCATGTGAAACCACAATCCCCCCAAAAAGTCCAAAAGCTTTTCTAACATCGTGGGACAAGCTGCACGATACAAAGCTACAGAAGAACCCTTCCCCTCGAGTCCGTACAGCACAGCATCATAGCTTTGGGACTCTGTATCAGCCACGTGAACCTGTATCACACGGGTCAGGTGACTGACGGGGTAGCTGAACTAGCACTAGCGCACGACCTTCAAATCGTGGTGTGTGCAGTTTGTTCCAGTAATAGGTGTAACTGGGACCTTACACACCCATAACCATAACCATAACCATAACCATAACGTTACATCAAACCAAGACTTTACTACCATAAAATGTAATGATTTACATCATGACAAGAAGGGCACATCTCCACAATGTGATGTGTTTATGTCCACACAAGATGGGACCAATGCCGATGCTTCTTTGTCTCTGAACCAGGATGAACTGAAGCTAGCTTTGAAGCAGGGCACCACCTTGTTAGGTTGTATCAAGGAGCAGGCGGCCAAGTCGGAGAACCACAAACTCAACCCAGACGAGATGGAGAACCAAACCACGGTGGAGAGGTGATAAAGCTTTTCTTCTGAATGATATGATGCGTCTCAGTCTAGAGTATGGTAATGCGGTCCTACAGTCATTCTCAATGTGTTTGTAATGAAGTTCCTGTTGTGTGTTTCAGGCTCCTAGCCCAGCTGGATGAGACGGAGAACGCCTTTGAACAGTTCTGGTGTAAACATCATCTGAAACTGGAGCAGTGCCTGCAGCTCCGCCACTTTGAACAGGACTTCAGAGAGGTATATCTGTAGATCTGTTGGTCTCTGTCTGCCTGGAGTCTCCTCTTCAAACAGCTTCAGAGGACTTCAGCTGTAAAGTCATACTTTGAAACACAAGCTAAACCCTTGTGCCTCACTTTCAAACAGTCCGTGGGGGACAAAAACGTCTGTGTCACAAAACTGCCATAAAATGACATATTAATATTATTTTCCAACTTCACAAGGTCATTTTTTAACCAACAGCAGTCCTGATCATAACTACCAATTTTCCATTAATTTTAGAATTGTAAGCCTGTCAATGCCCGTCTTTTAACATGATGCCACTTTCATTATAAGAACAAAGAATTCTATTCTGTATACTAAATGCCAAGAGGATTTGTATTTTCCCAGTCTGGGATATGTCAGTGATTAGCACATTGAACTTGATGGATTCAATTTTCTTTAGTACAGTGTCAGATAAAAAACAACAACTCTGATTTGGAGGACAAAATGTCCTCCTCCTAAAACTATAAAATACTATATCATCATTTTATTTTTGCAACCGCCAAAAACCAAGATAGCGAAGATCTAAATACCAAACTCCAGGCCTCAAAACTATAGTCTGCAAACCAAAGGATGACGTCACTGTGACTCTGTCACTTAGTCACAAATCCACCGCGTATTTGCCCCAAAGGACAAACAGAAGACGGCTCAATCTGGTGGGAAATAGTAAAAACTACAACTTTGAAGCAAGGGCTCTAGATTGAAAGCCTGATGGCAGTGTTAGCAAAAATGTTGGTTATAATGTGTTTCAGTGAGACACTTTTGTTGTGAGTGTCTGTATTTTGGCTACACATTTGTTATAAGCTCATAGGAGCGGAGTTTGAACTTCCAAAATTTGAAAAAACAAAACAAAATGTATGCCATATGCATTGATACGCCAAAATGATCGTAAAACAAAAGAGCCAAATATGTCCCTTGTGACACCTCATGTTCTAGAATCAGCTTATGTTACATCTCTAACATTGAATATGATCATTTAAAGCCGAGTCTGAATACAAGAAGAAACTATAATATTACAGTGTGATTAAGTGGGTGACATGATAACTGTCTCTGTTCCGTCCCCTCTGTGCTTCTCCAGGTTAAAGTGTCTCTAGACAGCTTGATGGACATTCTAACCGGCCTGTCAGATATCGGGGATTGTGTGGCCAGAGTCCAACGCCTGCTAAATGAACTGAAAACACTGGAGGAGAAGGCTCTGGTTAGTTTCTCTCACACACACACACACACGCATACACACACACACACACACACACACACACACACACACACCTACACACACACACACACACACACACACACACACACACACACACACACACACACACACACACACACACACACACACACACACACACACACAACTTTCTATTACCCTCAATCAGTTACTTGTTCCCATACAGTCAAGCTTAATATTTATTGCCCTTCATTAATGAATTATTAACGTGTGAACTTTAGTAAATTATTTCATAATTATTAATAAAGCCAGTAATTACAACTTCAAAAGTCCCCCTGTAAAGGGGGATTTTTTAGAAAGTGGTGCCCTAAATCAATTATTAACTTTTGTTAATGTACTTATGCCAACACCTTTAATCTCCAACAACGTATTTTAAAGAAGCATACCGATGCCTTCGGCAGTGATTGTTGCTTCTTGGTCCCTCCTCATCTTAGTTCACTGCCTTGGCCCCAAATTTGGATTTTCTGGTTCCAGCAACAGCCAAGTGGTAGCAAGCAATAAAGCAAACAGTGAGGTCCAATGACTTCCTTATCCTTGTGTAAATCCAAACTCACTCCAGACTGCACTGCCTTCATGACACTCCGTTATTACGAAACTCACATGTCTCACAGACTGTGGGGCTCAGTGGTAGAGCAGGGTCTTCCGTCAATCACAGGATCCCCGGCTCCCACGGGCTGTTCCTACCGTGTGAGAGTGTTGTATGAATGTTAGTCCTGGTGGCCAGGTGGCACCTTGCATGGCTGCCCCTGTCATCAGTGTGTGAATGGCTGAATGATGACATGTAGTATCGAGACTTAAAGTACAGTCCATGTACATACTGTAGACTTAACAGGAACATTTTCTCCTGGAAATCAAATAGAGAAGAAACCTACATTGCCAAGCAATACTCCACAAGATAACAGCTGAGCACAAGCTCAGTCATGACGGCAGCTTTTAAAGGCTCTCTACCATTAACGAGAGAGCAATCCCAGATTTGTATTTTGTAAATAACAGCAAAGTCTCAGCACCCCGCTCCGTGTTACAGAGCCATGATGTATTCTGAATTGTTGTCCTTCCAGCCCTCACTAGAAAAGGCCCAGCTCCACGCACTGCACGGTGACCAGCTGATCCAGAGCAACCACTACGCCGTGGACTCTATTCGACCCAAATGCGTGGAGCTCCGGCGGGTCTGCGACGACTTCAGCAACGAGTCCAAGAAGAAGACGGACGTCTTATCCAAATCCCTGCAGATTCACACGGGCATTGATAAGGTGAGGATGTGATACGACTTAAACACATCTACGGATGACACGTCCTGAAACACAAGTTTTGGTGATTTACAAAGTTTAGTTGTTTTTATGTCTTATGTTCTGGACCGAAATGGTGACTGACCGGCCTTCACCACCACCGGAGCCGTGCTGCTGGCATGGGGTTTTTAAAACGTCTTTAGGGGTCATTAATTGATTTCTTTGGCAACTTGGGGGCAGTGGAACAAGCAATGGGCCTCACTAATATGTACGTAGAAATGTGCGCATCAATTTGTCCACAAAATAAGTGCACGCACAAAATGACCTTCTGATTCATGACACATGTTCGTCGGACATTTTAGTTCTTACCACCGTGCGTATGTTAGTGAATCTGAATCATTCTAAATTGAAAGGTGCATGCCTGCAATCTACAATCAGCATACTGTCACACCCACAGTTCTCTCTATAGGATTATACATTTGCATGACGGTTTATCATGAGAAAGCAGAGAAGTTGTTTTAAAAGTGAGACACATCGCCCCTAAATACAATAAAACAGATACTGTGTCCGAGGCAGAAAGCAGAAAAGTGTTTCACAGGAACAAGGATGATTAAAAACAAGAGAGGCTCGGCCTGCAACAGCCGAGGCAGTGTGTATGTTTCCTCCCACGAGATACACACTCAGGTGAAAAAAAGAAGTGATTTGACCTTTAAATTTATGTGAAAAAAAGAATAACAGAAGGAAACAGATGGACCACCTGATCTGTCAGCCTTTTTAATTCTGTGTTTCTGCACAGTGTCACAGAAAGAGCAGGCTACACTCATACTATTAGTATAATACAATGTGTAGAACTCCATGTTAGCGGTGGCTGCGTTGTTTCAGATCCAAACATGTCCACATGTCAACTCTAGAGCATTGTCAATACTCCTGTATTAACGGGGTGGTCTAGCAGCCATCCAACAGCACCATGACTTACATTTGTATAACCACAATAACATCAAATCCTGTTTTTCTTTTCTTTAATTAGATTATGAAAACAATTGTTAAAAGCTTCATTCAGAAATCTCAAAAGAAGCTTCAGATGATATATTATATTTAGAATATGTCAATAATGGATGAGGATGAGGGAGCATCAATTTCATAGTTATTTATGTTTTAAATATGTTGTCTATTGAAGCCGTTTTTGAATGAATGCAGTTTTAATATGAAATGCATTTAGTTAAAAGGTGTGTGTTTACAGCTAGCTAAAACAAGGTTAATGAGAGGAGTGAGACTGACCATGAAAGAACGATGATGATGACAGAGCGAGTGCGTTGTTCTCTGGTCTCCAGCAGATGGAGAGCGTTAGATCCAACAGATATACTGGTTGATGTTTGCCTGTGTGAGGAACAGGTGGGGTGGCAAACACTGTCCTTACATATGTGCCACCCTGTTGCTGTGTTAAAACTAATAAGCCATTCAAACAATGTCAGGGAGGTTTAATATCCTATTGCACAAAACAGGATGACCATTTATTTATAAAAGAAAAACCTGCATCAACACAAAGATACTTTGACTGCAGCACTGATGCAGTTCAGAGGAGCTTCATGCAGGAGAACAGAGCCTGTTCTACTGCAGCATTGACTTGTCCATGAATGAACTCTCGGCGCTCCACGCTGTCTAATGAAAGGAATTGTTTTTGAATAGCTTCTTAAACTAAATGACATAGATATTAGTATTGGATCAAATGCCTATGCAATATGTGAAAGGGGTCGCTTGTAGGAAACCATCACCCCCCCCTCTCAGCTCTTCAAAGCTTTACATCCAGAACAATAAACACTGAAGAAACAAGACATTAGCAGCCAATAGCGTGATGATACAAGATACAAAGGCAGAGTATTATCAACATTTCGAGTGCACCAAATCAATTCGATAATCTGGATTAATGTTGGCTTGTTTATAACATGTCTGACTTTGTTGTTGAGGTTGGTCATGTGATACCAATCTCAGCAGTTACTTTGGTGAGCACAGTGTCAACATGACTGATAGAAATGATGGCCAACAACACAAATAGAAGACCCAAGTTGTAATGAGTCAGAATTTTAAAAAAGAACTCCAAGGCTTGTTGCTTGAAAGGTAATCTCTATTAACACAATCTGTAGGCAACGGGACAAGTGTTCTGGCTTCTGTTTATAGTCCATTTGTAGTCCGAGTAGCATTGACCAATGACGCTTGAGGTGGCTTTGGTTGAACGCAGGTAAACAGTCCGTATGGAGAGCATTGTCCCAAATGCATTCTGGCAACCCATCAGCTATAGTCTGACATTTATACTGGTCTGAAATGACCTCGTAAACTGGCTACTTGTGAAACAATCTGCTCAAACACGTTGTCTCAACTCCAGCTCAGTCTGGTATCTCCAGTTGCTAATCGGACTGTAAACAAAGAGCAACGCATGAAAAGGGTCCATCCTGATAGAGGATCCCACCGACCTGATTTGCCACACATAACTGAATGTGGACATAAGGGAATGACTCCTGTAACTAATGTCCAGAAACTGAATGTCTTTTCTACTGTGAAATGGGGTGATGTGATGGAGGTGGTGAAGAGGACAGTAGTCTCCCCCTCTCCTGTTTACATTCCTATTTGTATTTTACCCTCAACTTTTAATTCCTCGTATTCTGCATGTAGATGTTCCTCATGTAAATGCATGAAGAACAAGTGATGGTATGTCACTGAAGGCCCTGATTGTCCCCAGTGGCATCTAAACACAGGATCCCCACTCTGGGCCACCACATAGGGAGGGAGGGTTGGCTCCATTGAAATCTTGCCCTGCTTGGATTCCTGCTGTGTACAGGTGAACCAATGGTGTGAGTCTGGCATCTACCTGCTGGCCTCCCAGGCTGTGGATAAGTGTCAGTCACAGGAAGGGGCAGAGTCCGCACTGACTGACATCGAAGGCTTCCTGGAGTCTGCAGAAAAGAACCAGCTGACTGAACTGAGGAACCTCCACAACCAGTATGAGGTTGTCCTGTCCGATGATATCAAGGTACGGTGCACCAAGACAACCGTTTGCAGTATGACTGGAAATCCTGTTGCAAAAGTTATGATGGAGCAGGATTGAGAGTGAGCTTTCTGCCTGCAGGCCAATGTCCTGAAGGCACTGAAGCGCCTGGAGGACGTCCAGGAGATGTTTCAGAAGCGGCACGTCAGTCTGAAGAGGCTGTCAGCTAAACAGACGAGGCCCGTCCAGCCGGTTGCCCCGCGGCCCGAGTCCTCTCCTAAACGGCCCGCACTGAAGAACCCCCCCAGAACTACAGGGAACCAGCAGCGTGAGTCAGATGTTGCTATAATTAGCTAATTTGTGCAGTACAGGTGCAAACTTTTGCCATAATCTGAATTTATGTAATGAAATAATTGAAGTAACTTGTGCTGTGTCCTCTCAAATCATTGTAGCTCTGGCTCGCAGAGCATCAGATAACTCTAACAGTGGCAGGCAGCCAGCCGAAGCTGATCCCAGCAAGAAGAGGATCATACGCAAGGCCAAAGGAGGCATCAAGGTACCCTCCTCTGTCTGCAACATAAAGTCCTTTCAACAAGTAACTTTAATGATTTGTAAAATTCTGTTTATCTCGAAGTAAGAGAGACAACTGACTATGACACCGAGCAGGGTATTGCCCCACAACTATTTATTCCAGTGCCAATGCTGATACTGATAATCCCAATACTTTGATTTAAACAGTACACTCTTTCAATTCAATTCAATTCAATTCATTTTATATAGCCCAAAACCCCAAATTTGACTCAGAGGGCTTTACAGTTTGTACACATGTGACATCCTCTGTCCTGGGACCCTCACATCAGAACAGGAACAACTCCCCAAAAGAACCTTTAACAGGGAGAAAAGAGGGAGAGCCCTTAGGGAGAGCAACAGAGGAGGATCCTCCATCAGGATGGACAGAAGTGTGATACGTTTTTACTGTTAGGGATAATACGACTACTCTCGTCATCACTGCTGATCAGTCGCTTGTGATAACTTTGGAAGACAAAGAAGAATCTGACCTGAATTTACAGACGTGGGACAGAATACACTGCATGGCTTGTTGAAAGTGTACAAGAATTGGCCGATCTTTGAGTTGCATGGCTGAACAGTTTTAACATTTGCTACAGTTTTGGTTTATTCACAATACTTTTAGTAATAAGTGGTACGAAGTGGCAGTCGTTACTAGTTAGTCATTAGTTAGTTTATATATATAAACTAAGTGCATAACCAGTTGGCTGAATTTAATCTGGAGACAAGCATTCAATTTGAGAGTGGTTTATTTACCTACTGATATAAATACAAATCTGAAATGAATAGGGGTGTAACGGTTCACAAAATTCTCGGTTCGGTTCAACACGATACAGTGGTGCCACGGTTGTGCTTCTGTGAAAGAAGGTCACTCTCTCTTTGATCTTTGGAGGAGGCCAGAGATCCGCTGCACTGCCGTTGCTTTCTGAGATGCTAGATTAACGACATCGGCCTATTTGTGTCGTACAGTCAGCTAGCTTTGTGTAGTCCGCGACGTCCGGCCGTCTGATGTCAGAACAGCGAGAGCTCAAACATTTGATTCTCTGTTTGGGTTTTTGTTTTCTTTAACAAAGCAGGAATTATGGTCTGGAAAAAAGGGCTCGTGAAGGAGTAGTGTCACGGGGCTCAATAGCATTAAGCATGTTAGTACAGCCTGGTTTATGAGAGTAGGTCTCATATCTACGGCTATAAATAGACCTTCAGCCCTGTTTGAATCAGTAGGGGACAGCTACCTAAAGGCTGCGGGGAGAGTTTGTAGCACGTGTGCTGCTGTTGGTTTTCCTGCTAAGCTAGTTTAGCATAGCGTGTAGAATGTTGTTCTTCCGTGGTGGGCGTGTCAGACAGCACGTTGTCCGTTACGTGGTGGAGTGTCATAAATAAATAAATAAATGAATAAACGTGGGCCGATGGGAGTATGTTAGCAACATTAGTTGACTACATGCGATTTAATATAAATGTATCCATGTACACAGCAAGAATCAACTTTTCAATTAATCTGTGGATTGTTTGATGCAATACAGTTCGTAATATAGTTTAATCAAAATCCTACCGTAACAACAATGGGTGTTCTCAGGAAATGTGGCTCCGCCCGCTCAGCTCGGCAGCTTCTTGACGGGTGCCGAACGAGTGCCGCTCGCTTTGCCACTGTTGTGGCACCTGACTGACGCTTGCTACTGACTAGCCACGGAGGTGCCAGTGCCACGAGGAGGATCTCGCTGTCGCTCAGAACAGCTTGCTATTCCCCCCGTCTTACTCCAAAGAATGGCATTTCATCTTCTCAGCCTCACCTAATTGGAACCTACCACCTGATCAAGGAAGTAGAGGGTGCCGCAAACCCAGCAGGCATCCAAATCATCCACAATAATGAAACCACCTTTAGAACAGGCTTTCCAAGTTACTTCAGAAACCACAAGTCATCTATGGGAACTCATTACATACTAATGATCACACCTACTATATCAGAATGCCATTTCCTGCAGAACTACCTCACCTATCCCCCCCAGCCCATCCCTGCTTAGAGGACATTATTTTAGGCACACCAGTGTACAGCTCCATTGAGCTGTTGAACTACCTCAACATGAACAGGAAGAACAGCAACACAATCCAATTAGCCCATAAAATGAATGATTGAAACAAGCTTGGGTTGTTTTTACACCTTAATTGTCAATGTATCAAATAAACTGAAACCTTGGACAGAGATTAATAATAAAGCAGACACAAAACCGGTTTGTTTTTACTGTATGTTAGGGTTTCTGTTCTGTAACAAGCTGGTATAACTGAAGGAAGAACATTTCTGATGAGTGTGAGTGATTGTTTTATGATTTACAGATTTAGCTGTATTACTGCTTCTGTCTCGAAAGTCTGTCTGTTCACTTCAAAAAGCACAGATAAGGAGCAAACCAGCAACAAAACATGTGAAAGCAGATTTGATCATACGATGCTCTACCAGTCTCCCAATAGGACCACACTCCCCCACCTATTGTTTCATTTATGAGGGTTTTTGGTCTGTGTTTCAGTTTTAAGTTAATATACAGTATTTACATGCTGTAACCTCATCTCTATGATAATGCATATACATCATTCAGTAAATCATAATACCACCTACAAACCCAAGTACCATCTATGCGGGATTCCCTGAATGCACCATCTGACAGCTAAGAAGAGGACATTTAGTGATGTTGCAGTGGTATCTACGTTTGCATTTTAGACATATTATACAAAGCCCCTGTCCTTATAACTCAACTTACACGTATGCGTTTGTGTGTCACAGATTGAGGTGATGCATGAGGAAAGCCAAGGAGGTTCCACCCACGTCGTTGTGACCAATGAGACAGAGGAGAGTCTGTCCAACAGACGCAGGTAAGGACGGACAGTGTTCTCATGCAGTCCTTTGCTTCACTGTAACATCACGATACTGAATGACAACAATGATTATGATTTGAAGTCTGTAACGTGAGGTCATATTGATTGTGGCTGTTGACTGTGTGCATGGTTTGAAGTAAGGCCGCCTCCTCTTAGTCGGTCATTTTGGTCTTAGCCGACTAAAATTTCTTTGGTCGATTACTCGTTTTTTTTCTGCTAAATGACTTATTTTCCAAAAGACTGATTAACACGAGATTTAAAGTGGTGATTTTTGTGATTCCGTGCGGAGTGTCAGTCGACATAGAATGTCTTTGGTCGAGGACAGCCCTAGTTAGCAGTACCTAGTCTGTTGTATTGTGATTAACGTCACTTACCACATGCCCTGATGTGTGAAGAGCACATTTTAGACACAGGTAGTGTAACAGTTATCACCGAGGTGACTCCAGTATGGAATGCTTTATTTGACCCCGTGTTGTGTGGAGGAAGCCACAACAGAAAAACGTTCGCTTTAGAACATTTGCACTGACGGATCATCTCCAGACATTTATTGAGATATAAAAATGTCTCTCGGAATAATATCTATTGTTTTCCAATGTGTCTGTTCAGTGATAACATACACACATACAGTAAGATCTACTAGAATCTGTGAAACTAGTGTTCATTTCAAAAGTAGATCTTCTGGACACGAGGCGTCTACTTCACTGTAAAGTCTGCGTCAAGCTTCCACATCTCAGCTGCTTCATATACAGTATAGTGTGTTTTGATATAAAATTCTTCAAAGATCTGTTACAAACTCTTTCTTCATGGCTTCTGAATCTTGTGAAAGACTTGAGTCCAGTCCAGTCACCCGGAAATGGATCTAACATATTTAGAAAAAAGCAATGTATGACGGAACTAGGCTGACGGGTTCACATGTGAAAAGCCATCTAGGTTTGGGAGACCAAACCAAGTAACAACTAACCAACAATCAAGTATATGACATCACTTGTTGAATACAGGAACTAATGCTTTCCGTCGGTGGACCCATACGTGCTCCCCCGGCAGTAAGAAAATGCCTTATTATGGTCATGATACCAGACGACCTGCACACTCGTTGGGATTTAGTCTGATTTTGTTTAGTAAAAACTACAGCGTAACAGGATGCAGTGGTGAGAGAAAAGAAGAGATTGTCAGGAAAAGAGGGGGGCGGAGTGTGGTCAGGAAGAGGAAATCTCAAATGAGTCTTAGCAGGAAGAACTCTCCCTTAAGACAGTTAACCATATTTCTACCATGTGTTCTGTCTGTACTGTAGGGCAAGTCACTCATCTGGCATCATTTAGCTCAGTCTGGCCGGATGTAGCCATCTTCCTACTGGCTGGTGTCTCAATAGGAAATGTCTGATGCACTTCGTCAGCCTGATCGGAGTGAGTCAGTCACAGCAGAGCTACCGAGTACAAAGTTCAAGGGTCCAAGAATAGACTGGCTAATCTACCAGTTTGACCAACCACAGCACGATGCAGCACATTTCACACTGAATCCATCTGTTCCTCACACAGAGCGATGAGTTATATGATGTATTCTTTAGCCACATTTGCTTCTACATGGTTTGCATAATGGCTGCTGCACCCTCTTTTGCTCCAGCCCGGTATAGCAGGAATTACATCCACAACAGACGATTCTTCAGTATTTGTGTCCAGTGCTAATGTCAACTATTGATGTTCTTAGCAATATAGTCATTTTGTTGTTAAGGAAAAAACTGACAACAGGGCTGCATCTAATGATAGTTTAATATGACGATTAATTTCTCTATTCATCTTTTGGTCTGTAAAATGTCAAATACAACAAAAACATTGTAGTTTCTCAAAGTCCAACATAACATCTTCAAATGTCTTGTCCAAAAGAAAAAAAGGATTCACTTTAAATGCAGACATATGAAAATCAGCAAATTACCACGTTACTAAACTTGAAACTTTTTGGATTATAGGTCTCTTCAAACCTTCAGATTTGATATTGGGACATGTACGCAGAACATTCATCTTCATCAACTGCCTCAGAGCCACCAGAACACATATTTAACAGCTAGTTCAGACGTTACTTTAGACTCTCCAGAAGTTGCCAAGTGAGTAACAGTGTGGAGCTCTATGAATGTGTGCACACAGAGACAAACAGCCCTCATGTAAACAGAACCAGGACACGTTCCACCAAACCGTTCTCTCAAACTTAAACAAAGTGAAAATCTGGCAGATGACTGAACAACAACAGTGCATTTGTTTGCTTAACAGAACAGCTTTCATTTTAATTTACAAGAGAGCAAATACCTAAAATAGCCAGAAAACAGTGAAAGAGGAAAAACAGGGCAGACCGTTTCAGTTAGGTGCCATCATATGTTATCGTGGTACATTCAGTACCCAGCAGTACTTGAGTCACCTGAAGACCATTCAAGTGAAAGCAGCCATACAGGAGTAGGTGTTCTGGTAATATGGCCGACACAGCAGCGCCACTTTCACTGTCGTGCAGTACAAATTACTAATAAATCCTCCGGAGTTGCCGTACACTGTAGGGTCTGTTGCTGCCTGCCATAGTGAGTGCACATCCGTTGTGTGTCCGTGAGACGTGATCATGTGATAATAGATGCAGGGGTGGTACGGAGTCTTGCCCTCCCCTGAAAAGTACATGTGCTCCTGGGGAGAGACCCCCATGGCCTTGGCACAAATCCCCATGAAGACGTCGTCGATGTACATGGAGGAGTTAAGCAACAGAGTTGCATAGTAGATCTTGGAGGCTACATCCCCTGAAACCACGTACCCCGCTCCAGCAGTGTAGTCTGGGTAGGAGGGCCAGGGGTACAGATCATGGGGAACGTGGTATTTGCTGTCTTTACGGCGAACTGGAGGGGCTCCTCTGTGCACATGTCCCACCCACAGGTCTTTGGCCCCTGACTGTCTGCTCAGGAGCTGCCGCAGGTACTTCACCAAATTTGGCATGTGGACGAAGATGTCGTCATCCGCAGACATGAGGAAGCGTGCCTGAGGGCAGTACTCGTGGCCCCACTGGAACTGCAGGATCAGTTTGGAAGTCAGGTTGTGAAAGGTGTCCAAAAAGTTCTGCTGGATCAGGTCGCCGCAGGCCCGGTCCTCCTGCAGCAGTGCACTCTGCACCCTGGACCTCTGCCCGATGTCCGGGTGCACGCCGAGAGCGAACACCAGCCTCACGCTCGCTCCCAGTTCTGACCAAACAAAGCTCTCATTCCCCCACGTGTCCCTGATGGCCTGGCGACGCTCAAAGTTCTCCGGCGAGGATTTCACAAACAGCAGCAGGAGGACATCATCCCGGCTTTTCCCGTGTCCGCCACCACCTCCACATTTGCCCGGGTGGTTGATGAGGTATGGATAGTTCCCGAACCTACCGTCCACATCATAATAACCATGCTTCCTGTTGTGATGGCTGGAGCTGAGGGCATAGGAAGAATTAAGAAAGTCGTAGCTGTTGACCAGGTAGCGGTACGTGTAGGATCTCACGTGGCTGACCACGTGGTGGTCCAGCTCATCCCAGCAGACCATCACCACACATAGCACCAGACCTGTGGTCAGCAGCTGCATGCACTGGCACTTGTGGATACGACGGAAGTTCATGAACATGGCGACTACTGCTTATTGCTCCAAACACTGACAGCATCGACTGGCTTCTCTTCCTTTTGATGTTGTCAAGTCCAGTAAGCCTTCGTCAGGCTCATCAGCAGTCGTACTTGCTCCGTTAATGGTCTTTGGTCCTTCATAGTGATCAGGCCACAGGAAGCTGGGTGTCCCTCATTCAGCTCAAACTATTTAAGATGCTCCTGTGTACTTCTCTCCTGAGAACTCCACTTCCTTTTCCCTCCTCCTCCTCTTGGTTACTGTCGCATCAGCATGTCATTGGAACACATGGCACCTGATCAAGAGAGAGACAAGTAAGATCAGATTCGATATAGAGCAGATTTTGCATGCTTAGGCTACACTTTAAAGCTAGAATACACTAGTCCTTAAATGACGAGTTCATTCATTCATCAAATTTATGAAGAGATTCCTTGTTTACGTCGCTCATCACAGGAAAATTCCAGCCACCGTCTGGTTACAGCCTCTCATTTCCTCTGGTTTTGTTTCATTATAAATGTATTAATTTGTTTGGCTTGTTTGAGAGACAAAACATGATATCTGAAGCTGATATCACGTTGTGAGCTAGGAAAATGCTCGGGGAATATTTTATAGACTAAACAATCAAAGATTTATCAAATGAGAACACACACACACACACACACACACACACACACACACACACACACACACACACACACACACACACACACACACACACACACACACACACACACACACACACACACACACACACACACACACACACACACACACACACACACACACACACACACACACACACTAAGAGCAATATTCTAAGTTTTCCACACACCTCCCTTTGTTAGACCACAGACTACTATATGTACTGTAATGACTGTATTGTAATGTAAAGTAGAGATTATACCCTTTAAGATCACATCCCCAGTAATATTGCAGTTATTTAAAATATGACAAAAAAAAAGTTAATTTCTTCATATCTTTCTGTCAAAATCCAAGCATCTTTTCTTCTTTAAAAACAAAAAATATGACCTGTGCTTAAGTGATATTGAACCAACCAAATGTTCAACCAATGATATAATGGCATCCATCCATCAATCAATCTGCGACAAGAGTCACATTCCTCTGAAACTCCATGTCATGTGACACTCTAAACGCGCCGCGCCATCGCAAATTCGCGTTCATCGCGTCTGTACATAGACTTTGTATGTAATCTCGCCGCGTTCATCGCGTTTGGTGTGAACACACCTAAAAGCAGCACACTTCTTTAAGCTGCGATCACACCAAACGCGATGAACGCGGCGCGATTACATACAAAGTCTATGTACAGACGCGATGGCGCGGCGCGTTTGACGCGTCAAAACGCCCCAAACGCAGAAGTTGAAATATTTGAACTTCTGCGAAAAAATCGCGTGACGCTCCAGCGCGATAGCCAATCAGCGTTGAGTTGCTCTCCCCGTCATCAGTGAAGTCCTGCCGTTGCTAAATCAGAAAATAAATGCTGTAGCCGCCATGTTCACCCAGAGCTCTACGATCCCTCATATCAGTAGAGACCGGACCAAACTATGTGTAGACGTGTGTGTGTGTGTAAACCATATGGTACAAACAATGAATAGACGCTGCCGTATTTACGTCTATATGACGTTATCGTGAGTGTTGATGGAGCTGCATACAGCTGTAGTAAACAGCCGACGTGTGGCTCGCTAGACACAGTGAGCTCGATGAAATCCACGGAACTCCTCCGGACTATGTTATGAACCAGACATGACGGCGTTTAGTTCCCCGTGATATCTGGGACTTCCACAACACGTACTGAGCAGAAATAGAGGCTATTTTTCTACGGTTGATGGCGGACAGTTGAACAGCTTTCAGGCCGATAAGCCACGCCCCCTTTTCGGCGCGTCCAGCGCGATGGACGCGATGCACGCGAATGAACACCAATAGTCCCCGGCGATGCCGGCGGCGCGATGGACGCGATTCGCGCCGCGTTCATCGCGTTTGGTGTGAACGCAGCTTTAGCACTCAAATGTAAAGCATTTGATGTCAATCTGTGTTCTAACTGTACACCACTCAAATATTGTTCTACTGTGGAATACATCACAGTACAGAAGCTAAAGTCAGTCTCACTTCTGCTTCACCTGGACTGCGACATCACTCTGTGACATCATCCAAGACATTTTTTCTTCCACCATTACGTGACACAGAATGACACAGCAGCTAACCCAGCTAATGCTAACAGAAATGTCCTCGCATGTAAGCAGCTTCAACTATGTATTAAAATCTGTCTCACAGAGTAGCTAAATACATGAGAGTCACTGACTTACCTCAGACAAGATGTCGAAGACGGAGTAAAAAGCTGATGGACAGTATTTAAACCAAAGCCATAACCCAACGAACCAATCAAACTTGTCTTATCAGAAGAGTCAAATCGGATTCGTCCTGTTGTCCGTTTACACCCCAGCAACAGCCCAGCAACAGCAGATTGATTGGGTGAAAGGTTCAGTCAATCAGAGCCAACTTCTCATCTTGGCCACTAGCGCGAATTTGGAGGCGCTGTTTGACCGTTTCCATACAAGTGATGAGAAAATTCCGCAGGACATTTTGACAGTGTGGCTGCTACTGCCCGAAGACTTCGCAATATATATATACACGCCGATGTTACCTAAGCACCTTAACTAAGCATGTATTTTCAAGGTACACCACATGCTCTGTGTTTCACTGTGAGGGACATGTAGAGAATACAATGGTTGTATTGCCTTGTTTGATTACCATTGCAACAGGAAATTAATCAATGAATGACTGAAAGAATGGTTTTTAAAATGTATTATCAATGTACCATGCATAACTACACCCAACCCACTTACAAGTAACCACACATTCATATAAGGCAGGACCAGAGTGCAGTGTTCACATTTTATTAGAAACAAAATACACAAACAATTCTAATTCTAATTCTGAGCTTCATGTTAAGATACAGTTACTCCAAGGGGCTTTTATTTTGAAAGGGTGGGACTGGGTGGGCGAGAGAGGGGGAGAGACACAATCATAATGTGACTGAATTGACTGAATATCTCCAAGTCGTGTGTGTGTGTGTGTGTGTGTGTGTGTGTGTGTGTGTGTGTGTGTGTGTGTGTGTGTGTGTGTGTGTGTGTGCGCGTGTGTGTGCGTGTACGTGTGTCTCAGTGCCTCTGTGTGTTTATCAACATCACTAATGAGCTCATATTAACACCTGTGTGCTTGGGTGCATGTGTGTCACTGGTTGGTGATTGGAGCACCTGTGTGTTAGAGGCTAATTATTAAGAGAGATTAGAGTGAACAGTGATTTTCAACAAAACTATCTGTCAAACATATGCCCTTTACACCAAAACCATGAGTCCAATTAACATTAATGGGTACTATGAGAGAGATAAGACTCTGCTGAACGCGCTGATGTGTTTTTTATGTTTGTGGTGTTATAAATGTGAGCTCCAGAGCAGTATACAAAACTGGTACCATCTGCTTTCTTTGAGAAATGAGTGGTGAGATTTAACATGGAGTCTAATGGAGCAGTTAGTTGGAGTTCATGTCGCTCTGCGGCTCTTTGAGCCAAATGTGTCAGTCTGTTGTATTCCACAGACATCTGTGTGCGACAGCACAACAATTCCAAGCTCTTTGGCCAAAAATGCTGTATAAAGAGTAACAATTGTGGGACTGCGCAATTTGTTCGTAAAAATCACAGCATATTTTCCTGCTCTGCTCCACTCTGACAGTTATGTCATCACTCTAGCTCTGAACATTCCGTGCAATACACACACACACGATTCCCGATCAGGCCGCACGTTTTGATGTATTTTTTGCGCAGGTTTTGGCAGCACTGTGTGAGGAGAAGCGCATCAAACTTTTGTACTTTCGCCCGGAACAATATTAATACGCCCGATGGATTATAGTGTGCTTTGGCACAGCCTTTGTGCTACAAAGCCACACTGAATAATAAAGCTCCAGTAACAATAGTCCTGAGCTCCGGTCCTCGTACGTGGCTAAATGAGTTAGCTGGATCATTTTCAGGATAAGATTACATAAGTCAGGCTTTTCGGTTCCTAGAAGCAAGTTTTGCAAAATCACCATAGCAACACATCCATAAACTTGAACCTGCTGAAAAAAGAGGCTCTTTCTTTGAGTTGATTTGCCATCGTACTGTTAGAAAATCATGGTTTCGGTGATCGACGCTTCCCCCTTTTGAAGTAGGACGGGCACGCGCAATTATCCTGGTTACTGACGTCTGGTTCGAATTAACGAGATTGTTTGAACGCGGATCAGCCTTTGAGGAACCGAGATAGCCTGACTTCAATCATTGGGTTCATTTAAGCTGGATAATAGGACATTTGATCGTCTTAGTTGAACCACGTATGAGGAACGGGGCCCTGAAGTACTTGAGAGGAAATATTTGTATGAGTTTCGTGTACTTTTTAATTAGCATTCCTCTTGGCACCACTTTAATAGTCATAATTGGTTTATAGGAATTGAATTTGGACTTGCAATGTGTCTTTGACTGCCTACTAGGTTATGTCTTCCTTCTAACTTAATCACAATCTCTAGGGCTTTTTATTATGATATTCCAACTATACACCATTACAAAAGAGCTGTGGCACACAAGTGTGAGTTTAAAGCAAGCTTATTTTACTTTAATATATTTCTGACATGGAATATTTTATATTTTGTATCACTATAATATCTCTGTATGCATATAGGAGGACTTATGAGATGACAGTTCATTTAGTCTGGTTCCACTCTACTCTGTCACCTCTCAGGTGCACATACAGACTTCTTTAGGGGAGAACGTTGACCATTTGTGCAGATGAACATATCAGATGTGATCCTTTTCCTGGATACAAACACGCTCACAGCAGTAGAGGCTGCTCTGATAGGAGGAACCGTTACATTTTTATTACCATAAATGATTACCCACGCTGAGAGTCAAACAAAGAGATCTGTGTCAGTTGGTTTACCCAGTAAAACTATATGGAAAATATAGCAAGGTGCAAGTCATGAAAGTGAAGAAAAGCTTCCCTTCACACAGACACCGACTGACACCTTCACGAGCCAGTTATACTGTCACTCAGTATGTTAGTGTACAACTAAAATAACTATAAACTTCCATGTTAAGGGGTCAACCTCAGTGCAGAGGACTCTTCTACCTTGCATTGCTGACCACAGCAAATAGTTTTATCAGCTGTGTCACTTGCACATGACCGTTCACAAAGTGCCAGCACAGGGCGTCCTGTTTTGCTCTCTTGTCCGAGGCATGTGCTGTGAGTCTCTGTGGATGTGGGTTGACATGTCCACCCCCACGTCTTCCCCATTTCCTTTGTAATCTGTGAGTTTAACCTGCCTTCTTCCTACCATTGTTGGACAGATTATTACTAACAGAGCATATAGGAACATAGTGAAGAGCCAACCTGAACTCCTTCTCAGTCCCATCCAGTACTGAAGTCAGTTCCAAATGTTAACAAGATATATGTATAACAGGTGTTTCAACAATTTTACGATAACTTCTGTTATTTTATTTATTGGTAGAACTGCCTGATATTGATTCTGTGATCACATGAGAACTAAAATAAGGTTTTGAACAACACGTTCTCACAAACACTTGGTCAGTGGCTCTACGCTTCAAACTGACACTTTAGGTTCCCCTCTAGCGTCAGTTATGGACGTTATGGCGTGTCGGTTTTCTCTCATTACAAGCAGAGTGTCTTCATACATTTCCAACATAGGTTTTACTTGGTCTTTGGGTTTGCTTACACACCAGAACTACCTGTTTAGGGTTCGGAAAAGATCGTGGTTGCTGCATCATTATATATATTTTTTCCACTGAAAGAAAATCAATCTGTAATTATGTTTGATACAAATTGATATCTTTGCATTGATTAGGTATTATCCTTAAAATGTTCAGCCCTAACTGGGACCAAAACAAGAAGGGGGAGGATAACAAGAGACCAGGCCCTCTAACACGATATTCACCTTCGTATATTGTAAACAGCCCCAAACAGCCTGTCAACCACGTTGACTCGGCTGAGGATGCTGTGAATGTAAGTGCCGACCCAGCACAAAGACCTATAAAGGAGGGGCTTTAGCCCAACAGAGCCCTGAGCAGGGAAGCTGCTGACGCCTGTGCAATGCTGCCACACAATAGGCCATATTTCCACAGCAGCATATTTTGACTGAACACTGGGTTCAACCAACAATAGTGCGCTCTCACAACATTGACATTCAGAGGTCTTGTGGCGAAACTGTCGGAAACAGTTTGGAATTAGCTGCTGTAAAGACTGAAGGGAAGAAGTGAGGCCCTTTCTGCTTCTTGTGACTTTAGAATAGGGGTGGGGCCTCATACGTCCTGGGCCTTGAACACACTTCTTAGTGCAAGTGCTCTTCGCTTTACTGCTGCTGCTTCAGAGTCTCAACATCTGGAGTTACTTCACATGCATGTGATCAGACGATGACAGAATGGTAATGAAAATGTGTTCAGACGTTGTCTAGTAATTAGGCATTCACCTCATGAATCATGGCACATTTTTTAGTAAAGTATAGATATTGGTGATTCTGGCCCTGTTATTCCTTGGTATTTTAATCAAAACTTTATTTTACAGTATGGCCCACTGCTACTTTACATTCAATGAAACGCATGTAAAAAAAGCAAGCATTTTGCCACCAACAAAATCACATGTTAAGATATTACTGCAGTGAAATCATGCTCCCTTTCCATATATGACATTACTTCATAACCACTTCTTGTAGTTGGAAAAGTTCAGTATGTTGATCAAACAGGACATACAACACATCCTCATATCTAAAGGACACGATATTGTTTGTCAGTGACTCTAAAATGACATATATGAGTATTCTATTTAACGTTGTGGAAACGCAGTTACATGATGAAAACTGAAGTTTCTGGATGTGTTCAAGAAAAGATCATGGTTTGGGTTAAAGTACGTTGAGTTGTTATGTAGTGCAGGTATGTTGTTATGTACTGACGTAGTCATGAACATACTAATGCAGCAACGTACATGACTTGTCATGAATTACTACAGCCATTAGAGCCACCTCCGAACAACAAACGTTGTATCAAAGGTTTGAGGAATTTGATACCTCATGTGGCGCTGCTTCACAATGATAATTAGCTGTTGGCTGTACATGTTCGGTCAACTGTCCACGCAGGCTCTAGCACAGTCAGCCAAAGGCTGTGGACCTCCATTTCTTTCCTTCCTTTCTTTTCGGTACGAGGCTTACAAACCGAACAAAACGTTTGAATAATACTAATGCATTTGGAAAATGCAGAAGCTTAAATTGTAGGAAATATAATGTTTTCTGCGCTCACTAGGAGACAGCGGTCTGTGTGACCTCTGAACCGGAACAAAAACAGCTGTGCCCCGCAAGTGTTCTGGGAGGCTAGGCTAACTAGCTTAACGGAAAAACAACAGCAGTAACACGCATTCTGCTACACACTCAAGGGCCATTTAGATATTAGATGTAAAAAAACAAACCAGTTGACTTACCAAATGGTGATCACATCCTCCTTTCTTTGTTGACAAAGAGTTTAATCCCACAGTTGAATCCCAACTCACAAATCCGTTTATCTTCCAGTTTCAGCCATTGAGTGTTAAAAAACAAAGCTAGGTAAAAAAAAAAAAAAATCTACACCAAGCAAAATGCAAAAAATATCATCATTTCATTCATATCTTTCAATATGAACTCTTACTACTCGACTAAGCCTCTGCTGTAAATTTCGTTTCAAAATAGTCACGTGCTCGCCCACTGACCAATCACAGCACAGAATCTCACTACAGCGCTGCTGCTAATGCTGACGTAGCTGTAGGCCTGCAGGCCGCTCTGGCGCGTCCAAGAATCTCAAACTAAAGATCTGATTGGTTGAAGACTATGCCAATCAACAATATCATCCCCATTCACTTAAACTGCACATGGATTCACTGGGTGAGTCTGCAGGCCTCGGGCCTCTCTTCTTACCTAGAGACACAGAGGTGAAATCTGATTGGATAAAAGCTCTACTTAAAACAAGCTGCACTGGAAGCAGAGCAACTGAGGAACACAGTAGCTGTGCAATGAAAAAATAAGATAATGGGAAAAATATTTTTATAAATTATGATACATGTAGTGTTTTTAAGAAAAAATATTAAATTATAAAATAGCTATAACTTTGTGATTCTGTTTAGGCCAGCAGAGAAGGCTTTGCAGGCCCTGACGGCCCGCCACTGACTTTAATACATTGCTAAATTACGTTACGTAGGTATCGTAATATTACCTGACTGCAGATCATATGTAGTGAGCCTACTTAACTATGTAACAAACATACTTCTTTTTTAAACCTATCCAAGTACTTTCCTGTGAGAACAGAAGTTGATTTTGAAAAGACTGTGTGTGCATGCTGCGAGCCGATATTGGCATAGTGGCCAGACTCGGTACTGCAGAATAACGAGAAACACACTAGTCTTTTCCATACACAATCATGAGAAAAATAATACAACATTTTGACCTCAAAATGACTATGTATCATTAAAATGTTTTCCTTTCAGTCCAATACAATTTGGAAAATCTAGAAAACTTATAGGATGAAATTATTTCTTCATATTCGTGTGTTTGGCAAGCCAACAGAAAGACAGCTCTCAAACAGGAATGATCGCCACTGACTTGGCTCAAGAAGGACTCTTGTATGCATGTTCTATTGGCCCCAAAAAGGCAGCTAACATCTTCTTTGTTCACTGAAAATTCCCTAACTGGGATAAAAATCTCATTGGTATAAGGGCCAAATATCAACATATTGTCATACAACAATTTTGATGATATCTTAAAAGTTACTTCAACACTTTTGTGTGTCAAAGAATGTCCAGCAACACGAGCGATCAGTGTGCCTGAACAAGGCCCTGCAGTGTTTAGGCTACAAAAGTACTGTTAGTTTTAGGAAAACGTCATGGTTTGGGTAAAAAAAGAACCAATTTTGTTGCGTAAAGAAAGTAAGTTACTTAACTAAACAAAGGTAAAATACAACGCCCCAAACATTCTCCTGAGTCAAAGTCCTGTGTTTGTTTGAACCATGCAGACTTTAATGCTGGTTATACTACATCCCCTGACAGGCAGTGTAGTGGCAGCTTATTTTACCGTCCTTCTTGGCCACTTCTTGCAGGATGTAAAGGGTTCTGACTCGCGTAGACCACCATGAGCTATTACAGGCTAAACTTGTCTTGTTAGCTGTCCAAGGATGAGGCACGTCGCTCGTAGTTAAAAGTAGTTTTATTCCATGTTAACAAAAAATAAACAAAGTCCTTGTGCAATAACTGGAGTACTAAAACATTGACCTTCTGCTGGCTATAACTAAAAAGTCTTTAATCTGCGGTCTTCTGCGATCTCTAATTTTCGGTCAGAAAAATTGTTGCTCCACATCCTGCTTCATCAAAACCTAACTAGCACTGAAAACCTACTTAAAGGAGTCAACCAAATATTATCCAATAGCAGGACAGAATAGAGGAGCCTTTATCTTAATAGGGCAAAAACACACATACTATTGCAATAAACATAAGATACAAAAAACTGCTAAGAATACAAACTGGCTCTTACAGGCAGCATGTCCTGGCTCTTGATTATGTGGGCTGTATAAGACTAACTTCTTTGAAGCTCTGAGTACAAACAGTGCATGACAGCAGCCTGAAAATATGTATGTATGTAGTCAGTGATGTGGACAGCAGCTTTTCATACAAACTTTGAACCAATTGTAATACTTGAACTAGTTCTCGATACCCAACATGAGAGAGAGACTGCTTCCATCACAGATCTGCTTGCAGATTTTCCATTCAAGCGGGAATAACTTCTGCTTTCGACTGACGCAGAGTAAAAGACTCTCCTCACACAGTCATCTTATATACTATTATCAAACACACCGCATGTGTTTCCAGATTCTTACATTTGTCATTCTTTTCCTTTAAACCGTAGGCTGACTTTATTTCCCTGATTGTTGGCTCTGACCGACAGTAATACGAATGTATCCCAGAACTGTGTGGAAACCTGGCTATGTGGCAGTTCAGCAGCCAGACCTCAAGTTCCATATAATGTAGTCCCACTGGAAATTTGACCTTTTTTCAAAACTCAAAAATGTGAAAGGTTCCGAAACAACATTTATAAAAAACTGACAACTGATTCTACACTGAAACCAAAGATAATTATAGAAAGAACATATTCAAACAAATGGGAATATAATGCTTTTGATCATGAAGTGAACAGAAATCCAAACTTTCACTGTGGTTTGCAGGTTTGCCTATTGCACTAGAACTATTATTCTTAAAGGTGTATTAGTTCAACTCCCTGTTTGCTCCCTCTGCTAAACCAGTCTGGTCAGTCTGAGCCTGATTCATCGCTCGGTTTCATTGAGGCGCTGCTGTCGACTCTGGATCTGGCTTGGCAGCCTCCCAACAGAGTTCTGGGACTATTTAATTGTCTGTCTTCATCATCTTGACACATCAAGCCTGTTTTTTCCCTCCACGTACCTCTCTAACTCTGTCAGTCTGCTACTGCAAGCTGACACCTTTAACCTGGAAACTTGAAGGTATTATAGACTTCATTTAGAGCAACACCTTTCAGCACACAAAACACACACATACACACTGTGCTTCTGACTTACCGAGTCTGCTCCATGTCTGATGTAAAGTACAGAGAGACCCTTCTCCTCTGGTATCTGTCTGTGACACTCACTTTCTCTGACTCACTCTTTCTAACCGCTCCTCTCATTCCTTCACCATCTCCGCTTTACTCTTCTCCTTTTTTTTCCTCTCACTTCTTCCCCCGTCAGACGCGGTATAGTCAACAACTCAGCTGAGGAGAGCCTCAAACGCCTGCTCTGATTACCCTGAAGGTCCCAGTGTGAGCGCTGTGTGAGCGAGACACTGTGTGTGAGTGTGTGTGTCCCGTGACGGGGGAGGAACCACTGGGCAGCAGAGGGAGAGCTCTTTACCTCCACTTAACATTTTCCCACCTCCTTCTATCTGTGCTTCCTTTTAGACAGTGTCTGTTTTTATATGCGCAAGTACATGGGAAGACTTTGATGAATGAATGTGTAAGTTAGTTGCAGATAACACACACACACACACACACACACACACACACACACACACACACACACACACACACACACACAGGAGTTGCAAAGAACCACCATACGCCTGATGTATTATTACTATGTAACTAAGTAAATAGCTGACTAACTAACTATTCATTTCTTATTAATTTCTTATTTCCTGGACTGGGCACCTCCACGTTCTGTCGTGTTACTTCCCCTAACCCCGAACAGACACACACCATTCCCAACTATCACAAACTGAAACCCACTTTCTCATTCTCTCAAGGAGAGAACATATTTGATTATTAACGAGGCATCTTTGGGATTGTTGTGTCTCGGGACTCGGCCCATCCAACCCATTCTTTTCCCCAACTCAACAAATACAGAGCGGTCCTCTGCATCTGATACGATGTACCGAGCCCCCCTCAGTGTCAGTGTGAGACGCAGCAGTAGTAGTAGTCCACATATTATCATGTGGGAGCTAGGGCTGGGTATCAACAACACTATTGAAAATATAATACCACACCGATCACTGATCAGTTGCAGTACTGATTATAAAATGTTGATTTCAAAGATTTAGGATTTTACCACATTGTTATTTAACATATTTAACATCCTGTACTACAGCAGGTAATGCAAATGAGTTCACCTTAAAGCATTTCATTTACAGCACCTGGAATAGTCAACAGCTATTTATATAGTCATAAACATGTTATTACAAACCTCGCTTCACTTGTAAATGAGCAGCTTTGAATGTAAGCAAATGTACAACGAAGCAAACTTCCCCTCTGTATGTTGGAGCCGAGGGAACAGAATACATGCAATCTTGTCTCAGCTGGCAGCCGTACAAGTACTTTGCCAAAGTCACTTGTGCTTAACAGTGGCCACTAGTGGCAGTTAGAGGATACACATGCATGCTAAAACGTAGTGCAACAGTGGCACAAGTAGAAAGGAGTCATTAAGTCAGCAAACTCAGGCGGTAGCAGCAATCATCATCAAATGTTAGCGGTTCCTGTAACTATTTATTTGCCTGGAGCATTCATTTAATATTTAGTAATGTTCAGCATGTGTGTATATGTGGAATCCATGTCCTCAGCTGTATCAGCTGATGCACACATCATGTGCAGTAAACCTAGTTAGGGCTGTACGTCGACAGGAGGATAGGCCTGTGTCTGTGTGTGTGAGCACATGTGTGAAATTGTACAAATCAGAGCCAGCACATTTGTACACAGACAGGTAATGAGCGCACAAGACTAGCCCACTGTGTCCCTGTACTTGTGCACATTCTTAGTGCTAACGAGGTTAGAGACAGACGCTTCAGTTGTGGTCTGCGTCTTGCTTTTGCAAGCGTTTGCAAACACACCACCATTCCCTCTTGTCCATGTGTGTGATATGACAGATGGGAGGGTCTGATGCATTTGCTTCAAGCTTTATTGACCGCTAGAATTGTGGTGTACATCGAACAGCCTTTTAGCACATCTCTGTGGGCTTGTGATAGCAAGTGAAGGACCATTACTGGATGTCCATATTTGCTTAGTTCGGGTTGATTTTGCTTTATGGAAAATGATAAAGGCTTTAAAACTAGTTTGACAAAAAAAACGAGCTTTCTTCCTCACTGGATGGATTTTCACATGGATCACTTTCATTTGGGGCTCCTCCACAAGACAAGGCCTCAACATGAGGTGATAATGCAGGCGTCACCTCCACTTTGAATACAGTTTGCTCATCACGAGGAGTACTACTCGGGTTGTATAATGTCTTTTTTTTGTCTCTGCTCTCCAAAATTGAATAGAGACCCTGATGATGTCATCAGTGTGTCTTGGCTTGGACTTTGACAGATACTATAATATATATTTGTACTCAGAGTTCCCGGGCAAATACCAGGATCTCAGTTTCCATTATTTATATACTCAGCTTGCACTAAGCCTTCAGATCGTGCTGTAATATGAGGAGGCTCAAACAGAGTGATGTAACACATTCCTAATTACCCATTCTGCATTACAGCATTAGGAAAGGTTGGCACGAGAGAAAAAGTCACAGAACCACCAATGTCGAATTCATCCTGTGTGCACCATGGATATCTGTACCACATTGCAAAGCAATCCATCCAATAGTGTTTTCCGTCAGGTCTGACACACCGAGCCTTGCTGCTACATGACTAAAAGTGAGTACGCCAGGGTCCACATTAAGTACATCAGAGGGTGTATGCATAGGCTCTGTGCGGACATCCAGGTACAGCCAATTTGTTGTGAATGTACGAACTAGTTCGAGCAGACACTAAGCTACATATGGGCAGCGTAGCGATCATCTGTGCATGTGTGGAACGCGTCCTCCATGCAGACAGTACAAACAGAACTACTGCGCGTCTGTGGTTACCACGGCTGTGTGCAAATGCGTTTGTTTGGGAGTATATACGAGGATACGTTTTAGCAACTCTCAAAAGTTAGACATGAATATTCTCCTGATGATTCACGCAGTGTTCAACAACCAAGTCCCTGTTAAACATTAATACAAGGATATAATTACAAATTTAGAGGAAGCAATTTGAAATAAAGCGGTAGGAGTGTGAACCTGAGTGACTCTCACAGCTCATTCTTCGTCAGAAATTCCTAAGTTGCACTAACTGTAAGAGTGTATTGGCTAAAAAGCTAGAGATGAAGTGGACTGGACTATGACTGGAACAAGGAAGGATGAGGATGTCCCCATTACTTCTCCTCTTTCCACAGCAAAGTGCAATCCTTTGGTAATGGTGCCATATTTGTCCGTTGGGACTCACTCTTCTCAAACGATGTCATTGCTGCTGTGCCAACACTTAACTTCATGGTTTCTGATTTATCAGTTTGTTTGTTTTTTTGGGTGGAAATTCAGCCAGAAGGGTTTCATTATGATTTGCTCTGCATGCCTTAGAAATCAGCCCGTTCTGTGCTCTTCTCTGCAGACACATCATGACTGAGCTGATTGAAACAGAGAGGCTGTATGTGGAGGAACTGCAAAGTATCATGGAGGTACAGTATTTCTGCTGGTTCTAGAATTGTCCTACACTGCATCACAGCTCACTTTAAAACAGATACGATCTTCCATTGTTTAGTTATTCATCTCAGTCCTTAATCTCTGCTCGTCATGCTGTTGTTGAATGTTTAACATGCCCCTTTAATTCCAGTAAATTGCCACTTGGACATTGGCTAATCGCTAATATTCAGTAACTTTCTTTAGTTTCAGCGATGAGAAACTGGGTAAATCTTCATCATCTCATCAATCATTTGTGTTCACTTTTGGTTTGATGTCTGGCTATACCAGTGGTTTCTCTGTCACGCCCACTTTGGAGGAAGAAACATGTTCACGCCCCACCGCCCCAACTAAATTGTAACAAAATGATTCATGTTGAACTTTTATTGAAATAACATTTTGTGACTCCTCCATCTGTGCTTTCTCAAATAATAGAATAAAGAAAATTGCTCCATCAGACAAAAACAAATACAATGTGCAATCACTTTGTTAGAATAATGCAAATAATGTTCTATTTGTGCAAAACATAACTCATATTTGGCAAAAAATAGCTTATTGTGGCTGCAATTAACCTGTTTTGCACTGAATATCTTTTAAAACAACAATAAAGTGCAACCTGTGCAGAACTAAATGAGTGCAGATATGTGAGCCATCAGGTTTATCAGTATCAGTGGCTGCAATGAGCTGCTTTCCACTACAAATATTTTTAAAACGGGGAGCAGACTTGATGCGGCCACTCTCAGTTCATGCTCAATGTTGAGCTTAGATCTGTATTATTTAGTTTTGAGAGGCAACAGCAGAAAAGCCGACCTCACAGAGGTAGGATGTGGCGAAGGGAAGCACACTGAGCTACACGTGAGTCGCCAAGAATCTTGTCCGTCGCGCATGCGCAGCGTAACCTGTATACGGCGTAACGTAAACATTTACACAAAGTACAGGCATTTCGCCATGTATGTATTAATGACTTAGTTTTATGTCCGTGTACTTTGTACTTTTGTAATATGTGAAGTTCTGAATAAAGTTCTTGAAATAAAATAATTCTGCATTTCCCCCTGCGCCCCAACTGTAATACCACTGCGCCCCACTAGAGGGGCGCGCCTCACAGTTTGAGAAATATTGCGCTAAACTGATGCTGTTCACAGCTCGTTTGTTTGGTCTTGTGACTGTAAAGTCTCTGGCCCTGTGATTTAGTGTGGGGACTCAAAAGAAACATGGGCAAAATTAGCATGACAGAGCCAGAGATATCCCAACTTTTAGTCCCAAATATGGGTCCATCTCCATGAGCACTGGATCCTATACATCCCATAATGCAACTTGTTAGTGTCTGCTCTTTAGACTTAGACTGCCTGGTAAACCCAATGGCCTTTCAAACATACCAGCAGCTTTTAAGACAAGTTTTCTGTTTAACAGTCTATTCCTGATGGAATCTAACTGAATGCGGTCCGTGTCATTTTATACTTCAAGCTAACAGAGCTAATTAAAAACTGAATAAATCGCTGTTGTTAAAGGGCCAGTGTGTAGAGTTTAGGGGGATTTATTAGCAGACATGGAATATAATATTCATAACTATGTCTTCATTGGTGTATAATGACCTGAAACTAAGACTTGTAGTGTTTTCGTTGGCTTAGAATGAGTCCTTCATACCTACATAGTACATAGGGAGCAGGTCGTCCTTAAGGAGTCCACTATGTTTGTACAGTAGCCCAGAACGGACAAACCAAACACTGGCTCTAAAGAGAGCCTTTCATGTTTTAATATTACCTGAAGGCCACCGTAGTTCTCGCTGGGTGTTGAGTTGGTTGTGACCTGCGACCTCACCACTAGATGCCACTAAATCCCACACACGGACCCTTGAACCAAACTCCCAAAGGGGCTTTGAGTTCAGAGCTAATCTTTAAATTCCATCCGATAGAGAGGGCTGGTCTCATCTGTTACTTTTATTAATGATCATTTGACATACATGTTAAAGTATCATATAGTGTTATTAGTAAAAAGAGAATCAAATGGCTTGTGTGTGATGTAGCTCTTGGTATTCAATTTTTTAATTTCAATAAGGAAATTCTTAATGCAAATAACTCCAGATATCAAATAGCATTTTGGCTACTGGTACATCCTGAGTTCAATACGTGCATTGATTACCTTTTAGTAGAAAGAAGACTTTTCCTCATAAATCCAACTTCCAGACTCCGTCAGTGTTTGAACTCCGTATGATCTCCTGGGGTGAATATGTCCAATACATTTTCTGTTGGTTTACACACGCAGGAATGCATTGATTCTGACTCTGCATTATATTGATTACATGACACAGAGCATGCGTGTTAGTGTATGTTGGTCTATGAGTCATTCTCATCACCTACAGGTGTCGATTTGTAGCCAGAGTTTGACACTGCAGATGGGCAGATCTTAAGAACCTCTGTTTCTCTTCTTCTTCTTCTTCTTCTTCTTCTTCTTCTACCCTCCTCCTTCTTTCCAGGGTTATTTTGCAGAGCTGGATAACTCAGAGCTGAGCCACCTCATCCCCCCGTCGCTGGACAACAAACGGGATGTGCTGTTTGGCAACCTGCCAGAGATATATGAATTCCACAACAGGTAGGCGGGATGCGTTTTGAACATTGTCCTGCCTTCTGCTCTGTGTCTTCTAACATATCGGTAACAAACAAGAATGACCACAGGTTCAAATGGTACCACTGTCTGAAGCCATCCTATTAGTATTCGTATCAGTTACTTGTGTTGTCAGAGACCTTGTGATTATTTAGAATTTAGAATTTCATTTGTTTAGTTTTTCTCTAAACTTAATTAATGTTAGTCCAATATTCATGTTCTTTTAGCTCTTTTTTACTCTCCACCAACTGCAGAAAAAAAGATGTACTGTCGTGCAGGCAACCTCTTTGATGTGATGCTCATCAGTGTGCTGAATCAACATTAAGGTCAACGTCAAGTTGAACTACGACACATCAAAATGTACTGAAAATTCATTCCGTCCATTGAGGCAACATGCATAGCAACATATTCAGGACATTGTTCTGATTGTTCATCAGCAATAAACTCTAAATAAGTAAGAGAAGGCAACCAATCAGATGCTAGCAGGTCTTTGTGGAACGCAGAAGGGGAATACAAGTCTATAAATCTGCCACAAATAGCCTGCAGATCAGAGGGCTCTTCAACATTTACAAAAAACGCTCTTGCACACTTATTGCTAGTGTGTGATTGGTTAAGCTGCTGCGGGCCTAAGGTTGTCTGTAGTGTATGTTAGCTTCATCAGAAGATTGCTAACTGAAATGCAAACATTGATCAGAGCAGTGTTAAATTCACAATGATGTTTTAAGTGAAGGCTTTAGGAGAAGCATGTCTGTGTACATGATATCTGAAGAAGTTATGAGTTTATTTACAGTACATTACAGTCATTCAGCAGACGCTTTTATCCAAAGTGAGTCACTATTCAGATCCTATCACACCGTAGCACAGCTCCGGGAGCAATTTTATAATAATTTGTACAGAACAGTAGGTCACAGGATGAAATCATCTGTTTTCTGCTTATTGGCCAAAAGTGAAATGCAATGAGTACAGTACTGTTTACAATCCAACACACAAAAAACACAAAACACTTCTGGTTTCACTTTCTATCACCCCATGACTAAAATGCTTTAGAAACATACTTATAATGTGTTATAAACTGCTTATAGCACTGTATAATTATAGTTATAAGCATTCATAAATATCCATAATGCTTTATAACAATAATCATAACACATTATAAAGCAAGGATCATAGTTATAATACACTATGTTCTTTTCTATATTGCATTATAATCGTTATTATGAATTATAATGTAATTATAAGTTACTCAAAGTGCTTGGTGTTTCTTTTAAGTAAAGTGAAAATATATCATTAAATCTATGCAAGAACACACAAAATGTAAAAATTCATTTTTACTTTAATTGTGTGAAATTAAAAGCTGTTGTTTCATAAACGTTGTACCATTGATATCTGAAAGGTTATATGGCCTTTATTTGAAATCATTCTGTTGCGGTAGTTTTTGCTGCTTTGGGACGAATAATGAATCCAGTAAGATTTGTGCTTTGTCTTCCACTCACATCCGTCTCCACAGTCGGCATTGCAGCTCGTCTGTTTGCTGAAGGGAGTCACACACTCACAGTAACCAGTTCAGTGAGCTCTAGGTGTCTTCCAAACGTTAGGATTAAGATCTACTATTTATGTAGTGGGAGGAGCATCAAATAGACAATGTGCATCAGACTGTCTTATACAAACAAAGTGTTGTGTGACCACACCTACGAGATAATATCATAAACGTTTGACATAGTCAGTGTTTCCATTGTCAACTGTCGTGGCTGTGCTGCTATAGCTGGTTCACTGTCCATCCTCTTTGTTAACATGTTAGTCGGAGGGCTCCTCTACACTTTTAGTCCCAAGAGTGAAAGGCTCCACTCAATCCTGAGTTAAGTCAATGATTTGATCACTTCATGTGAAATTCATTCAATCTCAAGCTTTATAACCTTATATAATTGCTGCTGCTACAGCTGTCAACCTTTCCATTCCAGCACAGACATCTTATCAGCTCACAGTGACAGCTGTCACAAGCAGATTGTATCAGCTGTATAGCTAACTAGCTAATTAATATTAACTCCATGACGGTTAAATGATTCCAGCTGGCTTTTAGTTGTTTCAAATTAGAGCATCCTGTATGAAGGTCTCAGATATACTTGATGGCTACATGAATGAAGCTGAAAGACTTTGTCAGCATGCTAACCAGCTAATGGTTCATGTAGAAGACATGGAATGAAAGAAACAAGTGATTCCTGTTTTGCAATGTAGTGCTAGACATTACTAGTATTATTGTACAGTATTATAACTAACATTTTAATTTAAATATCACTGGTTCTAATATAATCATTTTGGCTGCTTGCTATAGAAAAAAAACATGTTAAATTCATTATTTGTATTTTCAAACAATCTGTGTCCCTTTTACAAAAGCAAAGGCTTGGAGGACGAGGACACAGTGGTGAGTTTGAGAATGCTGTGTCAGGTAGAGACTGAAAGAGATTGTGTCTAACATCCTGTCGAAACAATCTCTACAGATCTACAGTCATACCAAAACTAAAGTTATGCTAGGTTAATACTGTAGGTAATAAGCTACTTATTACCTATTGTTAGCTCAGGTAAGTATCAGTTACATGGGCAGTTATTGAGCAGTGTGCATGGGCCATGGTGAAGGATGACCGTGGCAGTTTCAAACCTGTGGTCAACGTTGTGGATTGAAACAAAAGAAAAACAAATTACTTGGTTATGTTTCGGGAACAAAAGTACTTAGATTTAATGAAACATTGTGGTTTGGCTTCAAATGAGTACGTTGGTATGTACTGTAAGGGGCCGGGTCATTAGAGACACCTGCGTTCCTGCCAGAGGGCTCCACCCATCCCCAGAGGAGAGCATTGGCATCAGGCGTGGGAAGAGACACACATGCAGCTGATCTCCTCATCAGGAAGGTGAACAAAGGACAATCAGGGAAGCTGATTTTGTGTCACATGCTAAGATCTCCAGGGTGAGCTTTGGTTACAGTTGGAACCGGTAAATCGGCGAGCGGCCTGGCTGAGATTGTTTTAAATGTTGTAGTTTTGAAATCATGCTCTTGACGGAGCTCGATTTTTACTTTTTTTTTTTTGCTTAATTACAGACCCTGGTAACAGCTCCTCTGACTGTCTTTGATTGCTGTGCTGCCACACACTCGTGCAATCCTGTTACATTCTGTAACGTAAAACATCTAAACTAAAATAAGTCAACACTGACTATTGCTTTCCACATTGGCCTCCTCCCTATGCGGCCTTCTGCGGAATTTGATTAGAAACAAACAAAAGGGAAATGCATTTTTTATTAGAAATAATAAATAAAACATTTCTTAATTGCTTAATTGGCAACGTCATTTTTTAGGACACCAGGCTGACATTGCACACCACTCCAGCGCGTTGAGGAATCCAAAGCTTGAAGGACACGCTGTCCCGTTGCTTGGCGAGGACTGGAACGTTGTTTAATTAGCAGTTAATTTGTGCTCACAAGTTGGATTTGATCCACTTTGCCTTAAAGATTTGCACAGACAGTATAACAAATAATTAAGTTTTGTAAACAGAAATATTGAACTTTTGGGACTTTTGTGGTCCCATTTGAGTCGTAGAGCTGGGGTTTACTTCCTGAAATCATAGCTCCACTCTGTAAATGTAAAGAACTGTACAGCATGTGTGCTTGTGCTCCACGTACGAACAAAAGTGTCCGTGCCGACAAGATAGTCATTCAAAGTAACTGTCAACAAGCAGACACATTCAGAGACACACATGCAGACTGCAGACTCCTTGAAGGCCTGAACCAAAGAGTTGCTCCTCCTTTCTCTCCATGCGCGCTCTTCTTAGTACACTTCCTTTCCTCTCTCTATTGCTTCCTGTTTTGCCTCTTTCTAGCCGTCTCCCTGTCAACGTGTTGCCGCTTCCTCTCATCTCTTCACAGCAACTGGTAAAAGTGTGAGGTGGAGCCGTCATGACACTGCCTAGGATTCTTTACTCTTCTTTAAACTCCTCTTCTCTAAACTCTTCTTCTTTAAACTCCTGTTCTCTAAACTCTTCTTCTTTAAACTCCTCTTCTCTAAACTCTTCTTCTTTAAACTCCTGTTCTCTAAACTCTTCTTCTTTAAACTCCTCTTCTCTAAACTCTTCTTCTTTAAACTCCTGTTCTCTAAACTCTTCTTCTTTAAACTCCTCTTCTCTAAACTCTTCTTCTTTAAACTCCTGTTCTCTAAACTCTTCTTCTTTAAACTCCTCTTCTCTAAACTCTTCTTCTTTAAACTCCTTGGTTTTTACATTTCAAGGGGCCAAAACCTCACTTGTTGTGGGCACACCGAGTACTCCAGTGATTTAGTATTACGCTTCCTTAAAGTTGGGAGAAAACGATAGATTAAAAGATAATGAACTTTTAGTCACTGAATTGATCATCATACTTTCAACCTGCTCATTACTTGCATGCAGTCTTTTCAAAATAAACTTCTGTCTTCACAAGAAACTACTTAGTTAAGGCAACAAAACTAGTTTGTCACGTTTAGGACAAGATCTTGGTTTGCGTTAGAATAACTACAGAAGTGCCGTTACTTAAGTACAGACGTTACATGCAAACGTTAACTTTGCGTTTCACGAGGCACAGACAGCAGTCTCTTGATGAAAGACATTTTTTGTTCAACCCATCCACCTGAACTCTTTACATTTCCGTGTTGTTGTGATTAGGTGGATTACAATTGATTTCATGGGTTGTCTACGAAGTACAGCGCATTCATCATCAGAAGGTATAGATATGAATGCTATTTGAGGCAGCTCCAAAAACACTTTCCATGATGAGAAGCATATTTTTCTTGGATCCTCCCTGCCTGGTATATGCCCACATCGTTCAAACTCTGTGGTCTCAAGGTCCAAACTGAGATTACCTTAATGAACCACTGCAGGAGATTTTCTCAGACCAAATGAATGACTACAGCAACTGTACTGAAGGAATGTCCAAGTTGTTGAAGCCAAAACCTGCTTACACATGTTCCCCGGGCGCTTCTCAGCAGCCCACTGCTCCCTATAAACTAGGGATGGGTTGAAATTTTGTGTATGTGTATATGTATATCTTATCTAGTAAATTGGCTTCCAGCCCGGCAAAGAACAAATGACAGCGTGTGTTCTCATTCTGTTTGTTCACAACTTGCCTGCAGTACGTTTCTGAGGGAGCTGGAGAACTGTGCAGAGAAACCAGAGCTGGTGGGAACCTGTTTCCTGAAAAGGGTGAGTTCCGTAGTCGTGGAATTATATGTTACATGAGTATTTGTATTTTGTTAATTTACATTTTTACTGCTGAATAATAAATACTTTTCAAAACTACTTTTAGTACTTCAAGTATGTTTTACTGATACTTCATCTGTACTTTTACTTGCAATGTATATATTTCTGTGTATATGTATTTTCTTGGGTCCTTTTATCTCCGGTCTCTAGTTCTTTTTTTATTCATTTCCGTACTGAGGTAGGTCTTCCGTTCTGTTTCAGACAGACAATCTGGGGATGGGTCAACATTTTCTCCAGGGTGTAAAAAGAACCCCGTTCAGTGCAGCCCTGCTTCAATGGACTAAAGTTGTCCCGATTGTCAGAGAAGGGAAACAGAGAATGAACCCAAATGCAGACAGACGAGGAAGCAGCAGTGGACTCTGAGATTTTCATGGCTAAGTGCTACATGAATACTGTGAAAGTATCAAATATGCTCAATCCATGGAGAGATTCATGAACTGTGCCTTTAAACGAGCCGTCAGGAGTGATGTCACAACTATACAATATATATCGACCTGTATTTATTGACCAGCTGATACCATCCAACGCTCATCTATGTTGTTTTGGGCATTAGCAAACAAACGTTTTTGTCACTTTTGTATGAGACCCTTATACTGGATTAAGTCCTTTGCTTTGTATGACCAACCGTTCAACCCCAAATCTTTGGATTTGAGAAAAAGGAAATTGCCAGTGACCATAATCCAGGCAGCAGTTACAGCATGTTTCCTTCAACATAGATTTGTCAAAGCAAATGAATAACTTGCAGACGGACTTAAATAGGGTTTGTCTCATGATGGTGGGCTCCTTTAATGAATGAGGAGATGAGGTTGACCAGCCACTGATGGGCCAAATTGACTGACTTTGTATTCCAGCAACAGCTAAAATTGACCAGAAAGTGACAAGAGTTGATTTACTGTAAGGCTTCACTCAGACATGTCTTTGTGTTGTCAGAAAGAAGAGCTGCAGGTGTATGAGAAGTACTGTCAGAACAAACCCCGCTCTGAAGTCCTCTGGAGACAGTGTGGAGACAGCCTCTTCTTTCAGGTAACACACACACACACACAAACACACACACACACACACACACACACACACACACACACTGAACAACCTCACTGTAGGAGTCATATCTTCTGCATTATCGACATTGTTGCTGTCCCATTTTTGCAAAGGTGTGTTTTGGCATGAACATGCAGCATTAACACTAAGTTTTGAAGATTGGTCTTGTGTCCCCTCCTGATGGACAATGGTTGGTGTTTGTGACAACAGGAATGCCAGAAGAAGCTGGACCACAAACTGTCTCTGGATGCCTACCTGCTGAAGCCTGTCCAGAGGATCACCAAATACCAACTCATGCTGAAGGTAACCAACTGAGACACCCACAACACTTCGTGCTGTCAGCTGTTGGGAACTCTGAATCCTGCTTGCTTGCTTTTTGGTTGAGCTACAAGATCTCATTAAAAATGATCCAAATGATGTTTGACTAATATTTCAGTAAATTAATAACAGGGCATTTAGTTCAACCTGCTGCATGTAATCCCCCACGAGAGTTCCTAAAACCTCTTGTTGAGCTTGGAGCCCCAATGAGGGTGCAGTCTTTCAGGGACCCAGAGTTCACATCTACACCCCCGTGTTGGTGTTTAGAGGTCAAAGTTCTGAACTGTCCAAAAATCCAGTTTTTTTAGTTATTTTCAAGTTTATTTTTGGGGGCGTTTCCAGACTGGAAATGTGGCGAGAGAGGGAGAGAGAGGTATGCTACACATGCATCAGAGGTCCCAGGTTCCGTGGCATGCACTGCAGCCATTGGACTACCGAGGCAAGTTTTGAAATTATTAATATTAAGTAGATTTTGTTAACAGCCCTTTTTTTATGAATATGCAGTCTGGAGGTACCACATATTATTTGTACCACTAAATGAAATGTTAAAGTCGCTCAATACAGAATTCGGGGCATGCCTTTTGCCTGCCCACGGCTCTCAACATGGCAGCGGCTGAGCCAGCTGCTAGCAGTGCTAACAATGCCAACAGTGTTGACGGAGCTAACAGTCTTTACCGGGGAGCCGGAAGGTGGGCGCTACGGTAACTGCATGCCGCATGAGCACAGGGCAGAGCGGCGGCAAAGAGTAAGCCAGTGGAACACAACAGACAGACTCACATGCACTCACGTGCACTAAAAGACGTGCACGGCTGGCTCGGCTATGTCAACAAAACACAGAAGCTCTGGTAACGACAGAGGGAGAGGGATTTCATTTTCTCGTCAGGTAGACATTACTCTTCTACATCTTTGACAACAGTTGTTTGCTGCTATATTAATGCTCGGAATCCTGTGTATTGAACCTTTAAATTGTTTGTAAAACAACAAGGAAGATATTGACTTAATTTACATAATGGTCAGCTTCACCAGCCACAGCTAGAATCTTATAACAGTTCCCAGTTCTTGGTGGTTTACTCACCCAGTGTTGTGACCTTTATAAACAAAAATGTAATACATTTTTAAAAAATCATGAAAGATTTACAAATAATTTACATAACTTAAAAAATGGGTTCATAAGGAACCAAAGGCCTCAGGAATGAGCTGCTTATATGTGACACATCTGAGGACACAGCTGAAGGTTCTGACACTGTAATGCTATGATATGAACTTCATGTTGTTATGTACGGAAGACATGGCCTCACTCTCCCCAATGGTATCGTCAGTCTTTATTCTTTTTTAATCCTTCCTTTCTTTTTCTGACCCTTTCCTGTCTTCCAGGAGATGTTGAAGTGCAGTAAGGGTGAGGGGACGGCTGAGTTGGAGGAGGCTTTATCCACCATGCTGGACATCATCAAGTCTGTCAACGACTCTATGCACCAGATAGCCATCACTGGCTTTGAGGTCAGTGAGTGGAATTCATTCATCATCGCTATCATCATCATGTGCAAAGAGGAACAAGTTGAGAAAACTTGATAAATAGGGCTGTATGACCGGCTGGTTGTGTCAAATCAGTTTTACTGCGGTTGTTTTTTTCCGTTAAACTTCTCTGTGTGCCAAAATTAAAAAGACTAGTTCTGTCAACTGATATGTTTTTTATTTAGATAATTTGAAAGTAGGCACACTTTAGAAATTAAGTTAAGCCAACCATTGTTTAGTTACAGAGCTGTTGGATTTGATTTCAAGTAGTATTTCACTCTCTTTTCGTGATCCACTGCAGCATTAGCTGTGCTGCTAGCAGCTACATCCAAACATGGATTAGTTGACCAGGGTTTGAAATTGATTGTATGAAGAGTTTTGAGAGCACAGCCTCTTTTGGGGCACTTTTGCTGTTTTTCGAAAGTATCAAATACAAAAAGACTGAAAAACTGTGGATCCCAGTAAAAGTCTGTCCACACCACCTAAACTCAGCTCCAAATGATTTATCAGCCAAACACACAACAAAGTTGTTGAGATTCTTTGGATGTGTGCGTTTCATTCTCAGTGATTCCATCTCATTCCCTGGTGATTTATATCTGTGTGTTTGGTCTCACCAGCTGTTTCAAAGACTTTTCTTCTGAACTTAGGGGAACAGTGATATATATCATGGTATGGATCTGCTTGGCTACACAGAGACACACAGTTTGCGATCATGGGTAAACAGATGTAGTTTTGGGGCACTTGCTGGAATCCCTAATTGTGTCAATTATTTTTGAGAAGACAGTGCAGATACAGCTTATTCTAAGACGTCGAATAATGTACTTTGGGTAAACATCTCTGGATTCATGACTTTGAAATTGAAAAAATGTAATAACGAATAAATACAAAGAAGCTGAAAAAAAGCAGATTTTCTGTGATTCAATATTTTATTATTCAATACGAGTAAGCTAGCTTGTAAGTTAGCTTGAGTATAACAGCAAATCATTAGCATTTACAACTCAAAATCTGTAATACTAGAAAAGGATCATAAGATCACAATCATGGTATTGTTATTTATCAATGAATATTATGACCATAGTAAATAATCTTTCTGATTATGGCATTCATCATTTGCCGGGGACAATGTTCTTATTTTCTGTAAAATAAATAATAAATAAAAAGTCAGTAAGATAAAGTAAGATAATATAATAAATCATAATAAATATAAATAAAATACATCTATACACTATGAACTATAAACTTTAATTCATATTGAGTTAGAAAAGCTGTATTATTTGCATTAGTTTAAAGTAGAGTGACACCATCACACAGTCAGTGATGTCATACAGGACGTCCTGCAGATAGTGGACGCCAGTTAAGGTTTGATGGAAGCAGATTCAAATCTTTAGCATCTGACAAAGTTGAGAATTTTATTCCTAGAAAGAAATAGAAATTGACGCAAATGGCTGGATCCTGGTCCGGTCGTTTGCTTTCAGAAAGACTCTCTGAAAACAAACAACACTTTGTTTATGCAACTACATCCCACTGTACCAATGCTCATTCTAACATGCTGTGTGGTCTTCTGTTGAGATCAAATGGAATCAGATATTGTCACTGATTTTCAATACAAATCTATTTCAACCATTGGTCTGAATATATTTTTTATGGAACATTTTACTATACCTATCTGAATTTCCTTTTTTTCTGGGAGGATAGCTCAAACAATTGATTGGAACAAACTTTCTTAATAGTCTTTAATTTCTAAATAAGAATTGATTCATTCTTCCTGTTCATGCTCGTTCAGGAGGTTTGGTTGTGAGCATAATCAATGCCAAGGATTTGTTATAAAAGGATGCCTGTTGTACACCGTCTGTGAACAACAACTTCACACAGCAGAGATGAGACCAGGTGTCAGAAATTCAGCAAAATTAATTTTAACGAACTAAGCAGTGTGAGTAGTGGTACTAAGGGGCCCAAAAGAGGAGGAAATATCTGAGCTGCATTGTGACACAAATAAAGAGGGAATGTGTCCACATGAAGTAAGATGCCAAAAACATCTTAATTAAAGGGAAAATTCGGCAACATTATTATGGCGGTAAATGTAGTCCATTGAAGCAATAGATTTCTCAATACGTGCTATATTGATTCAGAAAGCTGAGTTCCCTTGCTCGTGGAGCCGTGCCGGCAGTGCCTATATACCAGGATGCATTGAGCTCCTGGCGCCAAGCCAGAACATAGTGTAGCTGAGTTGCTTATGTAAGGAGTTTTTGTTGTCTGAACCAGCGTGAAAGTGTTTGCACTCGGCAGCTAAAGATCTGGAGGATCTCCTCTGCTTCAATATATATGGCTGAATATCCAAAACACTGTAGGATGTATCCTCGTCAATAACGATATGTTTTCTTTAAACTTTATTTACACAATGGAACGGGCCTAGGAAGCTCTGTTTTGCATCTAGAGCATGACACCGCTGGCTACCCAGAGAGATGCAGAGATGAGGAGATTGTAGTTCTTCCTCCCTTCAACTACGTGACTGTCACGTCAAAGGAAAGCACTGGATGCATGAAATACAAAGCATTTCACAATAGAACTCAGCTTTCTGGATAGCTCACAATTATGACTGTATTGCTTCAATGGACTACATTTACCATCAACACTGAATGGACATCCACATCAAAAGTGGCAAAATAATTTGTTAAGCTATCCGTGACTTGCTGTTTATAGGAGGCACTCAAATCAATGTGACAGTCAGAGATGGTTGATTTAATTTGTTCCATCACAGGTGTTATAACAATCTGCAGAAACACCCTGAGTCCGCAATAGGAGTGTTATAATGGTACTAAGTCCAATAGATAATAATAAAATGAAATGATCGATGCCTGTGAAAAAAAAAAATGGTTTAAGAATTTTTGGAATGATTCTATTTGGCTTCAAGAACCAGATGTAATCCAGACGGTGCACACAGTTTCTTACATTACTTTTTCCGTAAATATGCAATCTGTGTGGTCATGGATTGTGTGTGTGTGTAAGATATATATATATATATATATATATATATATATATATATATATTAGTTATCATAGCTATTAGCAATGTGCAAGCTATGGTTCAGGTTATGCTTGGCAGTGCAAGTACTTTTTTAATTTACAAAGTTGGGTTAATGTGCATTCCAGCTTGTAGAATTTGACAACGGTACTCAAATAAGAGTTTACAGGTAGAAGCGTTGGAAGCAAAGTGCTATGACTGTACTGAGTGGTGCTCTAAATGTCTGACTATGTGTTGATGTTCACAGGGGAACCTGAGTGAACTGGGGAAGCTGCTGATGCAGGGATCCTTTAATGTGTGGACTGACCACAAGAGAGGCCACAGCAAGGTACAACTCCACAATCCAGTGGACAGTGTTACTGTCTCTATGTTACCAGAAGTATTAATACAAACCATGCCTGCCTTTTTGACATTAGTCAAACAGAATACATTTATTCTGCAAGTTTTAGCTGCTTTTAGTTTTTTCTACCATTCAATAGTTGGATGGATGAAGGGTTGGATGGATAAAGGGTTGGATGGATGGATGACGGGTTGGATGGATGGATGGGTGGATGGATGTATGACGGGTTGGATGGATGGGTGGTTGAAATGATGGATGGTTGGATGGATAAAGGGATGGATGGATGGATGGATGAAGGGTTGGATGGATGGATGGTTGGATGGATGGATGGATAAAGGGTTGGGTGGATGGGTGGTTGAAATGATGGATGGTTGGATGGATAAAGTGTTGGGTGGATGGGTGGTTGAAATGATGGATGGGTGAAGGGTTGGATAGTTGGATGGTTGGATGGATGAAGGGTTTGATGGATTGATGGATGGATGGTTGGGTGGATGGATGGTTGGGTGGATGAAGGGTTGGGTGGATGGGTGGTTGAAATGATGGATGGTTGGATTGATGGATGAAGGGTTGGATGGATGGATGGTTGGTTGGATGGATGAATGGTTGGGTGGATGGGTGGTTGAAATGATGGATGGTTGGATGGATGGGTGAAGGGTTGGATAGTTGGATGGTTGGATGGATGAAGGGTCTGATGGATTGATGGATGGATGGTTGGGTGGATGAAGGGTTGGATGGATGGTTGAAATGATGAAGGGATGGATGGATGGTTGGCACGATGAATTGATGGATGATTGGATGGTTGGATGGTTGGTTGGTTGGATGGATTCAACCACACAAGATTTAGAGAGAGTGCTAATAGATTTTCACATTGTGGAAAAGTCCTCAAGAGAAGAGCAGGTTTGAGAATTGATTAGTTGAAATCTGAGATGTCATTTGTAGTAAATGGGTTTAAACATTCATTTAAAACCATTGGGTTTTTATATTTATATTATATATTTATCAAAGTTATCAAAGAAAAAACAGGGAAAAAGAATGTAGATGTGGGGACTGCAGTAGTTGCATTTGCTGATGGTGAAAGAAGACCATCTGTTGTAGAACATGTATCCTCTTCAGTAAGGGAAGAGATGCATAACAGACAAACACACAGGAAGCAAGAGGGTTTATGATAAATATGGCGTCAGTCTGGAGAAACACCATTGGTAGCAATACCAGGATTATTCACCAGTTCTCAGTTGTTTCTTACCACACTTAATTTGAAAACAAAACTATGTATCAACATGAACATGATAGTCGAACAGTGGAATGATTAATGGACCTACTGATAAAACAACTCATCTCCTGGTTTCAGGTGAAGGACTTGGCCAGATTTAAGCCCATGCAGAGGCACCTGTTCCTGTATGACAAGATGATGCTGTTCTGTAAGAAACGAGAGGAGGCCACAGATGGACACGACAAGACCCCGTCCTACAGCTTCAAACACTCGCTCAAGGTCAGACACAGATGATGTTCTTTCTCCAGCTGTCCGTTTTGTTTGGTTGATGTCACACCTCTGTGTGTGTGGCAAAGCGATAAAGACCTCACTGTAGCCTGATGGTCTTAAACAGCAAAAGTTGAATTTGTACATAAATACTTAAATGCTCATTTTATGGGTGTTTTAAATTGAACTTCACTGAGTTGGTGTAGATATGGTGTAGTGTACACAGAATATACATAAGAAGCGGACAAAGTCATCGTGGCGGCAGCCATTGGCTTGTGGACTACAGTTTTGAAGCCTTGAGTTTGCTATTTTGGCCGTCACCCTCTTGTATTTTTAGACATTTTTAGGCGACCAAAATGTTACAATTATCTTTCATGAAGTGAAAACAGACTATGAAAGTTCTAAAACGAAATCAAAGACAACTCCCAGATCGGACAACGCCGTGGTAAAGACCTGTCAACACTGTGTAGCCCCGCCCTAAAGCATACCCTGCTTTATGGTCTGTTTGACTCTAAATGGATCATTTACTAAATGAACATCATGCTGCACTGAAGAAGGCTTGAAACTAGAGATTGAGACCATAAACTCATGTTTACAATGTTTACTGAGGTAATAAATCAAGAGAGAAGTAGAGTCATTTTCTCATAGACTTCTACACAAGCAGAGGAGTCGCCCCCTGGTGGACAGTAGAGAGAATGCAGCTTTAAGGCACTACTTCATTGGAGAATCAAAAAACATCCTTGATGTATTGTTATCATGGGGGGGGGGGCTGCATACTGCAGAACTATATCAAAACATCTATTTACAAAGTCACAGTACAATCTCCCAGTCTCATTTATCCAATTACAGTATATGCTAATTACTTCTAAATCTTGCTGTTGAAAACATAACTCCCTCTAATGTCTCATGCACAGACTTGCGCAAGCGTCAGACAATAGTGGAGGAAATGTTTTAAATAGTACGATTTTAGTAAAGATGCATGTGTTAGAATTCAAGGTAAGACCCGGTGAGTAACTGATGTGCAAATGGTCATTTCAAGGTTTAAGTATTCCTTTAACAAGCTGTGTTAAAGTGTATTTAACAATAACTATACGACTTCTTACCTTGTTTCAACTCTCTCTCTCTCACACACACACTGACATTTCAGTCAAATAGGAAACAGGAAGTTGGGGCTGGAGATGGTTATGTGGAACATTTCAAAGAGGAAAGAGTGTAAAGACTGTTGATCTTGAGATACAACGTGAGGTCTTTTGATGACTCTTGTAAACAGGATGAGTAACCCAGCTAGGGAAGATAGCAGCTCACAGAAATATTACCAAGCCTTTTTGACAAGACAAGACATTTCAGTGAAAGTAATACTGTTTTAATTGTTGTAGTATTATGTGTAAATTCATATATTACATATTATCATCTTGATGCATCAGATTTTGAAGTTCTAGAAACATCAAAGCTGCACGGATCCATTTTTGGCCACTAGGGGACAGAAAGGCTCCACATCAGCCCAGACGTCTTATTGTTTCATCTTGGAAGCATGTGTTGCTTCAGTTTATCATTCAAGATAAAGCTAGGACTCTGACATATTATTGATCTATATATTTTCTTTTATACAGTGTATATATTAATATCCAAAAGGTCAAACAAAGATGAAGAGGCATGATACAAACAAGTACCGTCTCCTCCAGCGTTACCCTTGACACAGAACACAATCTCCACACACACAACAGAATAAATCAAATATTCAAAACGTTGACTTATGAAGTTGATATTCCTAAAAGTATTATGGAAGAAAAGGATCATTCGCCACATTTTAAGTTTAAAAACTCACTGCCTTGTACAGACTGTTCATCTCCATGCATCTGGACACATTCCTCCACATAAAGCCTGAGGGAACTGGAGCTGTCATTGATGAATATGCTGCACAGCACCTCAGGTTCCCTTCCAAACAAGTCCACAGAAAGACAGTCGCAAAGGAAGTCAAGTATGAAAGAAATTCAATCACGTTTTCCTTTTTTGGGTCAGCAAAACATCTCCGTGTATCGCGCTTGTGTTCCTGCCTGTGTTGTAATGCACAGTAACAGAGTTGCTCTAATGAAGGCTGAGGACTTGTGCTGAAACTGACATCCAGAGCAGGATCAGTTTGTTGTGAATGATCAACGAAGCTCCTTTCATTCCTTACCGGCCGTTAGAATTGACCTATTCTGTGACAAATGCTCCTGTCTGGAGGTGTGTTCAGGTTCAATCATAGTTGTCGTTGCCGATGCATTCAAGTGCCAAATCTCATGACCACCATTCTTTCATTAGAATACTAGCAGGTTGGACTACTGTACATGATCTCTTCACTACAAATCTAGACTAGGAAAAGATAGCACATTGCTCCTGTTTTAGCCTCACTGCACCTGTACTCTGACTTCATAGATGCTGCTACTCTAACTGTTCCTAAAGTAGCCACAAAGGGTGAATTTCCAGCCCCTGCTGGTTGGTTATTATGTTTAGTCTTCTATGTGCTCTTTTCTTTATTATGGGGACTTCAAGGCAACAGAAATCAAACACAGTGCTTTGCTGTGGGTCTTTGTACCGGGTTGATCTGACCGTGACCAGCTTATACTCAGTCCTCAGCTCATTTTGGGTTCACTTTTGACTCTTTTAGTCATTGCTGAAGACACAGCTTTGCTGCATCTCACATTGTCTCTGTCCCTCTGTCTGTCCAGATGAGCTCTGTGGGGATCACAGAGAACGTCAAAGGCGACATCAAGAAGTTTGAGGTGTGGTACAACGGCAGAGAGGAGGTTTACATCATCCAGGTATGTTAATGCCAGCGGAATGAGTTTAACACAAAAAAACAACACAGCAAATATTTGATAAAAGTCGAAAAAGTCAATCGTACATGTAAAACTATAAATGTCCTTAATATTTCATTTTGTTGTAGATGTTTGTTGGGAGGCATTCAGTGACCTTTAACACAGTCCTCTTGGGGGCAGTGTTGTACCACACAGCTCTCCCACTGCACAGAAAAACAGCATTGGCGTTAAAAAGCTCTCTGTGTATGTGTGTGTGTGTGTGTGTGTGTGTGTGTGTGTGTGTGTGTGTGTGTGTGTGTGTGTGTGTGTGTGTGTGTGTGTTTGTGTGTGTATTCTTCCCCAGGCTCCTTCCATGGATGTGAAAAATATGTGGGTGTCAGAGATTCGTAAAGTTCTTACAGGCCAGCTAGAGGCGTGCAGAGGTACACACACACACACACACACACACTAAATATCTCCCTCTTTATGTATTTTTTACCTCTTTCATAACAACGTACTTCAGTTCTAACTTGAAGCTGAAGGACAGGCACGTGTCTGTTTGAATCCATTCATCTTTTGGCTTCTGCTTCCAGGATACACATGTACTTATTTTGTTTCTGTCGAGTTAAATGAGTGTTTCTGTCAATGGAGCACAAACAGCTGTTTCTTTTCACATCCAGCTCAGTGATTGAGGATTTTCTTTTGACCAAACCAGAGTTGGTGATGGTTGAAACATTGGAAAGACGTAACAGGACCGAGTTTGAATGAAGTGTGTTTTGCGATCAGCTTGGTCACATTACTGTCTCTGTCGATGGAGTCCAGTGGCTTTGAGGAGAGCTTATTAATTGTATGTTTTCTACGTTAATACATTTTAATAACTGTCCAAATACCTGTTGAATATATTAATACATATACACTTCAAAGCGTGTCACGTAGCATAGCGCTAGAAAAGGGGCGGAGATTAGCGTGTCACAGGTGTCATGATCCCATCACAAAGACAGAAGTCTTCGTGGGTGTTGGTGGGTTTGTTGTCCAGTGGAAACTAGTTGCTGCTATACTTCTTCATAATTCCCCAGACATTTCCCAAACTGCTGTTTGTAAAACTTTTTTGTATTCCTCTTCATATACCCCTTGCGGAGGCTCTGTCATTACTTCCTGCTGCAGCAACTCAATGTCTTTCTGTTAACTCGGAGCGTTAACCCCCGGTGTTCACAGCGACCATAGTGGAGCGTCACAGTTTGACACGCTGGGCTACCCAGTGGCTTTGGAAGGCATGCTGATGGGTCTGACCAAGAGTCCCTACGGGACGAGTTGGAATTAGAACATGCTGGTAAATAGCGTATACAGTAGCTTAGAAATGTCATTTAGAAAGTACTAATTCGTTTTTTTTCCAATCTTGTGGTGGTGAGAAATGTAATCACTAAACCAAGTCCTGTGAGTGCCTTAACATAACCATTCAAAATAGTTCATAATGATATGAATATGAGTGGATGTTGTATTGCAACACTGGATATTTTGACCCAAATGAATGAGATTGTCAGTGAACATTTTGCTGAAGGCATCAGGACCGACACGTGTAAACTCCTCCTCACTATGTCGATGAGAAAGCAGAACCAACACTTGATAACGTTGCTGACAAAAAGTCTCCTGTTTCAAATGAGTGGCAGATAAACGTTATTTCTAACAGACAAGGTTCCATATATAACGGATTACAGTGCATACAAAGAACTCCAACCAGCAGTGAATGACTGGGAAATTAAGATGGACATTTTTCACATTTTATAGATTAAACTAAAATATCAATAGAGTAATCAATAATGACAATAATTGTTATTAATAGTTGTAGCCCTAGTGTAAGAATAACATATAAACACACAAATGTATATGCTCTAATATAACTGCACACACACACAGCGACACACACAGCGACACACACCTCTCTCTGTGTCTCTGTCCACTGGCCTCCGTCCCCTCTCTCTCCCTGTGTGTTCCTTCCTCTCTCTTCCTCTTTGTACCAGTAAGCATCACTCGTCCACAGTTCCACTCTGTGGTCCTGACTGACAGGAAAACCACCCTCTGTGAGCCGCACGCTCTACCCGTCTGACAACCCGCCTGTGTGGGAGCGTGTGTACCTGTCCCTGTGTGTGTGTGTGTGTGTGTGTGTGTGGGCAGACTGACTAATAATACAGCAGCCCTGTCATGAAGCCTGGAGAGCAGAGGCTGTAGGAGGCTCTGACGGTCCAGTGCAGCCAGCGAGTGGTGTGTGTGATTTACACCTCTGACTCCTTGTGAGGAGGGTGGAGGAAAGACAGAGAGGGAGAATGAAATTGGTGTGGGAAAAGGAGAGGGTGGAGATTGAAAGTGATGGGGGAGAGAAGAGAAGAGGGAGGCAGAATGATGGGTAGAGAGAGACAAAGAGACAGAGAGAGAGAGGAGAGATGTTCAGGGTGGAGATGGAGGCTGAGAGGCAGCACAGAGGGAAATAAGGAGGCTTGTGAGAGGAGGGAGGGCAGCATGTGAGGAGAAAGGAGGGTGGAGAGAGGGAGGACGAAGAGGAGCGCCGGTCATTTCAGCTCTGAGAGAAAAGAGGAAGAGATGGATTATAATGTGAAATACATCTGTAAAGATGGAATACTCAGTGAAAACAAAAAACGGCTTTAAGGGAAATGTAAAGTTGGGCGTTGACTCAAGGTCCATTCATTAGCTTTTTCTGGAGCTTTCAACCACACCTCAAGGTCTTCATCATCTTTTTTGGGGGGTTCAAACTACTGTGTGTGGGCTCAATAATGAACATCCACTCATCTCTGATCGCATGAGATGTCGTTGGAAAAAGCTTGTTAGTGAAAGCTCATCCTCCAAAGTCAAGAATGAATCGTACTTACACCTACAACAGGTAACGCACTGTAATTCATATACAACCCTCTTGCTTGGAGAGGAGGTCTGGATGAATGGATGAACAAACCCAGGAGGCCGCTGTTCATGTCCCGTGTGAAAACAAAAGTCAACATTGACTCGTTTCACGATACTTTAGTTATGCACTTTATGTATTAAGTGTATTATTCCAAATTCCGTACGTATCTATGATTGAGGGATTGTCGCACTCTTCTTCTTTTCGTTTCACTGAAGCGTGATGGTTATATGACAGTTTCCCATTTCTTTACACAGTCCTTTGCATTTTTATTGAACACTGCAAGGTCTTTTGAGTTGCAAGGGTTGGGTAGTAGAGGGCAGACAAGGCAGTGCTCCATAGTGTGGTCTGCTTCTCCACAGTCACTGGTGGTTGGGCCAGCCTTGTAGCCCCATCTGACCAGAGCAGCTTTTGATCGTCCTGTTCTCGTTCTGAGGCGGTTTAGTGTTTTCCATTGATCCCACGGTGCTTCTGGACCAGGGGGAAGGTTTTCAGTGGGGGGTATTCCCATGACAGTTGGAGGAGGGTCATTCTCAAGCTTTTCCCTCCAGCCTGCCGCACTCTGGAGAGCAACGGTGCTAATGGCAAAAACAATGCAAACAGCGGTAACGGTGCTGACAGAGCTACAGTAGACTGTATATACACTGTGTATTGCCATTGGTGGGACAATTAATGAATTTACTCATGTTAGAATAAGTGAGGGGGCACTAGCGAGCAATTTTTGCATTCCCGAGCATGAGACCTATAAAATATCAAATTTTCAACATTTTCGTCATTGAAGCCGAGTGTTGTGCTATTGCAACATTGAAACAAATCAGTTCAAATCATGTGTATTACACTGTCTTTTCTATCACTAAACATCTTTAGAATAAAGACAGATATACTATAAGTCAAATAGTTGAAATTGATCCTCTAAAGTCGTGTTGCCATGTATATACATGCAGAACATAACAGTGTGAGGGAAGTGGAAAACTGAAGAATGAACTGCATGATGACTACATGTTTGTCATATTCACAGTAACAAGCCAACACAATGCCAGGGGTTTGAAAAGAATGGACTGTTGGATGCCAGCCTGTGTCTGTAACTACTCCTTACCGCTGCCCCTGCTATGGTTCTCCTCTCAGACTGTTGTTGGCTGCACGCTCCACAATGTGACCAGCCGTTATGAATAAAACATGGATCCATGATGAGAAAATATATCCATTTTGCTGAATACAATATTTGGAGCATGTGGAATGGCTCCATGCTGAGTCTGCATTTGTGCGACAGCTTCATTGGTCACTTGGAATGGGAGGCGACAGGCGGGATCATTCGCAGAGCTTTGTATCTCACTTATGTGAGCTATGCGTTTGGCCGTGGCTGCGCCTCACCGTCTGCAGTTATTTTACTTGATCATTCTCTGGAGGTTTCTTGTCGCACATCAGTCCTGTGGCAGGCCGGATCTGTTAACGTTGCATTTATGAAGCCTCTTGTTTAGGTATGGGTTGATATGCGAAGCTGTGTCCCCGGTGACTTCAGTGTGGCGATGTTTCTTTCTGTCTTTTAGAAGCCGCTAAGTGATTTCTATTGGGGAAATAAACACAGCTTATTTGACGCAACAGTTTGGGCGATTTAATGCATCAAGATTACTCGGAAATGTTGGAATGGAAGGAGAGGTGAAGCTTTTTGGTGTAAAAGATGTCGCTGCTCTGGAAGTCACAGCTGATCAAGAAAACAGTGCTACCCATCATTGTTTATTCTCCTCTACGATTTATTATCTGGGACTGCGTAACAAGGACTCACCTTGCTACCAGTTCCTGTCCTGTATCAGGGCACAGAATAAACACAATCACAAACAGGACTCAGTTGCCACCTCAAAGAAAACAGCAGCCCAAACAGAGAATCAAATTTCCGAACCTAACCCCGCGATGACGGGATGCTTCGTAATTAACGGACAAGCCAGAATCAATGTAATTAACACAATGACAAGAACAAACTCACAAGAAGCAGTCACATATATTTATATCACAACAAAGCATGACAAATCAATCCAGCAACATTGCAGCGCTAAAACAGTATTTCACCACACTAAGGAACACGAGCCGTTCAAATATTATTCACATCAGAGGGAACAATATTAACCATATCATAGAAACGACACCATAGACACATGAACACAGTAGTAACGCTACTGCAGATGTAAAAACACAAAAGCACTTCACTTACCAAAGCTGCTGTTCACTTAAAGACAAAATCCATCCTCCTTTCTTTGTTAACAAAGAGTTTAATGAAGCGGTTGTACAAAACATCGGTGACTTTCATGGACAGGATTTCTGGGCGCAGCCGGGGGGTGGAGAACGTCAGGTTCGGGGGTCTCGGGATCGCCTCTCTGCTTTTTGCAGATGATGTGGTCCTGTTGGCCTCCTCGGATCGTGACCTCCAGCATTCACTGGGGCGATTTGCAGCCGAGTGTGAAGCGGCGGGGATGAGAGTTAGCACCTCCAATTCCGAGGCCATGGTGCTCTGCCGGAAACCGGTGGATTGCTCCCTCCAGGTGGGGACGGAGTGCCTACCTCAAGCGAAGGAGTTCAAGTATCTCGGGGTCTTGTTCACGAGTGAGGGTAAGATGGAGCGGGAGATCGACAGGCGGATCGGTGCGGCTGCAGCAGTAAAGCAGGCGCTGCACCGGACCGTCTTGGTGAAGAGCTTTGCCTTCCGGCTCAGCTCTCAATTTACTGGTCGGTCTACGTTCCTACCCTCACCTATGGTCACGAACTCTGGGTCGTGACCGAAAGGACAAGGTCGCGAACTACAAGCGGCCGAAATGAGTTTCCTCCGTAGGGTGGCCAGGCTCAGCCTTAGAGATAGGGTAAGGAGCTCGGACATCAGGAGGGAACTTGGAGTCGAGCCGCTACTCCTTTGTGTCGAAAGGAGTCAGCTGAGGTGGTTCGGGCATCTGATTAGAATGCCTCCTGGACGCCTCCCACTGGAGGTTTTCCGGGCACGTCCAACTGGGAGGAGACCCCGGGGAAGACCCAGAACACGCTGGAGGGATTATATCTCCCAACTGGCCTGGGAACGCCTCGGGATCCCCCAGTATGAGCTGGAAAATGTTGCGGGTGAGAGGGAAGTCTGGGTCAGCCTGCTTGGCCTGCTGCCACCGCGTCCTGACCCCAGATAAGCGGAGGAAAATGGATGGATGGATGGATCGGTGCGGTTCAGTTCCAGCCAGAGGTCCTCCTGCGAACATGTTCGTTGAGTTGTAGAGCCTCTCTGGTCTCAGCAAAAGTTTTCAAAAGCACCGTAGCTTGTAAGTGTCCTGTCGTGCTATGATGTCTTGTAGCTGCCTTGGTTAGCCACCTCAGGTTAGCGTAGCGTAGCTCCAAACAGCTCCAAACACCAAGATGCTCAGTTGCAAATGAAACGCATTCCCAGCCATAACATGTGCAACGCTTCTCTGATGCTGTCAGACAGAAATACCTTTTCCATGCTGGGTCAGGGCTGCTAGCTGTGGGGTTGGTCGACCCTTTGATATGATGTCCAGTTTTTCTGGAAATGTCCTTCTCCAGAAATCCGTTTCTCCTCTTTCAGCCATTGAGTGTTAAAAAAACACAGCTAGGTAAAAAAAAAGAATCTACACCAAGCAAAACGCAAAAAATGTCATAACTTCTCTTACATATGTTTCAACCTGAACTCTTACTAAACACTAGGATCTGCTAGCTAGCTTTCTGTTTGACAAAAGTCATGCTGGCCCACTGACCAATCACGGCGCACATTAATGGAGACGTACTTAGCAGGCTACCTCGGTGCCAGTGGCATGTCAAACTAAAGATCTGATTGGTTGAAGACTATGACAATCAACAATATCGTCCCCATTCACTTAAACTGCAAAGGCTCTCTAGCGGGCATCCGGCCTCTCTTCTTACCTAGAGACATAGGGGCTGAATCTGATTGGATAAAAGCTCTCCTTAAAACAAGCTGCAGGCTGGAAGCAGAGCAACAGAGGAAAACAGGAGCTGTGCAATGAGAAAGTAAGCTAATGGGGAAAAAAAATTATAATACATGTAGTGTTTTTGTGAAAAATTATAAAATTATAAAATAGCTATAACTTTGTGATTCTGTTTAGGCCAGCAGAGAAGGCTTAGCTGGCCCTGACGGCCCACCACTGGCTTCATCATTAGTGATGATCTTCATCTACGTGACAGTTTATCACGTTTCCACTGAAGCATAGAAAAAGCTCTCCAATCGCAAGATCCAAAGCTTAGGAGAGCTTAAGAGTTTAACTTCGCATTATGCCTACTGCTGATAATATATTGGAGGAAAAAAAGAACCTCTCATCTGCCTTCCCGCTTTATCACCATAGACTGTATATAAAAAGTGGACGTAGTCATCGTGACTTCACCCATTGGTTTGTGGACTGCGGTTTTGAAGCCTTGAGTTTAACATTTTTCCCCTCACCATCTTGTTTTTTTGTATCCAGCGAATGAAAGTAACGCTGTGGTAGACCCGCCGTATACGACTCTGGTAGCGACCTGTCAATCACTGTGTAGCCCCGCCTCTGAAGCATACCCTGCTTTATGGTCTATTTGACTGTAAATGGGACTATAATTTACTAAATGAACATCATGCTGTATTGTTGGATGATGACTGATCACTCTCAGTAGGAGTTGATCTTTTGGGACACAGACACTGTCTGATCTCTCCCTTATCATTACCAAGTAGTCTGAGTTGCCGACCTTAATCATTGAGGCGGCAGACCAGAGAATGCTTACGTGAATGATTTCTGTAAAAGTCACAGGGATAATTGTCACTGAAGAAACAATGCAACGGTTTGATGAACAGTAAAACGTAATGTCTCTATTGTGTTCACAGAAGCCAGCCAGCTTAACATCTACGGGGCCCCCATGAGGTCAGCAACCAGGTTCATCTCACAAACTGCAGCATGATATAATAAATCTTCTCAGCACAAACAAAACCTAACATAAGAGTTAAAAAAAACGGTCCCTGTGCTCCATGTACTGCAGGAATGTGCGCAAGATGGCGCTGAGACAGTCCGATTCATCGAGTCCAGAGTCTGGCTTCAGGAGAACCAACCCCAGCCCCAATATGAGGCAGAAGAGAGGTGAGAGGTCCCTTTAGAACAGACTCCAACCAAAAGAACTCTTAATAAATGTTCCTTTGTTATTTTCCATTACTTTGTAGAGGGACAGTTATAAACTGTAGATGGGAAATGAAGTGTGATCCCTTTAGGCTGCAGATTTCTGAGTTTTCTGTTGCAACATAGTGTAGAAAGAAATAAAAGGCCAGATGAGACAGCCCTTTCTTGGTCATTTTCAGCCACAAAATCTGTCTTTTTCTGTCCAAGCAGCGCTGGAACGTCAGTCATTAGTCGAGACTGAATAATTAACAGATATAAAAACAAAGTAACCACTGTAATATTTGCACTGTTTACTAACCCTGTTCCAGCGTACTTGTGGCACTGGACGTGACACACCAGAAAAAGAAAAAAAGGCATACTGGTCTACTGCCAATGGGAAAGGAGTCTGTCGCTTATTTATTGCCAGTTTTCCCACTTTTACAAAAAACTGTGTATACGGACTAATTTTGGTGGCAAAAGGGAATTCGTTTTTCTGTTTTCTTTGTGTGTTTTTTCTCCACTCCAGCTCCGCTCTTACTCAGAATTGTCTTTGAACACCACACACACACACACACACACACACACACACACACACACACACACACACACACACACACACACACACACACACACACACACACACACACACACACACACACACACACACACAAACACACACACACACTCTCCCCACTCTTGCAATCCCTAGTGCTCGTCTGAAGGTAAAGGTTAGGGACAGTTGACAGCAGCTGTTGTTTTTGGTCTCACCCCTCAAATAGGTGCCTGGCCACTATTACAAAAGCAACTGTCCCAACCCAAACCTGTCTGCTCACATCTATTCACACCTTTTCTCTTTCTCTTTCTCTCTCTCTCTCTTTCTCTCTATCTCTCTCTCTCTCTCTCTCTCTCCTACCCACTGCTTTGTCTTCTCTTTTTTAACATTCCTCCTCTACCCTCTGCTGTTTTTTTTACCACAGCATCTCCTCTCCTTTCCCTTGCTCCATTCTGCGTCCTCCCTCCCCTCCCTGCATCTTATTTATCTTCTTAGACTGTTTGTTTGTATTGATGATGATGCATTTAAGCGAATGAAGGAAAGATAATTGTTTATTACAACAGATGATAATAAAGCTAGTCTTTGGTGTTTAGACTCTAAGGGCAGATTTGTAATTGAGGGCCGTCTGCCCTGAGGAGCAGCGAGATAAATCCCCCAATGGAGTCCAGACGGGTGGTGGTGGCTGATGATTCTGCTCAGGCTGATGAGGCTGATGAGGTTGATGAGGCTGATGATTCTGCTCAGGCTGATGAGGTTGATGAGGTTGATGAGGTTGATGAGGCTGATGATTCTGCTCAGGCTGATGAGGTTGATGAGGTTGATGAAGCTGATGAAGCTGATGAGGCTGATGATTCTTTTCAGGCTGATGATTCTGCTCAGGCTGACGAGGTTGATGAAGCTGATGAGGCTGATGAAGCTGATGAGGCTGATGAGGCTGATGAGGCTGATGATTCTGCTCAGGCTGATGATTCTGCTCAGGCTGATGAGGCTGATGAGGTTGATGAAGCTGATGAGGTTGATGAGGCTGATGATTCTGCTCAGGCTGATGAAGCTGATGAAGCTGATGAGGCTGATGATTCTGCTCAGGCTGATGAAGCTGATGAAGCTGATGAGGCTGATGATTCTTCTCAGGCTGATGATTCTGCTCAGACTGACGAGGTTGATGAAGCTGATGAGGCTGATGAAGCTGATGAGGCTGATGAGGCTGAGGAGGCTGATGAGGTTGATGAGGCTGATGATTCTGCTCAGGCTGATGATTCTGTTCAGGCTGATGAGGCTGATGAAGCTGATGAAGCTGATGAGGCTGATGAGGCTGATGATTCTGCTCAGGCTGATGAGGTTGATGAGGTTGATGAGGTTGATGAGGCTGATGATTCTGCTCAGGCTGATGAGGTTGATGAGGTTGATGAAGCTGATGAGGCTGATGATTCTGATGATTCTGCTCAGACTGATGAGGCTGATTCTTTTCAGGCTGATGATTCTGCTCAGGCTGACGAGGTTGATGAAGCTGATGAGGCTGATGAAGCTGATGAGGCTGATGAGGCTGATGAGGCTGATGATTCTGCTCAGGCTGATGAGGTTGATGAGGTTGATGAGGTTGATGAGGCTGATGATTCTGCTCAGGCTGATGAGGTTGATGAGGTTGATGAAGCTGATGAGGCTGATGATTCTGATGATTCTGCTCAGACTGATGAGGCTGATTCTTTTCAGGCTGATGATTCTGCTCAGGCTGACGAGGTTGATGAAGCTGATGAGGCTGATGAGGCTGATGAGGCTGATGATTCTGCTCAGGCTGATGATTCTGCTCAGGCTGATGAGGCTGATGAAGCTGATGAGGTTGATGAGGCTGATGATTCTGCTCAGGCTGATGAAGCTGATGAAGCTGATGAGGCTGATGATTCTTCTCAGGCTGATGATTCTGCTCAGGCTGATGAGGCTGATGAAGCTGATGAGGTTGATGAGGCTGATGATTCTGCTCAGGCTGATGAAGCTGATGAAGCTGATGAGGCTGATGATTCTTCTCAGGCTGATGATTCTGCTCAGACTGACGAGGTTGATGAAGCTGATGAGGCTGATGAAGCTGATGAGGCTGATGAGGCTGAGGAGGCTGATGAGGTTGATGAGGCTGATGATTCTGCTCAGGCTGATGATTCTGTTCAGGCTGATGAGGCTGATGAAGCTGATGAAGCTGATGAGGCTGATGAGGCTGATGAGGCTGATGATTCTGCTCAGGCTGATGATTCTGCTCAGGCTGATGAGGCTGATGAGGTTGATGAAGCTGATGAGGCTGATGAGGCTGATGAAGCTGACGAGGCTGATGAAGCTGATAAGGCTGATGATTCTGCTCTGGCTGATGATTCTGCTCAGGCTGATGAGGCTGATGAGGTTGATGAGGCTGATGAGGCTGATGAGGCTGATGAAGCTGACGAGGCTGATGAGGCTGATGAAGCTGATGAGGCTGATGATTCTGCTCAGGCTGATGAGGCTGATGAGGTTGATGAAGCTGATGAGGCTGATGAGGCTGATGAAGCTGACGAGGCTGATGATTCTGCTCTGGCTGATGATTCTGCTCAGGCTGATGAGGCTGAAGTTTATGAAGCTGATGAGGCTGATGAGGCTGATGAGGCTGATGAAGCTGACGAGGCTGATGAGGCTGATGAAGCTGATGATTCTGCTCAGGCTGATGAGGCTGATGAGGTTGATGAAGCTGATGAGGCTGATGAGGCTGATGAGGCTGATGAAGCTGACAAGGCTGATGAGGCTGATGAAGCTGATGAGGCTGATGATTCTGCTCAGGCTGATGATTCTGCTCAGGCTGATGAGGCTGATGAGGTTGATGAAGCTGATGAGGCTGATGAGGTTGATGAAGCTGATGAGGCTGATGAGGCTGATGAGGCTGCTGAAGCTGATGAGGCTCATGAGGTTGATGAGACTGATAAATCTGCGACAACTGGGCGGTGATGGAGAGGTGGAGGGGCGTGAAGACACTAAGACAAAATGAGACATCAGTAAGAAGATAACTCCCACTAGAGCTGCAATATACACACACACACACGCTGAGCAGACAGGAACACTTTTCACTGACATCTCAGCACTGGTCAGCTGCTTCCCTCTGATGATTAACACACACAAACAAACACACATGAGTCCTCGATGTGTCAGTATTTGTCCGATTATTCAGGAGGTGTCGGCTTGTCAGTGTGTCGATGCTGTGTATTTGTGCAAAAGGTTTTAGTATTTCCAGTGCAGTGAAAGAGCAGGAATTTGAGCCATCGTTCACACCTGATATTAAACTGTGATCTGCATCTGGATATTCTATAACAAATGATGCCATTATAGTCTGTCTCAAACTGGTGATGTTTCAACCACAAACTGTATATAAGAAGTGGGCGTAGTCTCCGTGACGTCACCCATTGGTTTGTTGACTATGGTTTTGAAGCCAAAGAGTTTGGCATTGTGGTCGTCGCCATCTTGCTTTTTTGGAGCCAGAAGTGACCATATTTGGGCGAGAGGGCTGTGCTGCGAAAGAGAAAGGCTCGGTGTGGCCAGGTACTGTTAGCATAGCACCCACAGCACCATCCCATCACTCAAAGCGACCGCGCCCTTATTTATAATTTTAACTGGTGATTTATATGAAAATTCACGGGGGGGGATAGCTCTATAGACCGAACCCATTTTTTGTACCAGGCCGTAAACATGTTTATTTCTGCTGTAAGGTTGGGAATTTTAACAGGGAGGTCTATGGAGAGTGACTAGCTGTTGGAGCCACACTCAAGTTTCCATTTGAAGAACTGCATTTTTTACCAATACCGTAAATGTCTTCATTTTTCAGCCCCAGAGGTTGCCACTTGGTTTCAACCAGTGGTGTATCTGGTCATTCAGAGCAGGGGTTTTAAAAGTCTGACACTGTGCCATCAGGTTACTTTTTTAGCTTCTATATATTTACCATTTGGCAATTTAGCACCGTTATAACCAAACTATCGAAGCATACGTGGACTATACAGCCTCTGGTTAGTGTCACAGTGAACACACAGATGGCTAAAATAAACTATAGGCCGACGCCACATTCTATATTTTGTCTATATTTTGTATATTTATCAATTTAGATAGATTTTATCTTTGCAGCTCATATAACATGACACATTGAATCTTCTAATGGGGGGTTTTAAGCTTTAGTGAATCATTAAGGTCAACAGAAACAGCCACTTAGAAAATTCAGTGTGATGAACTTGTTCGTCATGTCGGCTAGCAGGACATTTTAATCAACCACAATTTATCACTGATGCACTGAGCAGTTTGGCACATTTTGTGAAAATGAAAGAAAAGTGACAAAAGAACTATCAAACATACAGACTATTGGGTAGCGAGAAAGCAAAGTGCTGAAACCCACTAACATTTCACAAGGCCTTCTGTCCTTCTTCCCCTCTGTACTAAACCTTACTCTCTCTCGCTTTCCCACTCAGTCGATGCTTCAGCCGGCCAATCAGGCAACTCGGCTGCTAATGCTAGGAAACGCTTCACCTTGCAGGGGCTTTCCAACAGGAGGTCTCTTCCAGCAGGTAACGGCCCTATGCAAGCGCTCACTTACGTGATCATCACCATCACTGGCATCTCCATCAACATCGTCTGTTCTTTGTCGCCTTCATCTGTCATCATCGTGATAACAGTCATCATCTCTCACTTCCGCAGCATCTACCTTGCCTCTGTCCTTTCTTCAGTCTCCACTCTCCAGTCACAGAACTGCTCTTGTCCTCGTCTTTCTCCTCCTCAAATGTTATTTACATTTCTGTGCCAGTGGGTATCTCGTAGTTGTCTCTCTGTGCGACCCTCCACTCTTTCTCTGATTTCATCTGCTCACGTCAGTAGCCTCTGCATCTTCCCCACGCTCAAACAAGGAAGCTGTGATTCAGGAAAGAGAGGGACGGAGAGCTGTCGAAGAAACAGCATATGAAGACAGGAAGACAGCAGGAGATAGACGGAATGATAGAAAGAGAGAGTCTGCCGGAGTCCTGGCACTGGTGACACCACGGCAAAGCTTAATTCTGCAGTGCAGCACTGTGCTAAATGTCACCCTCTAATATTCAAGACCCTTTTGACATTTGGAGACGTATTAACATTTTTGGAGGCCATGATTCGAAGTCCGGCTTTGGTAAAATGATACATTTTATTTAGCTTCAATGCAGAGAAAACCTGGCCTGTATTGGAATCAGACTTATATTAGAGACATTATTTCCTGTGTTAAGAATATATTTGATCGTAATTTATAAAAAAGAGCCTTATCTGCTCCTATTTGCTTCAATCTCAACACTTCCTCCATGTGTACGCATTATCTTAATGAATTCACTCTAGTGTACATTTCCACACCACTACTCTCATCAGTACAACAACAGAGTTACGTCATTCTAACCACTGTGTTGATCTGGGTTTCTCTAGAAATAGTGTGTGGGTAACACACACCATATAACCTTAAAAGTGGTTCAAATCCCGCCTCCCTCTCCATTGTGACTTGTCAAATATGAGCAAAGTGCCAAAATATTATCTTAAAAATAAAATAAATGTATCCGTCCACAAATGTAGTATTGAAACTTCCTGCACATGTTTCTCATTAAAAGCATCTTTCTATAGAAATCTGCAGAATGCTTGCGTTTGACAGTAGCTTAACACCAAATAAGAGAACTGCATGGCAATACAAATCAAAGAATGAGAACAAAAGAGTAGTGCAGCAAATTGGTTACCTGACACGGTAGCAGGTTTCTCGTGATATCACCAGATCCTACCAAAATCCATCTAGTCAGGCTTCAAGTAATGTGTTTATGTCTGAACCACATCAACTGGTCAACAACAAGGTTAGCGTAGATGCTGCAACAGCATCAGTTCTATCGCAACTGGAGAGTATTTCTTCATTGAGAGAAGAGCAAAGAACGACACTGAAGGCTTTTCACTCTCCTCCTGACTGACTTAAATAAGAGTGTGACTGACAGATGGTTCATCCAATCACTGCCAAGTATTTTTTGAAAGGGCCTGCCCTTTTCCAAGCAGTTTCCAATGACTTATCAGACGGTTCTGTGTAACAAAACATCTGGCGTGTCGGGTTAGCATATTGGTGAAAATGACATGACTGTTGTTGTACAGGTGGAATAAGTGTAAATGTAGAGGAGGAAGACTATATGGCCAAAGGTATGTGGACATCCCTATATTTTCACGATTTTGGTAGGAAGATCTTCATTGGCCTGCACAGAGCCCTGAACCAGATCGTATCACCCCACATCAGGGATGGACCTCAGTAATGTTCTTGCGGCTGAATGGGAGCAAATCCAACATCTGGTGGAAAGCTTAATACTAAGAGTGGAGGCTGTTATAGAAGAAGACTAATGTGGGCGACTGTGGCTAAGTGCAGAGTCAGGGCTGCCTTCAATCAGAGGATCTGTGATTCGATCCCCGGCTCCGGCTCTGCTAGTCGCATGTGAAAGTGTCCTTGAGTACGACACTTAACCCCAAAATTGCTCCCGTAGCTGTGCCTACGGTGTGATAGAATCTGAATTGTAAGTCGCTTTGGATAAAAGCGTCTGCTAAATGACTGTAATGCAATAACCGTGGTTTTGAAAGATATTTCAAATTCATGGCATCCTAGCAATGTGTAGTACCAGCCTCCTCCTTATCTTCTAGAAAAGCAGTTTCCTTTTGCTTCTTGTAGAATGAATTCATTGTAGTAAGATCTATTGGTCTATCGCAGTCAATGACCAGAACATACAGAACTTAGGCATTAACTGAATTCTAGCCCTCAACACTAACAATCAATCATCTCATCTCTATTATAATGACTGGATATATATGTAGTCCTCATAAAGTAAGTACTCTGAGCTACACAGTCCTGAGCACTGCCCTTAGCACTGAATGGGCTGTCTGCACTATGAGATGGAAATCAATGCAGAGTCGTTGGCAGGTGACTAGACTCACCATTAACATGAGTGCTCCCTGCAATAAGCCCAACGTGATAGATCTCTGAAGAACTCCGTCCTGTGAATTGTGAGCACTCTGACATTGTGACTCGGGAGTTAGAGATAGGTTCAACCTGCAGGTGTTCAGGTTAACCACAGTCATTTACATTGATGTCAATAGGTGGCTAGTCAATTGATGTAAAACGTCCTTAGAAATAAGTGAAAGCTGCTCCACTATAACGCTGCAGTGCTGTTGGGTCGGGTACAATTTACCGTCCATGCTGAAGAGGTAGAGTGGTGGTAAAGTCTCATTTTGTGAATTGTCATGAAATTGTCATCTGCTTGATTCTGTCTAGTTCTCATCTACTAATTATGACCCTGAGAGTCGAGTAAGAACAAAACATTCTCATTCTTAAATATTTTAAAATATCATTTCATTCGTTCTCAAAAGTGATTTGTACTACATGTGTACACTCTAATCCACCACTCTGATCCACCTTTAAAGGGGGATTCGGCCTCATTAAGTCTGGTCTGGTGTTTATTATTTAAGAACGGGTGATGAAAGGGTTGCCTGGATCATCGTGGTTTCTGTTTCTGTGGAAACAGGTGGAAACTAAGTTGAAGCAATTTGTTTTTTGGCAGTAGTAATACTCATTTCGGCCACAAAAGGGTGAAGTCCATAGAAAAATGATCCAGTTTTTTCCCAACTGTTTCAAAGATAACAAACAAATATTAACTTAAAGATTATTTTTTAAAGACCTTTTTTTCACCTGTTAAGTCATAGACACATTTGCCTCTCAGGGATTCCATGACTAACACCTGTTATACAAAACGTAAAACACATGCAGTGAAATCCTTCATGATATCTGTCTTGATTACACTGGCAGCTTCTTTTTCGCTTCATCACACAATGTGAGTTACTTTTAGCCTGTTAACAGTTCCTAATAGCCCAAAATGAACACTGAAGGGTCAGTTTGCCAAAGAAACTACAGCATACATATGTATCCCTGTATTATATTTCAATTTATGTTGTGCTCAACAGCTGAAAAATCCAATAGAAACAATGTCCAATGAAAACTGTTCAGTAGTTCTGTGTACTACTCCGATTAATTGAAATACTGTGTGTAGAGGAAACACATCATTGTGATGTTAGTTTATTATCTGGTTACTTGCACTTTAAGAAATAGATTGTGAAGAAATAAGTTCTCACTTCAAACAGAATCAACTATATCTACCAGTTCACAATCCTCCTCTGAGACACTTTGACCAAAAACTCCACTCAAGGGTTTACTTACTAGCTTTATATATGGTGCTTTTAATTGCATCTCAATTGCATTGGACTTATAATACAATCGTCCTTCCCTATACGACCACTTGTTATCACGTGACCAACGTTTCATACTTCGTTGTCATGGAGATATGACTTCGGTAAACTTCATCCACTGAGGAAGACCTTGAGATGAGGTTGAAAGCTGCGATGAAAATAGGAAGTGGAACTAGAATTATTTCCTGCTTCTTCTTTTCATTTGCTTGTTGTCTCTTCTGAAGTATTGTTTGATAAATGTTCAGGATAAACTTCTATTTGTATTATTCTTTATTATTTAGCTGCTCTCCACTTGTTTCTTCTTCCATTTCTAATCTATGTAACCCGTCTCTCTGACCCTCCTCCTCGGCTTCATCTATTTCTCTCTTTCTGTCTCCACGGCTCCTCCTCCCTCCTGTAGAGCCTGCTGATAAGGAGGCAGTGGTCACCCGCCGCTTCTCTCTCGCCTCCTCTCTCACCTCCTCTTCTTCCTCCTCTTCCTTCGCCTCACGACGCACAAAAGGTATCTGACAAAGTGTTCCGGCCTCCACGTTTTGTTATTTCTGTATTTCCAAGCTTTCACACTCTCTAGCGCTTCACGTTCACTAAACTCACAGCAGACTAATGAATGTACACAAAGTTGAGCAGCTCAAACAGGAAGAAAACTATTTATCACACTGCATTGATAGATTATTATGAGTTATTTCGGTCATGCAGTATTGAATGAAAAGGTCTTTAAAGTAAGACTTTTATTCTAACTTAAGATAATTTAATGCAAAGAAAGGGTCAGCATGAAGAAAAATATCTTCGGCTGTTTCCTTAAAGTACAACTGGAATTTCTTTAAACAATCTGCTACATCATACACATAAATGACATGCACTGTGCTGTCTTTTGAGTCCAAGAAGGAGCATTGTTTGGGGGGTTCATGAAGATATCCTCTGTTATACATCCCATCGTACAGTAAGGATATACAGTTATACAGTAGACATAAGGTTTATGCAGTATCTCAGTAGGATGAATGTTTTAAGTAGAAAAACGTTTTGACAACAAACATACAGACAATTACAGATGAGAGAACAGTGTTTAGGTGGCACACACACACACACACACACACACACACACACACACACACACACACACAATACAACTGTAGTGAGGAAACTGTGTGTACATACAGAGTGGAGGCATTTTCTTATTACACGCTTGCTGCTCTGTTGGGAGTTATGAGATGTATAGAGACAGTAAAGCCTTTGATGAGGACGAAAACAATATTAAAGGAAAAAGAAGCTGCAAAGACTGGACGTACATATTCTTTTTAAAAAGCAACGGTAAGGAAACAACAATTTTTATAAGCTGACATTTGGAACGCAGGGTGACATTCAAAGTGGCAGTAGAAGTGCAATTTACCATCGGAATATAGATGAGGAGTTCATTCTCAACCGGGCAGAGGCAGGGGAGGAATTCAAAACACCAGAAGAGCGAGACTGAAGTTTCCACTCAGTCCGTTCTCTGCTTGGTGTTGTTTCCCCGCTGCAGTCGGCAGTGTTTCAATAAGGTTCGACCGATGACAACGCCACAGGTCACGTTGGTGGTGAAATGCTCGAATATCAAGGAACATATAAAACTTCACTGGTAAAATAAAAGCACACACACAGCTGGTACTGCTGTACCTGTGCTTTATGAATGTCCTCTTATAACATGTGTGTGTCATACTGATTTACCATAGGTGGCCTTGGAGGGATTCACTCATTCTTAATCTCAGCCTTGTTAAAAACTAAAACATTTAAAGGTTAATCTCCTTATTTCTGTACATTTGGTACGAAAGCCCTGAAAGGCAAGTGAGAAAAATCCACTTTCTCTGCTGTGTTTATGACACATGAACAGGTGAAACATTAGAGTTGTTCACTGTTTGTTGTTGTATTACTCATCGTGGTCACAAGAGGCTGAAGTGCACCACTACTCCATGTTCTAAAAGGACTAAACGCATTTAACATCAGCTGTTAACACACAATATTGTGTTTAGAAATTAAAACTTACCTCACAGGCCTTGTGGCCACAACTAGTATTACAACAGCAATAAAAAGAGGACATGGATGAAAGCAGTCCCTTTGTAGAACGGTCCTGGACATTCGTTCACCTGTTCTTCAGTCATAAACACAGGGGCACTGCTTAGATCAGACTTACTCAGAGATCACCAGCATTTCTATTCTCACAGGCCTCTCAGAGCTTCCATCATTTGGACAGTAAAGAAAATGACATTCACCAAGATAATGGGCTTTTATATAGAAATGATTTCTCATGTCACCGAAAGGAAAAGCACAGGTGTCAATAAAATGTGTATAAATGTATATTTTCTTTGGTGCGCAAGGAAATAAAAGCAGAAGTGTATGAATATCCAGCAAATGCTTTATTTACAGTTTATGAGAAATGAAACGAGTCTCCTGATAATCATTAAGACAAGGAGATAAACATTTTAAAGTGACTGCTGCGGTGAGAACACTTGGTCTTCACATCTTCCTCTCTGCAGCAGATGGCCACCATGGCACGAGAGCTGAGACTCGTTTCATAATGATCTGAACAGAGTCATCAACGTACACCTATGTCTGGATGACGAAAGCCTTTAACAGATGGAAGCTCAATGTTACAGATGTCATGTCTAAAGGGGGCTTTGGATTAGTGCTGTGTGTGTCTGCCTTCTTCTTCAATGTCCGGATCTAATAAAGCTTCTTGGTTGCATGTTGTGTCCCCCGGCCAGGTCCCCTGTCTGCTAGCATAAAGAGCAAGAGACATGAGATTAAGAGTGATCCCACTCCATTTGGTTATGAAGGTACATGAAGAGATATGTCGTGTCTGTAATGTGCCGGCTCTGAGCATGCGGGGCTTCTTTGGTTTATTAGGCACAGCCTGTTTGTGTGGTGTGTGTTTTTATGTGTGTGTGCACGTGTTATTGTGCTTGTTCGCTTCGTTTTTTTGCCTGCTGCGTTGACTCACGTTGTGATTTGTGGTGTGACGTTTCAAAGTGCATGAGCATCAGATGCGTGTGTAGGTGTGGTTTTGGCCCGTGGACTACTCGGTTTGATGTCTGCATGAGTAGTGTTCGATAGAGAGTTTATTTCTTTTGATTCACACACCCTCACTTTTAAACTTTTGTTTGTGGGTGACGATGTGGAGCGGCGGTCATGAGGAAAAGGATGGTATAAAAGCATTTGGCTTCTCTCCAGATACTTTGCGTGGTGCTATGGCTGCAGTCAGGAAACGTCAGAGCATGACTAGCAGCGCCGCTGCTGTCCCTAGATCCACCTCGCAACCAGGTAACGGCAGAGGACTCCTCTCCTACACTCCTTTGTGTGGTTTGAGTTTTGATACGTTTGTTTTGGTAAATAATATTTGTTGTCTTATTTGTCTTAAGTGTTTTATTTTTCTTGTGATGTGTAGCTTCAACTTCTTCTTCTCAAGAGATAGTTCTCCAAAACAATCTGTTGGAATGCAACCTGTAGTTCCATCTCAGCCTTTGAGCCGCCATCAGCGTCAAATGACTCCAAACAGCACTGTCCACATGTTCACATGCACACTCAGAATATGAGAATGTTCCCAATTTAATATGGGTGATGTAAACCGATGTAGACTTTGGGTATTGTGAGTATTTTCAGTTTAAGACATGTGATGTGGTTAGGATTCAGGGTTAACATGACTGGAGAAAAAAGGAGGTTTTAATAAGAGAATGCACGGCTGCATGTACAAACCACTTAAGAATAAGGGCAAAAAAAACCTGAATATTTTGTGCATGTGAATGTAGTCAGTGTGCGTTTTGGTCCTCATACAGGAATAACAACATAGGTCATTAGTAGGTGCTAACCCTGTGGTTACCTTCAGACAACTAAAGCATGCTGGATGAGGTTAGAGAAAGATGGTGGTCGCCATGGTTAGAAGAAGGCGCTGACTGTGCTCTAACACCATGAATCACTGACAGCTGCTGATGGGCGGGGCTTACGGGCACACAGGTTTCTTCCTGCACAGCACGGTTGTTGTCTTGCTTGGTGTGCTAAGCTTTGACTCAAAGTATAGAAGACGGTTGCATTTACCCAACAACTCAATCAGAAAAGCAAACAAACTCAGCTTGGCCCCCTGATCTAACTCCTACAATAAAATGCAACACTGTTTTAAATCACTGTAAGAAAAGTGGGTTTTCATATCTGCTTCTGTTAAAGTTACAGCAGTTCTGAGATTCTTGCACGCAAGCTATCATTTATTATTCCCTTTTGAAAGCAATGTTTTCCAAGGAAGCTTCCAACTTGTAATTTTGGCGAGAACCCTTCAGAGTATTCAGTATTCTATGAAGTGTGCTCGTCCACGCCTCTGCCATGCCTTTAGCATCAGTCAGTATTACAGTCTGTCTGTGAGTGAGAAGCCGTCCCGCCTACAGAATGACTTCACCAGACAACTCTACTCTACTCTCAAATACATGTTGAGGGAACTGATCAGTCTCAGTGTGAAACAGTTTGAAACACAAAGTTGATGTTATAAACTGAAACAAAGTGAAAGAAAAGCCCCACAAAATGTTGGTTAGGTTGAGTGAAAGGTTCTGTTATTGACTCCTGGTTTCAAACAGAACGGTGGCCTCCTGGTGAATGTCCTGTTTGTTCCTCCATCCATTCATCCTGACTTCCTATGATGAGAAACTTATTTGTGATACGTCAAAAACAAATGTAATCCAAGAGACAATATGTTTTGCTTTGAAACATATTTGAGAATATCATTTCTAGGAGAGCAGGCTGAGCTTTCATGATGATGTGAGACAAATGAGTGAACTGCAGAGCAACATCGTTGTCAATCATCATGTCAATGAAGAACCATCGCCTGCCAAGTGGAATAGTCGTACCCACTTGTTTATGAGTACGTTTGGGGGGTTAATAATGTGTATTGACTCCCTTCAGGCTGGGCCCAGAGACGGCTCCCTTCCATGGACACGGACGACTGTGAGACGATCCCCTCCAGTGCAGAGGAATCCGCCAACTCTTCAGAAGAGGAAGGCAACAATAAACATGTAGGTGACGCTCACTTTGGCTATCAAATGGCGTAAAGTTAAACCTGTATATGACCTGGAGCAATACTGGGCCCATACTTTATATCATGTATTTAATAGTGAAACTGAATGAAACTCAAAGCTTAAAATGATTTTATTCTGAATTAAATCGAGACAGTTCAGTACCACTCAGCATCCCGGTCCTGCTGGGTCACATCAGCTCATCACATTCTGCCGTCACCGTCCCTCCACAGCTCTCCACTCATCCCCCGTTCTCTCTCCGCTCGTCCTTCGCTTTCTCCTCTTTTTCATCAAAATCACCCTCTGATCCCCTCGGCTTGATTATTTCCCGTGGACATGTGTCTCGTTAGCAGCGGGCACTGAAGGCTTGACATTTAATAAATGAGGGAGGAGAGACACAGCAGGTCTGCTGGGTACGGCAGCCTCTCCAGATCCATTATCATCTGTGTGATGTATCGTAGCTAGCCACACACACACACACACACACACACACTGAGCATGTTAGTGACGCACACAGGGACAAACCTTTTTTAAGAAATTTGCATTTTTGCAACATTTACTTGATCAACAGAAAGGAAATGCATCCCATCTCTACTGAAATGAGCATGCTAACCAGCTAGCCCTGAGTCACTGTTGTGTCCAGTATGTCCATTTATTTATTAGATTAAACCCAAAGTGCCAAAAAAAGAGTACTTGTGTTTTCGCTTGGGCTTCCCCGACATCATGAGACTCCGTCCCTGTGAGGAGAGCGAGCGGCGGCTCGGGGAGGAAACACACTGACGGCTCACCTTGATGTCATTGGATAGCACTGTTAGCATAGCTGTTAGCATAGCTGTCTTGTCTGTTTTATAACTGATGACTGTAAAATTGATTGTATGGTTTCTCTAAAACATTGTACATGGTTGACGGCAAAGCATATTAACCAGGTTTCACTTAATTACCATTACTTACCTTCAGCTCATATAATCTGCTACAGGTGACATTTGTCATTTTAAGCAGCTAAAGCGATGGTGAGCTGGTTAGTTAAGAAACAATTCATGTGTGTCTGGGTCTAATGAATCCACTCATTCTAGCACCCTAGAACCAGATCCAAAATGGACCTGGCCATGACTCAGTCGTTTCTCTCCGCAGGGTGACAGCGGTCGTTTCCGGGTGCAGCTGACCTACGAGTCTCGTGAAGGCCGAGACCTCTCTCTGGAGGCGGGCGACCTGGTCCAGTTTGTGGAAGAAGCAGAGAGCGGACACTGGTGAGTTCCAGACGGCTCCACGGTAGAACTGTGGGGTGTCGGTCAGCTTGTTCCCTGGTTCCCTGACTCAGCACTATACTTGAGTCCCCATTTGCCAGTTCAAACTCGCCTCGTGTCCAAATAAAGGCACAAGAACACAAACCTACCGGGTTGTTCTCAGAACAGCATCACACAAATAAGACCAAAAATAACCTGACATTGCACTATACTTTATTTAGGGCATTCTTGTTCAGTCTGTCTGCCCTCAATAAACTATAATTGCAGTGCAAGTTCTCTGTCTCCACTCTCATTTGCGGAATGAGTTGTTTTTAGTCGTTCTAAGGAGTTTATATTTTTGGCTCATGGTTCTTTGCAGAAGACTTCTATTGTTGCATCACATTCTCTATGGCAGCAGTCTTTCTCTTCTGTTTGCTGCTTACTTTCACATTTGTCCTTTAGGCCCTGTATAATCAGCATTCTGTTGTGGAAAACTGGACTTGTTAATACCTAGTACTTGTACTTGAGTCTCTACGATTGGCTGTGGTCTGTTTATAAAGAGAATGGAATGAATGGGGGCTGAGGCCAGTTGTGACAGTATTCAGGTTATATTACACCCACAAAAATCCATAATTTAACGACATCATCCAGCTGCAGAGCTGGAGACAAAGCTGTTACAGCAATAATTGCAACCAATAAAGATAAATTGTATACATACTAGGGCTATTCAAATTGGCCAAAAATAATGTTTGAGGATTCGCTCTTAACGCAAAGGTTCGAACTATTCAAATATGTGTTTTTCTCATTAGCGCAGGCCTCGAGCGACGCAGCACCACAAAGCACGCTGGACATTTGTCAGACGCCCTGTTTGTATTTATTCCCGTCGCTCGTTGTCAAAGGACATGGACAGGGCGCGGCTGATTGGTGAGGTTAAAATGAGGAGTCATCTATGCGATACCTCCTCATTTCACCACGGAGACCTGGATAAGGTGTCAGCGGGCTGGAGGGAGCTGAAAGTTTCCTACTTGCCGTTGGCCATATTGTATGTTCTTTCCAGTAAATATGCAATATAAATACTTGTAGCTCCTAATGTCTCTCTGGTGTAACGTCACACACAAATATTGGACCACTTGCTAACGTATAGCCACTCACTAACAGTCCATTGGTTTCGGTTACATTCTCCATATTTGGAGCGTTTATGGTCTTGCTCTCCGCCGTACTTCTGTTCATCACCATTGTTTACTGAAAAGATGTAGAAATAAAAAGATCAGTCCACAGCAGAGGGTTTACGTGTGCTGAGCGTCCCTGCTGTCTGTGAGCTTTATCCTGATGGAGCATTAGCTACAGTTGGATGGGATGGATACAACTGCCTCTACATCCTCACACATTTATTCTATTAAAATCATTTTGAAAAAAACACTTCCAGGTCATTTTTGTAAAGCTCTAAACCTGCACCACTGACTGAGACGGCCATCGCTACAAGCTACAGCCTTGTTTCAGATAGTTGCCATGTTGCCATGCACAGTGGTACACAATTATGGATTGCACCTTTAAATATGAGCTTATGATATAGAGTATATCATCATGCAAAACACTGCATACTGAGAAAAATAGTCCTTTGTTTAATTTAAGATGACAGTATAGGTGGGTTGTAATTGTGACTGCGCTAAATTTCAGAGGTGTTCTGTTGTTGCCAAAGAAAGTACAGGCCTCAAGTTTTAAAAGTGTGTATCTGGTGGAGGAGTAGCTGACTCATCGGCCTCACAAACAGCCCTAGCAACCACCTGCAGCTGTGTTATGCTCATTTCCTGCTATGGGACAGCTCAATGGGCCATTTGGGTGTCAATGTTTCACCAGAAACCTGCTCAAATGACCCTAATAGCGCTGTGTGCTACCTGCCACTCTGTTATTTAGAATGCACGAAGCATCCAGCTGTCAGCTCATTGAAACATTGCATCATTGTGTCCTTTTATTTGTGCATCATTTGGCCATAAAAGGATGCCGTACCAACACATTTCTACTGCGCTTTAATTTGAATTTGCAAACGGTAGCAGCGGCATTTAGGCTTTAAGTCACCCTCAGCATTACTTTTTCATAATCCTCTGATTGTCTGTCCCTACTCTGTGGAGAAAGGACACAGCCGTGATTAGTTGTGATTAGATCCAGAGCGGTATGCTTAATTCACGATGGATTTTTCAATGTCAAAATATCTCCCAGTGTTGCAGGATGACACTCACTTCAACAGTGTTTTCACTGACACAACACAAACAGATTGAGTTCTCTTTGTTAGGTGAATTTTAAGAAGTGCATACTAATTCACTTCTGGGTCAGATGTGGAGGAGACTGATCAAGTCTGCCTAAAGTTTGTTGAAATGCTGCAGTCATGCTGTTCCTCTAAAGCAGTGATTCTCAACCAGCCAGCGTGCCGTGAGAGATCGTCACGTGTGCCGTGGGTAAATGTCCAATTTCACTTAATCGGTCCAGAAATATATTATTGAGCTGCTGCTAGTGGTGTAACGGATCACGGATCGATGCTCGATCCGTTGTGTAATAAAGTGTTTCTGCCGCTCATACTTCTTCAGGAAATACGTCTCTAAATATCGATGCAGAGTGTCAGTGAACAGATATAAAGCAGCAGTGCGTTCACGTCTACGGAGCAGCTTGAAAGCATTTGACGACGAAAGTCATGGCGAGCGGAGAAAAGTCAGAAGCCCTCGCCGTCATTTAAGCCACACGTTTGTCTTCCCCGTTACTAATAAGAAAAGCTACACGACAGCAGCCATACATCGGCATGTCCACACATATGAAGCGCCACCACCACAGTCTGCCAGCGACCGGGGGCCACGCCACAACAACAACAACTTATCATTATTAAGAAACCGTTTGTGGCAGAATCAGACCAAAGCTATTACCACATCTATCGGGGTCATTATTAAACAAAAGGATTTCAAAATCTGGTTAAAGTGCTTGAGCCACGCTACGAAATCCTCTCACGCACCACTTCATTTTATCGTAGAATAAAAACTGAATTCTGATTCTGATTCTGAAGCATGTCTACTTATTCTTTGATCAGAGGTTAAATCAAATATCATTTTTTTTTATAAAGTTCTTAAGACAACATGTAACATGTTTAAAGTCTAGCTTAGAACAGGCCAGCACCCTGTAACCTCTCCACACTGTCCTTCACATTTAGCCTAATGCACGGCCCCGAGGAGCACTAAGGGGCCGAGAGAATGGACGGATAAACCTCATGATATCATGCAGTGCAGTACAACAACACCAGAAGCCTCGAATATTGACTCCATCCTCTCTGAACACCGGGCTTCACAAAGGCGTTTGTGTTGATGATAGGATGTAGTCTTGCCATGTCTTTTCTTTCTCCATTGCTATCTGTAGTCATTACCCATACCATGGCTTCCCGTGTTGAAAGTATATCTTGAGTTTGGTCCGCATTAATCAGCCAGGCCCTGCTGCCCTGTTCTCTGCCAGGATTAAAGGCTCAGTGTGGCTCGTTTGGAACGACAATTTCATTCACTGTAACATTCCCATCACGGAGCAGTGGGAGGTACAACAACAAAACGCCTGACTAATAATCTACAATCAACTGAAAACAACATGGCTCGAGATGAATAATAGATTTGTGTTTCGTTCACCAAACCACCAACATCTTCTCCAGGAACAGAGCCGACTGCCTTTGTGGAGAAAGTGGTTTGGTCGAACGCAGGCTCCCTGCATTTGGAAGTGACGAATACTCTTTAAGATAAAAGCTTCGACTTGCTTTGAATATGCTCATTTTTCATCAGCTCATACATATTTCAGCCCTGAAAACCGTCTCCTGTCGTCTGCATCTATGGTTTCCTCCGCTGAAAGGTCTCCTCGCTCACACTCGTCTCTCATCCTCACTTGAGGAATATAAAGAATTCATAACTTCTCCCTTTTTTCTTGAGCTTTGTTGTTGGATCAAAGCTAATGTGCACAGAATGTGATTGACGGACTACACGCTGCGGTGTGTTTCCTGTACACCCTCTTGTACGCTGCGTGTTCATGCACTGGTATATGTCTTCGTGGATTTAGTTGCATACTTTTTGTGTTCATGGATCGACTTTACACTGCTGATAATCACTTTTTCCTAAACAAGCAGTAACTAACCCCTCCCACAGAACACACGCTGTCCAGGCTCTGTGCATATTTAACTGCATTAGCATCCTGTCTACACACGTCACAGTCATAGACTATTTAAGAAGTGGACGTAGTCACCCATTGGTTTGTGGACTGCCATTTTGAAACCGCATGTTTGCCATTTTGGCCATCGCCATTTTGTTTTTTTGCAGCCAGAAGTAACACTAGAGGGTGGAGCTCAGTACAACTGAACGTTGAATAAGACATTTAAAGGTGACCAACATGTTACAGTTGACTTTGCAGGAGTCGCCCCCTGGTGTCCAGTAAAAGAATGTTTCAGGTTAAGGCCTCACTTCCTGGTGACAGCGTGAGCAGAATGAGAAATATGTAAATAGATCGATAGAGTGATCAATTAAAAAATAAATAAATAAATGACTCGACTAATAAATTGCTATGCCATTAATTGTATCAAATATGATGATTATAAATAAATGTTGCATTAAGTAATTGATATTACGTGACATGAATTGTTTTATCTCTTTAGCTTCGTATTAATTCTCATATTTATCTCCTCTTCCATTTAGCTTTCGGTTTTATTTACTTATTTTCTCATTTTCATGAAATGTGTTGTTATATATAAATATATAAAATCATGACATTTTTTAAACATGTATTATATTTTTATATTTTTAAATGTATTTTCAAGTTGAATTACTCATTATAAAATGTGTGTATTTATTTATTAATGCATTATTTCTACTGCTGACTTCATGTTAACTCATCATTACTGTACAACGCCTCCTTTCTGTCCATTTGAAGTCTAATAACACTAATCACGACTGACTGATTATAATCAGTTATGTCTCCATAAATATACACATCAGAAGCATTAAAGTGCTGCATGAACGTCTGCCAGTGTGTGTCCTGGTGATGCAGGATGATGACAGACGCCAAAACTGTCCAATCAAAGAGTTCCAACTTCATGTTTACTCCTCCTTCCTTTGTAAAAAGTCACATTTCCTGTTATAAAGCAATTCCCAAATCAAACAAAGTGTTACTGTTGTTGTTGACTGTGGTCCTGTCAGCCAGTGAAGACCCTGCCCTGCATTGTGTGTCATGTTCTAGGCTAGTGAAGAACGTTTTAACAGAGGAGACGGGGCTGGTCCCGTCCAGTATACTGCAGACAGCATCTGAAGGAGGTCACTCATTAAGTACCACGGCTACTTCTGACTAACCACTGGCAGCCTTGCTGTAACACTCCCACTCCTCCCTCCGCTCCTTCACTCCAACTCGTCAGTTGCTCTCTCACTCTCTCACTCTCTCACATGGCAGTTGGGTCGGGGGGGGATTGGGAAGGGCTTGGGCGGGCCGCTGCTCTGGGAGAGAGGGACCGTTGGATCGGGTTCAGGTTGGACGGAGTGGACGGGGATGGACGAGCTTTGGCTTGTTGAGTTGGATTAGCAGAGCATGTCACTGACTGCAGCACATCCCCCCTGCTGCACTCTCCTTACTCTCTCTGCACTATTGATGCTGGAAGTGAACGTAGGAAGAAAGAAGTATATTTTGAGCCCACGATTTATTATTTCAGTAGATTGTCTGACACTCTAACTGTCATTAATAGAATGTCTTGTTTCCTCACTTTTTAAACGTTATGTGCTCAAAGATATTTTCTGTCATATCAGTGTCAAACAGCAGCCCAGTCGCCTTGGAAAAATGGCGGCATTGTACGTTTACACAAACCAAGGATACGTAGAATGTGGATGCCTTTTTTTTTATGTGGACATTTTTGCATCGTGGCAGTAAAAGTGACGTGGAGCAGCTGTTGTTGAGAGTTAGATGGTATAATAATAAGTATATAGAGCAAGAAAGTCCACTGAGGATGGGCAAAGAAATACAGGACTCTTACCCAGGTGACCAGCGTTCATGTCCAGTGTGAAACCAAACGTTAGTTTTGTTTAGTTTCGTTGCGCTTGTTAGCTAACGTTACATAAGAAAGTCGGTTGTTATTTATTTATAGTAGTTATGCTGTTAGGCTAGTTCCGTTGTTGCATCACATTTTTATGGTTGTTCCATTCCCTTGTTCCCTTGTTCCCTTGTTCCCTTGTTCTGTTCCGTTGTTCTGTTACGTTGTTATTGTGCGTTGTACATTACTATTTTAACAGAAACCATGTTTCTTTCTAACCTTAACTAAGTTTTGCCGCCTTAACCTAACCAAGCGTGATACAATACAATACGTGATTTAAAAAACATATTCTTGGTTCAGAACAATCCACATTCAACGTATCGGTAGTTTGCAGAAACGTACCATGCCAACATTTCTTTTATGGCAGCTGAGGTATTTTGTCATATCATTACTGATGCGATGAGCAAGCAAGACCTCAGAAGCAAAATCAATCCATTGTATAATCACTATTTAATATATTTACAGGGGGCTCACGTGTTTATATGCTGAAGTTCATGGTTTTATGGCACAAAATATACTTTTTCCTACCAGACAGCCACTCCTGAGCTTTGTGCTCTGTTCTCTCGCTTCAATGTCCTCCATCCATCTCTCCACCATCTCCTCCCTTTCATGGCGGCTTGAGGGCCGGTCCGTGAAGTGTTTGTTACGGCCTTGCTTGTTTTGGTACGGAGCTCCGTCCGCCCCTCTTCAGAACAAATATCCCTTCCCTCTCATCACTTGCACTTCTGCGCTCGTCCTTTTATCTCACTCTTCCTCTGTTTTGGAGTTTTTTCTCGTACTTCACGAGGACAGGGCTCCACGCTCGAGCAGTTCATCTTTAGTATTTAAGTGGGGCCCGTTTCCAAAAGGCCCTCTTCACCCGTCTGTGTTGATTGCCCATGTCTGCCTTCCCTATAATTCTTTATGCACTCTGCTGGCTGATATTGTTGCAGATATTGAACACCGTACTGTTCTCACCTTCTGTTGCCCTCCTATTAAAGCTGCATTGTTTGGTGTGTTTTATCGGCACTGCAGTCCTGGCTGTGCAACCCCTGAGACACTGTGTTTGAATGCCACAGCTTGTCCACATTTCCCCATGCTTGATTTGTATATTATATAAGAAAATATGTCATATTGTATTTAAAGTTGGAGCTGACTTGAGTCTGTCTTGTTTTTTTTCCCAGATATCTTCAGTGAACTGTGTACAGCAGCACTCTCTGACTCGGACGACCACGAAGCGAGTACGTGGGGAGACGTGTCTCAGGACAGCAGATAAACACGGCTGACTTTTGGTCATCACGTTGAACTAAAAACATTTCCGTTGGATCACAAAGATCATTTTTCAACTGTTATTTCCTAAACTGGACTTTTAATATCAACGAATATTAGCTTTCTACTTGTAGGACCTCATTAGGACTACAAATATGGCCTGTTATTGTTTTTCAACTGTAGTTTTTCATGACTGACACATTGAAGCTTCTCAGTGAAGCCTCTGGAAAAAAGCTGGAATCTTAAGGCTGATTGCCACAGTGGGGAAAAGCCATATAAGACATTTGATTCAAGGGAGTCCCAGCTTTCATTGGTCCGTGGAGAACTGAAGACTGCATGGATGTGGACAGTGAACTTTAGAATATGTACTGTAGAAAATGCTCTTCCAGAGTGGTTGGGCTGAATACCGGAAAACTCAACTCCCTTTTTCTGACTTGGACAACTTGGGGAAAGGGATAAATTCCATGTGCTGGTTGTGAGCAGGCCTTGGCGGCGGGCCCTGCTTTGCTGCGCTGAAGTAAAATTCTTTGAGACCAGGTTCTGCCTCTGCTGCCCCGCTGCAGCCGCTGGGACTTTTCAGGTTCAAACTACACTTCCACACTTCACAGTAGCTGCTGCCTCCTGGGGGAACATACAAGTTGTCTTACTTGCCTTTCTTGGCCCGGCATGATATCATTACATTAAATCAGATGCATTATCACAACATGCCCGTTTTCACAACCTGTAGACTTGCAAATAATTGTCCAGACTTGTCCATACGGCTACTACGCTAAAAGTGCTAGCGTAGCGGTCTACTGTGGAACGCGGCCTCCAAGCGAACAGTATAAGCAGAACGGCTCTCCGTCTGTGGTGTCCGGAGTATAAACGAGGCTCAACTCTTCTTCTAGCGTTTGGCCTTCACCAACTTTTGAGAAATATATCTGAGTATATTTTCTGTGTCCCAGACCAGCTAGTGGCTACATTTGTACGGCAAGCAAGGTACTGTGCAGCTTGTGTAGGGTCGCTTGTTTACCCGAACCGGCTTCCTGCTGACGGCTGACGACTCACAAAAAGTTAGTGCAGGACGTATAACCCCCCAAAAAAAGCTAAAAGAGGGCATAAAGATTCATAGAGCTGAGCGTAACTACAGAGTTGAGTAACAATTCTTTGTTGTTGTCATTACAAACCACCCCTTTCACATTACACAAAGTCCTTTGACTCATTGTTCCTTTACAATGTGAATTGATTGGTGCAGCTTTAAAACAGGGGTCAGGGGTGCAACAATTGAAAAATTCTAAAATAATTTCCTTTATCAGCTAATGACTGCTAAGTTATTTTCCAGCACAGAATTCATTTGCGAAATCAGTCATAATGTGTCTATTCATTATACATGCAGGGTGAATAGCAGACAGAAGAGGCCAAATGGCTTCTGATGGAAATGAAGCATTACTGCAGCGCTGCTCTTCTTTAGATGAATGGGCTGGTGGCTTTCAGGAAACACATTTATCTCTGTGACATGTCGTGCTATTTGGACTCTTCTCTACACTGGGATTTTTTACAAGCAGGCTTTCTGAGTACGTGCCAGCTGCTACGGTATCTCCAGGCCGGACATATTCAGGCATTGTGTTTCTGATTTGTGTGCATGAAAACATTCATGTACAACAACTCAGTTAAGATGCTAACCGGGCAATCAGAAAGCTAGATATGAGTAAGCTCATTTACACTGGCTTAGACGAGCAGTGTTCAGACTCATACTTGAGACCAGACTGATTGTAGAATCTGAGCACCGGGTCGCTTTGATCAGCTTAGCAACAGTGTTGTAACCCGGTGGTTTTACTGAGATATTAGCATTTGTTAGCAATTTGTGAGCGTCGCCACAGTAAGTCGGGTGGCTGAAATCAGCAAAGTAAAGTCAGGGAACTGGCTATTTGCTACAAGGGATTTATCAGGGAAATGTTTTTTTTTAGCACGCAGCACTGTTTCCCAGCATCAGCTGTACAGGTTTCACCTTCTCAGAGAGCATATTAGCGCTGTACACTGAGGGTTCATCCAAGGAGGACATTTTGGTCATTGTAAATAAAAGTCAGTGTTCAAATAATTTTCTGAATGACTGCTGTATTGTGGGACACCATTCTCACAGGAAGGTTGATTTACTCTGTAAGAAAAAACAGGATGTCAAAAGGCTGAATATTCACCTGTATATATGAATACATGATGACTGAACACATGTCAGAGTGTAATGCTGAGTTACTCTGTGAGACAACTACAGGCAGTAACTGGGATCAGTCTTTTCAAACAAATCAGCTTTGATAAGCAATTGGAAATGGAATGGATGATGCATAGATGGATATGTATATGTATATGGATGGATGGATGGATGATGCAGTGACGGATAGGTGCAACAGCTGGCTGGTTGGACAGATAGACCGACAGATAAATGGATTACTTACCAACTGTTACAGATGTAAAAGTCATATACATTAATATTAGTCTGATTGGGAAGAAATACGCTGTACATGTTGCTTATCCTATGCTAAATGAAAAATATTGTATCTTTGTAAAGAAATATTTCTGTTGTACTGCATTCTGCTGTAAGCTTATTCTAGAATGTACCAAGTCTGTATATTGTACAATCTGACATTGTAATGTACATATTGATTTATTATGAATTTTAGACATAATCCATTATTTCAAATGTAATAATGCATGCAAGACTGAGATTTGATACAGAGAGGTGCTTGATTTCAAATAAAGACCACATTTCTTCTAGACCGCGTTACATCCTGTTGAAGAAGGAATGTTCTTCCAGCGATATACATGATCTCAGCGAGCTAACCAGATACAATGATGATGTTATTCAAAGAAAAGAAAAAAGTTTTCTGAACAGGAAAAACAATTTGGAAGTAATCTTTAGTGGCTCTGCTTTGAGCCATAACGTAGTCCAACCACAGACTGTTTTTAGAACATGACGTCACCCATTAGTGTGTGCACTCATTTTGCTGCATACATTTGGTGAGTACATACTGAGCTGATAGCAGCTAGTGCTGCTAGAGCTACAGTAACAGCAATATATGGAGTGTTGAGGGGACATCGACAAATGGAATGAAAGCAATAAGCAAACAATAATAAAGGAAAATACTGTTCATCTCTATTGGTAATGATCACAATGTACAATGAAGTCTGCAAGGAAAAGAGACGCTAGCAGACAGACGATAAAAACCGTATTGGAAGAAAAGAGGCAGAGGAGAAAATGGTGAAATCAGCTGGGGCAGAGTGGGCGGGGCATCAAGGCCACTATGTGGCATTGGGCATACATCAAGGCCAGACGGCCATGGCCGCCAGCCTGTCCTGGTCAGAGCAGCTGACGTATATATATTAGAGAGACAGTCCTCTGTGGAGGAGGAAAAGGTGGATGGTTGGAACAAACAAAGACTTTCACCGAGGAGACAGCTGTTCATTCTCTGTGTGAAACCAAGTCAACGATGAACTATTTTAACTTACTTTTGTTACATAACTTACACACTAAACCAATGCTGCATTCTTATTTTACGTAACAATCACACTCATTTGAATTAAAACCATGATCTTTGCTGAAAACATTGTCTCTGCTGAACCGTATGGACTGCGATGCTCAGCATGAGCACAAGTGGGAGTGAGAACAAGCACAGTGAGAATGGAAGAGATGTGATCTCTTTCCAACACCTCTCTGTGTTCTCTACTTCCCAGACAAGACTTGTGTAAGAAAGTATGGCTCTTCAAACGAGGTGTTGTTAAAGTGTGAGCCAGCAGGCGGCGGGTTACTCGCTGTCTGAGGAGAGACCTCTCTGCACGTCATCACAGCTCGCTAATCAGGATTTAAGACGGTATTGAAATGAAACGTGAAATGAAAGTTGTGGGTTGAAAATAAAAAGAGTAGAAATATATAGACTTGGTGATGAATGATTCCAGATTCAATACAATTTTAGTAACGGACAGAAGTCCAAACAATACATTATACAACACAGCAACATCTGGAGGTATAGTTTGTCCAAAACACCAACAGCAAATGGAACAAAGATCAATTTGATTCTATTAGTGCCCTGATGGAAGCATCTGGAACTCAACATGTGAAAGGTCTGGAGGGTCCTGAACAGTAGTGTGGCTTTGAGATGACCCTCACTTCAGGTGCGGAAGATCATTCAAGGTAGCACCAGTAATCTTACGGCACAGCTGTACAATTTCACCATCAAAACTGTTCATACCGGCACCAATGCAACTTTGCCACAGCTGCAACAGGACGAGCTACAAAGATCACAGTGACCCAGACAAGCTTCTGGCAGTCTGTCTAAAGGTAAACTGTTGTAAAGTTAGTGGAAGCTATTTTGTGAGTTTTTTTTAGTTCCCTGTGGTAAACAGTTATGCAGTGTATGTCTAGGGCTTTTATTGTGAAAGGTAAGAACAATAAGAGTGGAGCTTGTCTGTGCTTCCATTGTCAGGCTTAAAAGGAGTTTGCTGTCTTGGTTCAGACTACAACGTTTGTGGCGCGAAAGCGCAGTAAGAAGTGTTTTTTGAAAGTGTCCGCCGTTTTCCAAACAGTTTCCAATGACGGTTTCTCAGATGGCTCCATCTGGTGGGTTACATACTGCACTAGAATTCATATTCAAAGTGGCTGAATCCAAGGAAAAGCCGAGGAAAAGACATGCATGCTTCTTATTTCCCTCCAGGTGCCTCAGTACTCCTCTCCTTGGGCTGTAGGCAAACTCTAAGGGGTCCAACTTCAACATGTCATGCACTGTTTGTAAAATGTTCCAATATTTTCATAGCGAGGCACATGAGACACATGAGACAGGAAGACGATCATTCTGTGCCTTCGTAGACTCAACAACAGATTCCTACATGCTAGCAACGTGCTGGACTGGAAAATATGTATGAAGTTATCAAGCACAACACTTCCATAATTCCCCCACTGTGCCATCAGGACCAAGAGCCACATAAATGTACCTCATCCATTTGAATCAGATTTAACCCCGCAGGCCCATTTCTAAAATTAGAAATAATATCTTTAAAATCATACAGTAGATATCAAACCTGGAGTAGAATTAGTTTAACTCTTCTGCCAATTCAGCACCAGGCTTCTCAAAATAAAACACTCCTCTGCATCCTCCAACAATGGACACGATTCCTTTCCTAGCATCCTTAAGTCCTCGAGGACCATAAAGACCATCCTTCACTTTAGGTTTAGACTTGATTTGAGCTTTTAGCAAGTTCATGTGCCTCCCTCATCTCATTGTTCTCCACTATAAGAAGACAGCTTCTTCTGATAAAGAGCATGTTTAAGCGTTTTGCTAATCCAGGGCTTATTATTGTGGAGAATAGTATGTTTTGCGAGGAATTATTACATATTTTCACAAAAAGAGACGTAACTAGAGACTATGTCTGGGAGATCATCAAAGTCAGAGCAAGAGTCTTTCAATAGATCCCAGTCAGTACAATCAAAGCAATCCTTCAGTTCCAGTCTTCAGCCAAGACCTGAACAACTCAATGTTTCACTTTCCCTCTCTCCAGGCCCGACTGATAGTCTAAGTGGGGACCATATGAACAGAGCTGTGGTCTGACAAACCCAGAGGAGTCATCAAATAAGATGTATGTATTATATACTGGTTCTTGTTGGACAGGTGACGTACTGGGAGAAATGATTAACAGGGTTAAACCTGCATTCTCTCTAGTGTCCACCAGGGGGCGACTCCTCTGGTTGTATAGAAGTCTATGAGAAAATGACTCTACTTCTCTCTTGATTTATTACCTCAGTAAACATTGTAAACATGAGTTTATGGTCTCAATCTCTAGTTTCAAGTCTTCTTCAATACAGCTTGATGTTCATTTAGTAAATGATGGTCCATTTAGAGTCAAACAGACCATAAAGCAGGGGATGCTTTAGGGCGGGGCTACACAGTGATTGACAGGTCTCTACCACTGCGTTGTCCGTGTCTTTGTCTTTACTTTAAAGCATTGGTCTAAAAATGTCAACAACACCAGGAAACAATGTGCCACACCCATGATCGACATGCCAGTGAGATCAAACAGATCCCCACTGACTTCTGTAGTGTCAATGCCTTTTCCATACGTTGAAGTTTGTGATGAAATGCAGGCGTCATGAACAGCCCTGGTGTATTTCTCTTCTTTTATCAGTGATCAGTGGCTCCTCAGGTGTGTCGCGCCTCTGCATCATTAGCATTGCAGTCGGGCTCTGCTTCTCCATCAAGGTGAAAAGAACACGCTATTAATGTTCGACTTAAAGCATAATGTATTCTCTCTGTCTGTGACTGGTGCTAACTATTTGATCTGCTTTCCACTGCACCCAAATGAAACCATCATTTAAAGTGAGGAAGCGTGTGTTATAAAGACTTCAATGCTCAGATTGTGGGTCTGACATAGAGATGAGATAAGGCTGCCGTTGTGTCTGGATGCTTAGGATGGCTGTGGCTGAAGTGAATAAAGCAGATTGTCCTTTAATCTCAAAGTTAGTGGTTCGATCCCTGCCCACTGTCGGCAAAGTGAAGTCTCTTTGACTGAGACATTGTGATCCAAGTTGCTCCCTGTTGCTGAGGATGGGTTAAATGCAGAGGTCAATTATTTTTCTGTAAGTATATGTCCATTCTGATAAAGTTTACCTTTTTTTCTTCTTTTATAATTACTTACTTTTCACACTGTCTATCTAACTACGAGAACTATGTAAACTTCCTTCAAAAAAAGCAGTGACCACACCTCACTATCAGCAATATATCTCAATATTTCATTTGACAACTGAAGCACGTGGAGGTTTTTAAACATGCAGCAGCTTAGCTCTACAACTACCGTGTGGATTTCCACCAAATCTGGTACATATATCTACGGTGCCCAGAGGATGAATCCAATGACATCTGTGCAACTTTGCCACAACTTGTTCATCTGAGTGGTGGAACTTTTATACTGTACAGTTTTGAAACTCAAAACCACCACCCAAAAGGAAGAAGCTTTCCTTAAACAAAAAAATGCTGGGGCCCCTTTTTACCGTAGGATGTATATATATAGATAAGTATAGAGACGTGCTCCCACTTCCTCCCACTGTTTAGAAGTGAAGCCAAAGAATCCCGGGTACGGGGGCTTCCATCCTGCACTTTGACGTCATTTGGAGCCAGAATGCCAGAGGCCCAATCTCAATGTCCCCCCTTACAGACTCACGGACTTTGAGGCCGTGAGGGTTTAGTTCTGTCCCGCTGTCAACTCATCGAGTGTTTGAGGCTCTCTCGCAGACATTTTGAGCCCCTTATGAATGAACCCTTTCCTTAAGTCAGCATGACTTAGCCGAAGGGAATTACCCACAAATCATTGCAATGTGACATTAAACACGGGGAAACCAGTGGACGCATGGAGACGTAAAAAAAAAGGTAAACAAAGAGGACGGCCCAGTGTGTTCAGCCTGGAGTATTACATTTACACAGAAATATTAAGGGTTAAAGATGGCACAAACAATAAACATGAAATCAGAGAATATTTATTAATTTATTCATCAAATATTTGATTTTGTCGTTGAAGCTGTTTTGACAAAAACGATTAAATAGATTATATGAAATTACTTCTCATCTTGTGAGTAAAGAGCCTGGAAGACGTTCAAATCAGGGAGTACAAAGTATAAAATAAATACACACAATTATACATCATATTTGTTGTCGTTTTCATGGTAACGTGATATGTTGCAGCAAAGTGCTGTCCCGTTCCTATTCACACCATCTCAAGCCCTCACAGCCTCTCACACTCAACCACTCAGCAGGTGACGTCAGTGAGTCCTCGAGGGTTCAGGGTTTGAGGCTTTAGGGGGGACACTGGGATTGGGCCAGGGAGTCAGATCCAGATCTGATCTGTGGTGGAGCCGCGGTATCGAAGTCCCGCCCACACACCTGCTAAAACCAATCACGAGCCAAGCTTGGCCACACCTTGTTCATGAGAGAAAATCACAGCTGTCAATCATGATGTCACGCCCCCTTTTTATAGCATCAAATAACTAATTAAAACCCAAATGGTCAGAAAAACGAACACCTCAACATACATCATGATAAGGACCCCTTATGGATTGGGGCGTGGTTTATGACTTATAGTGCAGCCAACCACCAGCTGTCATGACGTTCATCTTTGTATGCAGTCTATGCTTTTTGCACACGGTTCACAATTTGCTTCACAGTCCAGTTTTGAGTCAATAATTGTCCCAAGATGTTTGTAAGATTGCATCACAAGCATTGATATTGAAAGTGAAGAAAATGTCTGAACTTTGAACTGAACTCTGAACGCTTTGTGAGACAACTGCTTGGCTCCATGTTTACTTCCTGTCAGCTGATGTCATTCATATCTAAAAATAAACAGTGACATTTACAATGTTTAAAACTGTGAAATGATATATATATATATATATATATATATATATATATATATATATATATATATATATATCACACTATTTATGTAGCACTTGCATTGCATAGCTTTTTCCACACTAGTCCATGTCATAGATAACTGGATGGGGTGTATTAGTGCCACTAAATGAGTCTCTGATTCTGTCTTGGTTTGTGCCGACCCCTCGCTCTGTTCGCTCTTTGCTCTCTTTTTTGTCTTTCAGGATGCTGATTGGCCGCTAATGAGCCACACCTGCGCCTGGTGTGGCGGCAGCTGTAACGAGCCACCACCTGAACATGGATTGGGCTGCCTCTTCTTTGGCTGCTCCTTTGTTTTGTTGGTTTAGTTTAGTTTTTGTATTAAATAAATGTGTATTTATTACCTTTACACTTGTCTTGTCTCCCTTTAGCCGGGTTGTAATAGGTTGAAGAAATATTGTACTAACACACGTCTTGAGTGGCCACTCATACAGCTGATATCATATTGCTATGAACACATAATGAAACATTAAATACCAACACGTTGTGACCAGTCACCATACGTGTTCTAACAGTAACATAATGGAGAACTGATCTTAACTGATTAGCGCTGCTACGTAAATAGAGATCCATATTTGTCAGATTGCCGTGGAAGAAAGTCTCTAATTTTCTATATATGGTCAAATGTAGGTGTAAGGTTATTACCAGCAGCAGATGTCAATCTACACAATATGACATTCCCACTTCCAATGTAGACAAAACAACGGGGTCGGAGCACTTTCTTTGTGCTAAAAGGCACATGGTCAATTTCCTTGTGTTAAAGGCAAGGTTCTCCTCCTGACAACCAAGTCCATCCACAACTGAGAACAACCTGATGTCTGTGTATCCTCATACATCTTATTGCTCTCACATTCATTTTTACAAAAATAATTTGACTGTGTGTCATGTTCCTTCATCACCATGAACCATACATTGAATCCCACATACACCGTCCTGCTGCCACAAATACTGAATTCATTTAATTACTTAATTACTTAATCCACTGCTGAAAATAGTCCCTACAAATGTATCATTTCCTCGTGTTTGAGTAGCGTTCCCTACAACTTACAGTGTCCTGGTGTTTTTTTATGAACAATATACAGTATATATAACCAGTGTTTATAGTTGTAGAATAAATGGGCTCGGGGCTGAGGGAAATCAGAGAGTATTGACCATTTCTTTTTTACTTGTCATGGGATTTGTTGACAAGGCGAATATGAAATACCATCAGCCTTATTCTTTGGGTTAGAAAAGATGATGGGGTTATATGAATATTGAAAATGTCAATGCAGACTTGAAACACGTTGATCTTTAGGAGGCAGGTGAAATGATTTGACTAAAGACTCAGTCTTCTCCTCTCAGAGGCCCATCACCTGCTGCAAACACACGCTGCATTCAGTTAACCTTTCAGGACATTTTCACAAAAAGGTTGTTTGTCACTTTTTCCAATGTAAGCAAATCTAATATGACATGTCTGTGACAAAATGACATATGTACTGTTGACAATGTATTTTTTGAGCAACTCTAAATTCTGAACCACAATGTAGTGTTTCTGTCGTATTTCTAGAGAAGCACAGATTGTTGTTTAGTCAGTGTGGCCCACGAGCAGAGAGAGAGGTTGAGAGAGTAACATGATGAATATGTAGTCAGAGGCTTTCAGACACGGAGACAAATGTCACAATAATGTGTGAAGAATCGGCACTGACCTCGGAGGGTGAAGACAGAGTTTCTGAGCATATCACAAACACGAGGAATAATCTTTTATTTATCTCTCTGAGGCAAATATCCTGAGAGACTTTTCACCAGAGGTCAGAGTTTAATAAGAACTGTAGATTATTGAGCCCTCGTTAGTTCTCTAATATTATTAAAGGTATTGATTGAAACATTTGTAAATGTCAGTAAATCCATACCTCGGTATGATCCTGAGAATGGAGACGATTTGTAACCTTAGAGCTGGGTATTGTTTAGGAGATCACGATGCCAGTACCAATACCACCTTACAGGGTTACACGTTACAAGGTTATTTTACTGTCATTGTACAAAAGGGTTGCACAATGAAATGCAGACTGCAGTCCCATTTTGCTACACAACAAAAACACCAAAAAACTAAAACTATATTATGTGTGAAGGAAGTTAAGGAGTCTCACAGCCAGAGGAATGAAGCTGTTCTGAAGTCTGCTGGTTCAGCAGCTGGTTCTTCTGTTTCTCTTTCCAGACGGCAGCAGGTGAACCAGTTGATGCTGGGTGGGTTTTGTCTTTTATTATCCCTTTAGCTCGTCTCCGGCTCCTCTTCTCACCTACATGATGCTCAGTAGATGGTGCCAGTGATGTTCTGGTTTTAATCCCCCGCTGTAGAGCCCTCCTGTCCTGTGCCTTAAACATCCCATAACAGTCAGGATGCTTTCTATCACCCCTCTGTAAAAGTCAAGAGACAAGAACTTAAAGTGATACCCATACCAATAGATTACGTCATTCTATACCTATCATGTGAATGGAAGCTTTGTGTGTCCCACTGGCTAGCTAACAGCGCTCCTGCAGCAGTTACCGCGTATGACGGCGTTCCCCGACTCATGGTAGCAGCACAGTTCTGTGCCCTCCAGGTTAAATCTTTTAGCTCTGTCAACACCGTTGCTAGTGCTGTTCGCGCTGTTAGCACTGCTAGCTGCTAGTCACCTGCTCAGACATCTCCATGTTCAGAGCGGTGTGGAGGCAGGCAATCCTAGCTGTATAGCTGCTGCGGTAGCGGGCCAATCACACATTGCATTAAATCGATGAATGCTTGAATTGGCTGTGAGCAAAACCAACCTGCTTACATCTCAAGAATTGGTCGTCTCCCTTTACCTTTGTGTGTGTTTTTGGTGACTGAGTGTCAAAGAGCAGAGGCCTGAGTTAGAAATCTAACGGTTTAGGGAAGTGTACAGAGGACAAAGCTGGAGGGAAGAAAGATAAGGTCTTGACAAAGCTTTGTTCCACACAGCGAACCTCCTGAGGGCTGAATACAGAAAGACAGACAGAGATTGTGTGTGCGTGTGTCAGTAAGATGACTGAAGGAGCAGTCCGACAGCCACCGGAATGTGACAAGCATGCTAAGGCTTTCACAGAAGTCAGCGTAGAAGAAGAAAAGCAAAAAGGAATGGCTGGAAATGAATGTCTCCACTGTGCTCCGGACCGCATGCTGCTACCCAAAGGACCGCTGTTTCTGTGTCTGTCTTTTTACTTTGTGTCTGTCTGATTGCATCATTATGTGTACGTGCTTTTGTGTGTAATGTGTTGCGTTTTCTCTCTTCAACGATATACTATTGGTTATTTTCCCTCAGTGTCTCAGGCTTCCGGGGAGGCTAGGCCGGTTTTAGCAAACCCTTTGCCCCTATTTCGACACCAGAGGTACTCTCCCACAATAGCAACTATCGCCTCCCACCCCCGAGGTTCCTTACTGTAAACAGCCTATCAGTTTACCAATGTCGGGTAACGATTACAAGGAGGATTTTTAGTTTTTAGAACAACTCACGCTGAACTACACAAATCCGGTTCTGTAGGTTCACTTTGTGGGATTTAGGCAGACGTCTTAACTATCAGGACACTTAGGCAGAACCTGTGGGTGGATTTTCCCCACTGTGAACGACCTTCTGTTTGGTTTCTTTAGAGACGTTTTATAAGGTTTGACCAATCATGAGTCTAAATAAGAATTCACACCCACCTCTGCCGGAAGGCGCCCCTCCTGGCACGACGAAGGGGGAGAAGGAAAGAAAAAGAGGAAACTCTAGTTCTAAGTTCTTTGCAATACTATGGTAAAGCAAGTGTCTTTATTTTCCAAAATCAAGTTAGTACAAGTTTACATGCTAAAGCGTATATTTCCTTTTATAGGAAAACTCTGTGTGAAGGGTCTCTACATAAAGTGAGCTAAAGCTTATATGTTTTAAAAGTGTTCTGCAATTTCATTTTATTTCCTTTTATAGGAAAGCTATTACATAATTCTATTTCCACATTCAAGTTGGTACTAGTCTATTTGCTTCTCTACAATATAACACTATTTCCACATTGAAGTTGGCTTTTATAGTATAATACTATTTGCTCACAGCCAACCAGTTTGTATGGAATTCACCCGAGCAACTGGTTTGTGTGAAAGATATCTAGCTCAGGGTTTCTCAAGAGGGAGTACCTGAAAGATATAATGCAGCAGGCGCCTTGCCTTGGCCGGAGGAAGCGCTCTGAAGCAAAGCGTGTGTGCCCCCTTTATAGCTCTCTCTGCAGTGGGATCAGGAGCCCCCCCCCCCTCTCTTTTGCAGGCTTCCTATCCAGGCCCTCCCTTTTACATGACGTAATTCATTTACAGTAGAAGCGTAGCTGTGGCTGATATTTCCTATTATGGTGTTAAGTACATTTAACCCATTGAGTCCTGTACTGCGCATGTGAGCATAATATAGCAGGTCTCCCTATGATACCGTTTTTGACATTTGTTACAGCATTATTCGATATTAAATGTTGTCATTCCGGCCAGCTGCTCATTGAGTAGAGACATGTGTGGCTTTGTAGCAGATTACATTATGGGGAAGGGAATGTATTTAAAAACATCAGACGCTCATTATTCCTAAAGTTGGGGCACAACATGTTACCCTGAAAAAGTATGCTAACGTGTTGCTGCTTCGGAAATAAGACCTCATTACACCTGGTATCAATGAGATTCTTATCTTGATCTCGTCTGTGTTGTGATCGCATATCAGTATGCACACAAGGTAGTTGGGGCTGAGATCTGTGCCAGGTTTAAGGAAGCCCCGGATGACAATTCTTGAGGGGCTGCAAGGTTCAATGGAGAAACTTGTTTGCAGGAGTGCTGGCACAGCAACCCTGTCCTCGTCATGCCCGCTGTAACTGTCCCTTCATTTTTGACAGCAGGAAGAGGGGGAGTTAGATGTCTTTTCTTAAGAAAATGGTCCCTGTGGAGACTTATACCAGAGATCCAGTCACAACGTGAGCCAGAACATCTCAGACTGACTGCATGTTAATACCATGTGTAAGGGGCTCCTGTGGCTCAGCAGCGGTCACCCACCAATCAGAAGGTCAGGGGTTCAATCCCTGGCCCAAGCAGCCTACATGTTGGTTTGTCCTTGGGCAAGATACTGAACCCCAAATTGCTCTTGATGGCTGCCATTGGTTTATGAGTGAGAATGTGGCACCTTGTATGGCAGCCTCTGGCACCGTGAGAATGGGTGAATGCTGGCTTGTGTTGTTGTTGTGAGTGGTTGCTAAATAAATGCAGTCAATTTACCATTTACCATTGATGGGGTCCTACTTTGGACAACAAAAATGCAATTTAATTGTATTGGTTGACGTTAACTTGACTGACTCACGTAACTAAATACTGATGTGATAAACTGTCAATGTTTACTCACTTGGGACTCGAACAGCTGTCTACTTGACAAAAGTCCTGTGTCTGTTTTACATTTTGATTGTTTTGATGTTGTTGATGTTGTTTTATCTTTACCGTATTTAGCACTACAGTAACCCCTCACCTTATGTTACCTTATATAAAAATGGTTCCAATGACTTCCACGCAGTGAGGTATCCAGATATTAAATTTGGGGAAAAAAGAGGCCTGGTATTGGATCAGGAATTTCCGCATCACGTTATTTTGTCTTGGATAGATAAACCAGCCATTAAGAAAATATATATGTTTGATTAATCACATCTTAGTTTTATGCATGTGCTATTGAAAAAATATACACACGTTAAATACTTAATAAATAAGATTGAATAAATGCATTCAGGTGGAGTTAACAGACTACCTCACTCTTTTCATTTCCTCTGATCAGTTAGGCTGCAATTATCAGAAGAATACCAACATTCAGGCTTAAAGCCTGTGGCTCAAAGGTGTATTGCAGATGTTAAATAAAAGAATATGGAAGAAATTCTCTACCGAGTAGAGGTGTCAGTATGAAAATGTTAATTCTAGGGACAGGCATTTCAAATAGCTTAGGCTATAAATGCTGTGGTATGTGGCATTGGTTCATGTTATATACTTGCTCCTGTTATTATTAGTAGTGGTCATTTTTCCATCATTATTCTGCTTACTACTCTCATTGCATGAATCATTTCTGTCATATGCATTGAATGTGTTGTAACTCTGTTATGTTGTTCGTTCTGTACACATGACATCTATCACACTTCTGTCCATCCTGATGGAGGATCCTCCTCTGTTGCTCTCTGAGGTCTCTTCCTCTTTTCTACCCATTAAAGGGGTTTTGGGGGAGTTTTCCCTGTTCTGATGTGAGGGTCCTGGGACAGAGGATGTCACATGTGTACAGATTGTAAAGACCATTTTTTTAATTATCCAACAGAAAAACCCACCCCAGTGTTGCCAACTCTTCTCCAATGAAAGTAGCTAGCAGCATTAAAAGGCATAAATCTAGTGAGGAAGTTGCCAAGTCAGCAACACTGACAGACCGTCCCTTCAGGACTCCCTCCAAAGCCAACCCCCAAAATCATCATGATGAACCTAAACAACCAACATGGTTATTGGCAGTACTCACAGCTGTTAAGTTAGCAGCTCGTGGAGGACTCCACTGGCGCGCAGTAAGTGCACAGGCAGAATGCGCACAGGTAGACAGGTAGCCCGTCTGATTGGACGAGTGTATTACAGTCCTGTGAATGCCACAGATACCAGATTTTTGTCTTTATTTTTATATTTTGTCGAAGTATTTGATTTGTTGTTTGCTGATTTTCAATGAATATTAAAAAATAAATGACCACCTCTACCTTTGTATTTAAACAAATAATATTCCAGAAAGAAAAAGTTGAATTGTGCATTAGTGGTGCAATAATACAACGATACAAACGGTTTTGTTGGCATGTGTTTGTGTATGAGCTTATGATCTAAAGCAGAGGTGCTGCAGTCTGTTTGCGTGAGCTACCTTTTATTTCACTGCGCTGAGGAAACAAAAGCCAGTTCACAGAGCTCTGGGCCTCTGAGCAATCATACTCTACTCTTTCATACAAACACCCCTGTGGAAAATGTGCTCTTCCCACCCGCCTTAGTCTGTGAGGTAAAATCCAAGCATCTCACGCATGTTTTATTTTTGATAGATTTACCCAATTATGAGAAGGGTTAGGCCTACAGTCACCTGCATAAATACAACAAAGTGTGTTGATTCAGGAACAGCAACAAAATGATTTTTGCAGGTATAACACAAAGATTATAGTCTAGTGATTCTGTACATTTTTGAAGGATGCGTTTCAATAATCATAGGCCTTCATGACATCTTATTTTAGGAGAGAAAAGCATAAAGTACCACACGTGCATTATTATGCGCTTGTGAAATATCAAAACCCTATATGAATACTTTTGATATTGACAGTAGCACATGTAAAAAGGGAATCAATGCAATGGCCAGAGAATACATTATTATTTGAATTTTTTTAATTGATTTTTCAGGGTCACGCTCAGCCCTGTTTTTACTAAGAAATGTGAACAAATGCAGGAAGAACTGATCTGGGTCTACAGTTGAAAGCTTTATTTGGAAATCAGTGATTCCAACTGTCGTCTGAAGGCAGAAATAGGCCCTTAAAATAACCTAAATGCCACTTGCCAATGATATTCAGATCAGGTGTTTTTGTTATCGAAAAATAGACCCCTACAGCGAACTACTTATGTTAAATTCTGCTTTTATTGTTTTGTGGCACAAATAGCACAGATAGACACTTTTTTGTTTACAGCAGTATCCGTTTATTTTCATTAATTTGCTAATATGCTAGACTTCTACTAATCTATATATATTGAAATCCAATAGTAGTTGCATTACACAGAATGAAAAGCAAAAAGCAGTACATTATTTTTAAATAGTTGTATAGTTATGCTGTATATTTGTATTAACATGGCCGTACTGTTGAATGCTGATTGAAACAGTTTATGTAAAACTAAGTTTCAATATATCAATTAATTAATACCCACGTTGTAGTTTCTTCTAGGAGATGAATGCAATATTTCCGACAGTACTTGAAGGTCTCCAGCCTGGGCAGCAAACGCATTGCGCGTCGTGATTTGAATGAACAGACCAATCAGCGGCCTCGCCAAACGGAAGCCGCTGGCTTTCCGTCACTCTTGCCCAATCACCGCGCAGCACCGTTGTTTGCCTTGCTTTTTGAAATGAGCTGTAACAGTGGACGGACACCGACTTGGGGCAACTATGAAGTAGTTAGCTGTCAACAAACTCAAGCCGCAACATTTCGACAATTTGGACTATTTTCACGTATAAAAGGCAATATGCGTCGACTCCAGACTTGAGACTTAACGGAGAGATGTTACAGCTTTCCTGAGTATTTTGGACCGAAGAAGAATTCACATACATTCTTTATTGTATTGTTGACTTACTAGCTCGGTAGCTAGCTAAGTTAGCTAGAGAGCTTACTGAATTGAACTAACTTAGGTCGGCCTTAGTGTAGCGCTGCTCGCAACCTTTCTGTTATTCCTTTATCTGAGTATCAGCCACCGAAACAGTGGGTAAGTGTGGTTTACTTTGAGCTAGTTTGTATTGTGTTAGCAGAAGCACAACACGTTATCGTTAAGCTAACCTCTGGTGCCGTGGTGAAGGCAGCCAACGTTAAAATAACGTATCCTGTAAGTTAATAATCACTGCTGGCCTCATAATTCAAGACATTTAGCCCACTTTGTTATACAAGGCATGTCTTAAGAAACACGAGAAGGAGAGAAAGGTTACCAACTGTTTCTGGTCTCCATAAACCGACTAACTTGTTTGTTAAAGACAACGTGTCCGGTCTCTGCTTGTTTCACGTTTTTATCACGATACTTTTTGTCTTCTGTTTTAGCCATAACCATAAATACAAGTTTTTGCAGCATTGAGATTTAGGTCACTGTAACTGTTACTTACACAACTTTACTGCACTGACTTGTCATTAAGCTGTTACGTTAACAACCTTTATTTTTCAGTGGACACTTTTGATCCTCCTCGTCTAGTTTGACCAGAGTCATCTCAGTCCACACATGTTGCTTTCTCTGCAGTTGAATTGTCTCTCAGACAGTATTTGTGTTTGAAGTCAAGCCCACTTGTGTCTCATGCCTTCATTCTGACAGTTGTCCCCTTCTTCTCCTTGTCTTCCCTTTTGCTCTCCTCTCTCTCTCTCTCTCTCCTCTGTCTCTCTGTTCATTCCCTGTAACGTCTGATAGTTTGGACACTTTGGTGCCTCCATAAGTCCCCGGCATGGCTGACAGCAGCATACTGACGTTAGGGACAGCTCGGAGTCTGTTGGTGGATACTTCAGTCTATGATTCGAGGATCGCAGAAACCACCAAGGACCATGTATTTCTGGGCATGGCCTGTAATGACGAGGAAGGTCAGTCTGCTACCATTTTGTCTTCGCTTCCCCCTCCTTCCTCTAAATATCTCGACCCATATACCTTCAGTTTCATCATAGATGATACCAACAGCTTGTAAAAACCAGGATCTTCCTGTAGAAGAAGTGGGAAGCTTTGGCCAGCGGTGAAATACTACTACTCTTATCATTTCTTCACTAACCAGGTGAGGCGTGGAGGTGCTCGGTATAGGCGATACTGTAAGCCATGGTATCAGGACTGATGAAGTCGGATCAGTGCATCCTTTGTTCTCAGTGAAACTGGATTTGTGGTTTTGCTTAACATACGTTGGCTTTGTACTTTACTCATATATTAATCCTCCTCCTACCTAATGTCTATGCACCCTTTCTCTCTCCCCTCTTAATCAGTGACGTTTAGTCTGGCTGTCAGTCAAAATGTGGAAAAACTTGCATCACCTCCCTGAGACGACCTACTCCTTGAGCTGTGTGTGTGTGTGTGTGTGTGTGTGTGTGTGTGTGTGTGTGTGTGTGTGTGTGTGTGTGTGTGTGTGTGTGTGTGTGTGTGTGTGTGTGTGTGTGTGTGTGTGTGTGTGTGTGTGTCCGCCCTTTCCCACCTTGTTCACTCTGTCTATCTGTTGCTCTTCATCTCTCTCAGATACGCTGCCAAAAGTGGAGACGAGGGTTGTTCTTGTGGGAGCAGCAGGCAGAAATGGAGCGCTGGTCAAAGCACTGCAGGTACATCCTTCCTCTATTAATCCTGAAGGTCCGCTAGCCTCCACCATCTGAGCTCGTCAACATCACCGCTGTTCTCTGTTGGTGAAGTAGGACACGGAAACTGTCCTTATGCTTGTGGGTTGAAACTGTCCACAGATGAGAACTTTCTGCCCGTTTTTCGTTAGTCAACTCTTCAGCGTTGTCTCAGGTGGGCGATGCATCTGAAGCAGCACGTAATGTGGAAATCCCTCGTGGATGCCCAGTAAGATGTTTTCCACAAACATCATAGAAATGGAATTGCATGTTCATGATTTCTGCAGTTCATAGCCGTGTATCTTGCCTTCACAAGGTCTAGCAATAATTTCTGACATGCAATCAGATATAGCGACATAAATAATCTGATATGAGCTCATACATTTATTTTTTCACTCTATTGACAATGCAAGCTTCCATTTATACAAAGCATACAAAAACCAGATCAGTTTATTGGCTCCAAATAAGAATGAAAATGAGGTATTTACCTCCATATGTTTTGGAAGGGCTATTCTGCCCCGTAATGTAAATGTAATATGATTGATTCAGAATAAGTAGCCTAGTGACAACTGAAACGTGTGTTTTTATCACAATAAAGACAGTATTGCAAAATCCATGTTGTTGCCGAGCGATACTGGTGATGGTGATAAAAGTAGTTTTCCACTCACAACTAAAGCAATATCTCAGAAACACCAAGAGGGAATTTCTTCATATTTGGCACACATGTCCACCTGGACTCAAGGTCAAAGGATAAAGTCACTGTGATCTCACTAAACACAAATTCAAATTTCAATTGAAACCTTTTATTGTTTTCAATGTAACCATTATGACTGCACCATAAACCATTGGTATAAACAATATAGCTCATGACTGTAAGGCACACAGACATAGATTCTTGGTAAAGGAAGGGATGGTAGCTGTGAGTACTAACAGAAGCCATTTTGGTGTTTTACGTGAAGGAATGGGCTGTCAGTGTTGACCACCGGGCAACTTTCTCCCTATATTTTGCAACTCTAGAGCTAGTTCTGCTCGCTACTTTTATTGGAAAAGAGTTGGCAACACTGGGCTGTGGTTTTCAGTTGAATATTGTTTTTAAATCTAGCGTATTCTTGCTAGTTTCTCAAGATGACATGGATTGCATTGTTCTAGTGTTGTGTTCTGGTGTTTATAGAGCTGCTACATGCAGAAGCTAACTCCTCTGAGTGGCTCGGTTAATTGACACTCCACTTAAATTTCTATACTCCGGAGACTTGTTTTGCGAAAAAAAGAGACAGCTTAATTTTTTTATTCAATAATATTGTCAAGAAGTGTGTCTGAGAGTTTTTATTTAAGGGAGAAGTGCACACACACCTTTCTCAAATCTGACACACACACACACACACCTGCCTGCCTGCCTGCCTGTCTGTGTAGATAAGGCATGGTAATAAAGAAGTCCGGGTTCCTATATTTGACAGCCTGAAGAGCCTTTGCAGCCCATAGTATTAAAGTGTAGCATGTGCATTGAAATGAGTGGCTAGTGTTTTTTGTTAACAGCTGCTGGCTGTGTGTTTGTATCACAGACCGTTCTCTGTTCCCTGACCAGCAGAGCAGCTCGTTAGAGATTATCAGCTCACTACACGACTCCACTCAGCTTAGACGACGCGTCTGTGTGCGGAACAAGAGGAAATGATCGCCTCCCGTTTGCTCATGATCTTGATGATTAAGGAGATTAAACAATCTCATAGCAGGCAGGACACCAGCACAGTATTATGGTGATGGAAATCTGACCTCTGGTTTACATCTATTATTTGGCCATGGAAGAATTTAAAGCTGACTTAGAGCTGGTCCCGGCGCTCCGCCATGGAGGAAATGTGCCCTGTGAATGCCAGTCAGCACCAGGGAGAACTCCCACGATGGATCCTCTCACACCAAGTAGCCGTCTCTTGACCTGCCCGGTTGAATCCCCCTCAGACTGCTTGGACCCATTTTGCCTGACTTGACTTGCAGGAAGACCGGGCGCAGCCGTTTACAGATACCAACATAATATCGCAGTTTTTAAAGGAGACGTCCTGTGTTTTTTTAATATGAGCTATCTTCTTCTTGTAAGTGGTTCAGAGAAGATGTCTCTAACTGATGTGCTTGCTCTTCCAGGAGGAGGTTAGCTGTAGTCTGGATTCACTGCTCCTATGAATTCAAATGGTGATCCGGAGACAAATTACTACCATGGGATAACCTACTTGTCCTCCGTGGTTATTTAGTATGCTCCATGCATTCAAAGTTTCTCAACAGCAGCTGGATACAACAGTTGTGTTTGCAACAGTCTGTCTCATGGCGTGGCTCTGCGTCCATTACCCTGTGTAGTGCGTCCACCACACAGCGGCTTTGAAGCGTTTCTCTCAGACAGGGAGGCTCCTTTACACAATACACTGGCTTCCCTTTCTGTGTGGGTGGGGCTTATTGCGCTCTGTCTCTATGTCACACTGTATAAGATGGATCCAACTAGGTTTTGGTTGCCATCTGTATGTGTGTGGATAATATGAAACGCTGCTTTTCCAAAGTGAGTTTGACTTTGTTTTTAGTAGAAGAGTTACCAGTAGGGATGTTAATAATTAACCGTTTAACTACAATAATAATTTTGACTGATTTACGGTACCAGTTAAAAGACAGATGAGCTGGTCAGCCCAGCCAGACATGTCGCTAACTTCAAGGCTAACCCCCTTCACTGTAATCCACAGACGCCTAGACGACTGCAGTGCTACGTTCACAGCTATAACGCTACTGTTTCACACTCATCGTCACACACTAGCTCTCACTGACTTCAACCACAGCAGCCCTGCGTGTAAGGCAGGGGATTTATGTGTCATTTCAGGTTGTATTCTAATTGCTTGGTGGGTAGACGTGGGTCGTAGCAGTTGTCACATCGAAGGGTTTTTGTTCCTAAATTGTTCTTTTACAATCGTCTTACTAACCTTGTTAGTCCAAATCCAGATTGGTATAATCTTTATCAGTCTTTTTTCCATTGGAGCAGACAGAAGCTGTATCTCACTACAGCCCTGGGTTAATGTTACATTTCCCTTTAACAAAACAAAGTGCGCCTGATCAGGCTGTCGAAACATAACCTGTCAAAGTGTGTCCACTTGTTCAGGGGGATGTTTAAGTGTGTACCAGTGTGTGTTTGTGTGCGCTCCGGTAAACAGCGTGGTTGTCAGTCTGTGAGTAGCGCTGTGTGAAGGTGATTTGGAGGCGTGGCGGCAGACTTAAGTGCTGTGAGAATGACTTCCTTCCCAGGTCTCCTGAGCCCTGTCACTTGTGAAGGCCTCCTGCTTAAATCATCTATTTCTCGCTGCCAATCTGCAGCGCGGCCACATCCAAAGACATCTGCCGACAGCTCCATCAGAGTTCTCTCGATTGCCTGCCCGACCGCCCGCCGCCATCGCTCATGCAACACACAGAAAAAGAGTGCCCCCCCCTACCCACCCACCCATTCTTTTCAGCTCCCCTTCTGTCTATGTCTTTTCCTGCCTCCATCCTCCCTGAGGGCTTTGAACTTTCATATTCATTTTTAAGAGAAATGTGTCCTCCTCTCAGCCTACCCCCTGTGACGCTTGATATTTCTTTGAAGTTACTGTCTTTAGACTTTGCAAGGACACGGACCCCGCCCCTCCTCGCCAACCTCTATTTTTGTCCTCATGTGGGGCATATGCGTATGAATTTGTCTCCAAATATCTCTTTGTTTCTCATTCTCTCTCGACCCTCTGTCCTTCCCCTCCTCCTTTTCAAATGCCAGTGTTTGACATCTGCTTCCTGCTGGTTGGTTTTTACAGGCCATCAGAGTAATGGAGGTACCGGTGGTAAAGATAAGAGAAGGCGATGCAGGTGCCGAGGAGAAAATGATGATAAAATCTATAGTCAATATGGTACAGTACAGCGTCTGCCTCTCTGTGTGACACTTTGATGGGGACTGGGGGAAGTGGTGCATGAGTCTTCATTCACACCGGGTACTCACTCAATCATTGTGCACTGATGGGGAATTGATTTGTGGGTGCATATTTAAATGCATGTGATGTCATACTTGATAACTTGATCACTCTCTAACCGAGATGGATTGCACTCAAATGTCAATGCAAGTTTCTGGGCTGAGGAGTCATTTAAAAGGCTCGCTATTTAGCTTCATGGCATTTGGAAACGGGCAGCTTCCAGCTGTTAAAAGTTGCTAGCAGTCCCGTGAAAATCACACAAAAGATCCCATTAGATGGGTCTTGGACTGCGATCAAAAGCAATGCACCTGAAGCTTTGATATCTGAGTGTCCTCTCCTGTTAAAGAAAGGCGTTAGCATTTTACAGAACATGTCAATTAGCTTTCTCTCTTGAGAGTGAGATGTGAAGATAACCGCAACATGTCTTTCCACATCACAGTCAGGATGTGGCAGGATTTTGATGTAGAGTCTAAAGTGTGTGTTGCCAGATATGGTGAAGTATTTTGTCTGTGCACAGCCATGAAGGCATCACATCCGACTGCAGCAAGCTTACAGACATGCTAGCATGGCTGTGGACTATTAGTCTTATACATTTGTAGATACATTTCTTTCTTCATGTGCAGATAACAAGACCTAACGTGTTCACTAGTGAGCTGCAGGAGTGTTTTTGAACACTGGGCAGAGCCACGCTCGCCGTTTTGCCTTCAGGCCTTATGCTAAGCTAGTGTATGATATTGGTATTAATCTGCTCATCTCACCTTTTTAGAGAGAAAGCTAATACGTGCATTTCCTAGAATGTTAAACTACTCACACAGGTGTCTGAACATTAACAAATGTCATTCTAATTCTGTGTGTCTCTTCACTTTGTCCTGTGCCATTTGTTTTATGGGCTGGTTTACAAGCAGCACGAGTCATTTCATCCCTCCAGCGCTGCCCATGAGCAGCCTGGCGGTTTGCTCCGTGTTATTGAGAGAGTAGCACATCGTCTCTTCTGAGAGGGCAGCACTGATTGTTTTCATGCAGCACTGAGCATGCTCTCTGTGTGGAACAGGGAGAGAATGCTGTCTACTGCATGTGTAGAATGATGGGGTGGTCAGTCGGTTTGTATTGAGAGCTGACCTTGGTACAACGTTGGAAACATTAAAAATCTTGCTGTCACTCAATTTCTCATAGTTTGATTCTTCTGACAGTGAGGAACCAGGTCAGCATTCAAACAATGCAAATGAACATTTGGTGTTTGCATATTTTCCATAATAATCAGTAAAACCTGACTGTCAGCCTCACTAACAAGGCTAACAAACCTTTCATTGCTGATTCATTGTTTCATTACATTTTCCATGTACCGCTCTGTCACTCCTCCTCTTCAGGACATCAACACCCCGTGCATACTGACGGACGACGTCCAGGAGTTGGGAGACGGAGAGAACACTGATTTTGAGACGGTGTTCGTCCTCGCAGACTTTGATTCTCCCGACTACAACTACCTCTACAAACGCGACAACCGCATTGTTGGGCCTCCCGTCGTGCTGCACTGTGCTGCCAAGGAGGAAGTAAGTGATTCATCTTTTTCTCTCTGGGGCGTGCAATGTGTCACGGACCGGATTCACCAACAGGATGTAATCAAGGAGTAATTCAATTCTTTTGAATAACTTCCCCACTTTGGTCTAAAGCATGGCTTCTCAAACCTTTTCAACTTGGGATTCAAACCAAGAATTTACAGCTTCTCTCTGAAATTCTCGCTCAGAGAAATATGTTGCCTGTTTGTCATGTGGGAAGGACCCACCAGAGACAGGCCTGAGATGATCCTTGATTTGAAGAATCAGAATGCACAAAAAGACATCCTGGGTGATGAAGGGGAGCTGCCCTCCGCCTGCTGTGCTGTCTGTCTGACAGACTTCACACAGGATGCTAATGTGGAACATGAACAATATACACACAGGCTTAGACTGCATTGATCGAGATGAGAATCTATTGATAACAGGAGAACTGGTCTCAGGCCATGTCCAAAGGCATTTATCTGACCTCAAGCCTAGTGTGTGTTGGAGTCACTATGTATGTTGACCTCTGTGGAGCATATAGTTTAAAAAGAGGTTTATTATCATATTTATTATAGGGTTGGGTACCAAACTCTGTACTTTTAAGGGTACTGACCGAGTTACGTAAGTACTACAGAGTACCCATTCATGTTTAATCAATCGGTGCCAAAAATGTGTTGCCTAGGTAAGTGTCAAGAGAGAAAGAGAGTGAGACTTGGTCACCCCTGCAGCCCGGGCCTCTGCGGTTTTCATAAAATGGATCTTGCAACAGGAGCTTGCTCTAAATGTTGAAGGTGTGGCAGAGTATTTATTTATTTATGTTTAAATGTACTGGACTCTCCCAGGGAGGGAGGGACCATGGTGCAAAAACATTGTTTCATCATGAAGGAATTTCTTCAAATTCAAAATCCTCCACCTGGACTCAAGGAGGAACCAGTTAGACATTGGTGGTCAAGGTCACTGCAGCCTCTGAACCCATTGGATATCGGTCTGCAGACGAAAAGACTTCAGGTGGAGGAGGCCTATACGATAGCTGGCGGGTTCCCAGAATGCATTTCGGCCAATGTGTTCCACCTTCATATGGACTGTTACCTGCGTTCAACCAAAGCACGCTTGGATATGATTGGTCAATAATACTACAAACGGACACCAGAACGACGCCAAAATCTTGTCAGATTCGACATGTGAATGCAGAATTTGTTCCAAGGTGTTCCACTGTACAGTCCTTAAAGATGGTGCTGTAGTCCTCATATTGTCACTGTGTTATGTTGTACGTCACTTTCTTTTCCCTCCTTGCAGCCTCTACAGTTTTCATGTCGTCCTCTCTACTGCACCACAATGCTCAACCTGTCGCTGTGTTTCACCGGCTTCAGGAACAAAGAGGAAATGGTGAGTATATTAATATATTAATAATTAATTCATATTTATGCAAGTTCAACTTTTCTTATGGAGGGATGATCATTTAGGCACTTTCTTGGCTCTTGATCCTCCTGTGTAGAAAGAGCCCATCTTCTCTAAGCGACAGACTAGTCTTTTGGGGAGCATCACTCCAGATGCATTGCCGTGACCTTTCATTTAGTATGCATGTTGTAGTGGAACACTTACTAATGGGGGTTTTCCGTGGAGGAGTGGAGGTCATGCTGTGAACAGCCTCTTGGAGTCGAGCATGATGTGTGTTTTTCCACAGCACAGCAGGGAGAAGTTGTTTGCCTTGATGACGGGCTGAACGTGTGCTGGTTTGCAGTAAATCCAGCAGGATCCTCCATGATCTCACAGTGGCTGTTTCTGCCCGCACTAGAAATGGGATGATATCATGGATTGCGATTAAAAAAAACACAATAAATTGATACTAATGAAATTCCATCATCCGGATGTTAGTATAATATGTATATTATCTGGATAATATTGTGAATCACAATCATTTCAGCCAGGATAATTGTCACATGACATTTTCATATAGTCCCATGCCAATGTACTATTTCTCCATTTTTTTTAAACTGGTCAGCTGACCAAATCATATTCTGTTGTGTTTTTGTTGAAGAATGGCATCGCTACCAAAATATCAGTACATTTGGTGATGATAATAAGAATCCACAGCAGCAGGAAGTGCTCATTAGAGAAACACTGCTGTTAGTACTGAAGGTGCAGACGGGAACTGGTGTGAAACTAAACTCCACAAACAGAGATTCGGTGAGAGTTTTTAGAAGAGCAGCAAATCATTAAGATCAACTACACCGTCACATGTCACACTGCTGCTTAGAACAGTCTCAATCCTTAAATAGATGGGTGCAAGCACTACTTAATGCTACGTTGTTGAGATGCCTCTCTTTGTCGTCTCAGTATACAGTGCGACTCTAAATACAATACAGTTCATCAGCACTGCAACATACAGCCATCAAAATGTCCATCAAGTTGAACACTTGATGAAAACATTTAAATATACCAGATAGTTGTTTTACTCCCAAAGATCTATTGACGTATGTTTCAGTTGGACTAGAGTCATAATGTTTCTGTCATGTTGTCCCTGCTTATTAGTGTACAATGTTACTCTTACACATTTCCACCCAATTGCTCTTCAAATGTTTCAGGTATACAGAGTGACTAATCAACTATGTGGGGCAAAGATGAATAGCAATAGAGAAGAAGTCATTGGCAGAGCAAACTGTTCAGCATAAACCACTGTGGCATTCGATGGCCTCTTTGTGCTAAACGGGTGCTTGCTGTTTTGTTTCCATGTAGAAGAAGTTGGTGAATCTGGTTCATCATATGGGTGGAACCATCCGCAAAGACTTCAGCACCAAGGTTACTCATCTCATCGCTTACTCCACTCATGGAGAGAAGTACAGGGTTTGTACAGGCTTTTTACTCTGTGTATCTGACATTAATACCACTGCAATATTGTTAAAAATGTATATCTATGTTTAAACTTGGCAATATACAAACCAGCTTTTAATAAATACCATCATTTACGTAATTTTGAATTGTTAAAATTCCAAGAATGTTTTGCCAGATTCAGAAAATAAGAGGACAAAGTGACCTGTAACCTTGTACCCTTCTCAAATGTTTGACTTTGATTTTTTGCCTCCTCCGTCAGCGAGGCTCTTTATCTTTTGCCAGACTTTATGAAGAACACAGTAATAATGTAATAGTAATTACTCTGGTTGTTCCACCATGTACCGATAGCTACCGGGGAAAACAGAAGTGCTATCCTCCTTGGTTGTGCAATAGTTGAGGCGCTTCTTTTGTGCCGTAAATGCAGCTTCATTTCCCCGTGATGTCCTACTAAACACAACTGCACAGTGAAAGCGTATCTCATAGGGAACCAATCTAAACACAGATGGTGTCATTAGTCTAACTCCAGCACTGTGCAATCAACAATCTCTTCATAATGATAAGTTCAAGCTAGACAATCTAATCTATTGCCACTTTAATTCCCAGTTGAGTCCTTTTTTTGTACTGACTTCAATACATCAGAATCAGAACCGTTTATTGCCATGGTACGTTGAACATACAATGAATTTGACATGACGGGAGGTGCATAAGATTTAACAATCAACACAGTGCAAAGTAGAAACATATTAAAATATGAAGTGCACAAACGAACAGATAACAGGACTATAAACAAGTGAGACGTAGTGTAAAAGAGTCGAGTGTATTTAAATAAGAAGCTAGAAGGGATGTGCGGGGGAGTGACCGGTAGGGCTCCCCTGAGTCCCCTACATGGCCTCCTCTATAGAGATACACTGAGATAGATGGATGGCAATGATCTTTTTTCTTCCTCTCCCTCCTCTGTTATTGCCTTTTTACTCTTTCAACATATTTTGTTGAAGCTCAACAAGACAAAATGCCAGGCCAATGTGTGACAGGCAGTCAAGGCTGCTTTACATTTGAAAGTGCAAAGAAATAAAAGGAGGATTCAGCCGCTCGTACTTGTTTTTGTATAGTGCCCAAAGTGAGAGGTGTTTGTTCCTGTCAGATGTGTATTGTGATTCTGATCAGGAGTAAAACACAGACTGTGGGTGGAATTCCTGGAGTTTTATTTACTTGCTCATTTCTGTTCCTCCTCTCTTTACTGTCTCTTCTTGTGTCCCATCTCTCAGCTGGCAGTGTGCATGGGGACGCCCATTCTGACTCCATCATGGATTCATAAGGCCTGGGAGAGAAGAGATGAAGTGTAAGTAGAAGGAAGGAAAGAAGCTTATGTATCATTCAAAGCTGCTCTCCTTTATGACAGTCGAGCTCTACAATGCATGCAAGTGTGAAAAGTTCTTTTGCCTCACTGTTGTGGGGAATGCTGTGTCCAGGTTGGCAATGAGATACATGGTTCAGGTAGCAGCTTCTCATTTTTCACCACCATGATAAGTGGTGGCTGGTCATATCTGCTGTTGACGGCAGGCTGAAGTCAAACTGTTGTCTGCTTGGTGTCCTCTCTGCCAGCCGGCATTTGTTCTCAGGGTTGGATTATTTGTGAGTGAAGAAACTCCACTCTGTAATATCAATGTACAACGGAGTATATGTCGCCTCTCTGTAAGCATACTGGCAGTGTTGGACTTGGTATCAGCAACTTCTAAATAACTTGGGTTTGGCTATGTGTTGGGTACTTTTAAGGGTAGCTGCAGTGCTGAACAAGTAGAGTAACTACCATTTGACTCATTTATTTTTCCAGCAAAGACAACCGATTCAAAGAGAAAACACTCGGTGGACAAATGAAACTACACTAAACATTGTCATCTGTCCACAGCTGCATACCAAACTCACAGAGGAAATCTAAAAACGTGATCCGCTTTGAAGTGGAAACACAAGACAAAGCCAGTACCTAAGATTCTTAAAGGTTCCGGTTCTGTGAAGTTCTGACCAAGCTACAGGATGTATTTAGCTCATTAGATCATTGTATTATTGTTGCAGTTAATGCATGTTTAGAAATAACTTTTGATTGAATCACAGACTATTATTAGTTTATTTATACAGTACAACACTTTTCTTCATTTTTTTACATTTCTCCTTTTACTCCTTTTAGGATAGTTACTACAAAGTCAGTTTTCTGTTAAGTGCTGACTGGGGAAATGGCATTTACAATAAAAGCTTGATCTATACGGAGGTGTAATGCATATTTGCCCCGTTTTTCTGTCAGACAAACGTTTTAATGGGGAAAAAATATCAATATCTCCAGGAAGAGAGAGGATGCTCCGGTGACGGACCTTCAGTTAGCAGCTGGAGAAACTCCAATTCAGCCAGCGTAAACCTCACAGCAGTGGCAACTAGGAATGTTAATAATCAACTGTTAACCAACAATAATTATGACTGATATTTGTTGTCAGTTAAACGTTTAAAGTGAAAAGGCCAGTCAGTCCACCTTAAGTGAGCTTGGGCCGCTAACTTCGGGGGCGAACCCCCTTCACTGTAATCAGCTGGTAGCAAGAGATTAGCATCTCCTCACAGACAAATATGCATGCAAGGCACTTATCTTGTCTGATAACAATTAATGATCGTCAAATTAGCTTTGCGAGCAGCAACGGAAGGTTTGCTGATCAGGATCAGACCGCTGGCACCTGGTTTCTAACTGTCCGTCCATGAAGTTTGTCCAATTTATAAAAAACAGGGCAAATATCTTCTTCAATCAAAAAAATATGTTTACGGTAAACCCGAACGCAGTTCCAGGAATGATGTCATGGTAGTATTGATGGTAACCGTGTTCCTCCCGCCTTCATGTGTTTAGGCACTTTTACGCAGGAGAAGAGGAGTTTCGAACGGAGTTCAAAGTGCCTCCGTTCCAGGACTGCATCCTCAGTTTTTTGGGTTTTTCAGATGAAGAGAAGGCCAACATGGAGGAGAGGACTCTGAAACACGGTCAGTGCTGCCGCACACGGGGATCTGTCATGGCAGCCATGCAGCAGCTTTTCTTGTTTTTTGGCAGACAGTCACGCAATTTACAGTGCTTAGACCTTTTTTTGTACACTTGCTCACTTGTATTTGGGCTTTTTGAAAACTCTTTGGATACTGACTATGTTCTTACTAGAGCCCAATGCAGACTCAGCATGTTGGGAAATCCAAAGTGTTAGTCCTGCTGCCCCCAGTTACAATCTTTACGCTATAATTGGATAACTGCTGTTTGAGAAAGGGGGTTTGTTCTGATTGAAGACACTCCTACATTACAATTAGTAAAGCTGATCCATGTGTATGTTTTCATCATCATCCCCCTGGTTTTCTGTGTCTAAGGTGGCAGTTCTCTTCAGGTTGGAGATGAGAGGTGTACACACATGGTGGTGGAGGAAAACTCAGTAAAGGAGCTGCCGTTTTCTCCCAAGAAACTCTATGTGGTCAAACAGGAGGTAGGTAGGGTTTCTTTTTTTGAGTTTGTTGAAGTGCTACCAAAGAAAAGAACACGTGACACCTGTGGTACTGGTCAGGCACCATCTTGTCATAACAGGATAACTGTTTTGCTCCAGGAAGATACAGACGCAAGGGGGACAAGAGGAAAATAATGAATCCTCTCAGTTTTTCTTCTCCTACACAGAAAGCCAAATGATCAATTGCACAGGATTCCTTTTTATGGATACAGTCTCTACTCCCCTCGCTCTGTCTGTGCTGTCAGAGAGCGGGATCAATAATAGATTTCCCCATTCCAGTGGATGAACAATTTGAGCAAAAGTAGTTTATGTGTAGTTCTAACCCTGCAATCAATATGGCCTTTTCTTTACTCCGTCACTTTTATTGGTTTTCAAAGGAAAGTCTGTCACTATAGTTTCAGAAATCCTTTTTAATATACCTCTATCCTAACCCTGGAGACGGTAAAAACACTTTTCTCTCCTCTGTGCTAGTGGTTCTGGGGCAGCATTCAGATGGACGCTCGTGCCGGAGAGTCCATGTACTTCTACGAGAAGGTGAGTGTGTTATGGTTTCATGTTCATGTACATGTGAGTCTGTAGTTATTCATGTACACTCTCCTAAAGGATACTTCACACAAGCAAGACATTTGAATGTAGTATAGCACCATCCATAGAACAAGGTCACAAAGGGCTTTACTAGAATCAATTAAATTAAACACCAGACAGCACAAGGTGACCCACAGGAGTTTAAATACGGGAGTCTTCAGCTCATTGTTAAAGGCGTCAACAGAGACCGCACATCTAATGTCTACAGGAAAAGCATTCCACAGTGTAGAGCTACCACTCCAATGGCACGAGGGACAACCAGTAAGTGACCTACTCGTGATATAGGCATGGCGCAGAGCTCTATATGTGTAAACTAAAACCTGAAAGGTAAAGAAAATAAGATGGGTGTGATGTGAGTCTTCCTACCGGACCTGGTCAACAGCTTTGCAGCAGATGTTCTCGACCATTTGTATCCAGTTCAGAGACAACGTGCTTCGACAAGTGCAAAGGGAATTCCAGTAGTCGACCTAGGATGATATAAAAGAGTGAACCAGCTCTAGTCTCTGGGTTTGGCAACGATTTGAAGATGCAAGAAACGCGTACGGGTCAATGACTTGATGTGTAGATCAAAGTCTATAGACTGGTCAAGCATAACGCCAAGACTTCTAAGATTGCACTATCCAGCTGAAGAATCAGACCCGATACGAGTTACCCCACCCTTAAAGCAAGAATTCACCATTTGAGGTCAAGATCCATTTTAGCCAAAGCGACAGCATTATACAATCAGGAATCAGGAGTTACACATAAAAGAAAAAACGGGTCATTTGTCTGTGTGGCTACCTCACTGTTCAACAGATAATTCTATTAGTTGCAAAATGTTTTTGCTTCAAGGTGTTAATTTCCCACCATCATCATAATATAGGAGACATGCAGCTTGTTTGCATTTTGTTCACTTAACCTGTATTGGTCTTGTCCTTCTATATTTAATATCTGTGTCCCACTGTACTTCAGAATGACAGCCCCGCCATGAAGAAGGCCGTGTCCCTCCTGTCCCTCACCACCCCCAACAGTAATCGCAAGCGTCGGCGCCTCAGGGACACGCTGGCTCAGTTCACCAACGAGACGGAGATCTCCCCCTTCCCTCCGCCACGCAAAAGGCCGTCAGCGGAGCACTCGCTGTCCATCGGGTCTCTGCTGGACATCTCTAATACCCCTGAGACGTGCAAGGCCTTGGCAGGTAAGAAAGAATGATGGAGGACTGGAAAAGAACTGCTCGATCCAACCCTAAAACCTTTTTCCTTCTGGTTGACAGTTAATGGTAAATGGACTGTATTTGTTTAGTCTTTTCTAGTCTTTCTGACCACTCAAAGCGCTGTATATATGGAAAATGCAGTAACTCAGACCAGTGATTTTCAACCAGTGTGCCGTGAGAGATCGTCAGGTGTGCCGTGGGAAAATGTCCAATTTCACTTAATCGGTCCAAAAAATGATTTAGTTGCTGCAAATAATTTGCAATTGTTGAGCGTCTGAGCTGCAATATAGTGGCTGGCTAAGTAATGAAATACTCTTCCATACCAGTGGGTGACAGTAGGTCGCGCAATTCTGACTTTGTTCATTTAAGACGGTAGAATTAAAGAGAGGTTGCGGTGACAAGACGAACAGCAATGGAGAAATATTTGAAAAGGAAAAATGCAGACTCTGAACTGGTCCCTGGACAACATTCTAACCCTAGTAAAGCCTAGTAAGGATCAACACATTGAGAGAATTGTCATTCAATTGTCGGTATATATGCAGAATAATGCTACAATGTGTCATTTTGTAACTTTTTTGGTTGTTGGTGTTCTCAGAAAAGGTGGAAAAACACTAACTTAGACGATATTCTCTTCTGTTAGTGTGGTTGATTGTTTTAAGATTACAATAACCAGACAATTCCCTCTTAATTTCAGAAGACAGAGTAGGGAAGAGTTCAGAGAGCAAAGGAGACAGTACTGTGACCAGGGATAGGATGAGAAGAAGGAGAACCAGGGAAAGGAGGAGGACAGACAGGGAAGACACGAAGAGGAGGTCCTACCTGGGTACATGTACTCTTCAGCAACCTGAGGAGCAGCAGCCAGGAACCTCTACAGGTCAGGATCTGCTTCAGGACTACCGCAGTAACGGGCCAACTCAAGGCCAGTATAAAGTAGTTGTAAGGATGAGAGAACTCTGTGGTAACGTTAAATAAGCATTCATCAGTTTTACCAATGGAGCTGGAACAGAATAGCTTTTCAGTTGCCAGCTGCTTGTTGTGGAGTACAAACCTGAACATGGACCCCTGAGTGACACAACAAGTGTTCTGAGAATACAGCACCTTCTGAGGAGCTTGCAGACCTTTTTTTCTCTCATCCAACAGTTGGCGTAGCACCTTTTACAGGTATACAACAAAGCATGAGAAACGTGTTCAGTTCCATGTTGGAAAATTCATTATATTGTTCAATTTCTTCTTGAATTTGACTTTCAGGAGAGATCATTGTTTACTGAGTTAAAGAAATCTTATTGCTAGCATGAATCAGTGTTGAATATGAGTTATATTGCTTAGACTGGTTGAGATGACGAACCTTAATTGTCAGACAGTAACAGACGTAGCTTATTTGGTTTCTATAGTAATGCCTGTATTAGACATTTGGCTGTGATTGGTTAACGTGCTGTCTGCGAGCTGGTATCTGCACCAGCTGCTGGTATCTGCTTACTGTTTGTGGTTTGTTAGTGACTTCATGATGGAGCTGATCATCAATATATACAATTAATCAATTTCTTAATGACATATAACTGTAGTTACTTTTAAATGATCAGAGTTTATCCTCATTAGATTCCATGAGGGATACAAAATGATTAGAATTGTAAAGCAGGTTTCACACTGTAAACGGATTAGATAGAATGCTATTGATCCCTAACCCCACTGCATGGCTATACTATACAGTATATAAGTCAACAGACATCCCCTCAAACAACGACCTTGTCTTGGAGTCAGCGTTCCAGAACGGCAGCGATTCTGTCATCTTGACTCCCCAGGTTGATCTACTGTGATTCAGCCCTAATTTCATCAGATCAGTGGACTGACACGTGTCGGTGTCTGTGCTTGCTTCAGTGCTCTATTAACAACGGTCTCTCCTCCCTGCCCCGTCTTGCTCCTCCAGAGAGTTCAAAGCCATCCAAGAGCTCGACTCCAGTTCTGTCCAAGCAGTCAGCCAGGTGGCAGGTCTCCAAGGAGCTCTACCAGACTGAGAGTAACTATGTGGACATCTTGAGCACCATCATACAGGTACTGTCTGTGTGTGTCTGTGTGGACAATTAACACTCTCTTACAGGTTGGCCAGATGGTTGCCCTGACAACAGATTGAGGCTGAGCTACAGTCATTTAAGATGTGTGTTTGTTTGTCTTATCAGTTGGTTCCAGTTGACCGGTGAGGGAGAAAATGACCTGCCTGACCATTTCTCTTTTTGTCTCCCTCCCGTTCAAAATCCTTTCCTCTTTCTGCTTTTTCTTTTATCTTTCTTCTGCTTTTTCCATTTTGACATCCTTTTCATTCACTCGTTCTCCTTCTGCCTCAAGTTTTGCCATCTCCCTCTCTTGTAATCTGTCTTCTCTATTATATACTCCTGGGTTTAACTGTTCTCTGTCCTCTCAAAAAGCTTTGAACTAAAAATAGGAGTAAAAGCTTCTCTTCTGTCATGAATCCTAAAAAACGAACCCCAAGCATGCAGTCGTAGCTTCATTACTGTGCCATTGAACACAGTTGAATAATCGCTGCACGCTCGTCATGAGTCGTAGTGCTGTTGATTACTTCAGTTAAAACAGAAGGCAAAATAAGCACGATGTAACCATCCTCCTAACGTCATGATAAATGAACTTATTTCATCCTGTTTCTATCCATTCTTCTATATTTGTGATTTTATGGAGTCCTTACGATCAGTTATTTTACCACAAAAACTTTGAAGCAAATACGGAAGACCAAATGCTCTAAAGAGATTCATGACTACGGCAGATTCCAGCTCCAAAACTATCCAATGAATGAGCAGTCTGTCTCTACGGTGTCGTTGCCCGTCTGTCTCTACGGTGTCGTTGCCCGTCTGTCTCTACGGTGTCGTTACCCGTCTGTCTCTACGGTGTCGTTACCCGTCTGTCTCTACGGTGTCTTTACCCGTCTGTCTCTACGGTGTCGTTACCCGTCTGTCTCTACGGTGTCTTTACCCGTCTGTCTCTACGGTGTCTTTATCCGTCTGTCTCTACGGTGTCTTTACCGGTCTGTCTCTACGGTGTCTTTATCCGTCTGTCTCTACGGTGTCTTTACCCGTCTGTCTCTACGGTGTTGTTGCCCGTCTGTCTCTACGGTGTCTTTACCCGTCTGTCTCTACGGTGTCGTTACCCGTCTGTCTCTACGGTGTCGTTGCCCGTCTGTCTCTACGGTGTCTTTACCCGTCTGTCTCTACGGTGTCTTTACCCGTCTGTCTCTACGGTGTCGTTACCCGTCTGTCTCTACGGTGTCGTTACCCGTCTGTCTCTACGGTGTCTTTACCCGTCTGTCTCTACGGTGTCTTTACCCATCTGTCTCTACGGTGTTGTTGCCCGTCTGTCTCTACGGTATCGTTGCCGGTCTGTCTCTACGGTGTCTTTACCCATCTGTCTCTACGGTGTCTGTTACCCGTCTGTCTCTACGGTGTCTTTATCCGTCTGTCTCTACGGTGTCTTTATCCGTCTGTCTCTACGGTGTCTTTACCGGTCTGTCTCTACGGTGTCTTTATCCGTCTGTCTCTACGGTGTCTTTACCCGTCTGTCTCTACGGTGTTGTTGCCCGTCTGTCTCTACGGTGTCTTTACCCGTCTGTCTCTACGGTGTCGTTACCCGTCTGTCTCTACGGTGTCGTTGCCCGTCTGTCTCTACGGTGTCTTTACCCGTCTGTCTCTACGGTGTCTTTACCCGTCTGTCTCTACGGTGTCTTTACCGGTCTGTCTCTACGGTGTCTTTACCCGTCTGTCTCTACGGTGTCGTTACCCGTCTGTCTCTACGGTGTCGTTACCGGTCTGTCTCTACGGTGTCTTTACCCGTCTGTCTCTACGGTGTTGTTGCCCGTCTGTCTCTACGGTATCGTTGCCGGTCTGTCTCTACGGTGTCTTTACCCATCTGTCTCTACGGTGTCGTTACCCGTCTGTCTCTACGGTGTCGTTGCCCGTCTGTCTCTACGGTGTCTTTACCGGTCTGTCTCTACGGTGTCTTTATCCGTCTGTCTCTACGGTGTCTTTACCCGTCTGTCTCTACGGTGTCTTTACCCGTCTGTCTCTACGGTGTTGTTGCCCGTCTGTCTCTACGGTGTCTTTACCCGTCTGTCTCTACGGTGTCGTTACCCGTCTGTCTCTACGGTGTCGTTACCCGTCTGTCTCTACGGTGTCTTTACCCGTCTGTCTCTACGGTGTCGTTGCCCGTCTGTCTCTACGGTGTCGTTACCCGTCTGTCTCTACGGTGTCTTTACCGGTCTGTCTCTACGGTGTCTTTATCCGTCTGTCTCTACGGTGTCTTTACCCGTCTGTCTCTACGGTGTTGTTGCCCGTCTGTCTCTACGGTGTCTTTACCCGTCTGTCTCTACGGTGTCGTTACCCGTCTGTCTCTACGGTGTCGTTGCCCGTCTGTCTCTACGGTGTCTTTACCCGTCTGTCTCTACGGTGTCTTTACCGGTCTGTCTCTACGGTGTCGTTACCCGTCTGTCTCTACGGTGTCGTTACCCGTCTGTCTCTACGGTGTCTTTACCCGTCTGTCTCTACGGTGTCTTTACCGGTCTGTCTCTACGGTGTCTTTATCCGTCTGTCTCTACGGTGTCTTTACCCGTCTGTCTCTACGGTGTTGTTGCCCGTCTGTCTCTACGGTGTCTTTACCCGTCTGTCTCTACGGTGTCGTTACCCGTCTGTCTCTACGGTGTCGTTACCCGTCTGTCTCTACGGTGTCTTTACCCGTCTGTCTCTACGGTGTCTTTACCCATCTGTCTCTACGGTGTCGTTGCCGGTCTGTCTCTACGGTGTCGTTACCCGTCTGTCTCTACGGTATCGTTGCCGGTCTGTCTCTACGGTGTCGTTACCCGTCTGTCTCTACGGTATCGTTGCCGGTCTGTCTCTACGGTGTCGTTACCGGTCTGTCTCTATAACGTTGTTTGGTCCGGACTAAATTAACCGAACTATAGTTTTGAAACCGATCTCCGATGCCAACATCTTGTTGACTAACCCATAACTGCGGTCACATCCTGGACCTGATCTGTTCCATTGCAATCACCATCCACCACCTCTCTGGCTCTGACCTCACCATCTCCAACCACCTAGCTATCATCATGGAGATTGACAACCCCATCCCAGAGCACCATCACTCTCTGTAATATCAAGTCCATCTGCCCCTCATCCTTGTCAGCCTGTCTCACTGACAAATTCTCCACACTCACCCCCCTCCTTTAGCCCCTCCCCCACAGACCTGGTCAACCTCTACAATAACACACTATCCTCTTGCCTTGATCAGCTTGCCCCTCTCAAAACCAGAACTGTCTCTTTCCCCCACACTGCTCCCTGGTTCACCCTTGAACTCCACCTCATCAAATCCTGGAAACGCAGACTAGAGCGACTCTCCAACAAACCCGGCCTCACAGTACAGACACTGGCTTACTCTCAAACTCCTCAAATCTATGGACGATCTCTCCCACTTTTACATAGCAGAGAAATGTAACTCCTTCCTGTCATTCTACAAAGCAAACATGTAAACCATCTACAACCAACTGGCCACTTGACACCATCAACCACTCCATCCTCCTTTCCCGTCTCGAGTCCTCCCTCCACATTACTGGCTCAACCCTCTCCTGGTTCAAATCGTAGCTCTCTGACCGTGAACAGCCCATTAGTATTAATAAATTCAAGTCTGACACAGCCTCTCAAGGTGTCCCCCAAGGTTCAGTAGTCCCCTCCTCTTCATCCTCTACCTGCTTCCCCCTAGCGACATCATACGCCACCATGGTCTCCATTTCCACTGCTATGCTGACCACACCCAGCACTACATCTCCACCGTCCCATCACCCCCACCACCCACTCCACCATCACCAACTGCCTCAAAGACATAAAGACCTGGATGCAAGCCAACTCCTTCAAATCTGAAATCCTCATCATTGGCCCCAAATCACTAAACAAATCCCACCACAACTTCTCTCTCTGCATCGATGGCACCACTGTTCCTGCTTCCACACATGTCCGTAACGTTGGTATCATTTTTTATCAAACTCTCTCCTTTGACCGCAACGTCAATCACATCACAAAAAATGCCTCCTTTCATCTCAAAAACATTGCCCGTCTCCGCCCCTCCCTCTCCTTCTCAGCCACCGAAACACTCACCCAACGCCTTCATCACCTCTGGACTGCAACAGCATCCTGTACGGCTCATCCACCAAAATCATCAATAAACTACAATACATCCACATCTCAGCTGCCCGTCTGCTCTCCCACTCCACCAGAGATCACATCACCCCAGTCCTTTAAAACCTCTACGGGATCCCCATACAGCAAAGAATCCAGTTCAAGATTCACCACAACACATACAAAGCCCTTCATAACCTCGCCCCTTCATTTTGCTTTTAACCTGTGAAGCTAGTTATGTTTGTTTTTGTGTTGTTCCTTACTTTTGTGTAATGTAAAGTGCATTTGAGTACCTTTTTTATAGAGTTATACAACTAAATTGTATTATTATTATCAACTGAAGGAATCAACGCATAAGGCTAGTGTGTCTTGTCATTGTATAGCATCATCAATATGTTCTTTAGGGACAGTGAAAATACACATCTTACTTATCTACACACTGATTATTGCTCATTGATGTAATACATGTTATGCAATATTGTGGATAATTTTAATGTTTCTATTTTCTTTTTTTTTTTTTAAAGCTTTTCAAGCTTCCATTGGAGTTAGAGGGGCAGGTGGGTGGACCCATCCTGGCTCAAGAAGAAATGAAGACAATATTTGGCAGCATACCAGAAATCTACTATGTTCACACTAGAATAAAGGTAGAGTCCTCATCTGTTTCCATCCAAACCTAGTTTGACCAAAGGACCGTGGTGGTGTGGTCTTTGAGGGAGGCATTGTCGACCCGTTCTTCTCTGTGTGTGATGGTTGCTTTGTTCTTCAGGGTCACCTTGAGGAGCTGCTGTCGGACTGGTCAGAGGACGGGAGTGTAGGAGATATCATTCTCAAATATGTGAGTACAGACAAATCTCTCCTCCTATGACAGACGCATGTTGTCCCTTGCATATTTGCTTGTTTATAGAACAAAGTACTAAAGATGACCTGATTGCAATTTGCTTCACTGATCCGGATTTTAAAACACCTATTCCATTTTTGGTTCTTTCTGAGAACTATAAGTGATATATTCGTAACTTTTCTTTCATGGAAAATTTAAATTCAATTGTAGGTTTATAATTAAACATTGACTATTAAATAAATAATTTTTACTTTACAAGTTACTAGACCTTGTGATGAAAACCTTGGTTTTAGGGTTGTTCCTCCACTGCTCATGTATGACTTGCAGGTGTTACAAAATTCCAGGTTTTTGTCTTCCTCACTCACGCTCAAGAACTTCCACAGCAAATGACATGTGTGTGTGTGGCTCTACTATGTGCTGCAGCTGTGTGCGCGAACTGCATGTTTTGTGTGCATGACGTAAAACCATCATGTGTTACGTTTCAATTTGACCATTAAGAGCCGGTTATGTTGTAGCACACCCATCTGTAGGAAAGCCTTAAGATAACGCAATTGTTCAGTATGCGATTCAGAAGGTACGCAGCTTTGTTGAAATTGAATGGGTGTCAAAACATCTGTCAAACAGTAAAGTATTTACTGGTTTTAAAAGTAGTCCATTTTGGCAGTTGCTTAGAACTGGAGGAGGTCAAAGCCGTTGATCAGGCACTGTATCACTGTCTCTACCAGAGGAGACCACGTTACATTGACCTACCATGAACACTTTTAAGGGCTGTTTAAGGGTAACTACCGACGAGGGTCTTCTACAAGTCTTAAGGCTCGGGAGGTAGAGCAGGTCGTCCTTTATCACAACGTTGGTGTATGAATGTATGTGTCAATGGGTTAATAATAATAATAATAATAATAATTAAAGCTGCGAGCAGCGATGAACGGGCCCTCTCATCCTCCCGTACGTCCGGGGTGCTTGTGTGGCCGAGAGCGTCTGCCGGACAACAGGCCCACAAGTCCGACGTTTTTTTCCCGCGTGGACCGCCTAATGCTGGAAATGATGCTTTGCAGATTGTCCAACGCTTCCTGTATCTGCTGTGTGGCTCTACAGAACACGCGCAAACGTGCATTATGTTGCTCTATATCAGGTGTAAACCACATTGTGTAAAAGTCAGTTTTACGTACACAATAGCTAGCCTAGCTTGTGCAGCTAACGTCAGCTAACGGCTAACTTCATTCATTCAGCAACATTCATGCAAATGTGCTAAACTGGCTGAAATCTGGGAAACTGTCTGTGGGACATCTGAAGCTATCGGTCATAAAAGAGGAGCGGGACAGAGAGAGAGAGGGAGGAATCAGAGGCGAGAGAAACGGAGAGACGGAGGAGACCGAAGAGGAGGAAGAGATAGCACAGACACATCGGGAGCACCTCGGCCCATCACGGAGTCAAGGTGAAAAAAGAGGAAACGAGAGTGAGCATCAGACAGGGAAGAAAAAGAGGAAACATGATGAAGAAGATCTGGTCTGGGCTTCACTTGGATTGGCAATGATTGCCCAAAGACACAGTGCGTGGTGTGCAGTGAGGTTCTGGCTACCAGCTGTCTGAAGCTCTTATCTACGTCACCACCTGAACACCAAGCACGCCAGTGCAAGTCAAAAGCCCCTTACACTTTATATCGAAATTGGAGGAGGTACAAAACAGCCAAACACAACTGCAGTCTCATTCATGTGTTGGGTCTACAAAACACGCACTACGGGCTTCATATGTGGTCAGTTACAGAATATGAGAAAGGGGTTACCTCACACAATCACTGAAGACGTGTGCTGGCCAGCTGCCGATGGAGCCGCTATGTTTGGTTCATTGTAAAGGAAATGTGATGCAATCTGCCTCTGAGTCTGTGCGCGTGTCCTCGCCATCCTCACTGCTCTTTAAAGTGACGCCTTGTGTAACTGAAATCTATTGAAACTTTGTTGCAGTGTTTCAGGGCGTTTTCACACCTGTAGTTCATTTGCTTTGTTCCGATTCAGGAATTAATGATACAATGTTGCAGTGGCCCCTTTGTTCGGTTTGTGTTCACACGGCAACATTTAACAGCGGACTAAATCTTGTAAACAAATGCCACGCGCGAGCAAACTGTTCTCTCATTGGTCCAATTTTTATGCGGCTATAAATAGGCTCCGTTTTGGACTTCGTCGGTGCTCGGGCCCTAATAATAAAGTGCTTTGTCCAGTAAGGTAGAAGACTGCTATATGATTGCAGTTCAGTTACCATTCATTATGGTGTGGCCTTGGACATTGTTTCATGGGACTAAAAACCAGTTTCTGTCTCTCCTCTCTGTGGAACCTCATTGTTGTGTGTGTGTGGATCGTTCTGACCCGTCCTCCTCTTCTCTCTCTCCAGTCTAACGAGCTGGTGAAGGCCTACCCACCCTTCGTCAACTTCTTTGAAATGAGCAAGGAGACAATTGTTCGTTGTGAGAAACAAAAGCCACGCTTCCATGCTTTTCTCAAGGTAAGACCTTTGTACTTGCACCGTGTTCGTTTCCACGACCGCTGGATGCCACGTAAAGGTGGATTTTTGTGGCGAAGAAAAAATACAAAACAGGAAAACCAAATGTATAAGACACTGCTGTCTAACTGTTCTTTTTTTCCCTTTTTAAAGTGAAATAAGAGCTGCATTTAACAGAGCTTTTGAAAAATGTGCGTCTTATAATGAAGTGTTTAATTTTAGAAAAAATAATTGTGAAAAGTTATGCTGGAGTTTACCTTTTTCATACTTTTGTTAACTCGAAATCAGTCTGAACTGGTTAATGTATTATTTATAATAGCTCTAGTTCAATGTGAAATCCTGGCAGGACGAGCTCAAGCTCACTTCTCTCACTGAACAGGAGACAGTGGTGGAGTGGGATAGAAGAGAAAAGAAGCTGTTAAGATGCGTTTGTTTCTAAGATTAAGCACTTAACTCTAACATGCCCCTTTGTTTTAGTTATGTATTTTATTTTTGAATGAAGTACTCATTTTACTTGGCTTGAGAAAACATTTTTATTATTGGATGATTTATAATCCCTCCAGTTCAATACATATTGTAGAAATCCTATTGAATTGTACTTTATTTCATTTCTCTAACTGGATTGAACTGAATAGCCCTGCTCTATATGAATCATAGTCTTGGTTCCTCTTGTTGTGCTGCTATTGGAAAGCTCAGTGCCTTTACAGGCACCACAGGGTAACGGATTTCTTGAATGTTAAGTGAATGAGAAACCGGGTTCACTTAATCTGGATAGGGTATTAGAGAAACCTCTCTGGCTCAGTGGGTGGATTAGGTCCTCCTCACACCACGAGGTGTTGGATCTGTCCTCATGTGTCCATTAGCGACACACTGAGCCCCTAGTGGCTCCCGGGGATTCACAGCATCCCTCATGTGAGGATGGGTTAAATGCAGAGGTCAAATGTCATATATGCATTTGTTTGCATGTGACCATAGAAATAAAGTTTCTCAGCATAATGATCTATCCTTATCTTTGGCTACAGATGCCTTCCAGCTGAGAGCACACAGACCTGCCCTCAAGTTATAAGCAGAATTCACCTTAAGTAGAGACTTAGGCCTGCAACGATTGACATTTCAATCAGTGAAAGCGACGGTAGCAGCACTGTTATTAATTCTTAATTTCTTTATTAAAATATCGTCCTCTGGGAAAGAAAGGACTTGGGCTGTGGCCCTGTGACAGCAGAGCGGTGGGATGGAAGGAGAGATCATTTCACAGAGCAATACATCCTCTGCCACTCAATCCACACTAAGAAGGGTTCACAAGTCTAAATATGTGGATTTCAACCAGAGTATTTGACAGTTGGACACTTTTGTGCTGGAGAAACTGAAGCAGTATTTAGTATTTGCTATCTGCAAAAAAGGCCCGTTGAACAGATGGACGTCAGCGAATCCACCTTCATTTTGTTGGTAGTGTCCAAATCAGTGTGTGTGTGTGTGTGTGTGTGTGTGTTTGTGTTAGCAACACGCTTACACAAACGCACACACTAATGCTTGCATTCTACAGATCAACCAGGCTAAGCCAGAGTGTGGCAGGCAGACGCTGGTGGAGCTGCTCATCAGACCTGTACAGAGACTGCCCAGTGTGGCCCTTCTCCTTAACGGTATTTCTCCCCGCACACACACACACCTGTGTTATAAAAGAAAGCATGCTAATTACATGGTTGATTGTCTTTGGCTCCTTATCTTTCCCCTTTCATACCCGTCTCCTTCCTCTATTATCTCCTGTTGATACCCGTCTGTAATTTCTCCACATGATTTTCATCTCATCCTGTCCGTCTACTTTTTAACCAAACCTTCCTTTTCTTCCACCGTTTCATCAGACATAAAGAAGCATACGTCGGATGACAACCCAGACAAGATAACGCTGGAGAAAGCAATTGAGTCTCTGAAAGAAGTGATGACGTGAGTTGGCGTGACCTCGCCCTTTTCTTTTGTGATGACGTTTGATCATTTCCAACACCTCATGTGAACTCTCTCCACTCGAGCGTTATGTGGCTTCAACGTGTAATAACTGACCGTTGTTAAGCCAAGATTTAGCGAGAAACAAGTGACTTTGATGGAAGATTTATAATGACACACCTAACGGCCTGGTATTTCAGTGCAAAAAAATTATATTCTATAATAAAATAGTTAATTTGACTACAGTAAATGATTATACCACTTAAATGTTCCAATATGAATTCATGGTTCCCTGTATATCAGGGAGGGGATACCTGCTGCTCTACTCTGCATGAACTCTATATCCAAATATGTCCTGCATAGAGAACTTCAAGGCCCCCCCCCCCTAACACCCCAAAATGCTTATCCAAAATCCTTTTGTTCCAACCATGAGCAACCAACCACCACCAGGCTGTGACATAGTTGGATTCTTTGAAACTTTAACACTAGTGTCATGTGTTTTTCATTGGTAAATGAATGTTGGTAGAGACTAGTACTAATAACCAGAAGTAGAGCTGCAGCTAATGATTATTTTCCTTTTCGGCTATGTTTAATTGAACATCCGTGGTGAATTTTGAGTCATCAAAATTGTCGTTTTTCTGTTGGTCAACTAATGTATTTCTTGGTTCATAGTTTCAGTAACAGTTGAGATGAAACATAACATCCTTTGCTTCCCCCTTTGCTCCCACTAGTCACATCAACGAGGACAAGAGGAGGACCGAAGGCCAGAAGCAGATCTTTGATGTCGTTTATGAAGTGGTTGACTGTCCTGTAAGTTTGAGGATTGCTGCTGTTTGTGTACAAATCAGTCAAACCAGAGTAAGATGTGCGAGTGTATTCGACATGCTCAGACAGTGACACTATGATGTTTTGTACCAGTTGTCAGCCATTCATCAATGAACTTGTTGATTCCTGGTTTCTCATACAGTATGGATGTGTGAGCATTAGAGAAGAGTGAAATATTTCTACCGTTTTGGATATTGTGGTATTTAATAATCTAATAATGATGATATGTAGAAATGATTTATATTTAATATAATTTAATTCAGGACCATAGGTTAGGCCCTTTGTGAAAACCGACTCTTTTCTCCACAACCTTCCCGTCTACCTTCCAAAGCGTTGCCTTTATCCTTTATCCCATCTCCTCCCATGTGTGCCTCTTTGTCTTCAGTCTTGGCTTTCAGTTTACAAGGTTTCTAGGTTCATTTATTGTCAATTGTATCTAATTGTATCGGGTTGCACAACGAAGCGACAGTGGTAGTCCCTTTATGCTAATGAGAAACCAACATCCTGATGGAGTCTCAGCCTGAGGAGAGAAGCTGCTGTGTAGTCTGCTGCTATCCTCTGTGGATCTGTGGTGTGCACACTGGTGAGGGTCCAGGCTGGCCGGGACGTTGATTTTGAAGAACCAGTTTCTCACAGCATTTCATCAGGACGGGGGTGTGTGCCACAGGGCGGTCCTTCAGACGAGACACACTCTCCTGTGACAGTAAAGATGTCAATGATGACGTCAGTTAGCTGGTGGGTACATGTTCTGAGTACACAGGGATGTTATCAGGACCAGCAGCTTTACTCGTATTCACTCTCTTCAGGATTCTTCTCACATCTGTTGTGTGTACCGACGGTTGCCGGTCCATTGGAAAGGCAGCTTTTTTATCTCCGTAAAGGACCCTCACCTCTCTATCATCCAGGCTTACCGGTTGGGGAATGATTTTATTGTCTTTGTGATCACCACGTCAACACATCTGCTGACGTATGATGTCACTGGTGTATATTCCTCAGGATTGTTATGGTTCTCCTTGGTGACGGCGTGTCTGAACATGTGTCAGTCTGTGCACCCAGACAGGTCCAGTGAAGCTGCTGTAGCTTCATCTGTTGACACTGGAACACTTTTTCTAAAGGCTTGGCCTGTTTAATCAGCTGGGAGTACGTTGGCCAGAAAAGCAGAGACGTGATGTGTTTGTGTAAACATGGTCCAGTGTGTTGTTTCCTCTGGCGGACATGTGGATCTGCTGATGGAATTCAGATGAAACATATCTGAGGTCTCCTGCTACAGTAGAAATACCATGTTTGTGCTGATGACCTCACAACGTTTGTGTAGGAGTGCAACAGCTTCATCAGGGATGTTATGATGGAGCTGTAAAGACGAGCAGAAGTAGCACAACCTTATTTTCCTGCATCTTGACATTAGCCAGGAGCAGGCTGGGTAGTGGAGTAGCCTGAGGTCCAAGCTGGGTTAGCTTAGCTCCTGCCTCTCTTCCTCGGGCTGTAGCACAGCGTCTGGTGTGGCTGGGTGGGTGGAAGATGTTTTGGTGGTAATTGTCTCAAGGTGTCCTGCCCTTAATCCAGTCCTCGCGCTTCCTTTTCCCATGTTGATTAGTCTATTTCAGTCACAGATGTCACTATGCTCACAGTCGACGTCTCTCTTTCTTTTGTCTTATATAACCCATCCCGTTTCCTTCCTGTGCTTTGTCTTCTCTGCAGGCCAACTTGCTGTCGTCCCATCGCACTCTGGTTCACCGGGTAGAAACCATCGCCCTGGGAGACCAGCCCTGTGACCGTGGAGAACATGTGACACTCTTCCTCTTCAACGACTGCCTTGAGGTGAGAATACACACAAAACACCAACAAATGTTTGACAATCTCACTCAGAAAAAGTTCACACCTAGTTGACCTGTTTTCCCATGGGTCAGGGCTGGAGGTGAAACTTCACATTAGACTTGGACTATCTTGAACTCTTCAAGTCTATTGACTCTGTACTTTAACTGTAATCGTAAAATCTAAATGTTAACTCTTTCCTTTTTAAAGGCCTAAGTCACACCAACGTTTAAAATGGTCATTCATTTCAAACAATTCACTTTAATTAACGGAGTAACTTAACTCTAAATCCACCTTTTTGAAATAGTAAGTTACATGTACTGTCACGTTTATTACACTATCTTTAAGAAATGTAATTGAAAGCAGTAGTTCTCAGTGTAAATGTACACCCTCCCACCATTCAGTCATATCCAGTGTTCTGCTGGATTGTTGGATGCAGAGAGATAATTGAGTCATCTTAGCAACAGATTGTGTATTTTTATTAAAACAACATGAAAGACACAAAGGAGCAGTTATAGATGTGATAAAATGTAATCATTTAATAAATGTAGTTACAATAAGTAGAGTGCTTTCTATTTTCACCACTTTCAACTCTGATACCATTTAACCAGTGGTGTGACCATAAATTCCTTTTCTGTGTACCTTGTTCGTTAAGCGAGACGCAGCATGAGTCTCAGCATGTTCTTAAACACATGCTGAGATTCATGTGCACACGCAGCGTTGAATACAAAAAGGGCCCGAAAAGGTGATCAATCCCTGTGTGCAGTCTATCCGTGCTGACGCAATCAGTTAATTAGCAAAGAAGCCGCGTACGAACAGAATGAGAGAAGGTGGGTGGCTGCGCTGATTCAGGCGTGTGTGCGTGTGTGTGTGTGTGTGTGTGTGTGTGTGTGTGTGTGTGTGTGTGTGTGTGTGTGTGTGTGTGTGTGTGTGTGTGTGTGTGTGTGTCTCCACGTACACAGGCATGGATTCCTGCCGTTCCTGCGTGTAGTCCTGGATGTATAATGAGTGAATGTTGTGTTAGAGTGGGTGGCCTCACTACTCTCCATCTCACATCATTGATTACTCTTGCATTCATATAACCACTGTCCCCCTCTTCACTCACACTGCCAAAATAACACTGACCTACGGTGTAGTGCCCTATTTCATCTTCTCCCCCCTCTCTCTCTATCTCTCTCCCTACCTCCTCCTCTCTCTCTCTCAGCATCTAATTAATGTGGCATTAATGAGTTACATCGTTTACCTCTATGAAGGCCTCATTGATTTATTGCCAAGTATCCGATAGCGGCTTCACCCACACACTGCAAAATGCACACACACTCAATTCTTAATCGCACCCACACACACACACACACACACACACACACACACACACACACACACACACACACACACACACACACACACATTGCCTTTCTCCCCATTCCCCTCCAAAGTTGCTGTCTATTTTGTGCATCTATCTGGTGTTTGTGCGTCTCTGCAGATCGCGAGGAAGCGACACAAGGTGATCAATACGTTTAAGAGTCCGCTGGGACAGACGAGACCACCACCCTCGCTCAAACACATCGCACTGATGCCGCTGTCCCAGATCCGCAGAGTGCTGGACCTGCAGGACACAGAAGGTAACACAGCGACAGCATGCACACACTGTAAACTAATGAGGCTACTGCTCATCACTTCATCTGCATGTCATTTGAGGGAGTTTTATGGCTCCCTCTCAATCTGCACTCCCTTGTCTTTAACCACTCAAATCTGTGTCTTTTGGAGTGTCCCTATTATTATAGTGCAATGCTTAAAAGAATGACCAACCAACTCCAACATCTCAGCTCAATTTGTTCAAACATTGCAGAAGCTATTTCACTCCACGCTCTGAGATCTCAGTCAGCTCACTTATGCAATTTCTTCATTTAAGAATGTGAATTTGTAGCTGGTCTTCATCTCTTTTAACTCACCAACAGGAGCAAACAAACACCAGATGTGTGATGCGATTTGCTGTTTGTTTTAGCTTTACTCGTCTCTTTAATATGAAATGTCGTTAACCCTTTGCTGTTTTGTTTTTGACTCTGTTATTTGTATTTTGTGTGGAACTTTTGTTCTGCCTCTGAAAGGATATTTAGAATCTCAATGGGACAATACTGGATATGTCAAGCTTCAATTAGGAAAACAATTAAAATGACCTAATCCAATAGGAATATTCCATCTGATCTGTGGGCTATAAACAAACTTACACCAGGGTCACATGAGCGTGAGTACACAACACGGCTGTAGAGGCGTGATGACGTTTAGTCGTCTCATTTACACCTTTTTGAAGACGCGTGAAAGAGTGTTCTTTACGTGTTCATTTAGAACGTGACAGTCTCTTCAGCTTGTGTTAACCACAGACTTTATTTCAGGCATCTAACCAGAAACACATCCAGAATACACATTGACTGCGAGATGCGGGAACTGACTCATATCCAGGTTTTAGGACTCATTCCTGCACCACTTTAATACTAAAAGCCTGCTGAAGCCTCACAGAGTTTTACATTGACGGAAGGTTTTAACGGCCAATATGAAGATGAAGAATGATTTCAGCGAGTAGGGCTGCACCAAATTGGAAAGAAAACAGACATTGCAGTACATATTGCGATAGGAATGTTTTGTACATTTTAAAGTTAAATGCCTGCATCTGGTGCACTTAGGAGCACCATTTAGAGGCTAGATCTATAAACAATGTGCCCAAGTAAAAAATGTAATCATGAACTCATTGGTTGTATAGATATGAAAGGTGATAACAGCAAAAAAGTTCTATCTACAAAACATGCTTAACTAGACTGCACACTGCTCCCATGCGTTAGCACATGGAGCTGCCGCTGTAAAAAAAAGTCAATTCTGACTCTGTTGCGGGTCTACCTAGGCCAGGGGTCGGCTCCCTGAGGCTACATCCACACAAATACGTTTAAGACGAGTTTTAACAAACAAAAACGATCTCCGTCCACACGGCGTTTCAACACTGGGCCTGCAGTGGGTGCCGGTGTTACGTCCTACTGGGTTTCAAACCTACTGGTTTCTCTTCCATGCATGTGTTGTGTTCGCGTAACAGCAGCAGCTGTTTTCTGTCTCTGTTGCCAGATTCGTCAAACATTCACAAACATATTGCTGGAGATCTAAAGGCCACGTCTCATATATATTGCGGGGATTACGATTGTATAAGTGAGCACTACATCACAGCCACGTATGAAGAAATACATTGAGGAAAATATATTTATGGAAAGATCGCATCAACCTGGATTCCAACTCTGTCGAGCAAAATATTAATATATTCAAAAACGTCCGCGCTACGCGATCCGCCACTTGCATCTTACGTCGCTGTTTAGCGCCTTTCCCTTCAGCTGGCTGGTCATGATCTGCAGAGCCGCCCTCAGTAAACTATCAATGGATAAATCCAAAAACAGAGAAGTCACAGAGGAAAATAGAGAGTTTAATTCTGCGTGGACGTATTCATTTGCTTTCACTGCGAACGATGCTGGTTTACCTGTATGCTTGATATGTGGCGAGAAATATGCAAACAACAAAAAATGTAATGTTGAAAGATGCTTCCAGAACAAACACACAGCATTAGCTGGAAAGCATCACACTGGAGAACTCTCCTCTTCATAAGAGTTTGATATTGTTATAACAGGTAAAATAGCAACAAAATGTCAACAAGTGTCTTTATTCTTGTTCGATAATTTCATAAATACAACAAACTATAGTTTTTGTATATATAATATAACTATATATAAAACTTTATAAGCTGTGACATCAAACAGCTTTTGCGGCTCCAGACACATTGTATTTGGTGTAAAATAGGACAAAGTGGCTCTTTGCAGAGTAAAGGTTGCCGACCCCTGGGCTAGGCTGTCGGTAGGTCATTGGAGATTCTGGGTTATTTATGGAAATGAGAACCGATCGAGTTTCCTTTTGTATCAAGCTAAATAGTTGAAGCCTGACATGTTTGAGTTCATTTGCCAACTACGCACATTGCAATGTGGATGCTGAAACAATATATTGTGCAGCCCTAACAGACAGTAAACCATATTTAAATGTTCATATGGGAATTGGGAACCTGATGATTGATTTAAGACAGTCTTCAAAATTCTGAAATCAATGGCTGCTCACAGGAAATCTAAAAAATAAGAACAGCAGAATGCTTAAGAATTGTGTCAGTTGTCACAGAAGGTATACACAGATTAAGGTATTTGAAGTGTTCATTATAATCAAATTATTGACATACACAAATATGGTTTGATTAATTGTGCTTTTGATGGCAGCAGAATTCTGTTCGATTCCCATTTCGTACTCATTTATTCCTCTTTGGTCTCCTGCATATCATGCAAGTGTTGCTCCACATGATGACTCATCACAATGAGGAGTGAACAACTGAGCCGGCTCCAAAATCACGCCCTCGTTCACTCACTCACTTTAGCCGATAAAGACTCTCGGTACCGATAGGGACAACGAGTTGAGGTTACAATTTTTGCATCTGTAAAATGTGACACATTACAGTTAAATATTGTTAGCAGAACACTTTGCGGGCACGTTATGCGGCATACATTTAGACATTAGAGTGTAGAGTGAACAGTGATTTCAGACATTGATGAATGAAATACTCATGTTAAGTCCACACACATCTCATTCCCACAACCCCATTAGTTTCATATCAAAAGTATTATTAAAGATGCTCAATATGAACTTCTGAGCATAATTACTGCCTCCACACAGCTCAACATGGAGACTGCTGAGCAGGCGGCTAGCAGCTAATGATGCTAACATTGTTTACCTGGGGGAACCAGAATGACTCAGAGGGGCAGTGACTTTATTCTCTGCTCAGGTTACTACTACACTATATCTTCATAGTTCATTATACACGTAATGCTTCCTGCTCTCACATGTGAGGCAGAGATGACACCATCCTCACTGATTCCGTCTCTCTCAGGCCTTCCTCAGCAGCAGTGTTTGATATCATTAAACCTTTATCTCCAGGATCCCACATTAGTATGACACGCTGACGAGTGAAGGGGATCCAATAGCCATTGTTTCTTCCATCATTTGGCACTTCTTTATTTTGTCTGCCCCTGTAGTTTCATGTGAGAACACAATGTTCTCTGACAAATGCTATCTTTACACAGGGAACAGTGATGATTGATGTTCATGCAGTTTGGATGCAGCACTGAATTTGTCTTGCATGTTGTTTCTTTCTTCCACCACTTCTGTCTGCTCTTATCTTCCCATCTGTTTCTCTTCCCTTTCTCGCCATCCAACACTCTTCCTCGATCATGCTCATCCCTTTCTGTCACATTCTCCTCATTTCAATCTCTTCACTGGACAATTTTCTTCCTCCTTTCATTTTGTCACTGTTGATCATTGTCTCTCTCTCTCTCTCCATCACTGTCTGTCCTTCTCTCGCTCTCTCACTACCTCCCTTCAGAGTGTGTGAATGCATTCGCCTTGGTGGTTCGCCCTCCGACTGAACAGGAGAACTTGTTGTTCAGCTTCCAACTGGCCGGGGAAGAAACGGTTAAAAGCGCCTGGCTGCGAACTCTGTGCCGCCATGTCGCCAACACCATCTGCAAGGCTGATGCGGTGAGAAGCTGCGCACACACACAGACACACAGAGAAGATAATGGCTTGTTTGACAGAGTGGCACGCAGGGAAGATAGCTGTGATAGCTCTGTAATCTTCAACAGCAGCTTAATCTGAAGAGCCTTTTCCTCTCCAAAGACAAAGTGGTCCAGTCTAAAAGCCCTTCCACACCTCCCTCGGCCCTGAACTTCAGACTTCTCCGGTGATCCAAACCAAAAGGACCGCACGGTTCAGTTTGTCTCTAGTGTCGGACCGTAACAGGAAGTTCTGGCCGGCTGTTAGAAAGAACCAGATCAAACAAAATGAGTAGCACATGCGTAGAGGAGGAGACCGAATGTTTAATTAATTGACATTTGGGCCGCCGACTCTACAAAGAGTCCGTTGAAATGAACTCACGAACATATTTCATTTGAATAATTAGTAATAAGAGAAATCAACTGTACACACTGCACTGCTACGCTCACAGCCGTACCGTTGCTGCTGACTGCCTGCTCATCGGCACACACGGCACTCATTTCTTTCTTTCTTGGTTTATTTGATAAGGGACAGTGCATATTAATAAAAGCATTGCTGTAAATGCGCCAGAGTTAGCCAAGAGGCTATTTTTCATCTGTAGTCCCAAGGCAGATGTTACAAAGTCAACCTAAAAACAGAATATAACATTACAACATTATGCTGCATTATTAGACACGAATAAACATCCATGTCATACACAACATAAAAGTATGAGAAATAAATAACTCATTCAGACACAGCTAAACAATAAAAGACATGCATGCAGGTAGATGAGGGTCCACAGGCAGACGTACTCAGACAGGAATCGTGCGCTTCTTGGGGACTATTTTCAGCTATGAATTAATACACATCTGGTGCTCTAGCGAGTAATTCCAAAAGCAATTGATGAATTGGATTGAAATTAATTTTGAAATAATCTATTGTGCAGCAGTGTGGCTCATTGATGTGTTTTTCATAGCATTGAACAACATGAAACACAGGAATACAGACGATTCTTGTTAGTTCTACCAGCTCCTAGTTGGTTTTATTCTTTTCATGATGAAGAAAAACAGAATATCCCCAACTGTAGCCTTAAATGGTTTGGGGAGATTAAGGAAAGCCAACTTGTTATGAGCTGATTATGCGTGATGATTATGAGTCCTCAGGAAGTGATGGGGGTGAGACTGTCTGCTCTATTTAGCAGAGCAGGCAGCAGGGGGCGATCTTGGCCTCTGTTCAGCTTGCCACCTGGCAGCTGCATTCTTAATGCTGTTTTCACTGGGTCAACGCTACCATGTGAATACCAACGAGATAGAGCCCTGCTTGTTAACAAGCTCAGTGCAGGGTGAGGGGGAGAGAAATAAGGACTGTGTGTGAATCCTACCACAAAACATAAAGTATCTATCCGCATTGATTGCGTGAATTGCACACTTCAGGTCATGATTTATTCTTTTTTTTCTCGTCTGGTAACCAGGAAGACCTGATTCAGTGCACAGACCCAGACTCACTACAGGTCAGCACCAAGGACATGGACAGCACCCTGAGCAAAGCCTCCAGGGCCATCAAGAAGACCTCTAAAAAGGTAACGTTTCCCATCATCAACCTCTCCCAGTGGTGGGTCCCGGTAACATACATGTGGTGCAGCCAGGCGTTGTTCAGACTGCTGAATGCAGTGAAGTCGGCGGAGCTAGTTTTTAAACCAGATGTTGGTACACTACTGCCGTTCTGTGTGATTGACTCCTCAGCTGACCGAGCTGTCAGCAGCCACACAAGAGAGGCACATGACCTGAAGTCAACCCGGGTGTCCTCATTCAGGTGCGACTGACGGGACTACTTCAATTATTTCCTGAATGGAATTAGGCACCAGACATCCGGTGCAGGCTCTTCCCTTTGATGTGTTTTTTGCATTTATAAAACAAAGGGCTGGGATTGAAGTCTGCCTGAGATGTTCTTAGCCGCTCATTCAGACAGGGCAGCTGAAGGATTTCAATATTTAACTGAATATAAGCATCATACTGCCTGAAAGAATCTTTGGAACAAGCAGATAAAAGATATGCGACATTGTCATCAGCACTTTATCTGACTCTAAAGCAGACACATTCGAGGGAGCAACTGAGAGCAGTGAAGGTTAACGGATTAAAGAAGAGCTATGGGGCAGGCTGTCAGTCCACCAATTCTCTTTTCCTTGGTGCTACAAAGTTTCTATAGAAACCATGGCTTGTCAGATGCTGATCCTTCTCACGAGCTGTCACAACGGCTATTCACTTTTTGGAAGCTAAGATAGCAGCATGCTCCCTGGGTTTCCTGCCGGTCTCATCTTTTAGCTCTCAGTAAGTACAAAGTGTCAGGACTTGGTATGACAGCGATTTACATTCATTCCTGATTTTTAGTTTTCATTACGTTTGCAGCTTGTCTGCCTGAATGTTCATCCATCTGAACGTATATGCGTCCCATCCTTACACAATCGTTATATCTGAGTTTCTTAAAAGTTAGCACAAACGTCCACTTGCTCTCAAGGTTGAACTGTGAAGAATGTGGTGGCCAAAGGTCACTGTGACCTCACAAAAAAAACATTTTACCACAAATCATGAATTCGTTTGCCAATTATGATAATTTCTCACAATTGTCCAGTAGGATAAAGTGATGATTTGTTGGACAAACATAGAGGTAAACTGCAACCTAAATGATTTGCGGCATTTGGCATCTTAAAAGTGAAGCCGGAACTTCATGTGTTGAAGCTGCATTCTCTCTAGTGTCCACCAGGGGCCGGCTCCTCTGGTTGTATAGAATTCTGTGAGAAGATGACTCTACTTCTCTCTTGATTTATCTCAGTAAACATTGTAAACAAAAAAAAGATGGCGATGGCCAAACTGCTGAGATTGGGGCTTCAAAGTCAGTGTCCACAAACCAATTGGTGGCCAGTGTCTCATCCACGACAGAACGTTGTCTCTTACTAACCAAATGTGAAATAAATATGCGTTCATTATCAGATTTTAGTTTTTATCTCGCATATCTAAATCATTATCAGCACTGGATAGTATTTGTTAAATCAATATTTGAAGAAAATGAATAAACAAGTTGAAGAGTATCTAAGCATTACCAAATGAAGTACCAGCCTGCTGCTGCTAAACTATATAGAAATAAGTCTTTTGACATCTTTGGATGTTTTTATATTGTAATTATTATGATCATTACATAGTGCACATTATCCTGATAATAAATCAAATGTATGTTGTTAATGAAAGCTGTTACCGTTGTTGTTCACACCACGTAATGTCTAGTACAGCTGGTCCTCAGTCACATGCACATCACCGTCAGTACTTACTGGTGTTTGGGACGAATGAAGAACAGGTTGTATAATTAGCTTCAGCTGTGACACTGAGTCATTTTGTCTAAGATAGTCAAAATGAAGTGGCTGATCCCATTCAATCCAATATACACTCACCGGCCACTTTATTAGGCACAGCTGTTCAATTGCTTGTTAACACAAATAGCTAATCAGCCAATCACACGGCAATTCAATGCATTTAGGCCTCTAGACGTGATGAAGACGACTTGCTGAAGTTCAAAGCGAGCATCAGAATGAGGAAGAAAGGGGATTTAAGTGACTTTGAGCGTGGCATGTTGTTGGTGCCAGACGGGCTGGTCTGAGTATTTCAAACTGCTGATCTATTGGGATTTTCACCCACAACCATCTCTAGTGTTCACAGAGAACGGTCAGATAAAGAGATCTCCAGTGAGCGTTAGTTGTGTGGATGAAATGCCTTGTTGATGTCAGAGGTCAGAGGAGAATGGGCAGAGTGGATGGAGATGCTAGAAAGGCCACAGTAACTAAAACAACCACTCGTTACAACCAAGGTCTGCAGAACACCATCTCTGAACGCACAACACGTGGAACCTTGAAGCAGACGGGCTGCAGCAGCAGAGACCACACCGGGGGCCACTCCTGTCAGCTAACAACAGGAAACTGAGGCTACAGGCTCACAGGCTCACCAACATGTGACAATAGAAGATTGAAAATGTTGGCTGGTCTGATGAGTCTCCATTTCAGCTGCCACATTCAGATGGTCTGGTCACAATGTGTCGTAACCAACATGACAGCATGGATCCATCCTGCCTTGTGTCAACGGTTCAGGCTGCTGCTGGTGGTGTATGGGTGGGGGGGATATATTCTTGGCACACTTTGGGCCCCTTTGTACCAACTGAGCATGGTTTAAACCCCACGGCCTACCTGAATATTGTTGCTGACCATGTCCATCCTTTATGACACAGTGGACCATCTTCTGATGCTACCTCCAGCAGGATGATGCAGCATGTCACAAAGCTCCAATCATCTCAAACTGCTTTCTTGAACATGACGATGAGTTCACTGTACTCCAACGGCCTCCACAGTCACCACAGCTCAATCCAACAGAGCAGCTTTGGGATGTGGTGGAACGGGAGATTCTCATCATAGAAGTGCAGCCGACAGATCTGCAGCAACTGTGTGAAGCTATCACATCAATATGGAGGAAAATGTGTGAGGAATGTTTCCAACACCTTGTTGAATCTCTGCTACGGAGAATTAACGCAGTTCTGAAGGCAAAGGGGTCCAACCCGGTACTAGTAAGGTGTACCTAATAAAGTGGCCCTTGAGTGTATATTGCTAAGATTCTGTGTGTGTGTGTGTGTGTGTGTGTGTGTGTGTGCTAGGTGACCAGGGCGTTTTCCTTCACCAAGACCCCAAAGCGTGTGATCCAGAGGGCGTTCATGGCCAACAGTACTCCAGATGAGAAAAGCCAGAGGCTGAGCTGTGAAAACCGTCTCGGCAGCAGCTCCACGCTGGCTGTAAGTCCTTTTTGTTCATATTCACTTGGTGGGGAAAAGGACATGATGCTCTCTTATATAAGTTTTGGTTTACTTACTTCAGAAATTACATTTCCTGAATTTGAAAATGTGTCTACTCTTGTCTCCTTCATATCAACAGCATAACACAATTAATACTGGGATGTGTCTCTGTCCACCTACCTGTCCATCTGTTCTTTTCTTTTCTTCTCTCTCCATCTCTTCCTCCCTTTGAGAACCATACCATTGATCTCTCCATCAATCCATGATGGAGCAGCTTTCAGTCGGTGTCGGTTGATTTGATCGAGCGTGATTTAAAAAGCAGGAAAAGAGCCTTCTGCTCTTAAATGTGCAGGAACTTCTTCTGCTCTTTTGTAGGATTGCTGTTTTAGTGGTTACATACTTATTTTCCTACACATGTTGTGTTATGGCCAGTGTTTGAATGACTCATTTCATGATAGTCTATTTTCCTTAAACAAGTGGGTGTGAAGAAGAAGAGGAGGAGGAGGAGAAATGTTAAGAAGTTAAATCTAATTCCCACATTATTCCCACCATTTACACACTTTTGTTAGTCACTTATCTTACTCGTTACCTTGTTTCCAATGACACAAGGATGTCACTTTATAATTAATTGAAGGATTAATATTGCTATATATTAATGTATAAACTGGTCCATGACTCAAACTCGTTTCCTTGATTAGCATGTTCTAGTTTACTGTGTAGAATGCAGGCTTCAGGTGATTCCTCGTCAACACTGGCAGCAGAGTGTGCTTTATCCTTTTTCACAGTTGGCACTTCCTTTAATACAAACGCAGCAGGTGAGTCTCAGCCACAACTATCTAAAGAAAAGGAAAGTTAAGATGGCTGCTGAGACAATTTAGCTAATAAGGACAGGGCTATAAAATGTATCTCGACGGCTATAGACATGTCATGGTAAAAGACCTCCTCACCAGTGGATGATCCATGTACAGGACAACAAGTTTGGTTCAGGTTGTTGGAGTATAAACTCTGGATGATCCGATCTCAAAGATCTGTACAGGTCCGTTAAAGGCAATTTATAACTGATCGTATCGGCTTTATTGAGCCTGATCTTTTGTTTCACGTCAACTGTCACACAGGTGTTTTACGCTCGGACCTTTAATGCACAGTAACACGGCGACTGCCAACTCTTCAACACTCCCCCACTCTGCTGAGTTCCACTTGTGTGCATGAGAGAGCAGGGGCCACACACCATAAGCAAAATGCAGTATGAGACAGTTTATTGATATTTACCTAAATTATGTCCACTCTTTTCGTCTAAGCTTAGTGTGGGAGTCTTTCGTTTTCAACCACGCATCAAGTGCGACAAAATCTCAGAAAGCAAAAAGCCAATAAGAGTCATTTATTAATTTAATCCGCACAAAAGATGTAGAGAAGACAAAACCAAACCCTCTACGGAGTAGAGTTCATCCAGGTAACACTGAGGCAACAAACACTGGAGGACCTGTTTAAAGGGAGACAGAAATTCCATCTAGACAGCTGCTAGGCCACAAATATTACAGAGAGGGGTTGTTCATTTAAAGAGTACTTCATTATTAAGAAAAAAAACATAAGCAACAGCTTGGATGCAGGCATTTTTTTTATGCAATGCAGAGCTATTTAATTGTCAAGCATAAACATTATTGATTTTAATAACTTTTAATTTACTTGAAGTGTGCACTGCAGCTGTGTTATGTAGGAAAATGGAATAGAAACATGAGCAGGTCATCCCTACTCAAATCCAGTAGAGCAAGACACATTAGCCTACACTCAGAGTAGCATCCAGGACTAGCTCCCACACAGTAGATACTGTATGATACTATACGGTAGAGATGCTACACGCTAGAGAGGTGCTACACGCTAGAGAGGTGCTACACGGTAGAGATGTGCTACACGGTAGAGATGTGCTACACGGTAGAGAGGTGCTACACGGTAGAGATGTGCTACACGGTAGAGATGTGCTACACGGTAGATGTGCTACACGGTAGATGTGCTGCACCGTAGAGATGTGCTACACGGTAGAGAGGTGCTACACGGTAGAGAGGTGCTACACGGTAGAGATGTGCTACACGGTAGAGAGGTGCTACACGGTAGAGATGTGCTACACGGTAGAGAGGTGCTACACGGTAGAGATGTGCTACACGGTAGAGATGTGCTACACGGTAGATGTGCTGCACCGTAGAGATGTGCTACACGGTAGAGAGGTGCTACACGGTAGAGAGGTGCTACACGGTAGAGATGTGCTACACGGTAGAGATGTGCTACACGGTAGATGTGCTGCACCGTAGAGATGTGCTACACGGTAGAGATGTGCTACACGGTAGAGAGGTGCTACACGGTAGAGAGGTGCTACACGGTAGAGATGTGCTACACGGTAGAGATGTGGGTGCTAGAAGGTAGAGAGGTGCTACACGGTAGAGAGATGCTACACGGTAGAGAGGTGCTACACGGTAGATGTGCTGCACCGTAGAGATGTGCTACACGGTAGAGAAGTGGGTGCTAGAAGGTAGAGAGGTGCTACACGGTAGAGAGGTGCTACACAGCTTTCTTTTGAACCTGTGTTTCTTAATTTAACAGTGTAGGCTGTTGTGCATTGTATATTTAAAACTACAGTCTGTCTAGGTATGCAATTTGAAATGTTCCCCTGCGGATGTATTTGTTGCTCTGCTTAAACTTAACTCCTAACATTTCTAACTTACTTCATGTGATACGCAGCCTTATATAGTCTTTCATCTGTTTCTGTCTTTGGTTTTACCTTCTGAGGATATGCTCTCTCCTTAAGTTCTGTTCAGCGTCTCTATTCTCTGCCTGTCTCATCTTGTTTTTCAGGTTTTGTTTCATGATATGTAAATCCCTGCTCCATGTGTGTCTCCCCTCTGTTATGTGCTCTAGATGTCTCGCTCTGCCTCAACGTTCAGTTTGAGTGATTCTGCCAAGAGCAGTGCTGTGGTGCAGCGCTCTAACTCTCTGGACCATCCTCCAGTCAGAGCCAGGGTCCCAGTCTGTATACGTACCCCCAGCAGCCCACCCCCAAACCCTGCCCCTGAGTTTAACAAAAGCCCCCGCCCCTTCTATTGCCCTAGCACCCAAGAACCCAAGTCCATCCTTCATGCTCCACTATTGTCCCAACCAGCACCAGCTCGTTCAGGCCCCGACACCTCTCAACAGTGCACCACTTCAACCCTTCCCACCTCCACCTCGATTCCAGCTGTCCGAAACTTCATTCAGCTCAACTTAAAACACTCCCAACCAAAATCTAGCCAGCACTTGTCCAGACACCTACCCTCAGTGGGGTTCCAGGCAAGGTTCCTGGCAACTCAGCCTGGTAATGTCAAAAGCAGGAACCTTTCTGAGTCGTACAGGGATCCCCGAGCCCCCTTGGACCCATGCAAGGCTGCCCTGACCAGTCCTCGCAGGGAGACTCTGCTCTAAACCTCAGTCCTGGAGTCTGATGTGAGCAAACTTATCACTGTGGTCTAGTTTCAACTAGGGGTGCACCAATACCATTTTCAATTTCATATTAATCCTCATTACCTGCTGATTACTCTGTGTTGGCCTTTTAACATCCAAATGCCACAGGTGCATTTCTGGTCCCAAATCAACTCCTTAGAAGCTAAGGCCCTTTGAAAAGATGCATCAGATTAATGAGGCTCTGCTGTGCAGCTGAACTCTGAACTTCAAGGGTTAGATAAGAGAGGGGGGGGGTGTAATGCTTCTCCCTACGTGAGATTGTGTACAGGGCAGAGATTTTAAGGGTTGATTTGGAATTGCTCTGCTCGTATGAATCACCCGGGTTACTAACTGATGGTGGTGGCTGTGAATGTTCACTAGGTGGGTGGGTGCCAATAATTGTGGGCTGTATACAAAAGGGCATAAAGGATCTGAGTTGGTGTAGAGCTGGGACATAAAAGAGATTTGTCCACGCCTGCTCTCCTTCAGGGGAAGAGGGCTCCTTTAAAGGTATGCCGTCACATATGGAATATTTCACTGAACTGTCAGGTGTTACATTACAGTTTAGTACGGGGAAATTCATATTCATTATAAAGGCTTGATCTGAATATTAATCATTCACATTAAAAGGTGTTACTAAGTTAAAGTCGGATGTCTTTGTTTTAATCAAAGCAGCTACTTCAGAAAGAACTTGAGGGACTAATATGGGAGCAGCCCTGTCATCAGTGTATGGATGCTAACATGTGTTAAAGAGCTTTGAGTGGTCAGAAGATGAGAAAAGAGAGAAACAAGTACAGTCCATTTACCATCTACCATTTAATAGAAGTGTCAGTTCGAGATAATATCAAGAGTACAAATCTAAATGTCAAGGCATGCCTTTGATTGTGGATCCCAAGCTCTTTGTGTGTTGGCTAGTTTACACAAAAACAGCTCCCTGGAATTAAAATGTAATTGTATCTATGGTCGCCAGGCTGACTTCTCAGCTTTCACTTGTGGTGGCAGGTCGCGTGTCATCTGTCCCACATTTGAACCACTAAGTCAGTGTTCCGTCTTCACCTCAGCCATTTAACCCGGTCCGTGTCAGATGGACAGAGATGTATAACTAAGCAGCGGTGGCACAAATGCGTAAATATGACCAGAAACACTCCTGAAATATTTGTTTCAGCTGAAAGTTGTTCATATATAATTTTTTTGTATCTGATGATGACGCTAGACTAGAAGTTAAAGGTTTACCAAAGTTATTAGAATTCATCCTGACGGGACCATGAATGTCTGAACCACATTTCAGGACAACATTTTAGTTTGGGCCAAAGAAGAGGACAGACACACCATCCCTAAAGCCATGTCATTAGCATGGCTAACGAGTTTCTAGAACTGGCTTTGGGAATGTTGTAGACATTATTGAGACATGAAAATAGTCCCAAAAATGTCTACCTCCCCATTGTCTATCAAGGTTTTGTGTCCATTCTTCTGGATGTTAAACTCAGTCCAGACACTTAGCTGTCCCGTCTTCCTCCTGGAGGAGAAGCCAGACCACATCAATCATGTGACTGTAGTATTGGCAGAAGATGAAGGCAGCCGCACTGAGCAGGGGAATTTATTATTACAAATAACAGCACATTAGATTTGAATTAGGTATGATGTATGTCTTACATCATTCATTGCTGCATTAGGATTGCTAATTGAAATTAGCAGTTAATGGAAGGCCTCCTGACTGCTAACCGTACCATAATATTGCATTACTTTAATTATATAAAATAGAATAAAATGATTGGATTAGGGAGGGTGGCTTAATAGTACATTTCATATTCTAAAAAAGCAACAGCCCCAGCATGTTAAATATGTATAGTGTATAAGAAAGAGGTGAACATCAGCTACTCTCTCATGACTGTGTATAAAGATGGACGACATGAGTGAAAGCATCTCCATCCCAGCGGTGGTTGGATGCAGGATAGGTCATAAACCCCGCCCCCTCCATGTTAGCACATGGGACAAAATCAAATTACACGTTCGGCTTTGGCAATATCAAAATCCCCCCCACTGACAATATTGCTTTAAGAACAACAACAATATACAAAACTAGAAAATTCCGCCAGACATTTTGACAGTGTGGCTGCTACTGCCCGAAGACTTCCAATATATATATATATATATATATATATATATATATATATATATATACATACATACACACACGCCGATGTTACCAGTAGTAACTAAGCATGTATGTTCAAGGTACACCACATGCTCTGTGTTTCACTGTGAGGGACATGTAGAGAATACAATGGTTGTATTGCCTTGTTTGATTACCATTGCAACAGGAAATGAATCAATGAATGACTGAAAGAATGGTTTTTAAAATGTATTATCAATGCACCATGCATAACTACACCCAACCCACTTACAAGTAACCACACATTCATATAAGGCAGGACCAGAGTGCAGTGTTCACATTTTATCAGAAACTAAATACATAAACAACTAAGCTAATTCTGAGCTTCATGTTAAGATAGTTATTCCAAGGGGCTTTTATTTTGAAAGGGTGTGACTGGGTGGGCGAGAGAGAGAGGGAGAGGAGACACAATCATAATGTTTGACCCACATACACAGAGGTTATTAAATGACAGTCGTGTGTGTGAGAGAGAGATTGTCTAACAATGCCTTTGACTGAAGCTCCAGAGCAGCGGTTCTTAAACCTTTTAGGCCACGCACCCCCTTCTACATCCCGACCGGGTTCACGCACCCCCAATCCCCCACACCTTCAAATAAAAAAAGAAACCGAGCCTATTTATAGCCGCATAAAAATTGGACCAATGAGAGAACAGTTTGCTCGCGCGTGGCGTTTGTTTGCCAGATTTAGTCCGCTGTTAAATGTTGCCGTGTGAACACAAACCGAACAAAGGGGCCACTGCAACATTGTATCATATTAATCAAAGCAAACGAACTACAGGTGTGAAAACGCCCTGAAACACTGCAACAACGTTTCATTTCAGTTACACAAGGCGTCACTTTAAAGAGCAGTGAGGATGGCGAGGACACGCGCACAGGCTCAGAGGCAAATTGCATCACATTTCCTTTACAATGAACCAAACATAGCGGCTCCATCGGCAGCTGGCCAGCACACGTCTTCAGTGATTGTGTGAGGTAGCCCCTTTCTTCTATTCTGTAACTGACCACATATGAAGCCCGTAGTGCGTGTTTTGTAGACCCAACACATGAATGAGACTAAAGTTGTGTTTGGCTGTTTTGTACCTCCTCCAATTTCGATATAAAGTGTAAGGGGCTTTTGACTTGCACTGGCGTGCTTGGTGTTCAGGTGGTGACGTAGATAAGAGCTTCAGCCAGCTGGTAGCCAGAACCTCACTGCACACCACGCACTGTGTCTTTGGGCAATCATTGCCAATCCAAGTGAAGCCCAGACCAGATCTTCTTCATCATGTTTCCTCTTTTTCTTCCCAGTCTGATGCTCACTCTCGTTTCCTCTTTTTTCACCTTGACTCCGCGATGGGCCGAGGTGCTCCCGATGTGTCTGTGCTATCTCTTCCTCCTCTTCGGTCTCCTCCGTCTCGAGGTTTGTCTCGCCTCGGATTCCTCCCTCTCTCTCTGTCCCGCTCCTCTTTTATGACCGATAGCTTCAGATGTCCCACAGACAGTTTCCCCGATTAAGTGTTTTTTAGCTGAAACCCAATTCAGGTGAATGGAGACATTTTGCTCCGTTTTGGGGGATTTTCGGTAGAACCGCTGGGCAAATCTCTCTAAACAATACTTGGCACACGATTCCCGATCAGGCCGCACGTTTAAATGTATTCTTTGCGCAGGTGTTGAGATGCGCGGCAAACTTGGATAAACATGATTATTATTAAGCCCGATGGATTATATACAGTGTGCTTTGGCACACAAAGGCAGTGTGTGTTACAAAGCCACACTGAATAATTGTCCAACAAAACAAAGCCATAGAGAGAGACTCGATGTGTGGGCATTGTGAGATCACTCCGCTCAGTCCACCGTAGTGATGACCTGGTGCGTCTCTCACGTCTCTCTGGTTTGCTTGCAGGGATTGAGGGGTGGCTGCTCTCCGTGCTCTGAGTTTAGGTCCGGCTGCTCTTTGGAAGGAGTCGGTGGCAGACTAGCGTATTCTGTGGTGTTTCCATCTTTAGTCCCGACTTGTTTCTCACACAGCTTGCAAAACACTTTGTCCCGTCCTTCGGCTCTACTTGTTCTTTCGCATTAAATCCAAAGAATCAACAAGCCTTTTGATGACGAGAGCAGACATTTTTGCTGTTGGAGTCATCGCTACCTGGGGCTGTGTCCAATAGTTTGAAGCTTTGAAGCGTTCCTTCATAACGTTGACGTTTGAATTATTATCATACCTATTATGAACTGACCGAGACATTGCCCCCCCCCCTTCTTTTAAACACAGCGAGCAACGCGCTGTGTCCTCATTTCTGTAATTACCTCATGTCATTATTTTCAAAGTTCAAACATGTTTTATCTAACAAAATATTCTGCTCCATATTTGTTGACATTAAGCCTTTCAAAAACTATATTTTCAGAGGTCAAAACTATTTTCCTCTTTATTAACGGGGCAATCTAACCGTCTGTGGTGTGAACACGTGAAGGTGTGTTTTTTTATTTCCCAGCAGTAAACCTGCAGCACTCGGGACCAGAACCCATCATTACCTCAAGTCTCTACACTGCCTGCACAATTATTAGGCAACTTATATTTTTGAGGATTCATTTTATTATTGAACAACTACAGAGCTCTCGGTCAATCCAAAATGTTAATAAACCTCAAACATGAATATTTAAGAAAGTAAAAGTGAGGTTTTGGCTTTCTTAGCAGAATATCTGTGAGTGCACAATTATTATGCAACTAAATGAAAAACTCAAATGTTCCCATCTCACTTGTTTATTTCATTCTGTTAAATTGAAATTAACAAACAACTCAAAACATCTTCATTTCCTCACCTGACCTGAACCCTGGTGAGAACTTGTGGGCTCTTCTTCAACGGGAGCTTCACGGTGAAGGGAACAGTGTGGAGGCTGTGGAGGCTGAGGAGGCTGAGGCTGAGGCTGAGGCTGATCGTCAGAAAGGGACAGAACCCATGAATGAAGGCTGATTACTGACAGTGAAAAGAAGGGGGGCTATATTGGTCACTGATTGTGTTTTTGAAATGTCAGAAATGTTTATTTGTATCTTTTGAGGTGTCAGTGGAAGGGTGGACAATCTGTTGTGTGCGAGACGTTTTCATGCCCACTCCCACAAATCAAGAGCTCGTTAGCGTCCGAGCTGGGTTCTGGCAGGTGTGTGTTGAGGATCCGATATGTTTGCATTGTGACCGGTAATCTGCTCATTCATTCAGCTCAATGCGTGCGCGCAGGTGAAGCTAATGAAGTGTGTGTGTGTGTGTGTGTTGGCAAAGGTTGCCCATCTTGTTGAGTTCAGTGCCAGTTTGTTTGAAGGCAGAGAAGCTAGTAAGCACATTAACCAACCTTACTCTTCTCTCACACTCTTATGGCCATATTAAATCCATTTACAGTTTTTCCAGATAACATTTTATTTTTTACAAGATTACATTTTTCATAGTTCTGTGTTTTATGATGCGATGACATCTTGTCATCAGAAAGTGTCTCATATGGTGGATGAATACAATTATAACAATAGAAGATGTGAGTGTAATGAATGTGATTGATTGTGACAGACACTAGTTTCTTTGATATTGTAAAGTTGTCCTCAGTGAAACAGAGCAGAGGACAGAAGCACTCTGGACCACAGCGTCCTTTTCTTCTCTTCAGTCGCTGTGAAAAGCCCGACTTTATACACTGCGTCCACGTTTGGACCAGTTTTCATTTTCATTCCATCCGTGTGTCACATGGTGGAATCACAGGCCCGACACGTGAATGATGGTTCAGTGGGTGCTGGTATGGAACGGAGTTAAACGGCTGAGTGAACACATGCACTGGTGCTTTGCTGTTTCAGTAGTAACCCCAGGTCCTCCTGCTAACTGCTTGTTCAAGGTTATTTAAAGGATACTTTATAACATTGGGTTCACTTTCTGAGATCTGGAAACAGTAACATTGCTACAACAAACATGAGCAATCACACAGTTAAGTTCTCTCAACCGTAATGCTAGAAGCAAAAATAAGCACACGCAGGATCTCTGTGTACACACTAGTGCTGTCACGTTTCATTCACGATGTAGAGCGTGAACACACAACTGGGTCAGTGCGGTCGGTCAAAGTAGGAGATGTTTACAAGTACGTTTGACTAACCTGGAGCTTTGTTTGAACTCTTTCTGGCTGCTCATGCTTTTTACCACGGGGGACTTAGGAGTGATGTCATAGAGTTGATGTGCAATAGAACTTGAATAAGAGCCCAGTTTTAATAAACCAGAGTGATCCTTCAACTGGCTATTTTCTCATTTGTTCCTCTGTTTTCTATTTACAGGCACACCACTCCCCCTCCATGGTCAATCTGCCTTCCATGTTTGAGAGGAAGTACCACACATTCAGTCGTTCCACCACCCACCTCTTTTGAGACCACCTCCCATCTCTCCGTCTCCTAGACAGCAAGACCCGAGCCCGACAGGTGTGCACGTCCACCGTGGAAGCTTCCTGTCAATTAATGGCAAACTGGCATTTGTCCATCCTGGAGCTCCTCACACACTTTTCAGATCCAGAGGACATGTTATGAAGCCAGATTTGGACAAACACACCAGCTACTGTCACCGCTTCATAGCTCAGACTTGGGGCTCAGAAGGGTTGAAATAGTTAAGGAGTTGTTCCATCAACTTGATGCCCAACATATGATGCATGCAGCGAAAACTGGTCTGTCTGTAGCTGAGAACGCGCATCCGACAAAGCACTTTGGTGCTTCTTTTCCAAACATGCGCACTGCTTGAGTTAAGACTAGGAGCTCTAGCTGGAGGAGCCGGATGGAGGAGCTCTAGCTGGAGGAGCTGGAGGAGCTGGATGGAGGAGCTGGCTGGTACTGCGCCATGCTGGGGGGCCACGTGTGTGTGACATCACCTCTGTAATGTAGAGCTTGCTCTGCCCGTAGAAAATGAAGGATGCTCTGCTTTTTGTCTTATACTGTTAATGGATTATCTCAACACGATTGATTTTTTTTTTGGTAATGTGCTTAACGACACACACATTTTGTGTGAATCCATTCATGTTCCTGGGTGGTACCATTGTTGGCAGACACAACTCTAACCTGCATGTCTGTGGTCTGAATGGGGACCTTGTGCTGTCCCTAGATGCTACTTTTGTTCTCTAGTAAATTAACATTTCATTTTGGATGATTAGTTATTTCTATTTAATGCAGGTGGTTCAGCTCTCGTTTGATGGTCTAGTTAAAGTTACACGGTTGACCTCTCTTTACTCTTTTATGTTAACTGACATTTAATATTTTATTGTAGTGGGGTGGACTTCTTTTCACCTCAGATAATTATATCACGTCAACATTTACACCTGATAGTTTCCAGCTTTTATAAAGCTTCTTTTGAGAGATTGACTTGAATAAAAGCAGCTGTACAGCCGTGCACGTTTTTAAAGAGCTTTTTACAGCGTGTCTGTGTGTGTCTGTGTGTTTCAGAAGGAATGTTGCATCACTACGTATTTATTCTTTTTTTAATGTTTTCTACTTTCATGCCTGTTTTTCCTCTCATTCTGTTTCATTGAGCTTCTATTGTCTCATCTCTGTATTAAATGCACTTAAACATGTACCTGAAGATTTAAGCTGTGTTTATGTTGCACTCGGCTGTATGTCTTTTATCACCTGCACATTATACACATTTTAATTCCATTTATTTGTAAGGGATGCTGACTCATTTGACCACGTCCTTTGTGTGAGAATAAATCATCGTATTTCCTCTTTATGTTGTGTAGATTCTGCCTCAGTGATCCTTCTTTGCAATCTCCGATATAGTTGATAATTATCCGATAAAGCTGCTTCATTGGGGCTCAAGATGTTTGACTGGACAAAGTCTTGGCGCTTCCTTGAGTTTGGGCTCTTTGAAGGCCTGTTTGGGATTTGCGTACTACTTTGAAGAGAGCGCATCATCGCTCCTCAGTGCTCGTCTGTACTTCTTGCTCATTTGATGTTGGAGTTGGTTTAGAAGTTTCTGGATCCTCTAGACAGACTAGTGCACTTCCCCAGTTTCCCTCCAACTCCATAAATCAGAGCTGCTGTTTAAATTCTCTTTTGAGCCGGCAGAGTCAGTGTGGTCTTTGAAGAAAGTAAACCTAGTGCACAAACACTGACAAGTAGTCAGAACTGCTAACCAGCAGCCATTTAGTTTTAGGTTCAGTTTAAAGTGCTGGTGTAACCTGCAGCCAGAGATGGGCAGTATTTCTATTACTTGTATTTGAAATAGGTAATTCAATTACTTTTGAGTATTTTGTAATTTGTATTTGATAGGGCCGATTAAAAATCTAACGTAATTTGTAACAAAATACTTTAGAGAGGAGTAATTTTGTATTTAAAATACTCAAAATACTTTCTCCACGAATCAAAAAATAGTTCACGAGTTCAGTCTTCAGATCTTCAAGGTCAACGGATTGTCTGTCAAGTTAAATATTGTATCTGAGTGTGACAGATGTCAACTAGCTTGATGTATAACTTATGTCTGGGTATGGCTACATAGCCTATTGTATATACATGGTGATGGTTATAATATCAAGCTAGCGATCGATGCTAACATGCTAATGACGCTAGCATGCTGTCTAGGCTAGTGCATAGCCAGTGTTTAGCAAGTTAGCTTATCAGTGGAGTAGCTAGCTATAGGAAGAGGGAGATTGGGAGCTTGTATGTCATATGTGACGAATATGTTCTTGTTGATACAAAGCCAACGTTTATGGGCTGTTAAGTGCCATTAATAAAAATATATATATACATAATCAAGTTGTTGTCTTTCAATAGCTTTGCTTAGTTACACTGACGTTCTGTTCCTTTTTGTGGGGTTCACCAGAGCTTTGTGTACATTATATAAACCTGAATGCTCTGCTATACCAAATTGTGACAAAACACAAAATCCAGAAAAAAGTATTTCCTATATTTTATTAAATACAAAATACATGTATTTTGTTACATATTCTGGCACCAGTATTTTGTTGCAATACATTTATTTGGGTGTATTTTGTATCAAAATACTTTTTGATGTATTTTTGCCCATCTCTGCCTGCAGCAGCACCATGACGGTCCTCTAATGCAACTTCCAGACCCTTTACCAAATGTGACTGGACCAGTGATTATTAGTATCACATCTGAAGCAGTCCACCCATGTCTTCACTACAAGTGTCCATACTAAAGTTTATTGGGGTGTGATGTTTAGTTCAGGACTAATTCCAGCGTTCATCTGATGTATCGTTGGTCTGACTTTATTCAGAGCCAATGAGAATTTGATAATGAAGGTGGTTACGATGAGTTAGTGCAGGAAAGTCATCTCTTATGTCACACATCTCTCTGTGTGAGTCCTCGGCCCAGTCCCAGTGTCCCCCTGAGGTCTTCAACCCTGAACCTTCAGCAACGAGACTCGCGGCACGTGGTAGATGTTTGGGCTCCAGATAGCATGGATACGAATGGGACAGCACTTTGCTGCAACACGTTATGGAACTGTGGGTATTTTATATTGTTTTCTCCCTGATTTGAACGTCTTCCAGGCTTTTGCCTCACGAGATGTCAAATAATCGATGGACTCGTTTTTGTGTGAACAGCTTTAATAACAAAATGAAAATAAAAGGTTGATGAATGAAGCAGCTGTGTGAGAAAGTGCAGTCTTCTGTTCACGTCTCCGGCTTTCACTGATAACCCCCGGGTTTAACGTCACAATGCTATGAATTGTGGGTAATTCCCTCAGGCAAAGTCTGCAGAAATGCAGGCTTAAGGAAAGGGTTCATAAAGGGCTCCAAATGTCTGCGAGAGAGCCTCAAGCACTCGAGGATTGGACAGAGGGACAGAGCTAAACCCTCAGAGTCCGTGTGTGGAGAGATTGGACCGCACAGAAAGGTCGCTTTACCTTTTCAAGATAATGCAGTGCGAAGTGAAAGGACGGGAAAGAGGGTCAGAAAACGTTTAGATGTACAGATCAGTTTGTTATTAAAAACAGCTGCCATTTAACTACATATTTTAAAGGGAGACTGCAGTGCTGCCTTGATAGTTAATAACTTTCATAAAGCTGAATTAGTACGAAATCAAATATCACAGAATACAAAAGTGTTTTTTTTAACTTCGACACGACTAAAAGGAGTCACATGATGGAGACTTGTAATTTAAAAAGTGCTTCATTTGTGTACGGTGTGTTCACACACCTGCACAGCCAGACCATTGCCGTGTGTCCTCTTGCCCTCAGCTTAACCAGAATCACATTAACTTCCCCACACTGAGTCAAGGTGTGTTTTGAATGGAGAGCCTTTAAATTTAGCCACATCGGTATTTCAGTCACGGCGGCGAGGCCGGGAAGAGAGAGATGCTCCTGTTTTGTCCTCTTCACATGCTACCTCTTCAAAGCATTAGGAGATAATCTGTGTCTCCTGGATAAAGCGCGGGACGTGCCGGGCTGCCAGCTAGTGACTGGGGTGGAGTGCCATGCGGGCCCGAGGCGAGGCGAGACTGGGGAATAGCCACAATGAAAAGGCTCCTCTTCACGGAGGACACTCGCTCTTTTCATATTTGCCTTTGCCTTCACTTCAAAGTGCCTCTGACTGGCTGTTTAGGGGTGAAACGAAAAGGGAGACGGGCTTAAAGGAGGAGGCAGGGGGGCTGGAGTGGTAGGGCTCTGCTGGCTCCAAGGTACCATCATGAAGGACACAGTCCCAGAACAAGGTGAAGACGACACTTAATATCCGGACAGTCTTACTAAATATTGTAACTGAGAAAGATGTCTTAAAGCTGTTTGCATGAACGTGAGAGAAATAGATTTCCCCTCTATTAATGGATCACACGAGTAGAAAGAGAGACGTTTGACATTGAAATCCCTCAGTGGAAAGTGAGAGTGGAGATTGGACCGTTCATGTAAAGGAGTTCTCTACTGTGAGAGAAGTTTTCATTTTCAGTGAAAGTTTCTCTTATTTAACCGTGACCCAAAACTTTAAGCAAATCTGGGGGTTTTCCACAAGACCACTCCCCCTGTAACCTTTAGAGCAGAGCCGAGGAAAGACATTCTTTCAGTATTATTCAAGCTATAATGATCCTTTTAAAGCCATTCTGTGTATATGTTGATGTGATTACATGTTTCAAATGATTCAGATGCTTTTTGTTTTTAGAGTAAATGTCCTTGTGAAAATCTATGAGCGAGTAATGTCATTATGTGCCTTCACCATGAGGATATCAGGACCCTTCCATTTGTATTTTTCAAACTACCACCAAAGTGAGACATTTTCAAATCTCACACAGTGTTGCTTTAATTAAAGGATTGAAGTCATTTTATTTAACCCAAAACAGAAATGTTATGGCAGCACAGTAACGGCCATCTCTTCCATATCTCGGGGAATCAAACAGCACACATCTGTGGCAAATGTTGGTCAGTTTATTTGGTGAAAGTGAGTATTGCACTTTTCCAGATGAGGTAACCTGTGGTGTACTGAAGGAAAGCCAGGTGCATTTGTCATTCTAGCGGCTCTGTCAGGCTGTGGTATGCACAGCGATGCTTTTAGCTCAATAATAATGTCAGGATTCAAGGATTCAAGGATCATTTATTGTCATCATGCAAACAGCAGTGGCACTTTATACCTGGGCCTTCACTGCTGAAATACCACCTTATAACCACATGATGGCGCCACAGCTAGGGTTATTATTTGTTTCTTGGGCTGTAACTATATAACGTTACTTATTTGTATTAAACCGTTCGGTACGAGGCTTACAAACCGAACAATACGTTTTAATAATACTAATGCATTTGGAATGCAGAAGCTTAAATTGTAGGAAATATAATGTTTTCTGCGCTCACTAGGAGACAGCGGTCTGTGTGACCTCTGAACCGGAACAAAAACAGCTGAGGCCCCGTAAGTGTTCCGGGAGGCTAGGCTAACTAGCTTAACGGAAAAACAACAGCAGTAACACGCATTCTGCTACACACTCAAGGGCCATTCAGATATTAGATGTAAAAAAACGAACCAGTTGACTTACCAAATGCTGATCACATCCTCCTTTCTTTGTTGACAAAGAGTTTAATCCCACAGTTAAATCCTAACTCACAAATCCGTTTATCTTCCAGTTTAAGCCATTGAGTGTTAAAAAACAAAGCTAGGTAAAAAAATAAATAAATCTACACCAAGCAAAATGCTAAAAACATCATAATTTCATTCATATCTTTCAATATGAACTCTTACTACTCCAACTAAGTCTCTGCTGTAAATTTCGTTTCAAAATAGTCACGTGCTCGCCCACTGACCAATCACAGCACAGAATCTCACTGCAGCGCTGCTGCTAATGCTGACGTAGCTGTAGGCCTGCAGGCCACTCTGGCGCGTACAAGAATGTTAAACTAAAGATCTGATTGGTTGAAGACTATGTCAATCAACAATATCATCCCCATTCACTTAAACTGCACATGGATTCACTGGTGAGTCTGCAGGCCTGGGGCCTCTCTTCTACCTAGAGACACAGAGGTGAAATCTGATTGGATAAAAGCTCTACTTAAAACCTGCACTGGAAGCAGAGCAACTGAGGAACACAGTAGCTGTGCAATGAGATAATAAGATAATGGGGAAAATATTTTTATAAATTATGATACATGTAGTGTATTTAAGAAAAATGATTAAATTATAAAATAGCTATAACTTTGTGATTCTGTTTAGGCCAGCAGAGAAGGCTTTGCAGGCCCTGACGGCCCGCCACTGGTGAAGATGCACAGTTCTAGTTGCCAGTTGATGCTGCTGTTGTCAACAGCCACACCTGGATGAGGATGGTATCTCTATGCAAACAGGAGCGTCGTTGTTTTTTAATACGCACCTCTAAATTACAATACCTAAAGCTGAAATTAGATGAATAAACATGTGCTCACATGGTACATAATCATATATTTAGGCCCCAATGTTGAAAAAAATGTCCATTATAAATACAAGTGTAACCAGGTGTTTTGACAGGACATTTTATCTTCAATAAATGTAAAACTTTCATTCTGACTGTAGTTGAATGAAAACTACAATATTACACTCCAGTCAGTGCTACAGTATGCAGCGAACTCTGTCCCCCAAGATTGTGGAAAGAAAAGGGTAAACATGAGGATAACCGCTTGCTGTTTTGTCAAAGTCTTAGTAAAGTTTATTAATCACGTACTGAATACCATTGTCTCTAAATCTGAGTTGTCATTTTCAAACCAGTTGAATCGCCAATTTGAATCCAACAAATACAGGCCACCCCTGCACACCTGCTCACGCTAGAAGATAATATCCAGCTTGTGTTGATAATCCTTTTAGGCTCAACTGATGCTTCATTATGGGGATGCACACAATAACTTGTCAACACACCTGTCACTCTGGGTGGGTGGCATTTTAACAGCAAATTCCCGTGAAGAATTGTCAAAACAAAGCTGCAGCTCCTAAATCAATTAATGGATTTCTTGTGGTAGCAGCTGCCAGGTTTCTCTCAGGACTTGGGGGGGGGGGGGGGGGGGGGGGGTATTGTCTGTCTGGGTTCCTCTAACGAGGCCCAGATGAATGAACATGGATGAGAACTTAATTAGGACACACTCCCATTTTTCTCTGTCATTCTCTCACAACACTTTTTCCTCCTCTCTATCAACGGGTTTCTTTGTCTTTTACAGTTTCATCATTGCTTTGAATTAATCTTCTGGAACAAGTGATAAGCTGGCAAAGACAGACACTGGACAGTTACTGGACCTTCACAGGAAGACAGAGGGGGAGAAGGGGACGAGGAGAGAGATGTCAGCGAATGACTGTGGATCAATGTCTTAAATGAAGAAAAATGGCTGTATGGCACCTGGGGCTTCTCGCTACTTATGAGCCCTTAAACAGGTGAGAAACACTATCGACGTCTCGCTAAGCTGAGTGTTTACTCTCTACAGAGGACATCAAAGGCAGAGAGAAGCTAAGGTTATTTACATGTTTTACCATAGTAATGATAGGGCGAGGGCATGAGATCCACCCGCATTTCTCTTTTCTTTTATTCCGTGACTGTGCTAGTGCATATATAAACTCTTGTTCTGGAATGTTCTTCATGATAAGCTCAGTGCTCAGGGGAGATTTCAAAATGTAACACTTCCCTTTCCACTCATCATAGATCTCTCTTTCAAGTTTGCTGTAAACAGACCTAAATTAATTACCAACAAAATGGAGGTTCCTGTTTTTTCCTCTTGCCCTCGAACACAGGCTGTGTTTAAAAGAATGCTGCACATGTTGCAGTTGACGAGGCCGTATCTTCATGTATGTGACATTAGTTTCTACACAAACACAGAGCCAGAAGGGAACTTGACCAGGTCTTGTTACAGGCCGAATAATCGACCATGAATGACCAAAGGAGATGAAAATTCAATCTTTAGACGACTTGATGAGAGGGGAGGATATACAATTACAGTTGAGATAAACATTCAAACGGTAGTAGTTGTTCCCGAATATATAGAATATAGTTTACTCAAGCCCCTTCTACACAAAGATTCCGTAATACTGCCATTAAGATTTTACCTTGCAGAGCAGCTGGATTCTCACGATGTCACGAGATCCCCCGAGAAGCACGGGATCACATATCACACTAAAATCCATCATCAGGCTTCAGGAACAGTTGTGTCTTGCAAGCCAGTGCACAGACCAATAAGCGTCCTGTACTGAGCTACCGGAAGCTATGGGTGTGGTTGTGGTTTTGTGCAAGACAACGCAGAGAGGCAACGGTTCGTTCAAAACAACAATGGCGGCTCTCTGAAGAGGTCAGTGCAGATGCTGCTTCAGCATCATTTATATCGGAACTGGAAAATATTTCTCCATTAAAAGAAAAGCAAAAGTCGGCACTGAAGGCTTTTCTCCATGAAAATGTTGTGATTGACCGATGGTTCAGCCAATCACCTTCAACCTTTAAAAAGTGCTTGCCCAATTCCATCAGTTTCGAATGACGGCTTCTCAAATGGATCTGTGTAACAAACCATCTGGCGGGGTTAGGTTAATAAAGATCCGCCATTATGCCGTCTTTAATTTTTTTACACTGAACCAAACATTGCTGGTATAAAGCTGCCCCCCAGTGTGGTTTTACATGCATGCTGGCAATGTAACATAACAGCATCGGCATCTAGTTTGTATTTAGTCCTGCTGTTCAAGCTGTCCCTTTTACACACACGTTGAGTTGGCTCTGTTACTACCACCGCTGCCGACTCAAAGGTAGAAGAACTCTGTTCCCCCATTGCAGGTTTGTACCTTTTATACAGGACAGCAGAATAACACCGCAACACAACCTTGGACAGGTTGTGTGAAAAGGACTTCAGTCCCTTCTCACTTCCCATAGGCCCATTTGTTTCTAAGGAACTCTCTGGACTTGCAATTCCAAATCCATCAACCAGACTTTTCCTCCAGCCCCAGTCACTTGACTCTACTCACCTGTTTCCAATTTCGGAGTGATGGGGTATGAAAAATGCATAATGACTGGAGCTGGAGTGGTGTTATCTCAGGTGCTCTTTAGGTGCACTCGGCCTGACAGGACCTTTGGTGTAGAATAGATTAAAGAAATATATTTCTGGCATATGGATCGACTATGTAGTAATTTTCTAAAGTTGTTCATTATGTACACATTCTATTCTATTCTATTGCACTTCTGTCCATCCTGGGAGAGGGGTCCCTCCTCTGTGGCTCTGCCTGAGGTTTCTCTTTGTTTTCCCCGCTAACATTTTTTTGTGGGGGAGTTTTTCCCTTTCCGATGCCAGGGTTGAAGGACAGAGGATGTCATATGTTGTACAGATTGCAAAGCCAAAGTTGGGATTTGTGATATTGAGCAATACAAATTGAAATTAATTGAATAACACTGGCCACAGGTATTCTAATAAATATAAAGGCATTTACTCAACCAATAACTTTCAAGGGTACCTTGGCTGTCTGTAACGTGGTCGGGCAGAAATCTAGTACCAGGCTGACAAACTCCAAACCTGGTAATCTTTGCAAGCCGTGTCTGAGAGCACATACACACAAAGATCATCAGAACACAGGGAAGTCGCTCTGGAACATCTCCTAAGAATTTGCAACCTGAGTGGGCAAACAAAGTAAGAGCGTCATACAGTGCAAGGAACACCACGCAGTAGAACCGGGTATGGTTTGAAAAATGACGATGCTAGTACCAACCCTTAAAGTGATACCGATGTTAATACCCATCATGTAAATGGAAACTGTGGTTGTCCCACTGCCAGCTAATCGTAGCCACTGTGCACGGTGCTCATACGAGGCTTCTGCAACGTCAGACGCCTCGTTGCAGAAGCTTCACGCCCACCCTCCAGATCCCCCTCAGCTAAACACTGTCAGTAGTATTACCGTTGTCAGCACTGTTCACGCTGATAGCTGCTAGCCAACGGCTCAGCCATCTTGGTGTTGAGAGCTGTGAGCGAGCAATCCTGGCTGTATGGATTTTAGCTGCTGAGGTAAGGGCACAATGCAAACAAAACCAAACTAGATCTGGGTTAAAAAAGAATCGAATGACCGGAGAACTTTAGATACTTAGATATGCTTTCTCTTAGGTATGAAACCATTCTACAAGTGGTTAAGAGCACTCTTACCAAGATGATAAAAAAAACATTTTTCAGTCAACAAAATGTTTGTCCAATGTTTGTCCAAGCTGCTGAAGTTCTTATTTTAGCAGCATTTGTTGGTAGCATGTCTCCAATCCTTTGCAGTGTCTGCACATGGCATTACCTATGCTGAACATAAACAATCGGCCACAAACTTCCAATATATAAAGTGGGATTCATCATTCAGCACATTAAGAGTTGGATAGTAAAGACCGTTTGGTGCATCCGAAGTTGACTTATTTAGGTTCGGTCTAACCACGATTGTTCATCGGAAACAACAATCGTTTTTTGGCTTTTTTGTGGATGAGTTCTGAATATTGCAGGGAGCAATGGAACAAGAAGCAGCAACCAAAGTGAGCTGCTGGATGAAGCCCCATCAGTAAGGGAACCATCTTTGCTGTTTCCTGCTGTGTGTAAAACACCTCACGCTGTGTGCGGCGTAGAATCAGATCGCAGGTTCTTTATTCTGATGTTCGGCTGTGCTATAAACGGAGATGGATCAGTTGCTCTTCTTGTTTCTGACAAAATAGCTGCTCAAGGCGTGTAGTATTAAACTGCACTTGCTGTTACCATGGTAACCATGTGTGTCTGAAAACTTTTTAAATGATTTTATTGGATATAAACAGACATACTGGTCTATTAGCTGGGTAGAGAGCAGGAACCTATTTACACGACAAAGTCCCACATTAGTAATTTGACTTGCGCACAGTAATTTGACTTTGTGCACAGAACAAGGCCCAAAACAGTGATTAGGATGCTCAAATGCACCTTCAAGGTTCTCAAGGTTACACCCTTGACGTCCATTCCAGAATGCATCTCACTGCCTGCGGCCCGTCTCTTGTTAGAAGCACAGAGCTGACGCAAGAGGCAGACTGCAGCATCAGAGGACGGGACCGTCAACCTGATCAAGTGCACTGACACATCAGACGGGGTTAAAGGAAGACAAGTGTGTGTGTGTGTGTGTGCGTGTGTGTGTGTGTTTGTCGTTTTTTGTGTGTACATTTGTGCTGTCAACCCAGGAGTGATACGATCTCTGGGTCGGGTGTGTGTTTGCTTTCATGATGAGTCATTTTTTTAGCATTCAGTGCAAGGGCTGACACACACACACACACACACACACACACACACACACACACACACACACACACACACACCCCTTTCTCTGCCTCTATGCAAATGTGAGGGGTTTTACTTTTCCACCTGAACCTGTAAACAAACACATACACACCAAATACTCACATTGTCCCGTCAACACACACTTACAACCTTTCTCTCCGTCTTCCACTTGCTCTCTCTTCCACACACACGCTCATGCTTACACACCAACTCACTTTTAAGCTCCGGCGGAGAAGTGCGAAAAGGTCAGTGCTCTCAGGAAGCGGCGCTGCTGCTGATGAAAGTGGAAAGGCAGCAGATGAATTGACCTGTTATTGGCTCAGTGTTTCAACTCCAGATGAGCTCTAAACCGATGGGGCGTCTGCTTCTAATTTTGCTGTAGAGCACACAAGACACACCCGTTTCCTCAGCTGCCTCAGTTGTGAAAGGATCCCTGTAAAAGTGAAAAAATAACAGACCAATATTGTGCTGTTAGCATCAAGGCTGAAGGCCTAAAACCCAGCTAGTGGCGGTGACTAGATGAAGTTTTTGCTTCAGCTTTATCGATAGAGGGACTAAATGTCAAACTTGTCCTTACGTGGGGCAACAGGAAATATTATTATTAGGGTTAATGTCTTTGTCCCAAGGATGGTATTGTCAGAGAGAGTATGAAGTGTCCACACATTAACCATTTATTGTAACAAATGGAAATACAGTTAAACTTGGTGTTGATGGCTCTGCTCTTAAAATGCTCCCTGGATTTAGCCAAGCAGCTACTAAGCCAAAACAGGGAACACCATGCATAAACCCCCCGGGTATAATGAGCCCGAAGTCAACTTTGAATGCATTTCAACCATTTGCTATGCAAGATGCCTTTCTGAACTAGAAAGGGTGGAGGAGGCAAAGCTTTGCCAGCAGTACGGTCTGTAACAGCATTGGTGTAGAAAGGATCAGTGAGAAGGGAGTCCTATCTAAATGAACCTCCTTGAGGTGAGAGTGGGCTGTGATTGGTGTGTGGCCGATTAGAAGCTATGATTCAATCGGCTGGCTGTCAGCTGGAGGCGTATGACCTCCGTGTCCTGCATGAACTAACGCGATGCTTCATGAAACGACAGCTTCACTATTATCTGGCTCACTGCAAATTGTGGCTTGGCTGGTTTTTGTCTGGCTCTGTGTCACTGCAGTGCGGAGGATGCATGCATATGTGTCCTTTGCCGGTTCTCCTCAACCGCTAACCCACTAAGCGGCATGGAGGGAGGCGGACACCATTCACCTGCATGTGCTGCCTGAACTGCGCTGGTACAGAGCCGGTTGAGGATCGGGAGAGTTTCACCATGGAGACATTAAGGCTGGGAGACTTAGGAAGACATCTGCTGCTGGATGGCAAGCTTTGATAGCTTTTATCAGCTTTCATTCGCCACAACAACTACCCAAGACATAGGTAGGTGTTGTACCTAAAGCCACGTTTCCAACGAACAGTCCAGTGCAGTTTGTTATACATTTGAACGGTTATTTTTCGCATTTCCGATAGCAGAAGTTGTACCAATAGAACCAATCCATTATTAGTACCACCTCGATCAAGGTTCCAAGAGAGCTGAGAGCTTCTGCTACGTAGAAGGTGAAGTTAAACCATTGCAGACCACTGATGGTCAGAGAGAATCGTGGGAGATCCTCCACTGTCAATAAGAACGTCAATTTTAATTCACTTGACCCAGATTTTAAAAAAATGGCAGCTGGCAAAACTACACCGCATATTACGGTATATGGTACACTACACCATACAATTGCCGAAATGCCGATGTTCCTCTGTTTGGTTGCTGTTAAAATGATCCTGCGTCCCGGTCGACACGGCCGGCAGTGTCATGCGCCGTAACTATGGCGATCAGCTGAGAATCCTGCATACTCAGAGGGTACTATCTGAAAAGGACCTGGTACTAGAGGTGAGTTGAGTCAAATCGAACAGAGCCTTACAATGCTGTGAAAAACATGGCTTTGGCTCACCCCAGGACTCATGAGCCCTTGTACCCGAGGAGGGACTCCACCATATAGTTGCCTCTGCTTGTGCTTGTGAAAATTTGGGGTCTTCGACAGGTTGCTGGCCTCAGAAATAACTCAGAAAAATATGTTCTCTGCCATTTTATCATTCCGCATTGATTTGAGTGGTTCAAGGACAGCCTCCTTGAAGAGTGTTGCTTGTGCCAAGTCCACATCCTTCTTCTGAAGGTACTTATGGAGCCCTTATGTCATCACAGCATGTAAACATTGGAAAACTAGCCCAAATGCTATAGATGTGGCAATCTCTTCCAGGCACCTTCAGTCCGCTGTTATATTACCAATCACAGCATTGGCTGAAAGCAGCTGACATGCCAATCGAGTTTTAGACAACTGAACAAGTTCCCTCTCCACTAAGCCCAGGGCTTTCTGCATGCCAGGGAATGCCTGATTATTCACAAGAGACATGCTGAAGAAACAATACACACACCTAATGTTTCACAGAGATCAGTGGCCTCTGGCACAGCCTTGCTAGTGAGGAGGAGTTCATGTGCATAGCAATGCACTGGACCACTCATAACTGATGTTCCATCATAGGCATGAGCCTCGCAGAACATTCAGTCCATTTGATTCTTGCGTGTGATCAATTGCATCTGTGATTGATGGCGCATCAAAAACACTTAAAGTAAGCAAGTTCAAGGAAGTGCTGTGTTGTCAGGTCCACACTTAGACAACACCAACAAAGCAAGACATGGCCATCCATTGCCTCATCAGCCATCCTGACATACATTTCTAATTATTTTAACTAATTAATAAGGCTTGCAGCAACTTCACCTGTGCCACACTCAGCTATTTCATTCTGTGAGGAAGGAGAGAGATAAGTAGAATGAGAGTTTTGCCTTTTTGGAGAAATGGGCCAAGACCTCTACCAGGGTGGCCGATCTGCAAGATGAGATCCTCACCCAGCTTTGTTCCAGCGTATAGGTTCCCAGGGCTATATGTCACAGCTGTCCGGGACAAACCATTTGAAAAATGTCCCCCCCCCCCCCCCCCCCCCCCCCCCCCCCCCCCCCCCCCCCCCCCCCCCCCCCCCCGCCCCCCCCCCCCCCCCCCCCCCCCCCCCCCCCCCCCCCCCCCAGAAATGCAGTCCTTGAACTCTTTTGCTCCTTAGCCATCTATTGCCTCCCTGTTGAATCTTTAACTGTTGTGCTGTGTGTATTTTTGCGATCTGATATTAATGCGGGTATGTGATTCTAAATGTGAGGAAACGGTGCTATTACACACGGCACTAGATTCAAAATCTACCAGCTTAGCAGAAAAAATGTGACTGACTGAAGAGCACCACTACTGCCATGAGATGTGGATTGCTTGATTAAATGAATCTGCTCTTTTCTTATGATTAAAAGATTATGATTTTTCAGGGCAAACATCCAGAAGATTTCAATATTCAGACAAAGGCTTTGATATGTCTAAATAATGTAATGCACTTTTCTTTAAGCTTAATGAGTGTTATAATAATAATAATGGTCCAGAAATGCAGTACAATTGCATAGTTAAGAACTTTCAAATGTTCTTCTCCGAGCATCTTTTAATAACAAAAGAATTCAGAATGTGTCTCTTTATCCTGCTGCATAAATGTACGAGCATCCTGACGGGGACACTGCTGCTAAAAGCGAAATGAATAGTTCACACTCTGGCTGGTGTTGATTCCAGGCTGCAAGGATCCTATAATATATTATACTGCTGCTATAGAAGATGCATAGCCCAAGTAAAATAACATAACAAAAAAAGCACAACTAGTTATGACTCATTATGAAGGGAGAGTTTACTACACTCAATACGTAAGGATGATTATAGCTGTATTCTAATTGCACAACTCTTCTTTAGTTCCTTTGACAGAATTCCTGAAAGGGTAGATGTGTTACAATCTGTTTCCGCCACTGCAGCTCAGAATAATATCAGGAGACTTTGATGAAAAGAGGAAATAAACACGAGACCCTCTGTTAGCACACACTCTTAATTAGCTCCCATGTAAGATAGACCTCATCAGGCCTCACTATTACTTTTAGATGTTTTATGTGCATCACAGCTTGTTCATCATCAGACAAAAAAGCCCAAAATGATCACGCTATTAAAGGCATAATAATTCCAACGTTTCTTTATAGACTTAATTAAAATATTATAAATTCAATATTTTAAGTTTCTACAGTTTCTAGTTATGTGATTGTATTGTACACATTTCACTTTGCTAAACTTTTTGCTGTCACTATAACTGAATTGTGGCTGGATATCATTTAAACAGTTACGATGCCAGTATCAATACCTTAAAGTAATACCATTACCAACACAGTACTTCATTTGATACCCATCTTGTGGAACCTGTGTGTGTCCCACATAGGGTGACCATATACTCCGAAAGTGTACCGCGTACCCAAGCATGCACCATAGACATGCCATTGTATATTGCTGTCTAGCTGTCTGAATATGATGATTTGTATCACAGCTTTTCCACTGCGCACGACCTGAAATGTAATCTTGCTGTGTACAGAGTCCAGCATTTTCATTGGCAGGTTCTTAACAAAGGAAGGCGTGATAACGCCATCCCTAAACCCATGGTGACGCTAACCAGCTTTGTGGGATACCTGTTGTTCAGGACAGCCCTCCCTTTGTGATATATACTGTATATATCCTGCTGTAGGTCTTAGCTAATTGGGCTGCAAAACTACCACTAAATATCAGCTTCCAAGAAAAAAATAATAATCAGTATTTACCTGAAATATTATTAGCAAACAATGCTCATTGAAACCTAGAGGTAACTTTACCTAGACTAGAGGAATAAGAACTCTCTCCATACCATTTCAGATACCTGTTTCCATCTGTCCTCCACTGCTGTAGCAGCTCGGCTCTCCTCCTCATGTTTACATGGTGAATAGGTAAGAGTATTAATAATGATGTTTTCCACTCATTTACTAATTGTGTCTCTTCAAAAGGCATCCAAGCAGCCGTGTGCGTGTGTGAGAGAGAGAGGGAGATGAAACATAAGGATGCTAATGTCTTAGTGATGATGTAATCCTGGAGGGGCCTCTTGAAGATGATACGCCTCACCATCAGGGGATGGACAAAGAAACACAGAGGGGGAGACACGTTTAACCTTGATGTTGTAATGAGTCTGGACAAGAGGACGGCGGAGCTGGGACCACTTCTCCTGGATGGTAACTTTATATAACTCTGCTAATATTTTTCCATCGTGTAATCGTTTAGTACACAGACTCTGACTCTCTGATGGCTGTATGGTATTGAGCGAGATGCTCTCCGGCCTATTTGCCTCCATCAGGCACATAGCAGCATTTATTTTTCAAAATGGAGTGGATGCTTTTATTTTCTCAGACAGGACCTATGGGATGGTTTGTTGATCCCTATCACACGGAAAATATGCTCATGCAAATATTCCTCTGAAGATGCTGAGCGTGACGTTGGGGGACAGACAAATTGCATATGATAACTGTAGCGCAGAGGAATTCAAACTGTGACTGTGCACCACACAGCAATATAGACATTAAGTGAGTAATGGTAACCACGATGTGTGAAAGGGTGAAACATCATAATCATACATAATCAACACAGATCTTGAGCTAATGGGCAAATATGTTCTTGTCACAACCGCAGTTCAAAAACACATTACAGAAATAGTCAATAATTCACAACATACTACACACTAATTCTAAACACGTTTTGAATATCACATTTAAGTAGCGTTTTGTAGATTGTAGTTACTGTAGAAACAAACAAACTCAATTCTTAAATACAGACAACACCTCACCTTTTCTCTAGGTAGCAGCATACGCTCTCTTCATCAAAACACGACATGGACACTTAGCCTTATTGCTCAAAACGCCACGTTTTATGTGCACTTGAGCACGGAGGGTGCTGTAGTTACTTTACTGGTTGAACAAAATTGAACCAGCGGATCTGCTTTGCGTAATTGTGGCTCGACATCGCGCCACATCACTCCAGTTAGAGACTGCAGATGGGACGGTGATCTGCTGCCTCAAGAAGGCTGTACAGAGACTCACCAGTGTGGAAAAAAGGGCTGTGGTACTAAGGCCCAGCAGAGAAACTATTCAATGATATTGACATGTTGAATGGAACCATAACCAGCGCCTTCAAGCGATTATAGCGGAAACAGCCCAAACTCACGACATGATGACATCTCTCGTCCCCCCAATGCTTCCTACATAGGCACTATTCCCTGTGTTGCCCGCAGCATCACCACGGTGCATTCAGGTGTTTAGGGATTAACCTACAAAATAATTCTGAGAAATTCAGATTTTCTTTTTTAAATGTGATCCGTAGAGGTTAATCTCCAAAATGCAAAACTACTCAGTTTCTGTGTGAGTGTATGAAGCAAGCAAGCAGAGTTTATTTATATAGCACCTTTCACAGTGCTTCAAAGTCCAAAAGAATAAAAGAATACAAAATAAAACAAAGATATACAAAAGGCACAGACACAAGACACAAATTAAAATGTAAAATACCACATGCTACCTTAAAGCCTGTCTAAATGAGTACACAGAGATCAAGAACACGATGATTAAAGGTGGAATTGGCTGCGATATAAGTTCACCAATTAGAAAATTACCCAGGGTACCAAATTGGTCAGGGCCGGTTCTGAGCCCATCCATCCCCTTTAAGATGAACATAAATGCCCAGCCATGTTCATCAATTTAATTTGGAATGAAATTCCAAAACCACTATGGTGAAATGTTTGGCCAAGCAGTGTGTTTGGTCTTGTATTAAGCCATGGACATTATAATATGTTTTCTAAAATAAGAAACTATATATAGAGCAAATAAAAAATCCAATGTTTATAAAATAAAGCAGTCGTGATGAGTGATTTGCAACATTTCCCACATGGTTTAACACATGTAGATATATTAAGATATATCTGCCCCTGTACAAACGGTATCTGAAAATCTCTGGTTGACAAATTAATATTGTCTCATTGTGAAGATCAGTGGCGGGCCGTGCATTTTATACCTGGGCCTTCACTGCTGTACTGCAGCTGAACACACGTATTCGTATTAAACCATTCGGTACGAGGCTTACGAACCGAACAATGTGTTTGAATAATACTAGTGCATTTGTAAAATGCAGAAGCTTAAATTGTAGGAAATATAATGTTTTCTGCGCTCAGTAGGAGACAACGGTCTGTGTGACCTCTGAACTCAGAACAAAAAAAACCACAACAAAAAACAGCTGGGGCACCGCAAGTGTTCTGTGAGGCTACGCTAACTAGCTTAACGGGAAAACAACAGCAGCAACACCCATTCTGCTACACACTCAAGGGCCATTCAGATATTAGATGTAAAAAAACAAACACAGTTGACTTACCAAATGCTGTTCACTTCAAGACAAACTCCATCCTCCTTTCTTTGTTGACAAAGAGTTTAATCCCACGGTTAAATCCCAACTCACAAATCCGTTTCTCCTTCTTCAGCCATTGAGTGTTAAAACAACAAAGCTAGGTAAAAAAAATGATAATCTACACCAAGCAAAATGCAAACATTTTCATAATTTCTTCCATATCTTTCAATTTGAACTCTTACTACTCCGACTAAGCTTTGCCAGCTTCCTTAAGTTTCCTTTCACAATAGTCACGTGCTCGCCCACTGACCAATCACAGCGCACGCTGCACCTCACTGCAGAGCTGCTCCTGAAAACTGAGCTGCACGTAATGCTTACTTACTTGTAGGCCAGCTAGCAGCTCTGGCACGTCAAAGAATACGCCCAACATGTCAAACTAAAGATCTGATTGGTTGAAGACTATAACAATCAACAATATCGTCAACATTCACTTAAACTGCAAAGATTCACTTGTGAGTCTGCAGGCCTCGGGCCTCTCTTCTACCTAGAGACACAGAGGTGAAATCTGATTGGATAAAAGCTCTATTTAAAACAAGCTGCACTGGAAGCAGAGCAACTGAGGAACACAGTAAATATTTAAGTAGTGTATTTAAGAAAAATGATTAAATTATAAAATAGCTATAACTTTGTGATTCTGTTTAGGCCAGCAGAGAAGGCTTTGCAGGCTCTGACGGCCCACCACTGGTGAAGATGCACAGTTCTTGCCGCTAGTTGCCAGTTGATGCTGCTGTTGTCAACAGCCACAGCTGGATGAGGATGGGATCTCTATGCAAACAGGAGCGTCTGTAATGACTGCAGTGGCATGTTTGTGTAAATAAAAAGTGATTACATTGAGAGAGGGGAGGGAGTGTGAGCACCAGGCCTCTACCTAGGCCACCAATATTTGATTCCCTCTATTGTTCAGGAAGAAAATATTCATGAGTTTCACTTCACCTGCCTCCTCTCCCTCCTCTGATACTCTCTCACTCCTCAACTCCTCTGACACTTTTCCTCACTCTTCTCTCTCCTTGTGGCTTTACATCTTGGCCTGGCTCCAATCTCCTCTCCAGTAATTGCCTCATCCGAAAACTTTCTGGAGAGGAGTGGAGGAGCTTTGTGCGCTCTTTTGTGTACTGACGACACTGATTGTTCGCAAATGAGCTGGCAGCATATTCATTCAGCGGGAGGTGATAAGAACGTGCTGTCAGGGGCCAGAGAACAGGAAGAGATAGGTGGGAGGGAGGGAGGATGGGAGGAGAGAGGGAACGACACAGGGAAACTAACAATGCATTGGAGGGAAAGGGGGAAGGGGAAGAGGGGATGTGGTGGAGAGGAGTGTTTGAGCCAAAGAAGTGCTTACTTTCAGAAAGACTGAAATAATCAAGGAACATTCTCCCAGCAGCACCAATTAAACTCCTCCTAAGAAACCACCCTAGTCAGGAAAATGTCTGTATGTCAGTTAGCATTCTGTCCCTGCTTTTGCTTAATGCCATCAGGCTGATTTGGAGAAGATGACTGGAAACGCGACTTGATACCCTTGAAGTTGTTTTTCTTGGAAGAAGGTGTTTTAATTGACGCATTGAAAGCCACATTTGTGATGCTGAAGTGTAATGTATAAAACTCTCTCTCTGTATTCGGGCGAAGAAAATCTTTCTGACACAGCACAATCTGAAATCTCAGATTATATTTATTTCTTTTTTTCCATTAGCTGCAGCCTTGCATCACCTATTCTTCAAAACAGACGTACAAAGTAACAATGCCAGAATAAGGATAAGACTAAAATACACACAATAACATAAGATTACAGAAATAAACAGCAGGAGCTCATTTGGACCTTTTTTGACCTCAATTTCAGCCATTTACCTTGTTACATAATAATAGATCACAAAACACTGGGTCCCAAATGGACTGGAAAACAAGTCGAAAAACCAAGATGGATGCCAGATCTAACCAGGTTAGCCATTGTTAAGCAATAACAGTCGATTGCGACGCGGTTCGCTGTATTATGAGCATACAAACACCGTAGCAACATGTCCAGAAGTTGTACAGTACATGTTTTATGAATAAATGAGACACCAATGAGAAAGAAGTGCTAATGAACAGTACATTACCAGAGCTCGGCCAACACATCGCTCGCGACTGACGTCATCTGATGTCATCGTGAGACTATAGATCCAGCACCCATCGTACAATATCTTTCAACCACATCACTCTGGCTGCCACTCTCCTCTTATTTAGGCAGTATGTGGACTGTCCAAGCTGTCCTAACTGTCCTAACCAGGTCACTAGATTCATCCTCTTAAACGGGAGGAAAAGGGCCTTCAGGGACATGGACCGGCAGGAGGTCAAACAGGTTCAAAAGAACTTAAGGTGAGGATTCAGCAGGGCAAGAACAGCTACAGGAGGAAGTTGAAACAAAAACTCCAGTAGAACAAGATGATGGAAGGATGTGTGGAGTGGCGAGAGGAGTATTGTTAGGGCAACAGAACTTCTGTTCGGAGAGAGAATCTGCCCCTCCCCCTTGCCATGTCCAAATCAGAACAGCTGGTTCAAGTCAAAATCAAAAGGATTTATTATCCCACAAACTCAAAAACAGTTACAAACCGAATCACACTATTAATAATCTAATGTTCCATGAAACAGAGACCAAACAAATCGCTCCACACAGACCGGCAAATCCAGTTAGCTGTCCAGAAGATACGAGAGCTCTGATTTGTTTCACGAAGTTACACTGTCCCATCGTCTCTCATGTGCCTCTGAACTAGGGCTGCACTATTATGGCCAAAATCATAATCACGATTATTTTGATCAATATTGAGATCACGATTATTCATTAATTTTAGGGACAACATCTTTTTATTGCACTTTCACGTTTAAATGAACAAGAACACTGCTTCCACTTCCATTGTTGTGCTACATTCTGGCTAATGTACACGTCTTTGCATCAGACTGGTCCTTATCACAGTGCATCCCGTAGAAGGAAAATATAAATAAAATAGTATCAACACTTTTTTTTTTGTACCCCTCTTTGGCCAAATGAAATGCGATTGTATCCGTTATTCTAGTGCGTCTTTGGGAGGTGGATACGCTGTCGCGCTATGCAGGGTCGCTGTTATGGTTTTCTGGGTTGACGTTGGACATGGACGGAGATTCAGTGAGGTAACGTTAGCTTTGGCCTTAATGCATTCGTCATACTGTGGTTTGTGGTGATTTTTCAGGTGGTTGAACAAGTTAGTTGTATTGCTATGCGGCGCAGACACAACTCTAACGCACTCTGTGCATATGATTTGTTCTTGGTTAACATCACTTGCCCTAAATCCCAAAAACTTCCAGACAACGGATGCTGATCCTTTTCGAGGGACTAGCTCCTCGCCTTCTGCTCCTGACATTTGATTTACCACGACACCCGTGACCGTCTGCTCTCTGTTCTGTTGTCTGTCTCTCTACTCTAATACCGAACTCGACTGCAGACAGAACTTGTTTTGAGGCTGCCGCTGCAGGGTGCGCGCATGACACCTCCCACCTTGTTCTCCCCCTGGTGGTTGGCTGACTGTTAGTTGAGGAAGCGCGTGATTTGATATGTAGCAGAGCCTTTTAAACGTCAATATCGCTGACGATCATGCTCATTTAATTGTGGCAGCCATAATCGTGATCACGATTAAAATTCGATTAATTGTGCAGCCCTACTCTGAACTGTCCCGTATCAGCTCAGTGATTGGCTGAAATCCGATAAGCTCCTCCTTGGCTTCATGACTCATTCTTCTGGACCGGCCCCTCTCCTTCCTTAAAGCAGCATACACCGATATCCTCGCTTGGCCATCCTGCACTCATTCACATGGTCGTAGCTGAAAAGCCTCACTCAAAATCCCTCACTCTCTTTCATGGTTCAAAACATTCAGTGACTATTCTTACAGTGTTCAAAGCTTCTACACGTATTCATATTGTAGACATATAATATCCCCTATAAGTAAATATATTGTGACATTTAATATATTGTGACATTTAATATCTTCTAGAAGGTGTGCTTTTAATCAAGAATGCTTTTAAACTTAAATTGCTCACCGTATCACACACGTTCAGCCCGGTAACGGGCGGGGGCAGGGATCATAGGCCGAGAATGAGGCATGGTGTGCTGAGGTGGCTCCAGCCTCAATTTCAGCTCTGCTCTGGATTACAAACTATTTCTGATCTGATCATTATGGGACAAATTGTGCAATAATGGGACATGCTTTCAATATTATGGATAATATCTTAAACATTCCCAATGAACCATATACACACTTACCTGCATACTATTGTATACTTTATGCTATATTTTGGCGTTATGTATATTTTGATATTCATTTGATATTTATATGCACTCTATATATTTTCACTCTTTCCTGCTTTATACTGCTGCAGAACAATTCCCCTCAGGATGAATAAAGTTATTTCCTATCCTATCTTGTAAACCACATATCTTTATAAGATTCAACAGAGTTTGTATTATGGTGACTTTGATATTTTGAAAAAAAGATCCCTGTCCACCACTTAAGTCTAATCTGAAATGTTTATGTTCCCACAGTGCGGCTCAAAGTGTAATCTCCATAAACAGATTCTGTATATGAATGCAACGAGAAAAGATTTTGGTATTGGCAGTTTTCTGGCTTTCGTTTGTAGTGCGTATAGAATTGGTCCCTGTGGTGAGCAATTTGAGGCAGAACACATTCGGCACATATTAGCCAACACATTGGCTGAAAGACAATCTCGGAACCCATTGGCGATCATCTGAAGATGATTTAGCTTGTTTTATCATAACATTTGTAAACTGACTACTCGTGAAAACAACCCGGTTGTAGACGTCGTCTCTCGACTTCAACTGCATTCTTGCATCTCAAGTTACAAATTGTACTGTAAACATTAGCCGGCACATGAAAGAGGAAGTCTTGGCTAAACCGGAACCCTAGAAATATTGGTTGCTGCACCCAGATGCTAAATCATCGCCAGGCCGATTGGTTCTGAGATTGCTCCTGGTGTGGCACCTACGTACTTCTCATGTCAGATCAGTCTATACATTATGATTGTCTTGTCTGATCATGCTATATTTGTGCACTAATGGACATTATATAGTAGACAACAGAATTCCTTTTCTCTAAAATGATGAAATTGGTGAGAAAATGTATCAGAAGCTTTGCTGTGAGAAGTGGGAGTGAGCATCTGTCATGCTCATGATAGTCATAATAATTTCAACAGAAAAATCCATCACTGATGCAGCCTGAGAGACAACTGAGAACACTCACAGCTGTTCGCCAGCTGTGACACTACTCCCTCTCATGCACCAGGCACAAAATATTGCATGAGCAAGGCTTGTATAATCCTGACATGCTATCATGGAAATTTAAGTAATGGGCAAAAAGCCGGCAAGAGGCAGTTTGTATGTATAGAGGTCACAAAGGTACTATAAAGTTAGATCCTGTAAACGTCCCCACTGCGGGACTAATAAAGGATTATCTTATCTTATCTTATCTTAAGAAAGAACAATGAGTGGGTTCGTGTAAGACCTGCAGCCACACTTGGGCGACTGTGGCTAAGTGGAGAACAGGTCGTCCTTCGATCAAAGGATTGGCGGTTCGATCCCCGGCTCTGCTAGTTGCATGTTGCTGTGTCCTTGAGCAAGAAACTGAACCCCAAAATTGCTCCCATAGCTGAGCCTACTGTGTGTTAGTCTTATAGGCAGGTGGCACCTTAGCCCCTGCCATCATTGTGTGAATGGGTGAATAATGACAAGTACTGTGAAAGCACTTTGAGTGGTTAGAAAGACTAGAAAAGCGCTATACAAGTACAGTCCGTTTACCATTTACACTAGGGGCTCATGAGCCTGTAATCTTTGTTACCAACTAGAAGAACTGTTGTATTGATGGAAAAAGGAGAGGCTGATTTGTTATTGCCAGTTCATATTTCTGCATTGAATCTAATGCGTAGGTACGCCATAGATGCTAAGTTTTCCCCGTAGATGCTAAGCCTTCTCCGTAGGTACGTAGTTTTCCCTGTAGAAGTGTAGCCTTCTCTGTAGCCCATAGATGTGTAGGGTACACTATAGAGTCATAGCGGACACTATAGATACGTAATGTACACCGTAGATGGGTAGTGTATGTCGTAGATGGTTGCCTACTCCATAGATGCATAGCGTACGCCGTACGCGTAGCGTAAATCAGCCTTCCCACTAATTGGCCCAAAAAGCCAAGACAGACCGCTGAAGCTCAATGAGCAACTTTTTCTGGAATGAATACATTGTGTGCATTTGCAATTATTGAGACTGATCTGACCCCATACATTTATACTGTATGTTTTAGTAATTTGTAAGGTGAAAACTGAGTGTGATTATTCACTGTTCAACAATAAGTCTGCTTCATCCTTGCTGTTAATGCTGACAGCACTGTACTCATGCCCCAGAGACTATTATACGCCATGAACTCTTGCACTGCCATGCAAGCATTCTGAAGTTAAATAGTTATTTATAACTGCTACATGAATTAGTTTGCAAATTTGATCGTGTATAGGTTTCTACACTGTTCTTAGGCCAGAACAGTTTTGGAACCTATTCAGAATGTTCACATCCTATAAAGGTTCTGTGGTTCTTTGAGGAGACGTTAGCAAAAACCACCTCAATCGAACATTGAAACGTTTTCGCAATTGTCACGGTTGGGCCTTGCTCGCTGTGTGTGTGTGTGTGTGTGTGTGTGTGTCCTAATCATGCTCATCATCTCCACCTGTGCTCAATCACCTGCCCCTGGTTTTTCCCTCTGCCAACCCCACTCATTCCTACTCACCTGCCGTTAATCCGCTCCTCACCCCTCACCTATTTATACTCTCCTGCCCTATCCCAGTTGCCGGATTATCCCTTCATGCATCCCCTAAGCCATGGACTCGTCTCCTCACCAGTGGTTATCTCTCGTGACCCTCGGACTCTCACGGTTTGTGTCTTAGCCTTTTTGTGACTTTGCCTTTTATTTCTAGTTTGGATTTTTCACGCTGCCTATTGGAGTTGTTTTTTGTTTCTGTTTTTGGTTGCTGAACACCCAGTAAAGAGCTTTTCATTCACCTCACACACGTCCTGTGTTTAAGTCTGCGCCTGAGTCTCTGCTCCACAGCCAAACCTATGGGGTCAGATCAGTCTCAATAATTGCAAATGCAAACAGAAAGATTCACAAATGCGCACAGAACAATTCACAAATATATTCGATTTACAAATGCACGCAGAACAATTCACAAATACATTCCAATGCACAAATAAATAAATTACAATTTATATAAATGTAAAAAAAAAATCACAAATATATTTCTGCATTTGTATGTATTTATTTGTGGATTGCTTCACATTTATTTGTGGATTTATGAGACTCATCTCACGTCGCTGGATTCACAAATGCGTTTTTTCAACATAGACCTATCTGTAGCCAATCAGATGTCAGCCTCATTTTCAACCAATCACATGAGGCTGACATCTGATTGGCTACAGATAGGTCTATGTTGACAAAAACGCATTTGTGAATCCAGCGATCCACAAACAAATACATACAAATGCAGAAATATATTTGTGATTTTTTTTTTTTTTTTTTTTTACATTTATATAAATCGTAATTTATTTCTTTGTGCGTTGGAATGTATTTGTGAATTGTTCTGCGTGCATTTGTGAATCTGTTTGCATTTGCAATTATTGAGACTGATCTGACCCCATAGAAAATGTTTAAACTGTTCCAACTCATTGCAATACATATTCTGCACTAGATGTTGAAGTTAAAAAGGAGAAGAATGAATAACTCCAGTGCCAGATGCATTAAACTGTGTACGCCAAAGGCAGAAATGTGCATACACATTATTTTTGATTCATAAAGCTGTGAGCACACACGGTCCTCTGTTAGAAATCTCATCGTGACATAAATGGATTCAAACATTGACTTAATCGGTTTTACATAAAAACACCTGCACCTCAAGTTATTAGATATGGCAACGAAAACAATGGAAAAATAGAATATGAAATCGATACACATTGGTTTACACCGGAGTCAACTGAAAGCCCACTGCGTCCCATTTAGGGGCTAAATGGTGCCCCTGTGCGCAAGTATCTGACAAAGCTGGTGGGTGAGAACAGATTGAGAATACAAAAAAAATATTAATCATTTTTTTTTGTTGTTGTTCTGAACACCATGGGCTCTATTTAAATGGTGCAAGTGCAAAGTGGAAGGACTATTCAATAGTACCGAGTGAGTTCTATATTACCAAATAGAAAAGAGTCTGTCTTTGGAACATTTATTCTCTGTGCAGAGAAGGCTCTATCAGTCATACAGAGCACAATCAAATCTGTCGGAGGACAAGCCAGAGTCCAGTGTTTCTCCTCCTTATCAAGCCCCCCAGCTCAGGGAGAGGCAACATCAGATATTTACATTCTAACAATACATCAGCAGTTTCAAGCTGCCCATTGACACCTCCATTCACCCCCTACCTCTTCTGAGCTTTGTCACACAAATACATTATTTTATTACCCTTGCTTTCCCATGGGAATCTTCACATCTTGAGGTGTTATCTATGTGAGTCAAAAGGTCAACCCACCAAAAGGCTAACAATAGAAACAGGTAAATATCTCACAGTATTAGGAGAATTAGTAAAGTATGAATTCTCCATCACACCAATCACACCTGCTGTTGTGGCTCATGTATATGCAGCAGCGCATCTTCACCTCATACCCAGTTATAACCAGCCAGTCTTTCACTGTCTTCTTATGCAGCACTCCAGAAGCTGCAGATTAATCAAGATATGCCCTGCTACCTTGAGCTGGCTGCAGGGATTAACGAGTAAATGAACTGAACGAGAAGCCTTTCATACAGAATAAAGTACCTGCAGACAACCGATTCTGAAAGAGTTATCAATATTAATGAACAGATAAATGCAGGCTGACATTCCAGCTTTAATCACAGCAAACATATCGCTTTACGCCAATTGAAATGGTTGGAGAGTTTTTTTCAAAATTGTTTACTTACATCTGAAGCATTCATGCATTATTGCTCTTCTTGACAAAATCCCCAAATTGCAAGCTTTGCGCCAACAGACATGGTTCTGAAATGTCTGTCAGCGCAACATCTAAGACCCAATTATTAATTAATAGTGACATGCAGTCTAGTTACATAATACTATTTTGTCCAGTCCACTGAGTTTGATATGTGGTACATAGATGTCCAATACCTGTGCCTCACTGTACTCAGACATGACAATATCCCCTCCTCTTTGCAAACCAAGTCATCAGCAGTGTTACAGGCTGTATGTTTTCCTGCAGATGTGTCTGTGTTCATAACTGCGTGTGTCTTCCAGGCAGATTCAAAGGTGTATCTCAGTGCCAGCAGTAATCCATAGTGATTTACTGTAGCTGCCAGCGGTTGGATCACTCTGAGAGATAGACTCTGCATCTACCTCCCACCTCCCCTCTTTTAAAGCTGTCCGCAGAGAGACACAGAAAGCTAGACAGCGTCAGACAGAAAGACGTGACGCATTCACACTGAAGGCGAAGATGTGAAGTCTGATTGGATCATATCTGATAGTTTGGCAATGATGTGTAAAGGATCAGAGAGGTGTATTGAAGGAAGTCACAGATAAAAACATTCAGCCACTGGCCAAGAAGCCAGTTTTTATTTTTCTCTGTCACTTGGTGCAGACAGCACCAAATGCATAATTGGTAATTTCAGCTAATGATTTGGGATTTGAGTAGGTTCTCCGTATAAAATGCGTGAGCCGCTACTCTCCAAGCAGTTGTGCAGTGTTTCACCACACCCAGCAGTGATGTCACAGTGTACTGACACACCCTCGAACACATCTACATCTACACCAGCAAAAACAAGATTTTCAGCTGCAGTTCTTTTGAAGGTGCAACTGAACATCAGTGCAGCTGTTATCCTGGCATGTACTTTTAAAAATCTGTCATTGACATATAATGCAAAAACAAACACTTCTCACTCTGCACTTAATACATGCCAGCCTTCACCTCATGTAGAAACTGGTTTAGAATAAACCAATGCCAGGAGGTAGGTATTTTTTACATTTTGTGGGCATCAAACACTTAATTTCCTGCATTCTGATGGATTTACTCTGCATCAATTTATGGTGGATATATCTGTATTTATGTAAAGGAAAAAACTAAAATCAGGCCCAGGTGACAATTCGACTTATAAAACTATAACTGAATATAATGCAGTCAGGCATTCTGTATTGCTTTGAGATATTTGTTCTCCTGTAGATCAACTTCTTTCATTTAACGCTGTCTCAGCTGAGTCAACAAACATGTATGCATGTTTTACTCTTCCTCCCTTTTTGTGTCTTTTGTTTTGGAAAGTAACATCTTTATATGTGCATGTGGCACCAACACACCTTCATGAAACACTTTCCATCCATCCATCTATCCATCCATCCCTCCATCCAGCCGCTTATCTGGTGCCGGGTTACGGGGACTGCAAGCTTAGCAGGGCATTCCAGACGTCCCTCTCCCAAACAACATGTTCCAGCTCTTCCTGGGGAACCCTGACATGTTCAAACGAGATATATAACTTTTCCATCATGTTCCAGGTCTGTCCCGGGGCCAAATTATCAGTTGGACATGCCCAGAAAACCTCTAAAGGGAGGCGTCCTGATCAGCTGTCCGACCCACCTCAGCTGTCCCCTTTCAATGCCCTATTATAACATGACCTCAAAACTTTTTCTTGAAATATTATGACATTATTCTGGAATTTTTTGAACAGGTCTTCATGCCTCGCCCTAGTTGACATACTGGAATTCTGCATTTTGGGGTATCTTATTCTCTCGATAATATGTGGCTGTATTAGTGCTTTACTCCAATCAAAAGTTCTCTGCTACTTTTTATTTGGGGGGACAAATGTTAATGTCTCTGAGGTAATTGTATTACATAGTTTATGTGCATGTTATATGCATATTTTATAAATACTCCATCACAGCACACACACATTTCTTTATCCTCTCATTGACACTCTGCTCTTCCTTCCTCATTTTCTTGTCATCTACCACTTAAAATGACAGTATACAATTTCTGCTCACAGAACAGAATGAATGACATTGTTTTTCAAAAAGTCAAAAGTGCTTTTTCTCCACATGACTCTGATTGATGGGCTGAATTGTTCCCTCTTCACCCCCAAACTCCTCCTATTCAACCTACAAAGTCACTATTTTAATGTTGGATGCTGCTGATTCAAGGTGTAGATAAGGCCAATTTTCCTGTCATCGTTGGCCTTTCAGAGTGAGCCGGCTTTCAGCTGTAATTAGCACAGACAATCACTAATGTGACAGTTAGAAAGAATGAAATAAGCATTGGACATATCCATCTGGAAAGAGACAGGAAATAGATCTATATTTGCATGCTCTTTAGTTGGGTTATGTATGTTATGTGGTGGTGTCTTGAACCTCCACTGTAAAAATAAATTGAGGAGTCTTACAGCCTGAGGAAATAAGTCACTCTGTATTCTGGTGGTACAAAATAAGACACTTCTGTATCTCTTGCCAGATGGCAGCAGGGTGAACAGACTGTTGATGGGTGGGTATTGTCTTGCTGATGTGTCTTTCTCTCCGCAGGCACCTCACCTCACCGATATCACTGATGCTTAGTAGATTGGTTCAAGTGATGTTCTGGCCTGTTTGTCACCCACTGCCCTCCTGTCCTGGGCTGTGCACAAACCATGCCAGTATGTAATGTTTCCATTTTAAATGACACATGTAGAATAACATTTATTAATGAAATATCAACATTTTTTGTTTTGGCTGCTTTTTCTGATGAAAGTGCAACATGATTGGACAAACAGTGGTGCAGGTCAAATTTGCCTGTGAAACTTTCACCTGCTCGCTCACGAAAATTTAGATTTGCAAGTGGATTTTCTTTTTGACAGTAAGTGGGCGGACCCAGTCTCCATTGTATCTCTACATCTAATTAGTTACAATCCTCTTTGGATAGACCGGATATCACTCTGCGAGAGGGAATTTTGCTCTCAGAGTGACGCAAAAGCGCTCGTCAAAGTAAAATACGCGCGTGGCTGTTTGATTTGCGCACGTGGATTTCATTTGTGCTCTCGGATTTTGACAGTGATTTGCCTTCATGCTCTTTACTCACACACTGTCCCCCTAGACATCAGTCCCTCCAAATACTAAAACACACACGCATGCATGAACAGAAGACGGTCAGCAGTCACTTCAGCTGAGTCAGGGAAAAGAGGAAGGGTAGGGGGTGTTTGTTTGATGTACATCTTGTGTCCCCTGAGGGCTTCAGTTCGTGGGAACCGGTGCTGCTGGAGTCTTGTGGTACAATACCTTAGATAACCTCTCTGTCCCCTATCTGACAGAGGAGAACAGTTTCACTTTGTTCAGTATCGATGAACAATGTTCGGATGCTGAGATCCAATAAAAGTCTTCTCACTGAGTATTCATCGATTTGCATTTATTCAGCGTGTAGGTGGAACCAAGAAGAGAATGTCAACACACAGAGGAGTGATGGAGGGAAAAGCAGAGATAGATGATGTGTTTGGCTAACAGCTATAGTAGTACGCACACAGCTGTACCTCTCCGCAACTCACACCAAGCGCTACTTGTCACGTTACTCGTGGGAATTTGATCATTAGATCATTTGTGCTAATTTGCATCACCTGCGCTAGACACGTTGGAGAGGAGGTGGGGCTCCCTCCGTGGAGAGGTTTTATCAGTCGTGGCTGAAATAACCATTATTGCTGCTTTGTACATGTTGTAGAAGTCCCAGATATCCCGGGAACCTTAACGCTGTCTTGTTTGGGGTCATAACATCATGAGAAGGCAATCTGTGGATTTCATCGAGCTGTCTTCAATGTATGTAGCAAGCCCACACGTCGGCTGTTTACTACAGCTGTATGAACACAAAATAATTAATTTTGCTCTGATTTAATTGCGATAAACGGATAAGTGGGAAGCCGAGTAGCCAGCTGTGGGTTGTAGTCATTCAATAAAACATGACAGCACTAGTCGCTGTAGACACACCTGACGGAGACCTGCACTCTACTGACTGCACCTTTCTTCTGTATTTTGTGTTTTCGCGGAGCCCAGGAGGTGACAGTTGTCTCATGCACACTTTTGTAAGACGCAGGCATACTTTAGGAAGATGCATGAACGTTTTTCCTTGTATTTGAATTCTTATTTCCTTCATCATCAAATCATCAGTGTTAAGTAACGGTCATTCTAACCAGGACCAAAGGCATCTGCTAAATGACTGTAATGTAAATGTAATGTAATGAACCCTGTTATAATATAATATATATAATATCATTTGAGCTGAATTTCCCTTTACAGTGACACAAGGACTTGTGCCGGACTTAGGACTTCACACCAATCACGTCTTTCGCGCCGCCGGTGGCCGGATACCTTATCAACCAGGAAGCCGTTAAACTGTCTGCCATTTCTTTCCACCATCAACCATGAAAGGAATAAAGACAATTGCTGCTTTGTACTTGTTGTGGAAGTCCCTCCAACATCGGAATGCCAAACGCAGTCGTCTCTGGGTTCATAATAGCATCCGTAGGCGCACACAGCTCTGTGAATTTCACCGACTTCTGCAGGAACTACGTCTGGATGACTGCCGCTTGCAGCGCTACATGAGGCTAACCATTAGCCAGTTGGCTCGGATCGGTGCCAGGATTTCTCGGCTGGACACCAACTACAGGCGTTCCGTCTCAGCTGCGGAGTGCCTGTCCATCTGTCTCCGGTGAGTGGCAGTTTCATAAAATGAATTCATGAAAGCATGAAATGAATTCAGGCTTTGTCTGTCTGTCCACAGCAGGGCAAGCAAGCCACTTTAAAATAGCTTTCTGAATGGAGTACGGATATGGAACGGAATGGATACGAACTCTGACAATACTCAAAATAACGTAATCTTAATAAGGCATAGATACGGCAGCCATGCTTTTGATTATACACATATATACATACTATGTAACTTACTACCACAGTGCTGGCTTCATGAATTAATTTGTGAATTTGAAATTGTACATATTCTTTTTGTTGGGGTGGCAGTCCACCCAGGGAAGGAACCAGGCTCTTCAGTTCATCCTCTGATGGTGGGGGTGCTGCTGGAGCAGGGGAGTCACTTCTCAAGGCCTCATGAATACGCTCCTCTACGTCCCGCTGCCTCTCGATCCCGGTTGGCCTTTTTCGGGCCCTTCTCTTTCCTGTATGAAATGGAAACAACATATTTTGTGAAACTATTGCATCCCATCACTACAATAGCTTGTAAAGTCAATATTTGTCATCGTGAAGAACATACCATGAATGCATGAATTATATTCATACAAAAAAATGCACTCCAACTTTTGTGACGTACATACCCATGGGTGGTTTAGGAGCAGCAGGAGGAGGAGCAACAGCACCTCGAGGTTCTTCCTCACCGTCCTCTGATGACCGATCTGGTTCATGTAATGGGAAAAAATATATCTCAGTATCATGATGGTTTATAAACACTGTACGGCTTAGAAACACAGAGTTAGAAACAGATAGCTTTGTCTAAACATAGTTTTCCTTTAGCGGGCTATACATTCAGACCCAAGAAGGTGAGAAATGGGACTCCCTGTGGATTCTTCCTAATATGGGAATGTTTAGGTTCTCACGTGAATGCATCTGGCTTGAGATTTTGGAAGAATATTTATGTTGAGAATGCTTCCAACACGGACTCTGCTTGAAGAGCTGTGTTGAGTATTTCCCTCTTACAAGAGAATTAAATTGAACAAAGACAACTTTGAATCATTTGAAGACTTTTATTTTAATTTGCGAATAACTCTCTCTTCTTCCGATTAACGTAGACATTTTCTGCAACATTCATCTTTGAACATCAACAATAAAACAATATTATAACTCAAAAGTGCTGCTTTAATTAAATAGTAATTTGCCTGCAAATATAATCACATTTTTCTATTACTATGATAGTATAGTGATTTAAGATCCGTAGCCCAGGGTTATTTTTACTCATGAAACATTTTTTTAATAAGTATGAAAACCATACAGAACCAGGCTTTGCCAAATAAAAAAAAACACTTTCACTGCTTTGGCCTGGCGTTACTTTTTCATCCATATTAATCTTCTCTGTATGAGTTAGCTATGCTGTGGTCTTGTGTCTTCACTTCAACTAACCTCCCCTGTCAATCTCAGATGCTGCTGCTGCCTCTGACATCTCGTCCTGGTCTGGTCCTCCATCTGTGAAGTACTCTGCGGTACGGTCTTCCACGACCGTCCGCCCCATGTTACCGCTACTCTCCCTGGGAGTCACGAAGGGGTCGACGAAAGACAGGACCGCAGAGTACTTCCATTTTTTAGATGGCCCTGCTCCTGAGCCACTCCTTCTCTCTGTCTCCTCTCTCCTCTGTTTTAATAATGTGTCCCTCAGACTCTTCCACTTCCGTCGGCAAATCTCATCTGACAAGAAACGCATAACGTATTGTGAAAGCCGGTGGTTGGGCTAACTTTACATGCTAACATGGTTCATAGTAAAGTACAACCGATAGCTAGAATCAAGTAACAAAGACATATACTTACCAGGTAGTCCAACTTCCTCACTCACTTTCCTCCGACATCTTTTTTTGACCGGTGGCGGTACAGATAGAGGAAGTATCGTACAGCTCGGGGAGCCCACAAACCGCCACTATTAACTTATCCTCCATTGTTTCTGATTCAGCAACGGCAGGATGTCACTGATGACAGGGGGAGCAACTCAATGCTGATAGGCTATCGCGCTGGAGCGTCACGCGATTTTTTTGCCGAAGTTGAAAACTTTCAACTCACGCATTTGGGGCGTTTTGGCAAATTCGCGGCAATCGCGCCGAGCCATCGAGTCTCATCGCGTCTGTGCATAGACTTTGTATGTAATCTACTCGCGCGAATAAATTGCGCCGCGTTTGGTGTGAACACACCAAAAGTCTGCTCCCAGTAGACCACACAACACTAACACTATAAAAAAAATCGGTGCAATAATTGCACTGTGCAATAAAAAATACTCTGTATATATAATATTTTATTCATTTTTTTATTTTTTGTTATATTTAGTTATTGTGGATTTTTGTACTTTTTTACTTCGTTGAAATTCTTTACTGTTTATTACTTATTTATATTACTTGCTGCTTTTGTTTCTTTTTTACCATGTACCTTGTTTGCTCTGTCCACTTTGCTGCTGTGATCCTGTACATTTCCCCACTGCTGGACTAATAAAGGATTATCTTATCTTATCTTATTACATATGACCAGCATATATGAGTGTTTTCGTTGGTCATTTCACTGCTGCACGCTACTGTTGCATGTGCACCATACTTCCACTGGAGCTGGACTACTACGACATTTTACTATATACAAAGATATAAATAACTGTTAAAATCCTTGTTAACAACAAACAATAGAGATCAGTACTATGCTGTTGAAGAAGGATTCCGCAGGACTGCTAACTTGTAGTGTACTGTTCTCCCTATGTGTTTTACTTCCTAAGTGTTAACATAGATAAACAGCCAGCCAAACTCCTTTTCAAGAGCCAGGAATGCGAGCGTGCCTGCTCCTTTATTGATTCCGTACATATTAATCAGGTTGACAACGTTGAATCAGAGTGAAAAGACATTGCTTTCTGAGGAATTCAGGTGAAGGATTACTGTGGATTAAACATGGGATACCACACAGCTGCGACCATGTTCTCTGCAGTTTACAGCTCTCAACTTCCTACTTCCTGTTTCTCACTTCCTGCTTCATTACAGGTGTCAAAATAAAAGCGCCACATATTTATGCATGAAACAATGAAAACAGATTTAACAGTTAACTTATTCAGGGCAGAACACTCCCCGTCTGGCATTTACATATGCCACTTAAGCTTCAATTGTCCTTACTTGACTCCTGACTGTCCTTTGTCAGGAGCAGGACAACATCAGAGATGGGCCTTAAGAATGTCTTTACTTTGCCTTGTGACGTCGTCCTGACTTCGATTTTGCGGACCTTCCCATCACTGCTTGGGAGGGTTGAAGTGACCAGTCCCATTGGCCACTCATTGCGAGGTGATTGGCTCTGTTTCATTAGCACAATATCTCCAACCTGCAGGTTCCGTGATGCTGTGTGCCACTTGCGCCTCGGCTGAAGGGTGTGGAGATATTCATTTCTCCATCGGGTCCAAAACTCGTTGGCTAGTGCTTGTACTTGTCTCTACTGACACTTGAAGAGATCTTTTTCTTCGAAACTGCCGGCTGGAGCGGTCAGACCTGGTTTTTGAGTTAGAAGCATAGCAGGGGTCAGCAGTACTGGTGAAGATGGATCAGACGAGACAGGGACTAGTGGTCTCGCATTGATGATGGCCGAAACCTCTGCCATCAATGTACAAAGCACTTCATGAGTCAGGGAAGTACGCTTGGTTTGCAGCAACAGGTAGTCGAGAATCCTCCGGGTGACACCAATCATACGTTCCCACACGCCACCCATGTGAGATGCGTGTGGGGGATTGAACTCCCATGTGCAACCATTCTCTTGAAGGTACTTTAGCACATTGGTTTGACTTGGAACTTCTCGTCCCATGCCCAGTTCAAAACTGGCTCCAACGAAGTTTGTACCTCTATCTGACCTCAGTTGCTTCGCTGGCCCTCTTACAGCAAAAAACCTTCGCAGGGCATTGATGCAACTGGATGAGTCCATGGACTCTATCACTTCCACATGCACAGCTCTGGTACTCATGCATGTAAAAAGGATAGCCCACCGTTTGCTCTGAGCTGCACCACCTCTGGTGCGTCTGGTGACCACATTCCAGGGTCCAAAAACATCCAGTCCCACGTACGTGAATGGTGGGGATGAGTTTAGACGTTCTGGGGGAAGGTCTGCCATCTTTTGGACCTCAAGCTTTCCTCTTAGTTTGCGGCAGGTGACGCAGTGATGAAGGACTGAACTGATCAGCCTCTTGCCAGCAACAATCCATAGGCCAGCAGCCCTGACTGCCCCTTCTGTGAATTGTCGGCCCTGATGTGCCACTTTTGTATGGTAGTGACTCACCAGTAGTTTTGTGACATGACTTTGTTTTGGGAGTATGATTGGATTTCTCACCTCAGAATCGATCGGTGCATGTCTCAGACGTCCTCCAATCCGCAAGAGACCATCACACATGAAAGGATCGAGATCCAGGATTGCACTTGATCTTGAGACTGCTCTGTTCTCTTGTAGTGCAACATACTCCTCTGGATAAGCCTCCTTTTGGACAGACTTGAGTATAACCAGCTTTGCTTTTGCCAACTCTTCTTGAGTACGTGGTTTGTTGCACTGATGCCATTTTTTGTATGCGTCTGTCAAGTCCGACTTGTGTGAACGAGTTTGATGGATCAAGAAGGAAACTGCTCTCAGTAAAGAGTCCCAAGTGGAGAAGCGTTGGAACCTTTCTGTGGTAAGTTTACCTTCGCTTATGTGAGTAGCAAGGGTGGTCAGTTGAGGTCTCACATCTACATCTGTTTCAGGATCCACCATCTCAAAAGAGTCATCTGTATCAGGCGGAAGTGGTTTGTGAAGGAAGTCTGGTCCTGTAAACCACATTGTGTCGATGAGCTGTGATGCGAGCACAGACCTGGTGGCAAGATCAGCTGGATTTTGATCTGTTGGCACATGGTGCCACTGTTTAGGAGAAGTTGTCTGGCGTATACGGTGAACACGGTTGTTTGGAAGGCATGCTCTGGGTGACCTGAATGGCAGGGGAGCAACCCAGCTGTTTTGCTCATCTCTGTGAAACTCTTCCTGCATGGTTTTCAGGAATGTCTCATCTTCAAAAGACAAGGCAGGTTTGTTATCATTTTCTGTATTAATGAACACACCTGATCCAAGTTTGTCTTCAGCGGGTAGGCTCTGCTCCCCGCCGTAGCTTGGTTTTTCTTTGACGCGGATGTGATTCTGACATGGTGTCAGAAAAGATGGACGTCCATTCTGCAGGACATTAGTTTTGAAGACAGCTACCGTGGGCTTGTGGACACTTTCAATGCAAACTTCCCCTACTATCACCCACCCTAAATCCAAACGCTGGGCGAAGGGTGCGTTGTGGGGCCCGTTGATTTGTTGTCTGACCTTGTGAACACGAATAAGGTCTCTTCCCAATAACATGAGGATCTGTGCTTCAGAATCGAGCTGGGGAATGTGCGGCGCCACAGATTTCAAGTGAGCATGGAAAAGAGCAACCTCTGGTGTGGGGATTTCTGATCTGTTGCTCATGATCTCGTTACATTCAATAAGTGGCGGTAAGTCAAAACACAGTTCTCCGTTCATTGCCTCTACCTGGAAACCGACTGCTTTCCTTCCAACCATTTCAGTGGTACCAGCACAAGTTCTCATCAGGTACGGAGAAAGTCCACCTTGAATACCAAAAAGCTGGAAAAACTCAGATCTGGCCAGTGAACGATTGCTCTGGTCATCAATGATGGCATACATCTTGACTGAGTGCTCTCGTTGTCCTTGTGGAAAAACACGTACCAAACTTATCTTTGCGCAAGATCGTGAATGAAGACCTTCTCCGCAGACCTCGGTGCACTTTGACGTCACTTCTGGAGGGTCGCTGCTTCGCTGCTTGATGTCCGACTCTGCTGTCGGAGACATCACTGGTGAGAAAGTGGTTTCCGGATGCATAGCTGTGATGTGTCGGTTACTCTCACACTCATTGCATTTTAGCTCCACTGTGCATTCCCTGGCCATATGAGTTGTAGAGCAGCACCTGAAACATCGCCTGTGCTCCCTTAGTAACCTTTTGCGTTCTGCCAGTGGCTCCATTTTAAAGGCTCTACATTTTTCTAGGGGGTGAGACTTATTGTGAAGTGGGCAGTACTTGGCTGCATCGTAGCTGCCATTTTTAGTTGTATGAGCTCCATGCATTGAGCTTGACTCTGCTGTAGTGGACACGTCGGTCTTATGGACAGATATAGCAGCCTTCATTCCATCTTGCCTGGTTATCGGTCTTTCACTGTGGTAATGAGTGCGGCTGTTCTCTGTTAAAACAAAGCTTGGATCGTTTCTGGCCTTGGCTTGTCTGTGTACAAAGTCAGCAAAGAAAGAGAATGGTGGAAAGCAAACACTATGGCGTTCTTTGTAGCTTGAACCAGCAGAAAGCCACTTTTCTTGTAGATTGGGGGGCAACTTTTCTACAATTGGTTTAATGCCACGGGGTGTGTCAAGGTAACTAAGACCAGGTAAGTAACCATCCTCTTTGGCAGAAAGGAGCTCCATGAGTAAGTCGCTAAGTTCTCTTAGTTTGATATTTTCCTTCGATGTGAGACGAGGAAAGCTGTCTAGCCGCTTAAATAGTGCGTTCTCGATCACTTCAGGGGTTGCATAGCACTCTTGAAGTCTTGTCCAAGACAACTGAAGTGCGGCTTGTGGGTTGGTAACGTAAACAGCTCGAAGTCTCTTAATATGTTCAGAAGATTCTTTTCCAAGCCATTTTACCAACAGATCTAACTCTTCACTGGCTGTTAGCTCTAAGCCTTGAGTTGCATTGAAAAAGGAAGACTGCCATGCTCTGAAGCTCTCGGGGCGATCATCGAATTTACTGAGCCCTGTGGTTACTAACTCTCTGCGGGCCAGATATTTGGCAAAGTCTATCATGTTGGCAGCTGGAGTAATAACAGAGTTGTGCGTGTTGTTCTTAGGAAAATGGGCTGGATGACTCACGTGCTTGAATGAAGAGGAGTCCTGCCCCTGATTGATCACGTTGCAGGAGAGAGGGTGTGAGATGGGATGCTCTGGCAGGTGTCTCTGGTGTCCTGATGCTGACAAGTACTTAGTCCGCTGAGTGCGCCTTGGCATTGTGGGCGAGACGTTATGGTTGTATGCAGGATTTAATTCAGCCGCTTCCTGTTTCACTGATGGCGATGGCACTTTGATGTGGAAAGGAAGCGATGTATCAGGAGGAGATGTGGTAGAGTCGAAGTCCTCCTGAGCCTGATGTTGCAGATACGCCTCGGTTTGCTGTCGGATTGTCTCTGGTGAGATGCTGCTCCTAGCACTTTGCACATCCTCACATGCTCTACCTGCAGCAGCCTCTAAAACGTCTGCCTCTGCATTTGCAACAGCAGCTGCTTTTTCAAGTTCCAGTGCTTCCAGTTCCAAATCGAATGTGGCTCTTTGTTTTTTCAGTTCCAGCTCCTTTTGTGCAAATGCGACTCTGGTGCGTGCAGCTTCAGCTGTGGCTCTCGCTCTAGCAGCAGCGCTCGCCATTGAACTCTTAGAAGAAGATCTTGACACTGATGACCGTCTGTCATCCTTTTCTGAAGACTGGTCTTCCATAATTGATGCTAACGAATCCCTCTGATAGTCTGTCTTTTCACTGTACTGTTCTCCCTATGTGTTTTACTTCCTAAGTGTTAACATAGATAAACAGCCAGCCAAACTCCTTTTCAAGAGCCAGGAATGCGAGCGTGCCTGCTCCTTTATTGATTCCGTACATATTAATCAGGTTGACAACGTTGAATCAGAGTGAAAAGACATTGCTTTCTGAGGAATTCAGGTGAAGGATTACTGTGGATTAAACATGGGATACCACACAGCTGCGACCATGTTCTCTGCAGTTTACAGCTCTCAACTTCCTACTTCCTGTTTCTCACTTCCTGCTTCATTACAGGTGTCAAAATAAAAGCGCCACATATTTATGCATGAAACAATGAAAACAGATTTAACAGTTAACTTATTCAGGGCAGAACATGTAGGAAAAGGAAAGTGGATTTGAAAATTAACTTTGTTAAAAATGAATGTATCATCATTGAGAACATTTTTGAGCTTCTTTTATCGTCCAGCCCTAGAACGGGGCCCTAAGGGACTTCAGGCTGCCCCTGTAGGTGCAAAAGTCTTTCTACACCTGCATCATGGAGAGAGTGCTGACAGGCAGCATCACTTTACAGCATTTCATACCTGGGTCTTCACTGCTGTCCTGCAGCTGAAACACAGCTACGGTTATTATTTGTTTCGTGTAAAAATGAAGCTCAACACCTATAAATACACTAACTGCAGAGAATACGCCGAGAGTGCGTCTCCTCTCTTCTCTGACTGCAGCTGGGACTGCTGTGAGAGTACCCGCCTGGGAGTGCTTTGGGGCGGCACGTGCTGCCCGTTCACGACAGTGCAGAACGTATGAGCTTTCACGTCAGAGTCAGAACACCAGAAAAGTCTCCAATAACACCAGAACAAGTCGCTAGATTTGTCGCTAGTAGCTTTTGACAAAAAAAGTCGTCAAGAGGGTTTGGAAAGTCGCCAGATTTAGCGAGAAATTCGCCAATTTGGCAACACTGGCACCGGCTAAATATGTCCCCAGAGCAACGTTGGACGTAACAATAGTTCCTATTACATATTAAACCAAACAAATCCATCTTCATAAAAACAAGTTGTACTTAATATAATATATAATATAATATATAAACAAGCACATTAAAGCTACTGCAGATGTAAAAACTAAATCATTTAACTTACCAGAGCTGCTGTTCACTATTTAAAGACAAAGTCCTCTTTTCTTTGTTAATAAAGAGTTTAATCTCACGGTTGTTCAGTACATCCGTGCGTTTTAGTTCCAGTAAGAAGTCCTTCTCGATTCATGGACGCCAGTGAAGACAGTCGAGCCTCCACAGTTGTATTTCTTGAATACGTTTTAATGTGTTTGAGGCTGAACATGTCCGCTTCACAGAGGCAGCAGATATTGGGATTGTCACCGCCCAACATGTCACGCTAGCCCACTGACCAATCACGTACTTGTAGGCCAGCTAGCAGCTCTGGCACGTCAAAGAATACGCCCAACATGTCAAACTAAAGATCTGATTGGTTGAACACTATAACAATCAACAATATCGTCCCCATTCACTTAATCTGCACATGGATTCACTGGTGAGTCTGCAGCCCTCGGGCCTCTCTTCTACCTAGAGACTCAGAGGTGAAATCTGATTGGATAAAAGCTCTACTTAAAACAAGCTGCACTGGAAGCAGAGCTACTGAGGAAGACAGGAGCTGTGCAATGAGAAAATAAGATAATGGAAACAATTACAATACATGTAGTGTATTTATGAAAAATTATTAAATGATAAAATAGCTATAACTTTGATTCTGTCTAGGCCAGCAGAGAAGGCCTTCTGACGGCCCACCACTGCATATAATATATATGTATATACATTTATATATATTTTTTTTTTAGTGCTCTGGAGTCTGCAGGTCAGCTGTAAGTGAGAGTGTGAAGAATAGGAATAAATGGCTGAGTGTACAGGTTCAGGTGGAAAAAGTACTATTCAATCTGTTTATAAAATAGAAGGAAGGGTAAGAATTTAACCTATGTGGTAAGATTCATAATATGAAATAAAATCTCTTTATTATGGTTTTAGGTGTTTCATTTTATCCTTCAAACCTGTCTTGCGATGTGGTTCTAAAACAAGGTAAATGGCTAAATGGCTATAAATGAAATCTCTGTGCGAATGCTTTTTTTTAACTCACAATGGCGACAGACAGCCTCAGATGATGGAGAGGGGAACTGTGCATGCACTGCACTGTATGAACTGTATTTGAAAATTGTCTGTGTGAGTAAAAGAAAACCTTTTCAATATATCAATAAACTAATGTTAACATACATACAGTGGTGAAATATGTACTAAGTAGTAATACTACAGCGTAAAATACTGTAAAAAATGTGTGTAAAAAATCACAAAATGCACCATTCACTACTTCCCACAATGCAGTGAATAACGCAAAAGCATAGCTAAAATAAAATGATTGAATATTGGTGAAACAGCTTGTGGAAGATCTTGGAAAACAAAAGTATTAAATATTTAACTTGTATTAAGTTATATTGTAAGTGACATTCCAAAATTGCAGTCAGGTCTTAGTACAAAACAGTATATATATTTTTACAGCTGCATGTATTGTGGAATTGAGACAGCAATTGAGTTTTTAGTCGCACACTTGTTTTGCCTGTCTACTGAAGAACTAATGCAACCTGTTTTAATTTGGGGATGCATGAATCTGCACTTCGTCAACACATTCACTATATAACATGGCCAAGCTCGAACTTCAGGACAATCGGTCCAACCAGCAGCTACTTGCCAGGAAGAATACAAAATATAGTTGCCTGATACTTTGTACTTCTACTCCATTACATCTCAGTGGCAAATATTGTAGTTTTTACTGACCGTCTCAGTTACTTTGGAGATTTAGATAAGCAATGCAAAGATATAAACAATTAATATATTATAATGCTATAATGATGCAGACCAAAGAAAAACGGATGTGTTCTCTCTTATAAGGCTACTTCTTTGCATTCTGACACAATGCTACATTTTAAGAGTGATGCCACAAAGCATCACACTTAAGTGTGGGGTAAAATATGCAACTTGGCAATGCTATGCACAGATGTGACCTGGGTCAGTCTGAACAATAAAATAATGGGTCTCCTTGGTCTATTGAATTGTCATAAATATTCATAGGCTGGTGAGTATACAGGTCAACATGGGCTGCGCTCAGTTTCTGTCTTGTCAATCGTCAAAGCAAAACATGCACATGATCATAAATATGCATCAATATATAAATATTCATTAGTGTCTTCTAATATCATGGACTTGAGACGCATGCAGTCACAGGCAGTCACCCACCCCCCGAACACAACTACAAAGATTTCCAAAGCTTGAAATTGACTCGTCTCCTCGTGAGCTCAGTTTGTTGCAGTGGATGTATACCGTCTGATAGCACATATTAACATTTAAAGCATGCAGTGGCAGCTTTTTATACAGTCACATTAACAGTTGTGAAATGGCAGCTCTTCTTCTGCAAACTTCAAACTTAATGTTGTCTAAAACACTAAGCAGTTTTTTGTAAGAATAATTTATATTCTGCAGAGACATTATAAAACAAGTTGTTAATGTTTTGCGTTGCAGTTTTCAAAACAAGCCATCGCAAATCAAGTGAAACTCTTATATGTAAACATGTCAGTGATATGGTCAAAATAGCTGATTGGCCCTTTATTTACCTTGTCTTTGTTCATCTGTCTGTACAGAGCTGTTTTGTGGAGGTATTTTTTCTACAGTGAGTAAATCAGATCCTCCAATCAACTCACTGAGACACACATCACACATGCTTGATTACTTTTGGATCAATCTGTAGCTGGAGGTCTCTTGACATATTCAAATGAGAACATTCAAATTTATACGTATGTTTTAGCATGAAAATACTATTTTCCCTTGCCTAGCCCCTACAAATAAGTTTTTCCACATGACCTGACGTAAGTTTCTGCATGATCACGTTGCTACATATGTATACATATATCCTCATCCATAGTCAGTGGATTACCTACAGTAACTTAGATAGCAATCTCCACGTCCCCAGTTTTTTTCTCCGAAAAGTCACATGATACAGATTTTTTGGTGGGCCTTAGGTTTGGGTTGCTAAAATATGTTTTCCTGCTGCTGCAGTCCACGGTCACTCTACATTTCCATCAGACAGCCCTTTCCGAAGGGGAACTGAAGCTGAACAATACGTTTGAATAATACTAGTGCATTTGGAAAATGCAGAAACTTAAATTGTAGGAAATATAATGTTTTCGGTGAACTTCGCTCACGTAGGAGACAACGGACTGTGACCTCTCAACCCGGAACAAAAAAAACCACAACAAAAAACAGCTGAGGCCCCGCAATTCTGAGAGGCTAGGCTAAACTAGCTTCACAAACAATAACCCCGCGCATGACGGTATGCTTCGTTATTAACGGACAATGCATACAGTCCAAATCTATATAATTAACACAATGACAAACTCACAAGAACCAATCACATATATTCATATGACAACAGAGCAACAAATCAATCCAGCAACACAGCGGAACACGCATTCTGCTACACACTTGAGGGCCATTCAGATATTAGATGTAAAAAAACAAATGCAGTTGACTTACCAAATGCTGATCACTTAAAGACAAACTCCATCCTCCTTTCTTTGTTGATAGAGTTTAATCCCACGGTTAAATCCCAAATCACAAATCTGTTTCTCCTCCTTCAGCCATTGAGTGTTAAAAAAACAAAGCTAGGTAAAACAATAAAAATAATCTACACCAAGAAAAATGCAAAACATTTCTTCCATATCTGTCAATTTGAACTCTTACTACTCCGACTAAGCCTCTGATGGTTATTTTAAGTTTCCTTTCACAATAGTCACGTGCTCGCCCACTGACCAATCACAGCACACACTGCACCTCACTGCAGAGCTGCTCCTGGAAACTGAGCTGCACGTAATGCTGACATACTTGTAGGCCAGCTAGCAGCTCTGGCACGTCAAAGAACACGCCCAACATGTCAAACTAAAGATCTGATTGGTTGAACACTATGACAATCAACAATATCGTCAACATTCACTTAAACTGCACATGGATTCACATGTGAGTCTGCAGACCTCGGGCCTCTCTTCTTACCTAGAGACACAGAGGTGAAATCTGATTGGATAAAAGCTCTACTTAAAACAAGCTGCACTGGAAGCAGAGCAACTGAGGAACACAGTAGCTGTGCAATGAGAAAATAAGATAATGGGGAAATATTTTAATTAAATTATAATACATGTAGTATATTTAGGAAAAAATATTCAATTATAAAGTAGCTGTAACTTTGTGATTCTGTTTAGGCCTGCAAAGAAGGCTTTGCAGGCCCTGACGGCCTGCCACTGATGTAATTAACTCGCGCGAATACTTTGCGCTGCGTATAGTTAGGGCTGGATCAGGTTTATAGTTAGGGCTGGATCAGGTTTATAGTTAGGGCTGGTTCAGGTTTATAGTTAGGGCTGGTTCAGGTTTATAGTTAGGGCTGGCTCAGGTTTATAGTTAGGGCTGGCTCAGGTTTGCCTTGGACCAGCCCCTAGATAAGCTGCTATAGGCCTAGACTACTGGGGGACTTCCTAGGATACACTGAGCTCCTCTCTCCTCTTCTCTCTCCTTCTGTATCAATTCATATCCCATTAATGCACATTACTAACTTTGCTTCTTTCCCGGAGTCTTTGTGCTTTCTCGCCTCACAGTTTCCATGGATCGTGGTTATATCTGGACCCTGCTCCAGCCTCCTGTTATTACTAGCAGTCGTAACTTTTCCATCATTATTCTGCTTACTACTCTCATTATATGATTATATGAAGAATTTCTGTCATATGCATTGAATGTGTTGTAACTCCGTTATGTTGTTCGTTCTGTACACATGACATCTATCACACTTCTATCCACCCTGATGGAGGATCCTCCTCTGTTACTCTCTAAGGTTTCTTCCTTTTTTTCTCCCTTTGTAAGGGTCAGCGGATGTCACATGTGTATAGATTGTAAAGCCCTCTGAGACAAATGTGGGATTTTGGGCTGTACAAAATAAATTGAATTGAAATAATGCAACACTAATTTGAAATGTCTTCAAATTTGAAATGTCTCCCTTTTGCTTTCGGAAAATACAGCACAAGTGATTCAGAGAGCAGATATGTATGCTGTAGCAGACACAATAAATGCAATTTAATTTAATTTGGAATTTTAAGACATGGGACGTATATTCATGAGTTTTGCTGTACAGTAAAGTTTAGGCCTGAACAGCACCGAGCTCTTCCACTACAGGCTGTAAACTAGCAGAGAGTAATTCAGTTTGGACAGGAGGCACCAGGTTATGAATTGGCTATTTGTGGGCCAAAATAAATCCCCCATTTCTCTCTCTCATTCTTTCGCTCTCTTCTTTTTCCTCTACAGTCAGCCTCCCCCTTTTCTCACACAGCTTTAACTCCTCACTGCCTTCCCTCCATCCCTCTACAGCGTTCCCCCACCTCTCCCCTTGCTTTCTTCATCCGTCACGGATGTAATTACCTGCCGGGTTTGGCTTCAGCACCTTCCTCCTTCATTTCAGAGGGCTGGAGTATAAAGGAAGGGAGGAGGAAGAAGAGAGAAATCTGAAAATGAATTAATGATGGCGAGGTGAAATGAGACAAAGCACACTCACAGGCTCACTTATGTGCGTAATGAGTGACACCTGTCAGGCTGACAGTCATATCTGTCGGCTGTTATGATCACACAGACCAATGCACAGAGTCATGGGGGTTGTGGGGGAGGGATTGATGCCCTGCATACATATTTCCACATTCTCCCTCTCCTGAGTGCACAGCTCAGCCCAGTCCACTTGAATAAACATCGTGGGTGGTTTGGGAGGTGGCGAATTAAAATTAACTCACCTTGACAGCTTCTGCCCAGCACATAAAGCCACACTTTCAATAAATGCTTCATGTTAAAGGTCTCATATAGTAAAAAGAGATTTTTTTTTAAATAATTAAGCAGGTCTAAAAGCTACATTAATACTGTGAAATTATTGAAAAACTCAATCCATGGAATAATACCCACAGCCTGTATTCAGTAAGTGTGCCTTTAAATGAGCCCTCAGGATTTCTGAACAGTTGTAATGTCACATTCATGCAGTGGTGTATGGGGTCAGATCAGTCTCAATAATTGCAAATGCACACAGAAAGACTCACAAATGCAAACAGAAAGATTCACAAATGCGCACAGAACAATCCACAAATATATTCGATTTACAAATGCACACAGAAGGATTTACAAATATGTGGATTCATTTTCCCTCTCGGTGTTGTCAGTCGAATAAATCCGTCAGTAACAAGAACTATGGAGTCGTGTATTTCCTGGAGGGAGTGATCGTAGCGTTACTACTATGTTCATGTGTCTATGGTGTGTATTGTTCCCTCTGATGTGAATAATATTTGAATGGCCCGTGCTCTTCAGTGTGCGGTGAAATACGCGTTTTAGCTCCGCAGTTTTTTTAATGCATTGTCCGTTAATGACATTCATGTAACGTTAGCTGCACTCTGCAGTTAGTGTATTTATAGTTGTTGAGCTTCATTTTTACACGAAACAAATAACCATAGCTGTGCCGTCATAATGAGGTTAGGTGGTTCAACTGCAGGACAGCAGTGAAGGCCCAGGTATGAAATGCACGGCCTGCCACTACACTTACAATATAGCAATACAATATGTAGACCAGGGGTATTCAATTCAAATTCAACGAGGTCCAGTTAGAGAGAATTTCCTCATACGAAGGTCTGGAACATCACAATAATGTCTAACTTGCGTTGATGATGATTGATTGATGATTTGGTGCCTTATGTGTTGAAGTAGCCAACAGTTGTATTAACGTCTGTATGTCGTCAACAACTGACTGTCAAATCAAATAAATAAAGTTCAATCTCAACAATATTTACTGTCAGATTTTAAACTGAACTGGATGAATTATAAATAATCCATCTATTTATAAATAAACGTTCTCATTTCAAGTTGAATAAGAGATGCATTTAAGAACAAATGAAATAACAGAAAGCTTTTGAAAAACTTTAATTTTACCAGAATTCACATATTCGATGGGCTGAGCAGCATCACATGAGCTGGTTTACAACACATGTGATTGGTTGGTGTGCTTCCTGGACCGCTGAACGAGCGCCGTAAAGGCTAGAAAAGCTGTGCCGGTTGAAATAGAAGTGCTCCGTCAAAATCTCCGTTAATCAGGCAGCCCTTTTCCAAAGGTTACGTGGTCAAAATGGCAGTTGGAAGGATCATCTTCCTGAACACTAATGCACATGTGCAGTGGGCCACACAACTCGAAAGCTGGAAAAGCAGCAGTGATGTTTTGCAATGTGAGTGAAGTAGATGTCTCTGCTAATTATAGAGTCAGCAAGGGCACATGAAGATAAATGAAAATCACCTCATGGACATGTGGTTGAATCTATATGAACTATTGTATTTAATATTCCCATGAGTTGTACTTCTGCTACTTTGTTAGTCCGCTCAGCCCACACACAGATGACAGTGTAATCAGATGTACGATCCAACAATGCAATAAACCTTCCCAACAGAGAGATTCATATTTAAAAAATACACCACAATTTAGAGAATTAGGACAACTGGTGAACCTAGTAATGACAACCTCCATTCCTCCCTCCCACACTCATATATATACATGGCTGTATAAAGTGTTATGTACATCGCCTACACAAACTAAATTACCATCTCTGCAGACTACACTGTATCTGAAGGTGAGGGATGCATTATGTTGGTATTGGAAACTTCCTTTACGCATAAATGGCAATGCACCACAGCAATAATCTGAATTCATTTTACCCATATTTCTTTATTTTGATGATGCAATGTCTCAGAATGACTTCCCAACATCATGTCACGGCACATGTACTGGCATGTTATTTAAGATGGGGGACTTCATTACTACTAAGCATTACCAGGTACATTAATCCCCCTATGTTGCTCTCTGGACTGCGTGGTTGGACCAGATTGGTCAGGTCCACTGTGGTCCTCCCTTTGTTTCAACAGCCGTGCACGGAGCTCGACATTGGATTCAGCTCATTGAAGTTCACAAACACAAAACCAAAACACTTCAATGATGAGGGCCGAGACACTCAGTCAGTTGGAGTTTGGGGGTGCTGAGAGAAAGTCAATTTATATAAAGAAGTCATACCTGCATTAATGGTTTTTGCATTAATTAATATGGCCAGGGTGATTTAAATACATATTGTAATATTTAGCATTTTACACCAGCAACTGTATCTCAAGGTAACCACAGCAATTACACTACAAAAGTTCCAAAAACTGCAGTTACTTGAGTGGCCACTTGAGGCTGGCTCCAAAACCGAGTTAATCCCCACAAACCCACATGTCAAAATACCCAACTTCACAGCAGAAATGAACATGTTCTCGGACGATTGGTTGGATCTCCGTCATGTCAGAAAGTCGACTCTCTTAATGTTTGAGCAGTACCTCGATCCGATTTCCCACAAGTGATGCTGTCCTTCTCTTTTGTCAACACTGTAGAGGATGTTATTGTCTTGTTTGACTAAACTTTATTAGAATTGTCAAAGGACAAAATGGCAGTAGCTATAATGTGAGCATGCACTTCGTGGCCGATCAACTGATCAGTATAGTGAGAGCATCAAAGTCACAGGGTCTGGCTGTGTGGAGCGTGTGTTGTGAGTTAACAAAACATACATGAGCAATACAAATGCATGCTGTCGGCCCAGCTTAAAGTGCATGAACACCTTGTTTTTAAATACCTGACTTTCATTTATAACCTTCGCCTATCACCATTCAATACATCATCTGTTAAAACAAGTGTTTGATGACACATTTTTCTATCTTCCCATCCTCATGAGGACATACAGACACAGATGGTACATGTCCCAGTGACCTTTTGCATAGTGTCTGCATTGTTGAAACAGGCCCCAGCTATCAACACACACCACAGGGCTTGTTTATCAGGCAAGCTATACACAAATCAGCTCAGATATTCCCTGGTAGGGAGCTGTGGCCTTACTTGGCCCACGTTCTGGATTTGGGAATTGAAATTTTTAAGTGCTATCTTTTTTGCCTGTTTGAATCATGTTGATTGTTATTATGTCCTACTATGTTGTACTGTAGCCTGCAGACAAAGTGAATAATCTCAAAAGTTCAGTTATGAACGACATGGATCAACGATCTGTGACTGTAGTGATGGAACATGATTGAGAGTCTGCAATGGTGTTTTTTTGGATAGTTGCTGAGATGCTCTAGCCGCTTCAAGCATGATGTTCATTGTAAATTATGGTCCATTTAGAGTCACATAGACCATAAAGCAGGGTATGCTTTAGGGCGGGGCTACAGTGATTGACAGGTCTCTACCACGGTGTTGTCCGATCTGGGAGTTGTCCCTGTTTTCTTCTTACAACATTAATAACTTTCACAGTGTAACATTTTGGTTGCCCAAAAATGCCTTCATCTTCTGCATTAGGTTGTCTTTAGCTCCACCCTGTTGTGTCACTTCTGGTTGCAAAAAGCCAAGATGGCGACAGACAAAATGCCAAACTTAAGACTTAAAAACTGTTCCCACAAAACAATGGGTGTGATAGTGACTAAGTCTGCTTCGTAAATACAGTCTATGTCAGATCTATTTTACGTATTTTTATATACGACATATGACTTATGTGAAAACCTACTTGGCAACCTGTTTCTGATTCAGACTATGAAGAAAGGGGAAAGCAGGAGACGAGGGAGGAGAGGAATAAAGAGAAAGACAGAGGGGAAGGGAGTTAAAGATGAAGGTGAATTGGAGAGGAGAATAAAGCGAGAGTCGGGGTGGTATGGGGACCAGTGTCTGAAAATAGACCCAACTAGATGAAATAAAAAAGCACCACCATCACTACTGCAGCGGAGCGGCACAGTCCGCAAATTCCCTCATAGATATTTTATGGAGCGTAAAACAACCTCACAGGTTCTGGTCAGAACTGTGATGTAAAAAATGGAAAAGAGAAGAGAGAGGGAGGAGAAGGTAAAAGAAGGTGAAGTGGGCTGCAGTTATTTTTATGTAATGGAATTTTAACAAGGGCCAGACATCCGCTCAGTCAACTGAAGAGAAAGTGAGCCTGGCTATTTACAAATGAGGGTGTTCTTGATCATTTATACAAAATTAACTACCTGAAAATGTTTTTTGTTGAAAGGCTGCTTGCCACAAGAATGTCCTCACCAGAAAAATCACATGTTCAAATGCCTAAAATAACCTATGTTGACTTTTATCTTGGAAGGACTTTTAGCAGCTGTGTAAATTCTAACTTGTTGGTGAGGAAGAAAGGCGGAGGTAACCCTGAGTGGGACTGTGTACATCATGTCTCTGGGGACTGTCTCCCAAAGGTTACTATGCACATCTTTATTGGATATGGGAAAGTGAACTCAATGTACAGTTGCCAAACCAACCATTTAGTACTCAGTCCACTAGTTGTTAGTCTTGTAAGCATGCAGTCGGAAAACGTTTTATATAAGGCATACGTCTTTGCACAAAAAAGCATAGAATTTCTCCTTCGTCCTAAAAGCAGCTCGGGTGTAGAGTGTTGTTATGGGCAAAGTGTCTGACAGAGGAGGTGGAGTGGTTGGGTACCAGCATCTCTAAAGCTCACTAATTAACAAGACAGGGTGCAGTGCAGAGTGCTAATTACATTATGACAATCAGGGGGTGTTAAGAGATGTTCAGTCCACATAGGGGCTGGTGAGAAAAACATTTTGACTGAACTCACTAAGTCAACCTATTGTCTGTATGGCGCATTCTGGCCATGATTTGTATCCCAGGCAACGGGACCAATTTATGCATGAAAAGTACAAAATAAAAGTACATGCGATGAAGTGATGACGGAGTCCTGTTTTCTCTCCTTAACTGAAGAAAAAATGTACTTATTTGCCACGATCCACCAGTAGAAGCAGCCGTTGCACCAAGAGCAGGCGTCTGCTTCAGTGAACTGAGGTCTTACAATCCACATTATCGTGCTTGTTTAACGTAATGTCTGTAGATAATGATGAATAAAATCCATTACACCGGCTCATGGCTCATGGACACGTACCAAACTAGAACTTTTTGAGCAGGAAAGTAGAGCATTAAACTATCTGGATATTTAGCGCCTCCTACTGCATTCTGCCAGAAATCTCCTGTGGTTTGGGCAACAGACCTTCTTGGTTAGGGTTAGGAAAAGATCATAATTTGGGTTAAATTAAACCCTTTCTGGCAGAAAGCCCTGAATGCAGATGTCCTGAGCACATCTTAATCAGGGGGTTCAGGGTGGTGCCTTCATGGAGTCAGCCGTTCCACTTGTAAAACTATAATTTGTTTTTTTCCGTTTGTGTTTGAATTAAACAAACTGGATAGAACGAATTAATCTGCAAGCTTTGCCCCCTCAGCTCCCAGTCTTGATGCTAATGTAGGCTAATCGCCTCCTGGCACTAGCTCGAAAAGGGTCTTCTTATCTAACTCTTGGTAAGAAAGAAAGGCCATCAGAATTGGATGGACTAGAAAAAATGGAGTGCAATTATGAAACACTGTAACCACATGTTTTTGTGTAAATATATCAGTCAGTCCTGACAAAGAGTCAGCTAGTCATTAATGAAAGTAGATGCTTCTGTGATGTGCTACTGTAGTACTTTACTCTTTGTTGCAGCATTTGAATGTCCATTAGGGATCAAGGTCATCCATCTAGTACACACTCTGGGTTCAGCTGGTGAGTAATTACTCACTTCCAGTTGAGAGAAGAGCTGTAACCCTAACCCATGTAATACAACCAACAAACACAGAAATACATGTCCAGCTAAATGTTAAAAACACAACATTCATTACGTGTGTTGTAATGGCAAAAATATATATCAGTATCATGAAATGTTTAGAAACATTTTACGGCTTAGAAGAACAGAGTTAGAGACATTTAGCTTTGTCTAAACATGGTTTAGAAACTGATAGCTTGGTGTAAATGTGGTTTAGGAACAGGCCAGGTACTGAGTGTTACTGTTTACTTTAGAGGGCCATGAAGACAGACACAGGAAGGTGAGAAAGGGTTCACACTGGGGGTTCTTCCTATTCTGGGGATGTTTAGGTTCACGTGAATGTATCTGGCAATGAGATCAAGGGAAAATGGAAGAATGAAAGCCAGTGGAAGACATCTTTGACTTATCTAAAGGCGGAGACTGTTTTCTGCTTTAGTATATAGTTTGTGAAGATTTGAACTGATGTTGAAGAATGCTTCCAACACAGACGGCTTGAAGACCTGTGTTGGGTATTCTCCCTCTTGCAAGAGAAATTAAATGGAACGAGACAACTTTGAATGATTTGAAGACTTGTATTATTTTGATTTGCGAATAACACTCTTCTCCTGATTAACATAGAAGTATTCTACAACAGTGTTTACAAGTGCATGAATCTGAAGTTTGATTACTTCCTGTAAGTTATTTTATGTTAGAAAACAAGTATTTGTATGGAAAGTTTGAATGAACAGCTTGGTCCACCTTCTTACTGGTTATTGTATGTGTTGCCCTTCTGTGATCCATTATGAAGTATATTATGACAATGAGAACACTCATCTGCGGTTTTCCATTAAAGTCACACCTTTAACACAAAGCCGGTGTACAATTATTACATTTAAGTCCAATTAAACCATGGCAACAACACTTTCAGTTTCAGTCTTCATCTTGAGCCTATTACCTTTCCATATTTCGCCAAACACAGGGGTCATGTGATAATATTAGTTGAGAACAAATCAACATTTCTGTGGTTGGGGTTGTAATTCTTTTTTTGCAGTTTTTTTTTTTTTTTTAATTCCGCCATTTTCCTGATGAAGAATTGTGGAGGCTGTGTTGATGATTATAAATGAATCTTTTAACTGCATTTTAGGTGAAAATCCATCCCATACGTTAAATAGGCTTTATTAATATGATATGTATAATGATAAATATAGATATTATATAGCATAATATTTTAAATATAAGCAGATGTTACGCAGGGCCTTGGCATCATATCTGGGGGATAATGCCAGTAAATTCAAGTAAAATACAGACTTTACTTATCAAGTGCGAATGTGCTGCACACTTGCCAACCTTGAGACCTCAGAAATAGGTATGACTTTGAAACCAAAGCGGGCTGTCTGGGGGTTGGCCCACAGAAAAATGTGCATTTGTGAGTGTCTTGCATTCTGACATTTCAAGAATGAAAACATCATAATTTTTATTTTAAATACATTTGATTTTCAGGAAAGCATACTCCGGTATGAACTAGGGGTGGGAATCGCGAGAGATCCCGCGGTACGATATTATCACGATACTTAGGTCACGATACGATATTATCACGATACTGCGATATTATCACGATACTGCAATATGCTGAGTATTGCAATACCATATATTGCGATTTATTACCTTTTTTCAACTGCAAATGATGTCCCCAAAGGAAAACTGTGTCAACATGTTTTATCTAATAAGATAAAGTTTTCAGTCTCACTTCAATCATTTTTATTGCAGCAAAATGGGATTGTCAAGCAGACAGACTGACCAACACTGTCATAAATGTTGCACCTGACAAACTTAACTGAATGCAAACGTGTCTACAACTTCTATAAGTACGATATAAGAGTTATATAACTGGTATAACTTGCGATGCTTGGACGTCGAGGGCAGAGAGACAGTTATGCGCTCATGAGCCTAGCTGCTGTTGGCAGATTTAACGCCCGTTGTGAGGCCAGATTGAGCGGGTGAGAGAAACACTTCACATGCAGCCAGGCACATGCACCATATAGTGCAAACAATGAATAGACGCTGCCGTATTTACGTCTAGATGACGTTATTGTGAGTGTTGATGGAGCTGCTACAATGTTAGCATAGCCTAGCACCGATCGATCCGAGCTCCATTGAGAAAACAAGTACAAATGGGCGTCATTACGTAGTTATTTCGGAGTCCCTTTTTGTCGGTTTATTTCCGTTAAATCACACTCAAATCAGTTTATTTTGTGTTCATACAGCTGTAGTAAACAGCCGACGTGTGGCTCACTAGACACAGTGAGCTCGATGAAATCCACGGAGCTCCTCCGGACTATGTTATGAACCAGACATGACGGCGTTTAGTTCCCCGTGATATCTGGGACTTCCACAACACGTACTGAGCAGAAATAAAGGCTATTTTTTCCACAGTTGATGGCGGACAGTTGAACGGCTTTCAGGGCGATAAGCCACGCCCCCTCTCCGGCGTGTCCAGCGCGACTCACGTGAATGAACACAAATAGTCCCTGGAGAGACCGGCAGCGCGAATGACGCGATTCGCACCGCGTTAATCCCTGTAGAGTTTGGGCACGGCTGTGTCGGTGAAAAAACGCCGCGACGGTCTTCCTTGTTAAATAAAAATCCAAATAAGTCCAGACGTCTGATTCAAACGCAGACGGCGCATTTCTGATTTCTTTCTCCGATCGATGTCTCTCTTTGTTTTGACCAACTTCCTACCAATCTCACTGACCCAGGAGCTCTTCTGGCCTCACCAGAAAACAACTCAGCATCATCTAGTGGACTGAAAAAGCAATTGATTTTATTTTTCTAGTACCATACCAAAACGTTTATAGTTTATAGAATAAAAGATCGATACTTGGCTTCCGTGTATCGATACAATATCCCCACGCAAAATATCGCGATACTATGCTGTATCGATTTTTCCCCCCACCCCTAGTGTGAACTAATATTCAGTCATTAATTTTTGTCCCTTGCCCCTCCGAGAGTCTGTGCATGCCACTGACCAGATTTTTCTAAATGTATCCCCCTTTCCTTCAAAACTTTCTGTTAGAAACACAAATTTCAGAGCTGCTGGAAAGAAGAATTTCTATTTGCATCGAGTTCATCTTACTCTCAGTACCCTCCATTTCCTGAGAACATCGGGAGAGTTAACAATATGAACTAGTCCTCTGCAAATAGGGTTCCAGTCATCTACAATTTTTTGTGTATTTAGATGACTGTTGTAATTAAACTCAATAAAACTCTGGTCATTATGCAGCTTAGCCTTTGCCTCTTTCTCCATTGACAAAGCTTGCCTTGCACTCACTATCACATGCACATCTAATCTTTCACAGTGCATTTAGTTGTCTTGTACGTCCAGCTATTGAAACATTTACAGCATGCAGAGACGGTGTGTAATTTATTTGTTGCTGTCTAAGAAAATAAATTGATTCCATTTCTCCAAGCTGTAGTGAAGGCCGTTGCCTACTGTTTCACTGCACCTTAAACTGGTAAGCCTTCATTTACCTCTTTTCTCTCCTTCATGACTCTTGGGGTGTTTTGAATTTCACACTTTACTTAATACTAGGATCAGGTAAGAAAGGGGTCAGTACAATTCTTTTTTTACACATGCATGGATGTCTGGTCAAATAAATCAGGGCAACTGGCATCTCTCTGGCCTTTGACGTTGACAATAATAAGAGGCAATCATGCTGTAATCCAGGGAGGCAGTAATGGCAGCAAATGGCAGGATAATTAAGTAATTAGGATGATTCAACACAGTCTAAACACTGGTCACACACAGACAAGCAGGATGACAACACATGCTGGATGCAGCCGTACCACAGTGTGTATCAGCCTTTTGTGAGTGTGTGTGTGTGTGTGTCAGGCAGTGGCTGATGGTGTGATTAATACAGGCCATCAGTAACAGCAGCCAACTCGCCTCACTGAGTGTCAGAGAGACTCGGCTGGCGAGTCTCCGTCCTCCCAACACACACACACAGAATAATGCACACATACACACAAACTCACTCACATCCCATTCATCATCTGAGTTGCAGGAGAGCAAGGAGATGTAAGCACTCTGCCTTTCTCTCTTCTTCCCTCTCCCCCTGCACACTCCCACTCTTCCTCTCCACGATGCTACACCGCCTCAGGAGCAGTCAACTCCACTTCACCTCCATTTTTCCCTCTGTCTCTCTTCCTAAATCACCTAACTGTACTAAATCAAAAAGAAGTCCCTCACATATTTACCTCTTGCTTCACCCACTCGTCACTTCCTGGCCCTTACTCAGGTGTGGAGTTGGCTTGTCAGTGAGGGCTGAGTTCTGGAATGTGTGAGACTCTGAATCTGGCTGAGCATCCTGGATCCTCTGTAGCAATAGTGGCTGAAACAGGGACTGTATACTGTATATATCATTACACAGTATTTGTGTCAGGATTGCCTGGGAAGCGGGTCGATTGGGCCCAGTAGTGATTTTAGCTGCTGTGCTACCATTAGCACCCTCTGAATGTCCCAAGATCCCAAAGAAGATAAAATCTTCTTAAAAGGTGCAATCCTTAAGATGTCAGTTCTCGTTGAAACACAATTTAGAATGCTGTTTAATACTACAAGTCCCAGAATACTTGGGGTAGCAAAACATATGATTGTCATTTTAGTAAAGCAGTCAGGCAATATTTGGCCAGATTTTATGTCTGCGAACAGCAAAAGTGAAAGTTGATCACTTCATTAACTTTTTATCCAACACATATCTCATTGTTTCATTACTCCGACATATTTTTAAACTGAACTGCGAGATACATTTTTGATACAGTAGCGGTCAGTGTCTTCATAATAAAAGTCAATCTCGTGTTTCTCAAAATGATTTGAATGTGAAGCAGCAGCAGTAGGAAATGTTGGGTTTGCATTAGCAGTAACATAGGCTCAGTTGCTATTGTGTTACCTTATTCTGCGATATATAGATAGTGACTAAACAGACATTTGAATGAAAAGCTTCCAGGTTTCCACTCTTAAAGCATGACAAAGGGATTCAGACTATTACATACTATCTGCAGCTGTTAGCTGCTGATCAGGGCGGTCGGTACTCGACTGATATCTATCTACAACGCACAGGGTTGGATTATGACGTACAGTCATCTAAGCTATATTGTCCATTGATTTTGATGAATTTACTGTTTGTCAGCCCACAAGTGAGATAAGAATTAGCTAGCTAGCGCACCTGACGGACCCTCCGCCTCCATCTCCTCTGCCAAGAGACTACTTTGCCGGGAGGAAAGCGGACAGCATGTTACGGTCGGTTAACCTGGACCCATAAGTCTGAGTATTATTGACCAATCAGTTGAATGCAAGTAAACAGTCCCTGTGGAGACCAAAAGAGGCAAAACACATTTGCATGACATGCAATCTGGGATCCATCGGCTAGTGTCTGAAGATGATTTCGCTTTGACTTAAAATGTGTAAACTATAGCTACTTGTCAAACAATCAAGTAGTAGATCATCTCTCAACTCAAACTCCAGTTTTGCATCTCAAGTTGCTAATTGGAACCAATGACCAGAGCATGGAAGAGGAAGTTTTGGACCAAATATCTGCTGGCTACACCGGAGCCACAGAGATATTGTCCATTGCCCTCAGAGGCTTATCCTTGGTCAGACCGTGGCAGATGGCTCTGAGAGTGGTATTTCTTTGTTTGTTTCACCTTTGTTGTTTTGAAAGGATCAGTTAATATATAGACAGAAGTGGTTTCAGCATACACCAGTTTATTTATGAAAGCGACTAAATTAATTAGAACGGTGAGGAATTAAAGTTTAAAAGCATTGTTAGTATGATTAATTCTGGCCTCACAACGGGTGTTAAATCTGACAACAGTAGCCATGCTCATGGGGAGAGTGCAGCGCATAACTGGCTTTCTGCCCTCGACGTCCACGCATCGCAAGTTATACCAGTTATATAACTCTTATATCGTACTTATACAAGTTATAGACACGTTTGCATTCAGTTAAGTTGGACTATGTGACTGTAATACAAACAGTTCAGTTTGTCAGGTGCAACATGTATGACAGGTATTTATGACTGTGTTGGTCAGTCTGTCTGCTTGACAATCACAATTATGCTGCAATAAAAATGATTGAAGTGAGATGAACAGACTGAAAACTTTATCTTATTAGATAAAACATGTTAACACAGTTTTCCTTTGGGGACATTTGCGGTTGAAAAAAGTAATAAATCACAATATATATTATCGCAATACTCAGCATATCGCAGTATCGTGATAATATCGCAATATCGTGACCTAAGTATCGAGATAATATCGTATCGCGGGGTCTCCGGTGATTCCCACCCCTACTAACCATGACGAAGTCCGAACATGTTGCGACTACAGTGGCTTTATTTTAGATGAAATCTGGTCTGAACTGAGGTTCAATATGCCGAGTTAGCACTGACTATACTGGGCCTTACAAATGGTATTTGCTCTCCCCTAATGTTACGTTTGTATTGAGTATGGATCATTGCATTCATTCAGTGAGATCAGGATCCAGCCTGGAGGAGGCTCACTCACTGCCACAGGCGAGACAGGACACATCCAACAGGCCATCACTCACATAACGCTACTGCACAATTCTACTATATTTTTAATGCATTTTAAATATTTCATATCATTGTCAGAGGATAAAAAGCACCCAGTTGACACATTCTACACCAAATGATGGAGGAATTCAGTCAGAAAATACAGTAAGTGTAGAATTTTAAAATTCATGAGAGCCCTACCAAAAAAAAATAAAAGTCAAAAGACAAGGCTTTCAAATCTACACTAGTCTATATACTGAGTTCAGCCTTTTTCTCCAAAGGTATCAACATCGAGTTATTTTCCTTCCTTTAGTTTATGTTTTTTGAATCACAATTCCCAGAAGAGCTGCACTGTTGCCACTGAATTTTCCACCTTCCATTTGTATCTGCTGTGAAACAAACCAAACATTTGTGCTTCTTGCTACCAACAGGCTTGCCATAGCATTTTTTAGATTGGGTTCCAGCAGGAAACAAATAACAGCTATTAGAGAGGCCCAGCGACCACTCTACCTTAAACGTTAAACCATTTCCTGTATAATTGATCTTGGGGTGTTATTTATCTCATAGGAGCACCAGATGAGAGTAAATGTAGGTTAAAGACACAAGACACAATCAAAATTAGTTAAGAATGCAGTCTAAAGTCTAGATTTATTTAGAAACAAGCCAACTCCCCAGTCAGACTGAAATGCCATTTTGCTTCAGTTGATTATTCAGTCTGATGGTGTGTTCATGTTAGCCGATTGTGTTTGAGAAAAGTGACATATTCATCCCGTTACTGTCATTTTCCATCAACACAGAAGCTTTTGGGGTTTGGAGAGGAGAGGAACAATTTTACATAACAATTGATACAATAATTTAAGAGTTGTTTGCTCAGGGACACTCTCGTCATAGATTGTTTAACCATTTATTGCAACAAATGGAAATACAGTTAAACTTGGCACTGATGGCTCCACTCTTTAAATGCTTCCCGGATTAGCCAGCAGCTACCAAGCCACAACGGGGAGCACCGAGCAACAACCCCCAAAACAACAATTTGTAACACTAATAACTGTACATTTATAAACTTTCACCGCCGAACTGCATGCTGGGTACAGCTCACTCGCCTGCTAGCACAACAGTCTGCTAACAGCTGGGAGAGGCTCTGTCCTCCAGTAATGTTACATTACAGAACAGCGATGCAGGATAAACATAGACAGACCGGAGATGCTGTTCACAGCTGTTCACCGCTCGTCACGAATCTGTAGAACAGATTCTCAACTGGTGGGTCGTCGCGGACCCGTTTTCAGTGGGTCGCGGGCCTTTGCCTTAAAGCAGCGGAGTTATTCACGCTCCTTTCCAGCATTTACGGCACTTGTTCAGCGGCGCAGGAAAAACACAGGCCAATGCGTTGTAAATCACGTCACGTGATGCAGTTTAGCCAATCAGATAAGGGTATTTTGATACGTTTCCTTACTCCAGTGAGATGTACCCACACCGTGACACAGGGAGGAGAGACAACGAAAGACATCATAGGGCAGATCTCATGAGAATCCACATGTGAAAGTTAAATATCTGTGGTCGAATTTACCAATTTAAATTGCCAAAAGAACTGCATTCCCAAACCAGTGCTGTGAAAACATTGAGATCAAAGTATTTCTTTTCCACACACTTGAACTCATGGTGAGGTGTATGAGTTCGGAGAAAGTACCGTGATATACCGTGGTACCGCCAAAGTTAGGTAAAATACCAGCGTCCATCAGCCGCACTCTGGAAAATCAAATCTATGTGTAACTGCAAATTTGCTGCAGACCTCAGTAAACGTTATTTTAAGATTAAGGGCGCAAACATGCATCCCAAACGAGGCCATCCTACAGTTATGTTAAATATGTGTGTGTAGCAGCAAGAACGCTGCAGACCTCAGCTGTTAGGTGCTGCTTTTTGGGAAGGATACAAGCAGGCATCCAAGAGAGGTCATACTACATAAGTCAATCAGTAAACCCAAGCCAACTGCTTGTAAATGCAGCATTTCAATTTATTTATAATTATTTCATTTTATTTATTAATTATCATTAGTGGTGTAACGGATCACCCCTCACGGTTCGGATCACTCGTGAACCGCGGATCAATTGAGTATTATTTTTCTTTTTTTTTACAGTATAATCATCATAGTGTGTAAAGTTTTACTGCTGCTGGTCCTTTTCAAGGAACAAGTCCCCAAATATCAATGCAGAGTGTCAGTGAACAGATATAAAGCATTAGTGTGTTCAGTGAACGGAGCAGGTTAGAAGCATTTAACGGTGAAAGTTAAATGCATTTAAGTTGCAAGTTTGGGAGCATGTTGTCTTCCCTGTAACTTATAATGACAGATAAGGGTGGTGGACAAAACCGGTACGGTATGTAGGCGTTGTTTAAAGAGAAAGACACACGACAACGGCAAAACATCGGACATGTCCACACATATGAAGAGCCACCATCCCGGTCTGTCAGCGACGGGGGACACTCCGGTGTGGAAAACAAAGGATTTCAAGATCTGGTAAAAGTGCTTGAGCCACGCTATGAAATCCACTCACGCACCACTTCAGTATGAACATCGTTCCAGGCCTCTATGAAAAGGAAACGACTGACCGTTCACTTCATCACGGCGGAGTGGAGATTCATAGTCCTGTAGACACGCCCCCTCTGTGAGAGTCACACAGACACACACCTGGGGCAGGTGCTGACAGAAGCAGTAGAGTGGAAGCTAGACAGGCCCAACAGTAATATCCCAGTCACCACAGAAAGGTCTACCCTCTCCCCAGGCAATGTAGATATTCGCATCTTTTTGAAAATAATGTCGCAGTCATGGTAAACATTATTGTCTATTTGAATGGCATAACCTGGCAGGAAGTAAACATAGACCCAAGTTGCTGCCGAGCAGTTCAGTTCAGTGTAAACAGTGGAAGCTAGCTCACTGGCTGTTTCTTTCTTTCAATATTGATCAAAGGACGAGGGTATCGACATACCTCATGTTGCACTTAAACTTAACAGAATTGAATATTCTTGAATGTTTTATTTATTCATTTAATTTTGTTTCAAATTGGACATCTTCAATATTTTTGTTTTTATGTAAGACTATAGCCCAAAGTTCTTTTCTTTAAGTGTTCTTGAAGTTCTTTAATTAATAAATGGAAAGCAAAGTTATATTTGTCTCCTCCCCTTTTCTTTGTTGATATGAAAAATGATCCGAACCGTGACTCAAGAACCGTGATCCGAACCAAACCATGAGGTTTGTGATCCGTTGCACCCCTAATTATCATGCATGGAGGTATTAAAGTAGTTTACAAGGTAGCGATCATAGCCTTTTGAGCTGCCATTATCTCAACAACTCCCGGGTGAACTTAATGTTCATAGGCTGCTGAGGACCAGCGGCCGATAGCTTTCAGTGTAGATGCTGGGACCAACGCAGCTGCGGAGGCAGCTGCACCGATGCGGAAGGAGTGCGAAGTGTTTTGTTGAGGAAGGAGTCCACATCATTTGCAGAGGAGATGGAGTCGGGTTGTGAACCAAGAGCTTGGCGTGGCTTTTCTTTGTCGGTCAGAAACGAGGGTTCGTCTTGCTACACACCAGGACGTCGCTGCAGGTACGGGGTTATGGAAGATATAGGACAGAATGCAGTGTTGGTTAGTGAGATAAAATCTTAGATCAGATCTACTTCAGCACGGCATTGAGATCGTGGAGGGCTGGACCGCAGTCACCAATGCATGCTGGCACTGAACTCCTGATCTCTGATAATCATGATGAGTATTAAGAAGAAACCACCTTTTGTTCTCTCAGGCTAGTTGGTTATTTCATTATCTCAAGATTACAACGTTTTCTCATGAATACAAGATAATTAACTTGTGACCTTGAGAAAGGTGCAGAACATTTTTTTAATTGCGGGCACGGCTGTTTTCAGCTCACATAGAGGCAAGGTATACTATGATTCACAAGCCAATCTATGGGCATTTATTCACGATGGGCATAACAATGTCAATGACATCTCTACAGTCAATATTTCCAACACTAGACACCTCACCCCCCAACAAAATCTAGATTTAAAAAATACCGCTGTAGGGTATGTCATTTTGATTTTGCGGTGAACTTTTCCTTTAATCTTTATCATACTTCAGCCATACTACAGTTGACATGTGAGGACATTATAGTAATAAATAATATGAACCAGCACTTGAGCAAGCATTCGGGTAATACCTACACACACACACACACACACGGACTATTCACAGTCAACTTTTTTCTCTTTAACACACTCCTGTGAAAACACAGATTAACATACCATTTCTCACTCTGTACTCCCACAATTTCCCTGTCCATAACTCCCTTAATTTAGACCCACACACACACACAGACTTTTGCAGCCTATTAAAAATCCATTTGCTGGGTGTTAATTTTCATAGCCTGGTGAGCTCTGTACAACGTGTGGCATGCTGTCACTGAGCAGAACGCTCTGCAGCCACACAGGATTTAATAAAGCTGACTCACTGAGCTGCAGGCACACGTGCATGGCGGCGCTGCTGATACTGTATTTCTGCATGTACTGATTCAAGTCATTTCTGTTAGCTCCCTCTACTGGGAGGTCAGAGGTCGAGGCCAGTTGCAGAGCAGTTGCCCTAGAGCTGGCAGGGATTCAGCGTCTTTCTCACACGCAATGGAGCGGAGTGGAACTTTTAAATTCAACAACATAACGTAAAGGCCTGATGAGGGCTGTCATCCATAGATCATCACAGTCTCACCACCAGAGCTACGTTCTTCACGGCATGTCGCTTCGGTCCGAAAAGAGCCAATCAAATTGTGTCCTCAGATTGGAGGATTTTCACTGTTTGATCTGAGACAACCTTTATCATGAGAGATACACATGCATCACAAACGCGTGTGTAAACAATAGCCGTCTCAGATGCCCCTGCTTTCTCACACGTTACTGAGGAGAGAACTAAGCTTTTCATTTCTTGCTAGTCACAGTTTCGTTTTCTTGAGGCCCTTTCAGTCAAGCTGGATGCTGTGGGTCGTGAATTATTAAAACTCCTGCGAGAGGGGAGCCATTTGACATAACGCTATCACATTTGACTGGCTGTTTGCACCAAATGGATGCTATGTTTGACTTATAAACACATTTCAAATTTGTGTACCTTAAAGTACCTTTCGTTGCTGCAATAACTAAAAACAGAATGCTCTTTTGGGAAAGATAAATGCTTAAATGGAGGATAAAATCCTTATTTGAAATGCTGCTCTCAGACAGTGTCTAGACAGGTGAAGAATTATCTGCTAAAGCTCATTCATTTCAATCAATCCACATTTATTTAGACACATCTTGCTTCAGATAATCCATATAAGCTCTTAAATTGACTTACATTGTGGGCTCATGGAATGTATTTTTGGTTCTGTTATGAGTCGATGCAGGATAGGCCTTTTGTTAGCTTTGATTTCATTTTCTTTTTACTTTAGCATTGAGTTCTAGTCTTATTTTACTGAATGGGACAAACTTAGATGCTACTGCCTGTTTAGTAACAAAATATCTGGTGTCCAGAGAACCAACAAAAAAGTGTCACAGCAATTGTTCTGTACTCTTTACTCGAATGTTGGCGCCATTAGTCTTTGCAATAAGTTTAAGGTTACCGTGGCATTGATCGGAGAGGGTTTATCTTTTCCTTAATGATACTGCATACTCCACATATCAGGCATATGCACTAGTGTAGAAGTGGAGGCGCCGGGTTCCTGTAATACTTTTCACCACTCTATATTCTCATTTCAAAGCTTTCGTTCTAATTGTGTCCTCAATGTTTCGCAACATGAAAACATAGTGTCCTGAATAATAAAAAAATGCTATAAGTTTATGTTATTGTCACGAATTCCCCTTCATATTAGTTTGTTTTCATCCTGTCTGCTTGTTTTATTAACTCTCCTGTTATTTCAGATCCTACCATTCACCTCTGATTCCCCTCACCTGGTCCTCCACACCCATCTCACCTGCAGCCCATTCCCTCATTAGCCCTCACTATTTAGGTCCCCTCACTTGCACTTGTTCCCTGCCAGATTGTCTTGTGTGTTATTGTCAAGTTCTCCAGCGTATCTTATATTATTCTCGATCTGCCTGTTCCGACCCTGTCTGCCTGTTTTCGACCTTGGATTTCTGCCTGCCCCTTATTGGATTTGTTTGCCTGTTGGACTGACCTCCTGGTTTTGACCCTGCCTGAACACAAGTAAAAAAAACTAACTTGTATTTTTTGTCCCCGAGTTGTGCTTTTGGGTTCAAGTATCTGTAATCCTTACAGTTATGGCCATTATTTTGAATGATCTCAATTCTGTTTCTTTTTTTCTCTCGTCCCCATCAGTTTGGTATGGACAAAATGGAATGATTCACGCTGCTGAATGTTTTATCTGGTTTCTAGAAAGTATAATACACTTTAATACAACGCTCATACAACAAAACTGATGTGCAGCTCCTGAAATGGCCAAATCGGGCCGGGGGCGTAAAGTGGGAGAGCCAATGGCTCCTACCTCAATTCTCTCCTTAGGTTATTATATCAGTATAGATATCTGAGCCTCTGTTCCACTAGCTTCTGTTACTCAACGCAATCTCTCATTCAGTATTTTTTTCATTGCTTGTGTTTGAAAAATTGAAGCGTGTTCTTAAAGTTTACTCACAACATTCTGAGATAACTCAACATCCATGACTACAGCACGAGATTTTACCTTTTTTTAACACAAGTTAAATGTAAGTTCAATCAGGAGAGACTTCATTAGAATTTAAGAATGATTTATTACACATGCATGAAATATGAATAGTGCAAAGTCTTTGGCGATTGGACTCCATCCTGAAGTACTATAACCAAGGGTAGAGATGCTGATAAGGCCTAATCCACCTGGAGCCCAGACACTGGTGGTGGTGGTGGTGAAGAGAGGTGTTACAATCTGATGATGATGAGGAGCATGACTGTGATGCTGACTGGATGTGACTGGGGTGGACGGGGGTCTCATCTGATTTGAGCTGAAATGACAACATGACAGCAGTAGAGAGAACACTTTTAAAGTTTGACAGCAACATTATGATTGGCTTAAGGAAACTGTGCAGAATCTGGTTGGTTAAGTGAACGTCCCCAATCAGCCGATAGAGTAATCACAGGGAGAGAGACTATGAATGACAAGAAGAGTAATGATAGTCTTCCTGACTGAACTTACACTTAAGCTTCATTTAAACTAATTCCTTTGAGGGCATACACAAATTGTACAGCTCGAATGCCTTAAATATCTTAAAGGATTGTGTTGAATGTTTCAAAACTTTTGATTTGAAGACACAGATTTGAAGACACTACACTGTGGACACTGAGATCGAAGCAGTTCTTTCAGACATTTGAATGCAACTATTAGTCGTCAGTGTAGTTACAAATGTCAATGGGATTTTGAATGACCTTTTCCCTGACTTTCACTTTGGTTCACTATTAATGTAATGTAGATATATCGATACATTTTACATATGTCAGACAATATTTAATCAGAAAGTATATTGTTATCAGATCTTTTAACTCTCCAATAATGGTTAACTTTTTACCATTAAAATCATCAATCAGTCACATTTTCCAATTGATTTCTGTCAATTTGCATCTCCTTATTCAAACTATAAGATCTATAAATATAAAATCTTACATAAGCTTAATGCAAACACTTTAATACAAGTGAAGTTGTTTCAGTTGTATAGCACATAGGGAATGTAATCCTTTTGATTTTGCATGCATGTTTGGGACGATAACAGTAAATTAACTTCTAAATGACTGGGTTTGCCATTGCTGTGCCCTTCAAAGTTAATGCCATTAACTGATAACTCCTCAGAGAGCTCCGAAAACTTTAGCTAGCGGGAGACAAGAGGTCAGCTATTAGATGGAAACCTCTGCACACTTTTCTCCTTGCACCAGTGGAGTGTGTCATTAATTGACATCCTAGCCATGGAGCTACCAACAGCTGGGATGAATAAGGCTGGCCAGGATGTGCTCATGGCTTGGACGGCAGTTGAAGCGGTAAAGAGTCCACTTACACAGAAATTAACTTTGTGTGCTATCTTCAGAGCCTCAGAGAAAAGGGCGGGGCGGGGAATGTATCTATAAGAGATGGATAGGTAAATCAAGCAAAGAAAACTGGTGGAGGCAAGGAAAGAAAGAGTGGGTTTTTATGAGCAAGGAGCTTTTACCTTTCAAGAGGACAAAGGTGTGTGTGTGTGTGTGTGTGTGTGTGTGTGTGTGTGTGTGTGTGTGTGTGTGTGTGTGTGTGTGTGTGTGTGTGTGTGTGTGTGTGTGTGTGTGTGTGTGTGTGTGTAGGCAGTCATAGTCAGGACCTGGTGCTTTAATAGTGGACTTTAATTAAGTGTCATAGAAAGTCAAACTTTCCTCTTAAAGAAATATGCAGTATGTCAAGGGAGTTCTGGACCCAATAGCAAGACCACGAGACAGAAATTGAGGAAAAGAAAATACTTTATTTTATACAGAGCATGCAGGATCGACGGTGTGGTTCTCCGTGGACCGATACCGGAAGACAGGCAGGATTACTGTGTGGATCCCTTGGTCCGACACAGGGTTGCAGGCAGATAGACGGTGTGATTCCCGTGGATCGACGTCGGAGGGCAGGCAGATTAGCAGGCACGAGGCAGAAGACGGTACCGGGTTGAAGCTGGTTTGGGAATGAAGCCTGTATGAAGACTGTTCCGGCATGAAGACTGTAGCTGTATGGCCATGGGAAGTGTCTGGTCTGACAGGGATCCTGACACAGTATGTGTTGGGAAGTTTGACCTGAGCAAAAATAGAACTGCGGAGTAATGCAAATTTTGGCAGTCAATGTTCAAAATTGACTGCTGGGGGTGTCGGGAAATAATTTCAAGGTACACGTTATCATCACTCATGAGTATTGAGCAACGTTACATATTCTTTATTAGATCAACTTTCTTTAATGAATAGAACTCGTCAGAGCTGCCTCATATAGCAAAGCGTTTTTTGAGCGCAGTGAAATTGTAATGTTTTAAAGGCAAGGCAAGTTTATTTGTATCACACATTTCAACAACAAGGTAATTCAAAGTGCTTCACATAAAACCATTAAAAGCATCAAACCATAAGGCAAAAGAAAAGGAGATTTAACAACAATTAAGAAACATTAAAAACAGTCATTAAAACACTAAAAGCAGTGTAAGAAATAAAATACAGTAGTAAAATGCAGAAATGCCAGCAGGAGGGCGTAAAGCGCCATAAGTCAGTCAGTGTTAAAGTAAATGAAGTCAAAGTGTTAAGTAAAATAAACTAAGTTAACCAAGTTTTTCGGTTCAAGTTAAAGTGATCATCTTTAATCGTGTTTCAAGTGGACTCATTTCCCTCTCGGTTGTGTGCAGCCAGTGAGGTACGTTATTCATGTACATTCGCCATTGCGCGTATTCGCGCGCAAACTGTGTTTTTATGTAATGTTAACGTCTGATTGTTTTGTGTGTCTAAATGTAATTTAAACAGTTTGACGGTGGACGGAGAAGTTGGAGGAGGAATAACTCCATCAGTAGAAAGAACTAAAGGTGTCGAGTATTTCCTGGAGGGAGTGATATGCAGCTTTCTGGACTTTGTTCCAGATATGTGGAGCAGAACAACTGAATGCTGCTTCTCCATGTTTAGTTGTGACTCTGGGAACAGGAAGTAGACCAGTCCCAGACCACCTAAGGGGTCGGGATGGTTCATGAGGTAGCAGCAGATCACAGATGTATTTTGTCCTTAAACCATTCAGTGCTTTATAAACCAACAGCAGCATTTTAAAGTCAATTCTTTGTTGGACAGGAAGTCAGTGCAAAGACCTCAGAACTGGAGTGATGTGATCCACTTTCTTGGTCTTATTGAGGACTCCAGCTGCAGCGTTCTGATTGACTTTTTACAGAGACCTGTAAACACACCGTTACAGGAGTCCAGTCTACTGAAGATGAATGTATGGAGGAGTTTTTCCTAATCCTGTTGACATAGGTCCTCTAATCCTTGATATGTTCTTCAGGTGATAGGAGGCTGACTTTATAATTGTAATTTAAAGGCTAAAAATATCACGGGGCATGGTGGAGGACTCAAACGCAGACCAGACAGACAGTGCAACTGATATTTAATGATATGAAACCAATACAGGAAACTCACAGGACACAACAGGGGATCCACGGACAAGACAAGAGACGAGGGGGAAAATCCAGCAGGAACGAGACGGGGCAGGCAGACGGGAAAACCGGGAACAGAACGAGCAAAATGGGCGGGTAGACATGAAGCAATGATCTGGCAAGGAGTGACTGAGGGGCAGGAGTTTATGTAGAGGTTTGAACAGGTGAGGGGAGTTGTGCTGATGAGGGGGAAGTGCTTGATTAATGATCAGAGGCAGGTGAAGGGAATTAGACAGTTAGACTGAGGAGGGTGTGGAGCTACACAAAGACACACAGAAACAGCACCCCCCAACAAAACAAACAATAAAAGTCTCCCAAGGGAGGGCGGTGGGGCCCCGGAACTCTAGAGGCTGGAGATCAGACGGGGAACAGTGCTTTAGAGGCTGGAAATCAGATTGGGAACCGGACTACAGTGGTGTACAGTAACGAAGTAGAAATACTTCGTTACTGTACTTAAGTCGTTTTTTTGGATATCTGTACTTTACTTTACTATTTATATTTCTGTTGACTTTTACTTTTACTTCACTACATTTTGCAAAGAAAACTGATACTTTGACTCCGATACATTTCCCCTGAAACCTTCGTTACTCGCTACAAAATAAAATCTATCTTTAGAAAAAAAATGAATCATGAGACCAACGTCGGGGACTGTGGTGGAACACAGACTGCAAGCAAGCAGGTTTGGTGAATCAGTGGACCTAGCTTGCAAGTTAAATCATTGGTTAATCACGTTAATGCGCAACTGCAAACAAGTGCTCTCAAAGCCGCGGTTTTTTGATTCCCAGTGATGCCCAGGATGCTCGCTAGCGAGCGACTACATGAGTAGAATTCCACTCTACAATGACTGATTTCATGATGGAAGCACCTGCTGCTCCCGCAACAAACGACGGTGGTGACGAAGACCAACACCGTGGCCATATTTGCGAGAAATGTTTTCTTATGTTGGAGTGAAAGATTCTTCGTACCGGATGAAGTGCCTCTTATGCTTACCCGAAGCTACTGAAATATTGGCATTCAAAAACTCCCCATCCAACCACAGGAAACACATTGAGGTAAATTAAGATGAATCCCATGAGCCGCAACGTTAATGTTTAGTTATCATAATTATCATAAACCTGTTCAGATATCTAGCAGTGTTTCCCACAGAGTATATCTTTAGGGGGGGACAGGTGTCTGATCTTCTAATTTAGCTATACATGGTGTATGCAGAGATGGGCAGTATTTCTATTACTTGTAATTGAAATACGTAATTCAATTACTTTTGAGTATTTTGTAATTTGTATTTGATAGGGCCGATTAAAAATCTAACGTAATTTGTAACAAAATACTTTAGAGTGGAGTAATTTTGTATTTAAAATACTCAAAATACTTTCTCCACGAAACAAAAAACAGTTCACGAGTTCTGAGTGTGACAGATGTCAACTAGCTTGATGTATAATTTATGTCTGGGTCTGGCTACATAGCCTATTGTATATACATGGTGATGGTTATAATATCAAGCTAGCAATCGATGCTAACATGCGAGCGATCAATGCTAATATGCTAATTACGCTAGCATGCTGTCTAGGCTAGTGCATAGCCAGTGTTTAGCAAGTTAACTTATCAGTCGAGTAGCTAGCTGTTTAAGCAAAGCAACTTCACGTGGAGAATCTCCAGAAACTGAGCAGAGTGGATCTGCTTCTGTGTTGAAGGCATAATGATATGAAATGTTCTTATTGTAGAACATATGATGTGTCTACTGAACTAATCTACATCAAATTATTTTTATTAAACACGTTTCTTTTTGTTAACTTGTTTAGAACGTTTCTTCTTTTAGTATACAAGTGTTCATGACAATAAAATCTTAAACTGCCTTTAAATATTAGTCTTGGCCAATGTAAACATTAAGAATAAGCTTAAACAAATATGTTATATATTTGTAAACACACACTGCTATATATTTGTAAACACTGCTATATATTCGTAAACACATTTAGTGAAGCTTAAACCATATGCTATGTGCAGTAATCATAATATGTCTCTAAGTGTAAAGTCACAGAGTGAGGCAGTGTATTCCACCTGCGCAGGGCCCCCTCATTATCTAATACAAAACAGGAACCAGGTACTCCCCGGTCTTGCCACTGCCTGGTACAAAATAACAGTTTCGACTAAGAAGTAGTTAAGCGACCTTGGCTTTAGAATGAACTCTCAAACACACACACACACACACACTGATCTGACTCATCACTGGAGCGGCTGGCTATCCGTGTGCCGGTGGGGACGGACGTCCTGTGCACCAATGAGGCTCTCAGAAAGTTTAAACCAAGAGCCGTCTCCACCAATAGTCAACCAATCACAAAATGCCCTTAAGAACATATAAATCATTGTGACCCCCCCTTGGGGAGCGCCTTTTTCTTTGCTGTCAGAGATAGTTTTGATGAGGTCCGAGCTCGTATTGATCTGCTGCGTCAGAATACTCCTGTTGTGAATAAACACTTTGTTTGATTTTAAGTATTTTGAGTTCAGTCTTGTCTGTGTCCTCTTTCATTAACACCAACTAAAGTCCAAAGAACCTGAAATGTAGAGATGAGTATAGTGTCAGTAAGCCGTTGTAATGAAACATGTTGGTTAGATGTCTTTAGGAGAAGATATATCAACCAACATACTGTTGTCTGAGGTGCAGGGGAATGTGTCAGACTTTCAGATGTGAAATAACTAAATAACATTACAATGAATGAGAGAGCTTTAGGGCTCGCTTAGTGTTTGGAGCTAAGTTGTATTTCCTAAACGTGCAAAAGGACTAAATATCTGTTTTAAGTTATCAATTTTGTATCAGAAGGCACATTTGTGAGGCTTATAAGGACTTAAGTGTGAAATGTTTGCCTAAAGCAGAACAGCTGGAGGTCAGAGTGGGTGACATCAGCTGCTCCGCTATCGCCCCCTTCTGGCTTGGGCCCTGTTCCTCGTACGTGGTTCAACTAAGTCAATCAAATGTCCTATCATCCAGCTTAAATTAACCCGATGATTGGTGTCAGGCTATACATGTATGTGTAGTTTACCATATACAACTAGGAGTTTGAATATGCGTGTGCGAATCTGTGTATGGGCGTAATCAGTATATGTAATATTCATAATCAGTAATTCAATCAATTGAAGCAGTGAAAATAAATGATGTGTGATTCTCTCTATTCTCATCATGAGTCCACCTTAATCATTTTCTACAATAATGATATGCTATGGTGTACTAATAATACTGTCATATCCAAAGACGAGGATATATCCAAAGACGAGGATTTTAACCAATTATATGTAGAGATACAAGTGAGACTGGGTCCGCCCACTTACTGTCAAAAAGAAAAACTACTCACGAGCGAGCAGGAAAAAGACTCACGAGCAAGCAGATTAAAGTTTCGCGAGCGAGCAGGTTTAAACTTCGCGAGCGACTTTTGCTCGCGCGAGAGTGAATTTTGCTCGTGCGAGACAGACTTTTGCTCGCGGAGTGATATAAAAGTGCTCGTCAAAGTAAAATACGCTCGTGGCTGTTTGATTTTCGCGCGCGCATGGATCTAATTTGCGCTCTCGGATTTTGACAGTGATTTGCCTTCATATGCGGCGTGTGGTGTTCAATGTATGGCTCTTGTAAATAAATGATTCTGTGTTGGCAGAATCGATAGCGCTCGTACAGGAAGTCATCATGATGTGATAACGGATCTTGGCGATCTCGAAGAACTCTCTCCCTATAAAACGCTAATCTAGCTAATATCGCTTCCTCTTCGATGGGATCTCTGAGGAAGGGAGCTGACACTTTTTTCCGGGGGAGTGGCAGCTTATCCAGCTCAAGCCTGCGCTGGAGCAGGTTCAAGCATATGGATGTGTTGCTATGGTGATTTTGCCAAACTTGCTTCGAGGAACCGAAAAGCCTGATTTATGTAATCTCATCCTGAAAATGATCCTGCTAACTCAGTTAGCCATGTACGAGGAACGGGGCCCAGGACAGGATCCCACACTGATCCTCTTAACATTAATAACAAAGTTAATTTCATGTCAAAATGAAATAAATACGTGAACAACAATGTGACTACATCCTGTATGGGTCACATTCTTCCCCATATATACATTTCCCCAGATTTTAGTTTACATCACCCCAAATATGAATACAAAGCACATCACATGTATTTTACAGCATCCAAAATATGCTTTCCAGGTCAGATCAGAGTTGAATCACTGAATCCATGGAAATATTATAATGCATGTTTGATTCCTATATTTAAAAATGTTTGAAAATTATCATCCCACAAATATGAGTTGCTGTCAAGTGCACCTTTAAAATTTTAAAGTGATATTCAGAGATTATTAGGGCCCGAGCCACCGACAACGTCGGGCCAGCGAAGGCCCTATTGTTATTGTAGGCGTCCGCGATTATTTTTGTGGGAAGGGAGCTTTTTGGGGCACTTGCCATCCATGAAAACTCACCAAATTTGCACACCTCTCAGATCTGGTGTAGAAACTCTACTGCGCAAGGTTGCATATTTGTGTGTAAAAAAATGGCTCTCCAGCGCCCCCTACAAGGCGGATTTGCGGCGCCTCTCGGCCAGTATGTCCGATTTACTTGAAATTCAACACACATGTCCAATCATGCTAGATCTACAAAAAAGCCAATCAGACCCCTAAGCTCCGCCTACTTAGATTTTCCGCCATCTTGAATTTAGTGAAAAACACATTTTTGCGAACTCCTCCTACACGCTGGCTCCGATTGCTACCAAATTTGCTGTGGATCATTATTGGATGAAGATCACTCCGATAAGAATGACTGAAAATACAGGTGGATGGACCATAATAAAACCAACAATAACAACTTAAAGTTAAAAGGAATTTTATTCACAATATAATACAGTTCAACCTAACATGTAACAATATGTTAGAAAATGAACAAGTACATTCAGCATTTCACATCATAATACCGCGGGCACCACTCCGCCGTCAGCAAATGTCATGGAAACGACGTGTATAGTAAAGTATGCTCATCTATTTTAATGTTGAAATGTTTACATTATTGTAAATTATGACGTGAAATGCAGAGCCGACAAGCTCCGCTCCGCCGAGTCTCCAAGTTCGGATGCAAAGTGACAATCTGAGGTCCGCTGACCTTTTATAGCGCCGTGGTGGTGTCGTTTCCATGACATTTACTGAGGCGCGTCCATTGTCATACACCCCATAGCAACAGAGACTCTGTTTTTATTTAAAAATCTCATATTTGTTAATATATATATATATATATATATATATATATATATATATATATATATATATATATATATATGCCTCTAAACGAGGCAGATGTACACAACTCAACACCAGATGCGTACAACTTAACACCAGTTAACAACAAACAGTTAACCCCAATTTCAAGGTGATTCTGCATTTATTCGTAACTTACGCTGACCCGTAGTTCAGGTATTTCTAATCAGCTCAGTCCTCAGCAGCCTCTGATTCCCGCTCTTTATTTACACATCTCGCGTGAACTCAGTCCTCTCGCGTAGCTCACGCTTCACGGTTCTTAAAGTGACAGTACAAAAACCTTCCTACCCCCACTTCGCCTGGCTACATATATATATATATATATATATTTGTGAGCTGTGGCCAGGTTTTAACACGTCAAGCACTTCTACATATCACAATTAGAAGAGCAATATACACTCTAAAAAGCACAACACAGCAAATGTGTAAACCATTCGCCGTCAAGTCAAGGCTCCGCCGTCAACTGCCGACAGGCTCCGCCCCGCCCCATCCCGCTCCGCCCCACCCTGCTTTGCTCCGCCGTCAAGTGCAGACAGGCTCGACGGGCTCCGCTCCGCCGTCTAGGCCGACAGGCATGCCGACAAGCTCCGCCGAGCCACAAGCTCCGCCTGGCACACAAGCTCCACCGAACCGACAGGCCTCTGCCAATGCCAACAAACTCCGCCGAATCCGACAAACTCCGCCGATGCCGACAGGCTCCTCCGATGCCGACAGGCTCCGCCAATGCCGACAAGCTCCACCGAGCCGACAGTCTCAGGAGACTGTCGGATCGGCGGTGCTGCTCCGCCGAGGCTAACGCTCGTCAGAACCTGTCGGATCAGCAGAGCCGCTCGTCGGACGCTCGGCGGATACTGTCGGATCGGCGGTGCCGCTCCGCCGAGCCTGATGCTCGGTGGAACCTGTCGGATTGGTGGAGCTGCTCCGCCGAGCAGGCTCGGCGGAGCCATGAAGGCAAAGCTCCGGCGTCAAGGCTCAAGCGGCCGCCATCTAGGCTCAAGGCTTCGCCGTCTACACTCAGGCTCCAGCGTCAAGGCACAAGGCTTCGCAGTCAAGGCTCAAGGCTCTGCTCCGCCGTCTGTTCTAGGTAGGGCCATCCAATCAATTTCAGCAAACTTCCCAGTATGATTTAATGCAAACAAATTAAGGTATCAAACACGCATTACTACCTTGCAGTTAAATATTTAACATTATTCCAACACGAGAAAAAGCAGTAAATAATATCTTATTTTTGTCACCCTCACAGGCAATTCAATATATATATATATATATATATATATATATAATAATAATAATAATAATGACGACTATAATACATTTAATTTCATTATATTTTTTAAATAAAGATGTCTACATTTCCCTTTCTCTCCTGTAAGCTAAGCTCTTTTTTATTCTACTAAGTAAATAATCAATGTGAACAATTTGATATTCAAGGAGGGATTTGGTAATCCTAAAATCAGTATGGTGGCACCAAACATCCTGAGCCAAATAACAAAAAGTGGTAGCAGTCAAAGTCTATTCTGAATCCGAAGTTACAGGTCAGATATGCTACTGGTTTACACGACAGGAGTTTGGTGCAAGTATCTTACCACAGCATCCTGTCAGGATTCCTTTCTGAACCATTGTGTGCTGAACCAACCTCTGTTTTCCCCCAATCTCCTCTCCTCATGTGTCTGTCATTCCCCTGTTTGTTATTGTATGTCATGTGCTCGGTGTTTCTTGGACTAACTTCCTTCCTCTCCACTACGGTTGTAGATTATTCGCTGTTCTGCCTGGCCTCCGGTGTCGAACCACGGGATCTCACACCGTCGATCTGCCTGCCCTCCGGTGTCGAGCCACGGGACTCACATCGTCGATTTGGCTACCTGTGTCGGACCACGGGCTCCACACATCCTTGCCTTTAAATCCTGGTGAAATAAAATCTGTTTTGCCAGACTGTCTCCTGTGGTCTTGCTATTGGGTCCTCATCTTGACCTCCCGTGACACATCCTACATCAGACCCACGGGAAGCTTGAAGTGAGCTCTGAGGCAGACTGGCGCAAAGACTTCCTGCCCCCAGGTAGCACTGAAAACTGGCCGACCATCTTTACACTCTGCTGACAGCAGCCTGCGGCTTGCCCCACACAGCGAACTAAGCCACACAGTGACCTATCACTGGCAGGACTCAAGAGCGCGACTGAGTCTTCCCCCCAGTTCAAACACTCACCGTCAGCATTGGCTCCGAGAAGCCAGCTACTACCTGGGGGGCAGTTCTGAAAATATGCTGCGGCCTACCTCAGAGCTGTCCAGCTGTCCTCTGTGGAGTTGTTTTTTTTCCATACTATACAACATTTCTACAACTGCAGTTGGCAGAGCGCTACCGAGTCTTCCCCACAGTTCGAACGCTCACCGTCACCTTTGGTTCCGAGAAGCCATGGGCTACTAACCAGAATGTAGTTGTTAACATATACTGCAGGACACTCTCCAAACAGCTCAACACAGTGAGCATGAATCTGCTTACATGAAAGGGCAACACCCGACTGTAATAGGTTGAAAAGCCTCAGCCAACTAGCCGGATGATAGACCTTCACGTCAACAGGGAGCCCCCCCAGGAAGCCTGACCACAGTTAAATAAAATAAAACTGTACTATAAATTATGAGCAGTTGTTTTCCCAAGGCCTGCCTCAGAGCTGTCCGGCTGTCCTCTGTAAAGTTTTGGACGATACTGAGTTTAATTTGCACAAGCACCTGGCTTCATACAAAAGATGACACGTCAACATTCTAATTTATTCGAGTCAGAGAACAGTGCGTGTTCCATCCAGCATTCTATTCTATTCTCAAGGGCAGATAATGTCTTCTTTTATGAATTCACTATTTGCTAGTCCAGCGTTCACTATGTTTTCCATGGCACAGTTTTCACAAAACTCCACACATTATGACCCGTTAGCAGTAATGAAATAACACTGTATATTACAAATAAAATGTGTATATTGCTTTGCAGAGTCACAAGTCAGAACAAAAGTTTAAGCTGTTGCAAGTAACTCAACAAATTCTCCTTTTAACATTGTTAAGCTGTCTATGTTTGCAAATTCATATTCAAATGCTAATATATTGCATCCCGTGTACTTGATGGTAACTATAGCAACATCCAATCTCACCTGCTCCTGAGTTTGGGAATTAGTCAGGTGATTTAAGACCTTAAAACTGTTTTGAACAGAAGTATTTGGTGGTTAATAGTTATTAAGACAAATAATAATAATAAGACTTTCTATTAATTATTTTTTGTTTGCGTGGCACGTTTCACCGCTCTGATTGGAAGAAAAGATTACCCAATTTACATTTTACTACTATGACTTTTTTTGACATAATATAGGCCTACTATGACTTTATTCAATATGCTATACTGTGACTTATTTATTACTTTATTCGACATGCTAAAGCTAAACTATGACTTTTTTAGCTTGTGAAGTAATTCATATTTTGCTAGCTACAACGTTAGCGAGCAAGCAAGCTAAGGTTAGCCAGCTAGCTGTAATTTAGCTACGCTGCATGGATTTGGCAAAAACTTTTTGGACATACTTTATATGACTTTTTTCAATATACAATACTTAAACTTTTTAGACATACTGTAATATGGCTTTTCTTTGACTTGGTCCATATTATTTTGCGACAAAGGATGTTCTGCTTAATATTTAAAATGTAAAGGTATTGTGGACTCTCATCTTAGTATAAATATTCATTTTTAATTGAAAGCTTCCTAAAATTCCTCTTTTTGGGGTCTCAGTAAAGGAGGACGATGCCGTAGGATCTCTGAAGTACTTAAACTGCAGGCTTGCTATCTTAGTGAGTGTGCAGTATGAGAACAACGGAACTGTGACATCAGTGGTGGCTGGTGGAAAATCCCAGTATGGTTGAATGCAAACAAATTAAGGTATCAAACACGCATTACTACTTTGCAGTTAAATATTTAACATTTATTCCAACACGAAAAAAAGCAGTAAATAACATCTTATTTTTGTCACCCTCACAGGCAATTCAATATATATATATATTAATATAAAATACATATATAGATATAAGCTATGATGAGTTTTCACTGTTAATTTACCATCTCAATTAAATGTTGATGCCTCCATGACCAAGTTAAGCAGATGAGACTGAGGACAACTATGTAGAAGAAAAGATGTTCACTTTGCCTAATATGTAGCTTGACAGAGTTCTCATGTGTGCCCTGGTGTTCTCATGTTTCCTTACCTCCTCATCCCACACTCCCGTAACTGTCCGTGCTGGATCTGTTCCCGTTGTTTTAAGTTATTAGCATGACTGCATCCAGCTAGCCAAACCTGTCTGGTACAGCTAGTAGAGAAGCTTCATGTACTGCTTCCTTTTCCCGCTAGTCTGCTGTCTGATTGTGAGGTCAGGCTGATCTGGGGTCAGCTCTTTGGCCTGTAGTTTCTCCTAAATCTTCTCCTCTCAAACGGGTCTTGGGGGAGTAGCGCTCGCGCTCGCCTGTGGAGACTTCTCCTGACGAGAACGCGCAGCTTGGGGCCAAATCATTTTGGCCCCACTTTGAATCTATTTGAGGACGCTGATTGGGTAAATTGTATGTCACTCATTTATATCTTTAATCAGCAATTGGCTAAACTGCTTCATAGACCCGCCTCGGTGGGGCCAGCCCCACTAGCTGCGCGTTTTGAGACATGCACACAAGCGGAGATGATGAGCAGACAGGCTGCATACAAAATCCCCTTCAAAATAAAAGCACAGGATTTTCTTTTCTTCTTTTTTTTTGGGGCTCAAGGTGGGGTCAGGCCCCATGGCCCTCTATTGACCAGCCGCCACTGGAACCAATGTTCACAGGGTAGGCATTGCACGTAGAAATGTGTTCTCAATTATATGTTATCTATTTGTATTGTCATATGCAGGCTTTATAGAGTTAATTCAGATACTGTGTGATGGACAAAGAGAACAGCCAATAAGAGGTGCTGAAGGTGACATGTGTCAATAAAGTTTTACTTTGAAAAAAGAGTTCCACTGAACAGAAGTGATGCCCCACGTTGTTTTATTCCTCCGTAATTACATTCGGGTTAGCACTGGGTATACACGCCAGCATCGCTGTACAATCTAAGTCTGCTAACAGGTTATGGGCCCAGAGTTATCCAGAGCTACCCAGGGTCACCCAGAGAAAATTATCCAGCGAAGTACCACCAAGAGAAAAGTCGCAACGTACCGCGTGTCCAGTGAGAGTTCGCATACTATGCTAGCACCATGAGTAGGCGAAATTATGAACTGTGGGAGACAAAATTTTTGGGCCATCTTCGGTTGCAAGGGCTAAAGGATACTATTTTAAATGAGCCCACCGAGGATGAAGAACCGGCAGCCTACGAGACGAAAAATGCCAAAGCATACGCGGAGCTAATCCAGTTTCTGGATGATAAAAGTTTGTCGCTAGTATGAGAGAAGCGGCAGACGATGGGCGGAAAGTACTGACGATTCTGAGAGACTATTATGCTGGCAAAGGGAAGCCACACGTAATTAGTGTGTATACAGAACTGACTTTGCTTCAAAAGTCGAGCAGTGAGAGTGTGACGGAGTATGTTATACGCGCAGAGACCGCCATCACAGCATTGAGAAACGCAGGTGAGACATTGAGTGACGGGCTGTTAGTAGCAATGATTTTGAAGGGACTGCCAGAATCATTTAAGAAGAGGGAGATTGGGAGCTTGTATGTCATATGTGATGAATATTTTCTTGTTGATACAACGCCAAAGTTTATGGGCTGTTAAGTCCCATTAATACAAATATATATACATAATCAATCAAGTTGTTGTCTTGTAATAGCTTTGCTTAGTTACACTGACATTCCGTGACTGTTCTTCCTTTTTGTGGGGTTCACCAGAGCTTTGTGTACATTATAGCCCAAACCTGAATGCTCTGCTATACCAAATTGTGAGAAAACAGAAAATCCAGAAAAAAGTATTTCCTATATTTTAAATACAAAATACATGTATTTTGTTACATTTTCTGGCACCAGTATTTTGTATTTTGTTGTAATACATTTATTTGGGGGTATTTTGTATCAAAATACATTTTGATGTATTTTTGCCCATCTCTGGGTGTATGTTAGGCTAACGTTCGCTAGCTATCGTAAATCAAATGAGACAATTAGTGTAGTAGACAGATCGCTAGCGAGTTAGTGAGCTGAGGAAGTGTTGACAGTTGTGAGATGTTGTTGATTTGAGTCATAGCTATAATCACTGCAGCACTAGTTAGCTAACGAGAGCGCCGCATTACGTTTTGTAATACTTTAGTATTGATCATGTTTTGATATTTGAGTCATGTCATTTGCTGGATGATCAGATCGAGTTATGATGGTAGCAGTCGACCAATTGCAGATTCAGCTTGCGCAAAACCTTTGCCTGTTGTGTTCAAATCAGGCCCATAGTTCATAGTAGATGCAAAAGTATACTTATGTACAATATATGATGTTGAACATTGTTGCTCCTGGATGGATCACAGCCAACCCAATTATTTTCAACACAACTCCTTGTCCTTGGTCATGGTGGCCACAGCACTTAAAAGAATAAACATCATAATTCTCAAAATTCTGACCCTTTGCTTTTTTATTAACAGCATGTACTTGTACTTTTACTTTCAATACTTAAGTACATTTAATATCAGAAAACTACTTTTGATACTTAAGTACAGTAAATATCAGATACTTTAAGACTTTTACTCAAGTTTAATAGGTGACTTTCACTTTTACTGGAGTCGTTTTCCAGTAAGGTATCTTTACTTTTACTCAAGTATGGCTTTTGGGTACTTTATACACCACTGCCGGACTCTAGACCCGGGATCTCAGGTGGGCGGCCGGACTGCTGAACTTGCTTCCGACACGGGTGCTCCGGGGAACAGGATGCTGACCCAGCGGCGGGAGGAACTGGAGGTCGGTGAGGCTCAGCCAAATGGCAAAGCCTGCTAAGAATAGGCTCAACTCATTGGCGGCGGCCGGGTCCGGGAGCGACTGCGGCTCGGAGGCGACAGCGGCCGGGTCCGGGAGCGACTGACACAACGCAATAATGATAAATGATTGTGTGTATATATATATAAAACACAACCACAAAATACGATGTGTTAGACACAGTAGACACTCTATGGGATACTTGTCAAAAATGTCAGTTTGAATAAATATTAGGAAAATATATATTTTTTTATAAATATGTGGTTGCGCCACCTGACATTTTTTAGCCTGTAATGTTAAAGAATACTTAAAAAAAACCTATTTAAAACATTATGAAAAGTTGGTTCACAACTTAGACTTGTTTCACCACATTGTTCCAGACACAAACATATGCATTACATCCATTTTGAAGATAATTTTTTTAATAACCTTTTAGAAGCCTCATTTATCAATGTGTAGGTGACTGACGTGTTCCTTAAACTTCCGCAACACCCGTAAGCATCCTTCATTTTGCTGGACAAATTCCTTTTTTCACAGCAGTCCTGTCCACTTGTGCCAGGACTTCCCGGTGTATATGGATCCACACCAAGGTGTTAAGCCTTCATTGTTTCTTCATTCAACGTATGGTAGCCTATGTTTTAATACGACAAAGTGTAGACAAAGATCTTTCAGCTGAAGCTGTAGTGACCAGGACCAAAATAAACAGCGTCAACAGTTTGTGCACGTCTGACGTCGTTGTTCAGCCACAGGGACAGCATTCATTGCTTCACTTATGAGGCTTACTGATGTTTTTTCATGCATGGCTTGAATTGCTGATGTCTCAACGGTGTCTGGCAACAAGCTCAACTGTGCACACAGATTGTCAAAGTCGAGTATAAATATGTTAAAAACAACGGGAGAGTCACCTCTTTCCCAGAGGCAACTGTGACCAGCAGCTGATCCATGTCCACCACGTCTTCCTGATCAAAGCGACGAGTCACTTCACTATTCAGCGAGTGCAACAGCTCAAAGTATTGTTTCCTGTAATGACTGTAACTCTGGGCTCTCTGTCAAATCCTCGGAGGCCTGTCACTGAGTTGAAAAAGTTAAAAAAATGCATCATCAGACCTCTGCTGCTGAGTAAGAGCTTGCATTACAACGACCGCAGTGTGGGTTACCCAAATGACAAATCAATCAGTCAACAGGAAGTAGAAGAGCTTTTAAATCTGGGATGTCAAATACAAATTGAACAAAGCATGGTAGGATAAGAAGCCATGTAATGCAAATCACTTCTTCTCTCATGAGGCAGTAAAGTGATGAATATTTCATTACCAGTTCTGATATGATATTTGGTGGGACATCTGGTTTATGGAGATTCATGTCTCAATGTGGTAAACTGAGCCCCTATTATGAGGTTTCAGTTGATTCTCCACTACAGTATATTCCAACTAACTAACTAACATACACACACACACACACACACACAGTTTCTGTCCTGTTAGTCTCTTAGACACACACTAACCCAGTTGTTTCCCTTACAGTATTTCCCTTTCACAGTTTGTTTCATTCCTTCTTTTAGACATAGATCCCACACACACACTCCCACTTTTTCTTACATGCACAAACATAGGACAGAAAGAAGGCCAGCCTCTACCTTTTGATTCCTCTCTCAGTTCATAAATATTCAAGTCCAGGCTCTGCTTATTTCTGTGCATAATTCAAGACTTTATTAAAACAAGATAGCCTAGTTCTCCCTGTTGCTACTGCTCTGCTGAAAGTGTTCCTTGATGATGCTACACCGGAGGCCATCCTGGCAAACACAAACACACACAAACACACACACGCACACACACACTCTAAACTCACTAACCCTTAACCAAAAATTGACCTCATTTCTAAAGGGAAATTCTGATATTTGTCATCCTCGGCCTTTGGGTGCTCTCCACCTGTAGTTGGGATCATTTGGTACGAACCAAGCAGAAAACTGAAACTTTGTTGCAATATATTTCTGGTCCGGTTCCTGTTAACAGTGACACAGGGACACAGGAACCCAGAGGAGTAAACATGAAGTTGTACAGACGGACAGGTAACTCTTTGATTGGACAGTTTTGGCATCTGTCATCCTGCACCATCAGGACACACTTGGAGAAATCAAATTCTGGTGACTGGCAGAAGTTCATGCAGCACTTTAATGACTCTGACGTGTAATTCTATTTGCTTTGATTAATAACTGATTATAAGCATTATCACTATTATTGAACTGCAAATCGATTGCATGTTACGATGAATAATGGTTTAGACAGGGCTGTACACAAATTACAATTACTCATCCCCTCCATTGAAGGGATTTGTGCAGCCATACTCTGGCAATGTGGTAAGGAGTAATTACTGTGGTAGCACCTGAAAGTGTCCCGCCCTTCTGTGAGAACACTGGGGACGATCAACTTGCACACAGCTTTGCCAATGCTACACTCAAATCTATTATTACTCAAACAGAAATGTCCCCTTGGACACTATTTAGTCACAGTTAAACTATCACCTTGGGAAGAGCTGTTTTAGTATTGTGTTTTTTTTTGGAAACCTGATCCATCACATATCTTAATTATAGTCAGGTAGCCAATGAACTGCTTGTGGACAATTGTGGAGGATAGGAATATCAGATATCAGCCACAAATGAGCAGTTAAGGCTCAAGGTTGAGCTTCCTTTCACACTTAAAACATGTTAAGCTATGAACTAAATGCTATGAATGTACTGTGCTGAAACACATCAATACTAATTCTGAGTCATTAAAACGTTTTAGATACACAATTTGACTGAGAATGATGGAATCCATCTTCTCTTTAATACTCCTGAGACTCATTCTTTGTCTGTCAAGAAATCATTGACATGCAAGGCAACAAAAAAAGACTTTAAGCTGTGACTCTGAAATGCACATGCTCCATATTGCAGGCCCTCTGAACCTTTCTGTTCAGATGGACACAAGGCTGATACTGTTTTTTAAGGTTAATTCAAACATATGTTATATATATTATCATGATAGTAATTTAAAACATATATTGCACCAGCATTTATGATAGGGATCCTTTAAATGTATTGCTTGTTGGAGGACTGGCCAACACAAATGGAAAATTGAGAGCTATCATATACAACAGCATATTAGGGCCATTGTAGGTAAATACATGTAATGCAATATAGAGCCAGGGAAGGGGGGTAATATCATATCACATATAAAAACTCTGAACTCTCATGGTTAAAGTAGGCCTAATACAGTTGTAATCATTTAGTTTACAAATCATACATTTGTGAGAAAAACAAAAACTGAAATAGTCGTCGGTGTTATTATAGTCACGGCCTCTAAGATCATAACTCTGACATTGGTATACCTAGTTATACATTTTATTTTACCAATGGGATCAGATAAATCCTAGATTGCTCCTGAAAGATGCGTAAACAAGTTTTCTTGTTGTTTTTCTTCTTCACATTCTTCTTTTATGAACATAAATAAATACTAATAATATTAATATATTTTACACTCAAAATAAACAATGAACTTTTACAACAAACACTTCTCAGTACACCACCACCTGCATCTGGTCAACAGTTTCATGTTTGACATTTTTCAGAGTGGTTGAGTCTAAATTTAGTAAAACACATCTGCAGTAAATATATTAATTCACTTTAGAGTAGTCCTGGATTCAAATACATAGAACACTCACACACATGCTCACAGTCAAGCACATACACATTTCAGTCTTTACCCACCTGCACACCGACTGTACAGCTGCTTGCCGGTGCGTTTCCCTGCAGTGTGCTGATCGGTGGAGAGCTGAGCCTGGTAGTGGTGCAACACCGAGCTGTGCTCTCTGTGGTAGCCCAATTTAACCAGCAGGCTGCCATACTGAAGCCACTCAATTAGACCTGAGCACACACACACACACGCCAGTGGTGGCAGGGGGACTATGGAATTGCCAGTCAGCAGTGCCGAAAGCCAAGTTCATCTCAGGCTACGCTTCCTTGCTCATGATGGGAGACTTTGGCCAATCACAGGTCATTTCATAAAAGAGACATTCCTAGTGGCTGTTCTATTCAAGATTATTGCCGCTATATAATGGCATCAGGATCACGATTGGGATTGAAATGAATGGCCAGTACTCGTATGAAGCGCGTGCATATCCACTGGTGGGAGGGACCAAGGTTAGAGAGAAAAGAATTGCAGTATGAGGGCGGCATTTTCAAATGATGCCGTATTTCCATTTCCAGAAAACTGCTTGAATTAAAATATGCTGAAAGGTTTTGATTGAATATTTGACCAATGATGCCCCAAAATAACCTGCCTACCCCAGCTTTAACTTCACTATGACTGCTATGAGTTTTTTTTACAAAGAGTATTACAGCCTCACAGAGTTATTCACACAAACTGCTGCTGCCAACTTGATGACTCTGTTGCCACATTTAGCAGATTTCAGACGCTCTGAATACTAAGTTTTGACAAACAAGCACAGGGAGCACTGTTGATGTGTGGACTCTGTGAGCATTTGGTGACGAATTGGCACAGCTGCTACTGATGGATGTAAATGTGCACTACTTGCTTAGCAAATCCATAGAGGAATCATCACAGTGCTGTCTGTATGCAGCAAAGATCCATACATCTATTCTTAGCAGAGAGACAGAGATAGTATTATATGCAAATTAGCATATAATGTCAACTGGCACCTTCTTGTAAGTTTTAAAGCAGCCAAAAGCAAGTCTCGTTGGAGGAGCGTTGGCAGTACCTGGGCAGAGAGTTGTGCAGAGCAGGCATGGTGGCGGCTGTTTTACAACACAAAGCCAAAAGAAAAAAGCTGTTTCTTTGTTGATGACGGCAACATTTTCCTTGGGTGGGAAGTGATGAATCCATTCCATACCATATGACGGCAATTTCGGAGGAAGGCCAACAGAGCTGGCTCGGTTTTAAAGGCCTCAATAATTACTGCAAACACACACACACACACACACACACACACAGAGACGAGGCCCAAAGTGAAGCGGCAGCACCGAGCCAGTGTGTTGGCGAGGCGGCTGGATAACACCACCTCATAATGTCTGATAAATGTACTGGCAAGATGGATGAATAGAGACTCACCTGCCTCATCAATTTCTGCTCTGAGTTTCTTTGACATTGAATTTGTTTAATTGAGCAGAAAGGCTCCCAGCTCTTAATTCAGTACATTATAACTTACGAGGCTCATCTACAAATTCAATAAAAGCAACATGGGGCAATTTATACTTTGGATGAAGGAGCGCTTCAATTTCAAATTCAATTCACATTCTTCTCTCTGATTGCTACTTTATATCCATAATTTCATACACTTAACACTGTGGTTAAAGAGTGTGTGTGTGTGTGTGTGGGGGGGGGGATGCAGCAGAACCCCGCCCGCCCCGCACACACACAAACACACTTTAACCACAGAGTGCAATGATCAGAGGTATAACATCGGCCCCATACATAACACCGCACTTGTTTGCTGTCCTCCTCCCCCGCCCCGTCCATCTGTCCTGCTGTGTGACAGTGTTTAACTGCTCTTTGATGTTGTTCAGGTCCTACTGTTACTGTATGTTTGCTGATTATGTCTTTCACCACTTTTCCGCTGGGCTTTTGAAAGGCTGCCAACTGAGCTGAACAAAAGACCGCACAGCCTCAGCAACAACACAAACCTCACTGAGAAACCAATATCAGTGAGAGGATGGCTGCCGACGATGAAGATGATTTGGATGAGCGAAACTATTGACAGATCTCACAGAAAAACAAGACTTAAAAAGGTAGTTAACACCATTACAAGCAGCGAGACTAACCTGGTAATTAAGTGCACCAGGGGGTGTTTCTTTTCATTTCTATCAGGAATAATGACATTTCACTCCAAGTGAATTCCTGAGATCTGTGGATGTTGTAGCATCACAAGAGACAATCTTAATTGTCATAGCAGAAAACCACAGGTGTGACTGATAACACTAACGATGTCTCTGTTCTATTTAAGTGTCCCAGAGAGCTGTGACAATGTGAGTCAGCATGCACACCAGGGGTGCATCCCAAGTCTCTTAATTGTGTATTTCCCTTGGGTCTTGGTCCCTTCAAAGGAAACCATGTGAGGAGAGAGGAAACGAGGAAATACGCTTGAAGAGAAATGAAACGTCCTTTCCTCTGAAGCCTCACGTGAACCGACATCTGTTTCTCATCACAGCTGGATCAGCTGTCAGTCAGCTTTAACAGCTGCAGAGACTTAAGATGGAGTTTGTGTCTGAACATGTGAGCTGTGCTATTACAAATAAAGACACAGGTATCATCACTGCCAGAGTAACAGTATTGTCTCTCTGTAGCCTGTTACCTGTTTAACATTCTGCACTTATACTGTGTTCCTGTGTCCATTACTGGCAGAATGTGTTTGTATTATTGTTATGCCCGGGTCGTGGGACGCAACTAAGGAAGGAGACGCACACTTGACTTAGCAATAAACTGTTAAATGTATTAAAGAAAGTCAAACTAACGAAGAAACAACAGGTTGGTGAAGACGGACTGACAATACTGGCATCTGGGCAGGCGGTGTTGAATCGATTAAGAACACAGGTCAGGTGTTCCCAATTAGGGGGATGGCACCTCAGCTCCACCCAGCCAAGGACCTGCACACCAGGGCAGCAGGCCTCTGACGCGTCACAATTATTGATTACTTATCTGCATCTGTATATGTATCTGTATTTATTGATATTCTATTTGTGAAATCATTATCTAATAACTGAAATATGATTATGGTTTCTCTTGAACACTGGAAATGATATTTGAAAATTGAAATGATGTAACTCATCAAACCCGACGCTCAGGAAGCATCATTCTCACGTGACTGAATGGAAATGATGATCAATTCTTTAAAAGGTGTTTCTTGCTGACAGACAGTCTCTCCTGCTCTCTCTTTGCTTACATTATTTGTATCCAAAATAATAGTTATTGAGGGAAATAACAGATCATGAAAAGAAAAATCTTTCTAATAAATGAAGAGAGTTGTTTGTAATCCTTTTGTTGTTCAGACCTTCAATTAAACAGCCAGACTAATATGTGGGGTTCCACAGGGGCTGTCCATTCTTGGACCATTATTATTCCTTATTTATATTAATGATTTGTCTAATGTGTCAAAAAGCCTTTTTCTGATAATGTTTGCAGATGACACAACCCTAGTTCTCTCTCATTCAAATTTCAATTCACTGATTATGGAAGTAAATGCTGGTTTAACTGCCTATGCTACATGGTTCAAATTAAATAAACTATCTTTGAGTATCAAAACATCTAATTTTATTCTTTTCAGTGGCAAAAAATCGTACTCTAAGGATTTATCTAAAATTAAATCTGTTGAGATGCCTCAAGTGTCATCTACAAAATTCCTATGAATTATTATTGATGAGTTTAAGTTGGAGTAAACAGATTGACTGTTAGTAGAAAAATAAACAAATCTATTGGAATAATAAGGAGGGTTAGACATCTTGTCTCCTTGTTCTTTATTACAGTATCATTTATCCTTATCTTTCATATTGTAATATAGTTTGGATCAGTACTTTCCCTACTTCTCTGCAAAAAATGTTGGTCCTCCAGAAACGTTCAGTTAGGATCACAACCCGATCACAGTCACACTTCTCTTCTGCTCCTCCATTTCAGAAATTGCAGATTCTTACTATTTATGACATCAATATTTCTCAAACTTGTGTTTTCATTTATCAGATACTTTCAGGTGAAGGAACATTCCTGATCATATCAAGACCGACTTCAAATTCAATTCACAGGTTCACTCATACTCAACTCGTCAATCTTCACATCTTCATCCTCCTACATTACTGACTAGCAGAGGTCAACTTTCAATAAGATTTAGGGAACCAAATTATGGAATGACTTTTCCCACCTCACAAAAAGATGTCCCTCTATAGAATGTTTCAAAAGATGCCTAAAAGAACATCTAATTGCGGTCTTGTAACAGTTCTTTTGTGTATTAGTGTTCATGTCTTTCTTGCTTCAGCTGTTCTATACATGTATAGTTGTTTCACTCAGAGGGACTTGTAGCATTACTGTTGCTTATGAGTTACTGCAGGTGTATAAACCGACATCCCTGAACAAACACAAGCCCATGCTCACTCTCACATGCATACAATTACATTTTTTTCCTTTCTTTCTTTTGTTGTAATGTAATGTCTTATGCATATTTAATTTTTTGTTTGTAATTTTGTAACATTTTAATATTATATAGGTTGAGGCTTCATATGAGCCCAGTTGGTTTTCTGCCTCTTCCTGCACTGTGATATTCATTTATCTCTGTTATGTTTGTTTATTTTAAATTGTATTGTTTGAATTGTGCAAAAAGATATTTAAATCAGATGGTGAATCAGGAAACTAATACAATGTATAATTTGGGAGTGATGAATTCAAATTGAATCTGTAATCTGTAACAAACATATGCACAGTTTAAACTGAAAAAAACGCAGAACAGACTGCTGTCAAAAAAATGCAGTCAGTGTGAATTTATAAATTAACAAGCTTATAATATCGCTGCTCCATCTAGAGCAGGGGTCTCAAACTCATCTTCACTCTGGGCCACATCAGCATCATGGTTTTCCTCAAAGGGCCGGTTGTAAATGTCAGACTGTGTAAATGTAACTACTCCTCTGCATTTGATTATTGTTTATTCAAGTGTTAAATATTGTACATGCAGTTATATAAATGTAAAGATATATTTAAGCACATTTCTGTTATTATAACTTAAATCCTTTTAATTTAGGGTTAAACCCACATTACTCTATCAAACGTTAAAGAAAATAGCAAAGACAAATATCAAACACAAGTTATTACAATAACTTTGTTCAAAGCTTAAAATCCTTTCAAAGGTGCGTTTGCACAATCCCACATGAAGTATTTCATGTGTTGTAAAGCCACGTTTAAAGTCTTCAATGTACTCACAATACATTTCTATGTTAAATGTAGAGTAACCAGCCAAAGAGCTGCTTCTATGACTGTGCTGAGGTGCTGAGGGAACAATGCTATGCTAACAGATATAGGGGCTTTTGTTAGGTTTTGTATTGAATAAGAAGAATGCAAGGACCTTGAAAGACTACTGGCTTTCTTCCTCCTTCATAGTGGACTTGAGGCTCTGCAGACAATGAGACCTCATATAGAGGACCAGTATGCCATGCCCCCAGGGTCAACACACGCACACACACACATATGGGAATGAAAAAGGATGGGCTAGAAATAGTCTTACTCTACCTTTTCTTTGTGTGTTTTTGAGGACACACTCTTCTCCCCAACTCCCAGAGGACTTCTAGCTGGTGGAGGGTAATGGAGTCTAAATGACACGTATGTAGCAACAGAGACATGAGCGCACACACACACACGCCTACACACAGACGCTGTGTACTCCCTGAGGTCTGAGTGCTCTACTTGTGGCACTACTATTATTGAGAAAGTAAGAGGGGGAAAAGGAAAGAAGACAGACGGATGGATGAGGGCAGGTGTTCATGACATTCACATTGAGTTCACGGCAGATTTCTGTTTTTTTAGTACAAAGATGAACTACAAAAAGCAATTTTCACTATGCAACGTCTCCTGTGGCTGTCTGAGAGAGCGCGCGCGCGCGCGCACACACTCACACACACACATGCACACACGCATACTGACTCACAGGGAGACTAAAATAAAATCCACCCGAAACACCATCACCCTAAACATCAGGTATTGGTTCCACTGTCTCAGAATAAAAGTCTTTTTTGTTTTACCATGCTCAACTTTTATGCAATTTTAAAAAGGGGAAGATTAAAAATACTCAGCTTTGCTGAAAATCCATCCCTCACTATTTAACACTTAGTGAGGAGGCTTTTTGTGTTTTCAATGTAGTCATTCTACTCATGCTCATGCATCAACATGAATAGATGTGACTGTGACTGACAAAAAGCACAGAATCTTAATGATACCCTCCATTACTGCAAATCAAAAAAATAAAAATAAATGGGGTGAACAGAAAATCAGGATTTCTGTGAGATCTGATATATATCAAGCAGATGTGGTCCTGTGGTCTCCTTTAAGTACAGTTCAAGAAGCATTGAATGAAAACATAGAAGTCCTTGGTTATATCTGGACAGGTGTGAGGTGGATTAAAGCCCGTGTGCAGGTGTCTGTGGATGTGTTGTCTGTGTTGAAAGGGCATTCACTGGCTCCGCTTTCCTTTTGAGTGTTGGAAACGGAAACATTTTTATTTTTGATATTCTACTGCAACCCCTCTTTTAGCATGTCTTGATCGGTCTTCAGCCTTTATATTTGTATGTGTAGCTGAGTGGAAAAAATGATGTCCACACCAAAGCCCCTAGATGGCGCTCCCTTACTAAAAAGTCATTCATTCACAAATCTCTCTTTCGCGCTCTCTCTGCGGCTTCTACTCTTATCAGCTGATTGTGGGAGTTCACTTTTGAGTTAACCAACCAGATTATGCCACGGGTTCCCTAATCCAATCACGTAGTTGCTGCCAAATTTCAAAACTGCTCACCTCTCTGCTGCCGTTGGTTGTCTGTACGAACTGATACCACCCTCCTCCACCCCATTCACCTCCAGTCGCCATCATATCCAGTGTCCTGTCCTGCTATTCATTCAATCATTGGATCTTCAGCAACTCCCTTCATCATCACCACCACCAGTGTCTCGACTCCAGGGAGGAATATTCTTGATCTAACCCTGGTAGCACTTTTAATATACTACGATGGAGTCCAATCGCCAAAGAATCTTCACCATTTATGTCCTCATGTATGTTTCAGAAATTATTGCAGGGTGAGGGTTACATTATATGCAGCCTGAGTCTGAGGGACAGCTGTTGGGAGAGTGGATGACCGCAGAAGAAAAGAAAAGAAAATGTGCAGACAATATGTAGAGAAGTCACAGGTAAGAGTGTGAGAGATGTGTGTCTTTTGAACCTTCCTTTTTAGGTGTTGCCTAGCTATGCAAATGTCTCATGAACTGTCATCTTTAAAATAAAATAACAAGATCGTAATTGGTTATATGTGAAAATGAATTTGATGACATATGGCATATTGTTGTGGCCATGGTATAAACCGGATAATATCCTCCAAGTTTGTACATTCCATGATTGTCATGAATTCCTTGGAGGGTCTTAGCCCCTTTGTCATCCATTACAATCAATACAACTTGAAAGATACAACTTGTCCCCAGGGTTGGGCAGTAACAGCGACGTAATTAGGACACAAAAACATTATTGTGCGACTTAGGTGTTTTAAAGGGTTTGTTCTGATTCACCAAAGTCACAAAATAACACTTTAGAAATCATAAATTCATGCAGATTAGGCCTATTCGTTTTGCAGACTGTAAAAAGATGGTTTGTATGAAATGAGCAATACATCCAAAATAATGGCCAAAATTCCAGTATTTTTCTTATCTCTTATCTGTATTTGCATACTTGATACTGAGGTAATCCATTAACCCATTTACATTATATTACCTTTTAACAGGTAATTAGTAATTGTGTCAGAATATATTTTTAAAGCAACCCTCCCAACCCTGATTACAAAATGCAACAATGAATAATGTTCTTAGTGATGCATCCACATGGAATACAGTTCAAAGCTCTGGAAAGAAGCAAGTCACTTAAGATTATTGGGCAACTGTGGCTCAGTGGTAGAGCAGGGTCGTCCTTCAATCAGAGGATCGGTGATTCGATCCCTGGCTCCTGTAGTCCATGTCGATGTGTCCTTGAGCATCACTCTTAACCCCAAATTGCTCCCGTAGCTGTGCCTACGGTGTGTGAATGTTGTATGAATCTTAGTACATGGAAGCATGTATGAATGGGTGTGAATGGGTGAATGATGGCATGTCGTGTTAAAGCGCTTTGAGTGGTCGGAAGACTAGAAAAGAGAGAAATAAGCAGAGTGCATTTCCCATGTATTGTCAAGCTTCAATTTCAAAGGTCAAGGTCAAGGATAAACGTTCACAGTCTGTATCTGACTTACTGAGGGAATAATGACCTTACACCATTGCTCGGTTGAGTGTTTCCACATTGGCCGTTGCTCGGCTGTCCTTAATTACAGCAAGGTGAGGACAGTCCTCAATTCTTTGACTCCAACGTCATTTAATGCAGACCTGCCTCCTAAAAATGATTTTCCAATACAACAAAACTGCGTTGTGAAGTAAACTTCGAGGGAAACATTCTGTTGTGGATTAAGATTGCCTTTGAAAGGGTTGAACCATGTCATGTCAAAATTGCAGTTGAACATTTATCATCTAGGAATATACAATGTAGACTCCACCACTGATACCTTGGCCACAATTTAGCAGATTGACCATACAGGGTCCAGCCATATTCTAGGTTTCTACATTGTCTTGGAATTCACATGAACAGACCCTTTGACATACTTGGATAGATTTCACCTCCATGACTTAACCCTATCCAATATCCTTGGTGAAAGGTGGACCCCATGTAGAACCCCATGTAGCATACATAGGATTTTAGCTGAAGCAGTTTTGTCAGCATATAGAGCACAGTCATCCGGTGGGAAATGAGTAAAAATGTAGCAAAGCTGGAAATGCGAGTCGGAGAAATGAATGGCATGATATGCTGGCTGTCACCCCAGAAGGGAAAGGCAGAGCTATGACTGCTACATTCATACATCCTAACAGCACTCATAACCCATTGCAAATCAACTGCTGAACACACCAAACCAATTATATATCAAGATGAAGTAGTATGCTGGTTAGATGTAATTTATATGAATGGACAGAGGGCTTTGAGAATGTGAGGGATTGTTGCAGCTATGGTTCATTAAAGTAACACCTCACCCCCAAAAGGATCATTTGTGATAACATTCACTTTAATTCCACGTATACAGTATTTGTGTTGTAAATACCTGCCTAGCCTCAGGAAAGATTTATATATTTCACCTTCAATGCCAGTTATTTGAGACCTGCTTGTTTATTGACCTGTTTATGTAGTGTTTTTTGGAACAGTCATGAATATGTTACTGATCCACATGTAAAAATAAACATCTCCTTGTTATTTTTTTAATGAGTCTATTTTTTAATGAGTCTATTTTCTCAGTAGCTGGCCTCTAATTGAGTAAAGTATGTCCATGCTCATTTTTGCCTCCGATATATTTGGACATCATTGACATTCCAGAAGCAACTCCGATAAGCTCTGCCAGGAGCATGCTGAACTCAGACATCCTTCCCATTGTTAACCCCTGTATGCCACAGGCCATGTAAGAGACTAATGACTTATGATACTACAGACTCAATTGAAACCGCCATGCCGGAGGGAATTTCACTACAAAGCCCCGAAAAACACATACGTATACACACAAATCTTAGCCTGACTATTATCTTGAATGTCTGGTAAATACAATAGCATGGGTCTTTGGCCCACTTCCTTTTACTCCCTACCCTTGTTGGACAGACCAGAGAGACCTTTTTTTAACCAAGAACAGAGTAGCTCTGACCCACTAAACTGCTTTCCCTGTGTTGAGGGATGAGTGGGGGGTGGGGTGGTATATTATGTCTGTGGTATGCTTGAACATGTAGCCATTTACATCTTTGTGTAGTTACACCAATATGCATATTCATAGTTGATATTCATTCAAAGGTTAATTCTGTCATTACAAATTGGATCTCATTTTTATAATTTCTCATTTCTATCAGTTACAGCCAAAGTAACTGCTTAGATCTGAGAACACATCAATATCTCTACAATAAACTCCAATATGGCAAATCTTAATCACTTAATTTGGAGGTGACACTGAAAGTAAGAGGACCTGAAATGTTTGTGATGAACTTCCTAATGTGATGATGCAGTGTCCTAAGATCCCAGTTGTGACGATCACAAGGTAACCAGTAGAAATACAGCGTTCACATTACAAAATAGTCTACCCAGGACTTGCTCTTGTATGTATTTGATTGGCCAACACAGTGCAATTTGTTCCAGTAAATATTTGTGCCAGGTTGAACTCTTTTGTTCGACAACTGGTCCCATTCAAATGAATAATGGGCTGTGTTTTTTCATGCATAATAATTTTTTTTTTAAAAAGGATAGTTCTGATGTTTTGAAGCAGGGTTGATTGAGGTGCTTATCCATAGTCAGTGTAATATTAACAGTTTGGTGGTCGGTACACCACCAGTTTGGGAAAACAGACAGAAGTACTAGCAGGGGAGCTAAGCAATGTCCTGCTGTGGAAACAGCCAAAAAAAGAACAGCATCAGTTTAAGTGTATATTATATATACTTAATTACTTCTTTTCCGTTAAACACCCCTCTCTGACAGGGAACTGAAGTCTTTATCTATGCTCTTTTGAAAACAACCAGACTCTATTGACAAAACAGTAATTTTATCTCGCAGAATATGAAAGTTGCTCTGGTCTACCGCTGCCTCCATCGGTTAGGTTGTGTTACTGTGACTTTGTTGTTTATAAGGGTATGTTCTGATTCATAAAAGTCTGGTTTTATTTGAATATAAGGGTAATCATAAATCACAGAAACTTGGTGGGAGTGTAACTGTCAGAGAGAGCGAGAGAGCGAGAGAGAGAGAGTTCATCAAAGACATCAGTACGAAGCGTCGCCATTTTTGTTGGACCAGTGTAGCTACAGGTGGCATTTAATGATGCTTTCAGAATCTTGTTCATGCTTCCAAGATGGACAAGTGCAAGTCATATGTTTGTGATCTGTAATGTTCCCACCTTCCATGCTGTGTTGAGGAATTTTATCTACAAATTTAAATGTTGATTAAATGACTCAGAAAATGTAATTATAAAAGCCTTAACTGAGCCAATACAAAGTGATACAAGGTATTCTTCTTGTTTCTGGAAACATAGGAACAAATGTCTGTATGTTTTTAACCACGAGTGACTTTTTAACTGCAATGATTATACCTGTCTTGGTGTCCTCGTATTGTATTGTATTGTATTGTATATATTATCATTGTATTTATGTTTGTTGCTATATGGACTCATGAGTCTGAAATAAAAAGTTGAATTAACCCCGAGATGTATCCAGCAATCCCCATGGACGGTCACCGGAGGAGGAGCATCAGCAGCTGGACAGCGGGCAGTCACACAGGACTCTGGCGGTGCGGCAGTCCCAGCGGTCACTGCAGCGGGACAGGGAGCGGTGGTATCAGGCACTCGGGCACAGGTTGTGTTGGTTTGTGCTGGACCGAAGGTGATGGTATCCATTAACTTCTCGGCTTCTTGGATTTGGTACAATGTGGAGATTGTCATTTCCAGCTCTGCAATCCTATTAGCCAGGCAGACGCAGCTAGACACAGCCGGATGGGGATGTGAGTGGAGCTATGGTAGATGTGGTAGTGACACAATTTCAACAAGTGGACCCACTGCGGAAATTAGACTACAGTTTGCAGATCGTAGCTTAACTTTGCCCAGTTTGCAGCCTTCGTTACGTTAGCGACAGGTTAGCACCCGGAGCTAGAAGCTAAGAGCTAAAAACAAGCTCGCTGCACTTAGCCTCGGTGGGTTAACTAGACTTGTAGCTTTAAAAACTTCAAATCCGAGCGCCTGATGACCGAGATCTTTGGTTCTGATAAAACATTAACAAGATACAAGTAATCAGGATCTAAAAATGTAGCAGAAGATGAGGTTTAGAAACCTGATGAAATGTCACTTTTTGATAGCGTTTCAGAAAGCTGGTCACAGGACGTAGTTGTAACTCGGCGGTAAAGCACAAAGCTCGAAACAGGAAACAGCGTCACGTGGGTGAATGCTTTCGGAAAATTCTTGCCTTGAAGACGAAGGTACTAAAGTAGTTTACAAGGTAGCGCTCATAGCCTTTTGAGTTGAACAGAACACCCCAACTTTAATAAGTGAGGCACTAGTTTGAGCGCTAAAGGTAATGAGAAGGGAATACACTTATCATTGCTTCCTGGAATTTTTAGACCGTTGAACCAGAGGCGAATGGAGGAGTTCCCGAGCAGCGACATACCGAGGGATCTGCACATCTTAAATTAAACCAAATACCTGCTACAAATGCTTTGATGGAAGAAGGTTGGATTTCCGGGATTAAAAACAGTGCACAATTAAAGCATTAATCATAGAGATATTTATAGATATGATAGGAACAGGAAAACTGCAGCAAATGGGGTAAAATAGAGCATGCGGAGTCATACATTTTTACCAGTCCAAGATGCATGCAGAGTTCTTATAGGACTGTACATTGCCTTCTAGTCTCGGACATTTGGGAGAAGGCTGGGCAATGCAGGCTTTGAGGAGCAGAGGAGTAGTTTGAAGATAGAGCGATCAATTCTTTTGGCCAGGTGTCTGCGAACCTATGATTGTTGTAGATTCCCCCAAAACCAATAGAAGTAGCTGCATCAGTAAAGAATTTGAGAGCGACTGAAGTTTCTGTATTATTGCTGTAGAAAAAACCATAGCCGTTCCAACTAAGCAAAGCAATGACCAAAATCTTAGATCAGATCTACTTCATCTAAGGCATTTAGATCGTGGAGTTCATATCACATCTATACAGGGTGAGTAGTATACAGCCGTTAAAAATAATTATAATATCGATTAGCAGAAGAATAAGAATAATATATATGAGCTGAGAGAGGCTTTAAAGCTCCGCATTGCTGAGGTGAACTGCAGTTGCTGATAATTCTCTATGGGTTCAACCTTTTTACATCATAAGTCGTCATTTGATTGTGAAGTGTAAGTGGGTTTAAAGATATTTATTTATCCACAGCTGCTGTCTCTGTGTTGATTCCTGAGTATTCAAGACTGATTTAAGGGGTCGATTTAACAAATATGATTCATCAATCAGGTAAACTATTGGAGGACATTGGAGGGAGATGGCTTTGGCTCTGAGGACAACATGAGGGCTCTCCTGGAACGGTACCTTCTCTTTGTGTTTATGACTGTTTTAAGGATATGTGCCCCCCTCTGTGTGTGGATGTGTGTGCGTGTTTTCCCCATCCAAGCTTGGCCATTTGCATTTGCTTGATGTGAGATAAGTGCAAGGAGAGGTTTTCGTACACAACACATCAACAGACTTCTGTTTTCCGCTCTGCTCTCGCCCCTCTTTTCCTTCCCGAGTGACTTTCAAGCTGCAGTGTGTATGTGTGGGCGCAATGCGCACAGCTTCTATCAAGGAAGACTCTTCCTCTATCCCACTACCACCAACATTACCAACAAAAATCTGCATATTTTCCTGGCCTCCAGCACAGATTTATTTACAGTTTAAGGAAGAAGGTTCTGTATGAAACATGAACCCTCTTTCACTCAGAACCACACTCTTTATTCTCCTTTTCCTTTTCATCTTCTTGTAAAGATAGGGTATCCATTTCAACAAAAGATTTGTTTGGATGTTTTCTCTGCCCCAATACTTTGCGTGACTAAAGATTTATGTTTGCCCTTTCACAGCAAAAGTAAAACACACAAACACACATATACACACACTTGCCTCAGCTTGTAAATGTGCAATTCCCTCTGGTGTGGATGATAGGGATGGGCATGACCAGCAAATCTGGTTCTGATTGGCGCAGCGTCAGAAATCACAGATTTAAGTTGTGAAACATTTACTTTTCTAAGGGAGCTACAGCCGCATACAGCACCATGGCATCATATAGTGTGCCAGTGAGATTACCACATGCTTAAAAAAGCGTCTTATGTTGAAAAACTTTCTAAAATATATGGAGATCTGCTCCAGTTTGAAGCATCTGGTCCACAGTACGCAGCTGAAGCTTAATACTGCTTATTATTCTGACCCTTACAGGCATATTTTATTACCAGAGTTGGTGATTGTTGGAACAGTGGAAAGAGAAAACTAAGATGTTTCTAATGAGTTTTACTTTTTCTGTCAGTTTGAATGAATTGTGTTTTACACTTAGCAAGGTAAAATTGCTGTGTTTTTCAATGGAGTCTGCTGGCTTTGAGGAGAGCATATGAATTGTATGTTAAGTACGTTTAATGAATGATAATTCAAGTAAAAATCACTTTTGATTCTGTTCATTTTCTAATAGGCCTACCTGTTTTGAATCTATGTATATTGTTTTGAGAGATACAAAATCAATAATTCTAATAGAAAATAAAAGTATATAAAAGGAAAACATTTACTGACTTATTCTAAAGTTAAAAGAACTAAAATCCTTCCACACACGTCCACACTTACTAGACTGTTTCAAAGTGTGTTTTCCTAATACTAGTGTAACCCATTGGAAAATAGTTACTATAATATTTAGGATTATCTCCCTTCACTGATCATTATGTTAATTGGAAAACGACCACATCTTTTATTTTATCCCCCTTTATTTTATTCAGTGTTTAATTTATTATTTAGTTTTAGCTCAGAGGTCTAATTTTACAGTGTAGGTGTTCTATTGGTTCAAGACTGAATAGGTGATTGCCATTGGTGCAAAGTGGCGCAAGTCCCGCCTCCTTCGCTCAGACTAGAGAGACGCAGTCTGACCTGACGGCAAGCGAAGTATGGAGAAACGTCAGACACTGAACTGAACTGAATGTTACTTGTGTTTTATGTTTAAACAAATGGAGTAAGTCATAGTTCAGTCAGATATTGAAGGACCCTGAGAACCATGGACCCTCGTTTTATTCTTTTATTTTCTCGGTGAGTTACGAACTATCTTAAGCATTAGCCGTATGCTACTAGCTCTGACTTAGCCTAGCCATCGTGGTACGTTAGCCACTGAGTTGTAGCACAAAGTTATATTAAATTGATATTGCTCTAGCAATAGAAGGGAATGAGAGTATTTGTGTGTAATATGAGTATGTATATGTGTGTGTGTTAATTACATTGTGTGAACAGAGAGAGGAATTATATTACTGAATTTCATATTCTTTGGACCTAGCCTCAATTTGTATATCACGGTGCTGCGCTGTGCAGTAAGCACAAGGTGTCAGTATTGTGACAGGGAAATTTATGTTCACATTATCTTACTAGCATTATTCAAATGTAGTGAGTAATTCATGTTAAACTGTGAATCCTACATTGATGGGTTCAGCATTAAACAGTTATTATATGTTGATATTGAAAAGCTAAAAACTGAATAGTTAGAAGAGTTAAATGGATATGCTATAAAAGCCTGTTATGTTATACAGGCTAGGTTTTTTGGACACCCCTGAATCCTGGATTGGATTTTGGACTCACTGGACTGGATTGGATTTTCTCCCTGACGAGGGAGATGGCGAGCCACTCATGTGAACTGGATTAAGGATCCTTGGAATTCTTCACCTGCCCTGCTATCAGTGTGGTAGGACTGAGTGGAGAGGCCTCAGAGAACAATTGAACAGAACATTCTTTTTCTTCTTTTTTTGGGAGGAGAAACATTTTATTTTATTTTATTTTATTTAGGGTGCACCCAGTTAAAAAAGACATTTCGAACAGTAAAGGGTTGAATGCCGGCAGTACTGAAATTGTTCTATTAAATGTATGTTATTACAATCTTCTTGCTCTAAACTTAACTTTGTGTCCGTTTACTCATTGTGGTGTCCTATTATTGTTCATTCCCTCTCCTTTACGAATCTAGATACTGGTCCAGTGAGCACTTACCCCACAGGTGGGCTACACTAGCAAGGAGTCTTGCCTAACCTCTAGCTCTGTGGAAGGACCCTACCTGCCAAGGAAGCATCCTTGACTTTGAGAAACACCCATATAAAGCATCTAATTCAGTAAACACTACTTAAATATCACATGAGACATGGTCCTCCACTGTGTGTTATACTGTATGTCTAGAGGTTTTCTTGTTCCTCTATTTATTCTCTTATCATATCTTTCCTGGATTTGTGCATTCTCTTATTTAATCCCTCGTGCAGGACACATTTTAACCGACCTGCTTATACTTGTACTTCCATTTTTACACAAGTAGTTTTACTTGTACTTAGTTCTTTAAAGTACATGTTCCTCCATTACTATAAATGCATATTAAGTAGTTTATTTGATCTCAATTCAGGATACACCGCCTTGCTGCCCCAAATAGGAGGGCACTGAATATACTGAAAATAGTCCCGCAGTCATGCTTCCCCAGAAGAAAATGTTGTATTTAAAAGTCAAACGCATCAATCTGGTGCCCTTTGAGAGCAAAATTAAGAGGCTAGATTTATGAAGAACTTCAGCTTGTGGAAACAATTTTGTACTGTGAATCTAGCAAAGGTGGAATGTAAAGTACATTCACTCAAGTACTGTACTTTAGTACAATTTTAAAGTACTTGTACTTTACTTGTGTATGTCAGTTTTGCGTAGCTTTATAGTTCTAGTGCAGTACATGTCAGAGGTTAAGATTGTACTTTTAACTTCACTACATTTATTTGACAATATTAGTCAATAGTTAGGCAATTTAGTCTTAATACAAAATATTTACTTCCACGGTAAGAAGCCACAGTTAGAACAAATACATATGAAATCTGGCCAGATCTTAAACTTGGGTGGAATCTTAATCATAGCAGCATAATAAAATCATTGTCCAGTGGTGAAGTCATTGTTTTTATTTTATCTAACAATGTTAAAACAACATGACAATGTCAAAGGAATAGCTCATAGTGATGAACCTACAGAGAATTATTCGGTGTGGTTTTGTTGTCCACTCTGTCTTACTCACCCTATACTTACCTGGTCAGTGATGTGTTCCAGTTAGGTTAGATAACAATCATACATAATGACAGCAGTGGTTAGCTTTAGCATAAACATGTCAGCTGAACATTTGTACTAATTCCTTTTTTCTGTATATCTTGAGAGAGACTGGTGTTACAACATGTCCTCATCCCAACTAGTCACATACTGATCCTTTGTCCGACTTGTTAGCGTCACGTACTGGGTAGCCCCGCACACCGTTTCAGTAAATATGTGATTAACGTTGTGAAATCAAACAAAAGGTTTTGGCAACAAAACCACTTGGTTCAGGCTGGTCTCATCCAGCATTCGTAAAAGAATGCACCATAATTTGTAGATACCCCACAATATGATTTTGTTTGTTGTCCACGTAATCATGAACAAGGAAGTATGAAGACCGCTAAAGCACACTCTCCACTGTTCGTTCCTCATCTGAGTCGAGAAGTCAACATTGATGTTTTTGTCACGTAACTTGTGTACTTCAGTGACGGCACTTCTGTAGTTATTTTAACCAAAAGACCTTCTCCTTCGCTTAACTAAGTGTTGCCTAAACCTAACTGAGTTTCCTGTGAAGACTGTTGTTTATTTTGAAAATAGGATGTGCATCTAACAAGTGGAAATTGACTTGTGTTGCCGGCTTTTTTAGGTAAATGCACGAAAAATTAGGAGTAACTTTTTGTAAGAAATGATCCAAACAGTCTTATGATACGTTGCATAGTTAGGTTTGGAAAAAAATATCATGTTTAGGCTTAAAATATGTACGTAGGGGCCTTGTGGTTGGTATCAGAGGCCAAGGGGCTTGACAAAGCGTCTGTATTTGACGCCCTGGGAGTGAGAATGGGCTGGGTGTTATGAACTAATGTTAATATCACTTGTTTAACTGCATAATAAGCTGCAGGTCTGGGAGGGTCAGAGAGTTAAAAAATCCAGTGTCAGGTATTGATGTGAAGATACACTGGCTGATATATGGACTGTTCCCTTCACTGCTCCATCTTTAAGGTTAAGTCAAGTCTGTGGTCAGGACACAGACACACACGTTCATCTTGCCCTTGTGGGTTCATTATAAACACTTTGTCAGGCCCTATGCAGGTTGTTAATAAGCCCTGATTGATGGGACGGTGAAGATCCCAGGCGGAAAGTCCTTTCACCGATAATCATTCATGCACAAACTCGTCCGCTGAGCGCCCATCTGTCCCACTCACCTGCCAATAGAGTTCGAGCTGTGTGCTGATACGGCGCTCGGTGCCTCCCAACAGAAAATACAGCCAGTCAGCAGTCAGCTAAGTCCTGAAGACAGAGAGAGAGAGAGACGACAAAGTGTCAGGAAACCTCGATCAAGACAGTCTAGGGAACGAAAAGGAGCGTGTTTGAGTTTTGAAAAACTAAATTATTGACATCAATAAATGCAAACAGGGACCAATAACCAAACTATAAACTAAGTCTCATAATTAGTATTCACTCACAATGTCAATAGTCAAAGTACTATTCCACATTCAGAGAGAATAAGTCAAGGTGTTGAGTTCAAGCAACAGACCACATATCAGCTATTATCACAATTCATGCACAAAGTAATCACAGACAGCTGCTCTTTAAAGTATAACAGAGTTTATTAAGTTCCAATAATAATGATCTAGTCAACTAATATCTAAAACTAACAACAAAACTATACATTTATGAGCACGCTATCTAAAATCAACACACTGGTAAGAGGGAGAGTGTGTGTGTGTGTGTGTGGGGGGGGGGGGGGGGGAAGAGGCGAGAGCACAGCTCAGACAACGTATGATGACGCGAGACTCTAAAATGGCGAATATAGAGGTCTCGTTATCAACATGTGTCTGAAGCAGTTAGCTCACCCGGAGCTACATTAGCGTCACGCTATATGTGTGTGTGGGTTAGTAAAAGAAGAGAAAAAGCAAAGAAAACAAAATAAATCCTCCAAAACAAAATAAGATCCTCCCCGCAGCAGAGGAGTACGGAAGATTGTTCTCTCATCTACAGAAACACGACTGGCGATCTTTGATTCGCCCAGCCGCGGTTCTACCCTTTGAACTGATGAGAAACAACTTCCGCCTCCACTCGGGGTGAATCATCTCAACCCAATTGCAGCAGTATGAAATACACAGTAGTTTCTACACAACATTAATGATCTTGGTCTTTAATCTCAGCGATTATTGAGCATACACACTACATTATAACAATGACACAGTAACTTAAGTTACACACAAACACAAATAAGATGATAAACACAACTAGAAAATGCATTTCCTGCTGAAAATGCGTTGGAATGCTGAAAGCTGAAATGAATTGCAAAAACATTGCTGAAAATAGATATCCAATTCAAACAAAAAATTGCAAAAAGCTTAATAATTCAAAAGGTTTAAAGATTAGAAATATGAAGAGACATAGCACACATGTCCTTAACGAGCTGAACATTTTGATATTTGAATGGTTTCTGTAGCTTAAAATATGAAGGAGCAGAAGCCTTTGAAAAAACGTACGGAAGAAATATAATATAAGGAAGAATAAAGAAACAGGATAACAATAATAAAAAATACTGACATAAAAACGAATATAGTATTTAAATATGCATACATAATATGTAAATATTAAACAATTAATTATATATAGACGTGACTGTGAAAACAAAATGGACGTGAAAGATTCCATCGTTGCTAGGTTACATCTCAGTGCATCATTCATATATGATGATCATTTAAACATAAACAACGCCTCAGATGGTCAAGAAACAGTGTTTTCTCAACTTTCTCGACGATTTGTTGCAAAGTTTCACTTCTACAGACGATTTGGTACATCCCGAGAACAACTACAGACTCTAGGAAGACTGAAGGAAGAAACACAACTGACTTCCACTATGGAAAATGTGAGATTTAAACACTTTAAGTGGTTTTTATGTGTTTTAGTGTCGAGACGTTTAATACATAAGCTAAGATAACGTTTAGCTAGCTTAAAAGATATGTTTTAAGCTAGCTAAACTTCGATCGGCTCTCCCATGAACACTCCCTCACTGAAACAAAAAACGAATAAAATGAATTCATATCATAAATATGATTCATATCATCATTATAATCATTGTAGAAGATGCTGTTTTTTACTGTAATGATACACACTGGCTAATGGATCAGGTAGACTACAGTACTGTACCGACTCAGTTCATCTAGTCATTATAAATACATTAAAATCACTGCCTGACTTACTATAATGTTTTATCATATTATTATATGTCTTTTATCAAATAATTCTTATCACAAATTCATATCAACCAGCTCCAAGCGAACACATTTGTATTGGATGTTTAAATATAGCCTATTAAAAGTAGGCTCTCAACTATAAAGTACTTGACCTTTTATATTTTTAATATATTACAATCATATTTTCCTACAGTATGGAAATACTAGATATATATAAGGAGGGTCCTGCTTTGTTATCAGACTTCAAGGTTCTGTCTTGAGGAGGTTTTAACTCCTTCACTCTTTCAGTTTTATGAGAACATGCTAAATATTCCTGTAATCATGTTGTTAATCAGGCTACTAGCAAATCTGAAACCAGCTGAAATAAAGCACAGAAATCCACACTGTGTAAGAGTGAGGATCAGGGGTCAATAGGGGGAGTAGCTCATTGTAGCCCTGGGGCCTCCTGCTAACTTAATCTGGCCTCCATGAACTCTTTCAAGGGTTGAATGGACTGATAGACTCATTATGTTTGTGACAATAAATGTTATTATTCACTTTATCTATTGCCAGATGTATGTTTGACTGTACTAGTGAAGCCTCATTATAACGTGAGTGTGTGTCGTTGCAGTGTGATGTTCCCGTCCACCTCCAGGACAACCAGAGAGGAAGGAGAGTCTCCACTCGCAGACAGTGTCCATGCTGCAGGGATGACCAGGTAACACATTTAGATCCTCATATTCAATAATGTGTGACCAATATTATGTGTTTTAAAATGTTAGTGTATAGCTTTCTTTTTTATGATTTTAATGTAAAGTGTCTTTGACAATCATGAAAAGCACTCAATAAATAAAATGTATTATTGTTATTATTATTAATTAAGTCACAATGTAAATACTCCAGAGAGTATTAGACAGGTTTTAGTTTGACATCCTCTAATGTGTTGCTCATCAGGTGCAGACTTTGACCCGCAAGCGCCGGCGCTCTGCTGCTACTGGAGACCCTCCCCAGAAGAGGAGAAGGAGCTCCGTGGCCCGTCCTGCAGACTCTCCTGTCTCTTTGTGTTTTCTCCCAAAGCCTCGGGCCACCATCCTGCCTGCAGACCTGCCGGTTGCCTCCAGCGTGGCCCACGGTCTCCGGCCCTCCTCGACTCCACTGCACCACGAAGGCCCTCTGATCCACAACCACTCTGAGCAAGAGTACCAACAACTCTACCACCAAGTTGTGGACGATATGCTGAGGTGTGTTGCGTCAAAAATCTATCTGATGATTATCACATTTTCTAATCACTTTAGTTTTTCACTCAATTTATTCCATGTATCAACTTTTTAACCTCATTATGACTCTCCTCACAGGTTCAAGAACGTCCGTCTGAAAAAAAACAGCATAAAACTGGGACGTCTCATCAAGCAGAAGCTCTGGGAGAGACTGGACCGTCCCACGTCAACAGAGACGGTAGACAAAGACGGACGGGTGCATGTGGACGTCTCATACGGGGTAGGTGTTCATCCTCCGCATTATTTTGTAGACACTTCGAAAGAACCAGAGTGCTAAAACAAAATAATGAGCCTCTGCCAGCGACCTGCATTTGCCGCCTCCACCTGCAAATTCTGGCAGACAGTTGTAACCTTAACCTCCAACTCTAGCCTCCTCCAGCAACCAAGGCCTCCGCCTCCACCTAAGGATCAGGTTACATTCTTCTGCCAGAATCTACAGCCTCCTCCACCTGCACATTCTGGCAGACAGTTGTAACCTAAATCTCCACCTAAAGCCTCTGCCAGCAACCTACATTTGCTGCCTCCACCTGTAGGTTGCTGGCAGTCAACTGTATCCTAAATCTCTGCCTACCGCCTCCACCTAAAGTTCATGTTGCAGCCTTCCGGAATCAGCAGCCGCCTCCAACTGCACATTCTGGTAGAAAGCTGCAACTAGAACCTCCACCTAAAGCCTCTGCCAGCAACCTGCATTTGCCTTCTCCACCTGCAGATTCTGGCAGACAGTTGTAACCTTAACTTCCATCTCTAGCCTCCTCCAGCAACCAAAGCCTCCTCCTCCACCTAAGGATCAGGTTGCAGCTTTTTCTGCCAGAATCTACAGCCTCCTCCACCTGCACATTCTGGCATACAGTTGTAACCTAAAACTCGATCTAAAGCCTCTGCCAGCAACCTACATTTGCCGCCTCCACCTGCAGGTTGCTGGCAGTCAACTGTATCCTAAATTCTGGCAGACAGCTGCAGCTAGAACCTCCACCTTCAGCCTCCTCCAGCAGTCTACAGCCCTGGCCTCCACCTGTCCATTCTGGTAAACATCTCCAGACTCCTGCTCCACCTTCATCCTCTTCCAGTTCCATCCTGCAGCCTTCGCCAGCGACCAGCAGCTTCCATCTACACCTACGCCTCACCTCAAGACCCAACGGATGAATTCCTTCTGCAAGATCTGAGCATCAGAGATGCCTCTTCCTCCTCCTCATCCTCCATGTTCACCACCAACTCCTGCTCTTCTCAAAGTTAAATAAAGTCCATCAATCTCTGCCGTCATCAGATCAGATCATTTGAGTCCACAACAATTAGCATCAAACAGATTCCTTCATATTTGAGATCGCTGTGGATTTGTGGGATTTTTAACACAATTTTCTCATCAGACACTTTTCTCATTTTTATTATTTGTTTTGCAGTTTGCCAGTAGCTTTCTGTTATTATTAGTTTAAATGAGGAATGCTAAAGGTTTAACATAAAGATCACAACTTCTTCAAACTTAGAAATATCAATTATCATCATTCAAAGTAAAACCTTCAGTTGTAGCAACAAACCAAGCCAGTCCTCATACTTCACCGACAGTGATCATTCATAATATAAAACGTCTCGTTTTGTTTCAGTACAAAGTGAGAAATAATTATTGATACTAAAGCTGAACTAAACAGTTGTAGGTTTAACTTCATATCACACATTTTTCTACATTAATCTTCCAAGTCATGCACTGTTGATATATATCTTTAAAATATATAATATATATACAAAATATAGAAAAGTCTAGTTTTTATTCAGCACAAAGTGAGAACAACGTGTCAGAACAGATTGTAATTTCTACGTTTCTGAAATGGAATAATGTGTTACAAACATCAATAACACGTTATAGCATAACTTTATGAGTTTTAAGTGAAGTGACAGCATTGTAAGTTATTAGCTATTGTATGAAAGCTACCTGAAAAATGTTGAAGTCCGAAAGCATTTAAACTGCTGAAAACCCTTCTAGTTGAAATGTTGAACTATGGTGTCTGTAGCTGAAAGTATGGGGAAGAAGAAGGCTTTGAAAGTTGAAGAAGTTTAACAGGATTTGAAGACTTTCTCCATAGATATCCCATTCAAAAAAATTGCAAAAAGCTGAATAATTCAAAAGATTTAAAGATTACAAATGTGAAAAGTCATATCAGCCCTCTCCTGAAAGAGCTGAACATTTTGATAGTCGAACGGTTTCTGTAGCTTAAAAAAGGGAAAAGTCCTGAATGACTGTATGAGAGAGAGACAGAAAATAGAGAGAGAGAGATAGACTGAGTGAATGAGTGTGAGAGTGAGAAAAAGACAGGCAGAGAGACAGTTAGATGGACTGAGTGAGTGTGAGAGAGAGACAGGCAGGCAGACAGACAGATGGACTGAGTGAGTGTGAGAGAGAGACAGGCAGGCAGACAGACAGTTAGATGGACTGAGTGAATGTGAGAGAGAGACAGGCAGGCAGACAGACAGTTAGATGGACTGAGTGAATGTGTGAGAGAGAGACAGGCAGACAGACAGTTAGATGGACTGAGTGAGTGTGAGAGAGAGGCAGGCAGACAGACAGTTAGATGGACTGAGTGAGTGTGAGAGAGAGACAGGCAGGCAGACAGACAGTTAGATGGACTGAGTGAGTGTGAGAGAGAGACAGACAGGCAGGCAGCCAGACAGTTAGATGGACTGAGTGAGTGGGAGAGAGAGAGGCAGACAGACAGTTAGATGGACTGAGTGAGTGGGAGAGAGAGACAGACAGGCAGGCAGACAGACAGTTAAATGGACTGAGTGAGTGTGAGAGAGAGAGAGACAAGAGACAGGCAGGCAGACAGTTAGATGGACTGAGTGAGTGGGAGAGAGAGAGACAGACAGGCAGACAGACAGTTAGATGGACTGAGTGAGTGGGAGAGAGAGACAGGCAGACAGACAGTTAGATGGACTGAGTGAGTGTGAGAGAGAGGCAGGCAGCCAGACAGTTAGATGGACTGAGTGAGTGTGAGAGAGAGACAGACAGGCAGACAGTTAGATGGACTGAGTGAGTGGGAGAGAGAGAGGCAGACAGACAGTTAGATGGACTGAGTGAGTGGGAGAGAGAGACAGACAGGCAGACAGACAGTTAAATGGACTGAGTGAGTGTGAGAGAGAGAGAGACAGGCAGGCAGACAGTTAGATGGACTGAGTGAGTGGGAGAGAGAGAGACAGACAGGCAGACAGACAGTTTGATGGACTGAGTGAGTGGGAGAGAGAGACAGGCAGACAGACAGTTAGATGGACTGAGTGAGTGGGAGAGAGAGACAGACAGGCAGGCAGACAGACAGTTAAATGGACTGAGTGAGTGTGAGAGAGAGAGAGACAGGCAGGCAGACAGTTAGATGGACTGAGTGAGTGGGAGAGAGAGAGACAGACAGGCAGACAGACAGTTAGATGGACTGAGTGAGTGGGAGAGAGAGACAGACAGGCAGGCAGACAGTTAGATAGACTGAGTGAGTGGGAGAGAGAGACAGACAGGCAGACAGACAGGAGGTCTAACAATCCCTCCATGTCATGTGCATAGAGAGACAGACAGAGAGAGACTGAGACACAGACAGACAGAGGGAGAGAGTGACAGACAGAGATAACCAGACAGAGAGAGACAGACAGACACTCTGATCTCTCTGGCAATCCTTCTCATTTGGAGATTGTCCTATGTTTTAACATTTACAGCTAAAGTAACTATTGTCCTGCTCTGCCAAGTCTTTCCTCGTCTCACCCACTTGTGTCATGGTGTGTGTACATCTCACTGGAATCAGGAAACTTGTCAGAATACCCATATTTGATTGGCTGAGCAGCATCACGCATATCTCCAAGTCGTGTCTGCGTGTGTGTCTCAGTGCCTCTGTATGTTTATAAACATCACTATTGAGCTCATAGAAACACCTGTGTGCTTGGGTGCATGGTGTTGTGTGAGAGATTAGAGTGAACAGCGATTTTCAACAAAACTACCTGTCAAACACATGCCCTTTATACCAAAACCATGAGACTAGTCAATAAAATATGGATACCGTGAGAAAGATAAGACTCTGCCGAACGCGCTGATGTGTTTTTTATGTTTGTGGTGTTAAAAATCTGAGCTCCAGCGCAATATACAAAACTGGTACCGTCTGCTTTCTTTGAGAAATGAGTGGTCAGATTTAACATTGATCTCTATGGAGCAGAACGTTGGTTTTTCCTCTCAATTAGGTGATTTTCTGAAAATGTGTAAATCACTTGTGTACGACAACGACATGATTAGCTACTTCAAGATCATTAAAATATATATGAAGAGTGAAAATTGTGGAATATTTTCCTGCTCCGCTCCACTCTGACAATTATGCCCTCACTCTAGCCCTTAACGAGCTGCGCAATACACACCCATTCTAAAATCTGAAATGGACCCAAAATGTTCCTGAAACTTAATCTGCGACTTCATGAAAACTGTGCTAGCTATCAAAATGTCCATTTGGCTCAATAACGTCCAGCGTTTTGTCTACGTTTTAAACTTTAAATCATTTTTCTATGTTAAAGTATGGCTTGTCAATATGGGTCCGTGGTTTTTTTGCTCTCTTCACGCCGAAACCCCATTCAAGTCTATGGGGCAATTTTGCTCAGTTTTTCGGGATTTTCGGGAAAACCGCTGGGCGAATCTCTTATAAAAGTCATAGCACACCGTTCCTCATCGGGCCGCACGTTTGGATATACTTTTCGCGCCGCTGTTGGCAACGCTGTGTGAGGAGAAGCGTGCCAAACTTTTGGATAAAGATTATTATTAAGCCCGCAGGATTACAGTCAGTGTGCTTTGGCACAGGCAGTTTTACTGCCTTTGTGCCACAAAGCCACACTGAATAAAGAAAACAGGATAACAATACTTGAAATGCTTAAAAGCATTCCAACAATGACCTAAATCTGAGCCCAGACACCTTCAGAAAGCCTTACTATGAGATGATTTCTGAACAAATCGGTTGGTCCTTCGAGTGGGGCGTGCACTCGGCTGCGCGGGCTCCAAGCGTTGCGCAATAAATTCTCTCGGTAGCAGAGAATTTGTTCGGCTCATTAAGGGAATTCTCCATCCTTGTAGCCGGCATGAATCCACTTGAGGGGAAAGAGAAATTGTCCTCTTTCTCTGAAGAATCCATTTCATTATGTCTGCAGGAAAATTGTCCGCTTCCTCTTCCAGGATGTGAATAAAAAACAATATAATCCAGCGAATCAAAGACCTAGGGTTTTCTTTTAAAAACAGCAACGTTGTGTTTGTGTTTCCTTGCACCGACGAGGTCAGCGGTATAAGCAAAGAGCTGAGAGGAACTCAAGAGTTTTGTAGGGGGGGCCAGCGTTGCGTTTGGGTGAAGATTTCACAGGTGAGTGTGAATACCTTTCTGGGGGGGGTTTGGATGCCCTCTACCCAAACCAGGCTGAGCCTTGCCTGCAGGCCCACTTACATTCCTTTGTTTAAAGCACATGGTGAGAAGCACATGGCCCCAACAACAGATACCTTTAGCAACTGATAATGTGATCACTTTAAGAAAAGGAAACAACTTGTCGAAATCATGTTCTTCTGAATAAGACATCAGTGGAGTTAAGACTGAAACAGCATTAGTAGTAGTTCCCCTGGTAATACATTACTATACTAACCAGCAACTGTGACCTACTGAGCTAGTGGGAATCAAAATCAAAGCTTTTAAGTTAACTTTTAAAAGGATGTGCAAAAGTAAGTAGGCTGTATTCATGAGTAAGATACAGATTGAAGCAATACTTCCTATCTAATGTTCATATCTAATGGCAATGTCAGGATGTTCCATCGACACTAAATATCAAACCTGACTGAAGAGAAAGCGTGAGATAGACGCAACTTGTCCGTGTCTTTGTGCTCTTTGTGTCGGGGGAGATCTTTGTCAGGCTGGGTGGAGGCAGAGTAGAGCCTTGGCTTCCTGCCAGTCAAAACACTTTAATGTCTGTGCTGTCACTGCGTGTGCATGTGTGTTAGAATCTAAGGCCTGTGTGTATGGGCATGCATGTATGTTGTGTGTGAAGATGTAAAGAAGTGGATTGTAGGTAGGGGGTTGAGTGTGTATTTATATGTATGATGATTGGAGGAGGCAGCAGAGACATGGCTCTCTCTTGATACAGTGAAACATAAAAGCAACATTCTGTCACTCTTTGTGAAGGTAAAGCATGTCTCTACTGCAGGGGGCTACACAAGAATGATGTGTGTGTGTGTGTGTGTGTGTGTTGGGAACATATTCCTTTGCAACTCCCAACAATGGCAGTGCAGATATACCCTGTCATTTCTAACATCCTGCATAATGCTTCAGTGGGGACATGGAGGTCTATTAGTAGTATTAGCAGGTACGTGAGTGACTGATGGGACAACTCCCACATGGCCTTGTGAACGTTACACTGGTGAACAACTTGTCTGTTTAATTGACAGCAGGTCTTCAAGGTCAGCCAGTGTGTGCCCCTCCAGGCCCTGTTTACCAGCTAAGCGTGTCCCCCATCACACAAGGGCCAATAGCCATGTGTAATGTGGAGGTGGGCTCGGGGGTGGAACGTGATGGTTAAACAGAGATAGGAAGAGAGAGAGATCTATACCGCATGTCCAGCACTGTCCTTATGCCACATCAGAGGCGATATTAGAGGTATTAATACTACTGTCTTCAGTAGGTTTGACCACTGTAATGCTGTCTTTACTGGTCTCTCTGAAAAGTCAATCAGGCAGCCGCAGCTGACCACTTAATGGTTGAGAGCAGAGGTCTTCAACAGGGGGTCTGCGACCCCTAAGGGGTCCGCGAAGGTACTGCAGGGGAGTCGTGACATTTTTGGCTGATTAGACAATTTTTCATATGTTTTTCCACAAATTTGACTGTCTTTAAATACACAAATCTGACATATAGTAGTAAATGGATAAATGGAGGCAGAAGATGTTATCTTTCAGTCAGAAATGCACACATTCAGCGACAAACAGGAGGTCTCTCAAACTGGGCACCGGTTCACTCACAGCGCGAGACTAGCCTGGACCTGTCCCTCCACACCTCCTGCAAACAAAGAGGAGCCCGCCCCTAACGCTGCTGTGCCAATCACGAGGCCGCATGTTACATGCTGGCTCTGACAGGTTCCCCGTGATTGACTGAGAGCCTATTCAGTCACAAGGACATACGCTGCAACATTTAGTTTTTTTTTTGTTGTTAATACTGTTTTCTGCTGCGATACCCGGAGCTCTTTCACCAGAGAGGAGCTCATAAACATCAGGGTAACAACTCCAGCGGACTTACTTCCAACTTTTCTTTTAACTTCAGTGGAATTACTGGACATTCCCATCAACGGTGCTCTCACTTTAACTCATGCAGTGAAGCGCCGTAGGAAAGGGAAACGGGCCGGCGCGCTCGTGCGTCTCCGCTCACTTGGATTTCGCACACCGCCGGCAGGCATATTTCTCTCCAACGTCCGCTCACTGAGCAACAAACTGGACGAACTTCAGCTACTGGTGGGGAGAGACAGAGACTTTTCTTCACCCTCCGTTTTGTGCTTCACCTGGCTCTGTGGATCGATACCGGTGTGAGGGATTTAAGTTTTAAAGCGCTCCTAGCATGGATATTATATGTTACAGTGTGTTTACATGTAAGAGTTTAGACCAAGAAGTAATCTCATCATCAGAGGTAATTTCATGCTGTAAGAGGAAGGTGTGAGGAGTGTACTGGAAGCGGGGGTTTGGCGAATCAATCAAAGGAACTGGCCCCAAGAATGTGAGGAGGTGTCTGCCAGCGGGGGTTGGAACGAAGCTGGCTGATCTAGGTGAGAAGAACAGAACAATGGGTCATCTGCCCAGGAGGGGCTTATTGGATGAGCCAATCACTGAGCTGATCGATAGGCTCAGGAATGTAACTTTGGGGGGACAAAGGGCGGTGAATCCCAGGAGAGAGTCAGACTTCCTTGGGGCCATCCAGTGAACACACCAGTTTGCTGGGTGGCCTGAACGGGGTCTCACATTTATGGAATATTATGTTTGTTTTATCATTCATAGTGTACTTCAGTTTGCAGTTGTTTTGGCTTCTGTTGGTTATTAAATATCTTGTGATTTTGATCTGGACCTGCCGATTCCTGTCCTCCATCAGAATGGGAGCAAAGGGGGGGGGGGCTTCTTCTCCTCTGGGCTGCTTTTCAACATGCGGCCTTCCACAGTTCTGAGAGGTTCTGAACCTAACAATTTGGCACCCCAGATGGGACCTCTCGACTGGACTCGTGGAAAGCTGGACGGGTCGTGAATCGGACATTTTCGGAGTGGCCACGAAGAGGGTGTTCGTGGTTGGCGGCCCCAAAAGCTGGACACGTGGAGGAGAGGCTGCAGGAAGCAGGTAAATGACTATAAGTTACAGAGGAGCAGTTGCGGACCGAATGCAAATTGTTTGTGATGTTTAATTAGGTAGTCCAAACAAAGGTTGGATGAGTTGGTAGCTCTGAATTGTGAAATTTGAGCGAGTGTTAATTTGGTAGTCTAAATGAAGTTTGGATGAGTGTAATGTTAATTTGGTAGTTTGAACATGGTTTAGACGAGTGTAATATTGTTGGAGCATTTAGTGAGCTAAGGCGGACTGAGACGCAAACTGACGTATCTTGGGAGAAGGTCACGGCTCTTCTGGTTATTGCATTAGCGTCTTGGGTCTAGTAAACTAAAGGCTCAAATATACGGGAGGGAATAAATGTAATACAAGCTTAAAAAAGCCGAAAGAACGGGTCACGTTTTTGTTAGCTCCACTGGTTGGAAGCTAGCTGTCGCGAAGCGCTGGTATGACTGAGTTCAGGGGATTATAATCTGGGGTGGATAAATGAGAAATAAAGGGATAATAGTACATTGTATTGACTGTTGTATTTTGTGATAAATGTTGTAGCGTTGTGAAAGATCGTTGTGTTGAAGTAAGGCGTGAATGCTGGTGAGCGGGAGCTAAAGGCCTGCTCCGGTGCTTACTATAGATAGTTAGATAAACGAGGAGATTATAAAATAACCGGTGCATGTGGAGAAGTCAAAGCACGGTCTAGCAGAAATATAGTGTGTGAATTCGGCACGTTATTGAGTTCAAACTATGGTGCTTTGTGTAACGTTTTCGCCAGTTAGCTTAGCTTGTTTCGTTAGAAGACGAAGCGAGGTAGCTGCTAGCATTAGCTACAAGCTGTTTCCGGTCACATCCGTTTGAAAAACCATAGAAGAAGAAGAGAACTCTGCACAACTAGCGGTTTGGATGAGTAATTGCATGATGATTACAGAAAACTCCATTACCCAGAAAACCTAGAGATGAAATCTGTTTAGAACTGCAAAATAGTTAACTACAATACGCCACCCAGTAGATTGGTAGATCGATTACAAAAGTAAGTTTTTGATGACAAACTTGTAGCATTCATTGTTTTTGACTCTATAATCTTTTAACTTGCATAGTGACTTCAATTGTTGCTTAGCATCAACACAGCATTTTAGACTACCGTAGATAATTTTACATGTACTTGTACGATTGGTAATTAGTTTCAATTCAATAATTTAACTTCAGATGGTACGTTTAGCTTTAATCCAATATTTTGACTTTCAGTTTTAATTCAATTTTATTCTACAATTGTTAACTTTGATTCATATTTCAACTTGCATAGTTGATTTAGACTTTGATTCCAGCAGTTGTAATTTTTTATTTTATATTTTAATTCTGATAAAAAATTGGTTTGTTTGTTTTGGGTTTTGTTCATTTTGGGGTTTTGTTTTGTTTTGTTTTTTGATTTTGTTTGTTTGTTTGTTTGTTTGTTTTTTGAGTCAAATTGGGATTTAAAAGTGCACTGAATTGGGACATAGAATATTTTTGGAAATATTCATAATAATGTTTCGATAATCAGATAATTGGAAGGGAAGCAAATTGGGGTTCCTTGAAAAGGCAGTTTTTGCCTAAGGAAAATTGTGATCAACTTTGAGTGTGCTTGGAGCAGAGAAAAAGATGAAGCAGATAGAGATAAATTGATGTCCAAGAGGGAAAGAAAGAAATGTAAACCGTTAAAGCAGACTGGAAAGCATAGGTGGAGAGAGACGAATGCAGTGGTGAGACACACACACACAAACACACACACACACACACACACACACACACACACACACACACACACAGAGAGAGACACCATGCTCGAAGCAGAACAAGCAGAAAGGGGGGTCACACACACACACACACACACACACACACAGAGAGAAATCTAAGAATTGGATTGTCATTTTTAAATTTGATCTCAACATTGTAGCCAACTACAGATTAGTGAAGATGTATTCTAACTTTTACTGCTGAACTTTGGGTAGTTTTTTGTTTTGTTTGTTTTTAGTCGAGGTACATGGTCGAGTGAATCCTGATCTGGGACTCCACTTCGCTGCCGTATGCTCCTCACCCACAAACAACATGAACGACACCACTCAACATGCCGAGGATGAAGAAGATGAACGAGACTCATTCAAGATCTACAGTGTCAGCCCTGACCGACGACTTTCCGCCATCCATGAGCCTGGAAAACATCACATAGGAGAATTGTGTGACATGGACAGAGAAGTTTCATCAGCACAGATGCAAGGATGCCCAGCTGATAAGGTATCAGGCCATGAGAGGAAGCTGAAAGGGGGGGCAGAGACTTGGAGACTTTGACACACACCAACTGAAGCCTTTGGGTGCCATAAAAGTGGCAGCTTGAACATCAAAGAAGAGGCTGCTCATCCTCCAACAACAAGGAGTGGGTGAAGGGATCGACAATCAGCGATCAGACTGGGGGGGTGCAGCAGGCAAGCGGAGTGGACCCCTAGTGATGGTGATGCACGAAATACAACACTGGGTGAGTTAACTTTAGATTCTTAGATGACAAACTCGTACATTTAATACACACATTAGAAACTAGACAAACACTCACACTCACATCAGATGTATTCGAATGAAATTGAAGGATTTGGAAAGTTAAGACAAGTCACGTTAACTATTAAGGTAAAGATGTTTAGAATGTCACATGCAGGCTGATTCAGTTCACTGCACAGCACATATGTTACGTGAACTAGATGAAGGTTAGAAGAAGTATGACTTAGAGAAGTGGAAAGGTTATGTTATAATTGTTATAATGAGTTTATTGGACGAAAAGTACTGCTGTGTCTGTTTCTCTGTCTCCCACACAATCTGAGTTGTAAGAGGGGGAGATTCCACAAGTGTTCTGTTACGAGGCCCAGGAATGCTGTGAAAGGACATGTCAGCAAGTCAGACTCAATACACTGACTTCAGAAGCACAAAGGATCCTGATAAACAACAGTAATAAAGATGGAGAGATGCATAACAGTTTTGTTTCTCTTGAACAGGAATTTCTGCAGCTGATGCCTACAGAATTGTGCCTTAAGTGTGCCTGCAGAAATACTCCTTACTGTGATATTCAATTATTATAAAATTGTGACTGAATAAGCCTAGACAATTGCCACATGATCGCTTCCATTGTTACGCTAAATAGTTTACAGCAGAGATAGCGTGGCAAAGGGGGGATATGTAATGTTATTTTGGAATTTTGTCTGTAATTTTAGATTTTGTTGTTAAAGATAGATCCACATTTTGTATTTGGTAACGTCATGAAAAATTGCAACCTTTGTTAAAGATACGACCAAAATCCAAGTCTTCTAACTCAGTCATAGGACTTTAGGAATATAGAAGATAGGACATGGAAGGAGATTGAATCTTATACTTTTATTTTGGTAACTGTACAGTGCAGGTTATAATTTTGATGTATCACTAAATTGACACGAGTGAAAAGCAAATTCACCACCGTTGGACGACGATGAAACACCTGGAACTATGTGGCCTTAGAGGCACGATGTGTTGTCTACTGTTTTTACCATGTAAATTGTAACACCTATTCTGCTTACACATCATGATGACACCTATGTGTAAAGAATTGTCCTTTTCCCTACATAGCTTGTACTTATTTTAGAAATGCTACACATGAACTGTTAGAAATGCTTTTGAATGTATTAGCCTCAAGAATTGTTAATGCAGATGTTCAAGTGGATTCCTGCAGAGATTGATCGACAATTAGTGAAACAGATATACAGGGCAACCAGTTATGAGTAGATGATGTATTGATAGATATAACTGTTTAATATTCTCACTGTGAACAGTGAGAAAGGGGGGAATTGTGAGGGATTTAAGTTTTAAAGCGCTCCTAGCATGGATATTATATGTTACAGTGTGTTTACATGTAAGAGTTTAGACCAAGAAGTAATCTCATCATCAGAGGTAATTTCATGCTGTAAGAGGAAGGTGTGAGGAGTGTACTGGAAGCGGGGGTTTGGCGAATCAATCAAAGGAACTGGCCCCAAGAATGTGAGGAGGTGTCTGCCAGCGGGGGTTGGAACGAAGCTGGCTGATCTAGGTGAGAAGAACAGAACAATGGGTCATCTGCCCAGGAGGGGCTTATTGGATGAGCCAATCGTGGGAGCTGATCGATGGGCTCAGGAATGTAACTTTGGGGGGACAAAGGGCGGTGAATCCCAGGAGAGAGTCAGACTTCCTTGGGGCCATCCAGTGAACACACCAGTTTGCTGGGTGGCCTGAACGGGGTCTCACATTTATGGAATATTATGTTTGTTTTATCATTCATAGTGTACTTCAGTTTGCAGTTGTTTTGGCTTCTGTTGGTTATTAAATATCTTGTGATTTTGATCTGGACCTGCCGATTCCTGTCCTCCATCAGAATGGGAGCAAAGGGGGGGGGGGCTTCTTCTCCTCTGGGCTGCTTTTCAACATGCGGCCTTCCACAGTTCTGAGAGGTTCTGAACCTAACACCGGACTCCGCTTTCCAGCTGGCTGGCTTCCAGCTGTTCAGAGCGGACCGCGACACGGAGCTCTCAGGCAAGTTGAAGGGTGGAGGAATCTGTTTCTACTCCAACAGTGGCTGGTGCAACGATGTGACAGTGATTCTACAGCACTGTTCTCCTGATCTGGAATCTTTCATCATGAACTGTAAACCCTTCTACTCCCCCCGTGAGTTTGCTTCATACTGGTCGATGTTTACATGCCGCCGCAGGGCAACGTGCAGGAAGCACAGCGGACACTCAACGAACAGATACGGTGTGTGGAGCGGACCAACCCGGACTCTTTAGTTATTGTCCTTGGTGACTTCAACGAAGGAAATCTCAGTCATGAACTCCCTAAATACAGACTATTAAATGCCCAACCAGAGAGGAGAACATTCTGGACCACTGCTACACCACAATCAGCCGGGCCTATCACGCCATCCCTCGTGCTGCACTGGGAGGCAGAAATTGAAGCTCTGTAAACCTGTGATGAGGAAATTCAAGAAGTGGACCAGTGAGGCTCTAGAGGATATTCGGGCGTGCTTGGACTGTACAGACTGGGATGTCTTCAGGACTGCTACCAACAGTTTGGATGAGTACACAGAGGCTGTAACTGCATATATTAGCTTATGTGAGGACAGCTGTGTTCCATCAAGCACCAGGGTGAATTACAACAAAGACAAACCCTGGTTTACAGTGGAACTCAGACAGCTAAGGCTGCACAAGGATCAGGCATTTAGGAGTGGGCACAAGGACTTGTACAAAGAGGCAAAATACAGGTTTAGTAAGGCGGTGAAGACGCTAAACGACTGTACTCTGAGAAACTGCAACACCAGCTCTCAGCAAGTGACTGCTTCTGTCTGGAGAGGCCTCAGACAGACCACCAACTACAAGCCTAAAACCCCCCACGAATGAAACCCCCCCCATGAATGGCCTATGCCTGGCAGACGAGCTGAATGAGTTCTACTGCAGATTCGAAAGACAATGGCACAGTCCTGACTCCATCCCCCACAGCCACAGCCCCATCAACCAGCCCCCTCCCCCAGCTCAGCAGGGGCTCATGACTCTGTACCAACAGATGTATTATATTAGAAGTTGGTATCAAGGCTTCTACCAGGGACATACAGTCTAACTCACGGGGGGAAAAACCCAAGTCATGGCTTAAACACAGTCACACTAGTGAAATACACACTGGTTTGATTCTGCTTCTGTTCGTGTTGATTCATTCACTACGGACGACATGCTGAACTCCACTGTTGCACAGAGCACTGTTCGCTTGTTTATCCAAAGTTGATTAATATTGAAGCAGTACACCCACCAAGTATGAAGTAGACCAGATGAGCGGTTCACGACATATGAGGATACACAGAGATTCCTTGCTTTATATTTAGATAGTACATTACATTAGTCATTTAGCAGATGCTTTTATCCAAAGCGACTTACAATAAGTGTATTCAACATAGGTATTCAAGAGAACTACAAGTCACCAGAAGTCATAAGTGCATCTCCCTTTTTAAACAGGCATCTAAGAGCATAAACCAGAGCAAACATACAGTGCAGAAACAAACAAATACAATAAGTGCAACGAACTAACACGAATACAATAAGTGCTAAGTGGAAGGCTCAGGGTAGCACTTCTTGAAGAGGTGGGTTTTCAGCCTGCGCCGAAAGATGGGCAGAGATTCTGCTGTCCTCACGTCAGTGGGGAGTTCATTCCACCATTGCAGGGCCAGGACAGAAAACGTCCGTGACTGGGTCGATCGGCCGCAGGGACCTCTGAGCGACGGGGCAACCAATCGCCCTGAGGCAGCAGAGTGAAGTGGTCGGGCGGGGGTATAGGGATTGACCGTGGCCTGGAGATAGGAAGGAGCTGTTCCTTTCACTGCCCTGTAGGCTAGCACCAGAGGCTTAAACTGAATGCGAGCTCTTACAGGTAGCCAGAGTAGAGAACGGAGAAGGGAAGTTGTGTGGGAGAACTTGGGGCGATCGGACACCAGGCGAGCTGCAACTTTCTGGACAAGCTCCAGCGGTCTGATGGCTGACGCCGTTGCTCCAGCAAGTAGAGAGTTGCAGTAGTCCAGGCGGGAGATGACAAGAGCCTGGATTAGTACCTGCGCCATCTCCTCGGTGAGGGAGGGGTGAATCCTCCTGATGTTGTACATCAGGAATCTGCAGGAGTGTGTAACTGATGAGATGTTTGCTGAGAACGACAGTTGGTCATCCAGGGTCACACCCAGGTTCCTCGCAGTCCGAATTGGCGTCAACACGGTATCGTCAATGCTGATGGACAGGTCTCGGTGCGGGCAACCCTTTCCCGGGAGGAACAGTAGCTCGGTTTTGTCCAGGTTGAGCTTGAGGTGGTGTGTCGTCATACACTTCGAGATGTCAGCCAAGCACCCAGCTATGCGTACCTCCACTTGAGTGTCACCGGGGGGAAATGACAAGACCAGCTGGGTGTTATCAGCATAACAATGGTAGGAGAAGTCATGCGAGCGAATAACAGAACCCAGAGATGTTGGTAGAGCAAGAAGAGAAGGGGGCCCAGGACTGAACCTTGTGGAACCCCTGTAGTCAGCAAGCGTGGTTCCGACACGGCCCCCCTCGATGTCACCTGGTAGGATCGACCTGTCAGGTATGATGCAAACAGGGTATACTGTTGGAAAGCCTGTTTATTTCCCCATTTGTAAGGAACATGTATTTCTGGAATTTCTTATTCTGCTGTTGCTATTGACTCTTGTTTGGTGGATTGGATGATTGAAGTCTATCAGTAACAAGAATAAGCTGTTTGGCATTGGCAGAGAAGATTTGGCAAATTTTTAATGGGCGCAACCCACATACTCAGCTGTGCTGCTCATCCCAGAAATGCATGTTCCTTACAAATTGGGCACCATTTAAAAAGGGAAATAAACAGGCTTTCCAACGGTATAAAATGTATTGCCAAGAAGCATTGTTACAACAGCAAAATAATCTACCAAACACAAATTTCCGAACTTTTTGTTCGATGTTTATATTGATATATATTACTAGTACGTTCCTATACCGAGGATAAGTAATTTCTATAACCACCTAGTCCTCAGCCAGGACAGAGCCTGTTCATATTCAGCATGACAACAGTTATAGCAGTACGCTAAGCTAATCAAAGAGAAGAAATAAGAAGAGGTGCTTAAATGTCAGCCATGTTGACAGGTCTTCCTAGCAGGGAAGCCACGCCCCAGACACACACGTCAGGGAAGCTAGCAACACACACACACACACACACTTTGTCTTGTCGAACAAAGAGCTAAGAGCAATAAAAAAAAAGTTTTCCACACACCTCCCTTTGTTAGACCACAGTACTGTATGTACTGTAATGACTGTATTGTAATGTAAAGTAGAGATTAGACCCTTTAAGATCACATCCCCAGTAATATTGCAGTTATTTAAAAATATGACAAAAAAAGTAAATTTCTTCATATCTTTCAGTCAAAATCCAAGCATCTTTTCTTCTTTAAAAACAAAAAATATGACCTGTGCTTAAGTAATATTGAACCAACCAAATGTTCAACCAATGATATAATGGCTTCCAATTCTCCACTCGACTTGTTCTTTTAATAATTCAATTCTATTTGATAGACGTCATGTGTACAGAATGAACAACATAATACAACTAGAAAATTCAGCAGGAAACAGTGTGGCTGCTACTGCCCGAAGATGTCGCAATATATATATATATATATATATATATATATATATATATACACACACACACACATACATCGATATTACCGGTAGTATCATTGAGGTTCAATTGAGATCACATCCCAATCAGTCAACTTAAAAAAAAAAACGACTGCTTTCTATGGAAAAGCTGGGTGACTGTCTCAGATTAAAATGATGTGAACAATGTTAAACACAGATGATGTATTCATCCTGAAATTAATTAAAATGAGACCGTCAGACTTAAACGAATAACTTATTTTAAGAGTTACAAAATGTTCAAATGATCCTACATTATGGCACTTTTGGGTATTATTGATCATACAGTAGACAAAATTATCCTACAAATACAATCATTTTCATACATCTGGCAATGCTGACCCTGCTCATATTGGTAACATTCATAAGCCCTTCAAAAACAGTCAGGGAGATGTTAAACCAAGAGATTTATTTATGTTCTGTTAGGCGTATGGGCCTACCTGTTACTGGGCTTTTCCCTAAGCTTCTTAAGACATCGAACAGTGACGTATACCACTCTGTAACTGAATGGCTGCGACATGTATTAGCACTTCTCACTAACTTTGGGAGGGGAGGGCCACTTTCATGATTGAGCCTCTAGTCTGGCTAAAATACAGATTTAACTTTCTAAAAGAAAGGCATGCTTTAGTGACTGCTAAAAGACACGCAGAGACACTGAGTACCCATCAGTAGCTGAAAAGCTGAATCATCACCAACTCTAACAGCAGCGACTAATAGCTGTGCAGCCGACCTTCTCTTTGCCACTGCTACCGCTCACTGTCTGAATGTAACTTTAGTCATGCATAACCATGCTGGAGGAGATGGGTCTTTGTTTAATGTAAAGGTGTACTTGCTCTTTAAGCACTCCTTTAAAAAGTTATATAAGTGAAATATTTAGGTCTTGTCATTTGCAGTGAATGTATTTGTATCCGCATGGGACAGTATGCACTGCAGTATGTGATTTTAATATGCATCACACACTAAGAACCTTTATCTGCAAAACATTTTGCTTCTCAGTGGACACCAGCCACTTAGGAAACACTTGACATTGACCCTGCTGTTGCCACGCCATGCACTGAAGTCATCTTTGAAGCAATGCACATTTTAGTTTGATGTGATTTTCTTTTCTCTTACACTTTGGAGGCCCAGCGCTCTGAGCACACACTCAGCCCTCAGAGCTGTCAGTGTGTCCTTTCCTCAGTAAACAAGGAGAATAAATAAGCCAACATTGTTAAGAGGTCCACAGTGGACACAGTGCCTCACGGCTGATGCAAACAACTCTCATCTTCCGCCTCTCCAAATTAGTTTGGACGTTCGAAGCTGAGGTAAGCATCCGATTCTCATAATCAAGAATGGATATAGCCCAATTTCAACTGCTGTGGGATCAATCAGAGTGCCATCATCAGTGTGGCTCAGCCATGGATAAACATAACCACTTTTGTGGGAAGAAATCAGGTATCTCTGACGTGTGCATGCTGATGTATGAACATAACACAAACATGTAGGAAGACTTCTCCACACATGTATGACCACAAACACACATACACACACACCACGAAAGGGATACAAATAGGGCCAATAATGCAGATTGGCCGCTTAATCCCCACTGGTCCGTTTGTCACCCGGCAACAGAAGTGGTCCAAGATCAATACACTTATTACCTGATGTAAGAAGACAGTTCGTACATTTATACAGATATTTTTCCCATTATCTTATTTTCTCATTGCACAGCTACTGTGTTCCTCAGTTGCTCTGCTTCCAGTGCAGCTTGTTTTAAGTAGAGCTTTTATCCAATCAGATTTCACCTCTGTGTCTCTAGGTAAGAAGAGAGGCCCGAGGCCTGCAGACTCACAAGTGCCTCCATGTGCAGTTTAAGTGAATGGGGACGATATTGTTGATTGTCATAGTGTTCAACCAATCAGATCTTTAGTTTGACATGTTGGGCGTATTCTTTGACATGTCAGAGACTGCTAGCTGGCCTAGCCATACGTGATTGGTCAGTGGGCTAGCGTGACATGTTGGGCGGTGACAATCCCAATATCTGCTGCCTCTGTGGAGCGGACATTTTAAGCCTCAAACGCATTAAAACGTATTCAAGAAATACAACTGGGGAGGCTCGACTGTCTTCACTGGCGTCCAATCGAGAAGGACTTCTTACTGGAACTAAAACGCACGGATGTACTGAACAACAGTGAGATTAAACTCTTTATTAACAAAGAAAGGAGGATGGACTTTGTCTTTATAGAGTGAACAGCAGCTCTGGTAAGTTAAATGCATTTGTTTGTACATCTGCAGTAGCTTTAATATGCTTGTTTATATATTATTTGTACAACTTGTTTTTATGAAGATGGATTTTTGTTTGGTTTAATATGTGATAGGAACCATTGTTACGTCCAATGTTGCTCTGGGGACATATTTAGCCGGTGCCAGTGTTGGTAACTTGGCGACTTTCTCGCTAAATCTGGCACCTTTCCAAACCCTCATGGCGATATATATATATATATATATATTTAAAACCTCTTCAACTCCGCAAGGACGCCGCCGTTCTCGATCCCCTCCTCTTCCGTTCTTACGGCTTGCTTACGAAAATTACGTCACAAAACATGGCCGTGTTTAGTATCCCAGCATGCAAAAATTCCTCATCTTTGCGAAGAAATCATTGGTTTTCTTTTATTCCTCACGGATTTTTCACAAAAGGAGCCCATCACACACTGTCCAAAGTTGCCATGACCGCTGCAAGTCGGGTCTTGCAGCATTTCAACGGAGAAAGATACAGTACAGACCCGGTTTTACTAGTAAATGTGCTAGCGGATGCTACCATGGAGCTAGCGGCTGGAGAAGACGCTGGTACTTATAGAAGAAACCGAGCAAATTATTGATATAAGCAGTCAGCCAACGCAGTCATTATTTTTTACTTTTTATTATCGGCTCTTTTCTGATGCTTCATTATGGTGTGTCTGTGTCTAAAAATGACTTTAGCGATCATAATGATGCCGGTTTTCAACACTGCACTATGTTAGCATCTGGCTCAGCATTGTTTGTTCACTGACAGTAATGTGTTGAAGCCAGAAGACCGAGCTATCTTCACCTGCCCTGAAAATGTGGATTTGCTCCGTTTTTGTTTGACTGCATTTCATGATTAACAACTAGCGATACGTTTAGGCGTGTCAAGCCCTTCGTCTAGAGGAGACTTCAGGCTTTCTAACAATGTATTGCATGTGCACATTGAGCTGTTCTGGGGGTGTAAACAGTCTCGCGTAACGGAGCTACCCACATACTCGGCCGTGCGCTCGGTCGTGGCTATTACGCACAGCAAGTCTGCTACTTACATACCACGTCTTCCACCATATATACTTAGTTTTTGCAATTTGCTATGGCTAAAAATAAAAGGGAAATAATATAATAGCAAAATGTAAAGGAAAAAACACCTTTAGTATGTCAGAATATCATTTGGTTATCATGTGTCCATTTGGATCTCCAAATATCCTTTAGAGCTCTGCCTGGATCTCTTCATGAAGGAACACTGTAGAATGGTCATACTTTGTCCAATCTTCTTCAAATTTGAGGCAGGTGTTTACTGATAGTGTAGTTACAGCCCTATGCTGCCCTCTACCGGTAAAGATTCAGCCAAAGGCAGTTATTTATACTGAAAGCTACTTTTTTATTTTAGGCGGACACAAATCTTAATTTTTACTGACTTCTAAGGCCCACTGCTCTGTTTCTGTATGACCTACAGGTCTACAGACACTTTCACAAGGACCCTTAGGGGGTTTTCTTTCAAGAAAGACCTCATTTATGCATATAGTCAGAGTGGTTCAGAAGATACAGCCAATTTAATTTGGGTATGTCATTTTAGGCGTTGTTGCTCCAAAATAGACAGACAATGGGATAGTCCTGGTCCCATCCACTAGCTCCACACTACCAAGTCCCCCTCCCCTCAACTCAGCAGGGGCCCATGTCTCTCAAACACCTATCCCAATGCCCCCGTCCCCAATTGATTCTCTTTTAAAGCGGCTGTTTAAAAGTTGGAACCACCGCAACGCAGCCGGCCCAGACTCCGTCTCCCCCTCCACCCTGAAGCATTGTGCTGATCAGCTGTCTCCAGTGTTCACAGACATCTTCAACACCTCCCTGGAGACATGCCACCTACCAGCCTGCTTCAAGGCCTCCACTAACATCCCCGTCCCCAAAAGACCAAGGACCACAGGACTTAACTACAGGTCCGTCGCCCTGACCTCTGTGGTTATAAAGTATTTTGAGCGCCTTGTCCTGTCCCACCTAAAAACCCTCACTGACTCACTCCTGGACCCCCTGCAGTTCTCCTACAGAGCCAAGAGGTATGTAGACGACGCAGTCAACATGGCCCTTCATTTCATCCTCCAGCATCTGGACTCCTCAGGAACCTACGCCAGGATGCTGTTTGTCAGTGGTCCCCAAACTACGGCCCGCCTCCACATTTGGTCCGGCCCCCTGAACAATACCAGAGACGCATTATGATTTTTTTTCAGTCTGCACAATTAATCGAATTTTAATCGCGATCACGATTTTGGCTGCCACGATTAAATGAGCATGATCGTCTGCGATATTGACGTTTAAAATACGTGCTCTGCTACATATCAAATCAAACGCTTCCTGAATCAGCCAACCACCAGGGGGCGAACGAGATGAGAGCTGTCATGCGCGCACCCTGTAGAAGTAGAAGAGTAGAAGAAGTAGAAGAGCAGAGAGACGAGAGCTTGAAGGACGAGTACTTGTGCTTAATTTATTTACACGCCGGCATGTCATGTCTGTCACTACATGGTCGCGCGTTTTCAATTCCCCTGCTCTCTGTATCGCGCACGGCGGTGTTCCGCCCCGATCCGCGCGCACGATGCAACAGTCGCTCACCTGCGAGTAGCACGCACGTAGAACCCCCCCCCCCCCATAATCGTGCGGCGGCCCTAGGTCAAACGATATGTTCAGTGATGTGGCCCTCACAGGAAAAAGTTTGGGGACCCCTGCTGTTTGTGGACTTCAGCTCTGCCTTCAACACCACCATCCCTTCTCCTGCTGTATGACAAGCTCTCCCAACTGCACATGCCCGGCAGACTGTGAGAGGCATGTGAAGCTGGGAAAACATGTCTCAGCCTCCCGAACCATAAGCACCGGTTTCCCCCAAGGCTGCGTTCTTTCCCCTCTTCTCTTCTCCCTGTAAACCATCAGCTGCACCTCCAGTCACCAGTCCATCAAGTTCACGAAATTCGCAGATGACACCACTCTCATCGGACTCATCTCTGGTGGGGATGAGAACGCAACTTGTCGTCTTTAAAAGGTTTTCATGAACCCAAACCCCTCTTTTGATACTATTAGGGGTTAGCATTTCTTCAGCAAAGGACAATAAATGTATTTAAAATCTGTTATTATTTCTTTACATTTTAGTTTTTATTGTTAGTGGTGAATCCCTCATGTTCACTCCTAGAGATCAACATTTGCCTTCAGTGCTGACTGACCAACTGACCATCGACAGGCCCACATTGCCATCCCTAGAGCCATGCCGCCAGCACGGCTAAAAACACATCTGCAAAACAAGACGTCAGTGACTCCGTTTGAAGAAACAAAGACATGTTTTTATACATGAAGGAGCATCCATAGTGAGCTGTAAGCTGCAAGCAACAGGGAGAACTCTTCAGTAAGCTACCCAACTGTACTGTGACCTGCTGTTCTGTGGAGCCGCACACAGCATGGAATCAGTTTTGATGTCTTTATTAGAACAGTAACTAAGATGTTCCTCAGTGATATTTCTGACAAAACAGCTGCTCAATGACTATTTGCTGTAGTATTAAACCACACTGGAAGTTGCCATGGTAACCACACTATGCCTCCAAATCTACCAGAACTGAAATCTTAAGGAGTATAACTTAAACTCATCACGTACAAATACTCCCCAAACGTTAAAAGGATGCTTCATCATTACTGCAACGTTTTTCTCCTCCCAGGAAAGAAAAACTATACCAGACACTGAATGCAACAAATGGAAACGTGTTCATCCAGCTGCTATAGATGAAATCACTATAATATTCATAGGTGTGTGTGTTTACTGTAAGTGAAGAAAATAACCTTCAACCTTCCCCAACATTAACACGCGTCCTGATTGTTGGATAAAGTATTCACTTCAAGTTTTTGTCCCAGTTTTAGAAGAAGAACAGCACACTTGCTTTCCTTCAGTGTGATGCAGCGGGGGATGAAAAAGCAAATTGAGAAGAGAGAGGAGCTAATGTAGGTGAGAGCTGCGAGAGGAGGGGTGAGATAACAAGGCAGAGAGGACAGGAGTGAGAGTGCAAAGACAAATTTAAAATGCAGGTGAGAAACAAAGTTTGGAACAAAGATATGAGCTCCAGATAAAAAAGCTACACAGCCACCCTTTCTTTTCAGAGACTTTCATTGTTTTCTTATTTTAAAATGGCCTCGACTAATTATGCCACCTGTCTGCTGATACAAGAAGACCTGTGATGCACTGCTGGATATGGTGGATGTCATTAAAAAATCGTGTCTGAAAGGATGTCTGTGATCCACCTGCAGGTCTTGCAGCAGAGCCAGGATGATGGTGTTGAAGGCAGTGATAAAGTTCACAAACAGGATGCTGGCGTAGGTTCCTGAAGGATGAAGTGGAAGACAATGTTAACTGCTTCGTCCACACACCTGTTACCTCCGTAGGTAAACTTCAAGTGTGTCCAGAGTCGACTGTGACGGTTTTGAGGTGGGACAGCACAGGGCCCTTAAATTACTTAATTAATACAGAGGTCAGGGCGACGGGTCTGTAGCCAAGTAGTCCTGTAGTCCTTGCCTGGGGACGCGGATGATGGTGTGGATTTTGCAGAAGGCTGGCACATGGCATGTTTCCTAGGAGGTGTTGAAGATGTCAGACACTGTGGATAGCTGTTCAGCGCATTGCTTCAGTGTGATAGGAGAGACAGAGTCTGCAGTTCTCTCTCTCAAAACAGCCTCTTCGTCCCTTTGCAGCAGGGGTCCCCAAACTTTTTCCTGTGAGGGCCACATCACAGAACATATCGTTTGACCTAGGGCCGCACGATTATGGGGGGGGGGGGGGGGGGGATGCTACGTGCGTGCTACTCGCTACTCGCTACAGGTGAGCGACTGTTGCATCGTGCGCGCGGATCCGGGCGGAACACCGCCGTGCGCGATACAGAGAGCAGGGGAAATGAAAACGCGCGACCATATAGTGACAGACGTGACATGCCGGCGTGTAAATAAATTAAGCACAAGTACTCGTCCTTCAAGCTCCCGTTTCTCTGCTCTTCTACTTCTTCTACTCTTCTACTTCTACAGGGTGCGCGCATGACAGCTCTCATCTCGTTCGCCCCCTGGTGGTTGGCTGATTCAGGAAGCGCTTGATTTGATATGTAGCAGAGCACGTATTTTAAACGTCAATATCGCAGACGATCATGCTCATTTAATCGTGGCAGCCAAAATCGTGATCGCGATTAAAATTCGATTAATTGTGCAGACTGAAAAAAAATCATAATGCGTCTCTGGTATTGTTCAGGGGGCCGGACCAAATGTGGAGGCGGGCCGCATCCGGCCCGCGGGCCGTAGTTTGGGGACCACTGCTTTGCAGGATAGAATGAGCAATCATGTTGGTAGGCTCTGAGGGGGCCTCTGAGGGGGAGGCGTTCTCAGGGCAAATTCACAAAAAGGGTTGCGGCTGCTAAACCTCCGCAAGTAATACAAAGAGAAACCTAGTAATTTTCAAAGCACCTGTTAAAAGGAGGAAATACACCCCTGACTGTGAAGCGTCTGTGCTATTAACTCATATTAAAATCAGATGATATGCATACATTTAGAAAAATTGTCCCCTTTCTATGTAAATGAGCCGCAAGTCACCCAATACAGTGACATTATTAGGGCCTGCAGAGAGACATATGGGGCCCGTCTTAAACTCATTGACTTTTTGGGACAAACAAAAACAAATGAATAAAGCTCTCTCACATCATTTGTGAACTTACATTAGAACATGAAGTTGTACTGCTGTGCCTCATGCGTAAATGCACAATGTCTCCCATAATGAGGAAATGCACTTGTCATTTCTCCTCCTGCTGCAGGTTTTTAATAAACGTCTCACAAAACTTTTAAAATAAAATAATTTAATACATTTTTCCTCATTAATAATTAGTAGTGTACAGACAAGAGTCTTAGACACGGCTGCATTGATACAAAATTCTAAGGGCAATTGGTAAATAATGGATACATCAGTCACCGACACAGTCAGAAAAAGTTCCACTTAAGCAGTTTTTTACGTGTTATTTGTGTGTATGAGTGGAAAGAGAGAAAGAGGTGTCTGTGTGAGTATGAGGGGAGAGACAGACAGGCACTACACTACAAATCCTGCTGTGGCATGACCCACCCTACTCTTCCTCTGATTGGCAGGCACTCATTAGCTGGTAGCCAGCTAGGTTATAAATTAAGAGTCAATTATGACAACATTGTCGGTCAATGCAGGGAAATAACACTTGTCTGTGCATCAAGTGTTTCCAGGAGATGTAGAATATTGTCTTTTATTATTTTGTGTGATTATTTCACCAGCCCTTATATGTGTGATATGCACTGCTGATTGTGATACAATCTGAAAATTGGATAATGGACCGAACAGAAGGTGAATAAAATTTGAAGCAGAGAAATAGGCTTAGGGTTCAAGAGGTTTTAATATAATGTATTCAATCCGATATATCTAACCCTTAAATAACCTACTGTATTTCTTTCTGGCGAGGACACTCCACAAAATACAGTATGTTTCTACAGTAAGTGTTGAAGTAAAATGTACATTTACCAGCTATTGAGAGGAGCCAAAATACTCACAAGAGAAGGCTCTTGAAATAACCAAAGTTAGTGCTGCTTCACCGTGGCAATTTTGACCAAACAAGCGGTAGACGAGACGAGGAAAACAAGAAGAAGAAGAGAGGAATGCAGCCTTGCAAAAAGCAGTGAAAGCATTGTGGCATGCACAACAACCTGCAGACATCAGACAGACACATGAAACCAGGCAGAGGAGGCTGCAGAGAAAAGAAACAACCAGGAACAAGGCAGCCGCTACAGAACATTGTCATCCCTAACAATCACACTTCAAGCATGGACAGTGGTCTACTTCCATGTCTTTCTTTCCCCTGTGTATCTCCAACTCTCTGGAATTAATGATAGCAGCTGTCCTAGTCTGAGGGACTACCTACAAACCAAGTATCTCTAGCTATATAAATGTTACCGTCGCCATGTGTCCAATCATTTCAATCCGGTTAAAACAGATAGATCTGTTAGTCTGTACGGCAGGTCTAAAATGTAGCTCGATAAACACCAGTTGACTGTAATACTGTGCCTACCTCTGCATACTCCCCAGATAACAGGGGAAAGTTGGTAGGATATTCATAACAAACCGACATCAGGACCACCATTTCCAGCCTCTTGTTTCCTAACATGAGTGTTGCTTTGTATGTTCTTGTACAACACAAAAAAGTTCTTGTTGTAAAAAAAAATAGAAAAATAAGATCGCTTTTATGTACCAATGTAGACTGCATTCAACAACAACCTGCAATTAAAACATTCTTAAAAATGTCTTCATTTTCTGATAATGCGATCATGCATATGTGTGTCTCATAAATTACACAAATAACAGCAGGGAAGCCTGTTGAATGCCCTTTTGTGTGCCTATAAAGTGTGGAGATCCAATGGAAAAGAAATGAACTGTGTCACAATATGAGAGTGTGAAAGTGCCGTTATTGTTTTTGTACGACAGACCCAAGTCGTCATTGCTACACTGTTGAATTTTTTCTCTGTTCTTCTTTATTTGTACAGCCCACATTTTTTAAAATTTGCCTTGGAGGGCTTTACAATCTGTACATCTTTTCAAAACTCTCGCATACGAAAAGGAAAAACCCTTTAACAGGGAAAAAAGGTTGCCAAATATGTTGGTGTATTGATCTCTCTCATTTCTTGGCGTTATAGCGTTATGCTGGAAGACGTGAGCGCATCCCGAATGAGATTGATCACAAACATTATCCCTGCACCATCTAATCTGTATAGCATCTCATTAACTCATTATCATTCAGCATTTCTTCTACCTCTTTGTCTTTCCACCATATTCTCCTCTGCTTTAAAAACTCTTAAGCCTCTTAAAAATCCTCCACCCTCCTAGTTATTCACCTGAGGTACTCTCTTAAGGTCTAAGATGCTTTGGGATTAACTTTTATCTTCACCAGGATCTAGTCTTAACTGTGAATGGAAATTCTTAAAAAAACGTTATTGTCTTAAAGTTTTCTCACTTGGAGCAACTCTTAGTTTTAGGAAGCATTATGAATATGGACTCTGGCTCCTGGTCTAATTGCCTGCTGGCAAACATTTGTATCAGTATTTACTTCGGTGAATGAAGGGCATGTGAATTTGAGCCGTTAATGAAATGCAAATGGTCTTAACAATACTCTTCTTTGAACAGAACGGAGAACCAGATGTAGAGAATGGGAGGTATCATATTAGCTGTGTGGCATCATCCAATTTTAGATGACCTCGCTCTGCTCAAGAATAAATTGCCTGACAAAAGTGCAGCATTTGCAGTCAGTCATAAGACAGGAATGTATGTAATACTGAACTTATCATCTGGTCAGTGACATATGGTAGGCTGCACAAGTAGTAAAAGAAAAACAATTTGTAGCCCAGGGGGCCCATGGAACTTTAATGCATCCTTGGATTTCAGCCAGTCTTCCTCTCTCACACCCAGGATTTGCAGAAACTCTTACTGTGGTTAAGAAAGTGAACCAGTGAGCCAAGCTGCTGTGTAAAGTCCCATTATAATATGAAAACATAACATGAAATCTGGGGATGGCAGATTTAATGCATGTGTATTTCTTTTGTTATTTATAATCTGTTTAGGTTTTTCCAGCAGAGGAGCTGTTGGATAATGAGGCTGCACTGGGAGAGCCTCAGCTCTCGTCTCGGGGAGGGGTGGTATCATTCAGCCGCGGTGTTGTCGTGACTGTGTGGGAAGTGTTTTCCTGAGGTCAAGCCGGGGCCCGGCAGAAGTTTGCTCAGGGCCCCAGGGAGGCCGAGGTCAGCACTGCTAGAAGCTGGCTAAACATTGTCTCTCTCCCCGTCTGCTCAGGACTAATGAGGCAGAGATAAAATAAGGCAGACATGTTGGAGAGGTAATATAGTGAATTTAGAGGATAGGTAAAAAGAAGCTGATCCATTTGTGTATCTAAGTATGAACATGATACTTTCTCCTTAGCTTTCGATTGGTGCTAGAGGGTGAGGAACAGCATTTAATATCGTTTGGATAAAATATATTTCCTGTGGGGCAGATTCTGTCAGTATTGGATTCCTGCAGAGCAGGGAACACATAGAGCATTATGGAAATGTAGGCCCACAATAATAGTGTTCCTTCATCAAAAAGCCTCTGAGCTTTCATAATAAACCCACAACAAAAGTTCCACTCTGTCTATCAACTGAATACTAACTGTGGCTGCAAGCATGACGCCCTTCTGAGGCGCTGGAGTTTGAAATGCTTGGCTCAAGGGCATAGTGGCAGTTGATAGCAAGTGCCAACTACACACATGATGCATTAAAAGCAAAACCTTTCATTTTCTCCTTGTATATGCAAATTTAGAGGATTCCAATCACGACTGATAGTCTGTTGCAGCCATACAACGTTCTACAGAGCAGACAGCACTCCGGGAATGTTGAGCAGCTGGAGTTGCTGCTCCTGAGTGTCACCCCACTCAAACACTGGCAGCAAGCTAGAGTTGTCGCATCCATTTAGAAAACTTGAAATCCACTTGAAAGATGACTACACTTGACAATGTAGAGAAGAAAATAAATCTCCAGCAAACTGCTCTGTTGTCAGAGAAATCCAAGCAACAGGGCATCTGCAAATCCTGTGCGTGATATTCCTAGACAGTTAGAAGGCAGCCGAATGGTATTAAATGCATCAATGGTCTCTTCACACAACCGGTTCTCCTCTGTGTTAAGAAAGGGATACGTTTTGGTGAAAAGAAGTCATACTTTAGGCAAACCAGCTCTGATAATGTACCCAATGTACACTATCTGCCCAGCAGCAGACAGTAAACAGACAGTTTGACTTTGAGGAGCACTTAGCAGCTAAAGAGGCAGATGTTTTTCTAAGGAGTTGATGGAGAGCACAACAGGAGTAAAAAGTATGAATAAATATGTAAATATGTGTTTTCAGCTTGTGGTGCTGCGCACAAACATCAAGACAAACTTGTTCACATGCTTTAATAATCAAAAACTCTTTTTTTTCTCACACTGTCTTTCCGAATATACCTGTATTAACTCTCTGTCTGCAACACTCAGCACATTTCAACAGAGTTGCGTTGCTAGGCAACAGCTTGGGTCCATGTATATTTCTTGTCAGCTAATGTCATTCACATACACTGCACCCGGAAATAAACTGGGACACATTAGTATATAGTATATTTATTATTATTATAATTTTTCATTATATTTATTGTACAGTTGTGACATCACAACCGTACAGAAATCCAAACGGCTCATTTAAAGGCACAGTTACTGAATACAGGTAACTACAGGCTCCGTGTGTATTTCTCCATGGATTGAGTGTTTCAATACTTGCACAGTATTTATGAAGCTCTTAGACCTACTTAATTATAAAAAAGACATGAAAATCTCATTTTTTACTATTTGGGCCTTGTAAAAATCGACTCCACTCCAATTTGTCTTTTTTGAATGCTTATGGCTGATCTGTAAAGTTAAAATGAGGAGTCATCTATGCGATACCTCCTCATTTCACCACAAAGACCTGAATAAGGTGTCATCTGGCTGGAGGGAGCTGAAAGTTTCCTACTTGCTGTTGGCTATATTGAATGTTCTTTCCAGTAAATATCACAATATAAAGGCACAAACGTTGAAAGATATTAAGTCACCCACCTTTAAAGTGGTTATATCTTAAATAAATAAATAAAAATACCACAAAAAAGTTATCTTGTTGGTTTCTTATTCCGTCAATAGGAAGCCACATCAATGTCTTGTTGGGAACGTAAAGCAGCGTGTTTGAGTTATCAGCATTTAAGAAAACTAAATTGACATCAATAGAATTGTTAATGTCAGTAAGATTATTAATGATTATTAATAATAACGGGACACCGCCCTGCAAACAGGGACCAATAACCAAACGATAAACTAAGTCTCATAATTAGTATTAACTCACAATGTCAATAGTCAAAGTACTATTCCACATTCAGAGTGAAAGTGAAGGTTTAAGTTCGAGCAAAAGACCACATATCAGCTGTTATCACAATACATGCACAAAGTAATCACAGACAGCTGCTCTTTAAAATATAACAGTTTATTAAGTTCCAATAATAATGATCTAATCAACTAATATCTAAAACTAACAACAACTATTCATTTATGAGCACGCTATCTAAAATCAACAAACTATGGAAAGGGTGTGTGTGTGAGTGTGTGTGTGTGTGTGTGTGTGGGGGGGGGGGGGGCGAGAGAACAGCTCAGACGACGTATGACGTAATCTTAAACGTGGCGACATCTCTCACGAGACCACGTCTACACGTGTCTGGAGCCGCTAGCGCACCCCGTAGCTACATTAGCTTAAAGCTAAATATGTGTGTGGGTTAGTAAAAGAAGAGAGAGAGCAACCAAAACAAAATAAATCTTACAAAACAAAAGATTAAGATCCTCTGGCCGCGCTGGAGTTTGGAAGATTGTTCTCTCAGCCAGAGGAGCACAGCTGGCGACTCTTTGTCACAGCCGCGGTTCTGACCTCTGAGCTAATGAGAAACAACTTCCGGCCTCACTGGCGGCGACTATCTCAACACGAATTGCGGCATGAAATATACAGTAACTTCTACACAACACCAGCGATGTCTGCAATTATTGAGCATACACCACATTATAAAAATGACAGTAACGTAAACAACACAAAACAAGATAATAAAACACAATTATCTAACATCTAAATCTGCCCAGAATCTGTTCGCCTTACGGTGAGTTGCAATCGTGGCGATCCTTCTGAGTTGTCGGTGGAACTCAGGCAGCGTGGCTCCGTGCGGTGTGATAAATTATTTCGATGGCAGAGAATGTCTTCGGCTCACTAAGGGAATTCACGGCCTTACGGCAGGAACAAAGGCGGCTTGGGTGGAGAGGAGACATGTGCTTATCTCTCTGAAAAGGTTTGATTCTTCCTTCTGCAGGAAAGTGGTTCGCTTCCTCGTCCGGAATGTGAACAAAAACAAAATAAACAAACAGTCCAGTAGATTCGTCCAGCGAATATAAAACTGTTCGAAACTTCGGTCTTCCGAACAAAACAAACGTCTGGCTGACCGCTGCCCCACCTACCTCCCCGGCCAACAGGTCTGGCTTTCTACTAAGGACATACCCCTACGCACTGAATCCAAGAAACTCTCCCCCAGATACATTGGCCCATTCCCCATCATTAACCCAGTCTCTAGAAACAATATTCAACTTAAATAAATAACGTAATAATTAATTCTCTTCTGAATTTATGAATTTTTAAAATCTTATATATCTTTTTAAAAACAATTATTTAGTCATGTAGAAGAACCAAGTATTGATAAGAATGGCCTAGGAGTATTAAAATCCTAAAGATAACTCTCCCTACCTAAAGACCACCGTAGTTCTCCAACACACCTGGAAAGGTAGAGCGGTATTTAGTTGGTTGCAATCTGCAAAACACCACTAGATGCCACTTAAAATTGCACACTGTCCCTTTAAAATAAGTCAATGTTGACCTAGTTTCACATTGGACATGAACAGCAGTCTCCTGAGTGAACGACGAGTGTTTGTTTGACCCATCCATCCAGCCAAGTCACCACAATTAACATGAATAAAGGTGGTCATAAACTGCTTGCAAAGAGAGAACAACTTGGTTAAATCTTCACGTAATGGTAACTGTTGTTGCCATGTGTTGAATTGAGCAATAGTAAGATTCATTGCTTATTGATTTTTTTCTAAAATCTCTCATTTAATTATAAAATATCAGGTTCCACACTGGCCACACATTATGATCCAAAAAAAGAAGCACTTTTTTTTACTTTTTTGGGGGTCAACCAGGGATAGACCTCCACAGCGAGGTGAACACATGTTAATAAAGCTGTTACGGCTGACGTGTTCTGGCCACCTGACTCAATATTCACTCTCCTTTCAGCTGTGTTTTGGTCTCCACCAACTTTTCACCAGTTACTAACTCTGTCTGCTGTGCTGAGCAGCTAATGCAACCAGGTTGATGAGTGATGGGACTGAACAAAAACAATGAGCTGAAAGACGCTAAACAATTTGGTAGCGCTGAGGGAACTGCAGAGTTAACCAATCAGCCTAAATCTCACTCTGAGATTGAGATTGTCACTCTGAGCGATGCATTACACACAGTCTCCAACATAATATCTAATATCATACTCAAGCTCACAAAAGTTCCTTGTGTACTGAAAAGATTGGACATCACACACACATCACTTCAACTGGCAGAATGTTTAGTACTTGTAGATGCATATACATGTTCTACACTGACTGTGGCCAGCCATTACATCTGCTGTAGTCTGGACCATAAGCCACATCCTCTTGGGTAAACTCACATTTTGCAGCCATATGTTCTCATCTGATTCAGCTCCCAAGCATGGACCATAAAACAGCAGATAAGGCACAACAATTCTCAGCGCCAGGTTAAAGGGGGAAAGGGAGGAGTGAACAGAGGGCAGCAACCAGTAAATTGTGATGTTGCTTTTGTTTCCCATAGCTTCAGGTGCATGAATAAAAACTCCACGAAAATATCAATAAATCAAAAATCATAGCTTTACAGAGGTTTAGCGGTGTGTGTTTGTCTGTATATAGGCTTTTAAGGTCCAACCTGCAGGGCAGTGTAGAGGGAGCCAACAGCCTTGTGTATGTCTTCATACTTCAGTATAAGTTGGCTTCACACAGCAATACAAACAGCACTTTGTCCATGCCTGTTACGCCCACTGACTTAACTCTGGCCTCTTTTTGGAAGAGAGCTGTCTCTCTGTGTTTCAGGTCTCGCCACGCCCCCATTTCAGTTCCTAGAGCACCCACACCTGAGAGTCATCAGTCCATCAGCGGAGCTAGATGCTGCCCTCGCGCTCTCTCTCGCCTTTTGAGCTGTTTATTTGTTTGCTGCTGCCGCCGTCGTTAGCATTGGTGCTGCTGAAGCTGTGTTTTGATTGTTCCTGAGTACAGGTAAGAAACAGACGTCGCTTCACGTGACGCAACTGAGGAAAGGACGTCTCATATCTCTTAAAAAATATTTCCGTGTTTCCTCTCTCCTCGCATGGTTTCCTTGCGTCTCTCCATGTATCCCTGGTAGGAGGGACTAAGATGTAAGTGAGGGAAACGGGGATGCAATTAAGAGACTTGGGATGCACCCTAAGTAGGCCGATCTGATCTCTTGATTCATGGGAGTATTTACTACCTGATTTGAGCGTTCTAAAGGCACTTTCCTCACTAGATGAGAGGTAATTCATATATATATTTACTGGTTTTTGTCAAAACGGCTTCAATGACAAAATCAAATATTTGATGAATAAATAAATACATATCGTTCCATCTTTAACCCTAAAGATGGAAAATAAATAAGTAAATTGAATAAAAACTACCATTTTTTTACGTCTCCATGCGTCCACTGATTACCCCGTGTTTAATGTCACATTGCAATGATTTGTGGGAGAATATGTAGAATAATAATAATAGAATACGTACAATAATGTAGAAGTAGAATAATACAAATAAAAGATTCGAAAGGTAGAGTGTATTTGATCAGCTAAAGGAACATAGTCGGCAAAAAGCATCAGACTCTTTCAAGGGACATTTATTTCCTAATGTCACATTCTTTTCACTGCTCCTTTTATTATATTGTTGTATTCATATTACTCTTCCTGGTACTGCGCTCAGTTTGTTTCCTTCCTTTTTCATCCACTAAATGCTTGTTATGACTTACTCAGATTGTTATTATAAGTGTCTGACATAATTATGGAAAAATCTCTACAGAGAAATACATATTTGTTCTTGATCCGGTCTTCTACGTATGTATATGCTGGAAATTTCACACTCTGAACACTCAAATAGTAAATAGGGAGGGATTTCTGAAGTGTTACCTATGTGTCTCCAGCCGTGGAGAATGGAGAGGACGTTATCTTGCTTGTTTCGATTCATTAGTAGACAGTATACAGGCTACAGTCAACACCACTAAACGCTCTCTCAACAGGCTTGACAATCATAGACTCACTTCCAAGAGGCTAGCCGGACCACAACAAACACATCCCACCTCATTCTCTCCGCCAATCCCAGCTACTCTCACTTGTGCCACCCACTTTAGCTAGGATGATTGACAGGTTTAACAGCGTCACAGGTCATGAAACCTTCACTGACCTCCTGAACTCAGTAAATGCAAACACTAATAATCTTATCTTCAACAACTTCTTCCTGTAAACACAATAACACTTACAACATAACAGATTAACATTACATGTCACTCAGTCTGTTACAATATTAAAGACTAGTTTGATATTTCGGAACATCATGGTGACGAGGAAGTTACTGGTTGATTTTGATAGATTTCTCGGTTGAAATCCTCTATTGCCAAATGCCTGCCATATTAGATTACCTAATCCCAAAAGAGTCTAAGTAGTTTCACCAAGCTTGACAAGCACCCCAGGAACGCCTTCTGAGTGAACAGTGACAGCATTAAGAGTTGTCCACACTGCAAAAAACCCGTCTGGTTGAAAGCTCCGGCATGTTTAGGATCATCCAATCAAACCAGGAAGCATTATGTGAGAAATGTAAATTTAAAAGCATTCCTAGTATGTTTAAAAGCACTCCTAGTGCTGGATATTACATGCCACAATATGTTTACTTGTAGAAATCTTAAACCAAAAAGTATAGTCATTGAAATGTATTGAACACTGTGAAGAAGATTTGCTGAAATGTATTTAGTATTAGGTGAGATAGGGTTTTCAGGTACGACCATATGAATGAGTGAAGTATGTGCCAAGCGAGGATGTTGGAGAATGCTGGCTTTGAAGGAGGAGGGCCGAACCAGAAGACTGAGTCATAAGCCAGGAGGAGCTTAACGGATTTCAGCCAATCACTGAGCTGATACGGGACATTTCAGACACTTTCGAAATACCTCGAAAAACTTTAGACCTCTTGACTTTTGTGGGACAGCTAACCGGAATACGCCGGTCTGTTGGTCTGTTGGTCTGTTGGGTGAAACACATCTGGTCTCTATTCCATGGAATATTAGATTATTAATAGTGTGATTCGGTTTGTAACTGTTTTCGCTTTTGTTAGTATAATAAATACCTTTTGCTTTTAACTTGAACCAGCTGTTTTGTTTTGGAAACGGACGAAGAAGCACAAGCGGCAGGGGGAGGGGCAGCTTTTCTCTTTGTTCAGAAGTTCAGGACATAAATTTGGTGCCCGAATAGGGACTTCTCAACCGGACTTGGAGAAGGCTGGAGAGGGCGTGGATTGCGGACACCTGCGGGGTACCCACGAACAAAAGGTAGGCAGTAGGAAAGCTTAGGCGGAGGTGTCGGCGATCAACATCTCTGAAGGCTGGATCTGAGCATGTGGAGAAGCCGCAGAAGCTGGTAAAGCTGCATTGTCCTGAAGTTTAAAGTAAATCAAACAGCTAAAGGACTTTATAAGGTACGGAAGCGCATTTACAAGCCAAATAAAAATGCTTGTGTGTGATATTTGACTGTGTAGTCCAGCAAGGGTACGGCTTAGCCGTGTTTATAGTATATTGTGTAGGATTGGACAAGGGTACGGCTTGGCCGGGTTAAAAAGTATATTGTGTAAATTTGAACAAGGGTGCGGTCTGGCCGTTATATATTTCAATTGTGTAGTTCAAGCTAGTGACGTCGTGGACGGGATATCAGAGCCAGGAGCTCGGGAGCGCTGAGTGAATCAAACTTAAACAAAGTATTGCGGGTAGATTACGTTTAGTAGGTGACGATCGCTATATAGTCCTACGATAGCGTCTTGTGTTTGATGAAACAGCGGCTCAAATGTGCAGGTGGGAATCATTTTGTGATGAACTTAACAGTAGCCAAGCATAGCGAATTACACTATCGAGAATCAAGCGTTGCTTCACTTAGGATTGTCGAAAAATGGTTCACTAGGTTTGATTATGGTATTCCTTATACTCAGGAATAATTATGTTGGTATTAATGTTCCTAAATGCAACTTCAAAGTTATCCCTGAACAACTGGCAGGATTATGACATTCCATACCATCTCTTAAGCCTCTGAACCTTAAGCAGTTTTGGGGCATTTTTCTCTCTGCAGCCTTGATTTCCACTGCAATAAGTTCTGCACCACTATGGAAACAGCACAACCATGGCTAGATGTCTTTTGTGCAGTATAACACAGTTTTGTTTTTTACTTATTTGTTACATGTTAGAATCGAATCAATACAAAATGTAACGACATGGTTGTCACTGTCTATTCATATTCCTCGACGTGATTCCCATTAGTTTATGACTGTATATAAATAAGTGTTAAACCTGTGTAAAATAGGCATGTCGTTGGTTTTCACGGATGGCCGAATGGTGCGTCACTTTAAATGTTGCCGCCGCAAGGAATGGTGAGGTGGAATTATCTTCTTTCCTTTGGTAAAGGAAGGTCCAATGTTTCCAATGCTAAAGAAGAAAAGAAAGGAAGCATTGAAGCACCTTTCCTTAGCATTTAGAGAATTCAAACAACTCTTATCATGGCGGCTACTTTGATACTTCCGAGCCATTTCGCTCAGTTAGGAACCTTCCTAGGCTTTTCGACCGCAGACGAAATTTCCCTGAATTTTTGTTATGTGACTGTTCTCAGCCGAATCAATCATGGCTTTCTAGTTGTGCTAAAAAGTGCAACTAGCTCTTACCCCGAAGGCTGCTTGCCAGTTCTGTGCTTCTTTTGCCCTTGGAGGAGCTGCAGTGATAAGCGGAGGCCTTCCAGAATGTAATGTTTTTTATAGGATCTGTTTTCAGTAAATGGTTTATTTGGGGTGACATAAATGAGACATGTAGAATAAAATGTTTTTGATGAAATATCACAATTTTAAGCCTAGTTTCGGTTCAGAGAGATGGCAAGCTTGGGATCAATCATTTTGTGTCAATTAAAATGAAAAAGAGGCCTTCCAGATGCCTCTTTAAGTTAAGGTGGAGGGGACAGCAGCTGGGCAGACTGTCAGGATACCTTATGGACAGATGAGCTGGAGATCTCCAACTGTGACTTCCCGGAAGTGCTGGACGAGGACCGCTGTGACGGTCATGAGTCTGCTGGCTCTGCTCTCTCCATAGCAGGTTCTCTTCCTGGGTCACATTTATACATTCCAATATACATACTGAGATAAAGTCCAAAGTGCTTTGTCCAGCTACATTTTTGTAAGTGCTTGTTGCTTTGTGCTGCTTGACGTATGCTGAAAATGGTAACTATCTTGGTGCACCTCTTTGTTTTTTTGCCCGTCTTTCTGTCTCTCTCTCCGTCTCTTAGTCTTGTGTGGGCGTACAATTGTCTGGGAAAAAGGCTGTCACTCAGTAGTCTTAAGAAATAAAGCAGACACGCTCGCACACAATCTCATCCTCAAAATACACACTGCCGCAGAAACACACAGACACACCAAACACATATTGCTTTTTCCAAGTAGGTGCCACTCAGAAGGCTCACCAGAAGCACTAGCAGATGATTCATACTCAACAGCAGGCTTTTAAGCTCAACATTAACCATTGTCCTCCAACCTTCACCGTATCTGCCAGCGCTGCCTTTTTAGTATTATTCAAAAAAAAATTACTATTTTTCGAAATAATGCGAGGACAACTATTTATAATATTAACAATATCTTACCCCCTTGAAAAAAGAATGAACAGTTAGCTATTGAGGCTGTTTGAGTGTGACACATCTTCGTTAAAGATATAATTGATATTAAGTGCTACAGCAACACCTAGCTGTCCCAACTAAACCATTAGAATCTGAAAAAAAAGTATTAATATTTACAGTATTATATATTGAAACACTACTGTGGGGGCTGGAAAACTTCACGAGAAGGAGCAGGCCTCAAAACGTTCGCTGCTGCTAACTTTCAGCAATGAACCTCATCGGGTTCTGAAAAACGAAACTGCCGTGATTTCAAGCACGCTCTTTTAAACATTATTTTTACGTTCTTTGATGGTTGGAAAGCGTCCGAAACCTGTCGCAAAACACAAAGGCTGTCATCTGGGGTCAGTGATTGGCTTCCGATTGCTCTGACCCCTCCTTCATCGATCCGCTGGTCATCTCTGTGGCTAGGTTCTCTCTGTCGTTACCTCTGTTCTGCGGCCTCTGTTCATGAGTCCTCTCCTGTTGTCTTACAACAGTCTCTGCATTTCTGTCTCTGCTTCTCCTCATCTGTCTCTGAAAAGCCTCGTTTAGAATAATCCCTAACTTTCCCTCAAGGCTATTCTACACAGTGTTTATGTCCTCCAGTCCTTGTCAAGAGTTAGGTGAGAAAATTGATACCACTTTCATGTCTGTGCATTATGTATAGAATTAAAGCCGATAAGCTTAGCTTAGCATAAAAACTGCTGAAAGGGGAAACCACTAGGCCAGCTTTGTCCAAAGTAAAAAAAAGAAACCGGCTTCATTCATCATTCATTAAGACATGACTCTGAGTGAGCCGCGAGAGGCTGCATTGAGCTTGGGCTTGCAGCAGGGCACTGGTGGTGCGTAAAGCCGGTGCTTGTTTAGTGGTAGAAGGCCCGTAAACAGGACTTTGAAGTAAGTTCAGACTCACACACTCTTAGAGGGCTGAGGAAAAGATGCTGAGCACAGACAGAGGCAGGTGAGCACCGTCCACATAAAACATAGAGCCAGCGAGACAAATTTAATAAGAAAAGGGGAGTAGAGGAGCGCTAACAGCTTGCTGCACTTTAAAATGAATCCAAAATAGGTAAAAAAAAAAATGATTTCAGAGTAAAATAAATATTTTGAAAGGGACAGAAGAGCCAGATACAATCAAACAGGTGCTGGTCCTAATCTGGGATGTCCCAAATCATCGACACAAATCAAGCCCTGGTCTTGAGGAAGTTGGCATGAACATACAGGGCTCTTTTCCGCTGCATCCAGAGTGTATGATACTACAACAAGGGAAAACCATGCAGGAGCAGGATTTAAAGGGACCCCTGAATTCTAGAAGTACACCAGAAAGAGAAATGGGACAGTAAACAATGTTCACGATACTAGTTAGCTAACATTGCCATTTTAGTTTGATCAAATTCAAACCATTTTCATCTCTTTAAGCCACAAGCCTTGAACAGCTGGTTCCAAAATTACAATTTTACTTGAACTCGCCTGACCTCTGTACTAAAACCTCTCTAACTTTGTTCTGCTTCACTTTATCAAAGTCAAAATTTGAAGAGAGAGTGTTCACATGTTGAGCTATGATTTGGGACATGTTTAGGCTTACCACTGTCTCATTTCAAAGAAATAATAACAATAAAAGGGCTTATTTTCAGGCGAACCTGAAACTTTTCAATTTGAGTTGTGTGCCATCTTCATTTACTCTTAACAGTAACATATACACTGATATTTACACATCTGAACAAATCTCACAAGTGTTACCTTTATTATAACATCAACATTATTACAAGAGACCATGTAGTTAGAGAAATACACTCTTTTTAGTATGGGTATGCAATTTTTGAGCAGAGGCCTAAAAATAGGGCTAGGGTTTAAAAGGTTTGCTGCAGACCTTATAATTTGCAAATATATAATAACTACCATGAGCTTTATTTTACTAATATGACATATCCCACTGAAGCTATAACAACCCCATCCATGTTTCATTACTGAATAGATAATGGCCAAGTTGAATCTGTCATACAGGGGGAAGAGGACATGCAAAATGGCCAACTGAAAAACATATGCCTGCTAGAAAGGATGGCACTGCAGTATTGAGAGAAAGTGATCTATAATTTTCTTATTGAACACAAAACAAACACACTTAATGGTTCTATGACATTTCTATCACATCAAATCATTTTCAGAGGCAAAACAAAGGTTAGAACATTGTGTTGGTAGAGAAAACCTGCCACAAGTTATTCTATTTACATGTCTAGGGATTATACAAAGGCCATTTCCTTTTTTAGATGCTTTAGAAACAGGAGATTTTAAAAATCTTAATTTGAGTAAATATTAGGATATTAAACCTTTTTCTTTATAATGCATGTAATACTTAACTTGTATGTCTACATGGCTTGTACAAAGGTAATATAGTAGGCCATGAATATGAGACATGAGATTAAAGATAACAATCATTCCTCTCTATAGTGGAGGTTGGTTTATGGCTTTTTGAAGGTTACATCTTCAGTCTATAGACGTATCTATGAGTTACACTCGTTATTTTTTGATTCCTCACAGTTCATTTTGTTTGTACGCCCTCTGACATTTCAGAGAATAACGCAAAGCACAGCCCATAGAGTATAAACGCCTCCGTTCTTGCTCAGAGCTAGCACGTGATCTGCAAAGGCTCGCGCTACGGCGGCAAGGTTAGGCGGTATAAACAAAGATTTACCATTTCACATGCGCCAGCCCCACAGTCACAAACCCCCGCAAATATCAAGGTTAAAGACATGCTTCACAGGCCAGCTTTTTAACCTTTACTCTAAACAAAGTGACGTATATACTGCCAACTACGGCCGGCTCCCCCATTTTACATCAACATTTTACAAACTTTACCTCCGCTGCCAGCCAAACGGAATGATATTGCCCCATATTTCATGTCCCCACGTTATACACAAAACATACACATAACGTTACATACATTACCGCCGTAAAGAGGCTGTGTAATGTAAATGTTATAACTTAATGTTATAACATTATACTGGCTTGTACGTCAACGTAACCGCCATACTGGACCGGGTTATAGACGGGTAAACAGTATTCGACACCCCACCGGGAAGACTGGCCTGTGTTAACGTTGTCCACAAAATGTCCGACCACCATGCTCAACATCGCTTTCAGTGCCAACTCAGACGCGAAAACCCCTTAAATGACAGCAACGCGCCGTCGTTAAATGGTTTCCATCAAGGACAGGCTCCACTCAAAAATGCTTGTTAAACCATTTTGAAATTACTTATTATGGTAACGATAGGGAGAAGTTTGCTGGCCAGACAAGTTTTTGTTAGATGCATACGGCAAAGCTTTGTTTCTGAGTCATTAAAATTGAAAACATTTGAGATCAATGATTAGTATTTGTTTTTTACAGTGTATGCACTTTGTCAGTTCAATAAGTCCATAAAAAAGTGTGTGGCAGCAGTAATAAGCTTAATACTCCTCTTGGTTTGTTTGTAAAAGTCAGTCTGAGCAGGAACCAGAACTAAAATGTGTCATTTTTTCCTGGTCTGGACCAAATGACCCAAACAACAGGTGTGAAAGCACCCTTCAACAGAATTGGTGGAAGAACTTTAATTTGACACTTGCATACACCCTGTCTCCATCCTCGCCTCCCTGTAAACAAGGTGTCATCAGTCCCGCCTCTCTTCCCTCACCTTCACCTGTTTCAACCTTCCATCGAAGGACGGCTGTCTGGCTTCTTTACCTTGTCGTACCTCTGTCTCAATCATACTTACATCCTTTCATGCTCCCACTTCAGCGGGCCAAGACTACCCTCAGAGAGCTTGCTGAACATCTGTCGCCAAGCTGTTGTCAAGGTGTTGAGTTGCTCTGGTTGCCTGCGTGGGCCTCATTATGCTTAGTCCTGTATAAACAGGCAGCTGCTGCCGTCCCACCTGGCCGTCTCCCCTCTGTTGCTGTTACAGAGATTGTTAGGCCATTAAAGATTAGCGGAGCACACCGGAGTCTACACACTAAATAACAGAATGGCAGAGACATGCAAATATCAAGTTGGATTTCTGCCATTAACCTAAAGAAGCAGCTCTGTCTGTCCAACAACAGCAGGGGTCACTAATAGGCGGACCGCGGTCCGAGTCCAAACCCAGACACATTTGTCTCCGGACCCAGACCTATAACTGATAGATAAATTGAGAATTATAAAATGTTGACGAAGCGCTTCTTCTTTAACTGGTGCAGCTTTTCTAGCCTTTACGGCACTCCTTCAGCGGTCCAGGAAACACACGACCAATCATATGCACTGTAAACCATCTCACGTGATGCTACTCGGCCAATCAAATATGTGTATTCTGAATCACCCTCGACTCCAATGCGATAAACACACACGGGAGAGAGATGGGGAGAGAGAGCCTACGAACAGTCGGAGAGAATGTGAGTCAGAAGTTATTTCACATGACATTCTCCAAAAAGAGAAAAGTGGACAACTTAACCAGAGCCTTTAACCAAGAATGGACAGACTCTTACATCTTCATTCTTCCCACGGACAGTTTAAAACCAGTACGTCTCATGTGTTCAGTTTAAAACCAGTACGTCTCATGTGTTCAGTTTAAAACCAGTACGTCTCATGTGTTCAGTTTAACACCAGTACGTCTCGTGTGTTCAGTTTAACACCAGTACGTCTTGTGTGTTCAGTTTAACACCAGTACGTCTCATGTGTTCAGTTTAAAACCAGTACGTCTCATGTGTTCAGTTTAACACCAGTACGTCTCATGTGTTCAGTTTAAAACCAGTACGTCTCATGTGTTCAGTTTAAAACCAGTACGTCTCATGTGTTCAGTTTAAAACCAGTACGTCTCATGTGTTCAGTTTAAAACCAGTACGTCTCATGTGTTCAGTTTAAAACCAGTACGTCTCATGTGTTCAGTTTAAAACCAGTACGTCTCATGTGTTCAGTTTAACACCAGTACGTCTCATGTGTTCAGTTTAAAACCAGTACGTCTCATGTGTTCAGTTTAAAACCAGTACGTCTCATGTGTTCAGTTTAAAACCAGTACGTCTCATGTGTTCAGTTTAAAACCAGTACGTCTCATGTGTTCAGTTTAACACCAGTACGTCTCATGTGTTCAGTTTAACACCAGTACGTCTCATGTGTTCAGTTTAACACCAGTACGTCTTGTGTGTTCAGTTTAACACCAGTACGTCTCATGTGTTCAGTTTAAAACCAGTACGTCTCATGTGTTCAGTTTAAAACCAGTACGTCTCATGTGTTCAGTTTAACACCGGTACGTCTCATGTGTTCAGTTTAAAACCAGTATGTCTCATGTGTTCAGAGACGATTATTAAAAGCAGTAATGTGAAGACAATACGACACAAAGAAAACATCTTTTGAGCAAACGTACCAGCTCACATCAGAAATGAAGACACAGATAAATTAATCTAAGAGAAGTGTTGAAGCACTAGAAAGTTGGAAGACTAGAAAAGGGCTAGACGATTTACCATCCTTTGACTGTGACTTAGATCCACAATAAAGCTCCCTCGACCTCTTCCTCTAATACTTATCACGTACATGGCCACATCCACATTTTTGGCCCCGTCGCCTCGAACTCTGAGGCCTTAACACAAACAATAGTGTATGAGTTGGGTAATGTATTTAAAGGGGCATATTAAGAACATTTTTGTATTATACAGTTATCTAAATATGTCCATCTAATTTCGGGCAGGAATCGAGACTCAACAGACCTAAACACTTACACTTGTAACTGCCAACATTTTTCCAGCTGTGTTTCACGCCTCGTTTATTGTGGAAAACATTACCAGGGAATTACAAAGGGCAGAGGTACTACCACAACATATATCAAGGAGAGATGGGAGAAAGACCTAGAAGATAAAATACTCAGTCAGCAATGGGAGAATATGTGTGAAACCGCGTTCGCTACTTCCTGTTCTATGTATTGGTGTGAATTTGGCTGGAAGAACCTTGTTTGTTTCTTTATTACCCCTAAAATTAAGACATACTTAACCACAATAAACCATACATGCTGGAGAAATTGTGGGGAGGGGTTTGCAAACCACCACCATATCTTCTGGTGCTGCCCCAAGATACAAACATTCTGGCAAAACATTTGGAGAATTATGCAGCATATTCTTGGCCAGCAGATCCTATTCACCTGCAAGTCACTTTATTTGGGCAATCTACCACAAGGAATAACAGGAAATTACAGGTACCTCTTGAAAATATTAATATATATAATATGGTAAGTGGCTATAAAACCGACCCTCCTTCAGTAGAAAATTGGACTGAAATCATTAAAGAAATTCACGATATGGAAAGGCTGACTTTCCTTCTGAGATTAAGAAAAGACACATACATAGCAAGATGGACAAAGTGGAACAAATATTTTTCAGAACAAGGAAATCGGCTGGTGTCTTGTCAGTATGATTTAATGCAAAAAAAGGTATCAAACACACATTACTACTTTGCAGTTAAATATTTAACATTTATTCCAACATGACAAAAAGCAGGAAATAACACTTTGACAAACACGTCAGGACATCTCATTTTAGTCACCCTCACAGGGAATTCAATAATATATATATATCATAAATAGAAATTGAACTAGAAATTGATCTGGTGGACACCTGAATAAGCCTGTTATTAGAAATTGTGTTTAATAACTACCTGCATTATTATACAAATCTTCTTTTTACTTTTAAAATATTTAAACAAATATCATTGTGATGTTCTCTATGATAATCATTCACTTTGATGACTAGGCACATTTAGGCTTTTTAACAACAAAAGCTTTATCAGCCAGTAGTAGATATAGTTATTTACCTGATTGTTAGAATGCTGTCTGTGAACCTTTGGACAAGTGCTTTTATGAAGACGGGGTTGATGTTCCTCTTCTGCAGCTGGTTGAATAGCATGTCCACATTTGCCATGATCTTGTGGAACAATGGCAAGAAAAAACAGAAAGTCTCATCTTCAAGCATCCTCATAAAGCCCCCTGCCTCTCTGACAGTTAGGGGATCAAAGTTCCCAGAGTCTCTGGATGGTCTGGAAACACTTTAGGTGGTCATCCTTGTGCTCGTACACAGTATTTACAGCGTGACTGTGGAAGATCCACAGTGTTGTAGGGGCTCTAGGAAGTCTATGCGCAACCACTTGGTCAAGCACGGTGGTTCGCTTGGGTGACCTGGAGAAGAAGGCAGAAAATCCACCAAGGTCAGAAAAGAAGGTGCGGATCCTGGGGATGTGTGATGTTGCCTTCTGCATGATGAGGTTCAGCTGATGCGTGTAGCAGTGGCCGTAGTGAGCATTTTCGTAGACATCCAATAACGCTGCACTCCGCCGGTGGCTCCCCTCATTACAGCAGCCCCCTTGTAAGTTTGGCTGATAAGTTTGGCCTTTTGTCCGTTTGAGAGTATGGTGCTCAGCCTCTCCATAAGTGCTGTAGCGATGGTGTCAGCGGTTGCGTTCTGGATGGTAATGTACTCGAAAAACCGCTCTTGGATGTTACTGTTGGCGTCGATGTAGCGTAGCACAAGCACCAGCTGGCAGTGGGTGGAAATGTCAGTCGTCTCATCTGCTTGAATGGCGATAAAATCAGCGCTCTTTACTTCCTCTGGAATGTAATCCTTCATAACCGACAGCATGCAGTCCAACAGCTCGTTTTGTACCGTCTTTGACGTGCCTTTAAAAACGCTAGCTGTCTTAAGGTGCTCCTCCAGCACACCGTCGAGGGAGGCAACAAAATCCACCAATCCCCTAAAAATGCCAGAGTTGTCCGAGGAGTCAGTCTCGTCATGCCCACGCAAGACCAACCCAAAAGCCCCACAAAACTTCACACAATCAATTATTTTGGATAAAATGTGCCTGTTTTTATCCACCTCCTCATTATGTTTCCTCACTGCAATCCTGTGTCAGTCGTCCAGCTGAGTAGCGATGTTCACTTTGCCTAATATGGCTAGCTTGACTGAGATATCCATGTGCGTTCTTGTGTTCTCATGTTTTCTTAATTTCTCAGACAGGTACTTCAAGTCCCTCACTCCCGTAACTGTCCATGCTGAATCTGTCCCCGTTGTTTTAAAAAGCAAGCATGGAAAGCAAAATACGACTGCATCCAGCAAGCCAAACCTTCTTGGTGTACCAGTCTCTGGAGAAGTGTCGCATGTGCTGCTTCCCTTTCACGGCAGTCTGCTGTCTTATTGTGAGGTCAGGTTGATCTGGGCCCAGTTATTTTACCTGTAGTTTCTCCACCAAAGTTCTCCTCTCAAACGGATCTTGGAGGAGAGAGTTTACCGAGTTAGGGTTGAGTCTTGGAAGAGTAGCACTAGTGCTCACACTCGCCATTGTCATGTCGTTAAAATGGCGCCTCTCGAGACTTCTCCTGGCGAGAACGCGCAGCTTGGGGCTAAACGACTTTGGTCCCAAGCTGAATCTATTTGAGGACGCTGATTGGCTAAATTGTATGTGTCAAGTTCCTAGGTGTTTTTCTTTCTCAACTCTTGCTCAACTTGAAACGGCCTGGTACATGAACCCCCAAAGGACGCACGGGACAACTCTTTCCAGTCTGACAGTCAATCTTTATTTTGTTTTTCCTTATTGGTTCTTGACTTGTTGCATCAGCTAGTTGCATTAGGTTGAAAACCTTCAAACACAAAAAGCACAAGTTTAAACAAAAATGTAAATAAACGTCAACCATCCCACCATCCATGACTTGTAGAAACACTCCGACTACAAACAATCATCACAACAAAAAATCACGTTATAGTACCAGTGGCTTCTTTGGTTGCACCATGAGTTGGAATCTCTCTTGCCTCTCTCTCTGCTGAAATGTTTTCTGAGTGAGCCCTTCCATCCGCAGGTGTTCCAACTTTTCAGTAATGAGCAGCCTGCACTGGCCTGCTGGTGGTGCATTCTGGGACTTCCAGTCTTTTGTATGCAAGTTCCACCATTTTGTCTCAACAGTATGTCACTCATTTATATCCTTAATCAGCAATTGGCTAAACTGCTTCATAGACCCTTTTTTTTTTGTGGCTCAAGGAGGGGCCAGGCTCCATGGCCCTCTATTGGCCAGCCGCCACTGGTGTTGATGCTCATTATCTCTTAAGAAGACAGGTACTCTCTTCAAACAGGATTCTACATCTGTGTAAATCAAGATCCAAGTTTAAATAATAGTGCTGTGTATAGAACCTTTGAATATATTTTTTGATATCTGTTGTTGGGCTGAAATTATGGTTGACACGAGTGTTGGACAACTTTGTTGGCGTGTTGCATGGTGGTTTTGATGTATTTTTTTTCCTCTTATTTATCTATTTATGTTTAATTTGTTTTTCCTCCTGGTCTTACTTTGCCAGTTGCATGGTTTATTTTATTTTTGTACTTGTTTGGGATAATGTCTTGTTTAGTTGATGTTTTCATTCAGAGGTTATATGTGGATGGTAAAATAGCTCTTGACCCTGAGTTTGAGCGTAGATACTGGCATGTTGTCGTTGGTTACCACTCTTATTCTATTACACAAATGTTCCATTTCTCTTCCTATTCTGTCTGTCCTTCCTCTTCTCTCCCAACTCTTCTCTTGTTACAAAAATGATGGCTCATTACTTCTCCAAACCTTTGAATGCTCAGAGTTATGGAGAGACAGGCAGACAGAGAGGTAAGTGATCCTGAGGCCTGTACATGAAGCCAGTTCAACATACCCAGGTTATCTTTTGGTTACTTGCTTTAACTAACCCTAACAACCATGATCCAGCTAAGCGGTCCCACGAAGCTGAATCAACCCTTCTCAATCTGGTTCAGAGCACAAAATGTTCATGCCCCACCGCCGCATCAACATTGTAACAAAATGGTCCATGTTGTACTATTATTGAAATAACATTTTGTGACGCCATATGCTCACAGATACCAGGAGAATTTTATTTTAAATATGAGCTTTAAAATGAAGCATTCTGGTGTACTCTGAGAAGAAAATTAAGTGATAAAACATTTACTTTAAGCAAAAAACTAATTTATTATTCAGTTATTAATCAGTATTTCAGCTCTATTATTATTAACCTTTAAAAGTTTGTCATATAAAAACATAGATAGCAGGAGTAGCGCGAACCATCACCTGTACAAATAACGTGATTAGTTTTCATTACTGTATGGCTTCATATTTATTATACTGTTACTGTACAGCTGTTAGGATTGTGGCCAATCTTCTATTTGCAAATAATATGCATTCAATCAAGTTCAATTATTTAAATTAAAATGATAAACTACTCTGGCTAAGGTAGCTTATCAAGAGTAAAATAATAGCTGTTAGTACTCTGGCTGTTGTCATCACAGTGAACAGTGTCTGCAGTCTGATGAGAGGACACGTGAGCCCTTGTTACTGTACTTTATCTCCTTGGAGCAGAGGCTGCATTTAGCATACCCTGTCTATCAATGTATTTAAAACACTGTGACAGCAGGAAGCTGTACTCACGTCTGTTTAGACCTCCACCTTTATCCAGGCCCAGCTCCTTCACATCTCAGCCCTGCATCAAGCTGCGCTACACAAACAGCCTCCTCTTCCTGAAGTTCTTTGACCTCATCATCTCATCAGTATCTGGGCCTTTCATTCTACTTTGAGTTAAAACAAACAACCTGCAAACAGATCCGCCGGTGTTCGGGTTTAACGTTAACGAGTGACCGCGTGAACTGAACCAGAATACGGGGGGGGGGGGGGGGGGGGGGGGGGGCATGTCTCATCACGTTACGTTTTTTCCTCCTAAATCGCGATAATGACGAATGTTAACAGTCCACAGAGTTCCGCATGCAGTGGACGTTAACTTAACCCAGCAAGTCTGAACTGTAACGGTACATAACGTAACTTAAACTTTAACGGAGGGAAAGACGCTGTAGACATCGTAACGCTGATTGGCCAAGACTCGACACGTCACATCAAAGATGTTTTATTGTGAAGATCACTATGTCACCTTTTCTCCTCGTCTCACTCCAATCTAAGGAACGCTGGCTGGACAGTTGACCCCCCCCCCCCCCCCCCAAAAAAAACAACTCTACGGATCTACACGATTCACGTGGATGATATATTTTGATTCAAAACGGCGAATTTCGCCGAAAAGCGACAAGTTTGCAGGTATGAATATAATTCTGCATTTCCCCTCGCGCCCCACCTGCAATACCGCTGCGCCCCACTAGAGGGGCGCGCCTCATAGTTTGAGAACCACTGCTTTAGTGTGTTACATATGTTTTTGCACATGCAAAAGGAGAATACACTCATGTAATTATAGTCAGATCTATCGGGCTGTAGATGAGACAGTGATATTATAAATCTGTTCATTTACAAATTCACACAGTTGGGGATTTATTTCCAGCTGTATTTTTTTGCATGTTTAAACTGTGTTGCTTTTAGTCTGGATCATGACTTTAACTTCTTTGTAATTGTGTAACATTAATTTACGGTCTAAGTACCGAGCTTTGATTGGTCAGTAGGCGGTGCTTTTATTCGAGTTGATCTCTGTGTTCAGCATAAGTTACCATGGCGATCTACCCCGGAAAGAAGTGAACCTCCGTCGTGGAACTGAAAAACCAGAGTTAACCCTGAAGTTACCTCGCTAACCCCAAATCCTCAACTGCATGGTGGTGAGCTCGATGGAAGGCAGGTGTGAGAAAATAAAAGGAATGGAAGCCAGGATTGAACGAAGAGACGAGGAGCGCCCACAGACGCACGAACATTCACGGGGGAGGAAAACAATACTCTGGGAAACACAGGGAAGACAATTTTAAAAACATTGTTTTGTTACAGTTTTTAAAATTGTATTCACATCCCAACAGCAATCAATAAATCAAACGCTCTGACGAAAAAAACAATAAATAAACCGAGTCTGGTAGGACCAATCTTTTCATTCAGCGAAAATAAAATGATCGGCCTTGCTACCTGCCTACCTGCCTTGAGTTTTTGGAGGTAGGTCTAAAGGGACAGGCTGTCAGTGTTGCAAACTTTATTGTTAGATTAAGCAACTTTCGGAGCTGCTCGCTACTTTCATTGACAAAGGGTTGGCAACACTGGACTGGGTTTTCAAAATCTAGCAGAGGCTGCTGCTTATGTTACCTACCCAAGGTTTAAGGAGAAAAAAGTGTATATTTAAAGTGTATGTGGGTATTAATGTTATGGAAGCTAGCTATGCCATGTATTTCACAAAACCCTGTTTTGTCAGTGGTAAGATTTTATCCAATTGCAACAACTCAAACTTTCTAATTTGATACGTCATAAGTCACAGAAACTATATTTGGATGGGAGCAGCTTATGATTGAGAGCATGGGAGTGGGTAAGTGTGCATGGATGAACGTGTTTGCGTGTGTGTGTGTGTGTGACAGAGTGAAAGCTGTATTTAGCAGCACAAGCCATGAAGCCCGGCTGTGATCATAACCAAGCAGGAACAGAGAGATGAAGGAGAGAGTGAGAAAGTGTGGAGGTGGGAGGGAGAAAGCAGACGAGGAGGAGGCGTTGAATTCAGAGCACAATGAAGAAAGAGACAGGAATAGAGAGAGAGAGAGAGAGAGAGAGAGAGAGAGGGGGGGTGGGGGGGGTAGTGGCAAGGCAGTGGATGATGGTAGTAGGCGGAAACACTCATGCAGCTCTTTGTCAGAGCTCCACTGTTGTTTTCTCTGTTGCATATTTATATCTACTTATATTTGTTTTGTAGATTCTGTTGCCTCTTGTTAGCCACAGGGTAGGTGGGCAGCACTGACCTTAGCTCTGAGGAGAGTGAATGTGTGTTTGTCTTTTTTGTTTCCTATCCTAGTGAGAACCAAATTAACTTTCAGACCTGACGTATTTTACAAATGTATCTTGGTCAGCCATTTCTTCCTCAAGGGGTAGTATTGGTTTAGGACTTGGATTAAGATATAAATACTGGTAGCTAAAATGGCTTGGCCTACATTCAGAATGCATGGTTGCCTGACCAATGCCAGACTTGTGATTAAAGGGGTACTTTAAAAATACAGTGTTCTTTATTATTTTTTTTACAAATTAATTTAAAAAAAACATCCAGCCACTACTTCAGATCGTATAAATGAACAGGACAAATGCTGTGACCAAGCATACCAATTTCCTCATGTCGAGAATTGTACTGACCAAGCTGGTGCAGTATGAGAGTAACTCCGATCTATTAAAGGGGTACTGGCAGATGCCATTACTCTAAGAGCTCAATAAATATCTTCTTTAATAAAGAAGATATTTCTGGCCTGTTCTCTGATTAAGCCATGGCACACCAGTTATTCAACAATTCATGAATATTGTTAATGGACTTGAAGGTTGAGCTGTATATTAAGACGATGTGGTGTACATTCTGCTCCAGTTCTGTTAGCTCCGAGAAATGATCAGCCTTTCAAGATTCTTGTGGATGCAAGTCGTATTGGAGCAGGTGCTGTCATCCCTCAAGCAGACTAACAAGACGTTGAACGTCCTGTTAGCTTTGTTTCCTAGAAATTCAACTCCCGCAAACTGAAATACTCAAAATGCTGCATTTACAGTCTATGGGTGGTCTCCCTCAATGGTCACAAGTTGTGACTCTAGTACAGGTTAAGGTTAATTTATACTTCCCATAATGCAACGTGACAGCATCTTTTTGTTAAACTGTTACTAAATACTCTATATGTACTCATGTATACGTAAGCAAGACCATACAAATAGTATTTGTTTTCTAGATCTGAACACAAACTCGGTGTTGTAATGAAGAATCTTTTATACTAGTTGGTACTGGTTTATTTCGGTTGATACCTTATTAGGTATTGAGCATCGATTCCCAGCCCTAAATAAGACGTGAAGACACAGTTGCGAATAACCTAACAAGCAGGATTTACTTTGGAAATGCAGAGAGAAGGAGAAAGATTGCATTGCCAGAAAAGTAATGCTGTTGTAGTTGAACAGTGTACTTGTTGTTACATAAAGATGTAGTACTTTAGAGAGCTGAAGGCCTTTTATTATCACTCCATTTCCTTTTTCCCATCGCTCGTTCTAGCAGTAATGAGCAGCATAGATCCATGTGCAATCCATATGTCACTCATCAGGAGGAGACAAAGACAGAGCGAGAGGAGGGAGGGAAAGAACAAATTGTGTAAACATTGCTTTTGATTGGTGTTTTGTACAATCTTTAACGTGTTGCTGCCAAATTGATGCTGTCAATTATCCGTTTGGCTTGGGATTCAGCTTGAAATAAATATAGTTGCTCAAATAGGCGAACTGCACTTTGAAAGAATGTTTGGTCAGAATTGTTTATTTTGTTGCTATGAAGAGACAAAAACGCTAAATCCTCAAGCTGAACCTGAATTTACTGAATCTTGAGAGTAACTTAGCGAATCAACAGCTTTTAGCAGTGGAGCTCTCTTCATAACTAACTAACCCATTCACTATGAGCTCCATAGGTAAAAACCTACTGAAAGACTGCAACAACTACAGAATCAGAAACTGTTTATTGCCATGGTATGTTGCACATACAAGGAATTTGTCATGGTGGGTGGTGCATAACATTAAACAATCAACAGAGTGCAAGAAATAGAAACATATTCAAATTTACAATACAGTAGAAAATAATATAAAATAAAGTGCACAACAAACAGATAACAGGACTGTAAACAAGTATGATGAAGTGTAATGTAAAGTGTCAAGTGTGTTTAAATGAAGAAACAGCCCTAACTATAAACCTGATCCAGCCCTAACTATAAACCTGATCCAGCCCTAACTATGAACCTGATCCAGCCCTAACTATAAACCTGATCCAGCCCTAACTATGAACCTGATCCAGCCCTAACTATAAGCGTTATCAAAGAAGAAAGTCTTAATCCTATTCTTAAATGTGGTGAGTGTGTCTCTAGGAAACACGAGTAACCCTGAATTTAGGGAGCGCAGCTCTCTCGTAGGATAATGTGGTACTATAAGCTCATTAAGATATGATTGTCTGACCAATTAGGGCTTTGTAGGTGAGGAGAAGGATTTTAAATGTTATTCTAGATCAGGTTTCGGAAAAAAAACTACTTAATTTTAGGAAACAAAACTACTTAGGTTTATGAAACAAAACTAAGTAATTAGGTTTAGACAACAAAACAGCTTAGTTAGGTTTAGACACAATTACAAGTTTGATAATTGGGGGTGTGGACTTGGAAAGAAACAAGCTTACTAGACCTCTGTAGCCCGCTTCACATTTCTAGCAGCTTTAATTTGCAACAAAACTGTTTTCAGTTGAGTATCAATGTCTCTCGGGACAGGGTTTTGACAAGGATCAAGAATGCATTGAATTAAAAAGATGACATCTGTGGTTAAGCTGAATCAATTCTGATTGGAGTGCTCTTGTAATAAAAGAACCCTGATTATGTTTGTGCAGGTTGAGTGTGCGGTCTTGAGTCTTCCACAAGCCCTTGTAGTTCCTTTTTTTCGTCAATTACTGCCCATGTTATATTGATCTTGCAGTTGCCAGCACCTCCAGCGCTGAATTACAAGCTGTGCACAGAAATTTGTCCTCTTGTTTGAAGACTCAATGAAATAAAAATATACTTTCCCAGTTTTAATCCTGTACTCCTATTAATTGTTCATTTATCTCTTGACAAATCCATGTGAAATAAAACTCTTTTCTCTTCTGTAAAACGTTTTCAAACGTTTGATGACTCAAATATTCGGTTTCACTGTGAAATACGTTATACAGAAACTAAAGACTCTCTAACTGACTTTAAAAACTCATTACCTGTAGCATATTTTTTAAAAAGTTATGTAAAAATGTCAACTGGTAATGGGGCCTTATCAAATTGTGTTATTCATAGTTCAGAGCATCTAATGGGGGCTGGAGTTAAATTACTATTTTAATTAAATTATCTTTGGTTAATTAACAGGATGAACATACATTTCTCATTAAACAATCTATATTTAGTACAGTATGTGCACCGCTATGTGATTGGTTTACTTTTTAATGAACATTGACAGGTAGAGTCAGTCAAATCTAAAATAAATATACTGTAACGCACATTTTGAGGTTTGTGGTGTGTAGATGTTTAGTGAAGAGAAGCAGAATAATAGAAATACCAGCAAAAACATTACCGACGAAGAGGAGGAGGAAGAGGAGATTGTTAATAACATAGAACAGATTTCCAAGAAGAGTGTGTGATATTAATTAAACGCATCAGCCCGTAACTCATTAACAACACTAACAAATTGGCTCAGAGCAGTCTCACATCTTCCTTTGGCATTTTACATGCCAGAGACATAACAAACAGAGGAATTGGACTTTTGGAAATGTACAAGCCTATTCAAAATGTAGACCATAAAACTACAGTTTCATATCAAAGTAAAAGCTCACTAAACCTGACATGCCAGGCGGTTTGTTACACAGAACCATCTGAGAAGCCGTTATGGTAACTGTTTGAACAAAGGGCAGGCACTTTCAAACAATATATGGTGATTGGATGAACCATCTGTCAATCAAACTATTACAAAACTATGTCAAGAGAAGAACAAAAACATCTCCTGGCCATCTTCTCAGTACGGAGTTTGTGACCAGACCAATATCCTGTGAGGAGCTACTGGCAGTGACAGACGTGGTTTATGTGATGATGACACAGAGAGGCGACCATTTGGTCAACAACAAGGGTGGCTTCTAAAGAGGTTAGCGTAGATGCTGCAACAGCATCAGCTCTATCGCAACTGTGTTTCTCCATTGAGAGAAGAGCAAAGAACGACACTGAAGGCTTTTTAGATAGAAAATATGTTTTCTCTCTTCTCCTGACTGACTTCAGTAAATGTTTGATTGACACATGGTTCATCCAATCACCTGCCAAGTGTTTTTTAAAGTGCCCGCCCTTTTCCAAACAGTTTCCAATGACATCTCAGATGGTTCTGTGTCACAAGAAGCAGCGCTCCATCACAATCCACTACTGAGTTAGTCTGAATTATATAGGTTATAATCACGATTAAAATTGCACTCACAATATTTGAAACAAAAGTTGCATTTTCATATTTTCCCCAAATTCATTTATTTTCTGTAGCACCCCTTCTTTTCTTATGTCGTCACAGTGCACGGTGAAGTAATGTTGATAATTTACTCTAAATGAACCAATAAAGCCCTAAACTCCACAGTTGTGTTTGTGTCTAGCTGGGTGTTGAAATCAAGGACACATTTTCATCCTGTCTGAAGGTTAGTCCTGCTAAATCTGAGCCCTTTGCCCTGAGAACAAAACTGATTGACTGTAATCTCAGTCCCGATATAATCTGCTGTACTGAGAGAGACAATGAGTTAATCCAAACCCAGGCACCGACCCCTCAGCTTCCATCATAACCAGCACTATAAATGTAACTGTATGCTAACACTTAATCCAATCCATATGGCATCAGATTTATCTACAGGTAAATCAGTGCGATAAGTATCTGCTGGCTAGATTAATAGAGTGCAGAGAAAGTAAAAAAAGGGATGAGGAAATGTTTTAGGGCCACACTCCAGAGACCCAGAGCAGTGAAGTGTGTGTAAACGTGTGTGTGAGGATGAGAGAGATGCTCTGGAAAGATTTTAGAGCCACACTTGGAACCCTCAGTATATTCTGCTCCCAAATGACGCCGTTACAATTCAAATTAAAGGAGAGGTGGGTGACGTAGGTGTGTGTCACAAGATCCCTTGAATATATTGCCAGTGATACATCATATTTTTTCGGTGTGTGATGCACACTCAAATTAAAGTGTAATCTTCTGTTGGCTTAATTGTTTGGATACATGTGGGCATCAATCATTGGTTTGCTGGATCAATAAAACAGTGACACACAAAGGCACAAGGTTGGTGGGCTACCTGGGAGTGTGTACATGTTAGATAGAGCGGGAAACAGAGCCTGTTTGGTATCAGAGGGCCTGTGCCACTGCGGCAATGTCAGGGTTATGGATAGCCAAGCCCAGAACCTTTCCCTCTGTGTGTGTGTGTGTGTGTGTGTTTGGAGGCAGACTCCCTAGAGAGACTGTAATTATCAGGGTGGTGAATCACTTTGTATCCAGAACACACACACACACATATAGTTGGACCAGTGCCAAACCCTTTATACTACTGTCATTGCTTTGCAAAAAGAAAGCTCTAGGGAAACCACACATGACAGGAGAAATGGTGACTTCTGTAATCTGTGGCTTTGTTGTTGGAAAAACCAGGGAGGGATTTCAAGGAAAATATTCAAGAGGGGAAAAATGCAGAGACAACTACATGTTTGGATAACTTGCGGTGTATAACCATGTATTCCAATAGACCTCAGTAGTAATGACTTCAAGAAAATAATGTATCGAGAAAATGAATCATCTCCTGCCCTCAACCAGTACAGATGTATCCTCAAATAGAGTAACCGTAGAAACAGCTGTAAACCCTGATATATGTTTACTCCCATCAACCTTGTCCAATTGACTTCAACAATGTCTACGTCTAAACCTTCTACCTGTCGCTTAGACCCTATACCGACTAAGCTGCTTAAAGAAGTTTTACAGTTAGTTAGCATGTCTTTATTAGATACGATCACTCTGTCTTTACTAACAGGCCATGTACCACAGTCCTTCAAAGTAGCTGTAATTAAACTTCTTCTTACGAAGCCCAATCTCGATCCAGAGGTGTTGGCTAACTATAGACCGAACTTTAACCTTCCCTTCCTCTCTAAGATCTTTGAGAAAGCAGTAGCTAATCAGTTTACCGCACTCCCTCCTCATTAGCACAACTCCCCTCACCTGTTCTAGCCACTATTTAAACCCCAGTCACACACGCACTCACTGCCAGATCATTGCCATGTCTACCCGCCCGTTTGGCTCGTCCTGTTCCCGGTTTCCCTGTCTCGTTCCTGCTGGATTTTCCCCCTCGTCTCGTCTCATCCGTGGATCCCCTGCTGTGTCCTGTGAGTGTCTTGTATTGGTTTTCCTGTAAATAAATATCTGTTGCACGCTACTCTGCCTGGTCTGCGTCTGAATCCTCCACCATGCCCCGTGACAGAATGATCTGGTCTAAAGTGGACTCAGCAGAACACCGTTTTCATACCACTCTCCATGAGTGGTATGAACAGTTAGCAGGAAACTGCCTGACCTTTGAAGGGCCTCCGAGTGTCCAGAAGGAGAAAAGTGCTTAGGGTAAACCCTAGGCCTATTTTGAGACCTCTGCTCGAAAATGTCATGTGCAATATAAAGCAGCTTCCCTCAGCTTTTGGGGGGAAGCATCCTGATGTCTGCAGTCATAGCAAAGATGGCCTGAATACTCGAAGGTTGACTAGAGTTACGCCTTTTGGTTTAACTTGTTATCTCTCTAATTTGCTGTCATGAAAAAGAACGTATTAATAAGAGTAGCTCCTAGTAGTAATACAATCCTAGAGAGATCTATCCCGACCTGAAGGCCACAGTAGTTCTCCGATACGTTTGTAAATGGAGGGGTGAGTGCACAGGTATTGAGTTGCTTGCAATCTGCAACCTCACCACTAGATGCCACTAAACACATGGCTCCTTTAAGTGAAAAAGAAAGGAAAATATCATTCTCAGAACTCAGTAGGAATTGGAACTAAAATGTTAACAAGTTCTGTAGCTTTTAGAAGATTTTGTTAAGTGTTTTCAATGTGCATCAAAAGTCCTTTCACCCCAAAAAGATAATTCTTGAGAACATAAGATTTTAGCATTTTACAATACCTAATCAGTTGTTGGCAGTTCAGCTAGGCTTGCAGATATCTACAATCTTTTATAGATGTGGAGGTTGTAAACCGTCATCTGCAATAAAAGGAGATAAGGTTACACCAGAACAATAATTTATTCTATGCATATGGCTATGGAGGTGTTTTTAGAGCTTATATTTACAGGCTACAGAGCACTGCACACCTTGTAATGGCTCTCATCTTTTGTGCTCATCTGTTCTGGGGCAATACATTATTCATGACACCTCAGTGCCCCTCCCCCCTACAATTCCTCTCCAACACCCCCAAAACATAAATATTGTGGTCTGGTACAGTCAATTAACAAACTATGTTACACTAAGACATGCCGGCATTGTTTTATTAAGCCTATCAATTCAGACCACACAGTTATTGAATTAGTTTGTGGGTGCCATGCTTGTTTGACATCTGAGGTTGTCTGATTGCAGAGCAGTTTGCATGTGAGTTATAGAGCAAATTATGACTTTCCAATGCCAGACAAGGCAGTCAATTTAATGGAAAATTGTTATCTCCTCTTGGAGGAGCTGCTACAATTAAAAACTATTGGATAACTGCTTTGTTGTTCCTCATGTTGAACATCATTAAATGATGTCCACTTCATTTGCATCTCTAACAAGTTATTGGAAATCTTTTTGAATCCTGATTTTAATTAATTAAGTAACTGTTGTAGACACTATTATTTAAAGACAAATATAAACTTGGTGGATTACTGTAAGACAACTGACTGATAGGGTCTCTATGAGACAGAGTACCGTGTTATTTGTAATCCACTGGCATCCTTTTATGTTCCAATCCAGAAAGTGTGACATTCTTGTATCGCATAGTGGACATTGGGAGAAGGTTGGGTTAGTGGATGGGCATACAACGTGTAGGACTTTGAAACATAAAATGCGGTTTGTGCCCTGCACTCCACCTTTTGGTTTAGTCTACAAGAGCACTTGGTTAAAGTTTGGAATGGATGGTGTTTTTTGTTAAACATTGAAAAAGTCATCATGCCCCGTCTCGTGCTTTAAGTTAGTGTCGACTTTTTCACCATTGGAAGAAAACCCAAATCTTTCCCATACTTTACCTGAATGCTTTGAGTAACCTAAACATAACCAGGAAAACACAAGAAAGCTACGATTCTTGTGATTCGATTGCTGCAAACCATTTGAAGATACAATCACAACAGCAGGTACGATCAACGCCTCTGTCAGACCACCAACCAACAAACAGTTAGAAAATCGAGGCAACTCACCAATGAAGCCTCATAGTAATCCTCCCATCGATAATATCCCGACAAAAACGGTCTTGTTACATTGGCACAGGTCCAGACGATCCAATCCAGTAAAATATTTAGTCCAAAACACATTATTACGTCAATAAATACCCACGGACTGCTGTTGCATAATTTCAAATTAGCCGGCAGATATGCCTAATTAGTTATGTATTTTCCGTCGAAACTCCAGTTCGCATGTAAACATTGCCGCTCTCTGGATCTCAAAATGGCGGCTGCACTCTGACCTTTTGATTGACACCTCACTTGACCCAATAGGAGCTTACATGTCCTTACAGCCTACAATAGCCAATGAGAGTCCGCGTTGAAGGAAAGTGCCTGCCCCTCTTCTTTCGTGTAAAGACCGAGCCAATTGCAACCGATTGTTCGGATGACTGATGCTTCGTATAGCCAATAACATTTCAAAAACGACGATATGCTGCTTCAGTGGGAAGATTTAAAGCCGCGACAAGGAAGTCTTGTGTATCATCTGCGTCGGTGCGTAAAAGGCAAAGTGTGGATTTTGAGAGTTTGAGACTTTAGGAAAGTGAATAATGGCGAAATAACTTGTATTTCGACATAAATAAGCTTTAGTTTCAATTATGAATACGCATTTTGTAGATTGCCTTTCCCCGTGTGTTTCCCCAACTGACCTGTTGTGGGGAGGGAGGTGTTTGTGTGTGTGAAGTTTTATTACCCCTTTTTTCATTGTGTATGTGTGTGTATTTAGGTGTTACTGCTGATCTGGGGGAGGTGTGTGTGTGTGTGTGTGTGTGTGTGTGCGCCTTCCCCCCTCTGTGTTTCATTGTGTGAACTGCTGACATGTGAGGCAACGAGCTGTAAAAAAGTAGAATGCGGAAAAGATGGAAAAGCTTTGTCTAGTTTTGTAAATGACTAACTGTTATTTCTTTATCTTCACATAATAGATGTAGATTCAGATCAGGAGTGGGTTAGGCCTTTTTAGACTAGGTATGTGAATGGTGTTTTTTGGAAAAAGCCTAGACATACCCTGAGCAAAACGTGTAAAATATTAATTTTCTGTGGTATTGTTATCAAATTTGAACTTGGACTATGTAAGGCTTCATGCTGTGGTCCAATTGTGTTTTCCAGCTAATAAGTCCAGCTATAGTCATCTGCAAAAAAATATTCCGGCGGAAATAAAAACCTTCGACTTCAGTGTGTTCAAACTTCTATTACTCAATGCCAGTAACACTTTCAGTGATTCTGAAAAAAAGTGTGCGTTACTTTTCAAAAGAGACCAAAACCATGCATGTACTCCAAATGGTTCAAGAACAGCTTTCAATTTACTTTGAGTATGCCTTGGATAGGCGTTTTAGGCGAATTTTACTGGAGTGGTTCAACACTACATGTCATCATTCACCCATTCATACACTGATGACTGGGCTACCATGCAAGGTGCCACAAAGGTTTCGGATGCTGTAAGTTCAATATGAAACTTTCTTTGTTATCTTGATTTAAAAATAAAAATAAAAACATCTTTGAGCATTATTTTTAAGACTGGGTTGCCGAGATGTGCCACCACTGCCTGTCACACAATTGACTCCGCTTAATGCCAGCGCCTCGATCTATGAAGCTACTGAGCGCAGACTCTTCTAATAAAGATTGTAATATGAGTTATTATGATACAGTCAATACATTCTAACACCAATGCGTCAAGTAATGCAGCTTGCTCGGTAGCACTAGGCCTTATTCTATGATGCACTAGGTACCCTTTTAGTGTCAGTTTTGGATGTGTCAGGGACATCATGTCAAACACTATATGTGTAATGGAACAAGCAACTCATGAGAGTCACCTGACTAATGACTCGTGTGTTTGCAGTTTCTTCTAAGAGTGGAATGGAAAAACACTAATGCTGTTATAGAGCCTGAAGTGCCAATATTCAAGGTTCAGGGAAACAGCAGAGTTTGGTCAATAAAGACTGGAGGAAGCAGACAACCGGTCAATTTCAGACTTCACTCACACCTCTACACATAATCATATTTAAGGCACATCACCATAGAAATGAGAAGCTTGGGTTGGGTTCAGACGAGATAGACATACAGGTTTTGTTCAAATTGTTGTCATTAGCCCAATCAGTTTAGTCTTTTCTGCGGTTAAACACATATTTTCAACCCATATGTTGTACATGCCATCCTTCTGTTATTTAACATTTATTCCATTCCATTAATTAAGCAAGTACATCAAGTACATAAGGCAAGTACATAATCTGCTGAGCTGCTGTCCTGATGTCAATAAGGGGCTCGTTCCAACATTGTGGAACCAGGACAGCAAGTGGTAGCCATTCTCCATTCGTACTCAGAGAGTCGCACGCCAGTTTGCCGTAGCAGAGCGTAGAAGACGGTGTTGGGGGTACAGTTCGACCATGTCCTGGATGTAGGATGGACATGAGCCATTTCACGCATGGTAGGCCAGTACCAGAGTCTTGAATCAGATTTGAGCAGTCAACACCATCTCCCCTATGAAACTGATCTGCAACAATCTGCAACTGGATATTTGAATTCCTCAAAAACTGATCCCAGTCTGTTGATTAGCAGCCGAACGTCCTCCACTCCTGTGTTGAACACCGGAGCCCCCCAGGGCTGTGTGCTCATCCCCCTCCGGTTCACTCTGTACACCCACGACTGCTAGCCAAACATGAATAGAACTCAGTTGTGCAGAGTGGTGTTCAGAGAACAATCTACTGCTCATATCAGCAGAACCACCAAAGAGTTAATCATTGAGAATGCAAACAGACTATTCTCTCTCCATTAATGTATCTACATCAGTTGAGCTGAGGTGTAGCAAAAGAACAGTTTTATGTTCCTGGGAATCAGCATCACAGAGAACCTGACATAGTTCTCAAGCGTCTCCATCCTAAAGAAGAAAGCTCATAAACGGCTATATTTCTTTAAGAAAACTTAAGGAGGCAAAATTGCCGTGCTACGTTCTAGTCAACTTTTACAGAGGAGCAATAGAAAGCATCCCGACTGCAAACATTACAAACTGGCATGGGATGTTCACGGCCCAGTACAGCTCTACAGCGAGGGATTGAAAACACCCAGAACATTGGTAGGCTACATATGTACCGATCTGTGTACCGTGAATATGTAGAAGATTCTACAATTCAATTTGGATTGATTGTACTGCTAAAAGTATAATATGCTATCATAGTTCTTACCCTGATGGTTTTATTTGATCTTTGTCTGATAATGGCTGTTTTCTGCTCTCAGCAGGTTAATCACAGTGTAAGATCACTCAGGCCTTAAAATGCCATAAATCTGGGCTTTTAACAACTTCAGATCCAATTACCTGGAAGGTTCCCTCGTCTGTTTGAACGTGTAAATCAAGCTTTCACTGTTTTTTTCAAAAAAAACCTTGTAAGGTAGCCTCATACGAGCACAAATCTGATTCCATCTCTCTCAGCATATTATTGATCAGATTAGGTGCATTTTGTGGAGATGAAAATGATCCTCTGCTATCAAGGAGTGCGTATGCTTTCAGGCTCTGGCCAGGGAGAGCTGCAAAGGTGAGAACATTCTTCTCTGAGCTGTTTTCTTCCTCTTCTATACAGTACTCAGTTTAAGGCTTTTCTTTTCCCCCATTAGCCTCCATTCCATTTCCTGGCAGAAAACTCTCTACTTCTGAAGATCTGCATCCGTGCTCTCTAAAGCAGAGCAATACAATGTGCCTGTCAGAGGTTTTCAAATCTGGGACACCAAAACCATTTCAACATCTTGTTTTGGAAAAAGGTTTCTGTGTGTGCAAGTGTGTGTAAATGTGGTACTGTGCTTTTAGTAAAACAAAATCTGTGGCAGCCTGCCTGTTCTAGTGAGGAGCATGAATTGTCTGATAAACTGAATTGAGGGAAAAATGCAGCCACACTTGTTGAACAAGAGAGAAAAAAAATGTCTTTTCCAATTAGGAGAACCTTTCAATCTTGTATCTTAAAATGTTTTCTATTTTTTTTTTCATGTTAAACAACAGTGGTATAGTGCATGTTTCACTCACATAATTTCACAGGCCAGCGATATTCTGAATGACTTAATTAAAAGTGCGTGCGCATTAGTCAGTAAGGCCTATAGCAGTGATCGTCACCTGGCGGCCTGCGGGCCACATATGGCCCGCCAAAGCTCCCGATCAGGCCCCTAGAATATTGCAGGTGCAGCCTGTTGGGCTTTATTTTCATATCTTCTTCTCACATGTTCAGAGCAGTAATTCTAGAGGCTGACTGACTTTAAAGTGCCTTTAACAAAAAGTGACTTCAGTGAGGATTTTGACTTTAAACTCAGAACTCAAATACATTTTTGTCACGATTAGGCTTTGCCTCTGTGTTCTGTGTCTTTGTGTAGCTCTACACCCTCACTCTACCTGTCAGCCACTCCCTTCACCTGCCCCTGATCAACTAATCAAGCACTCCCTCCTCATTAGCACAACTCCCCTCACCTGTTCTAGCTACTTTTAACCTTTTGATCCCGAGCGGAGCTCAACTTGGCTCTAGAGGGGGGGCGACAGAGTGTACACATGTAGTACCAATCACTTCTGAGAACGAATTAAATGATATTTTATGATATTTGATACGGGGACGCAGCGATCTACCGTTCCCGCTGGGTTCCAGCGATCTACCATTTCCGCTGGGCCGCAGCCGACTCCAGCTCCCCGTACCCGGCCTCCGCCACCTCAGCGCCGCAGCAGTCCCCGGACCCGGCCGCAGCCGCCTCCGAGCCGCAGTCGCTCCCGGACGCCGCCAATGAGTTGAGCCTATTCTTAGAAGGCTTTGCCATTTCGTTGAGCCTCGCCGCCTCAGAGCCACAGCTCTCCCCAGTCCCGGCCGCCGCAGTCTCCAAGCAGCCGCGACCTCCAGTACCTGCCGCTGCCGCCTCCGAGGAGCAGCGACCTCCAGTCTTTCACTGCTGTCCTGCAGTTGAACCACCTAACCTCATTATGACGCCACAGCTACGGTTATTTGTTTTGTGTAAAAATGAAGCTCGACACCTATAAATACACTAACTGCAGAGTGCAGTAGAATACTAGAGGACCAGCTGTTCAACCTCCCGTCTGTACGCAGACTCATCACCGTCCCTGATGAGGCCGATGACCGGTGTGTCGTCTGCGAACTTCCGGAGTTTAACAGACGGGTCCTCTGGGGTGCAGTCGTTGGTGTAGTGGGAGAAGAGCAGTGGGGAGAGCACACATCTCTGGGGGGTCCAGTGCCGATAGTCCGGGTGCTGGATGTGATCTTTCCCAGCCTCACACAAACAGTGTGTACGCACAGATCTGAGAGAACGTTTCAGCCAGAAATCCATCATTCATCAATATTTTGTTGATACTCTGCGAACAATTTTAGAACTGCCGAAACATTCTCACAAATGACCTGGCTGTCTTAATGTGAACACACATCTTTTAACTAAAAGCATCTCATATTAAAACCACGTTCACTATTAAAGGGTTTGATAGACAACATTTAAATCTGCATTGGCCAAATGTATTTAATAACTATGATATTAAAATGCATTCTATATTTCCAAGCTTCTATTGAGGTGTTCAAATCAAGCTTCAAATGTCTGTGGTATGTCAACATCACCCCCAAAACAGGAAAAATATTATTAGTTATTGTGGTTATATAAATGTAATTTATAATGTGCTTTGTGTTGTTATATATTGTGCTGTTAATACAGGTGTGTGCCTCCCTTTGTGTTTGGCACGTGGGGGAGTAAACAGTTTGTAAATTTAGAATGATTCTGATTAACTAACATACTCACGGTGGTAAGAACAGAATGGCCCTTGTCATGGATCCGAAGGTTCTGCTTATTTACAAAGAAAGAACATTTCTATGCACTTATCAGTGAATGACGCTTATTGAAACTAAGTGTTAAGACTTTGTAAGTATTATTTAGCTGCATTGTACTGACACTGTCTGAGGAACTAAATAGAAAAAAAGGTCATCCTGATATCACGTTGACACTTTTACGACAGCTTTTTGATGTAGAAGTGATTTTATAAAAACGGACAACTTGGTCATTTCAGAACATATTGAAAAGTAGATCTTGTGAAAGGGGACTCGAATAACAAACACGTCTCCAGGGATATAAAGTAGTGATGGCAGATAAAACGACATCCTGTCTTTGACTGCCAATGGGACCCTGATTCAAAGGATCTGAATCCACTGAACGTAAAAGAAAATATACCCAAAGCCTAACTTGTGTACACTAAATGCTTTGGTGTACACCTAACTACTAATTTATTCTGTGTGTGTCAGCTACTAGAAAGTAGAGTTCACTCTGACTGTCAATCTATCAGCAGGATATGTGTTACTGTGCCTTACTCGTTCAGGTTTTGGTTCGGCTCAATCATCATCTTCTTAAGCCACATTTCAAAAACAGCTTGGAATTTTTTGCTGATATTATTTGTGTTATCATTAGTGCTGGGCAACGATTACAATTTTTAATCGCGATTAATCGCATGATTTTTCTGCGATTAATCGCATTGTTATGCCCAAAATTCAATATTGAATTCAAAAGTAGTGTATTGCGCACGTTTATTTTAAAAGTACTGCTATGTGAACAAAAGTGCAATAACATTTAGTTTGTAAACACTTTAAACAAATAAGGTTCTTTTTAACAGCATTATTCTCTTTACACAGTAGCAGTTAAAATACAGTTATGATTCTGATAATAGATATTCAGCCGGTGTTCACAACGTTATCTTCATGTGTGTAATAGATGCAATTTGAAATATACACCTTGAAAACTGCAAACCTATCTATGTCATGTTTTTTATGTTTGTTAAATTCTCAGTAGCGATAACTAAATGATATGATTATTATACATATTCCAAACAAAAACACTTTAAAAACTCTAAAAAAAATAATTTATATGAATCATTTCTTTTTTGCTTTTTCTGGTATTTTGGTCAGACACATATGCAACACTGATTACTGTAATATGTGTGGTATTTGTTATAAATGTACGTTGTTACATAGAGGGTGATAAGAATCTGTACATGGAGGGACTTAGGACCCAGGGGAATGTAGGTGAAGGAAACAGGAAGAGACGCCACACAAACAGCTGTTCGCCGCTCGCTGCCGGCTGGCCGGTTCTTGTGCTAACAATGTCCGCTTAATAATTTTTAAAAAACTGCGTTAACTGCGTTAAAAAATAATATTCGGCGTTAATTAATGCGTTAACGCATAATAATAATTTACAAGACACTAACACATCTGTTGTTGCATCTTTAATACCTCTATGTTCTTACTGACAAAGAGCAGAGCACCAAACGTCCAGGGAGCAGTTTCTCATTTTTAGCCGGCAGTGGTCATATCAGCTGCTTATTAATATTAATTCCATGACTAACTTGATGGGAGAGGACTAAATTAAACTGTGCTGGTATTAAGGCGCTCTTTGCAAGAAGGTGTCCATCGTTCCGTACACCACGGTATAAAATGTATAATAGTGGTGGTCGTGTTCAGCTCCAACAGAGTGATGGGTCTGCTCTGGTTAAGTCTAGTTAATCGTGTCAGTTTCAGGAGTTGCATTTTTGCGGTTAAACTTTCATTCATCTCGTCTGACTGTGTCCTTCACATAGCTCATGAACCGTTCATCCGATCTTCACACTGCAGGTGTGTGAAGAATTTCAGTATTGAAAGCATTATTAGTTTGATTAATAGCACCCCTAGTGGTGAATAAAAGTGTCACAATAATAAAGTGTCAAAAATATGTTGAAATGTCACAATATATTTACTTATGGAATGTATATGTTTACAGTATGTTTACTTATAGAGGATATAGAGGACACTTAAGATGTATCCCCCTAATGTTGAAACTGAATCTGCACTCCGCATGTGGCACTGTAGTGTTCTCGTTCAGTGTGTCGAAACTCTGATTTAAACACCGAGCTAAACCACAGTCAATGAAGACAGAGTCGTAGTCATTTTCACCCTTTTACTGTCACTCTGCTGCAACAACATGTTGTGTGGTGAAAACTGAAAATACAAACAATACAAAATATTCAGTCTGATTGTAAATACAAACATACATAGATCATTTGTACATCAGCAAACATTCATAGAAACCACTGGCATTGTTCCAAACTTGCATATAATACAAACCTATAAATTAAATGACCCATCAACCAAATCTTCACTGATATAAAATGCCCACTATGTCCAATGTCAAGTAAAGTAATTTACAGCATTGCTTCTAGGATGCTTCCAGGTGGATGCGAGCCGATCACTCCTCTGAGCATGCGGCTCTCTTTTATTTGACTAGAACCAATGAAGCTTCAAAAACCGGAAGTGACACACCGGAAGTGACATCATGACGTGAACGAAAAACATTACAATAACCATCTTTTCATCTTGTAAAGAGCATAAACAAATGATCTGAACAAAGTAGAAAAATGCCTTTAAAGGCAACACAAGGAGGGTTAAATCTCTGTTTTCGCCAAAATCAATTTATACCCTGAGTAAGAGCCGAACATCTCAAGTTGGTTGATAAAATATAGGAAGGCATGTGTCAGGTCCTCTAAATAACAGATTACTTCATTTGTAAAAAGACCAATGATGTGTTCTTTGTTCCCGACCTTTATCCTTTTATGGTCTTTATTCTGCCTGATTGCTTGCGCCAGAGGCTCTAAAAAAAATTGCAAATAAACTCGGTGAAAGTCAGCATCCCTGCCTGGTAGACCGTTCTAATACTATACTATCAGTCAGACTTTCATTCATTTTTATCCTTGCTGTTGGGTTTTGGTAGAGTGTTTTAATGCATCGCATGGCTTATGTATTTTGTCCAAATACTGTATCTCAAGTACCTGATACAGAAATGTCCAGTTTACACTGTCAAGTGCCTTTTCTGCATTAAAGCTGCACCGATATGTTTGTGTTTAATATGTTCAATTATATGTTGGGTTCTCCTTGTTATCTTAATAAAGCCTGTCTGGTGTTCATCTATAAAATCATTGATAAAGTGCTCATACCTCTTTGCAATGTTCGAGGTATACAATTTAGAATCTATGTAAAGTATTGATATGGGTCTGTAACCAGAGCAGGTATCACTGGTCTTTCCCTCAGGGATCACTGTTGTAACGGCCTCCTTCCAAGATGGTGGGAGTTCACCGTGTTCAAGCGTTTCGTTAAATGAAGACTCAGGGACTGGGATAAGTTGCTTTGTACCACTCCGCTGCAGTACGTCACTGCCAGAGGATTTATTTGTTTACAGTATACTCATTGCTTTCTCTATTTTATTTTTGTGATGTGTGAGGTCAGACGGTGGTTCTGGACTTTCCCGTTGCTGGTAGGTCCAGTGTCTCTAGAAAAGCCCAAATGTGGTCAGTGTCAACGGATGGAGGCTGGCTATACAATTTTCAATAATAGTTTCTGAAAATGCTCTTTGGGGTTCATATTTGATTTGTGACTTTATCCCTTATCTTATGAACTGTCTTATCTGCCTGTTGTTTTTGCAGTCGTTTTTCCAGTAATGGATTTGCTCTAGGCCCCACCAGTAGGATTGTTTAAGGAATCTTGTTATATTTTCTATCGCTGTGGTTAATAATTTAGCAGTACTGTCTCTGGTAGAATATATTAAATCTATGCATAGAACACTTTATTTTTAGCTTTCAGTCTAAAGGACCTTCATCAGAGCTTACAGGGTTCTGCTGGAACGGCCGCCTCCTGTTAACTATAGCTTTACGGTGCAGACTGTAGTACTGAGAGGTTAACTCCATTGCGCCTGATGGAGCTCTTACTCTTTTGTTTAAGCATGTGTGTCATTTAACCAATAAACATCTTGTCACGTGGGCATTTTAATAAATAGGTAACATTTTCTGTGCTGCATGTGATAAAAGCCTTAACAGGAAAACTCTTTCCTGGTCTTTCCATGTGTTGTGGCACATTTTCTATATGTGTTTTTATTGTTGATTCTTCGTTCGATTAGAATGGGAACACTGACATTTTCACGTTTTTTTATGGATGAATACAGACAAACTTCAATAGAATATAAAAGCAAGAAAATAGTGACTCAGAATGAACCGCTCTCTGAGTAAAGAGACTGTCGCTGTCGCTCAGCCAGTCCAAAGAAAAGTGTATTAAATAACTTTCAAAAGGGATCACCCAGCTGGTCAAGTCCCCATCGCTCATAGGACATGATTCAAAGCCTGCACACACCGTTGTACACCACCAGGGCGCAAACCGGCAAGCCCCCCCCCCCGGTCCCGTTTGACAGTCCGCTCACGAAAGCCGCCGGTACAGGAAGGCAGGGAGGAACGGTGTTCAAACTTTGAGAGGAGGACGGTGGAGGTGTTTTCCAGCTCGGCCTGACATTGATCCCTCCCTCCTGAACTAGCCTGATGTGGACGGCAGGCTAGTTCCTGTGCACACGCGTGATACAGGAGCCAAGTGGAGCCAGTAACCCCGTTTTAACCGCGGTCAGTGCGGCACTGCGACGTTGTCCATGATGCTAGACACCAGCCCCGCTCCTGATGTCTCATGTCTCTCTCTCCTTATTCCCACTGCTCATTGTTCACTCTGCTTATTTGGCACAAAGGTTACATGAACAAGTTTCACCAACTCATGGCTGCAAACGAATTGTATGAAGAGAAGTGTGTGTGTGTGTGTGTGTGTGTGTGTGTGTGTGTGTGTGTGTGTGTGTGTGTCTTGCCTAGCAATGAATGATTTAAGTTGCAGAGTATCCAGTGCAGCCTCAGTGGGGCTTCATCGTAACCTATCAGTACTATTTTTAAAGTTGTATCCCTAACACGAACAACACAAAATCAGACTGCAGATAAAACAATATCAAAGAGAAATTACAAATCAATAGAAAAGACAGTTCAAATAGTTAATCCCTACCACACACACACACACACACACACACACACACACACACACTGTTGAAGGGAGGGTTGGTTCCTCTATAATCCTAGGTGTGCAGCATTCACGGTCACCGTCACAGACAGTTTGAAGATATCCAGCTATTCTAGGCAACACCTGACAGAGCAACACACAAACAACCTGACCGCTGATGCAGAGGATTTTAGAAAATAATCTGAATGAGAATGCTGCACGTTCAGTTCATTGAGGTCCAACATGGGTTGATAGAGGCAAGACACTTTAGACTAAATTGTTCCTGTAGCTGTTCCTGTGGTGTGTGAATGTTGTATGAATGTTAGTTAGTCCTGATGGGTAGGTGGCACCTTGCACAGCAGCCCAGTCATCAGTGTATGAATGGATGTGAATGGGTGAGTGATGACATGTAGTGTTAAAGCACTTTGAGTGGTCGAAAGACTAAAAAAGAGAAATCCCCCGAAATGCTCCACAATGGACCTTTAAAAACAAGGTCTATTTGTTTATTTTGAGGCTTTTAATGCACCCTGGCACCTTATTTACATAAAAATACAGTATGTTCAGTATCTCTGATGTAAAGTACTGGGTGTTTTAGTAGCTGTTGGGAGGTAGGTCATAATATCTACAGTTGAAAGTCTTACAGCTATGGGAGGGTGATGGAAGCAACAGGGAAAATATTCTAGTGAACACTAACGGATAGAGACTTTTTTAGGTTTCTAAAATACGTCCACAGCAGTACATTACTTTGCTCCCGTGCTGGTTCTCCTGTATGTTTCTCCAAACTCCATCTACTGTAGTTGAACACTTACTATAGAGAAGAACCTCATACAGCTAACCTTGAAAACATCACAACCATCCCTTTCACTTGTGTCATGTGTAAACTGCAGCCTATATCACATATTCTTGAGTTCTCCAAGTGAAAGACCCACCAATGCTCTTCCTCAGACAGTTCTTATACCGAGTATTTTCATCAGCATCATAAGCACATGAGCATGAATCAGAATGGATAGCAGCTCAGCCGTTAGAGACAGGAGCTTGTGGCTTTATTAAGGTTGCCAGTTCCAGCTTGGCTAATATGGGAAATCTCAGCTCTGAGTGAGAAATGTGTGATATTGTTAACACTCTTGTTTAAGAAAGAAAAGCTGGAACACAGTGATTTTTGCAGTGTCTGACCATGAGTCCTTTCAGGTTCACAGCGTACTGCAGCACACGCCTAAATCCCTCCGCTCTTTTAATCTCAGTTTCATGACCTTTTCTTGCCCGGTGGTTGGGTAACACTACTGCTAATGCCCTTTTTTTTATGCTTTTCCCCTTGAAACACGATCAAAACAACAGGAATGTAGTGGGAAGTAAAGGCATCTGAGCTCAGCCAAAGTCTGCTTACATTTTTTATAAAAGCAAAAAGAAACGCAGAGTTGATGTATGTTTATATTGGTGACTGAAGGTCATAGTTTACCCACCTTTTATTCACTATGTCAGGTACTATGCCAGTCTGTCTCTCTTTCTGTCTCTTTCTCACCCACCAGTCAGACTGCAAGTCACACTGAATAGAGAGCAAGCACACGGCCGACACACAGACGGCCTGCCGAGCTTTTGATTTGATGTGTGTGGACTTCTTCCTCCTCCGTGCTCTATATGTTCCCTGTGTATTTATATGCACAGCCAATGTTGACATTGTTCTATCAGGGACCACAATGTGTTTTGTTCTATCTAATAGCAATATATCTGTCAAAATAGTAAATCATTTATTGAAAGATACATATTTTCTCAGATTTGATAAAATGGTTTGATGAAAATGGATCTCATGTCCGCGTGTGAAAAACTTTACTTCACATTTTACACAATGAAAATTAAAAGGGATGGAAAATGTAAACCAACACAACTGTGTGTGTGTGTGTGTGTGTGTGTGTGTGTGTGGAGTTGTGGGTAAGGCTTTCTATATTTAAAAGTTCAAGGTGAATTTACTGTTATTAATTAACACAGGGTCGCAAGACATTTGTAGTCCCTTTATGCTTCATAAGGAAAACCAAAGTCTTTTTTGATGGTGCAGAGGATGAGCTGAGGAGTCTGACAGCCTGATAAAAGAAGCTGCTCTGTGGACAGCAGATACTCCTGTATCTCTCTTCAGACCCACACACAGTCCTCGAGTCACCACGCCATTTTATCCATTTTGGTAAACAGCTGAAAAACAGGTGATCACCCAATCTGCCACTGGTGTTATACAAATCCACTTGTTTACTTCAATGAGGGGCACTTGAAACGCGTCACACTGAATGAACTGAGCTGCACTTTTCATTTTCCTGGTTTTATCCCTGAAATCCGCATTTACCTTTTTATTTGTTGTTTTGAAAATATATATATGTATGTCCACCATTAACTCGACACTTTACTGGGCTTAAGTTATACATACTTGTGCAGTGCCCATACAGGGAGCGGACAGATAGCTTGGCACCCAGTAGTGCTGCCTTCAGCACTGTCGACCACCGCTCATCGCTCGCTAACGCCAGAGAAGCGAAGGAGAGTTTGGGTGTAACGTTAGTAAATCCAGCATCCAGCAGCAACCATGAACTGCTTCAATGAGCTGCAGCCATTGAAGCTCTTGCGTCCCAAACGATACACCCACCAGGCGTGAATTAGATAGGATGAAAGGTTCTCGAGATATGCAAAGTACACACACACACACACACACACACACACACTCATATACATACCGACAGGCAAACTCACAGAGATTTAGATAGAAGTGTTCCTCCAATTTGCACTGCACACTGTAATCAATTTGCACCTTCAATTTGCGAGCAATTAGCGTCTGATTTACTAAGGCAGCTGCTCGTTATGCAATTACTGACTGGCTGTCCTCTTCATGCATTCTGTAATCAAAGAAGAGGTCAAGAAGTACAGTTCAGAAAGCTCATTCAAGAAATACGAATGACGTTCCAACACATTTACTTAGGACACACTGAGTTTGAAAAAATGATCTCATACTGCTAAAATGCTTATAATCTTTATTAACAGAAATGGTTGCAATTAAAGCAGTGTGAGTCATTAATTAAACACAAACAAGTCATGAAAATGTGCTGTGATAAAAAGAGTGTAGACATGGTCAAGTTTAACTGAGGAACCCCATCATATATGATTTAGTAGCCCACTGCCCCTAAATGCTTAGGATGGGTTAAATGCAGAGGTCAAAGTTCAATATGTTGTGCAGTGAACAATTGTAACTGCCGACGTCAAATAAAGTTTATAATTGAAGTTTAAAGAAACAATATGAAGAAGATTTAAAACAACATATCCAACCCCTCTCCCTCCCGCTGCTTGGTCAGTCCTCCTATCGGCGTCTGACAGCGACCCAAGGAAGCCCCCTCAAGTGTGTGTCAGTCACACACAGGGCGTCCAACGAACTTCAATATAAACACACCAGTTAAACGAACACAGGACTTTGGAAAGAGGCTTTTTCAAATGTAGGGAAAAAAAGTCCCCAAAAAAACAGCAAATGCATCTTAAAAGCAGTAGACCCTTAGTGTTGTTGTTAATGCATCCCATATGAATGAAAAGCAGCAACTCCCCCAAATCAACTGCTCACTGTTTCCTTCTTTTTTGTTGTGCATTCACTCTGTGTCTGTTGACACTGAGATTTCTATAAAAGGAAGGTTATTTCAATGTTCCTGTTTTCCTATCTCTTCCAAGGCAGAGACTGTTTGGAACAGAACTGTCCCTCTCAAACGGTGTGAAGCCTCTTAAATCTGGCTGAATGCACAATCAACCCCATTTATCTCCTCCAGTCATCAGCGTAACTTAAATGTATATGTATAAAGGCTTCAGGCCAAGTGTGACTGCACGCAGAAGCTCAGAATGTGTCTAAATCAAGGTGCCCCCCCCCCCCCCCCCCTCATTTCAATACGTCTCATAACAGATCTGCAGATCCTCTTCAGCACAATCTATCTCAATACATAAATATACATAGCATGCACTTTTCAGCGGTTAGAGTCCTTGACTTTGTCTTTTTTTTCGCTCTATAGAAAATGAACAGGAAATACATTTTATTTTTTCTTATTATTTCTAGCATCTGTAGGTACACTGTTATGGAATCAGTAAGTTATTATACTGACAAATGTGAACATCAACCATCAATTTGTTATCATCAGTAAGAGACATGCAGAGTGACATCCAATATAATGAATTTGCTGTGAGATTATTATTATCTACAATTTTATTTTATTGGTGGTGTGGATGATTTATAAGACAAAAGACAACTGATTTATTGAATGCACATTTATTCTCCTGCGTTTAAGCCTTTAACTTATGAATGGAGTGGCGGCTGGTGGAACATGTTCTAGGGCCATCCAATCAATGTCAGCAAACATCCCAGAATGATTTAATGCAAAAAAATTAAGCTATCAAACACGCATTACTACTTTGCAGTTAAATATTTAACATTTATTTCAACATGAAAAAAAGCAGTAAATAACACTTTGATAAACACGTCAGGACATCTTATTGTAGTCACCCTCACAGGGAATTCAGTATAATATATATATACAGTATAATATATATATCATATAATAATATTCAGTATAATATAAAACACACATACATATATATATAGATATATACACAGTATATATCTATACATATAAAATAAATATAATAGAACGTGTATTTATTGAGATGCTCCTATGGACCTTGTTATAGGAGGTAAAGATCAGGAGAAGTGAACATGAAGTGTAATTAGGACTACTGATGTTAAATTAAGCTATGATGAGTTTTCACTGTTAATTTACATCTCTATTAAATGTTGATGCCTCCATGACCAAGTTCAGCAGATGAGACTGAGGATGACTATGTAGAAAAACAGATGTTCACTTTGCCTAATATGTAGCTTGACAGAGTTCTCCATGTGTGCCCTGGTGTTCTCATGTTTGCTTACCTCCTCATCCCTCACTCCCTACCCTGGTGTTCTCATGTTTCCTTACCTCCTCCTCCCTCACTCCCTACCTGGTGTTCTCATGTTTCCTTACCTCCTCCTCCCTCACTCCCTACCCTGGTGTTCTCATGTTTGCTTACCTCCTCATCCCTCACTCCCTACACTGGTGTTCTCATGTTTCCTTACCTCCTCCTCCCTCACTCCCTACCTGGTGTTCTCATGTTTCCTTACCTCCTCCTCCCTCACTCCCTACCCTGGTGTTCTCATGTTTCCTTACCTCCTCCTCCCTCACTCCCTACCTGGTGTTCTCATGTTTCCTTACCTCCTCATCCCTCACTCCCTACCTGTCCGTGCTGGATCTGTCCTCGTTGTTTTAAAGATGAATAAGTTATTAGCATGACTGTATCCAGCTAGCCAAACCTGTCTGGTACAGCTAGTAGAGAAGCTTCATGTTCTGCTTCTCTTTCCCGCTAGTCTGCTGTCTGATTGTGAGGTCAGGCTGATCTGGGATCAGCTCTTTGGCCTGTAGTTTCTCCTCAAACTTCTCCTCTCAAACGGGTCTTGGAGGAGCAGTGCTCACGCTGGCGCTCGCCTGTAGAGACTTGTAGAGACAAACGACTTTGGCCCCAAGCTGAATCTGTTTGAGGACGCTGGTTGGCTAAATTGTATGTCACTCATTTATGTCTTTAATCAGCAATTGGCTAAACTGCTTCATAGACCCGCCTCTTGTGGGCCATTTCTCCACGGCCCCAACGCTGAGACATGCAGACAGGCGGAGAGGACGAGCAGGAAAAGCATATATTTTGGGAAGATATCATATTTTACTAATATTACTGGGTACATTCCATGTATCAAAAACACAAATATTGACAATTTGTATAATTTATTTTATTTTAATTTATTTCTTGTGGCTCAAGGAGGGGTGCTCAAGGTGGGGCCACGCCCCATGGCCCTCTATTGGCCAGCCGCCACTGATTGGATGATTGTTTACAACAATCAGCTTATATCCAGCTAAAACACAACACTGTCCAGGTTTTAGGCCAAATTCCATGTTGCAGAAACAGATTTTATTTTTCACCATGGCAGGAGTAGCGCTGCATGACTTCCAGTGCTGCTAAATGCAAAGGCAACACAACCACATTTATTTCCTCAGTTATTTTTTACATCCAAGATTTAAGAATCAGACACTCAACCAACACTTTACCAAATGAATAATCTCTTGTATTTCTTTGAGTGCTGAAGCAATGAGTTGATGTGCTGTGTGAACATTTACTCACATGCCTAAATGAACTTATCTTACACCATCTGCTTGACTCCCTCAACAGCGCCATGACGTTACTGTATGTAATGTAAAAAACACTTATTTTAACCCAAATCACAATCTTTACTAAAAGGTTTGGTTTCAATTCACAATGTTAACCATTTGTTTAAAACAACGTGGTAGATGGAGTTTGTTTCGTCTGAAGCATTAGAATGTTAATGATAATAACTGATAGTGGCCATTTAATGGGCTGATATCATTCAAAAGGGTTGCTTTTAACTACACATACAAATTTGATCAACTGTTAATATAAATGTATTTATTGATGCAGCTTTAAAGGCCCAAACAATGTCAAATTTCTCGTGTTCTCACTTGTGTGGTAGTTGGATAGCTGTGACATCAGCAGCCAGTGCAAATGGAGGGTACACACCTCTCTAGCAATGTGCACACTTCACACCACACTCACAAACAGTCCACAGTGAAATACAGTGTGTGCACATACAAATCCAGCCCCACCCCCCTACCTCACATGAAGACAGAATGGATTTATATAAACGTCCACTCTCATCCACACTCCTCCGTCCGCTCTGTGATAATCCCCTTCAGTGCCCCTCCAGTGCCCAGTAGACTAATGATGAAATAAACCCAGAGCTTAGCGTCACACAGACCTGAACTAAGATGACCTGACTCGGATGATACAGGGCAAGCATAGCTCCTGTGGCATCCATCCAGCATCCACTTAAGTGTGAACACTGTCCAGAAAGCCCAAACTATTTTGCTCCTCGTCGTTTCTTTCCCTTGTGCACATTACAGTGATTTATGAGCAGTTAGATTACCACCCGCTTAAGTAAAGCAGATTATAAAGAGGGCTGCTAAGGGTTGTGTCCCCCACTGCAGATATGGTAGATCCTTGGAAACACAATCATTTAGGGGAATTTACAATCTTAAATGAGCATCCAGTTGAAGTTTTATAGTGTTAAATTAGTTCTATAGACAAAAATGTTCTGGGATTGAAGTTTGATACCTTGAAAAAAATTCGTGACCTTTGACTTAACCAGTCAAAGCAGAGTCAAAGTCAAGTAAGCAAATAAAATGGTAAATGGACTCTACTTGTAAATCTCTTTTCTAGTCTTCCGACCACTCAAAGCTCTTTAACACTACATGTCATCATTCACCCATTCAAACACTGATGACTGGGCTACCATGCAAGGAGCCACCTGCCCACCAGGACTAACTAACATTCATACCCATTCATTCACCACATGAACAGCCTACGGGAGCAATTTGGGGTTGTGTCTTGCCCAAGGAAAACATGGACATGGACTAGCGGAGATCGAACCGCCGATCCTCTGATTGAAGGACGACTCTGCTCTACCACTGAACAACAGTCATAATAAGGACTCTCTATTGACAGTGTGTAATGGACAGAGAATACAGTTATTTAGCAGTGGCATTGAAATCTCAAGGGGTTGCACCAAACAATTCTGGAGAGAATATTCTAAAACATAGTTTAAACAGAAGCTGGTGTTCTGCTCTCGAGCCTCAAAACCACCGATTCCTCTCATGCAGTCTGAAGTGTTTACAGGAACGCTGTGTCCAAAAATAGAACCAAACCACTCACACAAGAGCTTTCTGCACTTCTGATGAATGGCGTTCCCTGATGTGTAACTTCCGTCATATGACTCATTGACATCAGATAGCAGTCATGCAAAAACCCTTCTGGTTCACATAGATGAGGACAAGAATTTCTGGCCTCAGCTTCATGGTGTATGAAGAAATGAAAGGGGTCAAAACGCCACCTATTTATAACTGTGGTATGAATACATATCAATAACGTAGAGCTTTTCATTGTAAATAGTTCGATTTAACTATTTGATGCATGCGATCATACCAGTGTGATCATTCTAGTAAACTAATCTGAAGTTAGAGGGAACACAGCTCCTATATGACATTTAAATTCCACATGAGAATGTCCTGATATTGTCTGAGTGATATTCTGAGTGGTATTCTCTGAAGTGCTCGGTGAGTCGGAGAATGTTATAGTTATGGTTTATAGTCTTAGAAACATCTTAGAATTACTTGTTGCCGTAAATTTACGAGAACAAAACTTAAACATCCACTTAGATTAAAAGTTAATACATTTGCGAGAACAAAAACTCAGACATTCTCTGAAATTAAAGTACCCCCCCCTTCAGAAAAATTGTGTTTTGTTTTTATTTTATTTATTTTTGTCAAGGAACCACATTGCTTCACTTTGGATCAACCTCATCACACCACAGATGCCACCGTTGTATGATACACTGTAACGAATTACTGTAAATTGACGATAGATTTTCAACGGTATCTCACAGTATTTCATAACTGAAATACAGTTAAATGTTCATCCCTCACATATAAATTAACAGTTAATGCCGTAAATTAACAATAACAGCAGACTACCGTAATTTAGCAGCATGATACAGTATTTTTTGTGAAGAGGTGGATATGTGCATCTCTATACAAGTTCAGTGAATCACAATCCATCTACATCGTACTGTCTATTGTAGGTTAATGTGTCTGTAATGACGAAAACTGATCATTGCCTAAAAGTCATTTTTGAGTGACAGAGTGACTGCCAGGATCCCTGTCGGACCTGTTGTGTGTTATCTCAGTTTCCCCTGATCTCCTCTCCTCATGTGTTCTGTCATTCCCCTTTGTTGTTGTGTGCCATGTGCTGTGGGATTTTCACACCGACGCTCTGCTGGTCCTCCGGTGTCCGCCGGTCCGGGAATCCCCCGTGCCCCTCCGTTGTGTTCCAACGGGACTTCACACCATCTCTCTGCCTGCCCTTCGGTGTCGAGCCACGGGACTCACTCCGTCAATCTGCCTGCCCTCCGGTGTCGGACCACGGGTACCACACCGTCGATCCGGCCTGCACGCTGTGTCGGACCACTGGCTCCACACAGCCATTCCTGTCCTTTTATCTTGGGTAATTAAATGTTATACCAGACTCTGTCTCCTGTGGTCTTGCTATTGGGTCCTAGTTCTTGCACTCCCGTGACAGAACGAACTGACCAAAAATGGACTCAGCAGGCCACCGTTGGGATGGTCGTCTCCCTGGGTGGGTTGCACAGTTTGTGGGAACCCGCCTTGCCTTTGGAGGGCCTCGGAGGGTCTAGAAGGCAAACCGTGACTTGTGGGAATCAGGGGACCAACGTTTTGAGCGCTTTTCCCCTGAGTGGCATGAACAGTTTGCGGGAACCCGCCTGGTCTCGGGAGGGCCTCGGAGTTTTCAAAGGGCTAACCGTGACCTGATGGACTGCCCTGTCAACCCTTCTAGGAGGCAGAGTCAGAGGAAGGGTCAGACTCCCGTTCCCGCTGGGCAGCAGCGATCCCCCGTTCCCACTGGGCCGCAGCTAACTCCAGCTTCCCGTGTCCTGTCGGCGGTTCGACCGACTCCAGCTCCCCGTGTTCGGTCGGCGATCCAGCCGACTCCAGCTGTCGCCTTCAAGCCGCAGCCACACCCGGCCGCCGCTTCAGCTCCGCAGCAGTTCCCGGACCCGGCCACCACCGCTTCAGCTCCGCAGCAGTTCCCGGACCCAGCTGCCGCCGCCTCAGCTCCGCAGACGCTCCCGGACCCGGCCGCTGCCGCCTCAGAGTCGCAGACGCTCCCGGACCCGGCCGCTGTCGCCTCAGAACCGCAGACGCTCCCGGACTCAGCCGCTGTCGCCTCAGAGCCGCAGACGCTCCCGGACTCGGCCGCCGCCAATGAGTTGAGCCTATTCCTAGCAGGCTTTGCCATTTGGTTGAGCCTCGCCGCCTCAGAGCCACAGCTGTCCCCAGCCCCAGCCACCGCAGTCTCCGAGCGGCAGCGACCTCCAGCCCTGGCTGCCGCAGTGTCCGAGCGGCAGTGACCTCCAGCCCCGGCCGCCGCAATCTCCCTGCTGCCAGTAAGTTACCGATAATTTACGGTGAAATAATTTAGAGTGTACTCATTGCTATCAACATCTACCGAGGAAAACAAAAGTGCTATCCTCTTCCTGTTTGGATTGGATCCTTTGTGCCGTTAGCTGTCTGGCCAAAAACTTTGGTTCATACATTGTCAATCACAACAAGCAGCTGTTTTCAGCTCAAATTGCATCGTACACTTCCTGCTCAGCAGCAAACAACAGACACACACAGTAAGTAAACACGTCCATATGAACATAAAAGGTTATGTGTCAATGTTGTGTTCACAACTTGTTTCTGATGCCACCTTGTGACCAAAAGCATCAGTTTTTGCAGGTTTAAGGACTCATTAAATAACTTACAAATAAGCTTGAGTACATGTGTGAAGTTAATGACAATATTCTCACTGAGCTGAAGCAGAAGCAAAACCACAGCAAATTTAGTTGGTCATATTGCCAGTTTTCTAAAAGCGTTGCCGGTCTTAACTTTTGGAAAGTTTTTTTATTGATGCTGCTCTCCAAATTCCCTTGCTGGATTTCCCCTTTAATTAACGAGCAACGAGTGCTGCTCGCACATTGTTCCGCTTATGGATAGCGGAACTCAAGACAACCTTTTCAAATAAAGGTTATCAATCAAATTAGCCCTCTGCTTTTGATTCAGTGGCTGCAGTTATGCATTGTGTGTGAGCGTGCACCTACCAGCAGTGTTTTTTCACTTTGACAAGGATGTGAAATGAGTTCTGTATCTGCATATGTGTGTGCACAGAAGGTTGCATGTGTCTGTGTGCTGTGTGGTATGTGTGTCTGCATGCAAGGTAAGAAAATGAGGTACGTGTGTGTATCAAACAGGATTTGTTACACTGTAATAACCAATGGAGTGAAAAAGGAAAAGCCTCTCAACATTGATCACTGCCAAGGATTTCCCTTGGAATCAAGTGTGTGTGTATTTAGTGTGTGTGTGTGTGTACCGGGCAGGGAGGTATGGCCAAAGTCAATTATCAGAGAAAGCATTTTGCAAATATGTGTGTGTGTGTGGGATATTGCAGCCAATGAAGCTGAGAGTTGGATGCAGATTTGTATTCAAAAGATGTGCTGTTGGTCGCCGTGCCTCCTTTCCTCTTCCACCCCCCCCTCAGCACACACCACTGCCTTGTAATCAGTGCTTCATTGAAGAGTGGCTGACCCCCTCACTGTTACACTCAGACATCTTGCAGTAGATGGTGGCAGTAAATCAGCACATCTGCTTGGTTGTTTACAAGTTTGTGTCCTTCTGCCCATCAGCCCTTTCTTCCCTCAGCAGTAGCTGCAGTATGTGGGAGGCTCAAGTGTTGATCAGTGCTGAAATCTGAAATGATTTTAAGTGAAATTTAGATGTTGCATTAGAAGTAACCTATAGCTCTGATACTGTCAGTGAGCAGGGACATAAACATAGAGTACATTTAGTTGCTATTGCAGAAAAAAGTCAACTATGAATAGTAGCAGAATTGGACTTGCATGTGAAAAGGCATGGACACCCAATGGTAGAAAAAGCTAAAGATATGAGAGAACTAAAAGGATGTGAGGAATCCCATATGTAGAGGTCGTTGATAGACACAATGGCAGAATATAGCTTGTAAATCTCTGTTTTCTTTTAGCAGCCGGAGAGGAGCACCATAGGGCTTATCCATTGGCACAAGTAAATGGTAAATAGACTGTACTATTTCTAGTCTTCCGACCATACAAAGCGCTTTAACACTACTTGTCGTCATACATATTGAAAGGAATGAGGGAAATGTCTGTCTGACACCCAGGAACTCTGTTTAATATGGATCCTAAAGCGTTCAATGTTATATGGAAAATATATTATGAATTAAACATTCACGTAAATAAATTGTTAAATAATAGATGAACCAACTTCATGTGAAATAATTCAACAAAAATGAACTCAACTCACTATGAAATAAATAAATACAAGTTATTGTATGCAATCCTAATTTTATTATATTTTCTCTCAAAATGCACTTTTCTAAAGTTTTTCATACTAGCTTTTGAGCTTATTAGCTTTAGAGGCAGGAGGCATGGAATTGGCTTAAAGTGAGAAACGTGTTTCATATATATATTTTACATCATTTATTCATGTAGTTATCAGTTTCAGAATCATGTATTTATTTTATATTGAACTGTTTGGGACTTTTAAGTCCATCAGTGGTGTTTAGCTTGTGATCCTTTTAATATAAGCAGTGTTTACTAGGGATGGGTATCGTTTGGGTTTTTTCTGATACCGGTGCTAAAACGATACTTTTAAAACGATACCGGTGCCTAAACCGATACTTTTTTTTATTGCCAAGGCACATTTTTTTCTTCAAATTGAACAATATATTTAACTGTTTAAAGTATACTATACATATTAGTGCTGGGCAACGATTACAATTTTTATTCGCGATTAATCGCATGGATTTTTTGCGATTAATCGCATTGTTATGGCAAAGTTCAATAATTAATTCAAAGGTAGTGTATTGTGCACTTTTATTTTAAAAGTACTGCTACATGAACAAAAGGGCAATAACATTTGGTTTGCAAACACTTAAAACAAATAAGGTTATTTTTAACAGCAGTATTCCCTTTACACAGTAGCAGTTATATCTCTTCACTATCTGTGCTCAGTGTGTGACTTCATGTGAAACGTTCCACTGCTGTGCAACATGAATAAAATGTTTCAGCACGTTTCATCTAAATGTGTGTCTTGTGTCTTCATGACAGTCAGAGCATGTGAATGCAGCTCTACGGTTCATCAATATAATGCTGTAACTCAGAGGTGATGATGGTTACCCAGCGATCAAAGAATAAAGACATTTTACGCACAATTTAGGTGTATTTTCCCTTTAACTCACGAGATGCAGGTAGCATGTTTTATACTTAATGTGAATTTAATTCATACTTTGTTGGCATCTTATTCTGAAAACCGGATGTTCCTCTGAAGAAACGGATGTTGTCTCACGTTAAATCTTTCTGCTAATTTTCAAAGTCCTTCGCTCGCTCCCAATCTGTGCCGTTTGAATGCGTTTACCGTGAATTTCAGCGTATAGGTCACTAACATGTAAGTGTCTGCTGAGTTGACCACGGAGACCTGAGTGTCTGCTGACTTTACCGCAGCGATGTCCAGTAGTCTCCATTCCTCCACCGCTGCCAGTGAGCAACGGACTTTCAGGTACCGGTCGTATAGGTACCGGTGCCATATTGGCACCGGGTTTCGGTACCCAACCCTAGTGTTTACTTGTGATGCTCACCACATGTTGCTATGAGCAACGAGTTCACCCAAAGAGTTTCACATTGTTTCATATTTCTGTGGTTTTGAGGTCAGAAGATGTAAAACTGTCTAGTTGTTTTTACAAATAAAGAATCAATTATGAGAAAAGAGCCAGATACATAAACATTTGTCTGGCAGAAATACCTTTTTATCTTTTTAACCTTTTAGTGACATCTCAGATTTATCTTGCAAACTCTTTAAAGTGTTTCGGTGTGACTGCTTAGACCTCCTCATTTCGTGCCACTCCGGTGCACTGGAATAATTTATGTCAGTTGACATAAAAATAACCATTAGCAATGATTATGATGGGGAAAGGACACTATTCTTCCAAATCAAACATAGCTTTTCAAGTCTGTGGTAGCGGCAGATGATGACAAGTTGAATACTGATGATAAATCTTCTCAATGAAAAAAGTCTGAGCTAAAGAAGATTCACTTTGCAACTGGAATCAAAGGGTATCAGTGAAGATGAGGCTACTTGATTTTCAGAAGAAAAAAAACCCACTGGGGTAAAAGCTAGCAGTCTGATCGAATTTGTTTACCATATCTACTCAAACATCACATTACATTGACATTAATTTGGCATAGATGCTCAAATTAATTCATAAATCAGTGTTAAATGGTCATCAGCTGCATCATGATTTCTTGACATGATTTTTTTAACCCTCCTGTCGTGTTCGTTCGTCTTTCCGGTCTGTTTTATCTGCTCTTACATTAACACAAAAAACATTAATCATCAAATTTTATTTAACACCGCAAAGGCCGGTGTGCGGGGAAGGTGCTGGATGATGCTGGATGATGCTGGATGTTGAATTAGTGGAGTTGGAAGCTGGACTTTATGTCATCCACACCAGATGTTCCAAATCGTGTTGGCCCTGGCGTCATCCTTATTATGTTTTCAACTTTCTCTTCCTAAACCTGACTCAGTAGTTTTGTTGCTTAAACGGTAAATAAGTAACAGTTTTTAAAATCACACAAGTGCAACTTATTCAAGTCCGACAACATAACCTCCCTTCAAAGTATGGGGTAAAACCATTAGATACCGAGCGAGGACCATTTGGGATTCCAGCGAGACAGTTTAGCAAAGAGTGTCATAGAACGCACTTTTCAGAAACGAATATAATAAAAGCTACACACATGCTATATACCAGATTAAACATTAACATCTGGGCAATACTACCATGTAAGTCATTTTTTACACACTCCAAACACAACTATACACAACTAATACAAGCAACTAGAAGATGTACCACAATATCACGTATTTGTCACCACGAGTCTGCGAGCTATGCACTCTGCTTCGATTTTCCATCACAAAGCTAACAGCTACACGGCCGAGCATGAGCATTCGACAGAGAATCCAGAGATATCTTCAGAATTTCTTATCCCAAAAAAATTCTGAGCAGGACCTTACCTTTACGTTGAATCACGAAAAGGCATAATTTCCCCGTTTGCCTGCTAAACACTGTTCCTACGCATGTCCTGTGTCTCTCTCCTCTGTTTCCTGGAGAAGGGGGGTCAACCTAACTTGTGGGACCCGGGGGAAGGCCTTTTGGCGAATGGAATTTTAGGCTTGGGGGTGCGCGGCGTTTTTTAGATTTTTACTGGCTAAAGACTCTGTCAATCAACACCAGTCTTTTACTACCGCATTCATAAGACTCTGACGCGTATAAAATGGTGTCATTTTCTAAAATTTACCAATCATAAGGCTTCCTGAGCTCCCAACACACACATGAAGACTGGAGCTCAGAAGAGAATCATCCATGGTTTACAGCCTTAGAGAGGATTCTGGCTCTCTCGCCAAAACTGCTGTAATAGGTTAGATTGAACACTACTAGTGATAAAACAAGTAAATATATGGTATATAAAAGCACAATGGAACAGCTGCAACCGCTGGTTCCAAAATGAGAATTTGGCTTGAACTTGTGTGACCTCTCCGTACTGAAACCTCTATAACTTTGTTCTGCTTCACTTTATCAAAGCCAACATCTTTTTTTAGACTACTGCCATGACTACTGCTATGATTTGGGAGAGTTTTTAGGCTAGTCAGAGCCTCATTTCAGGAAGAAAATAACAGTAAAAGTGCTTTTTTTCCCAGGCGAACCTGCAAATTTTCAATTTGAGCTGTGTGCCATCTTCATTTGGTATTAACCAGTAATATACACTGATATTTACACATCTGATCAAATCTCACAAGTGTTTCTGTTATTATAACATCAACATTATTAAAATAGACCTTGTAGTTACAGAACTACAATCTTTTTGGTATGGGTATGCCATTTTTGAGCAGAGGCCTAAAAATAGGGCTAGGGTTTATTCGTGTGTGTGCAAACCAAAATCTAGCCTTGAACAATACAGTCCCACAGTACACAGTAAATTAAATCCTCTCCACACATCTTCCTTGCACTCCTACTCCCTCTTTTTGTGTCTCTCTCAGTAATGACTTTAGCCTCAGTCTTGTGGGTTCAACACTTGTAGTAAATATGGAGTGGAAAATGTAATTATTGTAATTGTTTATTCTCCCATTTCCCAACTCGTTTGTACTATCAGCACTTGCCTGAATAGCCCTTTCTCTTGCAAATATCCAGAACTATAATTCCACTACTCCCTTATGTACAACTGTGGCCATTATACACAGTGAACCAATGGTAGGGCACATTCCCAATACTGGACTGTGTGACCTTTTTCCTCCTGGACATTTGACTATACAAATTCAAATTGAGCCATATAGTGAGAGCTTAACTTGTTCTATCTGTTTTTAAAGATATTTTGTAGCGGAATGAGCTTTATTGAAAAGTCAACAGTGGAGAGACATGTTTTTTGTTTCCATCTTTCTTGCTGAATGTCCATAAGTGTGGTATCACCACTGCGCTTCATAGCATTTTCTTGTCGTTCCATCAGTGTTGGGGATGAATACTGGGAATTTATATGCCGGTATTTAGCTGGAATTCTTGCAAAGTCTACTCCCGTACTTCCGTATTGTAAGCCATGTGTCGTTTTCAAGTCAAAGATGGTGTAGCTTCACGATTTTTCTTCTAAATATATTCAAACATAATGTAAAAAAATATTATAATCTGCAGTTCTGTGAATAAAATCAATTTTCATTCATAGTTAAGCATCCTGGTTTATGTGTCCAGAACTGTGAAATCTCATTTGTTTGAATTTCTGGTGATGCACTTTGAGTTTCTGTATGACATTCTCCCCATGGTATCATTATTCATACCAAACCAATTAATCTGGAAATTGACTTGATATTTTCTTCAGGATTACCCCCCAAACTACTGTATTAAACTGGCTGTGGTTTTCAAATGGTAATCAAGAGTAATATTAGGGATTATTAACTAAGGTAAAAGCACAGGAATGATCAAGCTTTCTGTGGCTGTAAGACGTTTTCACCACAGCAATGAAATCCGACTGTACACTCAATTCTTTCCAGGAGATAAAACATTGTGCACTTCCACAACTTTGTCCTCTCACCCCAACCCTCGCATCGCTCGCATTTTTTTTTTTCTACTTTTGGGCTGGCGAGACAAGGTTTGCAACATTAATAAAAGCTTGAAAAACATCGACCGGATGCTTTTGAAGCGGCAGAGAGAGCCTCGTCTGCCTCCCCTCTCTCTTCTTTCTCCTCCCTGCTGCTGAGCTGATAAATGTTGCATGGAGCTTGCTGGACAGATCCTTCTCCTAATCCTCTGGTCAATACTACAACTCTCCATTCGGTTGGTTTGAAAGTGCTCCATCCCTGTCACCTCTCTCTGCGCTGAAAAATACAGCAAAGCTAAGCAGTGTTGGCCCACACACCACTAACATTACTCTCACCCTCAATCATGAGACAGCAGTGTTTTGAGGCTGAAGTCCCGTGCATAATACAATGCTTCTCCAGCAGTTGAACACTTTTCTGGGTAAGAGTTCATTTTCTTGCATTATCGCTATAAACTCGACCTGTTGCGGTTAAGATGCTCTGAGGTATGGATGCACAAACTGTTTGTGCAATGGTACCAAGACCAAAATAAGTTGAAAACCTAAAATACTTCAGAGAATATTTTAAGGAAACGTTAAGGAGAAGACTTAAGTGTGTTTTGTGCAACTAATTTTATTCTAAGGAATCCTTAACTCAACATTTAAGCACAATCTTGACATGAGGTGTTTTGTGGAACCAGCCCAAGGGGATTTAAACACCAATAAGCTGAATGGCTGTACCATCTACTAACGGGCCATACATATGAGAAATGCCTACGGCTGTCAATCACCAAGAAAAGGATGCAGGCCCTACAGGAAAACCCGGATGAAACCGAACAACTTTTTGCCTTCACTCCACCCATGGTGTAGCACGCCCATGGCTGGCTACGCTGGGTCAGGTCCTCTGATCCTCTTTTTGTGTCAACAGCCAGGAGCTCAATGAATTCATTAAAGTCAACAGACATGAACCAGCCAAAGTTAACTTAAATACATCAGGGATGAAGGTTATCATTTATTGTCCATCACAGTCGCAACATAACTACTTAGTCAGGCAAATGAAGAGATCGTGAAATACTTAATAGGGTTCAGGTTCACAAAAAATCAGTGTTTTGGGTTGAAATAACCATGGAAGTGCCGTTACTGAAGTACCCAAGTTATGTGATGAAAAACATCAAAGTTGACTTCATGTTTCACATGGGGAACAAACAGCGGCCTACTGGTTGAAAGATCATCTTTTGTTGGACACATCCACCTCCACGTGGGACATCATCGAATTGTGCAATTTTCCTCAAGTATTGCAACGAATGCTGGATGAAACCAGCCTGTCCTAAACATGCCCTATCAAGTAGATTTGTTGCCCTAACCTAACTAAGTTGTTTCCTGTGAAGCCGGAAGTTTATTTCAAAAATACTGTATGCATGTAACAAACTGAAATGTACAGGTGTTGCTGGCTTTCGTAGGAATACAATAAAACAATGAAGTAATTTTTCTTAAGATATATCAACTGTAATATGAGGAAACGTTGATCAACAGCACACTAATCTCTATTTTTCCTCCTCCTTCCATCTTGCTAATACTTATTGGCAGTATTTCTCAATCCCGTCACCTTCAATGTAAAAAGTGAGGATATGTGCTGTTACGCATAATTAAACAAAGATCAACACACATTTACCCTCGTTCATCAGGACATTCCAATTGTATTCCTAGACGTGGGATGAGAAAGCTTGCATAATTCTATCAGCTTGTGGTTCCTGCCTTTCAATTTGATGAGACATGAGTGAAGATTTGTCATAAGAGTGGCAATATCAAAACACACATTCACTGTACTGGAACAGCTTATTAAAACGACACAAATGGGTAAACAAATAAATACCTTCCAAGAGCAACAGTAGTGCAAGGTAAAATGAAATACAAGCAGTGGATCCCTCTAAGCCAAAAACTCACAATGCGTGTACTGTAGAGTGAATGAATAGGTTTAGTGTTTCCATAACCTCCAGCTGTGTTACTGGAGACAGGGATGGAGGAGACAAGATCTGGGTGGAGAGGACAAAAGGAGAAATGTGTGCTCTAAAATTGATATACAATACATTACTAAAGTACTGATGAGAAGGTGTTTATCACTATGTTATCATTTGATTTACATTTTTTTTCAATAAATGACTAAACAAACACAGATTTACACTTCAATAAGGTAAAGGTGATGCTGTTAGAATAGAGATAGCCAGTGGGCACAAGGCACACATTTATACTAACAATACCTTCTCGTCAGTGTTGATACACAGTGCAACTAGTGGTCAAAAACTACATCATGTCTATAAGCTAGTTTTAGTACTGACCTAAACTACATGCTATTATAGAAAATAACATAAAACATAATGGTACAGGCAACAGTTAGAGAGGAGAGGTGCAACAATGACTGAACACCCAAAACAAAGAAAAAGACAGATTGAGAAAAAGCAAAAGGGGACTGTGGCAGCAGGTACTAGCGGTGATGAAACAAGAGAGTTTATGGTGTGTACTGACGTGGGAGAACCTTGAATATGAACACAGAATTGAAATGATGAACTGACTCGCACAGTAAATGGAGTAGAAAGATGAAAATGTGTCACCTGGAGTGTTGGCCAATTCAATTTGATGTCCTGATTCCACAAGGTTTCCTATGCCCCTTTAATTTGTTAATTTTCTCTTCATTGTTCATGCAAGTCTCCTCTAATTATAAGTTGACATGTTGTGTACGTAGTTGTTGGGGGTAGAGAAGACCACTCTTGTAGTTGAATGATAAAGTCACTTTTTTGTATAGGATGACTTGTGATTTATATCTTACTCTGCCAGAACTCTCTCCACCACATTCTCAGATTGATGTAAACATAATGTATGGCATAGTTAAGAAATAATATGGTCAAGGTTGGGCATGACTCTATTGAGGTCTTGTTAACTACAGTGCAAGATTGTTAAGCACTTATGCACCTTTCAAGGTTTCATGTGTGATTTGTTACTTCCCAACATTTGCAAATAGCATGTTAGTTAGATCAGCACAAAGACTGGCTCAGAGAAGACAGGATGGAGATTTTGACCACTAGTTTCCCAGTGTAGCAACGTTCTGATGAGACTGTATGTGTGACATGCTCCATTATGTTGATGTTCATGCAGACAATGAGCATGGGGGTCATGTGCACATTTCTAAAGCATCTGTGCATGCTGACAATGGTGATGGTGCCAATTAAAAAGGACATGAAGAAGACCACATCCAATGCAAACATTCACAAAAAGGCTTTGCAAATGTTTTCGGAGGTTGGGAATTCATTCAACATCCTTCTTAAAGGGTACCTTCAGGATTGTTTAACTATTTTTTCTCTTATGACTTTCATATTTATTTGAGCAAGAGTGTACTGATGAAGAGCTGCTGTAAATTGAATGAAGAGAGAGAGAGAGATAGAGAGAGATGGAGATAGGGAGAGGGAGAGAGGGCAAATGACCACATGGAAATGTGGTCACTGTTCTTTAAAACTGAAAGAACTGATACCATTTACTGCTTTTAAATCAAAATTGAAAGCAATAGAGGCAGGTTCCCAAAAATGTAAATGTTTTTTAAATTAACTCGGTTTTGTTACTCTCTTAACTTTTACTTTCTTTTAACTTGTCTTGTTTTGTGTTTTCTGTCTGTAACTATGTGTCTCTGATGCCTGTCTTGGCCAGGTCTCCCTTCAAAAAGAGATTTTTAATCTCAATGGGACTCTCCTGGTTAAATAAAGGTTAAATAAAAAATAAAAAATAAAAATGAACCAATGACCACAGTGGAAAAAGCTGAAGAGTTGAACGCGTTGTTTCCCAATGTTTGAATTTCATAACTCTTTTCATTCAACAGGACTTGGACACTAAAAAAACAGACGGGATCCAGGTGGAAAAATACTAAAGTTACCATTCAAGTGCATTTACACATAACATACAACATTAATAAAGCTGTGTTTACAACAAAACCTTTACAGGTTGGGGCAGGACAGGCCAACCGGTGGAAGGGGACGGTGCTCTCTCTTCCTCAGTCACTGAATAACAGTATGTCAGTAATTCACACAATTTCAACCTGTTAATCCTGAGCGACACCCAATTGGGCGTCGCCAGATTGTTTTGCGAAGAAGAGCGTCATATAAATCACTTTTCCGAAACGAATATAATGAATTTTACTGACATGCTATATACCTACTTAACGACGAGATTCTGAAAAAAAATACAAAAAGTCATTTTACTCACTCAAAACAGAATTATACACAAAGTAATATGTAAACTACCAAGTTCTAGCACAATACCACGTATTTTTCGGCGAGCTATGCACTCCAAATGCAGATATCATCACAAAAAAAGAGACCGTCATGGCCGAACGATAGCTTAGCAAGCATGACAATTCCACCCTGAATCCACACATATCTTCCATATTTCTCTCCTTCAAACCGTTCAAACGTTACACCGTGGAACACACACAACAATCAAACCACAGATCAACAAATTTGAAACGCATCGTACCTTGAGCTGGTTTTCTAGGTGTAAAACTCTGTAAATCCACTTAACTCCTTTCGCTACATATGCGCCGGTCCCTCTTTCTTTTGAGAGTAAAATAGAGTTAATCGAGGCATTTATGCATAGATAGTCCTCCTTTTACTTTTCAGCGAGTCATTTCGATGCTCGGTCTGTTGTGCAACTCTTTTGAGGTTTTAGTGGCTAAAAAGTCTGTCGACGAAAAAATCACATAAAACACATAAATCAGGCCCCTGAGAGGTCAAAAATGGTTCAAAATGATGCCAAACTGCTGTATTAGATAGATTGAACCCTGTTAGTGATAAAACAAGTGAGATATATAGTATATAAAATTAGAATAGAACAGCTGGAAATCTGGTTCCGAAATTCGGAAAATTCAGAATTTTGGCTTGACCTGGCATGAACTCTCTGTACTCCAACCTCTATTAACTTGGCCTGCTTCACTTTATCAAAGCCAATTCTTTTTTAAAAAGGACTGCTGACATGTTGTGCTATGATTGTGGAGAGTTTCAGGCTTACTGCTGCATTATTTCAAAGACAAAAGTGCTTTTTATTCCAGGCGAACCTGAACATTTTGAATTTGAGCTGTGTGTTCTATTCATTCAGCATTTACCAGTAACATTTACACTGATATGTACACATATTAAAAAACTATCACAAGTGTTAGTGTTATATTTCCATTGAAATTATTCAAATAGACCTTGTAGTTAGCGAGATAAGCCCCTTTGAGTATGGGTATGACATTTTCGAGCAGAAGCCTCAAAATAGGCTTAGGGGAAAAGGCCCTGTTTTAATACTATAACAATCTTAGAATATATCTGTTGGAAAAACATATTTGTGCAGTTTTGTGACTTCCAATTAACATAAAATACTGTAAAATAGCACACACTACTACATAACTCGCCGCCTGAGATCAGGAAAGCGGATTCCCAACATTGACCTATTCCTTTAAGAGCAGGGGTGCATGAAGGCACAGAAGGCACTTCATAACCTTGGAGTTCTACATTTTTCCCCATTAGAAATGTGCAGGATCAAATTAATGAAATAATAGTAGCGTGAAAATGAGATAATATACTTTTATTCATCATATGAAGGGGACAAAAATCTGCTCCATCAGTCAAATGATGTGGTGTGACTTTCCAATAGGGGACCTCGAGGTCCAAGCCAATCTGGTGACTAGTTATGATATATGTTGATCAAAGACAGACAAATGGATGGACAGAGGTGATCACGTGACCTTTGCAGAGTTAGTGTTTCTCAATTCAGAATCAGAATCAGCTTTATTGGCCATGTATGCGTACGAATACACGGAATTTGGCTCCGGTTTCCACTCCGCTCTCAATGTACAAACACTATTTTATAATAAACAAGAAATATAATATAAAGAATAAAAAAGGGCAGCAAAAAAGTAGAACAGGTATAAACATTGAACAGCTATATACAATATAAATATAAATATATATCCCAAAAAAAAAACCTATAAACAATGGCAGTGGAATTTAGGCGATAGTGCAAACAGAGGTAGTAGTGCAATATGACTTATTTATTGTTCATCAGAGTGACGGCCAGTGGAAAGAAGCTGTTCCTGTTTCATCCCATTGCTACATTAAATGCAGCACAAACTACACATAGAGAAGATGGACTGTGGAGGCAAGGTGGAGAATATGACTCACTCTCTTTTTGTCTCTTAAAGTCTTTTGTGTGTCTTTTAAACCCAGTATGTCCCCTTCTCTCGCAGCTTGCTTTACAAGCCAGAATTACCACTTCCAGGGTGCGAGAGCCATAAAGAGGCGGGTGAATGTAAATGCAACCAGGATAATGGGGGTGTGATGGGCAGTGCTGAACATTTTACTGCCTGTTAGTACCTGTTACATGTTGCTTTTATTCATTTATCCCCATTTTTTATAGGGAGAGACATTTAAATGGGGATACTGCTTGATTTAAAACGGTCTAGCATAATGGTGTTTCTACTGTCCACATTTGAGAGTGTGAACAACTCTCTACCCAAGGACTAAGGAACCAGATTGAAATATGCTTTGTCTGCAGAATGTAAAATGAGAAGCATCTTCTTGCTGTAGGAGAGGGCTGTTTTTGTCAGTCCACATAATGGCTGTTTGAGCTTTTACTGTATATCAAAATCAGCTTTATTACACTGGTTGCTTGCTAAAGGTTGGCCCTCAGGAGGTAAATACATTATCAAAAGAAGTGTGATCCTTTCAGCTTTGAATTTGACTTGCCCACATTATACACCTACAGCCATCAGTCCAACATCAAAGGCTCACACTCTTTGGTACCTTTTGTGATGAATTGGTTCATGGTTGTGCAGAATGAAGGGAAATATGCTACAGTAGAGAGGGCCTTAAAAATAATTTGTTCTCTTTGTTAAAAAGACTGTGCACTAAAACTTCACCTCCTGCACCGATCTGTATCATTTGTGGATCTAAACAGCAGGAAAGCTGTAACCGTCCTTGTGATTGACAATATGATTTACCTGCTCATACCATCGGGCCTGGTGGCCTGCAGCGTTCAGTCTGACCAACCCGTAAATCTTCTTTGTGCCAGAGAAGAGTGGAAGTTAAATTGTGTTGTCCAGCTCTCTCTCTGCATAGAATAATTTGTCACTTCCTCTTAACTATTACTGACCAAACGGAGAGGTGGGGGGAATCTTTGGTGTCTCATTTAAGGCTTTAAAGGTGCTACATTACAAATTCTGAGTAATTATGATTGAGTGATTGCCTCCACACATCTCTTTACCTTTTTAGACAGCTTAATTTGAAAAGACAATAAATGTAATGAGCTGAAACTGACACGTCCAAAACTGATGCCGGGGGTAACCTAAAGCGTTGTAGTTGAGCTGATCTCTTTTTATAAGTTGGGAGTAAGAATATGTTGGTATTATCAAAACAAAGAGATAAGGGAGGCTGTGATAATTATCTGTGGGATTGTCTCATAGCTGGACTACCGAGGCAAAGAAAAAGGAACGGTTTGAGTTTGTTGATTTAAGTTTTCTTGTAATGCTAATAATTTGTGCAATACTTGTAGCGTCATGCATGTCCTCAAGCTTCCCAAAGCAAAGCAGCAGTGTAACAGTACAAAAAGTTCAGTCACGTCATAAACAAAGCAAATAATTCTTTGTCCCCAATACAGAAAAGCTATTTCTCACTGTACTTTTGTTTGTCTATCTTATAAAAGCATTAGTTCGCTGCACACTAAACCTTTTGGCCACTGGCTTATGACTCCTCCTGCTGTAGCTGCTCTGTTGGGTTGAGGGCCCATGGTCTACTTGTCCTTATCGATATTACTCTGGAGCCCTGCCAAGACTCACCTCCTAGACAGGAACAGTATGAGGGAGAGATGGAAAGAAAACGTTGTACTGTGTAAAGTAGAGACTAGGGATCATAGAAAGATGGAGTTAGAATGCCGCAGAAGATTTCAGACGCTTTTCGGAACAGTAAACGAAAGGGCATGGATAACAGAGGTATGCAGATGGGAGCCTAACTTATACAGTAGATCCTGCAACTATAGCTACTTTGGTAAAACTAAATCACCAGCTATTATCGTGTTTGTTTGCCATATGAAAGAGTGAAGTCAGGCACTGTGGGTCAATGACAATTTGGCAATTCAATCAGATGTGTGTCATAATTGTGAGTCTGCTTTGGACCCTTAGAAATGATAAAGGCCGGTTAATTTCCTTCCAGTCATATTTTCTCCCACGTTACGTTTGTCTTTGACATGTCAAAAACACGTGTAGAATTATGATACGTGTAAGTGGAAGTAGGGAAGAATCCAGGGTGGTCGGATGGGTCAAACAAACAGGACTTTCACCCAGGTGACTGCCGTTTGTGTCCTGTGTGAAAACAAGATTCAACTTTTTTTAGTTTACGTCTGTAACTTCAGTTATGTATTACACATACTTGTTTTAAGTCAAACCATGATGTTTTAGTGAACCGAACCAAGCAGTGTTGCTGCTTAAACAGAACCAATTCATTGTATTGCTTTTTGGTTTTGTTTCAGTAGATCAGACCTGACATCTGCAGGGACCCAATAACAGACTCACATTGGGGTAAAAAGCATAGACATGTTGTTTTGGTAAACCTTATTGTCATTAAGCGGTTTGATTTTCCAAAGAGAAGGTTGAAAGGGAGGCCCAGCTATTTAAACAGGGTTTGATGTAAATGTTATTTACCAAATTAGAAGGATGCTCATCTGGCCTAAAGGCTCTAAAAGCTGAGTGTAATCACCCAAAACAGCTGTACTGTTAGAGAGTTCCAGTCTTAAGTCTTTTCCAGCATAGGGGTTAACCCACACCACGTCTCTTCATAATACCAGAGGGCCCTACGGCCAGATAGGGAACCCCTGTTACTGAAGCACATAAGAGCTACCACTACTCACCCATAGGTCACCTCGACTGAATACTCTCCGTTGGTTGGCAGGTTCAAGAACATTATCCTTAAAAATTGTCCTCAAAAGTGATGCATCTCTTTATACTATCAGCTCATGTCGCCCTCCATCATGTTTTAACGTTCCCGTAATCTCAGAGACAGACTGGTTCATTCCGACACCAGAGAACCACCGAACACTGTCTCCTGGCTGGCTGCCCAACCTGCAGGATGTTGTGCCACACTGTGCACAATGTTCTAACGTGTCAGACACCAAGTACTTTACACATCCACGTCCTGGAGAAAACTACTCCACGTGGTCGCATGCTTAAAAATCCCTGTGTTGTGGTTTACGTGGAACAAACTAAAGAAAGATGAATTTGCATATCTAAACACCAGACTGCAATACGCACACAAAACATGGATTATGCTATTGCTGGGCACTATGCAGTGTCTAGCTATGGCTCTGCGGCATCATTAAAGCTCTGGGGAATAGTACAAATTTCCCCCTCTCCTAGAAGAGGTGATATTTTCAACTCAATGCTCAGCAGAGAGGCAGAGTGGATTCATGCCTTTAACACAGTTAATCCCTTTGGCCTGAGTGAAGAACTGAATTTGTTGTGTTTCCTTTAATTGGTTACACATCATAGATTCAGTACTTGTTCTTTCTGTACCTTATATTTTCTGACTTTAACAGATGCCTGTGTTCTTTCATTCCTGAAGTGATTGAGTGCGTTGGTTGTAGCAACTCCCACCTTGAAATCCTGAGAATTACACATTTGTTTTATATTGATTATATATTTTCCATATTAGTGCTGACACTGTAGTCTGTTTGCACAAGTAAAGGAAGCAAATCGATCAGTGTGCTCCAGTCCTTTCGTTTGCCTTGGAAGTATGCTATATTTGAGCTAAGAGACACCTGACTTAGCTGCATGCTGCTGGAACCCACACAGATTGACTGTAAACACACAGTTTTTCTTTTTACTTTCAGTACTGCAGCTGTCCTTACAAAGTACCTACTGCTGCTTGCACTATGAATTAAATTGGAACACACAACCTCCTCATAACATGGCTTATTGAACTTTGACCCTTTTGCTCATATATCTGCTGTGCAAAGGATTGTGGATCAGAAAAGCATACTGGCTTGCATACTGCAAAATGCTACCAGATGTAGGAGAACATCCTGATATTTTTACTGTATTCTATGTATTGGGACACTAAATCTTTTTCTAGGTAGTAGTATGGATTTTGGAAAACACAGTAAGTATTTCCCAATACATAGTGTGTCAAATAGAGTATGCACAATTGAATGCACACTGCATTTAGTATGCAATTTGGAACTCAGATCCTGTTTCAACTAGGCTTTGTTAGGTATTAAGTTGAACTCAGCCTAACCTGAGCAGATCCTGCAGTGTGCATATGCAGCCTGTGTACTGGCTATATGTTTTCTGCTTTAGCAAATGCAGGGTTTATTTAATTTGTAACTATAAAGCTAAAAGTGTTCTCAGAAGACTGCAATATAGATATAAATAAGTCTTCAAAACCCATTGAATTTTCTTAAAGTGTTTATCCATTCGTACATGAAAGTCCTGATTAGTGCAGGTTACAAAGACTTTGTCATGGACGTGTATTCCTTACATCTATTATAGTCAATAATCCACAATAAGCATATCCTGGTATTCTTTTTATTCTAGTGGTGAATGAGGTTGAAAAATGATCTCTGACAAAAAAGTGGATGTTAGAGATTCTGCACTCGTATTAAGCTGCTATAAATCAGCTCCAGAGGCTCCTTTATGGATGCCTCATCATGCATACAGGATGTATTTCCCATATGTAACAGCAGGGACTGTAGGCTGCCTCATAAATCAAGCCATATTTATCATGACGTATCCGTGATACTGACACCTGTGTGGCTTGTCAGTTCAATATGTTAGGTCTCATAGGCTGTCATGTATTTAGTAGGCGTGATGATCAGATGACTTTCACAATTAAACAGCCTATCAGACGTTTCCTTAGAAAGACGTGATTAAGATTTAAGCTCCACATGCTGTGTGTTTGTGAGGCGAGGGGGTAGGAAGACAAACATATTGATATTCCACTTCTACAAGATCAATATATAACTTATATAACTAAGTAATTTCCCTTTAAAACTACCCTGTTCATTTCAAAACATTCTTCATCTGAACAATTCAAATCTGTAAAACATTTCTCACATTTCATCTAGGGACAAATGGATTCATGTGAAATGAGCCCATGTATTAAACCAGGGGTGTCCAAACTTTTTTCAAAGAGGGCCAGATTTGATAATGTGAAGATGCCCAAGGGCCAACAGTCCCTGCTGACATTATTTTAAACAATACAAGTTGCCTATACATACACTATTATTTAATAATTATATTTTCAATGACACAGCAAGGATAATTTTATTTTAAATATGATCTTTAAAATGTAGCATTCTGGTGTACTCTGAGAAGAAAATTAAGTGATAAGACATTTACTTTAAGCAAAAAACAAATTTATTATTCAGTTATTAATCAGTATTTCAGCTCTGGTTGAACAGCTGGATAGTTTTTTTCAATCTATTATTATTATTAACCTTTTATGTAGACAAAATCCATTGAGAACGAGGTCTTATTTTCAAAAGTTTGTCATTTAAAAACAAAGATAGCAAGAGTAGCGAGAACCATCGACTGTACAAATAAAGTGATTAGTTTTCATTGAACCCCGTTACTGTATTAACTTCCACTGTTACTGTAAAGCTGTTAGAATTGTGGCCTATCTTCTATTTTGCAAATAATATGCTCAATATATTCAATCCAGTTCAATTATTTAAATTAGAATGAAGAGTAAAGTAATAGCTGTGATCTATACACACCTCTGCATTAGCAACCCGCTGAAATGAAGATACAGGCACCTTAACCCTCTCTATCATTACTTCAGGGCCCTGTTGGGACCGGAAGTACCCTGGCTGTGGTCATCACAGTGAACAGTGTCTGGGAGTGTGATGAGAGGGCACGTGAGCCCTTGTTACTGTAGTTCATCTCCTTGTAAGCAGAGGCAGCATTTAGCATACCCTGCCTTATCAATATTTCTAAAACACTGCGACAGCAGGAAGCTGTACTCACGTCTGTTTAGAGTAGACCTCCACCTTTATCCAGACCCAGCTCCTTCACATCTCAGCCCTGCATCAAGCTGCGCTACACAAACAGCGTCCTCTCCCTGAAGCTCTTTGACCTCATCATCTCATCAGTATCTGGGCCTCATCATCGTGGTCTTAAAAGTTATTGTCACCACGAAATCATCCTCATTCTACTTTGAGTTAAAAAAAACAACCTGCCAGCAGATCCGCCGGTGTTCCGGTTTAACGTTAACGAGTGACCGCGTGAACTGAACCGGGCATGTTTCATCACGTTACGTTTTTTTTCCTCCTAAATCGCGATAATGACGAATGTTAACAAACAAAGCTCCGCATGCAGTGGACGTTATCCTTAACCGAGCAAGTCTGAACTGTAACGGAGGGAAAGACGGTGTAGACATCTTAACGCTGATTGGCCAAGACTCGACACGTCAAAGATGTTTTATTGCGAAGATCACGTCATCACCTTTTTTCCTCGTCTCAATCCAATCTGAGAAACGCTGGCTGGCCAGATGACCCCCCCCCCTAAAGAGAAAACATCTATCACGGATCACGTGGATGATATATTTTCATTCAAAACGGCTAATTTCGCTGAAAAGCAACAAGTTTGCAGGTATGCATTTGACTCGTGGGCCCGCGAAAAAGACCGCTGCTGTGTGGCCAAGTTATCTTGGAGTTGCTTCGCTTTTCTAGCACGGTCGCTCTCTGATAGCTTGTTGAAGTATTAGCATGTTTTTTCTCGTAGTGTCTCTTTACATTCTATCACTTAAACAAGGCAACAGTCTCATGACAAACTAGGCAGACACAGTTGTTTCGGTTTTCGGTGAAAAAATATGAAAGCGGCGGCCCTCGGTATCGACTTTCCTTATTTTACTTGCCGTAGCCATGACAGTTGAAGGGTCAGAGACAATTAAAAAAAGCCAGACAGTTACAGAGTGGTGCTGCCACCATGAGGTGAAAAGAGGAATTGCATGTTGAATTTGTATGATTTATTCATTCCGTTTTGACTGTGCTGGCGGGCCATAAATAATGCATTTTAAGACAGAAGGCGCGGGCCGTATAAAATCTGACCTCGGGCCGTGATTGGCCCGCGGGCCGGACTTTGGACATGCCTGTATTAAACGGACATAGACATAAAAACGTCAGAGTGTTACCTTTCAAAAGAGACCAAAACCATGCATGTACTCCACATGGTTCAAGAACAGCTTTCAATTTACTTTGGGTATGCCTTGGAGAGGCGTTTTAGACGAATTTTAGAGTGGTAACAGGTTTGGAGCACCTCCAATTACCGTGAGTTTTTTAAGTGATTCAGCCAAAAAACATAAATTTGAATAACCTGCCAACTTGGGATGCTCTTTTAAGCTGAAGTTTAAACTAGTGAACTAGTCTAAAGGTAAGAAAACACTCAAAACTGAAAACATTGAAATCAATTGAAATCAATATATCTCCATCGTCCACTCCGTGTCTGGCGTGTGGTGTAAGAAGAGTCATGTTGTGGCATTGATTATATTAAAGTCTCCAAAACTCTCAAAAACCACACTTTGTATTTAACGCACTGTCACAGTGACTTCCGCATTCTGCCTCTAAATCTAACCCCTGAAGCTGTATATCGTTATTTTCTAAATTTCATTGGCTATACGAAGCGTCAGTCATCAGAACGATCGGTTCCAATTGGATCGAGCTTTACACGAAAGAAGAGGGGCAGGCACTTTCCTTCAACGCAGACTCTTGTTGGCTATTGTAGACTGTGGAGAGAACATGGAAGCTCCTATTGGGTCAAATGAGGTGTCAATCTAAAGGTCAGAGTGCAGCCGCCATTCTGCGATCCAGAGAGCGGCAATATTTACATGCGAACTGAAGTTACGTTCGAAAATACATAGATAGTTAGGCATATCTGCCGGCTAATTTGAAATGATGCAACAGCAGTCCGTTGGTTTTGATTGATTATTTTAATTCATGGTTATAAGAATTGGCGAAGGGGCAGCAGTTGTTTGATATATTGAAATAAATTTGAAATATTCACTTTTTATAATCCATGACTTAGAAGTCTATGTCATTGACCTTTACACAGCAACAATGTGTGGTTCTATCTGAAACATCCACTTTAAGCTACTGGGAAAATGATTACCCTCAGAGTGATGTCTTTCTCAGGAGAAATTAAATCTGGAGCCCTTTTAATGAGGTGCAGCAACTAACGTTTTGACATTAATCATGTCTTCATCAGAGTAAGAAGAGGCAGTGGAACCTTAGTCAATAACTGTCGGCCATAGGATGGATAGGTTCTGGGGATTGCTTGACTAGCCAGTGCCATATTGCCACAGAATTTCATAAAAACATCATATTAGTGGGTGTATTGCTGGGGACTGGTTTGAGCTTTGTTAAATTTGGTGTAGTTTGGACATGCGACACATTCAATATTACTTTGAATAAACAAGCACACAGCGCTCTGTGCAGCAGAAGCTACTGGATTTTGCCTGCTAGTGCTAGATGAATGCTGGATAATGTTACAACTTTTTCTTCAGCCAGCATGAGTGGATAGTCTACAGGAAAAGCGCCTTTCTGCCAGTGCATCTCAAATTGTGTCAGTTTTTGCCATTATAAACGTTTTAATTAAAATCATGCTCCATTTATAACCGCAGCGGTTGTGTCGAAGCAAGCGACTATTATGCCTATTTGGAAATGAATAACACTGCTATTTCATTTTCATTAATGTTGCAGTCAGTAATACTTGCGAGACATTGGTGTGTTTTTCCCTGTGAGTACATTTCCTCACTGTACGACTTAATATTATCTGATAACATTACCGCCTGCAAAATACCTCACCTAGTTAAATCCCTGCTCTACTTGCTATGGCAACGGGATAACCTGTACATGCTGCGGCCGGTAGCTCCCATGAATCTTGCAACATTTTTGTCCTAAATTGTTGTCTTTCATTACTGGAGCACTAAGGTTGCTAAGGTTGTCTTGGTATAAGACGAAATACACTCAAGGTCAGAGAAGGAAGAGTGGGGATTGGATTCATTTGTGGGGAGCTAACTCAGGCTAAACCAGCAACAGGAGTTCGGTGATTGTTGTGCTCACATCTTTACAGAGACGTGGCTTCATCGCGGCATCCCAGATCAAGCTGCACTTGACCGGTGGAATGCAGGACTGTTGGATGATGTTTTGCTCATGTCGGTATGTGAAGATGTCAGCCATATTGCCAAGAACATTGTTTTGTTGCTCCTGTGTGCATTCCTCCTTTTGCAGATTAAAATAATGCACAATAATGTAATGTTTTTACTTGTGTAGCTAATGGGCTACAACCCTGTGTTGCATAATGACAATAAATTAACCTTTAATCCTTGAATCTCTTAAATCCTTGAATAACTGCGGTGGTTATATCAAAGTAAGCACCTGATACGCCTATTTTGAAATGACCTATTACATGTATTTCACCGATGTTTCTGACCACGACCTGGGGGTGTTTTTCAGGGATGGATTTGGGGATTTCAGGCAAAAAACAGTCTTGCTTTACTTTTCACCCTTTCTCTAACTGGGAATCTTGGTATTGTCAATGGTTGAATAAGTCTTTAAAGTTTTTTTCTAAAGTTAAAACTATTAACTATTCTTAGTAAAATGATTAATACCACACAGTAAAAGTCCATCATTCTAATGTGTATTTTAAGTGAAAAGGTTGTATCAGCACAAGGTACTGAAATTGACTTCAATACTATTATGATGTTGGATAGTTTAGTAAATAATAATGCATCATATTTTAAATGATATATTTTGTGAGTAAATCTTAATCTGCAACGTAACCAATTACATTTCTCTGTCAAGTAAATGTACTCCGAAGTAGAAGTACACTGTTCTACAGCTGTTCCTTTCACTGCCCTGTAGGCTAGCACCAGAGTCTGAAACTGGATGCGAGCTCTTACGGGGAGCCAGTGTAGAGAACGGAGAAGGGAAGTTGTGTGGGAGAACTTGGGGCGATTGAACACCAGGCGAGCTGCAGCTTTCTGGACAAGCTCCACAGGTCTGATGGCCGACACCGGGGCTCTGGCAAGTAGAGAGTTGCAGTAGTCCAGGTGGGAGATGACAAGAGCCTGGATTAGCACCTGCTCCGACTCATCAGTGAGGAAGGGGCGAATCCTCCTGATGTTGTAGAGCAGGAATCTGCGGGAGCGTGTAACCGATGCAATGTTTGCTGAGAACGACAGTTGGTCATCAAGGGTCACACCCAGGATCCACCCTGGGGACTCTTTTAGGCCAAACACCCTGGAGAGGAGGCACAGCAGAGGTAAGTGATTTGAATAGGCATGTTATTCGACAGCACTATTAAACAGTTTATATTCAATCCTTTTGGTAAATATAACCAAACCAATAATATGTTTGTATCTCCAGGCCCGACCTTCAACAACTATACCTGAGAACATCAGAACCACAACAGCATAATAAAACATTCAACCCTTAGTGTGTGTGTGTGTGTGTGTGTGTGTCTCTCTTATTGTCTTGAAACAGTCCACAAATGTTTGTAATGGAGAGGGTCTTCATTACACTTTCCCTCTGCAACAGGTTGTTGGAATGTCCAACACCCCATAATTTCAGGGGTGAGGCTGTTCCATGATTTGCATGTGATTCTGCTCTCTGCTGGACAACAACTTGACTTTAATGTGGAAGGGAATATTCATATCAAAATGAAAAACAAATAATTCATTGCATTTTGAAAATGTATAAAAAAAATGAACCCATTCATAATTTATGCAGGTAATGAATTATTAAATTGGAGATTAATGGTCATTTTACCTTAAACTAAATTATCTCTAAAAGAAACTGTCCAGCCAACCAATATAAACGACAACTTCCTTACCATAAAAATCAAATAATAGTTGCATGCATATCAGTGGGTCACAGTATCAAGACAAAGGCAGGAGGAGTGTTCTTTGTTCAGGAATCCTGTCTGTGAACAGAAGGTGTCCTTTGATGTTATTTCGTATCCTATCCTATAGCAATAGCTTGACAAGATATACCAGTGATTGGATATCAGTCCTCATGGTCTATATCTTCCCTGGGTTCAAGGTTTTCCTGCTAGGGAGCTCCTGGCTTTGACATGGGATGATGTATGCTTGATGCAACCATGAAAAGTACTAGTTATTACATTGCAAAAACCAGTAGGTATGAAGAACAATATTTCTTTCAGATTGTTTAGTTGGAGTGTTTTTGATACGCCATGCCTTAGTTTGTGCAAATCCCATTTTTCTTGTCCAGAATCATTTTGATTTATCTATAATGGGAAACGGTACCACTTTCTCAAGGCAGCCTTAAGGCTTTATACTGTAAGATGTCACGCCTGGCTAATAGTTTGTACATTTTTCAGTAATACTTTTTTATGCCAGCCAGTTGTAAGATTGGCCGAGTGGTGGAGGGAGAACACACAAAGGCCGGAGTAACCTACACCTGGTGTATGTTCTAATTGTAGTTTACAGAACACCAATAAGCACTTATGCTGGTTTCGGTTAGGTTGTGAAAAAAAATCTCAATACAAAAATGAAACATAAATATATTGACTAATAACACTTAACATAAAGAGATCCATAACTCAAAAAAGAAAAGTTGGGCTAGGCCCATGGCATTGGTACTCTTATTCAAAATGTTAAGCACTGAGTTCCTGCTATTATAAGCCAATTGGAATCTTTCACTTACTGCTGCAGTTTTGAACCACGACCAAAAGGTATTATGGGTCGGAGCTCATGCAACCAGAATTTAGTAAAGGAAGAACCAAAGAGGAGGGTGGTCTGGATGATGGAGATCAGCAGGGTAGGAGACCTCAGCTGGACATTCTGTGGGCTAGACAAGGACAGGGCAGTACAACTCAGGACAGCACCTCGGGTCAGGAAAAGCGGCAGGAAACTGATTATTCAGTAGTGGGTCAGGGCTGGCTGGACAGGTGGACCGCTAGACTCCAAAGTAGGATACTGGCAGCATGGAGAGCAGAAAGGGGGACCAGCGACAGGAGATCAGGGCAGGGGGCAGGTTACAAGGAAACAGGCAACAAGAGAGTGAGGCAGGCGACAAGGAGGTAGGCGACAGGAGAGCAGAGATGGCTGACTAAAGTTCTGGCAGGGCAAAGGGAGAAGTGGCTGAGAACAGGGACAGAGGGGCAGACTGAGATAGACATTGTCTAAACCTTAAACCTAAGAGCATTTATAAGGGAAGTGACTGCTCTCTGTGACAAGATAATCTCGTCACAATCTCATTTGCTGGTGTGGTGTCTATTACATCAGAAGTACTACATCCATCTTAGTCTCTCCTAACAGGTGACTTGCTGTGAATCACACAGAGAAGAGGATTCAAAAGAGGAACTCTCACTTTTACCCTCTAAGCATCCAAGTGTCTTTTTTTCCTACCTGATGTTGAACATGTTTTGCTGATGTAACTCATTTTGTCCTTCTCAATTCTTTGTGGCAGTAATGAGATTAATGGCTTGGTGTTGTGTCCTCAAGCTGCGATAACAGCTCTTGTACAGTGGGGCTGCTGTAGGCTTCTGGACTGTGCAGTGTTTTTGACAGAGGAGTGTGTTAGGGGGTGATATAGCAGCAAAGGATGTATATTGTTTAGCCAACAATGATACAAGTGGGATGAGGGGAGTTAGATGTGTACAAGAGGTGCAGACACATAGGGAGAGATGGATGGTTTACATTATTTACAAAATAATTGTAATGCACATTTACATCAGCCAAGTGCTTTGCAGCCTTGCTGCTGTGTGTTGTTTATAGGAATTCAATCTAAATACTGAACCATAAATCACATTATTTGTTTTTCAGACTTCACAGGGTTCAGTTTGCAACATTCCTTCAGGATAGCACTAATATAAATGAACATGTGTGGGCATCATGGTGGACTAGAGACCATGTATTGTAACGATGTAACTAAAACGTATGTCCCAGGTTCAAGCCCCGGAGGAGCATCAGAAATAAAACCAAAGTCCATCCAAAAAGGACATTTCAGTTGACAAAGGACACAAATGATGCTGACTGATTTTATATTGGCCCTGAATGCTCCCCTCTACATTAAAAGATTTGGTTCATTCTGATCAAAAGGTGCAGAGGCTGAGATATCCTGACTTCTAGTCCTAGAATAGGTCAAGCTCCAACAAGATTGGATCCTACATCAGCTATGAGCAACTGATAGCCTCTTTTCAATACACATTTCCAACTTGTTCAATGCCCACGTCTTTCAAAAGCCACCGTCCGTTTGCACTCTTCTGTGCTGAATGTATGCTGTGTCTATGTTGTATCAATTGTTGTGATGCAACGAGACATTATCAATACACTGGTATTGTTGTCAGCTTGTGAGTCTGTGTCAAAGAGAGGAACTAAATGCAGGACACGCCTCGTGGCAGATATGACTTTACATTCAACGAGCTTTTAACAACAACAAAATTATAACAAAAGGCAAACTGACAAGAAACATAAAATGAGTGAGCAGACTGAGGAAGAGAAAGTACAAAGGAAAAAACACCCCAAAACTAAAGTAAGAACAAACCAGGAACTCGGGCAGGAAATCCGACAAGGAATACGGAACAAGCTACAAGCACAGACATGGACCCCAGCAAACCAAGGCAGACCACCTGAGACTGAAACTGATTTCATTGATTTTCCTTCTTTACTACTTTTGTAATGTATAAATTCAACCATGTCTTTTTTTTATCAAACTATCAATACAAGGACATTATGTGAGATGTGCTCACTTCATTACTTGATATACAAAGCTGGACATGATGTTCCCTGTGACAATTTCTACACATACAAGCATTTATACTGTAACTTAATATAAACGTTCAGATTTTTCAAATTTATATAAGTTTCATTTAAGGTTGTCAGTATTGCATGATGCCAGGGTCAAGTCAAGATATATTTAAAGAGCAATACAACACAAGTGTTGCATTTGGAAAGTGGGTTGTAAGAACATTGCTGGAGTCCAATGTTTTTACAACCTATTGTACTTGTACAACATGGGGACTGAGCCATTCACAATTGGTGTCAAGGAGAAAAACAAGAATCTGTGAGCACATCAGATCTCCTTTAATGACTTCCTCTTACATACTCCTTGAAAGCTCATTGTGTATTTAGGAGGTATGAAAGAAGTGAAGAGTGTGTGTGTATGAATACTTTATTTTCATTTTACAATGCACCAAGTGAAGCTCACAGTTGAAGGTTACGTCAGAAGAAGAGAAAGACGAGCAGAGTGAGCAGTTTTCAGAGCTCTTGTGTCATTGTAGCTGTCAATTTGTTAACTTATGACGCTCAGTGAGCAGTGCTAAATGGCAAATTGCCTTCATAACATACATCTGTCATAAATGCTTTGATAACAATGCATTATGACGACCTTTGATAGATGACTACATCTCTTGTGAGTGCTTCCTCCATCCAAACTTATATTGTAGGCTGCTGTTTATCAAAGGCAATGCAATCCTGCTGCAGAGCCGTATGCAAATGCCTCTCTGAAGAATGTCACACTTTAGGCAGTGTAATGAAACAATACTGTATACAGTAACTGGTGTGTTATGCACAATGTGGTGAGCTAAATGGTTTACTGTGTAGACCTGGTCTTTAATTTAATCAACAGGATGCTGGTTTAAGACCTTGGCCTGAGAATTAATCTTATACAGTTAATCTTAAATTCATTTCTTGTTCTAATGCTTAGTTACATAGAAAGTGGTGTACTAAAAGCACAGTACTTCCTACATTGGTGCTGCAAGTTGGCATAGGACATTTCATTGGCAGAATCCCCCAATATGGACATGATGCCTAGGGTTACTTGGTTGTAATACCTTGTTAAATTCTACTGCGTTACAGTGTATACATATATGGTTGTGAATTTGATATCAAAATGCACATAAGCATTATTATCAATTATAAAATAGGTTAAATAGATGATATTATCTGGATCACATGCATGAAAACATTACTAACTGTAAATCAATGGCAATATGTATGAATCTGTACTGTATATAGAGATGGGTGACCGATTGAAAGTAAAAACCTATTGGACCTAAACTCTATTGGACGTATAAACAGCCATCTTCCTTAATATTGAATATGTAAATAATATATTTCCTCTTTTCCTCTATGTTTTGATTATTTGGGTGTAGAGCGCTGATGTTTTTTCTTAAATCTCCTATAGGTGTTCAGTTGGGTTGAAATCTGGTGGCTGTGGCGGCTATCCACAAGCTCATCCAACCATTCAGAGTGAGAATGTATGTATTAATTATCTTTTCTTATTACTTTTAATCTTTCACTTTTCTTTTATAAATGATATCAAGAAATACCATCTTACATAATTCTTTGCAGGTCTGATTTGCTTTTGTGCAGAAGTACAGATTACCCCTGAACGCTGATTCACCAAGATGGCGCTGCGGATGGCTGCCTCGACGTGTTGGTGCGCATTGTTTTGTGTTGTTAATTCAGTTTTCTGCTGCGATACCAGATACCAGCTCTTTCACCAGAGATGAGGTTTAGCAAAGTGGTGAGGAACGCTAATCGACTGTACTCTGAGAAACTGCAACACCAGCTCTCAGCAAGTGACTCTGCTTCTGTCTGGAGAGGCCTCAGACAGATCACCAACTACAAGCCAAAAGCCCCCCCACACCATGAATGACCTCCGCCTGGCAGACGAGCTGAACGAGTTCTACTGTCACTTTGATAGACAATAGGACAGTCCTGACTCCATCCCCCACAGCTCCATTAACCAGCCCCAGACCACCAGGTCCCCCTCCCCTAGCCCAGCAGGGGCCCATGCCTCTCTACCACCCATCCCATCATCAGCTCCATCACCAAGAAGGCTCAGCAGAGGATGTACTTCCTGAGGCAGCTGAAGAAATTCAACCTGCCTAAGACAATGATGGTGCACTTCTACACAGCCATCATTGAGTCCATCCTCTGCTCCTCCATCACGGTCTGGTACGCTGCAGCCACTGTCAAGGACAAGGGCAGACTGCAGCGCATCATTCGCTCTGCAGAGAGGGTGATTGGCTGCAATCTGCCGTCCCTCCAGGACTTGTTCGCTTCAAGGACCCTGAAGCGAACAAGAAAGAGTGCAGCCGACCCCTCTCACCCTGGACACAAACTGTTCATGCCCCTCCCATCTGGCAGGAGGCTGCGGTCCATCAGGACCAAGACCTCACGCCACATGAACAGTTTCTTCCCGTTGGGCTCATTAACAGAGCCCGGAACCCCCACTGACTCTGTCATCCCCAGAACAATTTCCTACCGGTCACTCCACTGCACATAACTTAGGTTTCTTATTTAAATACATTCAACACTTTACATTACATTACATCTCACTTGTTTATAGTGTTCGTTTGTGCACTTTATTTTATATTTTACTGTAAATTTTAATATGCTTCTACTTTTTGCACTGTGTTGATTGTACTGTGCCTTGTATGTTCAACATACCATGGCAATAAACGGTTCTGATTCTGAAGAAAGAGAGCCGAGCTCCACTGTCTAAAACAACCACTTTAAAGCATTTCAAAGTACCACAGCAGTATGTGGTAGGGAAGTGAGACTCAAATCATTGGCAACCCTGGCAGCAGTGTTGCGCAGCTAACACACAGTTTGTATGCATGTGATGGCCTGGCCCGGCATGTCCACTCTCAACGTTTTACCCAAGGGACGAGGCTCTTACTCTGGGTTGCACTGACATGACAGAGTCCTCGTGATCTGGAAAAGTCATGGAGATCATAGCCATGCTGTCAGGAGAAGGGACAAAGAGACAGAAATGGTGAGGGAGAAAGAAAGGAAGCAGGAAGACAAATAAAAAGAACAAAGGTGTGGAGGTTTCCACAAGCATCTACTGAAGATGTAGAGGGACTGGAACTCACTGAGGCAGAGAGAGCAAATGAGGAGACCAAGAGAAAAAGCAAGAAGCATCCAAACAACTTTCTTGGTCGTTACTATTGTGAGGGAAGGGGCAGCCCTTTTCAGAGGTATCAAAGCCTCTAATTATTATCATGCTCTGTTTGGTCACGGCTCAACAGGATGGGAAACTAATACTAATGTCAAAAAAACAGCCATTTACCATCAGAACCAGTCACTGTTTGATATCGCTGATTGAAGTCTTTTTTGTTTTGCGCTGCTTCAAGAAAATCCTCTGAAGCAGTGCCATGTGAATTGCTTAGAACACCTTCCCTGTGTGTGTGTGTGTGTGTGTGTGTGTGTGTGTGTGTGTGTGTGTGTGTGTGTGTGTGTGTGTGCGTGTGCGTGTGTGTGTTTATTATTATTATTATAGGGCTGGACTATTCTACAGTATTGACTCTCCAATTCAGTGTATGGTCCTAATACTAGTCTTTTGTAAAAGTGAAGATCGGTCTGATATCATTTTACCTCTAAATTATTCATTGAAGAATTGTCACCACTTTAGCTATTATCAATATGCTTATTTATGTGTTGTTGTTTTTTCCTTATTTGTTTTGTTTGGGTATTAGTTTTTGTAGTTCTTTTCTTTGTAGTTGGTCCGGTATGACCCATAGCTAAATGTTGGCTAATATTAGCAAACTTTAGATAGTTCATGCTGTATAATGGACACTGCTGAGTCATCTCTGACTGCGAGTCATTTATATGCCACAGTTATTATTATCTGTCCCTTTAGCTGCCAATTGCTTCACTATGTTCAACAGCTAGTCTCTTTCTGTGTCAGTCTGCTGTTTGGTGCTTAGCAGTTAGTGAACAGAGGCTTTTTAGAGCATTTTTACTGAAAACTGCTCATTGCTGAAATCAAATCAATGCTAGCAAAGTCGAAGGGAGCAGCAGATTTGGGTGAAACTTCTCTGTAGGTTAAAAAATATGAGTCAACCAAATTTTTGACACGTTGATTTTAACGATAGACTGTATATAATATGTGAACGTAGTCAGTTTGATGTCAACCATTGGTTTGTGGACTACGATTTTGAAGCCTTGATTTCGGCATGTTGGCGGTCGCCATCTTGTTTTTTTTCAACCAGAACTGAGAGGTGTGGCTAAGTAACATAAGATAATCCTTTATTACTTCCACGGCGGGGAAATTTAGGAGTACAATCTAACATTGAACAAGATAGTTTTAGGCGACAGAAATGTTACAATAAACTTTCATGAACTGAAAACACACTTTGAAAGGGTTAAAGTCCTACGTCTAAAACACTGGCGACTGCCAGACCGGACATCGTTGTGGTAGAGACCTGTCAATCACAGTAAGCCCCGCCCTAAAGCATACCCTGCTTTATGGTCTGTTTGACTCCAAATGGACCATCATTTACTAAATGAACATCATGCTTGAAACTAGAGATTGAGACCATAAACTCATGTTTACAATGTTTACTGAGGTAATAAATCAAGAGAGAAGTAGAGTCATTCTCTCATAGACTTTAATACAAGCAGACTTCTTTTTATTACCAGTGGAGTTGCCCCATGATGGCCAGTAGAAATGCATTGGCTTCACTTTTGAGAGCGGAGGTTGCCGCCTGATTGTTACGGCTTTAATAAAAATAGTAGGAGAGAAATTGTGGAGCATTCAAATCGATTTTCTTTCCTTATTTTTGCTGATTCATTTATCTGTCGAGTCCTACCTTGTTGGGAGAGTGGTCAAAGCTGATGTTTACTTCGTCTCCCAAGGAAGTTTCAGGGTCATCCATTAATATGCCTGAAAGTGATTTAGCCGTGAGTGAAAAATATTGAAGTGAGATGCAACAAAAAGCGGTGGAGCTAAGTCAGAGCCAAGGACAAACAGATTGGCGCTCTTTACTGATGCCAGAGCATGAGGCTATTAGATTATCTGTAAACGTGAATTCTCCCTCCGACATTTGACGAGGGCTGAAAAGGGATCCATATCTTGCTGGAGGGGCCTACGATGTGCACACAGAAACTATTAAAAGGTCTTTAAAAAGATGGAACTTCATTACTCTGGTGCCACTGCCGAATCCAATGAGCCACACATGCAGTCTCCCTAACACACTCACACACTGCAAAGGGAAGTATAATAATGCTGGGAGGGACCAAATTGAGCAACATTGTGCTCTCTAACATGTACTCCAATAGATTAGATGCTTGTGTGTGTGGTTGTGTATTATTAACTGCATGTGTGGGAACTGTTATATGAAACAAGTTCAATTTAGTCTGAGGGCTACGCTGTTCTGTCTTAGCCTCAGCCTATATAAATATATAATATAATAAATGAATAATGTAAATATTTAGCAGAAATAACTTTCTGATAAATACAGTATGCGGCAGTAGAAATATGTTTTGTTAAAACTAGTCATCTTATTAAGTGTACAAATATTTAATCATCACAAATAATCCTGATCTGCAGTTATAGATGAGTGTAGAAATGATTTCACACAGACAATCACTTACAAGAGGCGTACAGTATAATTGTTTTTCATATATTATGGTCTTCCATAATGGTGTCTGTGTCAGGATCTTTTCACGATAACTACATTGCTCATCCCCAATTTTGCTTCATAACACAGACCCTTGGTTTGTTGGACAATAAAGTTCCAGATTAAATGATCCGGTCATATGTCATCCTGTTGCACTGGATTATTTATCCAAGGCGTGTCATGACCATCCTCACTCTTTTTAAACGAAGGAAAGGAATTCATTATGGAATATCAGCAAATCACATGGAAAGACTGAAACCACAAAAATCCACTTAGCATTTGTACATCAACCTGTGCCATAAACATTACCGTCCAAAAACATCGGTGAGCCACACTGTCGCACTGGATGACAAGTGCTCCGCTGTGTCAAGAGAGCCCCACGAAAAGACCATTCTTTGTCTAACAAGGGCTTTTTAATCTGTTGAAATGAAGCAATGTTGACAAACACTTCCCACTTTGAGTGTTTCTATAAATGAATCTGCATTTTAATTAATGTAGGGCCATGCACTGTGTTACAGTTTCAAAGTATCAAATTCATTTAAATTACATTTAAGAGCATCTGATAGAGAAATACCGTTTGCCACAACAAACCAAGAAGCTGCTGTCATTGAACCGTTTAGTGTTTGCGTAGTTTTATAGAAAATTAGTTTTCTATGGTAGATTGGTTTTCTTGAGTAACTGGTTGAAAATGACCCATTAGTGTTTGACCCCCACTAGTGGTAATAATATTAGTCTGTATATTAAAAAGTTTGGACACCCCTGTCCTGTCCTGTCCCGTATCTACAGTATAACATGAGTAGAGAGAGGGACAAGTGTCAAAGGAAAGACTGAGCCGTGATCAAACATGATTCACTATCCAGGGACACATAATAATTGACATCATAACAATTTATTAGCATGGCTGTTGATTAACTTCACCCCATCTGCCAGGGTTTTATATCCACAGGCAGGTGTGGGTGTCACTGTCACTCATAGCATGCAGGATGCATGCTTCACCTGCATTCTGGTGTGTAATTAAAGCATACATCCGGGTGTGTGCAATTAGTCAAAGCATGCTTTCCAACATGCATAAATCAACAGACTGATACATAATAATCATCTGACGGACACTTATATGGATGAAAACATGGTTGGTTTTTTGGGGCTGGACTTTTCTCATGGTTGAAAGGTGAAAACAAGACTGCCAGGCCGGAATGGGATTAGGATTATGGAGTAGAGTTGTTAAAAAAAAGAAAAAATGAAACTCCCCCAGTGAAACTAATCCAGTCTGACAAGCACTAAAGATTGGAAAGTAGAATGACACCAACAAGGTTATTGCCTTGAAGCAGCACAATTCACTGAGTTTCCTTGCTTCATTTTTTTTGGTGGGGAAACTTTAATAAGTAGTGAAATCATAATCATTATTGATGTAATAGCATGACCTTGGTTTTGAGAAATTGGCTTTTTGTCATCAGTTAGTTTGAAACAATTACTACTGAGGTTGGCAAGTTTCTGATTTAAAATAAAAGTCAAATCAGAGCCAACCATAGTGCAAGAATGATGAGAGGTGATGAACATTACATCTGTGGACATGTGGAGCAGTGTAGGCTGTCGTGCTATATTCAGTACTCGGAGTGGGCCGGTACTCTCCGGTACATTTTACTCTTTGGTGACTTTTTGTTCCGCATTCTATTTTTCCACATCAGGTTGGCAGCAGCAACGTGTTTGAGCAGCGCCTCACAGGAACTTAAAATCAATGTGAAGGAGCATCTGGACGAGCAGACACGGGACAGAGGAGGGGGGAGATGTTATGTAATGTAACATCCTTTTGGTCAAATAATTAGTGAACTGTACATCACATTTTTTATATTTGTGAACAAAAAGCCTACAGTGAAACATTAAAAAGTTTGATGTATCTGTTCTTTTGATTTACAGCATATGCTTTTATAGGGCAAACGTTTCCACAAGACTTCAATGTTCAAACGAAGGCTGTGACATGTAGACTTAATAATACAAAGAAATGTAACTATAGAAAAAATAGTCTTTGAGCTTTATCTATTGTAATAATGGCATCCACATGATATGCAATTGCATAGTTATAAGTCAGAAACTTTAAAATGTACTTATTGTAGAAATTCAGAATGTATGCTTATGATGTGAATAAGCATGTGAATAAAGGGAGTACCACTTAACGCACTGGTTAAATCAAATGCTACTGTATAAACATAATGACATCTTGACACATGACAGATGCATTGCATTCATAATAAACATTCATTTTTTCTACATTATACTCAAGAGCTGGGTTCCTGAGTACAAGAATAAAAAATAATAATTTACTGCTAAAATAAGAACAAAATGTCTTATGTGCAAGTTCACATTTTAAGATGCCACTTGCAGAACTGTGTGTTTCTTAGACTAGTCTATGTTCATCATGAGCCACGGTGTCTCACTCTGGGACCAAATTTGACCAGTTGTCCTTTCATGTCAGCCAGATGAGAGCCAATAAGAGCCTTTGATTACAGCAAATATGTATTCAGACTCAGTTGATAATTTGAGGCTAAATTAAGTAGAATAGCAGACTTTTAATACAACACACTTTAATACAACTCAATGTAGTAAGAATGTATTGATTCTCAAAGGACCTTTGGTGACATCCAGATTCTTACACCTCATAGATCTCTATTGAGCTAGAGAAAGAGTGGCTCATGTTCACAAACATTGATTGAACTTAGGCCACTTACATGAAAAAACCTGCAGTTTCTATTTCTTTTTGTTGCCTCTTGGGGGGAAAACAATGCTTGGTAAACGTGTAAGCAAACATCAGCATTCATGAGTTGTGTTTCTGAACTGATGGATGCCAATATTTACTCTCCTTGTAGCTTTGTTCTGGTGTCACCCAACTCCTGAGATCTGCAAACCTGAGGGGAAGCAGAGAGTTGGGTGATAATTGTCTGTTTGGTTTGTGATCGAGTATCACTTCTATGACACGCTCATCTATTGGTTGGATCATAATTATGAGCAGCGGAGACAAAAATGTAAATTGGAGATGTATTTCTGACTGGCTGCCAAGCTATGATTGGAGCTCAAAACTCACATACCTTGTTATAAGGGTATGTAATCATCCCAGCAGTTTATATGGCTAAATATTGATTACACATGTATGAAAGTATTCAGAGCAGCACATGAAACATTTCATTCTACAACAGTGAAGGCATGAAGTTCTTCTTCAACTGAAACATCATTATAAATCATTGACTGTCATCAGTGCTCAAAATACAGCTACGACTTAGAGAGGTCAGTGCAATCAGTAACTTGATTACTTAGTTTCATGAGCAGCAGATTATGTAATCATTACTGTATTATACAGATGAACCAAACAGAGTCTTTATCTTTTGAATCGACCCGGCTGAGAAGCTTAGCCTGCTGATTCTGTATCATCTTTTGAGTCGCCTAGTTAAACTTGTTTTTTATCCTCCTGCTTTTGTGTGATGGCCTGCTGTTATATCTTGTCTTACTTTCATCTTTCTTATCTCCCTTTTATTGCCTTTGCTGTCTACCGCTTTAGTTTTTCAGGCATTTGTAAAATTCTTTGTAACTGTGCATTAAATAGTGCTACATTGAAATTAAGATTAAAGATTAAGATTTATACATTTGGTTTTGATACAATGTATTGATCCAAATATCCCAAAGCAGTCAACGTTTTGTGTAGAGCCCAATGTTTTCCCTAATTATGCAATAGGGTCTAGAGGATTCTTAGAGTTGACATATTATGCTTGATGCACTTTTTTTTCTTCTTTTCAACATAAAAGTGTCACCTGTGTGTAAAGAGACAACATTTGAGAAAAGACCTTCCTCTCTTTTTTTCTTCAGCTCCACCTATCACCTACTGACCGACTGCACACAGCTCAAGAGGAAGGGCAGAGACCAGAAGAGCCGTGGACTACTATTACTCTGAGCAGCTTTGGGAATGATTCACAGAAAAATATATTTAAACTAGTGCTGGGCAACGATTACAATTTTTAATCGCGATTAATCGCATGATTTTTTTTGCGATTAATCGCATTGTTATGTGTAAAATTCAATATTGAATTCAAAAGTAATGTATTGCGCACTTTTATTTTAAAATGACTGCTATATGAATAAAAGTGCAATAACATTTGCTTTGTAAACACTTTAAACAAATCATGTTCTTGTTAACAGCAGTATTCTCTTTACACAGCAGCAGTTAAAATACAGTTATGATTCTGATAATAGATATTCAGCCGGTGTTCACAACTTTATCTTCATGTGTGTAAGAGATGCAATTTTAAATATACTTCTTGAAAACTGCAAACCTATCTACGTCATGTTTGTTAAATTTGTTAAATTGATAAATTCTCAGTAGCGATAACTAAATGATATGCTTATTATACATATTCCAAACAAAAACACTTTAAAAACTAAAAAAAACAACATTTAAATGAATAATTTCTTTTCACTTTTTTGGGTATTTTGGTGATACACAAATGCAACGCTGATTACCATAATATGTGTGTGTGACACAGTGGGTGAGAACACACCATTTGTCCCCATATTACATTCATCTCTACATCGAACCATGCTTATCAATTGTTTGTTTACCATACCCACCATGTGTTCCAGAGGCTAAAGGGGAAGGCGCCCAACCATTTCCTCTATTTATACACTGGATGATGTCATCCGCGATGTCATTGGGTCAGACCAAGTATGGGGGGGAGTAGAGTATGTACAGGGACATTTGTAGGTTAGGTGTGATCTGTTTTACATTGTTGTGAATGTATAGCAACTTGTAAACCATATAGAATTGTTGGCTACCTAAAGGGGTGCTGTAAGGTTTAGCTTTTGTCTGTTAACTATTGGAGTCAGTAATTGGTGTCACCTGCACTCATGTAGGAACTAATTCCTGCTGATAGGAGGCTCTATATAAAGAGATGACTGTGACTGAACAGGGAAAAGGAGGAGATCCATCTGTAGCTTTGTGCATGTGATTATGTTACTTTCTGATGAGTTGAGTTTATTCAGTTACACTAAGTTAACTGTTTGTATATATGTTTGGTTACACATGTAGCAGGGCACTTTTTGTAAATAAAACACCTTTTGTTATCGGAGCAAAGTCTCTTGTGTCTGCCTCCTACCACTTCAGAAGCCACTCCGGTCAGGCTTCACCACAGTGTGGTATTTGTTATAAATGTACGTTGGTACATAGAGGGTGATAAGAAGCTGTACATGGAGGGACTTAGGACCCAGGGGAATGTAGGTGAAGCATGGAACCTGGAGGGAGTCTGTACCGGGCTGTAACCTGCATGAGGAAGTTAACTACAACACGACTACTGTTTGAATATTTGACTTGTTAACTGACTTTTCTTTGAATTTTTCTATACTGACATGATAAATAAAATAATTGCTAAATAGAATGCTAGTGAGTTACAGAGGTTACTGGCATCACAACTGAGGCTGTAACTGGGCTCATTTAAAACAATATGCACACACCTCTGTCCCACTTTGTTTTAGGATGTCTTCATGGTTAAAAAAAATAAATGCATCATTTGGCAGACTATATATCCTGAGAAACATTATCTCAAGAGAGTGAAACCATTGCAATACAATATGAATATTTCAAACTGTGAGGTGATAGATAAGGAGTCACAATAGCGGACAGAGAGGCAGATTCACTGGATACTCTGTGGATGGCCCTAGCTGGAGGTGGTTCTGTGGCACGGCAACCCCGTAGGACATCATGTCCAGCAGCAAGTCTCACTAGCTTCTTCCCAGTAATGCTTACTCGCTGACTTTCTCGCTAGATTTGGTGACTTTTCTGACCCTCTTGACAACTTCGGTTCTAAAAAGAGTATTTTTTTATCTTATTCAGATAATCAGGAGAAAATTGAGGAATATATTTAAATTAGTGCTGGGCAAGTTAATGCGTTATTATCGCGTTAACGCATTCATTAATTAACACCGACAATTATTTGATCACGCGTTAACGCAGTTTTTTTATTATTAAGCGGACATTTTTAACACAAGAACCGGGCAGCGAACAGCTGTTTGTGTGGCATCTCTTCCTTCTCCTGGCGGGAAACTAAACAATGGCAGGAAGTAAATCAACTGGGAAGGATGAAGGCAAGTAAATACTAAATAAAACTGAAGTTAATTAGAGTCCACACGAGTCGTCACATTGGGAAATAGGAGCGAGAGGAAAAGTTAAGATGGGGCTCTCCTTTAATTCATATTTGCTCACATATCTAAACACAATAGTAGGAACTGGAACAAGAGAATAGGCCATTTTCACAGCAGAGAACACGTGATAGCAGAGAAAACACACATGTAAAGTGATACAATAAGTATGGTTCCATTTGATTTTAAGTGTCAAAGTCATTCCAGTGAGCCAGCATGCACAATGTCAGGGCCCTGACCCACCTAAATGGAACAGGGCCACACATAATGTCATTAACTCTCTATAGAGCTAGGGTTCGGTTTGTCCATTCTAGGCTACATGTCAGTGTACCATGACGAACTCAGTGAAGACATGAAGGGCTCATTCCAACCTAACAAAAGCATGATTCTTAGTGTCAGTTTATTATACATGGATGAAAACATAGTTATGAATATTATATTTCTGCTAATACATCCCCCTGAATGCTCAACACTGGCCCCCTAAGCCACAGTTACGGGTCGTGACACTCCCTCTGACACAAACACACAGAATACAATGTGTGTGTGTGTGTGTGTGTGTATGGGAGGGGGAGTAAATAGAACGAGCAGTGTGTAGTGTGTGTGTGTGTATCTCTGCCGTAGAGGGATGCTCTGTGCAGCCTCTACTATGTGTGTGTGTGTGTGTGTGTGTGTGTGTCACTCATGAAGCAGCTGATGAATGTATACTGTGGCATCTCAAGGTAGCAGGTAAATGGCCAAGTGGCACAGTGCCCGTCGCTCATCTGTTAGCACCCGCTGACAGTAATTGACACACTTTCACTCACACACTGCACACAGTATGTGTTTTAGATACAGAACAGAGGTGGTCAAGACTTAGATGTAAATGTCAGAGTGTCAGATACAAAAGAGACTGAAAGTGAGTTTTCTCTCCCTCTGTCTGTTTAGACCTGCTCTGCTGCCTGTTCAATAGAGACATTCATTGACTGGGACAGTATGTAAATCATTCATATAAGAACATGATGATGACATGAACATACAACTCACTATCTCCAGTGTTAGCCACTGCCTCATGTGATCCAAACGTTTCCAATAACTTTAGAGCGTTGTAATGTCCAAAAGTCCGATTTTTGATGGATGTAATCATTTCCAAATTTACCAACATGTTTTTATCTAACAAAATAGTCTACTTCAATCCATCTTTGTTGCTTTTAAGCCTTTCAAAAACATGTACACTGCCAGCCTGTGCAAAAAGGCGCCATTGTGCATAAGATTGTTTCCAAACAACTCCAATAACTCCAGATTATTGTAGTGTCCAAAAGTAAACCAATCACTAGCCCTCAAATGTATTTAATGGTGAAATGTTGAAAAATGCATCTCAACCACATAATTAAATAAATAAAGAATCCAAGGACAGGATCTGTTGTTTATTTTCAAGAACGAATGTAAAATCATTAAGAAATGTCCAGCTGTGGTTACAGCTGCCAGCGTCTAATATTCACTCTTCTTTGAGCTCAGTTCAGGTCAGCGTCAAATCCTGAGAGAAATATTTTGCCTCTTCACCAGCTAAATGCTTCACTGTGTTTATGAGCTAAGTTCCAATCACCTGTGTTGACATGGCAATACTGAGTTGAATGGAATGTTGATGGGAGCAAAGAGACTGAACCAAAAACCATAACATTGAGATGATTTGAGAGTTGTTTGACTTTGCCGAAATATCCTCAAATTTAGACTGTTTCCTCTGTACCAAAGCAATCCCATCCCGGTTTCACCAAATGGCATGTGAATGTCACAGAATAAAACCTTTGTAAGTCATTTAGCGTGCAATAACATTACCATAATACCGGCATGTAGTCTGTACTGACTGCAATATAAATGCGATTGAAAGTGAAAAATTGAGAGACGACTCACGTGGGCAGGCGGGCGGGGAGGCAGATGGGTCAAATAAACAGGACTTTCAACTACAAGACGGGTGTTCAATACTGGTATTTGGATCCCAAAGTGTTGTTGAGATTTTTTTAAGTTAAGTTTGTGATGTTTGTGACGTGTTTTCCACACTTAAGTAATTTTTGTTTTCGTTCAAATGTTCAATATTTTCTTCCAAGCCCACAAAAAAACCAAACTTGGAGGGAATAAGAGTAATTATACTGAAGAGCTTATCACAGTGTTTCTTTCAGTGAGTGGTCTTGAATGAAACATCTATTATTGATTCACAGTAGACTGAATGAGTCACTGTCAATGCAATAATAAATAAATAATGTCAAAGTGAAAACTAATCTTTTTTAAATTTACTTGAATTGGTTACAAAACACAAAATAATATAAGTACTCATCCCCTTTACGTGTCATAGTAAAGGGGATGAGTTACATCATGTCTTCTATTGGACTAGTGCAATGAGGGAAGAACAAGGCCCTGAATATCCCCGGAGTACTGTTAGGCTGGTCCTAAATCTGCCTCAAGCAGGATACTTCAGAAAGTGAGGGCCAAAAATGAAAGACTGACTAAATTGTTGTTTATGGTACAAAAATAAAGAAATATACACATAAAATAAGGCTTATAACCAAACCATGTCTGCATATGCATGGTTTGGTTATAAGCCTTATTTTCACTGCCATAGTGAGCCCAAAATCTAAAAAGCCCTTATTTCATCTCAGTCAACATCATCATCAAATGCCAAACCAATTGTTGTTAATGATTTCTTCAGAATTAAGAATAGATAAAAACATGAACAGTATGGCTTTGACCGAGTTATCTGAATGGCTGACTGTTATGGTGAGAGCTCTGAACAGTGGAGTGGATGTATCTCTCAGGGTTGAACCGACTTTGGCTAATGGCAATCTGTACAACTCCAGGCTGTTTTTATTGACTGTTAGTACTTATACGTATGGATATATATATATATATATATATATATATATATATATATATATATATATATATATATATATATATATATATAATATATAAGATATAATTGTACTGAGGGCCGGACTTGGCCTGCGGGCCTTGAGTTTGACATGTCTGATATATGCCGACAATTGAATGACAATTCTCTCAATGTGTTGATCCTTCCGAGGCTTTACTAGGGTTAGAATGTTGTCCAGGGACCAGTTCAGAGTCTGCATTTTTCCTTTTCAAATACTTCTCCATCGCTATTCGTCTTGTCCCCGCAACCTCTCTTTAATTCTACTGTCTTGAATTAACAAGGTCATTATTGCGCTACCTACTACCACCCATTGGCATTGAAGAGTATTTAATTACTTAGCCAGCCACTATATTGCAGACGCTCAACAATGGCAAATTATTTGCAGGAACAAAATAATATTTTTTGGAACCGATTAAGTGAAATTGGACATTTTCCCACGGCACACCTGACGAGCTCTCATGGCACACTGGTGTGCCGCGGTACAGTGGTTGAAGATCACTGCTCTACCGCATGAGCCACGGTCAGATGGAAATATGGTTCTTGTGTCAAATGTCCCATCTTTTCCTGCCCTAACACGTTAAACCCCAATATTAATCATTTGTCAGGAACGGGCTTTCCGACTAGAATCCCTATGGATCCAAAGACATGGTGCTAAGTGCCCCATTTATGTTTTTGGACCAAGGGCAGTGACATCGTGACAGTTTGGCTCCCTACAGCAGTAGGTTTCAGGAACGCTCAATGCAAAGCAAAATGTTTGAACGAAACATCTCTTCATGGATCACAGCATCAGGCGATCGGATTTCACTGCTGAGCTGTACTTTTGTAATCTGGGTCAAGACACACTGGCTCAGACACAGAGAATACTGCCAGCCAATTGAATTTGCTGCCAAAGGAATTTGCGAAAAGCAAAGCCTCGGAACAAGCTGGTTACCTAGTGAAGTGCCGGATGGGACTGACCGGCATTTGGCAGTAATGTTAGTTTCAGTCCATGTTTTCAAAAAATAAAAGTTCAGAGTAAGGTCAGGAACTGCAGCTTGAATAAGCAGACAGTTGTCATGTTTATTTGTTCACGTGTCTTTGCAATAAACCATGTATAATTAGCTAAGTCAATGTCTGGGCTAAGATGCACATCAGGAGTCTGCCGCTCCAGGCTAAGCTTACTGATGCAGCTGCACTGCTCTCGTATTATACCTTTAATGATCACTAACCGGGTCAGGATACTGTCATTCATCATGGATTTATTTTGAAGCCTCGGCTTCTCCGCCAAGATTTGGGCCACATTTATATTCAATCTGCGTATTATAATATGGAAGCTTAGCTGGAGATTGCACAAAAGGAGCATTGGCAGGGGTACTGTATGTATTTGTCTGCATGTAGAACAATGTCTCTCATCACAAAGAAATGCTCACTCGCCAATTGTCCCTGTTTTAAGGATAAGACGCATTTATAGCTCACAAACAGGCAGCATTGTTTCTCCTGGATAAGCTGCTCAACCACACATCATATTCTAGACTTGATGAGGAGACAATTAACAAATGAGCTGTAAAGGAGCCATAATAGGATTTCATGATGAGGTCTGTCTTGTATCTGGAGGTGGTGCAGCCATTAAAGGAACACCTTGACACTTAGAGTTTGCAGCTGCATTTAGTCTTGTCATATAAAGAAAAAAAGGCACCATGTTGGTAATTGAGTTAAAAGCCATCATAGCAAAATGGTAACTTATTTCTTCTCAAAACATTATTAATAAGTAAAGTCCACATTAGTACTTAACAGACTGTTAACCAAACTTTGAGTTAGTTTTCAGTAAAGTGTCATATCTGGTTGTGTTATTTCACATTATCATATACTGGGGTCATTTTGACCCCAGTATATGATAATGAAAGTAAACCCATGGTCATTCAAACTGAGCAATTTTGATTTGCCTTTCAATACTGTGGGGGTCATTTCTGTTGAATAACAGACAAAGTCAACTTCTGTCTCTCTGTAAGTTTAATTGTCTGCAGCAATCATATGCACATATGAGCAAAGGACAGAAGAGAAGCCAGTGTTTTATACACTGGAGACTGTTGAGAGAGAGTGAGTGAGTGAGTGAGTGAGTGAGTGAGTGAGAGAGAGAGAGAGACTTGAACTGATGCAAGAACAGCATCTTTCAGAACAATTTAGGCCATTTTATCTTTCCTTGGACAGTGCACCAGGCACTAACAGCTTGTTATTTGCAAAGACATAAATGTCTCTCTTTACTGAGAGGTAAAACAGAGGGTTTCTTCACATTTTCTGCCTGGTCACTATTTTAAAGTATGTAGTAAGCAGGGTCAGGGTACACAAGCAGATATTCATACTGATAAAAAGGTCTCTAACCTTTGACCGACCTGTCAAAATAAAGGTTGATTAATTAAATCAAAATCAAATTTGTATTTTCCAATTTGTATTTTCTCCTTCAAAGTGCCCCTACCACCTGATAGTGTATGCCACTTAAAATCAGGCTCATGGCATACATGATCTTAATAAAAAGTTCCATCTAATAAAACTGCATGGGAGGAACAGGGTGCTTTTGTCTGGTGTCCCCCAATACATTATTATTTTGAAAAAACACTATTTATTTATTATTTATTATAAAATTATTATTCACATACAAAGCCCTTCATAACCTCGCCCCTTCATGCCTTTCGAACCTCCTGCATCGACACGCTTCCACCCACAACCTCAGATCCGGCGACGCTAACCTCCTTACCCCCCTACTCTGTCCAAGCATCGGACCTGGGGGGACAGGGCCGTCTCTTTTGCTACCCCCTCCCTCTGGAACTCCCTCCCCCAGCACCTCAGAGATTCTCTGTCACTCGACACTTTCAAAACTGCACTTAAAACTCACCTATTTAAATCTGCTTTTAACCTTTAAAAAACCCACCTATTTTTTAGGCCTCTGCTCAAAAGTTGCATACCCATAATAAAAAGAGTACATCTCTGCAACTAGAAGGTCTATTTGAATCATTTTGATGTTATAATAAAGGGAACACTTGTGCGATTTGTTCAGATGTGTAAATATCAGTATATATGTTACTGGTTAAGAGTAAATGAAGATGGCATTAATTAATAACACCCCTAGTGGTGAATAAAAGTGTCACATGATAAGAATGTAAATTATGTTAAGAGTCACAATATATTTACTTATGGAATGTATGATAGGTTTACAGGATGTTTACTTATGGAAGATAATATATGTTTGCAATAAGTTTACTTGTAGGAGTCTTTAACATAATCATTGGAAGTATTGAACCAAAGTACAGTCACATAGGTTAGGGGGTTCTGAGCCATGAGGCAGAGAGAGACAGGGGAGATAGGGTCAGTGAGGAATGCAGAGGACAGGCTCTTCACGACCATGTAAGGGAATAGGTCAAGAACCAGAGACCTCACCATGGACATCAAAGGGGACACAGAGGAGCTGGACAGATGACCAAGAGACCAGGAGGAGCCAAAGCCATTAGGGGTTTATTGTATTTCAGACAATCACAGAGGCTGATACTGGACATTTAAACTTTCGGACAGAGTCTTTTAAATATAGGATAGTTGCAGAGAGTTTTGGGTTCAGTTCGCACCGTTACCACTCTGTAGTTGACCAGCTGAGCTGGCCTATTAGGTGGGGCAAGTGAGGACTCAGCCCCATGGGACATATTGATATCAATAGAGTAATTCTGTTTGCAACTGTTCTAGCTTCTCATGTTAATTAAATACTTCTTGATTGTAAACCGGATCCAGTTCATTTTTGGTATGACTTTGCTGCAGAAAGTTAGCAGCAGCAGAAGTCCAGCGGCCTGGCTCTCCCCTGAAAAGGTCCACCCTCAACAGAAGCCATATAGCATCATCATGAAGCCTCTCTTAGCAACACAACCACAGAAGCCATCCACCTCACTTACTGCACCATGCATTCATTAGATCTTAATGTATGAAGGGAAAGTTTCCGCATTTGTACTTTTTGCTAAATCTGCATGATGGCATTGTTCGACTTATGGGATAACGAGAGGTAATAAGCGTGGTTGTAATTAGCAAAACTCACAAGTCTGATTGAGGAGTATTAGCAACAGCGTGAAATTTTTTAGCTCCCTTCGTCAGCAGGGAAAGAGAAAGAAAAAGCAGCATTTAATGGGCCCTCATGGTGTTAGACAGTCCCTGATTGACATTTCCAAAGTTACATAGCTATGATTAGAAGTGTGTTTTCCATAATTCTGATAAAGTACTCTGCCCGGTGAATGATATTCTGACACTCAGATAATCATAAAATATACCTTGCCATCTGGACTGCACAACCGGCTACAATGTTGAAATGAATTTGCTCTAGCGAGCAACACAGCAGCTTCTGTTTCTCTCATGTCAATGTGGTAATAGCCTATGGTTTTTGTCAACAGTGTGACCTTTCGTCACTTCACTGATCATACAGCAGCATTAGATGTTAGCATGATTTTTTAAAAGCATTTTACATGTCAGTCACTTTCTGACTTTCGGAAGAGATGGGCTTCAGTCCCACCTAACGTACAGTGAAAGTCACCTGAGTCCTTGTGTGAAGTATCAGTCATGGTGCCGAAATTCAATTTTGGATCAGTAAAATTAATTTTGGCTGGGCCTTTTAACTATAGAAGTTAGCACTGTTTGCCTTCCTTTGATGGTTTCCAACTGATAGTCTCGCTTAAACAGAAATGACCAACATCATGCTGTGGAAGACTACTAGCGCGTCTGCTTGAGTAACATTTTTAATGCAAAGATAACCTAATATTTACACACTTCAGTTTGTATTAATTCAGGCAGCAACCTCTTGTTTCTGAAAAGTGAAGCCAATGCAAACGTGTCCACCAGGGGGCGACTCCTCCGGTTGTATAGAAGTCTATGAGAAAATGACTCTACTTCTCTCTTGATTTATTCCCTCAGTAAACATTGTAAACATGAGTTTATGGTCTCAATCTCTAGTTTCAAGTCTTCTTCAATACAGCATGATGTTCATTTAGTAAATGATGGTCCATTTAGAGTCAAACAGACCATAAAGCAGGGGATGCTTTAGGGCGTCTTATACCATCAGCCGTGTGATATATTTTCCAGTTGAGGAAACAATATATACTTTAATGTGGTAATGTACATATAGCAACATATTTACTTGATAATCCAGGGATGGCCATGACATTATTATTGCAGTTGGTGATTATTTAATGTACACTTGAAGGACACCTATAAGACATTCTGAACATTAATATAGCAGAAAACAAGTAAGCAGAGAAAGAAGTCTCTCTTCCTCTGTGTGTGTTGTTACCGGAGCTTCTCTGTGCTTTGTTCACAAAGCCGGCTGGCCGTGTATGCTTTTAAGGCATGTTTGTGCATGTAAAGTTAGTTCATGGCTGCAGCTCTGCTCTGCTCTCATACATATATATATGTGCATAAATATATATTTGTTTTGAATGTGTTGTTTTCTTGAGTCTTGATAGCAATTTTGTTTGATGAAATGCTCTGACAGTCAGATATTCCAAGGTTTTAAGTGCTGAAAGCTCCTCTACAAGTAGCATAGAATTGTGCAAACCATACTTTCCAGTGTTGATGGATTGTTTGGGACTTGCTGCCATCAAATTATGGTTTGAAAAGATTATAATCATCTGGACTGCCTCTGACATCTCTCAGTCTTTGGACCTACGTTTAGCACTTAAATGTCTTGTCAATTACTCCTCCACCAAAAACTCCCTGACCAGTCAGGAGCTACTTCTAGCTTCGGGATGTTTTGAAAATATGGCCCCAGATCACCCAGAAGATGATTAAACCACAGAACACAATCAGTTGTTACGTAACAAAAGTACAAGAAAGAAGTCAACATTGACTTTTGGTTTCACACAGGACACAAACAGTGGTCTCCTGGGTAAGTCTCCTGTGTTTGTTTGACCCATCCATCCACCCAGACCTCGTCTCTATGCAGACTTTGTTTATATTAAGTCACCTGACTTCCTCCCGTCATAATTACTACGACCAATAGAGGTTGGCTTCCTCTTCTTCTTCTAGTAGCTGATAACATCCATTAAATCAGCTGATATCATTCGAAGCGGTTGAAAATTCCAGTTTAGTAGATTTTTTGTAGTTAATTTGTTGATCAGTAAACAGTGAATTACAATAATAGGAATAACATTTTGAATATTCATTCAATCTGTTAAAAGTTTTTACAATCATAGTTGAATACACAACAGCAGCATTAATAAATTATTAGCCATACATCATTTATAATTGTTATAAGTTTTCACCTTGTTTCTGCTCATATTTCCTGAGTTTTCTTCCCTTGTCAACATGTTTTAATAAGGCCCCCTCCTTGCATGTCTGCTAAAATTAACCTTACTTCCTGAATGTGGTTATGTGGCCTTTGAGAGTCTTTAATTCCAAAATGCAGAAGCAGCGTTGCGCTTATGACTCATAAACATCATATTTATTTATCATTCATTACCTTTTGAAAATGTTACAAGTTTACTTACTGCCTTGGGAGCAATAATTTTTACACAGCGTATTATGTTTTGCATTACACCCCCACAATGGACAGTTATGATCTCACGTCCCAACAGAAGAGGATAACTCAATCTGCTCTCCTGCAGGGAGCAGAAAACACAGTCAGCATTGATGGTAAATACTCTTGCCATTCATTTGTTTCATAAAATGAAGTGTTGCAATGTTTATCTCAGTCAAGTCCCCCCTGTTTGTTATTATTCCAATTTCTTTCCAATTACTCTAATTTCTGTTGTAATTCATTTCCTGACTCCTAACGAGTGAAAGATGACGCTCTGGGATAATAATATTGTCAGGCAACGCTGGCTCCAGTGATGAGATCAGATTAAAGAGAATTATCTGTGATTGACAGATTTCTGATAAATATCTGTGTCTGGTGAAAGGCTAAAGAGGCCCAGGCTGTGTTTACTGGGAGCTTGGCTGATTATTCGAGTAGGAGCTGTGATGTACATATTAATCCGGAGGCATATTCACTTTTCCAATCCTGCATTCTTCACTACTAATGTATTCCTCGCTGTAAATACCTTGAGGAGTAGCAACGCTGCCGCTGATGAATAATGCACCACTGATAAATGAGGCAGTGTGTGGTTTATTATGTGTGTGTGTGTGTGTTTGTGTGTGAACCCTCATTCCACTTTGTCGGGCGGTTTGTGTGTGTTGTGTTTTTTGTCAGTGTGCTGCTGATGATAAAAGCACAGCATATGTTTCTGGCGGTACCAATGCCTTTGTCACAACCAGCAGTCGTGTAAGGTTCTGTCCCCTGACAGAACAGCTGTAGAAAACACACACACACACACACACACACACACACACACACACACACACACACACACACACACAGGTTGGGGCATTAGCCCACATTTCTGCAAAAATACATACAGCACATCTCTCTGTGTGCACATTCTTGGATGTGACTGGGACACAGGCATCTTAAAAGATGAAGAGTTTAGTTTATAAAAGTAACATTCTTGTGGTGTTGTGTCTGTTTTTAAAATTGAAAATGCTGTGACAAGAGTAGCTTTGTTCACACTTTGTGGTGTGTATCCGATGGATTAAAAAAAGACTTCCACTGTTCCATTTGCGGCAAACGTTACTATTCATGTGAACAATTGCTTCCTGCAGTTGAGAATAGCATTCATTAGTGAATATGCATCATAGCCATCGTCTGCATCGTTAAAAGCAAAGAAGATGAATCTTTGTTTAGTTTTTTACATGAATGAATGGCTGAGAGGTATGTATTTAAGAGTCTATGTCATGTCATTTATAAATGCTTTGTAAGGCATTGATAGTCCTCCCTTTAGATGAGGTCACACAAAACACTTTACTAATGATTAGTAACTACCTGAATTAATCATGAATTGCAGTATGAATACGCATTTATAAAGCATATAGTTCCTAACCATTAGTGCATATCTAAATGATTATATATATAAATGCATGAATGTACAGCTAAATAACTTCTTAATCATTTACTTCTACTTTATAAATGATGTTTTTAATCATCTACAACTCCTTAATAATTGTCTTTTTACTTAATACTTAATTTACAAATAGGGAATCCATCATTTATAAAGTATGAAAACGCATAATAGACAAGTTTATTAATCAAGAATAAAACATTTATAACAGTTGTGAATTGCATACTAATGAGTGTTAATGTAGGAACAATGCTTTATAAATGATGAATTAAGTGTTTACTCATACTTAACGAATGCTTCATAGTGTGTAGTTATTCTAAAGTGTTACCTGAGATTGTGGATACGAGCAGCTGAAATAGGCTTCCTTCTAGGGTAGCGGGGCTTAGCTTTAGAGATAGAGTGGGGAGCTCCTTCGCATTAAAAGGGGTCAGCTGAGGGCTTTTGGTCAGGATGTCTCCTGGCCTGGGAACACCTCAGGATTCCCCAGGAAGAGTTAGGAGAGGGATGTCTGAAATACTCTGCTTAGCCTGCTGCCCGTGCAACCCGGCCCGGGATAAGCAGGAAAGCAAAGATGGATTGATATCGCCGCCCTGTATCCTGATTACTTTTGTTCTCACTTTCCACAAAATCTACACATAGCATCCAGGGTTGGTTTCGGGTAAAGGTAAGATTGCAGTCGGGGTTACTACAAACTGGCTACATGACTTACATTGTTACTTTCATGACAGTATTGAGGCGTATGAGTATGACCCAGATTCAGGTCATCAAGTGTCAGGGAAGAGTACAATATACAGGATTGGACTCTACCTTGTAAACTTTGTCTTGTGTAGTTGAACCATGGAACAACTTACCAAACAACACTAGAATATTAGTGACAAACAATCGCTGACCTTCTTGGTAGCAAACCCAATTAGTAACAGTTTTTAACTTTCATCTTTTAACTCTTTTGATGTTGTCTTCTGTGTCATGTTTGTTTCCAGTGTCAAAGGGAGTAGGATCGCTGTTTACTTTTAACTGGCTGCGTTTTATCAAAGCTGACACAAACTGGAGGGTACAGTGAGATGGAGAGCGAGATTGGAGGCCAGAGGCAGCCGGAGCCCTCACAAATAGTACTAGGATAATAAACACGCTGAATAAATCAGAGAGGCCATGCTGGCAGACATCTCTGCGTCTGAGACGTCACCGCAGCCTGATTTAAGATTCACCATTTCCAACACATTAGCTGGTGCCATCTGGAACTGCACACTTGCCATGCTGCCATTCAAACAGTGCTAATTTGTGTTGAAAGAAGGCATCTCAGGTTAACAAAATAACGTGTACAATGTTTTTATGTCTTTCATTTTTATCGCATTTTCTTTTTACATCGCATCCTGTTACACAACCTGCAATTTTCATTTAATTCAACCACTAGGGCAGGGGTATTCAATTACATTTCCAAAGGGTCCAGATTGAGAAAATCTCCTCGTGCAAAGGTCCGGAACATTACAATAATATTTAACTTGCGCTATTTTCATGATCTGTTATTTCCCCCAATAACTATTATTTTAGATACAAATAATGCAAGTAAAGAGAAAGCAGGAGAGACTAGAAACACTTTTTAAAGAATTTATCATCATTTCCAATCAGTCACATGAGGCTGATGCTCCCTGAGCGTTGGGTTTGAACACTTATCCTAATAAATACTTTCCAGCAGTCAAAAGACACCATAATCATATTCTGGTTATGAAATAATGACTTCACAATCTGCAAGTAAAAATCGATCCCGCGCTTATAAGCAACAGAACACAGTATAAATACTCAATGCAGTTTGTTAAACAGGCTACAGAGAGACAATACTGTTAGTCTGGCAGTGATGATACCTGTGTCTTTATTTGTAATAGTACAGTTCACGTGTTCAGACACAAACTTCATCTGAAGTCTCTGCAGCTGATAAAGCTGCCTGACAGCTGAGATCAGAAACAGATGTCGGTTCACGTGATGCTTCAGAGGAAAGGACGTCTCATTTCTCTTCAAACGTATTTCCTTGTTTCCTCTGTCCTCACATGGTTTCCTTCTGTCTTAGTCCCTCCCGCCAGGAAAGGATGAAAAGATGCAAATGAAGGGAACGTGGATGCAATCAAGTAAAATAAAACTTTTTCTAAAAGTCATGCCATAGAGCAGAGGTCTTCAACAGGGGGTCCGAAAGTTTTGGTTGATTAGACAATTAAAAGAAAAAAAAATGAAATGGTCAAACATGAATCTGTCCATTATATTAATAGTTCAGTATTGTATGCAAGATAACAGGTATGTTTATGCACGGGCCATCACTCATTTTCGTTTCCACATTTATGTTTAAAATGAAAACGTCAATTTGAATAGCTTGTATGATTATCATGCAATTAACAGACAATGTTGATATTGGTATTGGTATCAGTTGACAAGGTATGTTTCTAAATGGCAGTGGCACGGCCCCCCTACTCACTGTACCTTCACATGTTTAATATAACAACATGAATATATCAACCTGCGTATTATTTGAATAGCTTAGTATTGAATAAAGAGGTATGTTCATACATGGGACTAGGCCCAGTTTATTATAAAACACAATTTTATACAATATATATAGTCGGGGGTCCCTGCTCCATCTCTATCAGTTTGGGGGTCCTTGGCCTGAAAAACGTTGAAGACCCCTGCCATAGAGGGTTAACACTAAGTTAAAATATACACCCCTTCACCCTACTAAAGCTCTTTAACTTATTATTTTAAGTGGATCGTGTTTAATACTAATCATCCCATGCAAGCACAATTGATCTGAGACAAAGTAATGAATAAGAGTCTGATTTTTTTTAGGCTTTTTATATTCACATCAGATGAACTGTTCACCAAATATAGACACCTTTAATAAAGGTTTGGGGGTCTGCAATAAGATAATTACAATGTATCAATTAAGTAGTTGTGCTGCAATACAGTGCCAAAAGAATGAAAAGCATCACTGTCTAAACACAACTGTGCTTTATTATCATCAGTGATGTATTATATATGTATTAATTACCCAGAATGAAAGATCATTAGCTTCTATTTTATTCCTCAAATCACTCAGTTCAGTCAGCTCCTTTTGTGAGAGTCTGAACAATGAATGATCATTGTTAGTACCACAAAGAAAGGCTTTCTTGAAGGGCTATTGTGCTGCATTATGTTGAATTCTGTCCTTTGACGTTATGCATCCTTCGTATATACAATGAGTCAATCAAATGTCTTTGTGAAGGATTGTTTTCGAGGTGAGTGAAATCAGAAGTGTTTATATACAAGTGATATATAAGTTTATATATGTAATGTATGAGCTATTATGCCATCGCAGGGACTAACATTAAGAGCCAGTAAAAAGTGACAACGGGCCAGTGAAGTTAAATGGCGTTACAATCAGCCAGTTGCCAAACTTTGAAAAAGTAAAACAATAATTTCATTTAAATCATGTTCCAGACTTTGCTTCACTCGCCGATACTTCAGTCTGCTCTGCCTGTGTGTGTGTCTCTCTACTATAGCGGTGGCTGGTTTGAACTTGGAGATGCAAGCTAACGTTAGCCGCCCTTTTGTCATTCAAACAAGCTAGTTTAGTCAAATACTAAAATGTAGTGTTCTCGTTCAGTGTGTCAAAACTCTGATTTAAACACCGAGCTAAACCACAGTCAATGAGGACAGAGTCGTAGTAATTTTCACCCTTTTTACTGTCACTCTGTTCCTTTAACATGTTGTGTGGTGAAAACTGAAAATACAAACAATACAAAATAATCAGTCTGATTGTAAATACAAACATTCATAAAAAACAGTGGCATTGTTCCAAACTTACATATAATGCAAACCTATTTAAGTGACCCATCAAACCAAATCTTTACTGATATAAAATGCCCACTATGTCCAATGTCAAGTAAAGTAACTTACAGCATTGCTCCTAGGATGCTTCCAGGTGGATGCATGCAGATTACTCCTGAGTATGCGGCTCTCTCTCGTTTGACTACAACCAACAAAGCTGCCAAAACCGGAAGTGACAAACCGGCAGTGACAAACCCGGAAGTGACATCATGACGTGAACGGAAAAACAACATTACAATAACCACCTTTTCGTCTTGTAATGAGCATAAACAAATTATCTAAACAAAGTAGAAAAATGCCTTTAAATTTAGTGTGCAGCAGCAGATCCGCTGCTTTGGGCCACTTGTTGGGTTTTGGACAATACGTTTTGAAGCTAAACATAGCTTTTTCAAGAAAGTGGTTCGTGATGTAAATCATTTAAAAAACATTCTATTGACTCTGTCCCTCAGACACCAGCTTATGTTGGCATACTACTTGGACACACCCAGCCTATTTAAACCGACAGTGGAAGTAACAGTACTTACTGTTACCGGTAGGTGGCGCTATGACTATGATTAAAAATTGGCCTGCAGATGTCTTCAGGACTGAAGTCTAATAAAATATGTGAAATCTGGTAAAGATCTGATGATGTGGAGTCGAGTTACATCATTTTATTTGTTCATGGCGAAGAATTTAAATTTGCCGAGCCGCCACGTTTCAGTCCTTTGACAACTTCTTACAATCTTCACAATGAAGCATTATCAAGGTCTTAAGACTTTTCTGACAACATTTGAGAGGGATCTGATTAATCTGTGAGGAGCAGGATGTCAATGTACACAATTTACAACTTCCAGTTGCCCCTAGGTGGCGCTATTACTATGATTCTAAATTCTAATATAGATTAGAATTTATATAAATATATTTACATTAATATATTAATTTATTTAGAATAATATAGACTGACGCTTCCAGCCTCCAGCAGTCCTTAAGGACAGCACTCTACTGATTGCTCATTGTCTGCCAGGAGGAAGCCCCGCCTCTCCCACTTCACAGCACAATCACAGAGCAATTGGCCAGCTGAAACTCTAATCACACCTGGCTTACAAAGACTGCAGACAGTTCTAACACTGAACCAGGCAAGGTACAGCTCAAATAAAACTTGTAAAAGCTAGAATAGTATATTTAGCCTATTCCAGCTGAGTCTAGTAGTTCAATATCCCTCCAGTTAGTTAAATACACACTGGAGTGGAATCTTGACTAGACTATAAATATCCTTGAGATGTCTGTGCTTCTAAAACAATTCCGTGATATAAATTTTAGCCTGTACTGCCTAGTACATATAATGTTGCACGGTGTATCGATACTAAAAAGTTACCTGTGTGTTAAAAACGATACGATTTTGCATATCTTTAGTATCGATACTTCATTAAAATACCGCGCGATCAGAGCGCACTCACTGGTCCACTTCCTGTCATGCTGCCGGCACGCATTGACTGCAAGGGGGCGGGCTTCCCAGCGCTCACACACACAACAGGCAGCGCTCACTCACAGCGAGTGATCGCAGGGGAGACATGGCATCAAGTGCAGGAGCTTTTGCCGTGATAAACTGCGTATAACAAACTGTTAAAGTGAACAGAACGCGCTCTCGCACTCGACAAGTGGATTTCTTCATACTATCATTCTCTTCGTAAGCACGTATCATGCTACTTCCTAGCTCTTCAAAGTAAAAGCACTTCCTGTTTCATGCTATTCACAATAAAAGTAAATCAGGTCAATTAAGCTTCTCACATCTACAGCTTAACAACATAGACAGTGTTACACAAGCAACATGAACTATATTAATTATGTTATGCAATCAAAACAATTCACAACACATACCCGTCTGCAAAACTTGTTTCAAAGCCACACAGACCAAGAGAGGCAACACGTCAAACATGGCAAAGCACCTTTCAGACAGACACCCCCAACTGTTTAAAGAGTTCAAAGAACGACAGGTAGTTTTCATTAATATCTTGCTGTAGGCTAATACTAATATTAATGCCATTTGTTAAGTGTTCAAAAAGCTGGGCAGGAACAAGCTGGTAAAAAAGGGAACCATACAGATGTTTTATTTATTACTATTATAGATAAATATACCAGTATCGTATTTGTGGTATTGTATCGAATTCTGGTATCGTATCGTAAGTATCGGGTATCGGTATATTATGGCAGGTATCGTATCAAAGTCATAATTTTGGTATCGTAACAACCCTAAGTGCATAGCCCTGACGTTAGCAACAACTCCGGCTTAGGAGCTCTTGAGGTGTATTAATATTAACTATTTTTGATAATTGTGATTAACCAGACCCGTGCATACACGTCCCCCATAGCTGCTAAGCTTCCAATTTGTTTAAGTCATGACTCCTGATTTCTAGTTGAACCATTATACAGCATTTTGTTCACCATGTACGAAACAAAACCTTCATAAAAAAAACTTTTTGTAAAGAGGACTTTCTACAACCTAAAATTGAGCAAGACCATTAAACAATATAAAGTAGTCCTCCAGCTGTGTACCAAAAAAGCTTTGGAGGAATAGTTAAATGCCATAACGCTTTAGAACTGGCCCCCCTTTCATCCCGTTTGAGTTTGCAGGCCTGTTTTAGCTGCTCGTCCTGTTAGACATTAAAAGTAAAACAGTATCTGAAATTAATCAAGCTTCAACCCTTGCCTTTGATACTATGACACACCTGCCCCCTCATTAACCTGGTCTGGACGCATAGGTTTTTTTGACACAACATCTCCTCTCCCTCTGACGCTCTTTCACATTGAGGTGTTTTCGAGTGCTTCTCAAGTAGTTTTTTGAGGACATCCAAAGTGTATAATGGCTTGTCTCTCATCCATTATGTTGAAGCTGAAGCAGATTAAAGTGCATTATGGGGGAAGAAACAATCTGTAAATGATACACGTGCTCTGCTTTCACCCAGAAAGAGTTTGTATTCCTGGATGTCAGACACACAATCACATCAGAGGAGAGCAGTGTGAAGGACTGGGTATAGAGAGAGGAGACAGAGACAGATAGAGGGTTTGAGGATTGCATAGTAAAACCCTCTTCCTCAATACCTATGTAAGGTAAAATTATTTGGAAAAAAAATACTCGGTGAGTAAAAAAATAAAAAAGTCTTACAGTAATGTGAGCAAATGTGCTATGTTACTTCCACTCCTTACTTACTTCCATGAACACACATTAACATATCTACTTCCATCCATCATCCATCGGCCAATCCATTGCCGGGTTGTGTGGGCAGAAGGTTTAGCAAAGCATTCCAGACACCCCTCTCCCCAGCAACATTTTCAACTTCCTGGGGGGCGCTCAGAGGCCAGACGAGATATATAATCCCTCTAGCATGTTCTAGGCCGGGGCCTCTTAGGAGGCATCCTGATCAGATGCCCGAACCACCTAAGCTGGCCCTTTCGACGCCAAGGAGCAGCATCTCTACTCGGAGTCCAGACACTTCATTTAGGCCGCTTGTATCCGTGACATACCGACATCTACTTTTGACACACCATTTCATCCAGTATAATGGAGAAGAGTTCAAACAACTTTTTTAAACCACAGTTCATCGAGGCCAACAACATTCTTTTTTCCCAACACACAGTGAGAACTTCACAGTAATTGACCTTAATGTCAGGAAAAATATTTGACTGAGTTTTTGAGGGGCAAAGTCATGGACAAAAAAAATTCTGTTTTGGCTTACTAAACAGAAGAGACTGGCAGATCTTTCAGATTGAAGGCCCATACTATCATACTAACCCTAACCCTATATCCAGAATATTATAGTGCATTTATTACATAAATGTTTCATAGAGAGATGTTGGCCCAGTTCCAGTGCCCCTCCTAGGCCCTACTGTGGGCACGGAACCGTCATCGTGATGTCACGTCACCTGTGTCATCACCCTTACTGCCTGGCTGCAGGAGGTCTGTAAGGCAATGATACTTAACACGGCCATAGTACTGTCATGCCACAGTAAAGTGCACATTTAAAAGTGGTGAACATTAACATTTCTTCTATTCTGCAAATTACACATCTGACTCTGCAGCACCTGCAAAAGCAGTTGAGGAAGCACAATATATTGGTCTAACCCAGGGTTATGGTGACTGAGGTTCTCCGACAAGCACTCTTTTCATCCATCTCCTGGAACTGAGTGAGAGATTGTGTTTTGTCACATGAAAGTAAAATGTGAGGTGTGGGGAGCTGTGAAGAGAAGGAATTTAAATTAGCCATCAAGGTACAGGTTGCCCAGCAATGACAGTTTACCCCTGGTCTTGCAAGGACAACAGATATCCATTTTGTTTGGAGATGGAGGTTGAAGAAGAGGTAATGGGATAGATGGAGGAGTAGTAGTCAAAAGAAATAGGAGGAGGTGTGCAGAATTCATATAGCGCCAGCCCTGTCTAGTTGACCTTGCTAGAAAATGACAGAAACAAACAGATTCTGATTCTTGCCTCTGCTCTCCTTCCTATTCCTCCTCCTCCCACCACATTCTCTCCGACCTCCTATTTCCCCTCCTTTCCTCTACAACACCTATCAGAGAGCACTTAATTAGAGGTGTCGTTTTAACGGAGTCAGGGATTCTCAGTTTCTCTTTTCACCTTTCTGTTCAACTCTCTCACTCTTTAATCTGTTTCTCTGACAATTTCCCTCCCCTTAACCTTGCTGTCCACCCCACCCTCTCATCCACCTTTTACCTTCTCCTCCTCTTCCTCTGTCATGTGGTAATATGCCTGGACTGCTGTGGGCCCTGAGGCACTTCCACTTGTTGAGCTCATGGTGTAGGTTTAAAGTTGATTTAGTATCAGTCAGTTTGTACCCGTTTGCCTTCCATACTTCCACCCTCTTCAGAGGCAAAGTCCAAACACGTCTGAACCACCTGTGCCACTGAAATGTGGTCAAGCACTTGAGGACAAAGTTGGCATGCGGAGGTAGTGGCCACCAGGATACTATCTGCATGCCAATAATTTGCCAGCATGCACAGTTTGTGAAATAATTCCCTTGTGTTTTTTTTTCGCTAAAGTGAACAGCTTTGCCGATAACAGGCACCTACCCGATCATAACGTAAAGCTGCACAAGACAATGACAACTGTTTGTGCCCTTGGATGGCAGTGATTGGTCACTGTGTTTTGGATTTTTTTTTATTTTAAAACCCACAAATACTGTAAACATTAAAAACCTATACATATAATACAACTTAATGAAGTGAATGATTGTTTTAAAGGTAAATGATGAGTCTGGCAAAATAACACTAATGCTGTCATCAGAATTAGCAACAGTTTTTGATGGTTTATATTTCTCCAGCCAATCCGTTTCAATTCACAACGCATCAAGTACCTCAGCCTAGTCAGTGCCCCTCAGCGTGTGATACCGACGCACTGAAGCACCCTTTAGTGTCTGTTTGACACACTGCAGGCTTTCAACGAACCCATCTGTGTCACTATTAGACACTCAGAGCACCTGATATAGTTTACATAGTGAAAAAGTCCAAGTAGGGCAGATGGAAATGGAGGATGGACAGGTCAAACAAACACAGGAGACCACAGTTGTTGACCCATTTAAAGTGTGAAATTAACATTTTTTTACTGCAGTTGTGTTACCTAACTTTATTAAGCCAACAATACTCATTATTTTAAGTAATATACATACTTATTTCAACTCAAACCTCCATCCTTTCCTAAACCTTGTCAAGTAGTTTTGTTGTGTAAGTAACTTAAAAACAAAGTAAACCTAAGTAGGAAGTATATTTTGAGAAGAGACTGTATGCATGTTATGAGTAGAATTGGTAAGTTTTCTGTGAATTTTGAAAATACACAATCCATGTTACAAGTGGAAACTGACAAGCCTTACCTGACAAACTGACACTTGAGGGTTACGTAGAGTGTAATAGTTGGAAGCGTAGGTCCACAACCAAGTGGAGTTGGGAGTGAGAATGTGTTTCTCAAGCATGTCATCTCAAGCAAGGGTCTCATTTTTCATTTGTATGGAAATACAGGTCAAGGGCTATCTGGGAGCTAGACAAAAATAACTTCTAAAATCTAAAAAGTATGCGTATGTTATCATTTGTGGGAAACTTGTTGTGAAGTGGGATATACAAACTGGTACCATGGCAATTTCAACTTAAAATGTATACAGGGGTTGCAAAACATTAGGCCCGTTGGAGATGAATTGCGCATTGCCTGGAAAGTAGACGAAAGCAGGCGGTAGCAGCAGGGGACGTTGACAAAGAACTGCGGCCCACTCGAACAGTTTTTAGCCGCCTTCAAGGAATGAACAGGGAGTCAAAGAATCAGTTACTTCCTGTTAGATCCGATCTGTAGGCTACTTGTAGTTTACAGACCTCGTTCGGATTTATTCATACATATTTGTAAATATATATTTAGTTGGAAACATGCGTGTATCTGCATTGTCTGCTATCCTTTGTTCTTTTCATGTCTGCCTTTGAAACACTTTTGTTGGAGTCTGACTAAGGCCCTCATGTATTTTTAAACAAAGGAGCATATGCTGGCCTGATGTTTAACAAGAGGCCTGATCCTGGTAGTAAGAGTTTATCTGGTGTCTGGGCTTAATTAGGTAATTTAGTGTGTTATTCCTTTAGCTTGTTTTGTTTAAGTTGCTGTAGTGTTTAGAACGTGTTATTGTGCAAGCATCGCTGAGTCCCGTTATATTGTGTATTTTCTGCTGCTGTAACCGTGTTGCATTAGATCAGTCACTGCGAGTGGATTTGAAGATTATGATTTTATTACTTTAAAGACCAGAACCACGGCGGGCCGAACCTTGATTTGCCGGCCGGTTTCCGGGGTGATAAGAAAGCATTATTCGTATTTCACCACATAAAGATCTGCTTTGTTTTGGGAATTATTTTGTTTTGTTCAGTTTTGTTTTATCTTCTTTCAATGGGCTGCGTGAGTAGGATTTATAACTGTAAATATCTGTAACAGGTGTGGTAAGGACCTAGGAGAAGTACAACAGACACACTGGATAGTTGGAATCAAAGCTTTATTTTCCTCTGGACACACAACAGGTGACAGTCTTTGATGAGCACAGATGGATAATCCGTTAAGGGAGAAGGCAGACAGAATCCCGAGGAAACAGCGGCAGGATCTCGTGGTTAGAACTCCTCCGAGGCCGCAGAGTCCACTGCCGGGTGGGTGGAAGGGGTCTGGAGGTAGGGTTCCTCGGGCCCAGATGAAGGGCCCTCATTTTCCGCACAGGGATACTGCTGGGTGTTCCCGGCAAGCTTCTTAATCCTGGGAGGTTGTTCCGGGTGCTGTCGATGAAACCTGGCAATGATTTGGGGGTCGCAGATGTTCCGAGCCGGAACCCATTGCCTGTCCTCCGGACTGTATCCCTCCCAGTCCATCAGGTACTAAAAACCATGGGACTCTCCCGGACAGGTTTGATCTTGGATACGTCGAACTTGGGGTGGATGCGCATGGCTCTGGGGAGCTTGAACCTCACTGCTGCCGGGTTGATAATCCTCTCGATCTCGAAAGACTCGATGAATCTTGGGCCCAGCTTCTTAGACTCTACCCGCAAGGGTATGTCCCGGGTTGACAACCACATCCTCTGACCCACCTGGTAGATGGGGGCTGGAGTGCGGTGTGTTAGCCGCTGTTGCATAGCGGTCAGCAGACCGGAGCAGGATTGCTTGGGCCCTAGCCCAGGTCCGGATGAATGTCTGGACTGAAGGGCAGGAAACCTCCTTCTCCAATGCGGGGAACAGAGGTGGCTGGAACCCATAAGCACACTGGAAAGGTGACAAGCCTGTGGCGGAACTGGTCAGGGTGTTATGAGCGTACTCCACCCACATCAACTGGCAGGACCAGGAGGCATGATTCTGGGAGACCATGCAGCGGAGGGCTGTTTCCATCTCCTGATTCTTCCTCTCCGTCTGACCATTGGATTGGGGGGGACACCCAGAGAACAGACTGACGGTGGCCCCCAGCAGAGCACAGAATTCCCTCCAGAAAATGGAGGTGAACTGAGGACCTCGGTCGGAGACTACGTCAACTGGAATCCCATGCAGGCGGAAGACATGCGGGGAGATGAGTTCTGCCATCTTTTTAGCAGATGGGAGCTTGAGCAGAGAAATAAAATGGGCCAGTTTACTAAATCTGTCAACCACTGTCAGGATGGCGGTGTGGCCCTCAGATGGTGGTAGCCCAGTGAAAAAGTCGAGGGAGATGTGGGACCATGGACGATAAAGCACTAGGAGAGGCTGCAGGAGGCCGGCCGGAGCCTGGTGAGAAGGTTTGTGTTGATTACACACTGGGCAGGCGTTGATGATTTCCCTGGTGTCCTCGTTGAGCGAGACCCACCAGAAACGCTGCCGCAGAACGTCCTGGGTCCTCTGGATGCCCGGGTGGCAGGTAAGTCTTGAGGAGTGTGCCCATTGGAGGACGTCGGACCAAAGGCCCTGAGGGACGACCAGGTGGTTAGGAGGGCACACGCTAGGACTCGCTTGACCCCTAGTCATGGCCCTCACTGATTCCTCAATCTCCTAGGTGAGGACAGCTACTTGGCAGGAGGCAGGAAGAATGGAAGAAGAATTACAGGTAGGTTCCTCCTCCCTCTGGAACTGACGGGAAAGGGCATCAGGCTTGACATTGCGGCACCCAGGGCGATAGAGCGAGGAGAGCGTGAAGTGGAACCATGTGAAGAATAACGACCATCTGGCCTGTCGAGAATTGAGTCTCTTGGCTGTGCGGATGTCCTCAAGGTTCTTATGGTTGGTCCAAACCAGGAATGGGAGCTTGGTCCCCTCCAGCCAGTGACGCCACTCCTCCAGGACCAGCTCCACTGCTAGTAGTTCGCAGTTGCCAATGTCATAGTTTCTCTCATAGTTGGGACAAGACACCCCCAACCACTATGTTGGAGGCATCCACCTCCACTACAAATTGTCTGTCCGGATCCCGCACTTGGAGGATGGGTGCTGAGGTGAACCTGGGCTTCAGGTTCTGGTAGGCCTCTTTGGCTGCAGATGTCCACAGGAAAGGAATCCTGGAGGAGGTGAGGGCAGTGAGTGGGGAAGCGACAGAGCTGTAATTCCTAATGAACCTCCTATAGAAATTGGCGAACCACAGGAAATATTGAAACTGCTTGCTGGAGTTTGGGACAGACCAGGTAGTGACGGCAGCAACTTTTGCGGCTCCTTCTTGATGCTGCCCTGGGAAATAATATATCCCAGGAATGAAACCGTGGGAATGGGAAAATCGCACTTCTCCGCCTTCACAAACAGGGAGTTCTCCAGTAGGCGTTGAAGCACGGACTGGACGTGGTGCATATGTTCCTCTTGGTTCTTGGAGAAGATCAGGATGTCATCGAGGTAGACGAATACATGCCGGTCCAACATGTCCCGGACCACGTCGTTCACCAGGGCCTGGAAGATGGAGATGGCGTTGGTTAAGCCGAAGGGCATCACAAGGAATGCCGTCTTCCACTCAAGCCCCTCTCTGATCCGAACCAGGTGATAGGCATTGCGGAGGTCAAGCTTGGAGAAGATGGTGGCTCCTTGAAGTAACTCAAAGGCCGTTGCGATGAGTGGCAAGGGGTCATTTAAGCCCCGGTAGTCGATGCAGGGTCTGAGGGTCTTGTCCTTCTTCTCCACAAAGAAAAATCCAGGACGAGGGGCGGATGAGGCCGGAAGCCAGGGAGTCGTTAATGTAATTGTCCATTGCCTCTCTTTCAGGATTAGACAGGGAATAAAGGCGCCCCTTAGGTGGGAACGTACCAGGATGGAGGTCGATGGCACAATCATAAGGACGGTGGGGAGGCAGAGACATGGCATTGGACTTGTTGAAAACCTCCTTAAAGTCCAAGTATTCAGTGGGAACCCCCGTAAGTTCAGGCGTGGAACTGGTGAGAGAGGCACCCTGTGGTGCAGCGGCTTATTTCAGGCAGACTAGATGACAGGACTGGCTCCAACCCCGAAAAGCCCCCATAGTCTAGTTGATGTGAGGATTGTGTCGATGCAGCCAGGGGTATCCCAGAATGCAGGGGATGCGATGGGTTTGCAGAATGTGGAAGCTGATGATCTCGTGTTGGTTGCCGGACAGCAGCATGTGGACCGGAATGGTTTGGTGCGTCACCGTCCCCAGAAGATGACCGTCAAGGGCGCTGGCTGGAACAGACTGGGTCGATTCCCAACTGTGTAACGAGTTCCTCATCCATAATGGATGCATCTGCTACCGAGTCCAGGAAGGTGGTAATAGTATGGGAGCCCCCGGGTAGTAGTAGCTGGGCGTGGAATAGTGGTCGTTGACAGGCGGAGGGTCGGGAAACTGCTCGGCTCACCAGTACTTCCTTATTTACTGGTGAACCCGGGCTTTTAATGGGTAATTGTGAGCAACATGACCCGCCTGGCCACATTACATGCAGAGATTGCCCCGCCGGCACCGCTCTCGTTCCTCCGTGGATAGTCTATTATGTCACACTTGCATGGGTTCATTCTCTTGAGGAAGCAGATGGGTCGGCGTATACTCAGGAACTCAGGTGCCTTCTGAAGGGAAGGTGCGGGGCTGCAATGCGAACAGGATGGAACAGTTCGTCAGGAATGAACCGGGCCTGTGATGTGGTGTCGTATGCTGGATCCATGTTAAGGCCAGATCGTACTGTAACGGGTGTGGTAAGGACCCAGGAGCAGTACGACAAACACTGGATAGTTGGAATCAAACCTTTATTTTCATCTGGACAAACAACAGGTAACAGTCTTTGATGAGCACAGATGGATAATCCGTTAAGGGAGAAGGCAGACAGAATCCCGAGGAAACAGCGGTAGGGGACAGAAGACTGAGAGAATTACCGGGGCAGAGGCCAGGCGGATAAATCCAAAACAGGCAGGGTCGGTAACGAGAAATCAGTTGGAGGGTATTCGCTGGAAGGTCTAGCATGAATGCGGAGAACGATCTGGCAGTGAGTGTGTGACTGGGGTCCAAATAGTGGGTGCAGCAGAGTGAGCAGATGAGCTGATGAGTTGGGTGTGACTAGCAGGTGCACTGAATAAGCTGATTACATGAGTGAGAGATAGAAAAACAGGATAGTAGTGGCAGAGCTGTGACACTATCACTGTATAAACGTGGCTGGCCGGATCAGAATCCGACCAGTTTTATGTGATAGAGAAGATGTTCTTAAATCTTACGGCGGTGCTAAGTGCCTTGCTTTAGAGTTCAGCTTTCCTTTCTTTCTCTCCCTCTTTCTACTAACACACACACACATATTTCGACACACATACTGATTTAGCTAACTATCTCAGACACGTAGGTGAACGTAGTCTATTGTCTCAACCCACATTGTGCGTCGGCCCACATGGTTACGTACGTAGCCACCTCCCTCTATTTTGTCGTAGTTCTTTTATCTCCGCCATCTTGTTTGTAGGCCCCGCTTGAAATTACATTCTACCACTGTCTGAGTAGTTCGCTCCTCCCCTACACACATATACCCCCCATATACATACATGCACTTACAATATATATATTCTCACACCACAGTTTGTTCACTTGACTTTAGGTTTTAGACTTACAGTGGGTACGGAAAGTATTCAGACCCTTTTACATTTTTCACTCTTTGTTTCATTGCAGCCATTTGCTAAATGCAAAAAAGTTCATTTTATTTCTCATTAATGTACACTCAGCACCCCATCTTGACAGAAAAAAACAGAAATGTAGAAATTTTTGCAAATTTATTAAAAAAGAAAAACTGAAATATCACATGGTCATAAGTATTCAGACCCTTTGCTGTGACACTCATATTTAACTCACATGCTGTCCATTTCTTCTGATCCTCCTTGAGATGGTTCTACTCCTTCATTGGAGTCCAGCTGTGTTTAATTAAACTGATTGGACTTGATTAGGAAAGGCACACACCTGTCTATATAAGACCTTAAAGCTCACAGTGCATGTCAGAGCAAATGAGAATCATGAGGTCGAAGGAACTGCCCAAGGAGCTCAGAGACAGAATTGTGGCAAGGCACAGATCTGGCCACGGTTACAAAAGAATTTCTGCAGCACTCAAGGTTCCTAAGAGCACAGTGGCCTCCATAATCCTTAAATGGAAGTAGTTTGGGACGACCAGAACTCTTCCTAGACCTGGCTGTCCAGCCAAACTGAGCAATCGTGGGAGAAGAGCCTTGGTGAGAGAGGTAAAGAAGAACCCAAAGATCACTGTGGCTGAGCTCCAGAGATGCAGTAGGGAGATGGGAGAAAGTTCCACAAAGTCAACTATCACTGCAGCCCTCCACCAGTCGGGGCTTTATGGCAGAGTGGCCCGACGGAAGCCTCTCCTCAGTGCAAGACATATGAAAGCCCGCATAGAGTTTGCCAAAAAATACATGAAGGAAGGACTATGAGAAATAAGATTCTCTGTTCTGATGAGACCAAGATTGAACTTTTTGGCGTTAATTCTAAGTGGTATGTGTGGAGAAAACCAGGCACTGCTCATCACCTGCACAATACTATCCCAACAGTGAAACATGGTGGTGGTAGCATCATGCTATGAGGGTGTTTTTCAGCTGCAGGGACAGGACGACTGGTTGCAATTGAAGGAAAGATGAATGCGGCCAAGTACAGAGATATCCTGGAAGAAAACCTCTTCCAGAGTGCTCTGGACCTCAGACTGGGCCGAAGGTTCACCTTCCAACAAGACAATGACCCTAAGCACACAGCTGACCACTCTTGACTGGCCCAGCCAGAGCCCTGACCTAAACTCAATTGAGCATCTCTGGAGAGACCTGAAAATGGCTGTCCACCAATGTTCACCATCCAACCTGACGGAACTGGAGAGGATCTGCAAAGAAGAATGGCAGAGGATCCCCAAATCCAGGTGTGAAAAACTTGTTGCATCATTCCCAAGAAGACTCATGGCTGTACTAGCTCAAAAGGGTGCTTCTACTCAATACTGAGCAAAGGGTCTGAATACTTATGACCATGTGATATTTCAGTTTTTCTTTTTTAATACATTTGCAAAAACGTCTACGTTTCTGTTTTTTTCTGTCAAGATGGGGTGCTGAGTGTACATTAATGAGAAATAAAATGAACTTTTTTGATTTTAGCAAATGGCTGCAATGAAACAAAGAGTGAAACATTTAAAGGGGTCTGAATACTTTCCGTGCCCACTGTATAATTGTATGATAGTGTTTGTTGGCTTTTGATATTATTTGATTTGATCATTTATTATTTGGATTTAATAAACTGTTATATTTTAAAGAGCGGTCTTATGTGATTACTTGTGCATATGTGTGTGATAACAGCTGGATGTAGTGGCCTGTGCTCGAATTCAACCTTCACTGTTCAGTGTAGAACAGTACTTTGACTGTGGACATTCTGAGTGAACACTAATTTTGAGACTCAATTTATAGTTTGGTTATCGGTCCCTGTTCGCAGGGTGGTGCCCTGTTATTATTAATTGTTAATGAACTTATTGGTGTTAATAACTCCATTGATGTTGATAGTTTAGTTTCATATTTGCTGATAACCAAACACGCTCCTTTTCGTTCCCAGCACTCGTTTTGATACGTGTTGTATAAAAAAGCTTTATTATTATTAGCATAATTATTATTGTTATCAATTACACAAGGTATGTCTTTAGATTAAACCTTCGTTGCACAATATGAGACTAATAGCCAACAATCCAGTGTTAAATATTACAATTACACAGAAAATTTGGATTTTGGATGTCATATGTGTACAGATTGTAAAGCCCACTGTGGCAAATTTGTGATTTTGGGTTATACAAAATAAATGTATTTAAATTGAATTTAATCTGCAAATAAAACATGTTCGCAGATTTGTCTGGTTCCCATGGAAGATTAGTGTCTGATTGGGAGGAAGTGACGAAGAGGCTCAGCCATTGTTCCATCGTCATTCTTTTCACATTATCTAAGCAGACTGTGGTCCAGCCATTTACTAAAGTTTTGATTTGAAATAAATTCATTATTCTTTATTATAAATGGTGACAATTATGGAAAAAAACACCCCATTTTAATATCATGCCCTTTGAATCAGAAATAGCATCAGGTCCCAGCTGTTTTCTACTCCTTGGGCTATGATTGCTGGAAGACCTTTACATGAATAATCCATTACACTTTGAAAGATCAAAGGCAGAATATTGCCCAGTCTCTGTTGCTTTAGACCCTAATTAGAGCTCTATGGAAATTAAGCTGCAACTTAGAGGGCTACCTGACATACCTGGGTTTTATTTCTGTACATCGTTCAATATCTGGGCATTTTAGGGCAGGAATAAAGGTGTGGGTAATTGAGCCAGGCAAACTTGGACCATGAGAGATAAAGATTCATCGATCTCTTTCAGCACTTTGATGGCTGTTAGGTAATTTAATTGTAATTTGACTCAGTTTGAGACCAGCTGGATAACGTAATGATGTTCAGCTGACAATAAAACCCGAGACAATTTCTATTTTGCACGAACAAATTACCTGTTGCCTGATTTCAATTGACCTAATTAGGATAAATCTAATTGCGACAACCAAACAAAAGAGCAGGAGATCAGAGGAAGAGGGTTTGCTAGGTACAGCAATGCAATACTTTGTGTGATCATTACAATATAAAAACTTAAAAAAAATAAAAAAATAAAATCACTTAACCCAAATTAGTTTGGCTAATAATCTGCAAACCTGCTATTCAGACTGCTCTTTAGACATCACTTGCAGTACACTGCACTTAAAGATGAATAGATCTTGTGTTTTCTTTGTGAAACAAGCTAGGCAAGAAACAGGATAGATATTAAATGAGGAAAAAACATTGAATTTGAATATTAATGTGTTCAGATAGAATACATGGGACATTTTTTGGTGCAATTTCATTACATCCATGAAAAGGTTAGAATTCTCCTGGTTTCAGCAGAGTTCTTACATACTGAGCTGACCACAAATACACAGGCCAACTCACACACACACGGTCGGCGTTTCCATTGCTAGCATTGGCAATTTGAAGCGAATCATCACACCATGCACGGATGGTCCGGCTGTCAGATTTGTGCTCTTTCCGTTGTGTCTTAAGCCGCGGTAACGAAAACTCCTGCTAACTATCTTGACTGTCCCCACGAGACAAACTACAGCAGTGGTTCATCTTCTACCCCTCATCATAGTCATCTTCGTTAGCTCTCCCCGGCTGATCTTTTGTAGGGGCTGGAAAACTTCACGAGAGGAGCAGGCCTCAAAACTTTCGCTGCTTCTAACTTTCAGCAACGAAGCCTAACCAAAAACGAACTGGATCCAATTTAAAGTAAAAAATAGTAATTTAATAAAAAGTTAGCAGATACAATTGCAACCACGAAGGTAACAAATGCAAACTGATGCTAACAAATGCAGGTAATGTTTTACAATTGCAAACTAAATTACACAATGCATGGTATTATTCTCGAGAACCGAGACCACGTGCAAGCTCCACTCACAGTACTTTGTACTGAAAAACAAAGTCATCCGTCATCTGGGGTCAGTGATTGGCTTCCGATTGCTCTGACCCCTCCATCGATCCGCTGGTCATCTCTGTGGCTAGGTTCCCTCTGTCGTCACCTCTGCCCTGCGGCCGCATGGTCTTTCCCAGGAGTCCTCTCCTGTTGTCTTACGGCAGTCTCTGCATTTCTGTCTCTGCTTCTCCTCCTCTGTCTCTGAAAAGCCTCGCTTTGACTAATCCCTAACTTTCCCTCAAGGCCATTCTTCAGTGTTTATGTCCTTCAGTGATTATGCTTTTATGGCTTTAATACATTCAATGTGTAAATATTCTGTAACATAATATCCTTAATGTAAACATATTACAAACATATAATTCATTCTTTAGTAAATATATTGTGACTCTTTAACATATTTGACCTCTTATTATTGTGACACTTCTATTCACCACTTGGAGTGCTATAAATTCTACTAATAATTATTTTGAATACTTATTTTCTTCACACTTTCCTCTTCTGTTACCTCTGCTCTCCCAGACCCTGAATCATTCTCTCTCCTATCCCCTGATACTGCTACTAATCTCCTCCTCAGAACCCTTTCCTCTTCATTGGACAACCTCTGCCCCTTCACCTCCAGGCCTGCGCGGCCAACTCCACCTGCCCCGTGGCTGTCGGACTCAGTGCGTACTGATAGACGAAGCCTAAGAGAAGCTGAGCGTAAATGGAGAAAAGGCAAACTCCCGGAGGACCTTCTTAACTTCCAATCTCTTCTTTAAACTTTCTCCTCCTGGACCCCCACCAGTCCGGGTTCAAAGTGGGTCACTCGACTGAGACAGCCCTCCTTGCGGTGACAGAGTCACTCTCTCCTCTGTCCTGATTCCCCTGGACCTGTCTGCAGCATTTGACACTGTGAACCACCAGATCCCCCTCTCCACCCTCGAGGGGATGGACGTCTCAGGCTCTGCACTCTCCCTGTTTGCATCCTACCTGACAGGTCGATCCTACCAGGTGACATGGAGGGGGACCGTGTCGGAACCACGCTTGCTGACTACAGGGGTTCCACAAGGTTCAGTCCTGGGCCCCTTCTCTTCTCGCTCTACACAACATCTCTGGGTTCTGTTATTCGCTCGCATGACTTCTCCTACCATTGTTATGCCAATGACACCCAGCTGGTCTTATACTTATGACCATGTGATATTTCAGTTTTTCTTTTTTAATAAATTTGCAAAAATTTCTACATTTCAGTTTTTTTCTGTCAAGATGGGGTGCTGAGTGTACATTAATGAGAAATAAAATGAACTCTTTTGATTTTAGCAAATGGCTGCAATGAAACAAAGAGTGAAAAATGTAAAGGGGTCTGAATACTTTCCGTACCCACTGTATTTGAATTAACTTATCTTTTTAAGACAGCCACGTACTTTTTCAGGAATAGTTCATTTTAATTGCAATAGTTTAAAAAAAAATGTAACTGGGTCATTTGCCCACACAACTTAAGCTTATATTTTCTAACAGTACTACATAAAATGATTTATCAACAACAAAGAAGATTCAAAATGCTACTTTATTGTATGCTCCTGTGCCCCTCTGTTCTTCCCCCGTCTGGTTTGTTATTGAGGGCCATGTGCTTGTGTTTTGTTTTGGTGTCAGCCTACAGTTTCCATCCCCGAGTTCTGCCCTCTACCACGCCCCTGTCCTTAGGCTCAGCTGTGGGGAATTCCGGTGATCGTCTCCGGCTGACTTAAATACCCCAGCTTTCCTCCGGCGCGTCGTTGTCAGTCCGTCCGTCCAGTTATCAGTCTGGTTCAAGGCCACGTGAGTCTGAATAGTCTTTTCCATGAAGATCAGTCTGACCTTTCTGGCTGTCTTCAGCACTCCTGCCGCGCAGAGTTGATCCCCGGGAATTCACCTGTGCGAAGAGCCCGACCCGCGTAGTACCACGGGGTATACCAGTCGACGTCCAATTGCTTCCTGTCCGGACCGTTTCCAGGTGTAAGTTCGGTGGAGTTTCCCTCCCGACTCCGGAGGCTGCAGGATCCTGCTTCGTTAAGAGTTTCCCTCCTGACTCCGGGAGAGAGAAGGAGAAGCTTTGGTCCGCTGGACACGGTGCCGTAGTTTTTGCTTGTGTTTTCTGTTTAAACCTGCATATGAAAAAATAAAGTCCTTGGCTGGATTTAACCTGCTGTGCGAGTGTGCATTTGGGTCCATCTCCTACACCATCCACATAACATTTATTAAATTTCAAAACAAACAGTGGCATTTTTTGTTGTGAATCTACTTTCATAACCCCGAGGCATAGCTGATTATGGCAATGCCACATATTAAACATGTTTGACTAGCTATTAACATCTAATAAAACGGTTTGGAAAAAAATCTTAATGATATGCTTTAACCATACAAGAACAACTGTCAAGGTATAAAAGCAAAAAATATGAAATATAAAAGCCTACTCTTACCATTTACCAGAGGTTAACTTGGTAAGCATCTTGTTTCAGAGTCCATGAACTTTGGCGAAACAATTGCCATGACCAATGCCTTTGTATTTGCTCAAATATATTTGTCAGTCCTTTGGAATGGTTTATGTTAAACCAGCATAGATGACCCATCAGTGTTTCAAAGGAATTTGCAACATCTTTTGTGCAGAATGATGTTCTCCTCCAGTAAAACATCAACCTCATTCATCTCTTACCAGAAACTCTTCCTTGTTTCCTTCTTTCTTGTGAAACTAAGAGAAGGCCAGTGTCCCCTCTTTTTTTAGCCTCGTCTTTCGAACTGCAAGTCTATAGAACATAATAAAATATTCAGTAATTAAGCATGTACCATCGTTATACCAAATTGATTTACTACCCGGTGTTGGTAGGCAATGACAAAGCCAATATTATGATATATTCTCCATAACATCAAATCACATGGTGTCATTGCACATTTTAATAGAAAAATCTTATTGGTATTAGTTATGATTTGCAATTTTGTTAGTCAAATAGTAAACTGTATAGTGTATACTTGTTGTTTTTGGGGTTAAGGGATTAGACAATAATAAGGCATCATTTATTTCTGTTTCAACAAATCCTATGAAAGAAAATAAGCTAAACAATACATTTTCCCTTCAACAATATTTTGTGCAGTTTTAGCTAGTAAGGTTTAGCTTGTGCAATCAGGTATATGCTAAATAGGATGAGTCATGAAGGATTTTTGCTGTGTTTACAATACAAACAAAGTAGAGCCTTTGGTTGGCTGAAGAAAATGTGCAGAACTTGCAGATTCAATTCATATGACTCACCGGATAGGTTGTTCCATCGTACACAGTGCAGCCTGTGAAAAAAATAGTCAAACTCAGATTGACATTTCCTTACTTTGAGTTATGTCCATTCATATTTGCCAAAGGGCTTTCTGTGTTTCTGTATCAGGTATTCCTGCACCTAAACTATGAAGAGTTGCTCCATAAATGTACTTATAAAGCTGTGTTTTGATTATCTGTGCACCTGAAATTGTTTTTAAAAACGTCATATGAAAAAATTATATCATACTTTTCTATTTTTAGCTAGTAATATTAAATTGCACGGAATAATCCCAGCTAAATAAGTATCACAGTACAAACTTTTGTACATCAAAAAGTATATTCAACAGTCAAATCAGATTTGGCAAAAGTAGACCACACACAGGAGTTGCTTTCTAATGTCATTGACGACTCTACATGAACAGTGGAAAAAAGGGTGGTTAAAAAATGGGTTTATTTTTCTAAATGTTCTCAAAATTATATTCAAACATAAAATAAAAGCAAATTGCAATTGAGTCACATCTGAACATTTAAAATGAAACGCTTTGTCAAATGTGAAATTCTGTTGGCAGCTCTCAGTTTTCACTATAGGTTCTGAGCTAATGTTGTGGTTTCACACTAAAAATATATTGTTGTTCAGGCTATACGATCAGCTAATACGTTTTTTTGCTAGTCTGCGTATTTACAGTTGATCAGTATTCTGCTGCGCTATCACTACTACTACCGCAAGTTCCTTAATAGACCCAGATTTAGCACTGATACTAGAAAATCCACTGAGCTTGTTATTAAGAAATATACATGAATACTGTACTCTATATTCATTCAGTATGATCATACCAGGCTGACAAAACTATGTGCACTGTCTGGCTACCATTTGCTGTGTTGAATACAGTAGCCTAGCTAAAAATCACTCATGTTCCAACATTGGTCACAAACAAAGTTGGGTTTTTAGGTTACTTTGACAATCCTGTGTAACATGTATCTAGTTTACCTGTTCAACACTTATTTTAAGATGGCTTTTGATAATTACAAGAAGGGTTCAAGTTTGTTCCTACCTTGAGAATAAAAATGAAGTTTATTGTGGCATATGGCGTTGAAGGATGTGGACGGTCTTTGTTTGCTGCGTGTGATTACCTATGCATTTTTACTGGGGACACACATAGTTGAGTCAACTAAGAAATACATGTTGCATGAACTATTCTGATTGAACTGATTAGTTGGGCACAGAACTGACTTAGGAAAATGAGCTGAAACAGCTAAAACCCAAAAAGCCTTTTTTACAGCTGGATTCTTGCAATGCCACATGATACACAAAAATCCTTCTTGTTAGTAGTGGTGTTCGGCAAGGCAGTGACCAGATCAATCGTCGTCCAGCAGGAGCTAATAACAGTTACAGGCGTGGTTTAAGTTTGTGCGAGAGGACACAGAGAGGCGACTGTTACAAAACAACAATGGCGGCTCCTAAAGAAGGTAATGTTTAGGCCGAAATAGCATTCATTATTTAGTTGGGTCAATTTAGCATTTGACTTTGACATGAAAGACCACTGTTCACATCATATCCGGTCATGCTCACAGGTTGTCCTTTGGATTAGGGCCAGTCTTATTAGATAAAACCCCAAACCTAACAACACATTTCATCAGTACTAGCTTTGCCATGACAACACCAACAATCATTGGTTTTGTGTTACCATACAATGATCTTTCCCTTACTTTCACCCAGAATTTGTAGTTGGGTAAGACTTAAACTACAGGACAAGTGTGCTAAATTGATTGAGTAAATCTGTGTTAAACAGTAGCAAAACATGCATTCACATGTCTATAGCATGGATATTGTTCTTGCTTCTGGTCAATTCTCAAAATATACTCTACCAGAAGTATTTTGGACAAAGTCTGACACCTAAACTTTCCAAGTGGATGATTTCAGGGCATTCAGCTTGGTTAAGTAAAAGTAGAAGAGGGATCTCATTTTTTTTCTGTAGCCTATGTCAATCTCTTGCCTTTTTTGAAGTGTTGAACAAGGTGTTGGCATGACTTGGACCTGAGAGAGTATATTTGGCCTTTTCCTACTAATTCTCCATCCAACCTTTCATTGAGCCCCTTCTGCTTTTTTTCTTAAATTCCTCTTTTTCAACTTTGTGACTTTCCATTTTTCACCTCCTTTTTCCTTCACTCCCACACCCTTGTCCCTCAACTCTCCTCTCCTCTAGATTCATTACAGTTTGATGATATCAGATGATTGCTCTCTCCCAGCTGGAACAATAGGTTCGTACCCTCGCTTCCAATTCCCCTGGGCCCTGACCGACTCAGCTGTGTGAGCTGCTTCCCCATCCCCTCTTCTTCTTCTTTTTCTTCTTCTTCTTAACCTCCTCCTTTCCCCCATTCGTCATCTCACACTTTTTTTTCTTCTCTTCGTTAATAAACCTTTTTGTCTACAGCCCTGTTGATATGGAATTTATCATCCTGATTTATCATCCTCAAAAGTTGTGACAAAGATGCATATGTCAAGGTGAGACATTTCCCAGTTGAACAATGCACTTGACAATCACAGATAAAGTTGCTGTAAATATATGACAATAATTCTGAGAAGTAAACTTCAATGGGAAATAACATATTTCAAATCAAAATTTATAAAGAAAAAAGTGTTGAAACATACAGCCTATAAAATATTTATGCAGTGCAGTTTCTCTTCGCCTTTCATTCCCACGCTTCCCATAGAAACACTTGGGGAAGTGGCTGTGTGCTGCTCTCTATTGCAGTTGGTAAAGTTTTGTGCATTTGTCAAACCAACCAGTCCTCATTCTTGAACACTTTCTCTCATAAAATCAAAACATTCTGTTTGAAAACACTTCAGATTAAGCTTAAATCTCACTATACCTTTCCCTCCATCGACTACAGGAGCAGCTCTTGTCTCCAGTATCATTGATGCTCAGATGGGTGCCAATGAGAGCTGTACTGGGCCGTGAACATCCCATGCCAGTTTGTAATGTTTGCAGTCAGGATGCTTTCTACTGCTCCTCTGTTAAAAGTTAACAAGAACGTGGCATGGGAATTTTGCCGTATTAAGTTTCCTTAACAAATACAGCCATTTATGAGCTTTGTGTAATGACCACGTCAGGTTGTTTGTGTTGCTGATTCTCAGGAACTTAACTTGATCCACCTCAGCTCCATTGATTTAGACAGGGGTGTGCATCCTCGCCTCTTTTTTTCTAAAGTCATTCAGCTCTTTGGTTTTCCTGACGTTGAGCAGTAGGTTGTTCTCTGAGCTCCACTCTGCAAGTTTGTTGATTTCCTATCTATATGAAGTCTCATCTTTGTTGGTAACCCGGCTAATGATGGTAGTGTCATTGGCAAACTTCACAACAGTGAAATGTGTCGACTAATATTGGATGGATGGCCATGACTTTTTTGGAAGACATTCATAATCTTGTCAGCATGAAATGTAATCCTTTTGGCGATGTCCTTGTTTTCATCTAAGGGCACCATCAGGGCAACAGCTACATTTATATTATCCTTTGGTTTATGAGGAAATGCTGCAGAACTAAGAGCATTCCCATCAACATCAGCTGTACTTTGTGCCAATTACATTATTAAATTATAGCAATGCTAGAAGGGACAGAAAAAGAACAAGCATATTTTACTCAAGTATAAGTACTGTCACTGCGAAACCAATTTACTCCAGTAAAAGAAAAAAATTCCATCCAAAACGTATTGGGATAAAAGTAAAAGGAAGTCAGTTAAGATGTACTCTGCTGTCTCCTATGCAGTGTTGATGAATTCCAAACAGAGCTTCTTGCCTATCAGTAAGCATATTTGAGTGTGTGAATAGCCAATATCAGCCAATAATGCCAGGCTAAACTCCTCAAACTCCCCCTTCTGAAGTGTAAACCACTTCACTATTTCCGGTCACTTCTGGTTCCTATTTTTTCTATTTCCTTTCCTCTCTCTCATTCATTATATTCACCTTCTTGTTTTCCACTTATCTTATTCCCTTTCTTTTTTCTGACCTACTACTTGTTTGATCTTTCCCCTCCATATGCATCAAGATCCTTGATGTAGCAGTAACAGGAAAGTCATGACTGGAACAATACTCCGATCTCTTATTTGTACTGGGTGGTAAACCACCTGAAGGTAATTCGAGGTCTGGCCACTGGGTTTGTGTATTTTTCTTTCATGTTTGATTGCATTACAGCTCAACTTGCGACACATGGGATGCACATTTCACTTCATGCAATAACTTTCCTCCATTCATCACTGTGAAGGACAAAAAGCATGAACAAGCATGCTTATCAGATGATGAGGCTGTTGCGAGACAACAGATATAAGCAGCGCTTTAGGAGGATTTAGAGTGGTGAATAAGCCACCATGGGAGGGTTTGGAGCTACAAATAGCATCACATTGAATTAAAGGTTATGCTCAATAGGGATTCAACAATCATCAGATTGACAACAATGTGAAGATAAATTTGGTATAAACTACATGCTTACTTTGATATCAGTTCTAGAACATGAATGACTGAAAGGAATTTGAGAAGGAAATTCTTTGGAGCTATGCAAATGACATGCTGTTTCTGTGTATCATCCCTGTTAAGCTGTGAACAATGATCCCTCCAGTTACCAGCTGTTACCATAGGTATATGGTAGGTCATATGTCATTATGCTGATTAATAACATATCATTAGAGGTGCAATGTGTAATTCCTGGCCACCTGCTCCAAACAAATAGGGCCAGCTAACTAACCCAACTACTGGGTCCATACAATCTCAGTTTACAGTCATCAGTTATAAAACAAACTACATACTAACAACAGGGAACAAATACACACAATTCATTCGAACTGCTGAAACTCTGAGTCGGTTATACAACACTACCATCTTATAATCATCATGTGTGGTGTCGGCCTTAAGTTTACGTTAGCCATCTGTGTGTTTACTGTGACACTAGCTTTTGATATCTCCAATGAATTACCAATTAATATATCGGTTTACGTAAATTGCGGATGCACCTTGCTAACCAAGCCAGCTAGCTAGCACTAACGTTAGCTGCTCACAGTACCTTGGCGTTGCTCCACCCTCTTATCCAAATATGTTTAATTCTGGTTTCAAAAAAGGACGACAGCGATGACCAAGACGCCAAACTCTAGGCTTAAAAAAAATGTAGTCCACAAACCAATGGGTGACCTCAGAGTGGCTACATCCAGTTTTAGGTACAGTTTATTTCGTAAACCCGAGAGGTATCCAAGGTACATCCAAGCAGATTCCTAATCGACTCTGATGATGTGTCGTGACTATTGTAGTCGTTTCTGCATTGCGTCCAAACTCTACAGCCTTGAAACTATACTGTCTGATAGGAAATGCGATTTCTCCCAGCATGCAAAGTTGTGGTTTTCTGCACTGTGACAAATGCATAATACTTATTTACCATTTGTGTTCTTGTATGGATTATTTTTTTCTTGCCATAACACCATCACCTCCCTCTTTCTCTTCCAACTTCTAACCTTTCCCATTATTTGTGACATTCGAAAGCTGACACTGCTGACGGACTGAATGTGTCTCAAAAGATAGACAGCTGCTGTGGTTATTCAGCATACTAGCTGCCTTGAGGGTCAGCGCCGCAGCCATCGAGGTTCATGAATGGACTAACTACTTGTACTACTTTAGCACTTTTCTTTGAAGTATTATTTTATTAAATTTGGTCTCATTTTAAAACATTTACTTTGTAGTTATATTGGCAGAATTAAATGTATCCCCTTGATGACAAAGGCAATTCCAAAATTGAGAGTATGGGCAAACACACATAGACTCGTCCATACCCCATTATAGGGCACCTGCATAACGAATTAGTGCTGACAGCTCATTCACTTTCTCTCTTACAGAAACGCTCACACACACAGCAGCATCAATCACAAATGGAAGTGTTTTCATTTCCATTCATTTGGCTGTGGATTAAAGTTGACCCATTTTTGCTAATGGAGTGTGCGTTGGACAGGAGAGATGGGGGAATGAGGACAAACCAGACCAATGTTTATCATACACCTACATTAAAGGAATCTTGTACCTGCAGGGCCCCTCTGACAACAGGTTCACTCCTTTTGGGTTCTTAGTAAAAATAAATAATCTAGAATTACTATAATAGTGGGACTCAAAAACATATATTTACATCGTAAATTAAATGTTTAAAGTGTATCCACAGATAAAGATAGAGACCGAAGGATGACCGTCACTGGGGTCTTAATAGAACGATAGTCTTGGCTGACACGCCTCTTCAGTGTCGCATGGGGGTCGGAATCAGTGCCCATGGACTGGCAGACCAGGGTGGTGGTTCCCATTTTCAAAAAGGGGGACCGGAGAGTGTGCTCGAATTATCGGGGTATCACACTACTCAGCCTCCCGGTGAAGGCTTATGCCAGGGTGCTGGAAAGGAGGCTCCGACCATTTGGCGAACCTCGGATTCAAGAGGAGCAGTGCGGATTCCGTCCCGGCCGTGGAACAATGGACCAGCTCTTTACCCTCGCAAGACTACTGGAGGGGTTCTGGGAGTTTGCCCAACCAGTCTACATGTGCTTCGTGGACTTGGAGAAGGCTTTCGATTGGGTCCCTCGGGGGTTCTTGTGGGGGGTGCTGCGGGAGTATGGGGTGCCGTACCCGTTCCCAGTGGGTGTTGGCCTCCGCCAGGGTTGCCCTTTGTCACCGGTCCTGTTTGTGACTTTCATGGACAGAATATCTAGGCGCAGCCAGGGGGTGGAGAACGTCAGGTTCGGGGGTCTCGGGATCGCCTCTCTGCTGTTTGCAGATGATGTGGTCCTGTTTTCCTCCTCGGATCGTGACCTCCAGCATTCACTGGGGCGGTTTGCAGCCAAGTGTGAAGCGGCGGGGATGAGAGTTAGCACCTCCAAATCTGAGGCCATGGCTGTTCGCGGCTCTCTTCAAGCCATGCTGTTGTAAAATGTACATGTTCTTGTTGTTAGACTTCAACCAGTGAAAATAAGCGGAAGAGGAAAAGGAGGACTTTTGTCCCATCAGACATTATATGTCTCGTTGCTAAACTTGTGAGTGTGTATCTACAAAAAAATATATAAATTTAAAAAAAACTTTTTGAAAGTAGTGTGTCACTCTGCTCTCAGCGCCCGGCTGGGCCGCTGTTAGCTGCTATGGCTCCACGCTCAGTCGTTCCTCAATACTCCTCAAAATTTGGGTCTGTCTGAAATACACTGGTGACGGTGATCTGCCCAGCCGTGATCACGTCAGTGAAACACTTCTGTTTGATTCCTGCTGGATCGAAACATCAGCGGTCTATTCATACATTGCTCTACCATGCAAAAGAGACTTTGAGCTGTGCTTCTTTCAAGAAGCTCCTCTTAGATGCTTCCTGTAAATCCAACGTTCAAAAGATTTTTAATCCAGATTGAAAGATTGGACAATTGAATCCTCGATTCAAATGGACATAACCACTATAATAGTGAAGTTCTGGAAAGGTAGAATACCTGATGATGACATTGAGTTATACCTGTGCAGGTACTGCGATATCCTACACACTAACAAGCCGGTAGATAAGTTTGGTATCTGGTATGGAGTGAGGAGATACAGGGTGAAACTCTGTAAAGACACCAACGGACATCTTGTATCTATCCCCAACTCCATATCCAAAGAGTGTCCCGCAGAGAGTTAGTGCAGCCTGTGTGGAGAAAAAGGTCACACCTTCTTCTGCTGCCCTGCCTCATACTCCAACAGGGCGAGATCTCAACACCAGTCAGCCCCCCCTCCTACCGCCCTGCAGCAGTCTGTTCCTCCACCCTCCTCCCAGCAGCTGACCAATCCTCCTCCACCCCCCCAGCCTCAACCGGACTCTCCTCCAGCCCTTCAGCTGCCTGATGAGCAGCCGGATATCCACCAGCTTCGGTCCCTTTTCCATCCCTCAGCCCTGAGGCCGGGACCTGCACCTCCTCGGAACCAACACCCCTTTGCAGATCCTTTCACTCCTCCACAACGTCCTCCTCAGCGAGTACAACCTGCCACAGCCAAGACTCAACCCCCAGCTCCTCCTCCCGATGACGATGTCTCCTCTCTATCAGGTGAGGGGAGATTAATTATTATAAGTAAATCAGAGAGTGAGCATAGTAGTGATGAAATGATTATGAAAGTGCCAGTGAGAGTCCCAGCTCAGACTTCAGCTCGCTCGGTCTGACAGCTGGCCAGAGAGCCAGCAGCACCCCTTTCCACCCCCCCGTGGGTGCAGAATCAGACTCTTTCTCTCCCACACCTGAGTTCCCTGCCCCCCATAGTGAGGCACAGAAGGATGCACCATTCCAGTTGGTCACCAAGAAAAGGAGAAGCGTTTGAAGCAGGAGGGGACTTCACACAGCTCCACAGTCATCCCGGTTGGCACACACATGTCCTCAGAAAAGCTGATGTATGATGTCACAGTGTCAGTGAGCCCATCCAGGTCTGTAGCAGCAGCCTCGAAAACACTCCAATCAGTGCAGACAAAGCAGGACTGTAACTCCAGCTTTGCCTCGTTGGTCCATCTCCTCACAGTCTTCACCACAGGCTTTGCAGATTTTAATTTCTGCCTGTAGGTCGGGAGAAGATGGACCAGACAGTGATCAGAGAGTCCCAAAGCTGCACGGGGGACTGAGCGTTATGCATCCTTTATTACAGTGTAGCAGTGGTCCAGTGTGTTTTTGTCCCTGGTGCTACACTTAATATGCTGTCTGTATTTTGGCAGTTCTTTGCTGATGTTTGCTCTGTTAAATTCCCCAAGAACAATGAGTAGGGAGTCTGAATGTTTTGTCCGCTCGGAGGAGTTGGAAGCCCGGCAGATGTAGTGCGCTCTCTCACCGAGCCAGGTTTCAGTGAAGCACAGGGCGGCGGATCTGCTAAAGTCCGTGTTTGCGTTGTGGAGGAGCAGCAGCTCATCCATCTTGTTCGCCAGAGAGCGGACGTTCGCCAGATGGATTAACGGGAGCGCAGTTCGGAATCCCCGCTAACGCAGTTTAATGAGAGCGCCTGCTCGCTTCCCTCGTCGGCGTCTCCGGAGAGATTCCGAGGAGATCCGCTGCTCCTCCAACTAAAAGCTCTGTAAAGCTTTCCTGTTCGATGAAAAATGGTGTTTCGATGTTTAAAAGTTCCTCCCTGCTGAATGTGATCAGAGAGGGAGAGCTGGAAATTGCTATTCCAATCAGCTGGAAACACTTTGGGCTTCTGACTTCTGATCCATATCTCATGTTTGGATAAGGATCAAGGAAGTCACAAGTCGAACAAAAGGTTAAATTTCCAACTTGTAATGACAAGCTATCCATTAAATGTCTTTATTTTGGGGGATTTTCAGAATGTCTTCTTGGTTTGCTTCACACATAACAGTATAATCCAACCCCTGCAAGTAAATGTAAACTGTGTGTTTGCTGGTATGGGAGAGCATATGTTCGAGAGTGGTTCCATACACTTGTATGCACAACTCTATGAATAGAGTGTATAATACTGTGTGCAGAGTGTGTGTGTTTGTTTACTTGGCAGTGGTGGCAGGTCCCCAGACTCTCCATGTCTCCACTAACATCTGGCCTCTCAAAAACTTAGCCTTGAGACACACAGACAAACATTCACACCCAGACTGACTCATCATGCCCTCTCTCTCTCTCACACTCACACTCTCTCTCTCTCACACACACACACACACACACAGACTAATGTGCTGCAAGCCAATGCATTTCTGCTCAAGAGATTGATTGATCAATTGTAGTGAAGAAATGTTTGGTCCTACTGGTACTGACAAATAACTGCTATTATCACATTATTAAAATATCAGTCCTAGCCCACAGCTGATTGGTTGTTATCAGCCAGACATATTAATCACACTTCTGCTGTTATGGTAAACATCATAGGGAAGACTCCTGGTAAGTGTCACAGTGCCTGAAAGTGAGTATGAATGTTTCCGTCCAAGACCATTGACTTAAGATTGACAACCTGCCATTCCATCTATCTCAGCAACAATGATTACAGCAATGGAGAATCCTCTTAAACTGAATTGAACAATGGTTCATTTTGTTTCTATTGTAACTTTTTTTGGGATGGTTCAGACTTTGAGACCAATTACAGATTCTGGCAAGTTCTGTCAGGCAATCATCAAAACCAGAAAAAGGAAAACCTCCACCTGTGAGATTAGTTGTGGTGTAGTCATCCTAGTGAGTTTTAATAAGGTATCGATAGTTAGCAGCTAGGTAACAGGAATCTTTTACTGTAAACATGTCAATTATTGTGTATTATGTGGTACTACAAAAACATATCTCTTTGGTTTGGATCAAGAGTTGGCCATACATCAGTTATACCTACTGTGTGTCCAACACACTTTGATTTAGTACTTTCGCTGCTTTTGACAGTTAAATTGAATTGGGTGATGTGCGATCCATTAAAGCAGTGGTCCCCAAACTAAGGCCTGCGGGCCGGATACGGCCCGCCTCCACATTTGGCCCGGCCCCCTGAACAATACCAGAGACGCATTATGATTTTTTTTCAGTCTGGCCACGCAAATCCTGGACTAGCCCCTGTCAAATAGAACGGAATAATGGCGAAAAGGTTAGGTAAGAGAAAAATCGATTCAGAATGCAGGGTATTTAACCTGCAGTGGTCAAACGATTCTTTTTTTGTTCTACAAGCCTACTGGAACCTACAAAAGGATTATAAGGAAGGAACACAAGAACTTTGAGAGACTGCTCATATGAGTCATTTGAGTAAGAGATTCTGCTCTGACAACTAAGCTAAACTTTTACCTGTTAAGATTGTGCACGGCACAACAGAAAGTTAATGTTCAATGGACTTTTTTTCTGTGAAGAACCCAGAGAGGGTTATTCGGTTATTATTTATTTCACAAATAGTGTTATTTATTTCCTGACTTTTTTTTCTGTGAAGATCCCGGAAAGGGTTATTAATATTTGGTTATGTGTGGCTTTCTGGAAAACAATAAATGTATACATTTAGGCACCCCTGCGATCGTCACACTTTTTCTGTTACAAACTGACCCCGGCCCCCATCAGAGAAGGGAAAAGTTATGTGGCCCTCACAGGAAAAAGTTTGGGGACCCCTGCATTAAAGGGTTCAAAACCAAATAGAAATCTGCACCCACAATACACTAACCCTCACCAGTAGCGCGTTTCATAGTTCAGGTTGTAAAAAAATATTGGCTTATCATAGTTGGAACGGTATATATTCACCAGTCACCCTGTTTAAATGTAGTCCACAAGCCATAATCTTTCATCAACAGACAAATTCAAAATGCAGGTGTTTATTAATGTGTAAATCAGCTCCTCTTGCCTTTGAAGAATAGGAGAAGTAGAGGATATAACCCACCCAAGTCTCTACGCAGTTTCAAATATTCTGAGTCTGTGAGGTGTCTCTTTCTCTACGGATGAAGGCAGTATCTACTTTCTGTATTTTTGTTATGTTAGTATTTGTTTCTTTTTAACTGGAGAGCTGACCCCTCCAATATCCCAAGAGAGAGCATGTTAATTGACCTATTAGTTCCATGGTATAGATAAATGTCTCAGCACGTTATGTAATATATAGCTCACAGAGTGTGTGATCACACTATTGCTTTTTGGGTTTAGACTTGATAAGGTATTTGATAGAAATGTAGTTATAACACTCGACCTGAACCTGAAAGTAGTATTTTGGTCTGTGTAAGTGAAAGCGTTGGTTTTATTGAGAGAAAAAATCCTGACAAGTAAAATCCCGATAACAAAACAACATTGGAGAAGTAATTTTCAAGTGATTGCCTTGGTAACTGCTGGAATAAGCATTGACCACTGTTAGCAATTTGCATAAGCCTACATGAGTTATAATTTAAACTCACAGCTATTCAATGAGCAGTAGCCCATATAGCACTAGGTGAGCAGCAGTCTCACCAAGAATCATAGTCGAAGCTGTTAAGATCACTTGAAGGGAATATCACAGCATGTTCACATAGCAGGTTCATTTTTAGAATTAACAATGGGACCTTATTACAGTAATGTTCTCACAAGAGTCTTTAAGGCAGCGGTCAACAGTAGCCAATTTGGTTAATATTAGGTCTACTCACTCAGCAGCTCTTTCAGGAAACCTTGTGCTTCAGCAGGAGTGGAAAAAGACTTGAGGGCTCCCTGGTGCCTGATGCAAAGCCGTGCAGGGAAGAGCAGAGTGTAATCAACATCGTTCTCTGGCAGTCTTCACGCCAGTGAATTCATCTTGCCAACGTTTTGGGTCCGCACAATGGCTAAAATGATATCCTCTCGTTGTCATACGTAATCTCTCCTTTTTTCTTGCAAGGTGGAGAACATTCTCCTTGTCTCTGAAGTTCCAAAAAACGTACAGCCCCACGCCCAGGATGTTTATCTCCCACTGCGATTTCCCAGATCGTCAGTTTGGACTTCCAGGCATGACATCTATATCTCCACCTCATCATCGTGATCCTGTGTCTTATCTCCTCTACCTGTTCCAACTGCATAGAGTGTGAGGTTTCTATTTTGGTTAGTGTAGTGTTGTCGGCTGTTTTCTTGTCAATATGTTTGGTTCGGTCCTCTTGAAAGTCACGGATAGCTTCCAAGAGCTTATTGAGGGACATGTCTGCCTTTTTTTGTCCGGCCGCCATTGTTGTTTCCAGCAGGGATTCAAAGTGTGATTGATGCAAAGTTGGAGTTACAGTTTTGCCTCATTTTTTTGTGCCCAAAGGTTTAGTTTGCCATACACAAACTAAATATCGTAGTTTCTTGTGTCTAAATTAAAATTAGAATGAAATAAAGCAGGATAAAGGCAGTTGTCAGGGCCTACCACCAATAGCTCATGTGGCCATGCTCTCTCCGGAAGTCCCCCCATGAGGTCCATTCCTTCCTCCTGGCTTTAGACGGTAAAGTCCAGGGCTCCCTTTACAATGACATCAATGTTAAAAGTCTTTCTTGTCCCAATGTAGAGTAGCAGGGGCCTTAAGGGGAGAATGGGAGGGAACAGACAACGTCACCTTGGGAATTGCACCCCAGGAAAAACAGACGTATGAACCATAGATAAACTCTAAAACCACAACACAACCTTAAATCTTCTAAAATGTCCTGTCCGGGAATGAACTAAGTGAAATTGGGAATCTAAGTTGAGGCCACTGTGGGCAGACTACACTGAGGAGTGCCCAGTGGTGCTACTGCTTACTTACCTCAGGCGCAACTCAGCAATCCTCACAGCAGTCTACACTTGTATCAAAGTGCTTGTACATGCTTTCATTAGGTGTAGGGACCTTATCATGGGTGCCTAACTTCCCAACAATGGCACTGTACTTCCCTGAATGAAACATAAACTAATACAACAACAATCACAAACAAACAAACCCAGTTGGTTGAACAATCTAACTAAAACAAAACAACAAAGAGCAAAAGAACAGTGGCAAAACAGCAGCAGGTGAACCACCTCTGATAAGGGCTATTAACACATGGGCAGGATAACAATGGGATTCCAAAACAATATTTTCAGCCAACATTTCAGACAGGAGCTGTAACACCAAACACTACCAGCCACGACAGAGATAGAGGACAGGCCAAAAAGAATGGGCCTAGGCCAACGGGTGCCTTTTATAACCTGGCCCTGATCAAGTAATTGGCTTGGGGCTGCGTTCACCAATACTACACCCTATGCTGCATTCACTGGCACGACAGCGAGATTCTTAAAACAAAAAAAAGATGATCCATTGTTGAGGTATCCACCATGAATGTCCGAGACACACTACACCCTAAGAAATCTCTCTATTTTGCTATTAGAATAATTGATACACCATTTGATTCATTGATTTATTGAAATTATGGATTAAATAAATACGTGCAACAAGGTGAAATTGCTGAGGAGCGAGAGGCCAGACCCCAAAAAGCGTTAAGGCAGCATCCTGTGGTTTGAGCATCCGGCTGATTCTTACAAGTCTTTGAGGCACATTATAGTTTCACACCTAACTAGCATATAGGAAACATAGCCCCTCTTTACTTTTCATCGTCTATGATGAGTTACGATCTATTATTTATTATCGAGCTAAAAGTGTTATATTTCCAGATATCAATATACTTGTTGCATATAATCCTATATTGCTTAGAGACGGTTCAATTATTAAATTGCTTTAATGTGTTTCTATCATTTATCAAAATGTAGTCATGCGTGCTTTTAATGTTGACTGTATGTTAAAGCTAATGAAATAAGTGAACTTTGAATTAAACTCACTCTGACAGTGAGGGAACATCCTGTTCAGCGAGAGCTATGCAGACACCTACAGGGGGGGGGGGGGGGGGGGGGGGGGCGCGAGCAGAAAAGCGTTAAGCTTAAAAATTAGGTATGTCAGAAGGGATAAGACTATGAGAACGGTTTTTTCCATTGATATAAGAATGATCTGTGGTGCTTCTCTGCTGTTAAATGCAGAAGTCAAATTTCGTAAATGTGTATATGTATATGACAATAAAATACTAACTTTAATTAACTTTAACTTTTACCTTATATGGACCCAGAGGTTGCAGAAAGCGCCAAGGAGAAGGGTACAAATAGGAGGAGACAACTAAGGTTCGAGGGGTTTTGGTCTTTTTTGAGAACTTGGTACATTTGACATTTTGTATGATCTTTTATCTCATTTTTATTATTCATTTTTTGTAACCTTTTCTAAATTTTTTGTAAAAAACAAATAAAACTGGTTTGTATTTTGTGCATTCCAACCAAAGTCCTGTGTTGCTCATCTCTAATGGGGCCTTCAGAGTCTCCTCAAGGTAAGGGTGCTCTTCCCCTGGGATAGGCTGACAGTAGTACATTTATTGGACATGTAATCTGAATGACATTCCTGTTACAAGGTAAGATTAAGATGGTGTTGTTCATCATTGTTGTGATTTACTAACTTAAATGGCTCAGATTGATTTTGAAGCTCTGCTTATGTATGATATCTGATGTTGCAGTGTGATTATAATGCTTAGACATTAGCTGAGGTGTATTAGGAAACAGTAAGGGTCAGATTGGCATCTAAATTAGGGGTGTTAGGGCCAGGGTCCTGAAGCTGCCCTTATTAACCGAGCGAGGGTCCCAACCACACGGGGTTCCTCCTCCAGCGGTGGCCCTTTAGAGCTTGTTCACCCCGGAGTACATCCAGTCCTCCCACACCTATTGCACACACACACCTAAATCCCTTGATATCCGGCTGTCGGGGGGGACCGACGTTTTTAGCCTGAAGTAAGTGATACGACAGTGACTAGTGTTATTAAGTTATCCTGGCTCTTGCCTCCCTAAGCAGGCTAAGACAGTCTTGCGTGTATATTTTGGGAGGTGCGTTCGTTACCTAGGTCAGAGGTTATTGAACAAGCCGTCTTCCAGCGCTTCACTCGCACTGGGAGGGGGTATCGGTTATGCAGCTAGGCTGTTCACCTTTTCACCATCTTCCTTATCACTTTTATTTACTTTGTTTTGATGAGTTCTTTGAACTGCTCTATTTCATCAACAAATATCTCCTGTAAATCTGAATGGTATTTCAAATTAAGGACTGTAGCTGCTGAACATGCTATTCAGTGCATTGGGATTCATAGCTCCGGTTGAGTTCTGCAACAGGTTTATCAGCGAAGTCCCTTCTCCTCCTGTTACCACAAAAAAAATCAGAGAATGCAAAACACAACACACATTTAAAGGTGAGTAGAGTAGCCATTAGCAGGGTACAGATTCATTGTTGATAAGTTAGGTAAGAAAACTTTGTTAAGAAGGTTCTCTTTTGATGCTTGTATTGCTGTTTAGTTCCTGAAAAGTTAGCCTTCCGATACTGGGATTGAATCAGTCTTTTCCTAACCCCAACAGTCCACTGCTTATTTGTTTATCACCAGTGTCCCAGGTGTGTGCTAATGAATGCAGACACTGCAGGTGCTCCTGAGGCTAGGACAGCTTGTTGGTTTCTGTATCAGCGTCTGTTGATGTCCCCGGGAAGGGATCTTCTGCAACTGTCACGGTCAGGATTTCAGGGTATGATTCTGAGGCTCCAGTGTCATCTAGTGTGGGAGTTAACAAAAGCACCAATGTAGACAAGAAAGTAAAACTATCTATTATCTAAGGCTAGCCTGCTAGGCTTGAGTTATAGATAATCTGTGTCAGCCTAGAACTAGCTAGTTACCAGCTTCGTTAAAGATCAAATTCATAACTAACTTTAAACAGCCCCTCCAACCTAATACCTAGCCTGCTAGATACTTTGGGCGAACCTGTGGAAGCAGCTGTGCGACTAGTACTCACACTTTTCTTGAGCGTGTCCATAAAGTCACCCATCATGCTGCTCAGATCAGTCTTTGTCTTCCTCTCCCTTCGGTTTTCTACTGCCTTTGGGTTATAGTCAGAACGGACAAACCAAACACTTGCTCTAGAGCAGGTAAAAGGTACAAACAAAGGTACAGATTAGGGTTGAGGTTTGATCGGCTGGAAATTAAGGAGAAAAGACATTGATGATCTGGCAAATCATTGGGGAAAAAGGGATGGTATGAATACACTGTATTCATACCATCCCCTGTATTCAATACAGACAGGGTGATTGGGGAATGGGAAACAAGTGACCAGGTGGATGTGGGAGTCAAGTGAGAGTAGGACAGGTGAGAAAGGATGAGAACATCTGGAAAGCTTACCAGAGATGCAAGGGCCTGTGAATGTGGGAATGACCCTGAAAGGAGGGACAGAGAAGCAAAATGGGGAAAATGGGAGCGTGGGTTAAGACTTTGTTGTGTTTTTATAATGGTATTCTAATGTTCTGCCTCGTAAATAGAGGAAATATTAGGATATATAGAGGATTGTTTCTAAAACCACAACCTTTTTTTAATGCTGGAGTTGAAGATGTTTTTTGTAGATTTTTGTTCCCCTCTGACCTACTTTTCCACCAAGAGAGATTTCTCTATAAACCATATATTAAAGTGTTGGCCAGGACAGTTTGGGGGCATCGGACAAGGTTTTACATAGAATTTTTTCAATCTTCTTTTTTTCTTCCTTTTCACCAGACTGCAAGGGTTGTAGGGAGGTAGTATATTACTCTGGGAGAGATTTTGGATAGACTGCTTCTTTCTCTCTCAAGCAGCCTCTTTCATTTTCACACCAATGGCAGAGCAAGTGATTTGCCTAGTGGCTATCATCTTGGAGAGGCATATGGAAGCAATGGCACAGAATGACGACAGAGATCAGCTGAGGCAGAGAGAGGAAGAGAGGGAAAGGAATAGCAAAAAAGTGAGAGTGATGAAGTTCGTGATAATATAATCTGGCAAATTGCTTAATAAAAATGTACTGCAAATAGGCCAGAATTACATAAACTAATCTATGCATTTTATTTCTGGATGTTTTTATATCACATTATTACATTATCTCTCAGAATCATAAAGGATGTATCTTCTTACCTTCATGTTTTCCTGATATTGAGAGTTAAAAAAATAAGACAAATTATTCTAATCCTTTTGAATTACGTCAAATTTAGGATTTAAATTCCCTCCAGTAAGCAGTGATGCAGCTAACATTTCTAGGGCTTTTATTGTGAAAGGATAGGATGGAAAGTGTGAAGCTGTAATGCGCTGCCGTTGACAATGTCTGAAGTGTAACAAAGAGGCTCCATAGTCTGGCCCACATTGGTTCAGACTATGGAGCCCCTTTATTATTATTTTTGTAAATATAGGTACAATTCATAACCCTCAGCTAACAGCTTAATCTTGGACCCGAGCGAGCCCCATTTGGGGTTCAGAGCGAGACATTTAATCGTAGAGAGCGTCGTAGAAATCAAAGTTCATAAAGAAATACATTTTTTTTTTTTTTTTTTAAAGTCTCATCAACTTAATCATGTAAACCATTTTACACACTGCAAACACCATTATAAACTATTCTACTAACTAACTAAGAAGATTCGCCACAATACCATGTATTTTACGCTACCACCGGCGATCTAAGAACTCGGAAAATGCTTCCAAAATGCGGCCATTGCATCCCGCCCGGACAAATAACACATCAGGAAGCACGAGCAGTTCACACAGATTCCAGCGATAACATTCACATTTCTCTCAATGAAAGCATTAAAAAGTTACATCGAAGAAGCCACCACAAAGCACAACGCCAAAACTGCCAATATTAGAACTGCACCATACCTTGAGACGGTTTTCAGGGCGAAAACGGAGAAATCCGAAATAATTCCATATGAGAGATGTGTTCTTTAGCTCACTGTGAGTGTCTGGAACCTAAAATGGCAATTTTCTGTTCATCTGAGCCAAAATGGTGGTCAACATGCTGGCCGGCGAATCATATAGGGACTGGGGGGGTTGAGCGGCACGGTTTTGGAGTTTTAGTCACTGAAAATTCTGTCAATCACTTCATGGAACATACGGGTGTGTTTGAAATAACCACCCGGTTCGAAAGAGTGGTCACATGCTAAGATCCGCCCACCATAGGCTTATCAAGGGCTCCATACACACAGACTGAGACGAGGAAATTGCATGGAGGAGAGATATGATGACCCCCAGAGAGGTCAAAATGGCTCAAAATGATGCCAAACAGCTCTGTTATGATAGATTGTACAATATGAGTGTTAAACAAAGTGAAATATGGTGAAATATATAGTTATATAGTATATAAAAGTACAATGGAACACCTGGTTCGAAAATGAGAATTTGGCGTGTTTTTTCGTACAAAAACTTCTATAAATTGGGTTTGCTTCACTTTATTTACACCAATTCTTTTTGTGAGGCACCTGCACCGTGTTTGCTATGAATTGTGAATGTTTTTAGGCTAGCCAGGGCCTCAAAATATTACAGTGCTTTTTCTTCAGGCCTTAACACTTGTATTTGGTGCTGCCCAGTTGTGATCCGATCACCTGAGCCGCATGTTAATGCCAGGTATAAACAGGTGTCCAGGGTGTGCACATTACTTATTTTAAACAGTCCCACAATGCAAAGCATTGTATTTCATAGATGCCAGAATCACTGTTGTGGGACTCTACAGCTGTCAGTGGAGATGCAAAATGATGATGATGACTATTAGTAGGTATCTGGAATCCCATTTCTCTGCTCACTGTAGAGTAACTATTACACCAAAGGGATTATCATGTGGACACCATGAAAAAGTGTATCAAAGTTCATAGCTATCAATGAAAAGAGACAGGCGCTAAAACAGAGCGTCTTAGATTTATTTTTTAACATTAAAGCATGTGAACATGTTCAAAATACAAGTATGAACTTGAAAAATTGTACTTGCATTACTTAAGTGTACTGTTCTTAATTACTCTCTGTGAGGGACCAGAGTACGTGTTCTGCTCAGACCTAATGTCGACTCTGTTTCCGGTATTGGGCTTTGCAGTCAGCTCTTCATCATACTCTTCCTCCCAGGAACAGACCAGCGTGTTGTATTTTGGACAGGTTTAATATTAAGAAGTGTGAAACTACAAAACAGGCAAAAAATATACAAGCACATATTAAATGCTGTACAGTGATACAAAATAATGGAAACATACATTGCTGTGCCATCTACCTATATTCAATCAGTTACATGTTGCACATGTCATCAAACTCTTTCTACTTCCAACAAACTAACAAAATAAACCCTCAGAAATACCTAAAGCTATGAAAGTAAATCATACTCACTGACATTGCCACTGCAGGGCCAGCAAATGCAGGATGGATAAAGATAATAAAGTCACTCTAGTACAACAGAGCCATCTTGTCACAAAACCAGGATAAGGAATAAAACACTACTTCCTGTGAACACTGCATCATCTACACTTAACACTAGGCGATAGTATTTGCAGTGTGGGCGAAAACTGGCGAAAAAACTTAACACCATAACTTAACACTAGGTGGTAGTAATTGCTTCAAATAAAATACAGTTATTACACTCCCCGCCTGGCATCAGTGGTGATGCCAACCAATCATCTAGTCTTCTGGAGAGATAAGGAGTATACACTCTGTGATAGGTCTGAAGAAGTTTTTGATTACTTTGTTTCTGACTACTCTACTTTTCGGACAAGTCCATCTTCACTTGGTAGAGCCTTCACAATAAAACCCATCGGCCATTCATTCGTTTTTGCTAGATTAGTCCTTCATCAGAACAACATCTCCCTCCTTAAGGTTTGGCCGGTTGTGAAACCATTTCTGGCGGCTTTGGAGCGTGCTCAGGTACTCTTTCCGGCATCAAGCCCAAAAGATGTCAGCCAAGACCTGAACTCTCTTCCACTGGTGTTGGAACATATCACTCTTGGTGAAATCTCCAGGAGGAACTTCAGGGACCCCTTTTTTCTGAGTGATAAGAGTAGAAGGGGTCAAAATGAAAGTTGCTTCTGGGTCGCCAGAGACAGGCACGAGTGGACTTGTATTGAGGATAGCTGAAACCTCTGCCATCAGAGTTGTAAGGACTTCGTGGGTCCACTTTGGATTTCCAGCTTGTAGGAGCATGGAATCTAGGATACGTCGTGCTATCCCAATCATTCTCTCCCACACACCACCCATGTGGGATGAGTGGGGTGGGTTGAAAACCCACTGACATCGCTGGCTGAGCAGGTAGTCCTCAACACTAGCCTCTCCTGGGTGCAGATGGTCCAACTTCAGCTCCTTGGATGCACCGACAAAATTTGTTCCACAGTTTGACTTCAGTTGTTTTGCAGGTCCTCTAATAGCAAAGAATCTGTGGAGGGGCGTTGATGAAACTGGAGGAATTCATACTCTCTATCACCTCAATGTGGACTGCTCTCATTGACAGGCAAGTGAACAGAACAGCCCATCTCTTACTGTAGGCTTGACCACCTCTGGTGCGGCGTGCAGCTACTGCACAGTGTGGGCGAAAACTGGCGATAAAACGTAACATCTTAATTTAACACTAGATGGTAGTAATTGATTCAAATAAAATACAAGTCATTACAGTATGCATAAAGCTGGGAGAGCAGGTAAAGTGAGAAAAATAGGGATTTTATTCACTCAAAGTTACAGTATGGGTAACAAAACCAAGCCAAAGTGACAAATCACAATAACTATATAAACTTAACATAATTGCACTAAAGTCTAAGTACAACATAATTACACAGAACTTAGTTTAAAACAACATAGTGAGTTATCTTCTTAACAAGGGACACTGCCTCCCCATCTCCTAACTGCATGGTGTATACTATGCTGGCCAGGGGTTGAAGACATTCCTGCTCTGTGGTGCAGATGTAAAGGCTCCTGACAAAACCCCTCTTGCTGTTGTAGAATGGCACTGTCCAATTGTCCAGGCTAATCTACTCAGGCAGGTGTGATGCAGCTGCTCAGTCTTTTGCCAGAAGGATGGTCACTAAAACTTTTATCAACCTTAACCATAGAACAGCACCTTATGTCTGGTTGATGGTTTAGCTAGTTGCAGCCGCCACTCTCTCCATCTATGTTTGAACAGAAAGACAGTTAACAAAACTAGTAGATCAAAATAAAACCTATTGTCAGACTTGTCCATGCTCTCACAATCCGCAGATATTTGCAAATAATGACAAGCTCTTCTCTCAGTCAATCTCAGGCAAGAGTTGAGAGGATTACAAAAACACCCACTGTGAACACAACAGACCAATCTGTGTCCATAGATGATGAAATATCAGCAAGGCCACCCTTAGTCCTGGAATAACAATCATTGCAACAGCAAGCAGGGAGAGAGAAAAAAAAAGATGCCTCAATGTATCTGCATGATGAAAGAGGTGGAGAGAATGGGAAGACATGCCATTATCGCTGGGAGACATGTCATTTCTCTATGTTGAAGGTCACACTAGAACTTCTAGACACTGAAGAATAAAAGCACATGAAAGCATTTGGACAAAATGCCCTCCTGCCATTGCCTAAGGTGTAAAACGGTGGCAGTTGATAAAAGTAGAATGTTTAAAGGCGTTCGACACAGAGACACAATAACACCACAACAAAGCAAATCACCTTTGACAGAAGTGTGATGAGGTGAAGAAGTGGCAAACCAAAATAGAAAATGAGACAATATAGAAACAAATATTCAGGTATTTAGAAATATGCACATTATTGTTTGAGAGGTGAAAGAGAGACATTTCATGGCAATTAAATTCAATATATTTTGTACAGCCCCAAAGCACAAATCTGCCTCAGAGGGCTTTACAGTCTGTACACATCCTCTGTCCCGGGACCCTCGCAAGAAAATGTCCTCCAAAAAACCAAGCAAACATTTGTTGTAATATTTCAGACATCCCCAGTGGATGTATCCCCCTGATGTTAAAGTTCCCCTGACTTTTCCTATCGGCTTGGGCTTCCTCAGGTCAAACTTCCAATGTGTTTGCTTCATGGCTAAATACCTGCACACTATTGACCACAGCCGTACTTGATGTTTAGTGTTAATCAGCAACATGGCAGCATCGTCATTGTCAGCATGTTAAGTTACATCATCAATGCAACTGAATCTCAAGAATACTACGGTGCGTTATTCCTAGTTATTACTAAAGTCCAGAGGTTTATAAATGTATTAAAAGTAATTAACAGAAATAACATTAAATGAGAAAAGATGATATGACATCTTTGAAAGTGATACAGAAAGGCACTTTAAAAAAAAGAAAGCTGATTTGATGAACCAGCTCTCAATCAAACTCTTGCCTCGATACTGTGATATCGCTGAATCCAGCCGCCATGCAAGGTAATACAATTACTTACAGTTACATTTACAGTTTAGATTACAATTTTCAGGTATACAATTTAGAATTCCACATCCTTTAATGCTGTAATGGGTCTTGATAAAACACAAGCTTTTCTGTGACTCTGTATCCACTCATGTTTCAACTTCCTGCCTGAGCCTAATGTCATTAACACCAGTATGAACAATATGGTGTGAGCACTTGGGCAGAGGTCCGTGCGAGCAGGGATGAACTCAAGCAGATTTGGGATTTTAGCAACCAGACAGACACTAGGTTAATCCACAGGGCAATTCACAAATCAAATTATTGAATCTAAATATATTCTGCAGTAAAAGACACTGTGAGCTGCTCTCTGAAAGCTGCTGTGGGCAGGTTTGAGTGACGATAAATGGGACATGAAACATCCTTGACTGACTGAAAAGATTCTGTTCTCTGAGGAAAGACGACAGCATCAGTCAGCATCAGTCATTTCAGCAAATGCTCCAAAACATCTTTTTACTTTTGTAAAATCAAAGCTGCAGTAATTATGATGGGAGCAAAGGAGGAACTCTGGTGACATTATTATCCCTTTGTAGAGAGGGGGGTTGGGGTGGATGATGGGATCAACCAAACATCAGACTATTTCAGACTATTTAGACAAAGGTGCTACATTCTAAATTCAGAGACAGCAACAAACAACTGTTTGCTGTGTAAAGTTATAGAGGAGTTGTGTCTACCTGAACAGAGAATGAAGTCACTCTCCTTCTCTTTAGTGTATCTTGTTTGCGCTGTTCGTGCTGCTTGCACCGTTGGCTCCTATAGCCACCGGCTCAGCTGATGCCATGTTGAGAGCCTTAGGGAGGCAATACCTCAGTCATAGATGAACTCAGAATTTTGAATTCACCACCTTTTTAAAGTCATAATCTAGAAGATTTTTTTACTTCAACATGTCTGTAAAATGAGGTAACACAAAGTATAATGAGCGTACTGATGAAAGCCTTTGCATTTTCCTCATCACATACAAGTTGTCTTGAGTGACATCCCAAGCGGCCCACAATTGTCTTCTTTTTTTCTGCATTGGCATTGAAACCATCCCTGAACTAGGAACAGAGGGGAGATACTATACGGAGCCTGGGCAGCAGCTTTGTGGTTTGGTGCCTTGTTCAAGGAGTCCAGGAGGCGAACTGGCACCTCTCCAGCTACCAGTCCACACTTCGTGCTTGGTCCGTGGAGGGCCTTCCGTGACCCTCCGGTTCCCAAGCCAAGTCCCCTCGGACTGAGCTGACCATTTTGCTCAGTCAGCCCTGTTGTACACTAATCATTTTTGTGATCAGTGGGTCTGGGCAGCTGAACATTGAAACTAAACAGAGTGGATATAAGAGATATAACATAAACGTGTTCTTCTCTGAGGACTTGTATTTTTAACGAGCCGTGTCAGTGAAACTGTTGTGATCCTCTGATGCTCTAACTCCCCAGCAGTGTGCTCAGGGAAACACAATGTGACTCACACCAGTATGACACACGGTCTGAGTGTCTGTGGCAGTTGCGCAACAGCAATCAGTAGATTAGCATCATGATAGTTACGTGTGTCACCAGTTGAAGGGGTAACAGTGAGCGACAGGGAAATGTTGACGCATCGCCCACCCTCATGATGAGAGGCCGGGTCACACCATCTAAAGCAACCAGACTGAATGAAATAACCATTTCATTTCCAGTTTCATTCTCAAGTGGACGTGGAGCAAGTCAAAAAGCTGATTATGAGGACTAGAACGTGATTTAGACGTGTCTGTGAAGGAGCAGGTTTTGGTAACAGGTGGTCCTGGTGTCCTGGTGAGGGTGTATAGACAGATGTGTGTCAGCTCTGATACATGTGGTGCTGTACTGTGGCCCAGTTAAATGCCTGACTTTAACCCGCTCTCTTTTCTTACAATCTGTTTGGTCAAGAAAGAGATGGTTTTGGGGCTTATTCAGAATAAAGAGAACTGCATAAGTTATGATAACAATAATAATATATGGGATAACAAAGCTGAATGAGACACACTTGCTTCCCTTTCATCAGAGCGACAAACAGTAATTCAGAGTGAAACATTTGGCGCGATGAGAGTTTAACCTTCCAGGTCGAGCATTAAAGGTCTTGAACAGTGGCTTTGGGAGGGGCAGACATCCCCAGGCTTGCCTTTGTGTCGTTGTAGAACATTTTTTGACATCCAGAACTTCTTATCAGAAAGACAGAGGTTGAGAGACGCCAGGCCACCGGGGTCGTTCCGCTTCACGGGCGGATACAGCTGTGTGTGGTCTGCATATCAATGAAATGGTATTATAGAGCCCAGTTGAGATATGTACACTGAAAATAATGGGAGTCAAGATTAAAGCGGGGACACATCACAGGTGAGGCGGTGGAGGAATCTCCTGTTTACATTGAACTGTCTCTTAAAATGTAGCGGTTCCTGACCATGGGGTCAGGAGGAAGTGGAGGGGTTGTGAGATGACCACATTAAATTATGTCCATTATTCAGACTTAAATAATCTCAAAATATCATTATTCAAATGAAACATGTAAGCTGTGAACAATTCAAACAGTGACTTTGACTCAAACATCCTGTGACAAGGGCTCGGAAGCAAGTACATCCCGTAAGGAGGATAAGTTGGAGAGAACTGTCTCACTGTACTTTTGTGTGTTTCCTTTCTTTTTCAATGTGTGGAGTCTCTTTGGATGTAAACAAAGTGCAAACATGTATTTGTAGTTCAAACATTTGGACGTCAACTGATTGGTAACTATTTTAAAGATCTATACTTGTTCGTAGGTGTGCAGCAGTTAAATGTTTGCATCCTACAACGTTTCTTTATTTTATAGAGAAAATATAATGACATTAAAGTAGAAAAAAGTGAATATATGAAGAAAAGAAAAAGAAGAAGAAAACCATCAACAATAATAAAAAGACAGTAGGCTAGTATGATATTGCGAACACATATACTGTATAGACACATCTGAACATAGAATCTGTACAGGGACGCAGGGAAACAATCTCTTCACTGCTTCGATCATTTCATTTATTTGATAATGGTTAGTTAAGCAACTTTCTTTTCTCCCCTCTTAAAGTTTATTTGTTGCTTTTATTCGATACAGCTGAATAGGCAGGAACGGGGATGACACGCAGCAAAGGGTGCGGGTCAGATTCAAAGCAGGGCCGCTGCAGTAAAGACTCAGCCTCATGAGGTGCCTGTTCTTCTCACTTTGCTGCTTTTTACTGTTGGCGATGATAAAGTCAATCTCTACGTGCCTGGTGTAGCAAATGAGCAACATAAGGCTTTAAGATATTGTAATGGTATTTATTTTATAACTTTATAGATCAAATGATGAATTGATTACTTAAAAAAAGATTGTCTAATGAATTGATCATGTAAATAATCATTAGTTGCAGCCCTATATGGGTTTGCCCTACCAGGTATTCTGTCTACTGTGTAACATCTGTTGCTATCTGTACTGTCTGTCCTCCTCTGTCGCTCCTCTTCTGGCTTTCTCCCTTTTTTCCTTGTCCCTTTGAAGGGGGGTCATATTTGTTGTTGGGTCCTTTAAGGCAGATTTGGAATGTCTCCCCAACACGTTCATAATATTTTATATATATATTTTTTTCATACTCTTCATAATTCATTTTGAATATGGATGTTGCGTTTTTATTGCAGGAGCTGTAACACCAGACTCATATATTTAGTCCTTTAATATTCTATTTTATTATGACCAGTGTAATTTGTCATGCATGGTCCGTCATTTCTCCTCTGGAAGACACACGGGGACAGAATGTCTCATCTCCCCGTGTGCCTTTAAGAGCGGGGGGGGGGCTCATGTGGCTGTGGAGTTCCCTTCAAGGCCGCTAGGCGCGTCTCTGCTCCATGAAAGCTGCCGAGAGAGACTGAGGGCAGGAGGAGAGGAGGAGAGAGAGGACGGTGTTTTATCAGCCAAGTGCAGCCTGAATCGTGAGGAGCGGACGATAGGGGGAACATTCCCACTCTTGTTTCTTTTTCTCCCACATCACCGTCATTAACATGTAGCCCGGTGCGTGTCGAAAGACCCGGAGCGCAATGGTCTTTGCTGTCTAGGAGAATATCATTCTGACCATAGTTGTGAGTAAAAAAACATTTTGGATTAACAGCGGACTTGTTCTTTGGACTGAAGGGGTTTCCTGAATTTGTTTCGCGCGTGTCAGTGTTGGACCGCATTTAACCTGAGTTTCTTCCCTCTGGAGTGAAAAGTGCGCGAGCCTTATTTCCCAGGCTTCTTCCTAAACCGCTTGAGCGTCGGTATTTTTTTGCGGGGCTATGTGGCTTTTGGATGGAATGCACCTTATCCTGATGGGACGTAACGCGCAGAGGAATATTCTCTGAGGTGGGGGAACAGCAGCGGATGGGATCCTGAACGAACGGTAAATACACATTCAGACTTTCCTTCTGCTGAAAGCCATCAGGCTGTAGCACGTTCTGTTGAGGGCTTTCACACTTTACCAGTGATAGGATACAACGGGCTCCTTTGCGTGGCTCATGATTCTCTCGGCGGGTGGTGATGATGGTGGAGGACAAGTTCAAGTGGATGTTGAGATAATGTTTTGCCGTTTTCTCCAAATGACGTTATTTCTGCTCAGTGGACGGGGTCAGTGGTGAGAGGAGCTGAGCATTGGAGAGGCTGTTGGAAAGCAGAAAAAGCAGCAGCTGCGCTGCTTCTGTCCGCCACTTTGGGTTCTCTCACTCTGTTCCAAGCGCACGGTTGCACAGAGCTGCGCATTCTCATCCGGAGAGATGTGCAAAATAGCCGCGTGAGAAAATAAGGCTTTGGCTGAAATGTCTATGTGCTGAAATATCAGCGTGCTGTAGAAACGTGTGAACTATCCGTCTTCTCCATGCGCGTGTAGATCTTAACTGTCAGCATGATCTCCTATTAATGACGGGGAACATTATTTGTATTTATCCTTAATCGGAATGAACAATCCGAATTAGAAAGGTGTTGCATATTGATGCTGGAATTAGATTTAATAAAATGCTGGCGCTGGTTCATCAAATTAACGCAAACCTCCTCTCAGGCTGATTGCTGGGGGGGGGTCTCTATCCTCTCTGATCCAGGAGGAGGAGGAAAGTTGCGCCTGTCGGCCGCTGCGGGTGCACCATCACCATATAAAACTGGATGAATGCGGCATGTGTGGGTGTCTGTGTGCGTGAGTGTGCGTGTGTGTGTGTGTGTGTGTGTGTGTGTGTGTGTGTGTGTGCGTGCCCCAATGACTTGTCTCACCAAAAAAGAAAGAAGTAATGAAAAGAGCCTTTGGGTGCTGTGATGTGGCCCTTTGCCCCATCACCTCTCACAGCTAGATACACAAAGGACCAGGCTTTGATGGCTGAGAAGTAGATGCAGAGATGTTCGTCATGAATCCAGCTATGTGGGCATTACACAAAAAGTGAGCGATCATGAATTTATTTGTTTCATAGAGGCTATACTGTCAGGCCGCTCAACTATCAATATGATCTTGTGTGTTTAGATTCACCAGAATATTGTCCGAGGTGATGCTGGGGATTCTACATGTGATCTGCCTGTGACCTTTAATGAAGTTCCTCGATTCGTCCCCCCCCCCTCCTTGTGTTTCTCACTGCGTAATTGTGTTCTCATCACTTAGCGTTAGAGGCATGGGGGGGGGGGGGGGGGGGGACACAGGCAGGCTCCCGTGGTTCACACCACTCAGTCCCAGGGGCTCTGATCTACATAGCTCAGCCCTCAAGGTAAACATCTACTCACCGCTGAACCTTGTCTTCTTCTCTCGCTTCGTGTAGTACTCCCCTGGTTTACTCACATCCTCATCCGCCGTTCATGTACATGAAGGAGCTGCTTCGCAAATCATGGATTCCTTGTTGACTCGTGTTTCTGCAGAACGTGGCCCCCGCACTCTTTGGTTACCTGTTTTATTTTGAAGGGTCCTGTATGCTAAGCTAGCTCTTGAGATTGAGGGTATGGTTTGAATTGTTTTAGTGCAGTCACTGGTACATGATGTCAGGCTGTACTCCATCAGTGGTTAATACTGACACATTAGTGATTTCCTCCTTTCCAGTTCAACAGAGCTCTTATATTCAGTGCTCTAAACACCAAACAAGTCTTTTGGAATAATGCTCAGAAGATAGATGACATTGAACAAGTCACAGTGACACTGAGGGCCTTATTTATGACAGTATGTCAGTTCAGAGGTTGCCTACTTCCAAGGACATGGTGAAGGTGAAGCCTCATCAAATGACACAGTCTGCAGAAGATTCCTGAGTTTACAGCCCAAGGGTCAAGCACTAAACCACCAGTGCATTCACACCTGAGTGGAATACACCGGAGCATACTGTGCTAACAGTGCCCACAAAGATAAGCAAAACAGTCATCTTGCGCATTATCTCTTTAAAAACTGCAATTCACTTTTCTAGATAAACACCTCAAGTAACTATGAGGAACTATTAACAGTCGAAATGTAATACTGATGTTTCTATACGACCTACAGTACGTAAGTGAACGAGACCATCAACGACAAGAATGGCTACTTCTTATGAAGTTATCGTTCATGTTGTTGGGTCTGAAAATCAGACCAAACTTCTCGCAGATTCACCAGAAGCTCCATCAGCTCAGACTGCAGCAGCAGCAGCTCCTCAGAGCTTCCCCTCGCTGCTCAGCTGGGAGCCGACATCACGCTGCTGGAAACCCAGGCCATATTGATGGAGCCACTGGAGGAAAGAGAGGCACGGGAGAACCAGAACCAGGACTAAGTGGAGCAGACTGTGAGACCCAGCTGCAGTAAAATGAGAGTGTTTTTTTTAAAGGGACTCAGAAACACGACTACTTTTGCAGACAGAGACTGCCCAAATCAACACAAAATGGGATTTCCTCGTAACAGCTTTGAAGTATTTAGAATTGGCATAAATAAAAAAGTAAATACTTTGGCTTGAAAGATTTAACCTCTGATGGATTTCAACCAATTAATTAAAGTTGCCGAAGTATCTCTTCTCCAGAGAAGTGACGGATCAGCAATCGCTCAATCATTTTTTTAAATGCTCATATGTGTTGTTTTGGAAGACATGAACAATACTGTTTGTTTACGTGTGACGACATGTCATAATCATGCTATTACATTGTATTGTTTCAGCAGCTCGGTCTGAGAGCTGCTGGTTTAAACTCTGACTGTGTGTTTCAGGGTAAGTTGTTGAAGGGAGATTGTGCAGTATTAAATAAATAGTGAAGATATACTGCTAAATATACCATATTTTGTTAAGATCTAATTACACTGGAATCATGGCAACAAGGAAGCAATTACAATATTTTAAATAATGCATCTTTCTTTACTGAGACAGCAGAAAATAAATGAGGTATTGACAGGGACACAGAGCGGGCACAAGTGGTTTCACCCAGCTAATCTATATTTATTTGAGAAGGAAGCGCTTCAGTTTCCCACTTTGTTTCCTCTCACACGTTGTTACAAAAATGTGTTTTACTGCTTCTGCTCAGGATGAGAATCAAAGCAGTGCTCTAGAATATTGCACTGTTAGAATAGAAAACAGACCGCGATGGTAGAATCCTATATGCATTGCAAATGCTGTTTGCCCCCAAAGAATCAATTAGAACTATACCATAATATATAATCACAATGTACACAGTGTGGTTATGAAATGACCCTTTTCCCATCACAGTAACCAAACACAGCTGTAGGAGACACAGTACATTATGTCTAAAGACTCACTGCTCTATAGTCACAGTATCATACAGTAAATATTGAATTAACAAATGCGGGAAATAGAGTTTGATTATCACAATAATGGTGCTGTTCCAAACTAAGAACAGAAATGTCTGCTATGCATCCAATTCTATGTAATTCAAAAGACATGATGAATCCTGGTGCTGTGTCACATCCCAGTGTTCACTGGGTCCGGCTCAGGCTGGTGAGATTATTGTCATTGGAAACCTGGTAGAACAAAACACAACAATGGACAGATGCTAGGATTATGCAACATTATGTGATGGATATGTATATATATATATATATATATATATACACATATACATTCACCATTGTACTGTGGGGGCGGCCACCTCCTGCCACTCTTTATAACAGCTATGGCTAAAAAGGATTCTGATCTGCCAGCTTCCTCACTTTGAACTATTATTATTGTGTCTTTATGCATTTGCCATCTTTATTCCTGAGGTAGGCACTGAGGATCAGTGTTCATAGGTGTATTGTGTGCTTTGTGGTATGGATGATGGGATTCATTTTGTTATTCATTGCCCGATTACTACCAACCAGTTCTCAGTCCCAACTTGTCAACTGGTTAGTCCCCCTCGGCGTCTGATACCGACGCACCCGTTAGAGCAGTGGTTCTTAACCTTATTGGAGTTACTGAACCCTGCAAGCTTCACCAGTGCATTCACCGAACCCTTAGTAATTGGAAAAATAAAATATGATTTCTTTAGGAAGTGTTCCTTTAGTTTTGCCGGTGCTAGACTAGAATTGCTCAACTTGGCATTGCAAATCATGCATTGAGGACGCTGACTCCCATCACGTTCCTTTATACACGTGAATCCATATTGTACAACCACTTTCTTTTATTGCTTGACATAGTTAGTATGAAGGGATTGAAAGATTAAAAGAAAATCACAAATGACGTACAATCACAACAGCCACAAGTCGACTACTGAGCGCACCAAGTTCCTGATCAGGCAATGTGGCGTGATCAGCTGCAGTCAATGATGGCCAAGCGGAGCGTGACGTCACAAATAATACGAGTGGACTGAATTTATCTCACGCCGGGTTTACACCGGACGCTGAAGCGGCGCGCCGCGCATCGCCCAAGGAAAGCCAGGCGCCTCCTTTCCGCCCCCGTTACACAAATCTGCAGTTCACATCGGCTGCGCCACGCCGCACCGCGCCATCTAGTCGAGCCGTCGAGTCTATTTTTTCCGCTCGCCGCAAGCGTATCGCGCAAGGAAACACACTGAAAAATTATTTAAACGATATAAATGACATATTTTATATTATATAAATGATCAAATATGCATCCCATACTTTGTATTCCCCTTCTGTTGTCCTGCAGTTTCAATCTCCCCGATATTTCCCCTCTCATTATTAACTTTCCCCATCTGCCCATCCACTACAAACAGACAGAGAGAGAAAGAGAGGGTTGGGGGGGGCTATGAAGACCATTTACCCCCGAACCCCTACATTGAACGGGTTACATACAACAACAAGCGGAGAAAGCAGAATCGCGGGCTGACCAGCGCGGAGAAATGCGCGTCCAATGTGAACAGCCAGGCGGGCGCGCCAGGTGTGCAGCGCTTGAGAATGGCGCTGCGCGGCGCTTCAGCTTCCGGTGTAAACCCGGCGTAACACGGCGAAGAAAAATTGTATGTTGCCAATTGCCAATTTGACGGCCGACAAAAACGGCCCGACATTGCTAGTGCGAACCGGGCTATACTGTATGTGTCTTGACCCCTGCCGAACCCCGGAGAGTGACTCACCGAACCCCTGGGGTTCGATCGAACCCAGGTTAAGAACCACTGCGTTAGAGTCTGTTTGAGATGCTTTCAACTAACTTCAATGTATGCATGGAATCCCAACATGAAACCCAGACCTGAGTGGCACCATATGAGTTTTTGTAATTCTAGTGAACTGACCATTTAAAGTGAAACAAGAGGATTACTTCTTCTGAGTCGATCAGCCAGGTCGAGCTCATCCAGCCATTCAAGTCGTGACCTCATCCTGCGCTTATTACAGCTAGAAAAAAACGCTTCTATTTGCATTTGAATGCTCTACATGAAACATCTAATGTGGGGAGCCCATGAACAATAGCAACAAAAGCAGAACTGGTCCCCTTAGAAACAACCCACAGCTATTCTCCTGCTTTAATAGTCCTGCTGAAATTATGCTTCAACTTTTGGCAGCACCTGGGCCGCAGTTGGTGCACACGACTGCTGTGCTCACGCTGTGTCTTTTAATTATCACAATGTTGTAATTGCATAGAATTCAAATAAAACAACTTGCATGCTTGTAATTAAAAAAATAGTGTTTTTTTTTTTTTTTTAAAGAAAACAAGCCGTGTCAAAATGTTTGTAAAAAAAAAGGCAAGTCATTAGAGACGATCATGTGCACAGACACGAGGATACAACGTAACAGGGGAGTCATGGCTCCACTCACAGGCACAGTCAAATAAGTAATTCACAGATGGAGGCTGTTCCTGCTCAACTGAAATAGTCCGCAGAGCGCACTGATACCTGCATGTTATCAGTGATGACAGACAGAGGGGATAAGGAACACAGCAGGCAGCGGTGAAGATACTACTTTGTGCTATTTCAGCGTCTCAGGTCGCTGCTGAAAACAACAATGTGTATATTGGGAATGCTATTCGGCCGTGCAACATATCAGGCCTGGTTTCTTTGTTTAACGGTGGGAGGACTTTGTCTCTGTGGACCCACACTTGTTGGGGCTCCTGGTAACTGCACACCTGTCTCCTGCTCTGTGTATAACCACTTCTGTGCTGGCTGATGCAGATTGGTAACCACCAGATACGACTAAGCATTGGTGGTTAGTCCTATCTGCTACAGGACAGGGAGGACTGAGGAGGTGGGGAATACATGGAACGGGACGTGTGCAGCGTCCACAGAGGATTCTACCTCGGCTTGGGATGGACGTTCCTTTCTCTTATACTGCCATGCTGTCGGTCCCCTGGCAATGAGAACACCAGAGACATGGCTGCTAGCTGTAGATTATTTTATCAGTTGATTGTACAGTGCAGAGGTTTAGTGTCACAACACATTAATGCTCCTTAGAATGAAATCAGTATTGGCTAAGCGAAGAATTGGTTCATCATCTCTGTGCTGTTTCTGAGAATTTCATCAGGACTGGTTTCAGTGGAGAGTTTTCATGCTGTATTAAGTTGAAAACCAACAAGCCTTTACACACCAGGGAAGGCTTTTTCCTGCACTTCATTTGCATGTCAAAATATCTCTTTAAAGTTTTTGTTTTTATCATCACACAGAACACTCATATTACGCTGTGAAAAAGCAGCATACGATTTTTCTGAGCTTTGGCACCACAAAAAAAAAGCATAGACCAATCATGAACAGACATATTCAAAATGTACACGTTAGTGTACAACGACACAGAGGCTCTGTAGTCCGTAACCACAACCACAGACCGGATTACTGCTTTCTACCTTGAGAAAGGCATCACAGACCAGATCCACCTAGAGATATTTGCTGGCGAGTATTTAGCATTTTCTTGTTCACATCCCGATGTGTTAAGGTCTTTAATCTGCAGTCTTCAACATATTAGCATACAGCTTTTTTACAGAGTCCTTCAAGAAGCTATCATATATTAACTGTCACTGCATTATTGAAACAATGAGTCTGATATCTTCTGATGTTGTTGAAAGCAAGAACTCCTAAAAGTCTTTGTATTTTAGGGGGTTGCGTTCTAGTCAGAGGTTAGAAACTCTGATACATTAAAACAGACAATGACAATTGTGGTTTCTCATTGTTCTAATGATGCTCAGTTATGGGCCAGTGAGAGCTGAATAGAGCCGCCTCACTGTGCTGAACCAGGGACTACGTTCACATTAGATGATTCCTCAAAACATGCATTCTAGTGCCAAGATGAAGTGGCAGTGTGTGTGTTGAGAGGTTGGCTATGTATACAATATGTAGTGCTTACTTCCATGGAGGACTTCTGAGATTCTCTGGTGTGTAAAAGTTGGTAATTTGTCAACTTAAACACCACGATTACTGTATGTAAACACTTCAGGTCTGTACACAATGGGGGCATGAGGAATAAAAAACGTGAAAATGCAAAATACTAACCTGCGAATATTTTGCATCAAAACTATTCAGAAACGCAGCGATGCACATTTGTGCCAGTTGCAACACTTTCTCAATAAAAGATTGAAATAAATGTGCGCATGCAGAGGACCAACTACCAGCATCCTACTGACCAAGAGCAGCGTCTGGCAGTGTTTCCTCTGATGTAAATTGTTGTATAGCCTAAACTACTGTAAGCTATTTTATTGAGTTTCCTTTTAGCGAGATGCTCTGAGGGAGTTTGAGTTCCCTCTGGTAAGCAGCTACAGTGTACTCTATATGTCTGGGGCTTTTATTGTGAAAGGTAAGATTATTTGTAATATTGTAAGCTTGTGGTCAAATAGTGTGGCCCGTAGACGATCAGATCACCTTCATATAAACACCACGTATTCGGTTTAGGTCCTGACAATCCAAGGTCAAGTCAAGGTGTAATTGAGCTTTTACAAAACAACATGGTGGTGAACGGCGACACCGCCATGGCCTGTGACCTGTTGGAGTGTGTTTTGGTTTTGCTTGTGATTAGCTCATTGGCACCAAGTTAATCTGTTGGTGGGTTAAGAGACTATTTGGCTGCCATGCTGTCTTGACAGAATGCAGTGACATGGTGGAGGTTATGAATCACTTGAGTTAAATAAGTTTTTGGGGTTTTTTCCTTTACAAATGTAATCACTATGATTGCATCGCTTTTAAAGGCTTCAAGTCTTTTCACACATCGGAGCTGAAAGCTCACCTGAGGATCATGGAGCTGAGAAGAAGAGGCTGTGCTGGCAGTCTGATAGGGCTGTTAATGTTACATGGCCAGAGAGTGAGTGTGTCTTTCTGCAGGCAAGCACCAGTAGGACGAGGGGTTCCTGAAAAACAAGAGTACAAGTGGAGCAGCATTAATAGACGGCTCTGAGTCTTCTCTTCTATATTTATCGCCCATATTGCATCAACATTTGTGATGTCTGGTGAAGATAAAGAAAAATCTGGATGAGTAGCACACACGCGTTACTATTTGAACTGTAAAAAACAGTTGTGAAAATTCCAAAAGAATCCCGTTTGATGTTTTTAAGACATAATGAGCAGGAAAATCACCACAAACTGTATTTTACTATTATGATGTACTCACATTTCTGTTTATTCGGTTTCTGTGTGACTTACTGAAGAACTGATTTTATTTGTGGTTTGGTTTGATTTCTCAGACCATGAACACTATTTCTGAGCCAAATTGGACACCTTTTTCAGACACACACACAAACTCTGCTTGCTTGTTAAGCAGCAGACCGCTTTAAGGGCCATCATGTTAACCTCTAATCTGTTTCTAAGACTGTTGGCCAAATTGCCCGAGCATTCAAACCTCACTACCTTCTGGTTTAGGGACAACCGAGGCCCATCCTGGTCTCTTGACACAATACAACTTCAAAGTCCTGAGAGAGGCAATTGGGAATTCCCACCTTTAAGCCGTTATATAAGTTATATAAAATGAAGAAAAAGAAGTCATGAAAACAAAATCCAGAGCGGCCGTCAGAGTTCCACCATAGCCTCTGGCCTCTTTAGGCTGGTTTTCAGATATATTCCTCAAACCAACTGGCTAATTATGTCTTTGAAGCAGACTTGAACCCTCGCGGGGTGTAACACGGGTGGGAAAGAGATCAGGAACAAGAAGCGATGATGCGGCCTGCTCAGGTTTCCTGAGATTTGAGTGTATGAATAAGTGTATTTTTAGTTGTGATTGTGTGAACACCTGAATGTGTGTGAGCTGGAAGCAGCTCCGTACTCGCCTGTGCCTCTGTCCTGAAGGGATCCATCTCGCACTGAGCCAGTGTGGTGGCGAGGAAAGCCGGTTTCACGCCAACCCACCCCTTCCCCACTGACCCTCCTGGCAGCCGGGCGCACTCTGTGTGCCAGGTGAACCAAAACGGGCAAGGGAAAGCTCGGCTCTGCCGCCACCCACGCGGCTAACCCCGGTTGCTTTTCACTTTATCCATGCTACGGTACTCACGGCACCAGCCTGCTTAGTATGGACGCCTACTGACAAGACTGTGACTGAGAGAAAATATCCACGCATCGATTCCGCTCAGTCGAGATGATGGAATTAAATATAGTGCAGGCGGATTGGCGCCTAATGCACTCATCCTTCGTGTGAGGTTGTAAGGCTGCTCCTGTTGATGTAGCACACACCACATTGTATAGCAGAGGTGTGTGTGTGTGTGCTGGACAGATGTCCACTCCAGTGCTTCTGTCACAGTTATATAAGCATGTTTTGACGATTTTTGTGTGTTGGGTTTTATTACTAAATGTTGATTCTACCTGAGAAACTTGTCATACTGAGAGCCGGCAGAGAAAGAAAAGCATGAGAGGAGGTTTTGTTTCAACACATATTTAGTGGGGGGTCGGTTCTCCTCAGAGGGAGTCGAACTCTTCATTCCCTGCATTCTGGTGAATTTGTATGCACCATATTATGGTGGAAATGTCTTCATGTATGTAAAGGAAATTACAAAATTCAGGTGCCAGGTCACAATTGACAATATAAAACTAAATGAGCATCATGCAGTCAAGGCTCTCAGTCATTCCGCCTTCATGCATTTATTCTTCTGTGGATCAACTTCTCTCATTTAATACAATCTCTGCTGAGCCAACACATGCATGTATGCATGATTTACTGCTCCTCCTATGTTGTCTGGGGAAGTAACCTCTTTAAATGTGCACGTGGCACCTATTCACATCAGTGATACATGAATTCATTTTGAATCATTTATAAAATCCTTGACTCGTGTGTTTCAGTAAGATTTCTGCTCATGTTCAAAACTTTCTACACATTCAAAATATATCCAACATATATATCCCAATGTGAAGTAAGAGGATGAGAATAAAGTCACATTATTTCAATTACAGTAACAAAGTAGTAATTTATTAAGAAGGAAGTCATCTGGGAGTTTTTCTTGCCACATTCACCCCGGTGCTTGCTCATGGGGGAATGTTGGGTCTCTTTAAATGAAAGGGTCTAGTTCTCCTCTACATGAACAGTGTCTTCAGATAACTTGTTTTAGTTTGTTCTATAAATACATTGAATTGAATGGAATAATAATTAAAGCAAAACATTGTGTTATTACGATGATAAAGATGTAATTTAATGAGTCTTGAATCTCTTTTGAAAACATCTACCTGCCCTATATTCTGCTGTGTTATCGCTCTGCTGCTGTGATAGTTTCCCCTTCGGTCCGTCTGGCAGGCACAGAACTCTGGCTGGGATGATGGTGATGAGACGACGTTTAGAGCTGTGTGCTGCACTTTATTGGAGAAAACCAAAACTTAATGAATCAATACTAGAGGTGATGTTTGTGCTCAGGACTGTAAGTAGAAGGATGGTGTCATCCTCACTTAGAAAACGGTGTTTGTATTTACATTTCTAGATCGAAATTGTTGTCATTAATCGCTGGACATTGGGAGGGACGTGACCAAACTCTATGCCCTTGAAGGAAAGGTCAGGAGGGGAAAGAGGTGGAGGATGAGGAGCAGAACGGTGAGGAAAGTGATCTGACGTGTCCTCCCTCTACCCATAGACCCCACTGCTCCCTGTGTGTGTTTGTGTGTGTGTGAGGCTCTATGCTGGACTGGAACTCGTTGGAGCCAAGGGCACACAGCAAATGATCCACTCTGACAGGCCAGAACACAGGCTGCATTCTCCGGTCAACAGTCAGCCGGCCTCAAGACAGACAGCTAACGGTCAGCAAACAGACAAAACCATGTGAAAAGATACATATTCACTTACTTATTAGTAAATAGGTATAATAAGTATAACCTCCACCAAGGGCATACTATATACAGTACATATATATATATATATATATATATATATATATATATTATTATCTTCAGTCCACAAATAAAGCCCTCAAAGTGACACATGTCTGATCTGATGCCCTACATCAGCAGGATGACATCATTTATCAGTGCATTCCAAAACCATTGCAATTAACTGTAAGCCAAGAATGTGTATTATCAGAAATGACTCATAGAAAAACATAAAACATAAAACATATGGTACATCAGTCTGTTTTGCTCTGTTCCCTGTGTGTGGTTGTGGGATGTGGATGGCTGCCGTATATCACATTAGGCTTGTGTTTGAGAGCGAGCCAGATGAACAGACACCTTACTTTAATGTGTTCTCTTCAGGAACTTTTTCTATGATGTCACCTCTATAGTTTGGACCTGGAGCGGTGTCGTTCCATTCATCTCAGCACAGACGATTCACATTGTGCTACTTCACTAATTATTTACTGTTCAGTTATGTCCCTTAATACTGTTTCAGTCTGCTTGGTTAACCTCTTTTACACGTAACGTTTCCCTCTATATATTATATAAACTATATATAGTGGTCTTTGTCCTTGCAGTTCATCCTACTCTCCTCTTCCCCATCGCTCCTCTTCCTCCCGCTCTCATGTCTCTCTCAGGCTGACTGACTGGTTCTCTCACTCTAGTGAGAGGTTGAAGCTGGACTGACCTGCAAGCTAAGCACATCCCTCAAATAGTCATAAGCACCTCTTCAATAAATCCCTTCCAACATCCCTGTGTGAGTGTATCACAGAGGTGAGATGAGATGCTTAAAGTAGGACAGACAAAGGGATGGAGGGACGGATAAAATGCTGTGATGTTGTGAGGATTTATCACACAACGGTGACGATTGGAGAGATGGATGGACGGATGATGGGAAATAGAAGGAGGATATGGATGAGACTGACTAAAGCGTGGGCTGATGGAGTGTTTAGCTGGGTGACTGACTAAGCCATAAGTCTCCAGCTCTCTCTCTCTCTCTCTCTCTCTCTCTCTCTCTCTCTCTCTCTAATAACACTATGTTCCGTGTGGTGACAGGCCAGGATGAAATGATTGGCCCTTAGTTTTTCCCCGACTGCCCTCTCAGATAATCACCTCACCTACTGGCTGCCTCCACATGCTGACTCTAAAGCAATCATTACATTATGTTACCGTGGTTAACTTCCACTCATTTGACTGGGATGGGTTTGAAAACTGAAACAAACAACATCTGCATTCATTTGGAGTCATGTTTGTTTCCACCTGACGAATGTGAGTCCAATATTCAATGTCCTTTAACATCTGGTTTGATCTCGACCAACTCCTAAATGCTCCATTATGTTTATCAGCCAGTCACTCATTGTGTCTGTCAGCAGGCAAAGAACCATCAGAGCCTTTACCGTTACATATGTTGCCCTATGCAAGTAAAAGAGATCACTGGAAGCATCTCTTTTCACATACAGTCATCTGATTCATTTCAGCATGAAAGTTCATTCTTGACCTCGGGAATGAAAGATCAAATACATATAGCATTCTGTCAAATGTGAGCCTTTGTATTTGCACTGTTTACTGCCAGTTGAGAACAGTGAGGAGTCAGCTGTCAATAACGGTATAAAACCGTTTGTGAATCACTGTAACCATGAGAGGTCCTCGGGCAGACAGTCATTAATGAGCACAGAACATATCTGGCTGATGGGTCCAGAAGTATGTGAGATTAGCTGTGGACAGACACACACACACACACACACACACACACACACAGACACACACACACACACACACACACACACACACACACACACACACACACACACACACACAACCTTATGCATGTTTACCCCACAGGCTTTAACATGCTGATATCTGTTAACTTCAGTTTAAAGATCATCAACAACACATGGTCATTTTCATGTTTGTACGTAGCAGATGTGTAAAAATTTTTTATTTTTGTAGAATTTCCAAAGCGGTATATTATAAATACTGAGCTGCCAGTGTCCCAAAAGACAAAAAAGTCAGCAAGAGTATTCTTGCATCTATTGTACTACAGGAGTATCGCAAACCTGGAGATGTTGTAGTTGCACAGAAGTTTGCCCGTTAACAACCTGTATGCAGATCTCCCACATGTCTCCCCGTGGGTTTGACTTCTAGATGAGCTACATTTGTTTTGTGTCTCTAAGTGTGTTTCTGAATATATGATGAGGATTGCTGTCACTGACTCGACATGCACCATCTGGCTGCTTGTTACTGAGCTGTGAGTCAGGTCTGAGTAAATGCATGTGGATGCTGCAGTGTTTAACTTCCATATGTCATCAGTACCAACCCTGCCAACGGCTACGTGTGAACAGCGACCTTTTAGACTTCTGCAACAAGACCTAATTAGAAACCACGTGAAGGATCTTATACGTCTATGCTCTTCTTTTTACATTAAATGTCCAGCAAATCATTTCAAAAAGCATCATTTTGAAGGTCCTCTCGTACAGCTTTAAAGTTATTAAACGTATCGGCTCCGTTGCAAAAGCTCCAGAAGCAGAGCGGCAGTTATTCGGCAACCACTCATATTATAGTTTGGAAATGTTTAGTTGTAATTGTTCCCGTTTTACAAACATAAATACACGTCTGCAGCTCATTTAGAGGCGTTAACTGACGCCATGGGGCTGGAGTGTCATTGACCTGTATTTTAGGTAAATATGTGGCAATAGTAAAATGCTGATTGGACTGAATGTTGGTTAACACACTAGTGCTCCGTTGCCTTTTCTTTTCCCTTCATAATGTAACTCAATGTAACCTCCTTATGTTAGCTCCTAGCTGGGCTGCTAACAGCTCACGTTCACTCTCCTCCTGCCAATTTCAACACGGTTTCCACTCAATAGTTGTTTTTTTTACAATTTGGTCATTTTTGTCTTTCAGATTAAACATTATTTTCTGAAATGTCTGTGACACTGTTTCTATTTGATTTGGTATCCGTTTCTGTACGAAGCAGCTTTAAGTTAGTCAACGTCCTCCCGACCGTCTACACACATGCAGATGTGCATTCTATTTTCTTTATGCAAACACACTTCAAACCCCTTCAACACACAAACACACACTCACACACACACGTCACTTTAATGGCTGTCACTGAGCGTCAGTGAAATGGCTGATCTGAGCTCATTAGTCTGAGGGGATTCTGCAGGGATTTGTTACGCCGCCACAACACTCCTGCCCCAGCAAGGAGGTGAAATAGGGGGAGATGAAGAGAAGGATGAATAAAAGGTAAAAAAAGAGATGTGGTTCGGGTTGGGGAGCAGAGGGGAGAAACTGAGGAAAAAGAAAAGTGCAAGAAGGGAGGAAAGAAGGGGACAAGGGATGGAGAAGTGAATGAAAAGAGGAGGCTTGGAGAGAAATGTGCTGATAAGAGACAAAGACGATAAGGATGGGAGTTGATATAATACAAAAAAAGAGAAAAGGAAATAGATAAGATAAGTACGTCATGAAGAGCCAAAATAGGAAAGGAGAACAGAAAATAGGTGGGGAGGAGGTGCAGGTGGATGATCTGATTAAAGGTGTAAAAAGAGTGAGGAGAGGAGATGTAGCATGAGTGGAAAGCAGGAAGGTGCAAAAAGATAAGATGTAAACTGTATTGATCCCTGCGGGGCACAGCAGCAACAGAGCCGAGTAACAAACAGCAGAATACAAGTAAGAGAGCAAATATGAGCTTTATAAACCCGTACAAAGCACAGCTCCACAACCTGCTCATGTTGAGCCGAAATTAATGAATGAATTGATACTAACAGCGGAAAATGATGGAAATGTCAAAATTATAAGAATTAATATGAGAGAGGAATATGAGAGTAAAGCAATTCAAAATGTTCTGCTATCCACATTAAAAGGTCAAGCGAGGAGGGAGGAAGAAGGAAAATGACACAGAGCAAGGGCAGAAATGAAGAAGTGCGATTGAGCGAAGGATGGGAAGAAGAAGACGGGGAGGAAATGGAATGAAGACGCAAGGTGAAAATTGAAGAGGGATTTTCCAGTTGGTTAGCCGGTCCCGATCACGGGTGAAATTTGCTCTGAACACCCGGTGGCGTTCAATCACCAGTCAAGTGATGCAATAAGGAAATGAACGCCAAAGTAGAGAGGGAGGAATGAAGGAAACGGAAGAGAGAGAAGGAGAAGGCAGACAGAGAAGCCACCAAGACTTTTGACATTTTACAGCAGTATTCTTTATGTAGTGTCTCAAGCATTTGGACACAGTGCTGCAAAAATGGCTTATGTAACAAGTCATTAAGTCAACTTTTAAGAAGTGCTGCGTATTGGCAAGAATGTGGAGACACGATACGGATCATGGTGTTATCATTTAGTTATAGTGTGATACTGTAAGCAAGGCGCTATATTGCGCTAATTATAGAAAAACTGTCAAGAACGCACAACCATATTCATAAAGTCTGAGTAAAAACAGTTCCCTCTTATGCAGTGGGATCTGCATTTTCATTTATCATAGTCCCTTTAATAATAATAATAATAATACAAATGATTTATAATAATATAAAGAAGTATCTTTTCATGCTAAATATGAATTAATAATCGATACAGATGGTGGTACTCAATATTTTCTCACACTCCGATTGTAAAATTGTACTTTTTTAGAATACAAATGCAATTATTTTCTCATATAATTAACTTGTTTCTTTTCATTCATTGGATCAAGTCTCATGTGTTTCTGCCTGGTTCCCATTAATTCAAGCTTGTTTCTGTTAATCATTCAAACCAGAGGAGCTGCAGTGAACAGTTGGAATTCTTTCTTCTCTTCTAGCCCCGTTTGAATTGCTTCAAGACCTCTTCAAGTGTTAATCCCCAGATCATGTATTTTGGTGCATTTGAGGACATCTGTGGCAACTAGTGACATGTAATGTGTCTTCATAAAACATGACCTATAATTTCATTTGAAACACCGTGGGGGGTAGAAAGCTATTTTGCATAATTAGGCTGATTCGACTTCATTAAAGGAGGAAGCGTGTGGTATGTGATCTTATTCTTGGTTTTTATGATCAGGAAACTATTCCCCTGAAGACTCTTCAACCAACAATGCATTTATCCCTCTAACAAGTCTGGTGTATCGCTCACCTCTGGTGTCCAAAAAACACTGAATATCCCTACAAGAGCTATAGTGATTCGCTGCACACTATGTTCTTTCACTACCATGAACATGGCGAGCCATCACTCCTCGTATGAGCAAAAACATGTCAATCTGTCAAGACACCCAGACTATTTGGTTAAAACTTTTGCAAAAATACAAGTTGTAAAGAAACTGCAAGACTTGGCCTGCACTTTGTTGTCGTAACGCATTCACTTTGACATTATGGCCTCATTCCAAATCACAATCATTTTTTGTCCCTTGAACTTTGACCCTCTAGCTCATGTATTTGATATGTGATATCAGTCAATGAGCTGTCATCAGACTGTCATCTGTCAGTGCTCTCTCTGTGGCACAGTCGACGTATCTGCCCCGCGCTGAGGGTTGTGGGTCAGAATGGCCAGATAGACGTGCTGGCTTGCATACTGCACAATGTGACCGCTTGCAGTAGGACATCCTGGCATTTTTGGCATATTAAATCTTTTTTCTGGCACACTAAATATTATGGCAGTACAGTGCTTGTTGCAACACATTTCAATTTGTGAAGAACGCCATTTTTGCTTGATTTTACTTCAACCAATCACTGGTGAGTATCAATGCCACTGACATCAATTTCAATTGACCCAGATGTGACTGTGGCTGTAAGAAGCAGGTACAAGGGAAAAAGAGAACTGCTGTTAATTGTGTCATCTGTTGTGGGTGTAACTGAATCGTTTGTCATGGTATCACGTGGCTCATTAAACTTTTGACATTATGAAGCTTCTGGCCTCCTAAGTTTGTCTCAGTTTTTTAGGTTTTTTTTAACTTCGTGAAGGCCAGCTCTTCATTTGATGCTAATGTTCTTTTGCTTCACAATAACAGTGACAGAAATAAGGAGCAGGTCAGTGAGATGAGACCAGATCTAAAATGCTTTTGTTTCAGTGCACTGACACAGAGAGAGAGAAACTTCCAGAGAAGAGGTAGAGTCATGCTGTTAACGCCTTCTAGCAGGCCTGTGTATCAGACAGAACATTGTCAGGCGAGAATCATAGACTGTAGAAGGAATGGATGATCTCACCGCAACATCACCCTTTGGTTTGACTACCATTTTAAAGCCTTGAGTTCGCTTGAGGCCTTCGCCTTCTTGGTTTTTTACAACCAGAAATGACACAAGAGGGTGGAGCTAAGTACAACCAAATGCTGAATAAGACATTTTTAGGCGACCAATATGTTACCACATGTTGCAATTAACCTTCATGAAGTGAAAACACACTATGAGTTTTACCTTACTTTACTTAACTTTAACCCTTTCAAACAACTCCCAGACCGGACAACGCAGTGGTAGAGACCTGTCAATCACTGTGTAGCCCCGCCCTAAAGCATCCCCTGCTTTATGGTCTGTTTGACTCTAAATGGACCATCATTTACTAAATGAACATCATGCTGTATTGAAGAAGACTTGAAACTAGAGATTGAGACCATAAACTCATGTTTACAATGTTTACTGAGGTAATAAATCAAGAGAGAAGTAGAGTCATTTTCTCATAGACTTCTATACAACCAGAGGAGTCGCCCCCTGGTGGACACTAGAGAGATTGCAGGTTGGCACCTGGCGAGAATACAAAATGTGTAGTTTCCCAAACCAACACTAATACATCAACATGAGAATAACTATATATGCTAAAGTAAATAATAATGCAACATGAACACAAATTATAACACTTAAGCTTAAAAAACAAAACATGGGACTAAAATGACAAGAAACAGGAAGGCAGTGGGAATGTGGGAATGTGGTACCAAAAAGCTAGATTTAGATGAACATAGACGAAGAGATGAGAGAGACAGAAATAGATGGACACAGAGAGACAGTGACAGTCTCAGACAGTGGGTTTGATCCGATGACAGGCAGAGAGGGAACGATAAAAGCTATTGGCAGCAGCACACACACAACAGGATGTGAGAGCACGCTGTCTCTGTTGACAGCTAATGACTGAAGCTGCACCTCAACCCTGACTGATGCATCTTCTGTAGATGGAGTCCTGAACATTGAATTTTAATTTTGGCAGAGGAGGTGCAATATTATTGAGGTGACAGTACTTTTAACAAATGGTTAACAAAGTTTGTGTTTTTTGACATTGTCAGACATGTGTAAAGTCAGTCATGTTTGTATTTTTTTGGACATAATTAATTGGATTGTATTGAGAGGGGTTTTCGAATTTTCTGTCACCCCCATGTCCTCAATGCTAAATATACATGAAATAAACATTTAAAAGAACATTTAAGTTTACTCAAGAAATGTTCTTAGGTACAAATTTGAGGTACTTGTACTTTACTCGAATATTTCCATTTTCTGCTACTTTATACTTGTACTTTATTACATCTCAGAGGTTAATATTGAACATGTATTTCCATTTCCATATCTCCATTTCTCTTAAGTCACCAGTTACTTAAACAATTTCAGCTTTAGTCATCCCCTTCCTGTCCACTGAAAACTATGGACCTCCATACTTGGTGATGTTGAATGTTTGCGATAAACTGAGGTGAAGTGTTCCTTTATGTGTTGAGATACGTCTCCTACTTCTTAAGCTTAATAAATGTTTTTTAAAAGCCTCTTGGATCAGCTGGAAAATGCATCACCATGTGGCGTCACGATGTGGTCCTAAATCACCCAGTCTTGTTGTGGGGGGGGGGGGGGGTGTACCGGTATGGATCTGAATGTGTTGAATGGACCGTGTTAAATGCTTGTGACCTGGAGATTGTTCCTCGATGTTCTGACAGCCCAGCCATGTAAGGGAGGGCCTCTGGGATGCCTCGTTAATTTGGCAGTGTCCGCCTCGGTCTGATGTTGACTGGGATTTTCATCAACCCCTCTTTGTAACCATTGGCCCCAAGCAATAAATACTCTACAATGCAAAGCAGTTTTAAACAGTGCTTCACAAGGTGATTGAGTTAGTTAACTTTTAGGGTATGACCTGTCTGTCCAACCCCATCTCCTTCTTCTCTGTAAAGGAAAACTATCCAGACAGGTCTTCTGCATGGTGCCATCTGTTTTTTTGCTTTTTCCATATGCTCACATATAGTCACCAATAAGAATAAACTCTTCAAGAAAACTTGTTAAGCCAACAACTTCAGTGATCTGATCATGTCACCTCATCCCTGATCCATAAAAAACACACAGCCCCCCCCCGCAAGTACGTACTGACTACAATGTGCAGGAAGGCTCTTGTTTTAGACAGAGCTTTGTTCCTACAGCCATACACACACTTTCAATAAGTAACCTCTTAAATGACAAGAAATACAATCTGTGCTGTGCAGAGTTAATCCTGGTCTCTGTCTTTTTGCCTGTATTTCTTTACTTGTTTGTGCTTTATATGCACCTACAGTGGGAAAAGATTTCCTACTTGAGGACAAATAATAAACTATCCAGTGTTCCCCGAGGTTTACTGCTTTGGCCTGGCTTTAAACTTTCTTCATCAGTCACTTTTCAAAATCCACATGAACAACTCTTCACATTGACATGAACTAGATCCACTGCACAGCACCTATTTAAAAAGAAAAGACTTCACTTTTAAAGCTAGTCCACCTGTCACTCCTGGTATTTCTTCTTTAAAAACAGTGGTAAAGAACACCAGGAGAACATTTCAGGAGTTGAGTTCTTATGAAAACGAAATTCTGACAATAATCAGAGTATGTTACTATATAAGCAAACAGTCTGGTGCAGTGCTCACTCTACATAGAACACACCGGGTTAACATTGCATCACAGAGAACACTGAGGATCTGTTTAAAATGAATATTCTCTGGAATATACTCAATAAATAACAAAACACAGAATCTGTCAGCACGTTAACGTGACATTTACTATGGAGAATGTTTTTTATCCGGTCTACAACATTTTCTTTACTTCTTTGCGGGGGTTCTGTTTTTTAAAAAGCATGTTGACGTCTCTCTGTGAGGGTTCCGTGTGGGTTTAGGTGTGGAGCAGAGACTCGGGCGCAGACTCAGACACAGGAAACAAGGTGAGGTGGAATGCAAGGCTTTATACTGGGCATTTAGCAGTCAAAAACAGAAACCAAAAACAACTCCAACCGGGAGCGTGGAAAATCCAAACTGAAATAAACGGCAAAGCAACAAAAATGGCAAGGTCACAAAAAAGGGCAAAGTCACCAACCCTGGGACGGAGAGGGTCAACACGAGGGATTAACACTGGAGATGTGAGGAGCCCACGGGGAGGAACAAGGCCGAAACATGAAGCACCCCGGGTGGAGGAACAAGGAGCAAATGATAATTTGTTGTAATTCACCCTGGATTGATGGAACACAGCTGTCCTCACAGAAGCTGATGTATGAAGTTACAGCCTCTGTGTACTCATCCAGACTGTTGGTAGCAGTCCTGAAGACATCCCAGTCTGTACAGTCCAAGCACGCCCGAAGATCCTCCAGAGCTTCACTGGTCCACTTCTTGAATATCCTCACCACAGGTTTACAGAGCTTGAGTTTCTGCCTGTAAGCAGGAATCAGATGGACCATGACGTGGTCAGAGAGTCCCAGTGCAGCACGAGGGATGGCGTGATAGGCCCGGCTGATTGTTGTGTAGCAGTGGTCCAGAATGTTCTCCTCTCTGGTTGAATATTTAATAAACTGTCTGTATGTAGGGAGTTCATGACTGATATTTCCTTTGTTAAAGTCACCAAGGACAATAACTAAGGAGTCCGGGTTGGTCCGCTCCACACACAGTATCTGTTCGGCGAGTGTCCGCTGTGCTTCCTGCACGTTGCCCTGCGGCGACATGTAAACACCGACCAGTATGAAGTAAACTCACAGGGGGAGTAAAAGGGTTTACAGTTCATGATGAAAGATTCCAGATCAGGAGAACAGTGCTGTAGAATCACTGTCACATCGTTGCACCAGCCACTGTTGGAGTAGAAACAGATTCCTCCACCCTTCAATTTCCCGGAGAGCTCCCCGGTCCGCTCTGAACAGCTGGAAGCCAGCCAGCTGGAACGCAGAGTCCGGTATCGATCCACAGAGCCAGGTCTCAGTGAAGCACAAAACGGAGGATGAAGAAAAGTCTCTGTCTCTCCCCACCAGTAGCTGAAGTTCATCCAGTTTGTTGCTCAGTGAGTGGACGTTGGAGAGAAATATGCCCGCCGGCGGTGTGCGAAATCCACGTGTGCGGAGACTCACGAGCGCGCCGGCCCGTTTCCCTCTCCTACGGCGCTTCACTGCATGAGCTAAAGTGAGAGCACCTTTGATGGGAATGTCCAGTAATTCCACAGAAGTTAAAAGAAAAGTTGGAAGTAAGTCCACTGGAGTTGTTACCCTGATGTTTATGAGCTCCTCTCTGGTGAAAGAGCTCCGGGAATCGCAGCAGAAAACAGCATTAACAACAAAAACAACACGAAACAATGAGCACCAACACACCGAGGCAGCCGTCCGCGGCGCCATCTTAGTATCAAGATAAAACAGGTTTATACACAAACTTGAATTCGTCAGTCGCACAGGATTCAATTAAAGCAAATAGGAACATTTAGCAGGACCAATGTGAACAGTGAGAAGCACCTTTCCTCCATGTTTTGTCGAATCTATTCAGTGGTTTTCTGCCCATGCGGCTGTCTTCGTTCCACATGCAGGATGTCAAAGACAGTACATGCAGTGCCAACATGGGGCTGCGTCAGATTTGAAGCAACCTGGTTCATCAGACGTGTAACAATGATAGAAGGGTTGAATCGGGGTGTTACCTGTTGGTGTAGACTGTGAAGAGGTTTCAGACGTCTAAATGACCAGCCTTCGATTTCTTGACTTGTTTATGTCGCTCTCAGCAGCTCATGTGTCCCTGATGACAAAGAGCATCATGTCATTTCTTTCTCCTGAGCCTCGCTGTAAAAACACTCGCAGCTTTTATGGACTCATTAACAAAACCGCCGAACAATCAATGAGAACAGCTTCCCTTTCAGCCCCCTCAATGCCTCTCTCTCTCTTGTCTGTTGTATCTCTGCTATTATTCTGCGAGCACTGGCTCCCTGTTCTGCATTTGTTTGTGTACATATCATTTTTTTGTGCGCCGTGGTCGACGAGCAGCGGTTTATTTAGAAATACGGTTTCTGGGAGGAGCGGGTGGGAGGGCGCTCAGTGCCAGTGTGGCTGCCTGGGAGGATGGCGGAGACGACTGTCAGCTTCATCAACATGCGTGCTTTGAGTTCACACCTGTTACTCCTCTGTATGGTTCGAATGGAGAGAGGCACAGCGTCTTAGCATTACTCAGTCCAACTCAACAGATGCTTTACGTTTATGTCCCTGTTTCTGAGCTGATAGATGGAAAACTTAAATTGTTTGTTCCCTTAATGCTTCACCTTCTCTCCCACGCTGTTGCCACTTGACTGACTGCTGCCTGCATCCCAAGAGGCCTCTGGGAACATATAACATCAGCAGATGCAAACTGTCACATCCCCGGGCTTAAACTGAAAAGATTGTCCACCTTAGAAAGACATTTACTCTCATATTCTGTGTCACATTCATTCTCTATTTATGAACCCTAACCCTATCTGACATGACAAAGAAGGGCTACCTATGTACATAATATATCTTCCCCGGTTTCTAATGTAGTTGCACACATTTTAGGGTTACACATTTGTATTGCAAGCCACTTGGTCAACAATGTCTTGTGTTATTAGCATATCAGGGAAGATATTTACTTCTTGATGTGGTAATTTCTTCTGTTTTACGTGTTTATAGCTCTATAACTTTACATCAAAGTCTGTTTAAAGTAATACTGCATATGTGTTAAAAAAAACATTTAGCCTTTTTATGGCTTCAGGGGAAAATGTGTGAAGCGTGATAACTGTCCTCAAATGACGTCACTTCAGTCAGGGTCGGTTGGGGCTGAGGACTACAAGTCTGATAAAAAAAAAAACAGAGGACGTCTGTAACCCGCTGCCCATCTCTGCTGCAGGCTAGAGGCCCAAGGCTGCTCAGCTGCTACTGGCAGAACTCCCCCAAATCACTCAAACAGTTGTTGGCAGTCCAGTTGCATTGTGGGTAAAGTGGGTGCTACGTTTTGATAAGGAAGAAGAATGCAGGTAATATAAAAGATGATATCTCTGGTTCTGCTTCATAAATGTTTCTCTTTGTTGAGACTGTCCTTCGCTGGATCACTGCAGTACTGTTTTAAAACAAAAAGTATTTCAATCCTCTGTTTAATGCCTGGGAAAACATGGTTTCAAAGATTGAGTAATTCTCTATAACATACAATTTGCATGACTAAATAAGCAGCAATCAAAATCTCCAAATATTGCTAAACATGATTGTTGCTCAGAAGAATTCCAGAGGTCCCTAGATTCTCACACTGTACTAACACAATGGATAAAGGCAATCATCATACCTGTCCCTAAGAAACCCTGTCCACAGGAGAATAATGAATTTAGACCTATTGCTCTAACCTCTGTTGTGATTAGGGATGGGTATCGTTTGGGTTTTTTCCGATACCAGTGCTAAAACGATACTTTTAAAACGATACCGGTGCCTAAACGGTGCCTGAACCGATACTTTTTTTATTGCCAAGTCAAATTGAACAATATATTTAACTGTTTAAAGTATACTATACATATTAGTGCTGGGCAACGATTAAAATTTTTAATCGCATGGAATTTTTGCGATTAATCTCATTGTTATGGCAAAGTTCAATAATTAATTCAAAGGTAGTGTATTGTGCACTTTTATTTTAAAAGTACTGCTATATGAACAAAAGTGCAATAACATTTGGTTTGCAAACACTTTAAACAAATAAGGTTCTTTTTAACAGCAGTATTCCCTTTACACAGTAGCAGTTATATCTCTTCACTATCTGTGCTCAGTGTGTGACTTCATGTGAAACGTTCCACTGCTGTGCAACAGGAATACAATGTTTCAGCACGTTTCATCTAAATGTGTGTCGTCTTCATGACAGAGCATGTGAATGCAGCCCTACTGTTCATCAATATAATGCTGTAACTCAGAGGTGATGATGGTTACCCAGCGATCAAAGAATAAAGACACACTTACGCACAATGTAGGTGTATTTTCCCTTTAACTCACGAGATGCAGGTAGCATGTTTTATACTTAATGTGAATTTAATTCATACTTTGTTGGCATCTTATTCTGAAAATCGGATGTTCCTCTGAAGAAACCGGATGTTGTCTCACGTTAAATCTTTCCGCTAACTTTCAAAGTCCTTCGCTCGCTCCCGATCTGTGCCGTTTGAATGCGTTTACCGTGAATTTCAGCGTATAGGTCACTAACATCTAAGTGTCTGCTGAGTTGACCACGGAGACCTGAGTGTCTGCTGACTTTACCACAGCGATGTCCAGTAGTCTCCATTCCTCCACCGCTGCCAGTGAGCAACGGACTTTCAAAATAAAAACAGCCACACTTTTGACCGTTTACCTTTCGGCATTTTCTCTGTTAAAAGGTTGATGGCTAGCTAGCTGCTGTAGCTATACAAACGGTAGCTATCGTTACCTGCTGCCAGGACGGAGTCATCAGAGTAGTGTTAAAAAAAAGTATTTCAATCGGCTCAGGCACCGAAAAGAAGCACCGAAATCTGCGTTGCGTTTCGGTCCGGTAGGTATCGGTCGTATAGGTACCGGTTCCATATTGGCACCGGGTTTCGGTACCCAACCCTAGTTGTGATGAAGTGTACGGAGAAGCTCATGGTGAGCAAACTACAGATGGATGTAGGCCCACAGCTAGATCCCTACCAGTTTGCATACACACAGCAGAGAAGCACTGATGATGCAACCAACAGTATAGTGCATCTAGTGACTGAACACCTCAAGCATCCGAGGGCTTATGCTAGACTGTTGTTTGTAGACTTCAGTTCAGCCTTTAACACCCTACAGCCCCATGTTCTCCTTAATACACTGCAGCTGATGAATGTCAACCCCTTCACTACTAAGTGGTACCACTCATTCCTCACCAACCGTACCCAGCAGGTCAGGGTGAACAGGACGTTGTCTGAACCCTTGACGATCAACACCGGCGCCCCCCAGGGGTGCGTCAGTTCACCAGTCCTGTTCACCCTGTACACTAATGAATGCACATGCAGCCCTGCTAACAATTACATGATAAAGTTCTCTGATGATACAGCCATCCTGGGTCTCATGTCTGACACATCGGATGCGGCTGTATACAAACATGAGATTCAGAACTTTGTCCAGTGGTGCGACAAACACTTCCTCATCCTCAATGTTAGGAAAACAGAGGAGATGGTATTCAACCCCAAATACATTGGAGAGCACTCACCAGTGGTTATCCATGACCAGAACATAGCACAGGTTGACTCCTACAGATACCTGGGCATACACATTGACAGTAAACTGACATGGAGTGTTCGGGTAGTAAATGTCTGCACTAGGGTCCAACAGCGGCTACACTTACTTCGTAGGCTGAGGGTCTTTGGTGTCAACCAGAAGGTCTTGCTCCTCTTCTACCATGCCATATTTGAGAGCGTCCTGTGGTTTGGCCTCTCAGCCTGGTTTGGCAACCTCAGTGTACAGCTGAAAGCCCAGATCACCCGGCTAACACAAAGAGCCATGAAAATCATGGGAGTCAGACAGCATCCCACACTACAGGCTGTCTTTGATGAAACTATCATCAGACAGGCCCAGAAGATCATCTCAGACCCCACTCATGTCCTCCACCCTGAATATCAGCTTCTTCCCTCAGGCAGACGCTTCAGAGTCCCCCAGTGCAGCTCAACCGCTTTAAGAACTCCTTTGTCCCCTTGTCCATCAAAGCCCTAAATGGCAAGCTAGCCAGAGCTTAACCCCTGTAACACAGATTTTTTAAATTCATTTTTGTATTTTTATATTTTTATTATCTTAACTATACACTACAGGTGTGTTGTACAGGTGTGAAATGTATTTGTTGGCTGGTGGCAGTCTTTTGCATGTACAGTAGATACTGTGTGTGCGGGTATGTGGACTGCCGACAGTCTGTGTATGTAATGTATGTATGCAATATGTTACTTGTATTGTTTTAACAGCAGACACTGTATGTATGTTTCCAAGACAAATTTCCTTCGGGACAATAAAGTCTATCTTAACTTATCTTATCTTATCTACAACTGAGTCTTATCCACAGCAAAAACAGAAATAAATAAATCTCTGTAAAATAACTAAAAACAAAACTGTGAGTTGACGCTCATAGCAAGAAGCTGATTGAGAACATAAGGTTGCAGGTAAATGAGGTACTGGAGATGGTCTGTGGTCTAAAGCATGACTGCGTGGACTGTGATGTTCAGTTCCAACAGCCTGCTGCGTTTCAATCTGTTGTAATTTTCCATCATATACAGAGAATGTGGGTATTTTCCACGGTTTCCTCATTTGACATGATCCAAAGGGACCATTTAGCATGCTTCAGTTTGCTAAAAGTAAAATAGGTTTCGTAGGCAATTCTTCTGTGTCCCTGAACAAATAAGAAAAACTGCTGACTTTTAAAGGCCGACCAAGCAGTTTATCCTCTGGCGTCAACGTGGCAGCTAACATGATTTCACACAATGAATATGGATTGTTATGCTTTCAAATGCACAATTAAAGTGGTTTCTTATCAACCATACTGTGCTATTTCTGAACCAATTCTTTATCACTCCCAACTCCCACCATGACAGCGTTGGCTCAGGAGGTCGTATCGATGTCAAAGTGTCCTTGAGACACCGAAACACTGAACCCCAAGTAGTTCACTTTAGTCCACTGCTCCTAAAACGCAGAGGTCATATTTCATGTATGTACCTGTTGTGTATATGATGATTGAAAGGAGACCAGACACAGCCACTCAGCTGGCAGCATGCCAGAAGCAAACTGTGATTGTTTGTGTTGCACACAGACTCAATACACCCGGACGAGCGACGACCCAGCGAGCTGGTGACAATCCAGCCAGACTCAGCTGAGAGCGTCACAATCATTCAGAAACGCTTTAAGTATGTTTGCAACAGACAAGAGGGGCGTGGCAATACACACAGTGCAATAGTATAAAGACATCATTTCAAAGATAAACAAGGAAGTTTAGAGCATCACTTGATTTCTTTCATTCCGGTGGATCTTGTACGCACTAGTTTACGGTGTTTATAATGTCTTTAACAGGAAAACACAAGAGTTGAGTGCAATTCAAGGTGACACTTCAAAATATCTAAATATAGTGGAGTACAATGCAGTCAGGCATTTTGTACATTTTTCACTCTCCTGTGGATCAACCTTTCTGTTGATGTCACCTCTGCTGATGATTTACTCTTCCTCCTCTTTTGCTTCTTCAATGATATATTTATTCAATGAAATCATGTTATAACCTCTTGAGTTTTATAGCTCGTATGTGTTTCAGCATGATTTGAGATCAAAGTTTAGTGCAGCAGCTGTGCGCTGCTCTATATTAGACTTCTGATCAGGCAAACATCTCACCACCGTGTAGCTTATTGTCCACACAATTGCCAACTTCACCACCAGAGGAAAGACCAGCAAACACTGCAGACTTTATAGACTATGCTCTAACATATACAGTATGACTCGAAGCAGCCTATTCTATTTTGACCTGATTCTCTAAATCCATATATCTTTGCTTGTGTTTTCCTAACAGTGGTCCTAATTCCCCGTGGTAGTTGATGGACTAGGATTCCGCCTTTGGTTTGGTTTATTTTCCTGCTGATTTGCGGCTGCATTAGAGCAGCTTGTGCCGTGTTTACTGCAGTCCTCCTCCAGCTCTCTGCGCTGCCAGTCGCGATCTGCTTCTTCTTCTGTTTTATCGCAAACATTGGCCCCTACTTTAACGGAGGCACTGTTGCTTTTATGAGGCACGTTCTAGCATGTTCTTCAAAATAAAAGTCCTCTGCCACTTTCATGTTTGGCTGTTACATCAGTGTTCCCCTGGTGAGTAGAGCTGCTGTGTCTGGTGTTGGAGATATTCTATTCTGCTGTAGTCTGATGGTGTAGCCATGTTCCTCATTAACACCTCCTCTCCCCTGACTTCAAACAGGAATAGAGCACATGAGCATCACCAGTGAACTTAGGTCCATGCTGGCAAAAATATAAAGGTTCATTCAGACATCAAAATGTTCTGTTAATAATCTTTGTAATATATCTGTAAGACCAGATTGCTGTGAATCACTCTTCGTGGTCTTCGACTGTGTACATCTGGCATCAACATGTGGACAGCTCCAATCCCTTCACTTCACATCTGGCATTAGAATGTGTCAACTCATGCGTCTACAGGGATCACTTGTGACTGGATCTCACTTTTCCACTTTTTTTTTTTCCACAGTTTGAGACCAGATGCCGTGTTGTTTTTAACCTGCAGCAAATCTATCTATCATCTAGTATTGATGACGTATTTTACAGCTACGTCCTTGTTCTGGACGCATAAGGAAACACCTCGGCCAGTGATTTCAGTGATCAAACTCCTAAACGTCTCACTGGTTGTTCTACCGTACCAGGTGTATGGAAGTGATCAAGTTTGGAAAGATTTGAAGTAAAAACAACTATAGAAGACTTTGAAAAACTCTCAGAAAACCGAGCTTTTGTCACATGTAAATAAGCTTTCAGTTACAGAAAATATACTGCAAAGAGTAGAACTCTGCAATCAGAACCACCGGTTAGTCCTTTTGTATGTCTTGAAATGTGTGTGTGTAAATAGTGTTTCTTTTATCAACAAAAAAACGTGTCATCTCTTGTGCATATTGTTAACTGTACAGGCTTTTTAGATAAAAAAAAAAGAAATTGAATTTACTTACAGTGCAGCTCTTTTAGACTTTCCAAATGTTACGACACCAAATTGATCAAATGCTGATGGTGATGTGGGTTTTCTCTTACAAAACATCTGTATTGGATAAAGAAATGTGTTTCTTGTCTACCGGCAGTAGCAACATGAATTAAATGTAACAGGTGCAGTGTGTTGCATCATATGATAGCCACGTCTCTCACCAGACAACACACATGTCAACACTGGGAAATTGGACCAAGGAAAAGGCTGACGTGTGTGGGTTCACATTGAGACCAATCAGTGTGGGTGATTTCAGGTGCAGCATATACCACAGGTGTGAGTTCCCTTCAGACCTCTGGCCCAAATCTTTTACAAGCAAAAAAAATGGTTGACAAGCAGCTAACCAGAAAATGTTGCCATAAAAGATGAGATTGAAGTGTCAACCATATTCAACTGTGATTTTTAATGCAGAAATCATTGTATCATTTCATCAAAATACCTCATCCTCATACTTTCTTGTATTTAAGCCTCGCTGTAAAACATCAACCGATATTTCTTTATAAATTCTTACTCAAACCACAATATTTGCACGATTGTAAGGTTAAGGATAGGATTAAGTATCTGATCAGTTCTCCACGCCTGTAGTTTATACCGTCGTATTGCTGCTGGGAGTATGCATCCAAGTCTATGGCTCTCTCCCAAATCTACCCCCCCCCCCCCCCACTAGCACCGGGTGTCTCCACCATAACCTGCAAACATCTGTCGCCAAGCATACTGACAATCACCTTGCTTGTTACACTTACTGTCATGTGCTATAAATAGATGTTATGTTCCTGTTAAACTGATTGATGCTTGTGCATCGGGGTGTAACACAAATCAAATGGCCCTCCTACTAATTACTGATATTTTACTGTCTTGCAGCAAGGCAAGAAAATGAAGTGGATTGAATTGAGAATCTCGTTAGCCGTCTTTGTGTGAATGCTGATTGTAATTTTGTTTCTGTGTTGCAGGGGACGGACGACACGTTTACCCACTGCACGACTGCTCCTGCTCCTGTACACGGCAGTCACCTCGAAATGATGGAAACCCTCATCACTGATTGGCTTGTCTACCTTCTGACAAGCGGAGCTTAAAGATGACATCTTTGCTGTTCTCTTCTTCATTGCAGTGCTCGTTGGCAGGACCTTTTTGAGGAATATTGTCCGTATCGTGAGGAATAGTTCTCAGATTTCCCTTCAACTGAACTGTCGGTAACTGATGGCTGCTACATTTCCACCGGGTGGTTTGCACTGCCTGGATTTCAAAAAGGATCATTAGCAACCACCACCTCTTCTGCTCCAGAGTTTTCCCGACTTATGCTTGTGTGCGAATGTGGTTTCAGTGTGATTGTCTGTTTTGTGTTTGCATCTGCATGGCGTAAGTGAGGGATAGAACATAAGGATTCTTTTTTACTCAAAAAAGGACAAAAGAAGACGCAAGCAAAACAAGTTGAAAACAAGGAGTCGCAACCATGTCCCAGTGGAGGCACCATTCAAGGACTGGTTGTCAGCTACTCCAGACTGCCAAGAGTAAGAGCAGGGTGATGGGATACGTAAGGCTTGAAGGTTCCTTAAGCAGCGGCCGGTGGGTGTCCTCTCTAATAGGGCTGGGACTGATGCTGCTGCTGCAGGCATCTCCTACTGCTGTGTCGGCTCAGAAACTCGACGAGAACGACCCGGTGGTCACCACCGCGTATGGCAAGCTGCGTGGCATTAAGAAGGAGCTCAACAACGAGATCCTGGGTCCCGTTGTGCAGTTCCTGGGCGTCCCGTACGCTGCCCCGCCCACCGGCGAGCGCCGCTTTCAGCCACCGGAGCCGCCGGCGTCGTGGCCGGAGATCCGCAACGCCACGCACTTTGCCCCGGTGTGCCCTCAGAGCATCGTGGAGGGCCGCCTGCCGGACGTGATGCTGCCGGTGTGGTTCACCAACAGCATCGACGTTGTGTCCACATACGTCCAGGACCAGAGCGAGGACTGCCTCTATATCAACATCTACGTCCCCACTGAGGATGGTGAGTTAGCCTGCGGGCCCGGGGCAGGATGATTGTGGGGCTGGTGGGCGGAGGGTATTGGACCCATCACATCCTGGTAGAATGAAGGGTGTGTTGTTTCTGTCCCCGTCTGTCCGTCAGTAGAGGGAAAGCATGACACTGTGCACGTTTAATGTGCATGACACTGCTTATCGAACATGAGTGTGTGAAAGAGTGGTTGTGTGTGTGTGACATCCATGAAGACCAGTTAATCCTTTCATTCCACTCCATAGCTGCCTCCATCTTCTTCCTCCCATGTTCCATCTTTCCCTCCTCCTCTACCTTCCTGTTGCTTCTCCTCATTGCCTTGTTTCCTCTCCTCTGCAGACTCCCTCCCCTCCTCTCCTCATTACTGTAGCTCATCAGAGCATATTGTGCCAAGCCACAATGGCTGCAGTTCATTAAACAAGACAGTCGTTGTCATGACCATCACCGACTGATTTGGCTGAATGACTGGCTGAATGACTGAACTGGTCTGTTTCATTCTTTCCCTGTCTTTATTTCTCCCTTTCCTACCTCTCAGCTTTGTGTGTGTGTGTGTGTGTATGTGTGTGTGTGCGTGCGTGTGCATGCCAGCTCCTGTGTGCGTTGCGCGTCCAGGGGCTCCATGTTATTCTTTAGTCTTTTATTCATTTTACAGTCAAGAGAATATCCAAGGATTGTGCCAGGAAACCGGGCAAGAAAATATGTAGACAAGGAGGTATGTATGATCTGAACGCAACCTATACCATGCCACAGAAAGAAGAAACTAGGAGGGAAAAAGAAGAAGAACCTTCGGGTGCAGCTGAGAGCAATCATGAGATCAAGGTCTACAAATTATTCAGGTTTCGACTCGAGGCATCTGCAGGTTTTCAGAATGCTAAATTTAAGAGACAGGGCCGTTTTTCAACGATACCTGGAGGTAAATTTAAGGGCAATTTTAAAGTCTTCCTCTGACTGAACGTTTGCAGGTATTAGCAGAAATATATGTGCTACTACAACCCTGAATGAGCCATGTGATTTGTAGACCTTGTGATGTCGATGCCGAGGTAGTGTTGCTCCACACTCCGTGGTCCATCCACGTGTGTGCTCTCATTGGTCAGCAAGATTTGGCGATGTGATTGGCTGCCAGATCTGGGGTCAGAAGCTGTGCGGTAACGAGGCTTGATGTGTAAGGAGATAGGAGCATATTAGATCAGACACGCTGTCACAAACACACACACACACACACACACACTCACAGTGATGTAGTTGCATGCAGTGTTAAACAAGATGAGCTCAAGCTAGACCATGACTGTGTAATCTCCATTAAAAGAAGGCAGAGCTGTGTTCGGGTTGGCCCGGGCTGCTGTATCAAGCCCTGTTTCATCAAGATAATGCCCTCCTCCTCCCCTCTGTCTCTCTCCCTGTCTCCCAGCATCTCCCCTCCCTGGATGTGTGCACGCTTTTTAGTGTCTGTCCATGTTTGTATGAGAGTGTGTGAGATAGTGTGAGAGTGTGTGTGTGTGTGAGAGAGAGAGAGAGAGAGAGAGAGAGAGAGAGAGAGAGAGAGAGAGAGAGAGAGAGAGAGAGAGAGAGAGAGAGAGAGAGAGAGAGAGACAGTTGCTGACAGTGTCCTTGATAAGGTCTGGGTGTTAATGTCATTTTCTTGGCAGCAGGCTGCATTATCACTTAGTGTACATTCCTCCTCTACTTACTACACGGATACATGTGCACTCTAACCTCTCCTTTCCTCAGACGTGTTGCACGCACAGAGACACAATGGGGGAATGCTTTTCAATTGGGAGATTACAGAAGCTTACATGTTAGTCATACAGCAGAGTCACCATCATAAAAGACCCACACAATCTGGAGGTTTGGTTACAAAAACAACGAAAAGCAAAGAAAAGCAAGATGGCGGATCTGTGGCCTTGTTGTGGTAGAACATGTTACCCACTGGCTGAGCATCACTTTATTAAAGTGTACGTACATGAATGCATGCAGGCCACATTTTGTTAACAGTATGTAGTGGCTTACTCTGTCAAAAGACAAAGTTTAACCACACATTGTTTATTAACACTGCTTTATAACTAGACAGAAGGTAATACATTATTATGTAATAACTGTCACATGTTGCAGAGATCTCCTGCATGTTGTAATCAACAGCTTGAATGCAATATGTTATACATTTCCCCACATTTTGTTATAAATCATTACTTATTGCAGAGGATGTTTCCAGATGTGTTCAAGAGAGCTCAGGAATACAGTGACACTTGTGGTGTTGTTCAATAATAATAATAATAATAATAATAATAATGATAATAATGTAGAGAATTAATTGTATCTTTTTTAATTCTTTTGTTATGCTTGAAGACATCCATGTTGGTTGGTTAATACATAATGCATAATGTACTATTACATTTTCATAAAAAAATGCAACACCTACATTTTGTAATAATCACTGCAATATCTAATAATCTAATCTAATAATCATTACGAAATGTTGGTTCATTCGGTCCATATTATTGTATATTTACAGTGTTCATTCGACCTCATTTGTCAACAAATAAGAAGCGTACTACAATTATTACAGACAGTAGGGCTGCATAATTAATATAAATATGGCCAACTGCAATTTTCAAATCATAATCAATTGCAATATCAGTCGAAAAAATTCATGATTAGATATTTTTTCAAAATGTGTTTAGTCGGAACAGACAGATGACACATTAAAGGACCTGAGGCAGATTTAAATCGGGGAGATTTTCCTCACAACATGGAAAATATTGGAATTTATAATTAAATCAATAAAAATAAAGAAAAAGCACAAATTTGGCTTCTATTTGCAGACTTAACAGTTAAATACTATACCCTCACATTTGTGTTAGGCTGGTTGAGTGTACAGCAGCAATATAGCATTGGTCATTACAAACATTATCTCAAACCGTAATCTCAGAACGCAGGCGGTTTGCTTGAGAGCTGTTTTGATTGGAGCACCAGGAACATGGGAGCTTCCACACTGGTCTGCTCAGAACAAGCTGATGAAGCTGTGCATGATCACTGAGGAGCCGGACAGATGAAGACTTCCAAGCAGATGGTCCAATTTTATGACATCTAGTCAAAATAAATAAGGTGGTCTAAAAAAAATGAAGTACATTTTCATACTTTCACTCTGTCCTGATCTGTGCCAGCCTGTGAAAACATCGCTTTGAATGTTATCAGCCCATGGTGTTATCACTTGTCATCACTTCCATTATAATGCTTTAGATAGAGCAAAAGAGGAAAGCTGCACTTTCAAAAGAAAAGGTTGCAGCTTTAGCCATGCATCATATTTTGATCTGAAACAAACCTACATGTTAGGTTTACATTACGCACACAACTTAAATATGTTTGTTGCTCTTTATATTACGTCACCTGATTTCCTCACGTCATAATTACAGCAGACAATAGAGATCGCTGCCTTACAATTTTGAACCTCCCTGCGGTGATCCAGTTTACCAATTGAGGGTAACAGCTCACTGACCCAATTAGTAGGTACAGTAGGACAGTCACCCCTCAAATCTATGCTCCTGATGACAACTTATGAAGAGCATTTCATTGGCTGATAACATTCGAAGCAGGTGGTCATGAGAATTACACCTTTCTTGGATTTTTCACAACATGATTTACTTCCCATGCCTACCTTCAATGCTAATACAGGAAGTAGTGAGCCCTCTATGTAGCGAGGTCGAGGTTGCAGCAGTGGATGGCTGTGCACTGCGTCAGGTTTCAGGCCTTTCTGTTACAAACCTTTCACTAACCTTCACCCTTTTATTAAATGTACCAACAATCTTTCCTTTACCTTAATCAAGTTTGTTCATTTGCCTATATTCATGTTGCCCGACTGTGAAATGAATGCTTAAGTACAATTGTTAATTACAATCTTCCAATAATATTAACCATATCACAGTTGCTTTGCAGTAATATTTTAGATAGCACGATTTCAAAAATGTATAGTAGGCATTGGATTTAAAAATAAAAAGGTAGATAAATGCAATCAGCATTTTGTAGAATCATCTCGACATTGTTGTCTGGCAATGCAGTTGTCAACAGGATATGAAGTGTACCTAAATACTGAGGCCGGCAACAGATATACCATATTTCCATGATGTGTCATTTTATTAGGAATCTTAGGGAGACAAAATAAGTTAATTAGTCAGCTCTTATTCACGGGAGTCATGTCTGTCTAGCAGTGGCGGGCCGTGCATTTCATACCTGGGCCTTCACTGCTGAAATACCACCTTATAACCACATGATGGCGCCACAGCTAGGGTTATTATTCGTTTCTTGGGCTGTAACTATATAACGTTACGTATTCGTATTAAACCATTTGGTACGAGGCTTACAAACTGAACAATACCTTTCATTAATACTAGTGCATTTGGAAAATGCAGAAGCTTAAATTGTAGGAAATATAATGTTTTCTGCACTCACTAGGAGACAACGGTCTGTGTGACCTCTGAACCGGAACAAAAACAGCTGGGGCCCCGTAAGTGTTCCGGGAGGCTAGGCTAACTAGCTTAACGGAAAAACAACAGCAGTAACATGCATTCTGCTACACACCCAAGGGCCATTCAGATATTAGATGTAAAAAAACGAACCAGTTGACTTACCAAATGCTGATCACATCCTCTTTACTTTGTTGACAAAGAGTTTAATCCCACAGTTAAATCCCAACTCACAAATCCGTTTCTCTTCCAATTTCAGCCATTGAGTGTCAAAAAACAAAGCTAGGTAAAAAAAAAAAAGAATCCACACCAAGCAAAATGCAAGAAATATCATAATTTCATCCATATTTTTCAATTTGAACTCTTACTACTCCGACTAAGCCTCTGCTGTAAATTTCGTTTCAAAATAGTCACGTGCTCGCCCACTGACCAATCACAGCACACGCTGAATCTCACTGCAGCGCTGCAGTAATGCTGACGTAGTTGTAGGCCTGCAGGCCGCTCTGGCATGTCAAAGAATCTCAAACTAAAGATCTGATTGGTTGAAGACTATGAAAATCAACAATATCGTCCTGCACATGGAGGCACTCGTGAGTCTGCAGGCCTCGGGCCTCTCTTCTTACTAGAGACACAGAGGTGAAATCTGATTGGATAAAAGCTCTACTTAAAACAAGCTGCACTGGAAGCAGAGCAACTGAGGAACACAGTAGCTGTGCAATGAGGAAATAAGATAATGGGAACAATATTTTTATAAATTATAATACATGTAGTGTATTTAAGAAAAATGATTAAATTATAAAATAGCTATAACTTTGTGATTCTGTGTAGGCCAGCAGAGAAGGCTTTGCAGGCCCTGACGGCCCACCTCCGCTGTCTAGTAGCAGTTGTGCAGCGTCACACAGAGGCTCTACTGGTAATCATACAGTCTTTGGGGAATCCACAGTCAGTTCTACAGCATTCTGGAGGTTTCATTTACAGCGGCAAAGCCTATTTCTGTGGATTCGTTCAGTTCGGTCATTATCAGTAACACAGTAGCACAAAGTGTGGTCAGTGGTGCATGGTGTAAGTGGACAGATCATAGTGAGCGACAGGGTCATTTCATGGCTAGATGTGTGCAGCCACAGTGATGCATTAGGTAACCGGGTTGGATTGGAAGAGTTAAAGTGTGGGAGGGACTCAAATCAGTCATCATCAATCAAATCAGCTGTGTTCTGTTTAGTTTCTTCTTCTTTTTTTAAGTAACACACTCTACAATTACTATTGTTTTGTTGTCTAACAGTTTCGAACTGATGTGAAATGGCAGGGAAGGGAAACGGACATCCTGGAGCTGCAGGTGCGAAATCACCATGAGAGAATATTTGGAACCTTCGATTTCATTTCTGGAGAGATATTCTGAACTCATCCTTACAACGCTCCCAACAACGCTCCCAAAGATCTTGAATTGATTGATTCTAATAAAGGTTGAGAATTATTTAGACAGTGCAACAGAGAACTGGAAGTGGACCACTGTTCTCGCACACTGTTCTTAGCTATAACTAAATTATGAGTTTTCATTTGTATATCAATTTGCATGTAATTGTGAGCCCCTACAGGTGACGAAGGATAAAGAGTGATAAGGTCCATGTAGGGAGGGTTGCTGGCTCTTAAAATACCAGACTGTCACCCAGGACACCGCTCTCCATGTCCTGCGGGAAACCAAAAGTCAACATTGACTAATGCTACATTGCCTTTTCCGTTTTGTTGCCGGACATTCATTGAAAAAAAAAAAAAAAAAAGAGTAACTTTAAGATATCTGACTAACTGTTGTGTAAGGAGACATTGCTGACAATATAGTATATACATTTGTATTCAGGAATCTGAATTGTGCATATGAACTATAGCAACGTTCACATGAACTAAGAGAACCGAGGTTAAAAGGGTCAACGTGTAGAGAGATAATGGGCAGTAATGAAGGAGCAGCATGAAAAGCCAGACATGGAGTAATAATGGAGGACAAAAACAAAGTGAGACCAGGACACAGAGAGAGACCGTGAAAGTGAGTGACGCACAGTGTAATTGCTGTGGGACTCATCTCCGAGTCCCCATGAGGACTATTGTACCGTCCGGTGCCATGCTGGTTCAAAGAAGCCTTCTGTGGTTAAAGTAGTGTTTTTGATGTGTCTGGATGGAGTAGGGTCATTAAGTTGTCCCATGCTGAGAGAGCGGTCTCTGTAATGAGATCAGTGGTAGCAGCACTACAGTTGCTCTTCTTTCTCCCTGCAGCATGCATTCACTTTTTAGGATTGAAGTAAATGCAATAGAAGCTCACGTTTCACAGATGACAGCTAACTGAACAAAAAGTTAAAAAAAAGAGAAAAATGAAAAGTGACACAGAAACTTGCTTGAAAGGAGAACAAGGACGTTTCTGTTTGGAGATCAGACACAATTTCATATGACATGCACATTAGTCAAAATCACTGCTACACATCTGTGATGGCTTTCAATGTCTTTCAATGTTTTATGTGAGGTCGATATTGGAACTACAAAATGATGTAGTTTGTTCTTTGGTGGAGAAAAATGACAGGAAGCAGCAGCTTGTTCATTTGAATTTGAATGACATTCTGTAGCTGTTTTGCAGCAATGCAGTGCTGTAATGTAATGCTAATATAATATCATTTATATTTTAAAAAATACAAGAAAAACAGGGCGCAAAATAAACAGTGATTCTAAATCGCTATCTATATCTTTGCACCATTTTTTCTCTCTTCTTGCTGGTTCTGTACTTTTACTACCACTGTCTTCACTAAACCAACAGCTCAATGCTGGCAGGGCATGTTGATGCCAAAAGGCATTATGGGTAACAGAGAACACAAGCTGATGCAGAAGTACATGCAAGAGGGCAGTTCATATCGCACAAGTCCAAACACTGTGAATAATAATAGCAAATGCATTAAGATGATTGAATATATGAAGACAAATATATTTATCTGAATCTGACTTCAGGACAGAACATGGTGAGAATATCAGAGTTGTTTTGTCTTTAATAATTCATTGGGTTGGAGCTGGCATAGCAGCTTGTCATGAGGCTGCTCTATATTTAAGCATGCTAGATTTTGTTGTTTCAGTGTCTACGCACTTCTGTGACATTTTAGCAGCTAGCGGCAAAAGTCGGTGCAACGAAAGACGGACTGCTTTCTGGAAACAAGCCGTCAGCTGTGTTGATGTCTGAGCAGAGCTGCAGCTCGGAAAGGAAAGCCATGTAAACATGTAATAACCATCAGGGTACTGAAAAATAAAGTGAATGTGATGATGACATTTTTTATAATGAATGCAGGCCATGTGAATTACATACAGAGCATTCCTGCTGTTAAATCTGAAATAAATGCCGTTAAAAAATCTTCTGGTATTTAACTGGAACACATTCTAAGATAATCTAACCCGAGCAGCTCACCAGTGTTTACCTTACCAATGAACACTTTGACAAAATATCTCTTCAACGTCCTTTTCTTCCACAAATAAGAGGAGATGAGGACATCGACGTCATCAAACACTAACTATGACTATATGAACATACAATATTGTTGACAACAGAAAAAATGTGACTAAATTGCAGTTTTTCAAATAAAACTTTACCCAAGTCTACAAAAGAAGAGGACATGACATCTTGTACTTTTTTCTGGTTTGGAGTAGATCGACTGACATTTCCAATATAATATGTTGACTAAGTTCAGACTAACATGCCCAGATTTAAAAACCACTCTCGTCTCATTCAGAATACAACTGCAGCCAGGATCTGTTTATGAAATATAAAACGGGATACGGTTAGCTTGGCTAGTTTGTCTCTGTCCAAAGGAAAAAAATTGATCTTGTGTTTAAAATGTAAAAATTACAAGTTATATGTAAAATAAAGAGAAAAAGCTTTTTGCGGCACACTTACTGACTGTACTCAGTCTCACAGCACACTGCGTGTGTGCTTCATGAAATCAACTGCTCACCCTTCTGCGCTGTCAGACCTTGAAAAACAAAGACTCTTAAGGTGTCTCTGTTGGGGGGTTTGGAACTCCCTTTATGTTTACTTCATGTTGAATTAAGCATTTGGCTTTTAAGACCAGAACTAGGACACTTTACTTGCAAACTAGGCCATTTCCCAGCGCTTATACGAGCGGTTTAATATCTCAAATAGTTCCAGAACTATTTCAACATGTTGCATTGCACGTCTCCATTCCGGAGGGTTTAGAATAGAAGTTCCATTGTTAATGTGAATTTCATCAAGATGGAGGCAGCTTCATAGAAGGTGAATGGTTCACTGTTTGCCTTCACGACTCCCCCGTCTCCCTCACCTCTGTCTTCTTCCTGTGTCTCCTTCTCTCCATCTGATCTCCCTCTGCACAGGTTGGCCTTTTCCGTCGCTTCTGTCTCCGTCTTTCTATCTGTCCTGACCTTTTCACCCTCCCACATCTCACTGTCCTTTTCTCTCCTATTTCTCGGGCTTTGACCCAGTTTTGTAGTTGTTGAAGGAGGATCCTGCGGGATGGGCCGCACACGTGCACGTCTTCTTTTTGGGTCTCAGTCACCTCCACTCACAACTTAACTTCTACATGCTGGTGTTTCCTCTCAAGGTGTTGTGTTGTGGTTGGAGTGTGAATGTCTGTGCAGTAATAATGTCAAGTGGTCGTACACAGCCCAAAAGTTAAAGGTATAAATATAAATAAAGGTCCGCACACAGGAGCCCTCGGACAAAACGACGCCTACAATGGCAAACACAAAATGAATCAGGAAGAGCTTCTCAGCCTCAAGGCTCATGCTTGTTTCTGGACTCCTTTGAAAGCTGTGAAGCTCAGGAATATGAATCCATTTGAAGTAAACCATTTTTATTACAATTTCAGAGTTAAGGGGACAAATTTAGATTTGTATCCTTGCCTAGTATACAATCTAAATGTCAAGGGCAATGTGACTATGATAATTAAGATCTATAGATATGATGCAACTCAATGTCTTGTACTACTCTTCTACTACAAGTGGGACTGTACATTTAATGAAAATACAATAAAATACAACATTTATGATACAATTTATGAAAATATACTCCATGTTTTTGCCATGTTTACTGGGAGTTTCACTTCCAAACACTTTCAGAAAGGACATTTAAGAACATAAATCGCCCCAAAACAGTAGTAAACAATAGTAATAAACGCAATATATGACCAAAGAGCTCCGTGCTATAAAACAGTTAAATGGAGAAAGCAAAGGCCCACAGGGCTCAAATATCATAAGAATCCCCTGAATCATGATTTAATATACGAATATATAATCCCAATATAATCAAAACAAACTTGTTGCTGTATTTTGCCATCTGCTGGCTGCATTAAAGTACTAAGAGCGAGAACTCCCTCAGATGTGAAGTTTGCCTGCTTTGCCACAGTGTGTCTGGATGTGAGGTACGTTCAGGAGCAACATGGAAAGCTTGGGATGCTAAGCATGATATTCCAGACTGATGTGAAGATGATCCTGGATCTTTTGAACACAACTTGCTCCCATATTTACGAAGGTTACATTTCTATCAGTTTTCTTGCTGAAATACTTCGTAATAAGACGACATACAATTTACGGATTCTGACAGCTGAATAATCCACGTTTTCAAAACTGTATAACATGCATATCTTCTACACATAGATCATCTTCCATCACAATGTATTGGAACTAGGCCACAGGGGTTGACCCGGTACCGGGACTGTCGGGTTAAACAGGTTAAGTGTATTAGCACATCCAGTTCCATGTTGGGCTAGTGCTCTTCTTCAGAATATTGGCTGGAACTGTCACTTGTGGATCTGTCTGATGTATCCATGGATTAGGGTTTGTGTGTGTGTGTGTGTGTGTGTGTGTAAGACGGATAAAAGAAACCATGTAAATCTTAAAGGGTGAAATATATTGTGTAAACATCTATTTGGTGCAAAACTGGCCCCTTTCTATGCAACTGAGCCTCATTGGGTAAAACAGTCTAATTGACAAATATCAGTGCTAATATACAAACACAGTTACAGTGAAACTATTAATATCTTTAGAGGGTTGGAGGTAACTGAACCACATTGACTGGGATATTAAATCCCAAACATGCCTTCTCTCTGTCACTTTAAATGACCTGCATTAAGCTTTGAAGAATGCCTTAGCGCCTCGTTGGTAACTACCTCTACAGCAGTGGTTCTCAACTGGTCTGGCTGCGGGACCCACCATCACCCCTTAATGACAAGCCGCGACCCAAATTATATATATATATATATATATAAATATTATCAAGAAGTCTAGCAGTAGTAACGTCTCTGTGTAGTAAACAACTGTCAAATCAAATAAAGAAAGTACACATCAACTATATTTTAACAATTATTATTCTTATTTTTCAAATTTATCTGGATGGATTATAAATAATACATAGAAATACATAAATGAATGTTCTTCTCTCATTTCAAGTAAAATAACGTCTGGATTAAAGAATAAATCACGTAACAGAATTCATTTTAGAAAGATTATTTTCACTGAACTGACCTGCAGCTTTGAATTCAGTTCATTCAAGGTGACGTGAAAAAGCCACTATATTATATTTCTCTCATCTTCTAAAAAGAGAAGTTAGTGTGTGAAGAATTCACCTTTATGAGTCCGTCCAGTCAGAGTCTAATGGGCTCTCTGGACATTCTTCTCTTTTGGAGCTCGTCCTATGATCTGACTTTAACATCTCTCACTACTACAGTCCTGCTCTCTCTCTCTCTTCCCGTCTCTCCCCCGTGTGTCACGGTGTATGAACATCTCACTTGAGTCAGGAAACTTGTGAGAATACTCGTATTTTATTGGCTGAGCTGCATCACGTGACGTGATTCACAACGCAATGGTCGGTGTTTGTCCTGCACCGCTGAATGAATAATTCCCTTCAAAATAGAATCACTTTTTAAAAATAAAATGTTTGTCAGGCAAAGGCCCGCGACCCGCTGAAAACGGGTCCGCGACCCACCAGTTGAGAATCGCTGCTCTAGATTGCAGTCTGAACATTTAATTGTTCTTTTTCTCTCTGTGCTCTTGGCACAAAGACAACATTAATACTTTGTTATCGATAATTGCAATCAGACACAAAATATGTATCGCACTCAGCGGCAGAACTTGATCGGTGTGTTTGTGTTGTAACATCATAAGCACAATATCTTTTGTGAGTCGGACCACGAGACGGGGCAGATAGAACACAAACGAAGGTTTTATCTTACCTGATGGTAGAAAACACGAGCTGCTGATCATACCTCGAAGCACAATCTGCATTTTATTTTTCCGAACAACTGCAGTAATGTACGTCAGTGTGTCTTCTGTTTGCAATATGCACAGTTATTTAAAGCATACTCGAGAATGCGGCAGTAATTACTGGCAGGATGGTGATGACACATACCAGTTGCTGCTGGTTGGAGGAAGAGTTTTATGGGGTCAGATCAGTCTCAATAATTGCAAATGCACACAGAAAGACTCACAAATGCAAACAGAAAGATTCACAAATGCATGCAGAACAATTCACAAATACATTCCAATGCACAAATAAATGAATTACGATTTATATAAATGTAAAAAAAAAATCACAAATATATTTCTGCATTTGTATGGATTTGTTTGTGGATCGCACTGCATTTATTTGCAAATCGCTTCACATTCATTTGTGGATTTATGAGACTCATCTCACGTCGCTGGATTCACAAATGCGTTTTTTTCAACATAGACCTATCTGTAGCCAATCAGATGTCAGCCTCATTTTCAACCAATCACATGAGCGCAGCTCCCCCCTCCCCTCCCCACGAGACTGGCAGCTTTGTTGAATCAGGAAATAAATATTGTAGCCGTCTATGTTCACCCAGAGCTCTACGATACCTCATATCAGTAGAGACCGGACCAAACTATGTGTATAAATGTTATTTCGGAGTTCCTTTTTGTTGGTTTATTGCCGTTAAATCACAGCCAAATCAGTTTATGTTGTGTTCATACAGCTGTGGTAAACAGCCGACGTGTGGCTTGCTAGACACAGTGAATACAGTTCACAATGTATTTGTGAATTGTTCTGCGTGCATTTGTAAATCGAATATATTTGTGAATCTTTCTGTTTGCATTTGTGAGTCTTTCTGTGTGCATTTGCAATTATTGAGACTGATCTGACCCCATAGAGTTTTGCACCGTCTCTCTCTGTGATGATAATACTTATAAAATGACAGTACAGTAAACTAAATAAGTCAAATCAAGCCTTGTTAATTTATATTCCAAATGCTAGAGTTACTACTCCTGTCAAGGATTATTGTTAGGTATAAGGGGGTCAGTACTGCATTAACAGGACCATCACGTTTATCTCCCCAAACAATATTAAACAACCTTCCTAAATGTTCCTGATGACTTTAACCTGAACCACCAAATGGTTTGTCACAGAACCATTTGAAAAGCTGTTACTGGAAATTGTTTGTAAATGGGCAGGTGATCGGATGAACTAAAGAAGCCTTCAGTGTCATTTTTGGATCTGCTTTCAGTGAAGAAATGCTCTCCAGTTGTGATAGAATTGATGCCATTGCTCCCATCTTCATAATTTGTTTTGGTCAGGTCACTGGCTAGTTTGCCCCAAACACAACATTACCTGAAGCCTGACAAGATGGAATTTTGCGTGATACCTGATTTATTCATATTGCAATAATTCAGCTGCCATGGAAAGTAATAAAGTAAGTAAATGACTAAAGTACAAAACATGTAACCTTTGTCCTGAAAGTAGTAGTAGAGGACATGTCATGGGATCTTTAAAATCAAATGTTGTCATCCTCATGGGAGCATCAATTTGTTGGAGGAATTCCACGGCAATCTGCCTCCCCGAATATAAAAGCTTGTGAGAAACGTTTGAGAGAGTGTGGTCATGGAGATCATGACTGTGCTCCACATGGATACACTCCCTTGTGACAGAATGCACTGTAGTTGTATTTGCAGCCTCAACACCAGTTAATATTCCTGGAAGGAACAAATGTTTTTACCCCACATGGATTGGCACCTCCCGGCTGCTGCACCTTGACGGTCAAGCTGTCACAGTGGACGAGGACTAATGTTATTTACGTTGTCATCTGTGACTTACAGTACTGACTTTACAAAGAAAAGGAAGACATTTCCTGGTGGGCTGTAGTTGGAGAGACATAACACACATGACCAAGATCACTCAAAGGGGGAAGGAATGTTGTGAATTGAACAATTTGCTCACTTTCACATTGAAGGATGAATTGGTCGAGAGCCTTTTTGAATATCTGTTTCTTACCTGCTCAGGTAGTATGACCTTGGCTGGCTGTATAAACTGTTTTACAACCTATTGTTTTTCCAAATAGTTACACACACACAGCAGCATCCACCCACCTAAACTCAAGACATGCACACATGCAACCCTGCTCAAGGTGACAGCATTGATAGTTGCTTATACATATTCATGACACTTGCATTACAATAAATAAATAAGCAGCTTATTCTTTTTCTTTCCTGAATATTAAATGAAGGGCATTTGAACCTTCGGCACACCGCCAATACCAGCCATTGTAGTTCCACAGATTACAGCAACAGCAACTGAGGCAGGGGCACAAAAATCATAACATTGCCCCATTTTAAAGATTCATCTCGCCAAAGAAAAAATCAATCTTATATTTCCCGCTCCTGCTTTTTTAGCGCTCCGTCGCTGCAGCCATAGCGGGGACACATTTTGCCTCATGTATATTTCAGACGCAGCACATTGTGAACAGCGCAGATAGACACGGCCTGGTGAAAAGTAACAGCTTTCCTCATAGTTTCCATTTCATTCCTAGTCATTATTTATGGGGGCCCCGTTCCAAAACGTCCGTACAAACTATGTAATGCATGAAGCTATTTGCCTCAATGATGATGGAGAGACAGCTGTAAACAAACTGTAAACAATGTTAGCTCCAACACCAACGGCAGGAGAAAGGAAATAAAGGTTATTGAATGAATTACAACATTATTTGTCTTGTACCACAGCCTTGGTTTTGATCAGCACGAGTGTCAAGTATCTGTTTGTTGCAGTCAGAGTAAGCAATGTGCTGTAGTGGCAAAAAAAGGGGCACCTTGAATTGAAAAAGAAACAAAGAGAGAAGTGTAAATAAGAGTCAATAAATTGTTCCATAGAAATAAACATTGTAGAAATGATAACACCACCAGTGGCTATTACAGGTCAAAATGACCACGGAACTCTGATTTTGTTTCGATTTGTTATCGATGACGAGCATTAGGAATAATTCATTTCAATTCAGTTTATTTTGTACAGCTCAAAATCACAAATCACAAATTCTCCTCAGAGGGCTTTACAATCTGTACACATGTGACATCCTCTGTCCCGGGACCCTCACATCAGAACAGGAACAACTCCCCAAAACCCCTTTAATGGGGAGAAAAGAGGAACAGAGGAGGATCCTCCATCAGGATGGACAGAAGTGTGATAGATGTCATGTGTACAGAACGAACAACATAATAGAGTTACAACACATTCAATGCATATGACAGAAATGATTCATATAATGAGAGTAAACTATGTAGAAATAGACGATCTTCTCGCTGATGGTCTATTCTGCTGAAGGTCATATAGAGACTGTTTCATAACCAGTTAAAAGTCACTAACTTTATGGCCCATTCAATTTGACTTCCATTCGAAGATTCTCTTGGGTCAGTTTGATCTATTTATATATAAATATATACCGATATGGTGTCTGTGTGCTTCATAACTAGTAACATGCACTAGGGCCCGTCATAACAGCATGCACTGGGGCATTGTTATATATGTATTGGTTCTATATATTTTGTATTGATTTAATGTTTAATACCTTTGTTATACATATGGTTGCGCATTGTAGCCAATGTAGTACAGGTTGTTTGGGTAAAGAAAATCATTTAAAAGAAATGCATATCATTTCATATCACACCATTAATATTATGTGATAAATTGTCACGATCAATGGAAATATTGTTTATTAATATATAAACCTATGAAAACACAGTTTACTGTTCTGAACCCCTACCAGACACAGCAGGAATACATATGGATATACACTGGAAGGTTGATTAGACAGTAGTGACCCTTTAGCAGCAAATAAGTCAACAAAATGAATAAAAACAAGGAATCCCTCTCAAATGACAGAAGCAGAATAATTATTTCCACAATTAAACTCGCTGTCTTTTGATCAAGCTATTTTGGGACGCAAGAGAACAGTTTGTTGAACATTCTCTTCTGTAGTTGTTAATTATTTAGCTGGCGAGTGTGCATGCTAATGATGCAGCGTTATGGGTTTGCCGCATTCATGTAGAAGCAAGTTTTTGCATCATCTCAGCAGCACTGAAGTGCACTTAACACTGAATAAACACGGCTGAAACAGCCGCCGATGTTCTAACCATTACATGGTTACACCAGAGAGCTAACTGGTTAGACAGTCTGCAAATTTCCTCAAGATTTCCTCCGAGAATGTCGGAAAAGCTTTGAGCACGCTGCAACAAACCCTGACGTGCAGTGGTGCAATCACTGGCCAACAGAATTATCTTCTGTACCTATTTACTCTGCAAGCTGTCTTTGCTCAGGACATGTGACTGTTATGATTAAATTAGCATAGCCTGTCAAATCATATTGAGATCTTTGGAAACCAGGTCAAGATGTCTGACTTTCTCCTACATCCAGTAGTTATTCTGTTTATTTATGGAAACAGGAAGCCATCCTCCCATGTCGGTGTGATGTTCTGTGCTACATGGGACCCAACAAGCATATTCTAGTGCAGAAGACTATGAACTCTGCTGTTAGGGGGCTGCCAAGTTCCTTTAATTATGCTGTAATGTTAAATTGGGTATGGAGGCATAGAGCAGGCTGCACGCTGTAACACTGGCATCATTCCCAGGTTCCAATGTACCCATAGAAACATACAGACTCACTGCTACCCGGTTCCTTACAGGGCTTGTTGGCACGGTGAAGTAATGTGAACAGCAACATGTCCCAACTGACGCCAGCGTGTTGCAAAGCAAGCATTATTACAGGTTAGCAACAAATAAATCGATAGTAATGAGTACATTCCTGTGTAATCTGCTCAGAGGTAGACAGCTACTGGAACGACAGATGTGCACGTGTGTATTCATTCATACGTAGAAGTGTCGACTTTTCCCGTGCACGTTCACAGTGCAGCGTGCGTCTGCATGTGTACATGGAAAGGTATAAATGGACAAGGTGATGCCGGCCATGTGGCGTGTTTGTTGGATGCAAGTGTCACCTTGGCTTGGTAATGAGACAGGGAGTGGTGTGGTAGCAGCTTTAGACATACAAAAGACCCAGGAGTTGTTGTTCTTGGCTTATCATTGCTGCATTGTCAAGTTTACACATTCTTATTAGACTGTATTTTTTATAAACTTGTTGCAGCAGAAAACAAGAAAAAAACGTGTTGACATGCATTATTTCCATTTCAGTATTTTTGGAGTTTGACCCTTATTAGAGAATACAAATCCCGATATGTCTGCCCCTGTAGCTTCAATTTAGATTATTTGTATCATCATCTTTCTCCTGTGATTTTCCAGACTCATGGAAGAACAATGCTGAATCACTGGAATAACCATTAAATAACTAAGACAAATAGCAGCTTTCAACATGTGCTTCTGTAAATGTGGCTCAATATCACTTCGACCGAATTTGACTTAAAACTCCAAAGAGATTCCTTTCAGACAAGAGCATTATTTTGTCTGCCATCAAAAGTACTAGTCCCGTTTTTGTGTATTGTTAAAAAAAAAGCTGTTAAATCAATTTCTGAATATTTGCCTAAGCATGAGTGAAGTTCTGTAAGTGCTGTGTCTCATGTCCATGATGTTTATACAGCAAGGCTGTCCCATAAAGTATAAATCTTCAGTTTTTAGAGAGCACGAATGAGCTGTAATGCTGTCAAAATGTCCTTCATTAGTGTCATTGCATTATAAAAAAGCCCTTTTGAAAACAGATTAGTTTTGCTGGAGGAGGCTCAGCAGCACACTCGCACAGTTCGTCACGTCTCACTGTCTAATTATCTTGATTTTTTATTCAAAAAGACTTTAGATATATAAGACTATTTTATTTTGAAATGTACGAGTCCTCCTGTCCACCTTCAGTCTCCGTCCTCTAATCTCTGTTTGCGGTTCGCTCACACATGAGCAGATGAAAAGTCATTAGCTCTCTCCCAAATTGCTACCTCGTGTCTCATCTGTAATATTTATGTGCAGCACTAACAAATACAGAAGAGTGACAGAACAGCTTATTGCCACAATGAGAAGTAATGAGAAATGTAATTTGCTGTTGCACAACTACATAAATCACTTAAAGCCCTGCAGTCATATTCACTCCAAAGGTGCTCTGCAACAGACCAGCCCGGGCATTAATCAAGGCCTCTCTGTCCGTGTACTTTATGTTTCCAAACTCAACTTCAAGTTTGTGACTTTGATGTATCGCTAGATGTCAAGTTCTAAATGACTAAAACAGCTTTGTTATCAGCTTGACTGTGAAGGATAACGGAGTTAATTAATGAATGACGTGTGTCTCTTTTCAAGTTTTAGAAAAACTGTTTATATATGACAAGAGATGAAGTTGTCAAATCAGTGTGACAAAAGAAAATGCTTTCAATGCAAATAAGACAGTGCCTCATTTGCAATTTCAGAAAACTTTATACAAAAAATGATTGTCTTTCTCTAAGTAATACATTGGAAAAGTTTCATGGTGGTATGTATTCTTTTTTTTGTGCTGGGCAAGTTAACGCGTTGTTATCGCGTTAACGCATTAATTAATTAACAGCGACAATTATTTTATCATTAACGCTTTTTTTTAAATTATTATTTTGAAAGTGCGTTGCTCACTGGCAGCGGTGGAGGAAGTCTTCAGACTACGTTGATGCAGCGCGTGGGAGAAGTTTAGAGAAACAAAAGCAACACAAGCTAACAGATGCTACAGAGAAGTGGAGACAAACTGCAGGTCAGTGTTGTGGAAGATGTCGGTCTGAGGAACGTTCTCAAGGTGCGTTCGGTGTGAACGCACCTTTAGGATCGCAACGAATGACGACACGTATGAGCCTCAAGACGCACCATCACAAGAAGAATACACGAGTTGTGTTAAAGCAGAGGACTACAACAGCGACGCGTTACAACGAGCACCAGCTGCTGCTCTCACTGGAGACTACTGTACATCGCTGGGTAACCTTCATCACCTCTGAGTTACAGCATTATAGTGATGAACAGTAGAGCTGCATTCACATGCTCTGACTGTCATGAAGACACATTTAGATGAAACGTGCCGAAACATTTGATTCCTGTTGCACAGCAGTGGAACGTTTCACATGACGTCACACACTGAGCACAGATAGTGAAGAGATAGAACTGCTGCTGTGTGAAGAGAATACTGCTGTTAAAAAGAACCTTATTTGGTTAAAGTGTTTGCAAACCAAATGTTATTGACCTTTTGTTCATATAGCAGTACTTTCAAAATAAAAGTGCGCAATACACTACTTTTGAATTCATTATTGAACTTTGCCATAACAATGCGATTAATCGCAAACAAATCATCCGATTAATCGCGATTACAAATTGTAATCATTGCCCAGCACTATTTTTTTTCTGTTCAACTGTTGTGTCTCTTCATAGTAATTCTCGTCTGCATAGCAGTGGAATGAAGTAAAGAGATTCAAATCAAGCAATATAAGTAGACAGACTGCTGACAAAGATGGCTGTAATGAAGTGAAGGTCAGCTCAGTAGAATCAAACAGAAAGGTAATGACTGTGACCATTCTACTCTGTTCCAAGCTTAAAACTGGTCTCCTAATGTGTCTGCAGCCAGCAGCTGGATGATGCTCGGCTTATTACACAGTATATACTGAATACAAGTTACTGTTCCACTGGCTCCTAATGTGCTCAAGTTCTCTGATATAGAATTCCCAACAGTGATTGGTTCAGCCTATTGCACTCAAATTGCATCACTGGGCAACATGAGGCCACTTTGTAAACAGGAAATAGAGTCGCTGAGATGACGATTGTATAATTAAAAACCATGCCCACTGGCCCTTTGTGATGGCCAGTAAAACTATACAATAAAGAACAAATCCATTCATTGGTATTCCAAGTCACACAGCCAGTCTTTTCAAGTTTGTTTATTCACACATTTACATTATCTATAGTTTTGTTCCAGTAATTTACAGAAACGTTATAATATTGTTCTGTACAGCTGACCATCCAGCAGCCGTAGCTTTACCTACGAAAAATAAGGCGCCGTAATTCGTAGACATCCTGACAACCTCATGTCACGTGACGCCGTGCCACTGAGTTGCATGACCGTTATGTCGGTAGTTCACGCTACATTACAAGCATACTGATTTTAAGCCAAACAATGAGGTATTATCTATCCCTCAGTGGTTTTGTTGTCTTAATATAACAACCACAACCTAAACTATTTTATACAACGTTAAACGCCAACATTTTACTACGTTAACCACGCCCAAACCCGGGCTGTTGCCCAAGCGGCAAAATGTAACGAGTAGTGATGAGATCATGTTTAATAACCCAAACATAACATTGTATTTGACATAAGTTACCATGAGTTACTCTTTGGTAGTATTCCAACAGGGATCTTATCGTAAAACTCTGCTTATATCCACAAATGAGGCTGAGCTAACAGCATGCACAAAGAAACTAAATAGATAACTGATGATATTATTATTCATCCAAAAAAGAAGCAGATATATTGCATCAAGGCAGCAAAGTCAGCGAGACAGCTGTGTTTTTATTCTCAGCTGTGGTTGCTGATTGAGGCACTTCCATAATTTGACCTTTTTAGGCGGTGCTCACCACTAGAATGATAGATAGATGGATAGTTACTTTATTAATCCCACAAGGGGACATTTTCTCACTACAGCAGCAATTATAGATACAGGTAAAGCAAAAAATAACAGAAATACAAAAATAATAATATATACAATGAAATAGAATAATATTAAATCAACAAATTAGCAAAAATGTAACCAAACAACAAACAAACTACAGTGTAACGGTCAGAGGTCATTTCTTATAAAGTCTTACTGCAGAGGGCAGGAACGTTCTCCTGTATCTGTCCTTGTGACAGTGGAGCTGGATCAGTCTGTTGGAGAAAGTGCTCCGCTGTCCCTGCAGTAGGTGGTGCAGAGGGTGATCCGGGTTATCCAACATGGATAATAGTTTCTTCAGTGTCCTCCTCTCCACCACCTGTTCCAGATTGTCTTGTTTGCAGCCAATGATGGAGCCGGCCTTCTTAATCAGTTTGTTAAGTCTGTTGGTGTCTCCGGCTCCAATGCTGCTCCCCCAGCAGACTACGGAGAAGTACAGTGCACTGGCCACACCAGACTGGTAGAACATCTCCAACATCTTGCTGCACACATTGAAGGATCGAAGTTTCCTCAAGAAAAAAGAGTCGACTCATCCCCTTCTTGTACACAGCGTTGATGTTGGTCTTCCAGTTCAGTCTGTTGTCGGTGGAGACACCCAGGAACTTGACCTCCTCCTCCATGTCCACAACCTCTCCCAGAACTCTCAGCGGTTGTGGAACCGTTGTTCTACTCCTGAAGTTGACCACCATCTCTCTGGTCTTGGCCACGTTCGTAGGTACTGTAGCTAACCATTTAGATATGTCAACGTAAATTCACCACTCATCACTAACTCATGTTCGTTCGGAGCAGGCCGATTGCATGGCCCCCCAGAAGGACACTCCTGAGGTATGCACACACACTCTCTTAGATAGAGATCCATTGCTTTATAGTTACATGGCTGAGACCATGGTTGCAGATGTGGGATTTCAATTGTATGTTTGAATCCAGTCTGCCTGAGATTGCAAACTCAAGAGTTTCTTGTGAAGTATTGATCCCCACTAGATCCTCCAGAGGTCAGAGACGCTGAGACACTGTGGGTCCTCTATTGTTCAGGGTTTCAATCATCATGCCCAGCCCAGTATTATAATACACCGACTCTGCTTCCTCTGTCGACCTGTCTCTCTGTCTTTATCTATTTCTCCAGGGAAATTTATTAGGAAGTCGACATCATTAAGCACCTTGACTCATGTGCTGCCAGGCTTTAATGTTTGATTTCACACCAAACGAGGGGAGGAGGACAGGGAAGAGGAGGGGGAGGGAGGAGAGGATGGAGGGTAGAGGATCACAAGGGTGGATATGTTTCTTAATTTTATGTGTATGGAGTCATCACGAAGTTAACCATAAATCCTTCACGGCCCGTTCTCTCCAGCCACATTTGTGTGTGTGTGTGGACTTTTATTTGTGTACATATGCTTATGATTATTGTAAATAAAGTAATTAGCCCACCCAGTGCATAGACTCAGGGGCTCTAATTGGACCCTTAAACCTGCTGCCACTCAAATTTCTCACTGTGCAACACATAAAGATGCTGAACCATACACACCGTACAGACACACACTGAAAGCACGGACGCTTTCAGTGTGTGTGTGTAGCGGTGTGTACTCCCCCAAACATACACACACATACATTGAAAGGCTCTCTCTAAGATAAATAGCCTTCAAGGACCTGTGTGCTCAAGGAGGATGTACTCAATATTCATTCATAGCCAATAACATCCACCCTCTCACTCTCTCTCTCACACACACACAATGAGACATAACCATCTTGCTTGAAATGCTGTATCGAACATTAGGTCTAGATTCCAGGGCCACTTTTGTGTGCGTGTGTGTGTGTCAGCACATTGGCAGCTTCAGACACCTCAGCAGCTTCAGACACTCAGCAGCTTCAGACACTCAGCAGCTGTCAATAACTCATCACTTCTTTCATTAAGAGTATTGAGAGCTTGTCGAATAGGCTGTGTGTGTGTGTTTGATTCCCAGCTTGTTCAGTGACAGTGCTGTTTTTAGTTAATTCAAGGTCCACTTAGCCTCTATTCTACTTTGAGTATGTGTGTGCGTGTGTGTGTGTGTTGTAAAGGCCCACGCAGATGTAAATGTAACACCTAGGAACGAGTCTCAGAATGCAGTTTTTGCATCTCCGTGCTGACGGTAGAAGCAAGGCTAATGGATAATGTTTAGTAGTGTGTGTGTGTGTAGAGGGGAGATCGACTTGGGCCTATGATGGCGTATTAAGAGACCATCGGTAAACATGAGAGAGAGAGGAAGAGGCAGGGGTGGAGACGGAACACGAGCTAACAGCATTGAACAAGAGATGAACGGTGAGCCAGTGGCAAATGAATGAACGAGCTCTTTGGTGGGGGATTATCAAAAGAAAGACTCCTTTTTGTCTAAAATGCATGTATTGTGTGTATTTTCGGAGGGAGGAGAGGGGCAACAGGTGGGTGCATAGACTGCAGAAGAGAGGGGGTTGATATCATATTATGAATAAAAGCCTAAATTGTACTTGTACTACTTGGGAGGAAATGTTGTGAAATGATGGAATAGAGCTTAAAGATGGAAAGAAAATGATGCATTTAGATTGGCATCAAAAACACATTGGTGAACAAGGATCATTGAAAAAGTTGTCTGCAATAACATCAATCTGAAAGATGTTTACAGTACATGCTGTCTCATTCAGCTCATTTGAACAATGGTTCAGTGTTTCAGAGCTATGAGACCAGTGGAGTGAAGCGGAGTGTATTTATGAATCACCCAACCTCCAGACCTATTATCCACTTCACTTATGCACTTAGGTTCATGTATGTCCAGTTGCACTAATACGCAGGTGCACTTGCAGATGTCCACACAGCATGTGAGCCCGCCTTCCTCTACCTCCACTGTTTGTTCTTGCTTGCACCATTAGAATAGAACCCAGACTAGCTCTGCACAAAATATTTTGCATTGTATCTTTAAAAGAAAGACCAGTCAAACCCTAACTTAAGAGCACTTGAGCTTCTCCTCGTCGCTGACACACTGATACTATGTGCAGTCGTAGCTTCTCTTCCTGCTAGTATGTGTTCAGGATGTTAAATAGATGTGGTTGTGTCATTTCCCCATGTGTCTTACAGGTACAGCACTCTCTGTGCTCATGCCCAAGAGGATGAGAGACGTGCTTACTTCAGGTTAAAAGCTTTAGCAGAAATTTACACAAGTACATGCATCTGATTCTGTTCCTACCTATATCTGCTCTGCTTCCAATAAGACGGCTCATACCTTTATTGAGTAAATGCACTGATGACAGTGAAGTGTTGTTGAGCATACTTTTATTCAAAACAATGGTTCCTGCTGTTACAGCAGAGACAGACAGACGGACAGCAGTTTGAGTTGTAATGAAATACATTTGTGTTGCTCTCTTTCGGGGAAGCATGCTGATTCCTTATCCATGTGTCTTGTGTTTGTGCATGTGCTCTCATGGCCTCTCCCATGAGCCGCCTCTTTCTAGTTTCCCTAATGTGTTCCCAGATTAGGTGCTTCCACCAGTTTATGTACCACATGAATAATTCTATATGGGTGGAGGCAGGGAGCAACGGTAGTGGAAGAAGGTGAAATTGCATCCAAGTCACCAGGGAACATGTCGGCATTGTATGTTTCTAAAAAACAGTTTGTTGAATGTGGACGTGATGTAGTGTATTGAGTATCATAATGAGTTAAAAAAAAAAGTCCACTAACAAACAAACAGGATTTTTACACGGTAGACCGCTGTTCATGTCAAACCTAAACTAAACCCTCACGTTACATCCCCACATTACCTCCCCACGTTACCTCCCCACGTTACCTCCCCACGTTACATCCCCACGTTACCTCCCCACGTTACCTCCCCACGTTACCTCCCCACGTTACCTCCCCACGTTACATCCTCACGTTACCTCCCCACGTTACCTCCTCACGTTACATCCTCACGTTACATCCTCACATTACATCCTCACGTTACCTCCCCACGTTACCTCCTCACGTTACCTCCTCACGTTACCTCCCCACATTACATCCCCACGTTACCTCCTCACGTTACCTCCTCACGTTACCTCCCCACATTACATCCTCACGTTACATCCTCACATTACATCCTCACGTTACCTCCCCACGTTACCTCCTCACGTTACCTCCTCACGTTACCTCCCCACGTTACATCCCCACATTACATCCTCACGTTACATCCTCACGTTACCTCCTCACGTTACCTCCCCACGTTACCTCCCCACGTTACATCCTCACGTTACATCCTCACGTTACATCCTCACGTTACATCCCCACATTACATCCTCACGTTACATCCCCACGTTACCTCCCCACGTTACCTCCCCACATTACATCCTCACGTTACATCCTCACATTACATCCTCACGTTACCTCCCCACGTTACCTCCTCACGTTACCTCCTCACGTTACCTCCCCACATTACATCCCCACGTTACCTCCTCACGTTACCTCCTCACGTTACCTCCCCACATTACATCCTCACGTTACATCCTCACATTACATCCTCACGTTACCTCCCCACGTTACCTCCTCACGTTACCTCCTCACGTTACCTCCCCACATTACATCCACACATTACATCCTCACGTTACATCCTCACGTTACCTCCTCACGTTACCTCCCCACGTTACCTCCCCACATTACATCCTCACGTTACATCCTCACGTTACCTCCCCACGTTACCTCCCCACGTTACCTCCCCACGTTACCTCCTCACGTTACCTCCCCACGTTACCTCCTCACGTTACCTCCTCACGTTACCTCCCCACATTACATCCACACGTTACATCCTCACGTTACCTCCTCACGTTACATCCTCACGTTACATCCTCACGTTACCTCCTCACGTTACCTCCCCACGTTACATCCTCACGTTACATCCTCACGTTACATCCTCACGTTACCTCCCCACGTTACATCCTCACGTTACCTCCTCACGTTACCTCCCCACGTTACCTCCCCACGTTACATCCTCACGTTACATCCTCACGTTACATCCTCACGTTACCTCCCCACATTACATCCTCACGTTACATCCTCACGTTACCTCCCCACGTTACCTCCCCACGTTACATCCTCACGTTACCTCCCCACATTACATCCTCACGTTACATCCTCACGTTACCTCCCCACGTTACATCCTCACGTTACATCCTCACGTTACCTCCCCACGTTACCTCCCCACGTTACATCCTCACGTTACCTCCCCACGTTACATCCTCACGTTACATCCTCACGTTACCTCCCCACGTTACCTCCCCACGTTACATCCTCACGTTACATCCTCACATTACATCCTCACGTTACATCCTCACGTTACCTCTTCATGTTAAGCCATTTTGTCCTCACATTACCTCCTCCCATTACGTCCACATGTTTCTTCCTCCCAGTAAGTCCTTGCATTACCTTCTCACATATTGTCCCCACGTTACCTCCTTGCGTTACATCCTCACGTTTCCTCCTCACATTACCTCCTTGTGCTACCTCCTCACGTTACCTCCTCATGATTCCTCCTCACGTTCCCTCCTAACGTTACCAACTTGCGTAATGTCCTTACGTTACCTCCTCCCATTAAGTCATTGCTTTACCATCTCACGTATTGTCCTCACCTTTACCGTTACCTCTTTGAGTTACATCCTCACGTTTCTTCCTTGTGTTACCTTCTCATGTTACGTTGTCACTTTACAAACTTGTGTTGCCTCGTCATGTTTTGTCCTCATGTTTTTATAAGTTAGGTCCTTGCGTTACCTCCTCATGTTACCTCCACATGTAAATTGTTTTTCTAACCTTAACCAGGTAGTTTTGTTACCTAAACCGAACCAATCATTCCACAATGTTACCCGGGAGGCAATGTGTGTTTCATTCAAGATAGGAGGATATGAAAAAAATATTAGTGATATAATCTTTGATTCAAAAATGTCACATTTCCCATGGTTTACAGAATCGTATAAAGGCGACTGGGTTGGAAATAAATGTAGCAAGTCAGCAAAGGAAAGTCTTCCAGTTCTCTGAATTCATATCATTTAATTATTTCTTGTATTTAATTATAACTATTTACTATCTTTTTATCATTTTCACTTTTTACATCAACTAAGTCATTACAGCTGTGCTAATATAATCTGGAGCTGAGGAACAAGGTCCCAAAGCAGGAGAACCTGGATCACACCAATCCTTAACATAATTAGCTCTGATTCTGTTTCAAAACACACATCCAAGTTTGAACAACTCTCTGTGCCCATATTTCTTATTATCTCCAACATGTCCAACAGAAGATGTCTTCTCCCATTAGATGCCTACTGTATGATGGAAATGGGAGGAAGGAGACTCAAAATATTTTAGAATGAGAGACAGGGAGTTGAGTTGGTGAAAAACAGTGACAAGAGACGTGAGAGGAAATGCATACCCCCCCAGCACAGCTGGGCTCGCTGTCATGTCGGCCTGTCACATGGGATCTGGCTAGAAATACTAGATCTCTCTGTCTCCTCCAATCCACAAAAAAAGGCCACATCCTGTTCAACACAGCAACTGCATGGCAATCTTTCACAGTAGACATGGAAACATGGCTTCAAAGAGATTTATTCAGTGTAGGGACTTCAACAGAAAATCACCAGTTAAACGGTTTGTGTATTCAGATGTACTTGTTCTAACATTATATATATGATGCATCCTACCGGGATATGTAACATACAGGGAATAGTGACTATATCACAGCAACATTTCAGCTTATTTCTTCTCGAAGCATTCTGAGTTATGTAGTTAATGTCATCGGAAGGAAGAAAAAACTATTTTTGATCCAAATCCATAAATGATTGAAATGATAGAATAAAGCACCTTTGAGATATGACATAAAGTATACCTGTGGTGTCTACGGAGACCCCAGTTGTCCGGGAAAAGGGAGCCATTGGCCTCCCCACTTTAAGCCCCTGGCTCAGATTGGCGACGCGTCTTTTGTGATCCCGATACAACGTGGTCAGATGGTCATTTACATTTGTTACAGTATTAAACCATTAAAAAAGAAAGAATATAGAGAAAAGATTGATTTACTTTTATGAGGACAAATATGTGAAAATGAAAACTTCTGCTACAAAAGTAATTTAAAATAGTGATAATAATAATAATGAAGTAATAATAATTGTTCCACTGGATTTTCCTGTTTGAAACTGTTAAAAAGTTTATGCATATGTATTTTCAAATTCTTTGATCCACTGATTTCCTGTGAAAAGTCCCTGACATAACTTATTGGTACCTATGCTTTTCAGTATACGGAACATTTTGAAATACATTAAAACAACCGTTGTTGAGTCCTCAGGTTGATTGAGCTCCAGTAACAGTCATGTTGCTCTGGTGAATAGTCTTACATCGTCCATGCCATCTGTCTCAATACCTCAGAGGGGCTCTCATCTGGAAACCAAGAATGACAGAGAGAGAGGGGTATGCTCAAGTACGCTTTACCTGATACAGTATTCATATAAGCAGATATCTGCATATCAAAGCCCATCACCTGGCTGAAGTCTTGTCTCAGCTTTCCTAAAGGAATATCAGTCGTGGAAGAGATTTTTTGAAGAGTTGAAGAAGAGCTGAGCTCAAACACCCTTTCTTTTTAAGTTATCATTTTAGGGTAGAGACTTCTGTGATGAAATGCTGCCATGACCATGCATTCAAACTCCTGTCGTTTCTACACTGCTGGTCATTGATCAGAGTGTGCTCTATTGAAATTTGTTTTACCATTGCTGCAAACCATGGGAAACGCTGAATGTGGCCGTTTTTGAATAAAAAAAAACATGATTCATAAATGTGTGTCATATCAGCAACATCACGCTCGCAAAAACCCACAAAGCTATTTGGTTATTGTTTCGAAGGAAGGTTTAGGCAACAAACCTGCTTGGTTCAGAAGAAATGTCATGGTTTGTGACAACATTTTAACTTAACAATTTAAATATGTAACAACCACCTCTGATGGACTTTCTTAACATTACGTATCAATTGTAAAGTCAATGTTTACTTTTGGTTTCACACAAGACATGAACAGCGGCCTCCGGAGTGAAAGTTCTGTTTGTTTGTTTGTCCCATTGCATTTTTTACTAGTTATTATACCACCTAACTTTTAATAATGGTCGCTCCATATTCTACATCACTTGCAGTGACATAACGTCCCCATAAAGAAAAGAAACATCCACATTCAACGTCTCCATGGTTTGAATGAACCTACAACGTGAGCTGTGATTGTAATTCCTGTTATCAGACAGTAACCTTGATTTCCAGTCTCAAGCATGCACTGCAAAAACATTTATGCACTTAATGTTTAGAGATAATAAGAATTAAACGTCAGCTCACAGATGCAGTAAGAAGGAACGGTGACAATATCTTCCTCAATAAAGCTTGGTAAAGAATACTGGAACACGGTAACATGTAACTGTAGGTCACCCAGTCTTCTGTTCTACCTTTGATTCTTTCTAAAGAGTAGTACACTGATCATTGATTCAATCACGTTGAAATTCTATTAAATCTTCATAGTAAGGAAGTAACTGAATACATTATTTGGATATGAACAGAACATGTTATGCAAACAGTTTTTAGATTTGCTTTTCCTTTTTATTCTTTTTGCCTCAAACTTGCATCTCGTCCCGTCAGTCATGAATTTAAAAACACAGCAGAAAAAGTATAAAACTGCCCTTCATATAACTTCAGATCCTACCACATAATCATAAACCCCTCCACGTTGTAGAACAAGTGAGTCACACATAAACCAATACATTAAGTCTCCCTTTATGATTGTTCTTTTTTTTTTATCTTTCACACCTAATAATGGACAATGAAAAAAGGCTTTTAATGTTTGAGGAAAAATCTGCTCCAAGCACAACAAGAGCAACGATAAAAGATTGGACAGCTTTAAATAATTATACTCAGGCCACGGTGTTAGGAGTGACTGATTAACACGGTGTGTGTGTTTGTGTTCGTCTGAGAGAGAACTCGAGGAGGGAATGATGATTAATGACGGAGCAGACCTTGAGAAGGACAGGCTGCCAGTAGGACAGATGACGGGAGGAGGAGGAGGGACAGAGTGGAGAGGTCGACAGGCCTACGGAACCTCTCATTCTGGCAAATGACTGTTGAATGCTGACACATACAATAGCAGTCATTTGCTTACCGGATCATTTATTTCCCTACAGTGCATTGATTAATGATACGTCATGTCTTAATGCCACAGCCGTTGATAGTTGGGCCAGAAGGCGTAGGACCTCTATGACTTTGCTGTTTTCTTGTCTTCATCGTGCTCATGAAGAACTCAAACTACAGCTGCTTTTGGCTGTGCATTTTGATTATTCGTGGACAAATCAAAGAGGAAAAACTGCTCTTTGGAGGGTTTTGCTGGTAACAATGGTTTTTTTTTTTGAGTTTCCGCTCTTTGGGAATGTAGCCTCTTTTGCTATTACGTTTGATTCGATGATGGGTTTTTTTCCTGGGCTGGTGCTGCTTGACTAACCAGGCTAATGCTCGGTGAGAGCTGTAGCATTTCTCATCATATTCATTTTCGTCTGAGCGGAGTGTGCTCTCACAGTTTAATGGGATAGTTTGGATGTTTTCAAATGTGTGTTGAATGAGGTTCTTCTCCATAGTCAGTATGTTATCTACAGTAGATGGAGTTTGGAGAAACAGACAGGAGTAGCAGGAAAAATGTAATGTACTGCCGTGGATGTATTTTAGACAACTAAAAAGTCTATCAGTTAAAGTGTATGCTATATTTAGAATATTCTCACTACCTTACCTTCCCTAAATGAGAACTAAAGCTGTTACATCCATCTGTGCTCTCCTCAAAGCCACACGACTCCAACGCAAACAAACTAACCAATGAATGCAGAGCGAGGCCAGCGACTCCCGTGTTCTGGGTCTGTTTTTTTTGGATGGAGTCTGGTTGCTTTGACGAGAGCATAGAACGAAACAGCAGCTTCAGTTCCACGTCGGGGAAGGTAATATCCTAAATATACCATACACTTAAACGGATATTGATTTTTTTTAGGTGTCTGAATTATGTTTTGCTGCTGCTTCCGTCCACAGCAGTACATCACTTTGCTCCCCTGGTGGTACTCTTGTCTGTTTCTCTGACCGCCATCTACTGTAGGTAATACACTTACTAGTAACTCATACATCCCAACTGCAAAACATCCAAACAATCCCTTTAAGGAGAGAAAGGGAAAACAGCGAGGGGAGGGACAGACAGCAGTGGAGAGTTTTGATTGGCTTTGAGCTGTCAATTGTGTAACGTCAGGTCTGGGTTTTGGTTACATTAATCGTGCCTGGTTAGTGCATTGAAAGGACGGCTGATACAGCCTCTGTTTTCATGCTCCACATCTCTGCTATATTTGAATGGTCTCTTTTTTTGCGTTAGGCCTGGCCATGTTTGGTCCAAAATGAAATGCCATGGCCAAGTAAAACCTGTGAAATTGACAAGTAACCACCATCAATACATGCAGTGAGACTTTTTCTTTTTTTCCTATAGAGACCTTTACATAACCACAGTGCTCTCTCATACCAGTGATTTGTATGAATTGCCATGAGAGGAGTCCGGTGTGGGGCTGGATTGAGGCGGCATGCTACTGCCTCAGATTGTACTGTTCTCAAATCCATTTGTTCCACGAACTCATATGAGGACTCCAGTCAGCAGCAGCACAGAAAAGACTCCTCTTCACTCCCATCCTCAGGGACAACACCAAAGCTAAAGCACAAGCACCCTGAGAGGCTGCTGCCTTCTGCCACACAGACACACACACACACACACACTGTCTCTGGGAGCCAGGCTTGGGAAACCACCCTAGTGTGAAAGCTCTTGGTCGGGGGCAAATTACCGTCAGGCAGTGAATGAAATCTGGTTATGGGTTTGTGTGTGTATGTAAATGTCTCCAGTATGAATATGTACACACACGTATAGTGTGTCTGCATAAGTCTAGCTTTGTGTGAGCTTACTTGAACGTATGTGCGTGACAGAGAAGGAAGTGAGCTGGAGCAGCATGGCCATATTTGGTAGTTAGCCTGACACGGGGGAGGAGAAAAAGATGCTTGACTTCCGGACCCCTTTAACTTTGACTCTCTCCCACACTTTGCTGCTGTCAGACAGTGGGTGTTGTTTTAACATGACTCGACCTCCGGTTTTTGCCAATGAGACACCTAACAGATGGTAAAGGATAAGGATTACAATAGTATTCTCTTTTACGTAACAAATCCCATGAAATAACCGAAGCCTGTTATGTTGTATTCCTCTAGAGCTCCATTGTTGTCCAAAAAATGAATCTCTAGTTCTCTGGTTCAGCTTCATTTTATTTGGAGGTAAAACTGCATCAGTGTTAAAGGGAACTTGTAATGCAACTCACTTGTAATGCAAACTAGCTACATTTCAGTAGCTACAACAGTGACATTTGGTATCCCAAAATATGAGTGCAGAGGATATTATGAACGAGGATACATTTTACAGTGTTTTGGCGGAATAAGATATCCAGCCATATTTATTGAAACCAGAGAATATGGCCGGAGAGACGTCGAGGCTATGGCTGCATTAGCTGTGGAAGAGATTGTGCGCAATGCATCCTGGTACATGTAGGATCTGCCAGTACGGCTTCTCAGGCCGGAGAACCCAGCGTTCTGGGACAAAGCACACACTGAGACTATACATTTACCATCAAAACTGATTGGACATCCACATAAAAACTGGCAAATTTGTGTGACCTACTGTAGTTACGGGAGTTGTGCACAATGTTGAACGGGAATATCGCTGTGTAAACTGTGAAGGAGTTCTGGTATAAGTTTGGCTAACTGGAGGGTTTTAAAAAGTCAAAATAACACCCAGAATGTACAAAACTGGAATATCTTCTAAACCACCAAGTGATTCAATATGATGTAAATTGATGTCTGTTTGGTAGGATTGGCAAGTATATATATATATATATGTATGTATGAGTGTGTGCCATCCACATTCATCGAGGTGTGGAACTTGTGTCTCTGTATGTTTAGTGTATGTTTGCTGTTTGTTTGAGTGTGCGTCAATCACGTGGTATGTGATGGCGTAGGGGTTGCCGGGGCTCCTGCAGCCATGGTTACAGCTGTGAATTTATACGCAGTAATTGGCTGATGAAAGACACATAATTGAATCTGTAGAAGGGCACAATATTACAAACCCCTGACTGAGTACTGTGGGGTTTGGCTGTGTAAGCGACTGATACATTTTAAAAGTAGCTTCTTAGCTTCTCCCACAAGAAAATAAAGGAAATGAACTCAGTCAGATCATTTGAAATCAGAAGTTGGTTCCCTTCTCATCTTTGCTGGCTTTGAGGAAAGAATTTTGATCTCATTATAATATTAATAGTCTCATGCTAACGTTGTGCAGTGTGCACTCAGACACAGTGAGTCATGCAGTCGATTTTCATGGCAAGTTACCTCAGTGAGGCGGTGGCATAGCGGGACACTATACATCAATTGGGGGCTTTCATTTTTTTCAGATCATATTTCTCCCAGACACCAGGTGATATGGAATTACATTTTCTGAAAATGTTTAACATCTATACATTTTGATATTTAAAGATGGGATAGGTAGTTTATTTTGAGGGTCATGTGTTCAAATATACCATAATAACCTGTCAGCATAAAATGATGAAGGCACTTGCAATTACCAAGGTAGTACACAATGTAAACCATTCTTTGGTGTTTCATTTTAAGCTCTTTACTTAGGATTTCATGACATTTTTTTTTTTTTTTTTTAACAACATGTATCAAAACACTGACCTAATAATGAGTATAAATGTGAAAAAATCAACCCTCTGAACTAAAAAGGCGATCTGATTTGAATTGACATCAAACACTATTACTAAGCTTGTGTACAATATACAGTTTTTAGCCAAGGATGATCTATAGAAGGAACCATACAGTGTTTCTTTGGATGGATGGGAAACAAAACACTTAATGGAAATGCTATTGACTCTTTTATCCATAAATAATTCATAGACAATTACTGCTCCTAAATAATAATAATAATGCAAAAATCATACAGCTAAAACGATATTAAACATATATATATATATATATATATATATATAGTATATGAGTATATGACTGAGTACTGACAAGCAGAAGTTGCTTGAAGGTGTCATGGAATTTGTCGTCCTTCCATCATCAAATTTGTCACAGTAGAAAATATCCTTTGTAGTCTTTGTTTTTCTTTGGGCACGCTAACAACGGTCACTCAAAAGTAGCATGTTTACTGGCCAGCACTGTGTTTGGTGTCTTTGCAGGTTAGAAACTTCAGCTGCAGTAATTGTAATTCAACTATAATAGAATAGGATGATCTGCCCTCATGATTTATATAGTTTACCGTCGTCACTTAAAATCAAGTCCACGCTGCAGACTTTGATGTGCTGGTCTTCTCAGCCATCAGAAGCTGCTGGCCAGTTACAATGTAATCCCTAACGAACCACTTTGCATTTAACTCCACAGTAAAACAAAACACCCCCCATCTATTATCCTAGTGTCATTATTTACTACCAGCTGAGTTCAAATACCATTGTTGCCATGGCATTGTAACTGAAGCAAATTTAAAGACGGACACACAGTTCAGATGAAACACTCAACAACCAGCTTGGTGTGAAAGCACAGCTAAGGCATCAATTATCCCTCTCCCTCTGTCTCTCACTGCTTCTCTGTCTTCCAGTGGGGTCACAGAGAACCAGTTGTACATGTTGCGTCCGTCAGCCAACCGTACCAGTACTATGATGGTTAATTAAGAAGTTGTGGAACAGTAGACAGCTCGGCCTGTCACTACGGCCTTTTCCTTTCTTATTACTCTGAATACAAATATCAGTGAAACCCAAGAGTGTATGTGTGTGTGTGTTGTTTAATATGACTGCAGACTCAGGTAATTAGCAGGATATCACTCTGTGATCTCTCTGTCAAGAGTCAATTAGCCTGGTGGGTTTGCGGATGTGGCGACGTCAGTCCTGTGGTACGAGGAAGTATTTGTTAATGTGTTTGTGTAATGTGAAAGGGTAATTCGTGTGTTGAGGTGTTTGACAAGTTTTAATTACCTCAGGGCTCATCAGAGGCCCAGGGCTGAGAGAGAAGAGAAGCAGACAAGATGATGGTGACATATTATTAAATAGTTCCTTTTTTTGATTTGTAAATGTTCAAATGTATAGTAATGGTTGTTAAAATGGCTCCATTTTCATGCTTTTTATGGCTGGCATTTTTCAACAAGTATGACATATATCTGCATTCTATAATTGCCTTGCAGTGGTTTTCATTGGAACTGGCGGTGTCTTCCTTTTTAAGTGTGGGATCCAAACTATGTACCCACCCACAAGGATTCCAAATAAGTGTACTGGGCACCAAGTGCAAGACAGGATGATACTATCATCAATGTGAAAATATGGACAATGAAAATATTTGATATGAACAGTTTGGTTCCCAGGAGAAGTGATGCACCGTTACAAACAAGTCCAGTTCAGTTCATCCCATTGCCTGCAGACCAACACAGTTCAATACGGGACCTCGTGGCCAGAGAGTGAATGGAATGAATGCAATTCATGCTGCATTATCCCTCCAAAATATTAAGTTGTTAGCTACATAATGATGAAATCATGGCATGTTGAACTTTGTTTTGTTGGTAAATTGTGCAGTGTTTAGAGTTGGGTCAGTTTCCGATGTTGCCGTCCGGTCTACGAACTGTTGAGGCGAATTAAACAGGACCTGTCCAATGGTATCACAGAGCATAACCCAAACTGATTAACATGTATATGTTAGTTTATAAATACTTCATGTGTTTTTTGGGGTGACAAAAACGTTGCCAACACTGCAACATTTCGGATTTGAAGCCGACAAAAGAGTTAAGCTGGAAAACATAGAAGAGGCAACTGGTCAGTTGTCCTGCTGATTGTATTGCTTCTTTATTCTCTGCTTTTTTTACGTATTTAGCGATCATTGGTGGTTGGCAAACCAGGTTAGAGGTGCTATTCCGCCACCGACTAGACTACAGTCGCTACACTCCCATCCATGGGCTCTCTCAGTTTCAGTACGTTCCACTCGGTAGTCAAGTGTGAGACCTCGGGGTATAATTTAATACATTGGTCAGGTCCAGTGTTTGGCTTAATATCAAACCGGTTTGAAAATATTTACACCGGCCCAACCCAAGCAGTATTAAATTATAAATAGACTTAATTTTGTACAGCCATTCCATGCAAAGTGCTTTACATTGTCCCTCCCATTCACCCATTCACACACACTAACACCATAGCAGCACCCAGCTGTCATGCGAGGCTCTGGTCTGCCTATTGGGCTTTAGTGATTGCACAGGAGCACTGAGGAGTCAGGGATCAAACCACCAACCCTGCAAGTGCAGGTGCAATCTGCTCTACCCGCAGGCTTGTATAGTTATTGCTGTAAATATATTTAATAAAGAATAATACAGATGTTGCAGTGTCAGATGGACCGTCTCGGTCCACGGTTTGTATGGTTCCCCGAGCAATAGATGCATGTGTCATGGAGAACATCAGGGGTTGACAAATGAACCATGACTGTAATCTTAAGGATTCCAACTTCAACATATTAAAATCTATAGTAAGTCAATAATAGCCAGATATTCACACTCATCACCCATCCAATAAAAAGTAATTGTAAAACCTGCAGCTAAATTCTATGTTGTTAGAGGCATCCAAACAACTGTTCATTAACGTTTCAGGAAATGAATCCTACATTCCTGCAGGAGTGTAGAGTTTTCCCTACCAATAAATATACGGTGTGGGTCACTCTGCCGACAGCGACTGCTAACCTCAAAGAGTTTTAGTCCAAATAATGCTTCATGGACACACAACATCCTCCCTGTGTTCTTCTCAGGGAAGTGGTCAAATTTAAAGATACTGTGACAGCACAGACTTTTAGCAACTAATTACTATCTGCTTAAATTTGAACAGGATTTATTAGTGGTCTCAATGTGATGTTTTTTTTTACCAACCAGCATCTTCAGGCCAAGATTATAGGAGTCCATGTTGAGGAAAAACCTACTGTCAGTTGAAATCCTGGAGGTGATATCTATTCCTGGCCCCCATTTGTTCCTTCCAGTGCCTCTACCACATGCAGCGGTCCTCCCAGGGTGCCTTCCTGCCATGGCGGCTGTCAGCCCACCTTCCTTGCAGTTCTAGGTGTTGATAATGAGCAGCTTCAAACCTCATTGCCCCCTCATTACAGTCAGGTCCTGCTGGGGTTTCTACTTCTTTCCTTCTCTCCAGGATGTAACTATCAAAGAGTCAGCTCGCTCACTGCTGGACACAGGTAGACTTCTGAGGGCCTCTGTGATGTGTGTGTGTGTGTATTGGGAAAAGAAAAGCGGGATGTACTTTATGTGTGCGTTAGATACTTTCCATCTTTGCTGTTCTTCCCAGTGTTCCACTGTATTTCATTTACAATGTCCTTTTTTGTTGCATCCCCAAAACATTGATTGTTGCACTTGCTTTAACGGGAGACTGTTTCAATATTTGTTATAACCTAGCTACCAGAAACTCCATCATTTCAAGGACAAAAAGCAGAACAGTATGAAAGAATGATATATGTTGTAGTTAAGTACTTATCCAGCTGGGAAATAGATCCTTCACTTTATCATCTAGCTAGCTGACATTTCTTAAGGAATTATACTGGACAATTTTGCAGCACGCAAAGTACATTTCATGCTTCCAGTGCCACTGATTAAAAGTGACAAAACAAACAAACAACTGGAGAGTATGCTGAAAGATAGGGGTCTAGGGTTAGCATGGTGGATATGTGTGTGAAATATGTCGAGACTGGAGTTTCTTCTCAGCTCGACATTTAATGTTAGATTTTTTTCAAACCAGTATCATGATCGATCCTTAATCCTACATTTTATTACATTACATTTTTAGACAACCCCATTCCTAAACCATGTAGGAAGAATTATTTTTCAAATGATATAATTTACCGTATGCTCATACAATGATTCGTATGATATCTTACGAAAACATTACCCCTCATTTTTTGTGTGCTTTTACCAAACGACACAATCAAACACATGTCAGTTAATACAATATCAGCTCCTTACATGCATATAGTCTTTACAAAATAAAAACTACTTAGCTAGGTTTAGGAAAAGATTGGGACACGGTTTGGTTTAAGAGAACAACCAAAGTGGTGTTACTCAAGGTCAGAAGTTACATTATGACTTCTCATTTCCCCCGGGGCTCCTGGGTAAAAGACTAGTTTTTGTTTGACCCATCTGCCTCCGTTCCCACCCGCCCTTCGTGGATTTTTTTTGTTTTTATACTTCTTCATTCATCATTACATGGATTACTTATGAATTGATATCTACAAATGACACATTCATTTGACTATGTATAGCTACAAATGCTTTATGAGAACAGCCTGTATGTGTACTGCAATGTAATTGATGATTAAATGATCCATCAGGTGACTGGTTTGAGTAATCATTAAGATATCTTATGATAATGTCAAGATGATGAAATTACATAAATTAGCGTCCTGGTTTACAGCTGTATACTGATCGCCTACCACAAAACCGCAAAGTTCTCGTAGTACAGGTACAGGAGTCCAAAGTTTTCAGAGTAGTGCAATGTCCAATATTTAGTTGCTAACTGAGGTAGAGTTGAGTTAGCACACTTTATTTTGTGGACTATCTTTTTGAAAGCCTCAAGATTGGCATTTTGTCCCTTCTTGGTTTCTTGGAGCAAGCAGCGACTATATTTGGACAAGAAGGTGTAGTTGGCACGGAGCAAGGTCGCGCAGGGCCAGCAGCTAACAGTAGCGCTGGATAGATAGCTTTGTTAGCAAGGTGCATCCATAATTCATGTTAATTGAGATATTATTTGGGATGCTAATTCTGGCTAGTGACTGTCATGCAGAAAGAGCCTCCTCCTTAGAGTGTCTTTTAGTACAACAACCTAAGCTAACTAGCAATTTGTGGTTGTGATACCCACCAATTAGGACAAATAAACATTTACAAATTAAATACATGAATAAAGTAATACTAGAACTTTAAAAGGGAGTGCCGTTTTTTGGTACTTCTCCACTGGCTTCATTTTTCAGCATATCAAGCGGTCATGGTGCCAAATCCCTGTTCTCACACCCAGGGCCAATTCAAGTACCTGCTAATGCAATTCCCTATTGTTCCCCTATGTTTAACTATATCTTATACCTGTAATGTATCTGCAATGATAGTGGTGGTGCTATATGTAACATACCCCCTGGCCATTTGTTTTGCCTTCTTAACTGCACTGCCCCCGTCTCCCTGGAGAGTATCCCTCCACCCTGAGGCAGGTATCGTTCCACCGCTGCTGGCCAGACTTTATTACCCACACAGGCCAGGGGAGATATTTGTGCCGCCGTCTCTCTCTCTCTCTAGCTTACCTTTGAAATGAGGAGGACTTATTGGCAAGGCAGAGTAGTGGGCCCTGGAGAGAAGCTATGGAACCCCTTACATTTAGATTTAGCCCCCCGTTTTATCTTGGCTTTCTCATTAGCAGCACTGCAGACTAATTGTTCCTGGTTAAGTCTTTATTGCTGCGGGTTCTTTCACTTGTTCGTCTCCCTCTCTGGCTCTCTCAATGTTTTTCTCCCTGCTCTTTTTTCCAAATGGCACAATGGCAGGGGCGGCTCTTTGTATGGCAGTAATTAGCTTTTATGGTGTTGCTATGAGCGGGGATCCTTTCACTGCTGTGGCTGCCACTCTGCTCGGCCTGTCGCTTTATCACCCTGCAATGCTCTGGGCAATTAGTCCACCTCCCACCCCACCCACCGCCACGGTCCAGCCATATCCTGCCATACAGAGAGAGAGAGAGAGAGCCTTCCACTTCCCTCCCACCCTTTCACAGCAGGAATACAAAGTCAGCTGATTTCACGAAGACCTCCTATTTGTTTGGCGCTGGCGCTGGATCTGACCTTCTGTATATAGACTGGACATTTCTATTAGTGTTTCAGATGGCGCATGCAGCGTGTTATAGTGCAGATCGCCAGACTCTGAATGGAATAATTGTCAACAAACAAAAACAGGAATTAATGATGTTCACTGTATGTTGCATCGGCGGACAATTGCTATTTGATTTCCCTTCCTTTGTGTGGAGTCTGCACTCCTCCAAATTATAGCTGTGGTGTGCAGAATCTTCCACACTCAGCTTGCCTGGGAGCATAATTTGTGTACTCATGAAGACTCATCTGCCCACACACAACACACGTTCTCACCAAATGTTAGCCCTCATTTAGATATATATAAAGGAATATACTGGTGCTGAGGCATCTCCAGCCTTAGAGCTATTGTTCTCTCACAACTGTTGCCACTGTTGAATGAGCGTGTGCGCTGTAAAAAAACACGTTAGAATTAATATGCCATTTTGATGATCACTGGGGAAACCAAGCACAGACCTCTGTTATGGAAATGAGGTCCTTCCAGAAAACTCCTAATCAAATGATTCTATTACCTGGGTGTCGCTTTGAAGTGAACTGTTTTTTTGAATGAATTGCTTGCATGCCCACCGTTTGATTTGACAGCACTTTAGTATCTGCACTCTGTTATTCAGTAAAGAAAACGGTGACAGGTGTGAAATGTGCACATTGTATGTGTGTAGGAACAGTAGAAGAAGACTGAAGAAGCAGTCTAAGGCAGAGCAAATACAGTCGGATAGTGCTTTACTTTAAATCAGGCAGTTACTGGGAGGGGACGTCAGTCAGGTACAAGTAGGCTAGAACACATTCATGGGCACTATGTCCACCTGACATTTACTTTGTGAGCTCCTCGTCTGTGCAAGCATCCAATATTTAGATTCCATGCAGACATGGAGTGTGTTTTTGTTCAAGCCCTCTAGAGGCAGCAGGAGTCTAAGGATGTCAGTGTGGTCGGATGGTTTTCTGCTGTTCACGTCCCGTTTCATAGCGACAGTCAACGTTGACTTTCTTAACCATGTCCTTTCCTTTAATCAAGTCTTTTTGTTCTCCTGAACCCCAGTCTGACTCACCGGATGTAGACTGAGGCTATGAGTCAGCCATTGTCTGCGTATCCCAAGCAGCATTGTCTTCCCCTTCAGTTATCTGTGCTTTCTATTTTGAGACGGCATCGCCGCTTCATCCTGTGCTTAGCGCTGCCCGAGACGATTGTGAATGATTAAAATACATACAAACAAGCCAGAGCGTGTTTTCCTCAACACCCAAAATGATAATGCGTGGAGCCAGACGGTGTGGAGATAGGGGCGGCTAACCAAACCTAACTAGATTATTATTTATCCATTGCAATATCATTGCAGCAGTGCAACAGATGATGTCATCTTCCTGATGGGAAATGATCAGACGGATCAGAAAATGCTCAAAAGCGAGAGCAGTTACAATACATGTATTTCATGTTTTTAATGAATTTAATTCCATTTGGGGAACATACCGAACTAATAAACTAACCCAATGCCGCCGATAGTCCCTTGTGATGCAAATGAGATGGATGACTCACACGGTGTACAATCTTCTGAGGCCATCTATTGGGCAGGTATGGCATGATATCTGGAAAAAAAGAATGATTCAACAACCTGCTACCCGATCATAAACATTGTGCCAAAACACATAGTGTTGTAGGCGTCTTCCTCCCGGCACAGTGAATGACGTGCAATTGTAATCACAGCTGTTTGTTCATGAAGAAAGATGTAGGTAGTCTGTATGTGTTGCCATAGCAGCATGTCTAAACAAAAAGCATAAAACAGGGCTACTTAAAAATACTACCTACGACTGATTACTACGCAGTTCACGACAAAAACACCACATTCAGTGAGAGCTAGATAAGACCATAGTGAAGTCACATATTCAGTTAACTCAACATATTTCCAAACTAAATGTATTCTGTAGTTCATGAGACATCAGCCTGAGATGTTCAACAACAACAGATCCATAATATTTGCCCCCATTTTATCCTCAACCAATTTCATTCCACTGCTCAGTGAGAATGACAAATCCCAATCCAGGGGAGCATTTGAACTCCTGGGACCTATTGGCGGTCTCGTCACTGAGCTGTGGTCTTTCTTTCTCAGCTCAGATATTGATCTGCCGCTTAGGCAATTAGTCAGAGCAGACCCTATTCCCTCCTTATCCTTTCTCCTCCTCGCTCCCATCTAAAGCTCTTAGAAAATACCAAAGGATCGCCCGGAGTCAAAAGAAGCCTAATTACCTGTTCTTTTTCTTCCTTCATTGTGATCACCTGCCAGCTACAGGGGTTAGGAAACGTCTGGACTGTTCATGCAACTCAATCGCCCCTCCCTCGCTCCCTCATACCGCTCTCAAGGCCCGCAATTCAGTGATGCCGCTGCCTAGACGAGAAAAACAGATTACAATGTCGGAACAATGTAGTCCTCTTGTCATCGTAACGAAGTGGCTTAGAGAGGGATGCTCCTTCATTTTACCATCACTGGCCAAAATGGCACTTTCGTGACTCATCAGAAAAAAAAACTCAGAAACTGTGATGAATAACTGAAGCTTTCTTGGGAATTGGATCTTGTTTGCTGCAGTTATGCATGCTTCTTCATCCCCTGATTTTGACATCCAATGTCCATTCCTAAAACCACAATTACATTCAGGCAAGCACTTCACCCCAAACTTGTCAACTGACGTCTGGTTAGTGGCCCTCTGCTTCAAACTATGATGCTCTAGGTTACCCTCTAGCGTCAGGGAAGGCGTGTCAGTTTCCACTCTTCTGTCGCACAGTGTCTTTTCAAAATATATCTCCGTATTCACAGGAAGCATGCAGTTTCCGCTCATTAGATGCATACAATTTATTTTCGAAATACACCATAAACGCAAGGTTTTTTTACGTTTACTTACACATCAAAAACGTGGTTAGGGTTAGGCAACGAAAGTCCTTGTTGGTTGATAGCCTGGTGCATCTCATACATAAGCTAAATGGTATCTGACTTTTGTTTTTGTCTTCAGTAGCACTGCTATATATTGAACCTGCACCAAGGCTTAAATCCACTACCCATCAAAGCTGCGTTTCGTTTTACCAGTTTGACACTGAACTCAAATTGGCCGGTCTCCTTGTTGAGGAAATCCTCACTTTGCTTGTTTCTCCCAATTTTGTGATGACGGGCACTGAAATGGGGGAGAACTGATCATAAAGAGTTGCTGCTTGTTTGTCTGTTTGCAATAGCTGTGTTCTCAGGGCTTTCTCCAAAATAAACAGCTATATGGCTTCAAACGCAAATAGTAAGACAACAAGTAAAGTCTGCAGCTGCTGCATAGAGGATGAACGGTGAATACAGGAGGGACACAAGCCAGAGTGATTTGAGTGGAACTGGCGACGCTACATTATACTAAAAAGCACTGTCAAAGACAACATGGATGTATTTTTCCAAGACAGCTCCCAGGAAGTCCGCATGTGACAGGACATCAGTCTTTCACCTCCCTTCATCACCAGTATGCTGCTGGCATGTTTACATCCACACACTGAATTGGTCTTCTCAGATATATATTTTTTACGTCAGCTATAATGAACATGACATAACATCGGGTATACTCAACATGTGACCACCACGATTCATGTAGAGGAAATGACAAAGAATACATTCTGTACAATATCGACATGTAGTAGCTACTCCCACGTAACAAATGTGTGACTAATACAATATTTTGAACAGCGCAGCAGCACAGTAGACGGCGTGAGGTACACTGGCTTAGTCAGAGCCGGCGGTGTTAAGCTGTTCAGTTGGAACCGAGAGAGAAAAGGAAAATCTAAATAAGGATTGAGCATGAAGATAGACTTTCTGATCACACTTCCATTAACCTGCAATACAATCATTATACACTTCTAAAAAAATATATAGTTCAACAATAAAGTCCAAGAAATGAGTCATAAGAAAGCAAATGACCAAATTCACTATCAATCATCAATGGACAATAGGTAAACGGCGTATAGTGAACAAACACTATTTAGACAAAGTTCTCATGAAAAGAAAGGGAGAATCTCAAAATGTGCTGCTGTGCTCACTGAGTACTCTTGAAAAGATCCTATAGAGAAAAGGATATCTCATCTGATCTCTTATTACTGAGCTTTAAATGAGAACGGCATGCTGGGTAGTCTGTGGGAGCTCAACTTTATCCTTCACAACATCAAACTGGCCTAAATGCCAGCGTTCATCAGATATCCGCCTCTATGAGCACCCGTCTGCAGCAACAACGCATCTCTCCTCCTGACATTTGGTTAACTTGGAGAAGCAAAGGGGAGGGAGGGCATCACTTATTTAGAGCATCACTTATGTAATTACTGGGTGATACTGTGTTGAGAAGGCTATTGCAACCTAATGACCATTGACAAGATTCCCTCACAGCAGCAGCGACAGCAAAGTCTTGTCCAGAGGTCGCGCTTCCATAATACACACACATATAGTTATGCACATCCACTCCGATGTAAACCCATCAGGCCATAATAAGATGGACAGAGCAAATGATGTAGCATAAAGAGTGACAGAGTCCTCTTAGGGAGAAGGTTGTGGTAGATGGTTGGTTCTTATTTAAACCCAAACCACGATCTTTTCCCTACGCCTACTCAAGTAGTTTTGTATCCTAAACCTATTCAGTAACTAAGTAAACCTACGTTGGAAGTTTATTTTGAAAAGACCCTATTAGATGTAACCAGCGAAAACTGACCGTCACTGAGACGTCTGAAGCTGACGCTAGAAAGGAAACATAACAATAACTTAGAAAAGTAAAAGGTCCGTAATTTGTCCATATCCCACATTTATTTTAATGTTATAAAAGTTATCTTGAACAGTAACTTGTGTACTTCAGTAACGGCACTTCCGTGGTTATTTGAACCCAAACGAAGATCTATTCCTAAACTTAACTAAGTGGTTTTGTTTCCTGAACCTAACTGAGTTTCCTGTGTAGAGAGAAGTTCATTTTGAATTGAATGTGCTGCAGGCTTTTGTAGGAAAACGCACGAAAAATGAGGAGTAACTTTGCAGGATAACATACGAACTGTTTGAGAATACGTTGCATAGTTTGTTGAACCACTGACCGAGCTGATCTATGTGAAGAGTTGGGAGTGAGATCATGTTGGTATGCTTATAGCCATATAGGTTATATATATAGAAGGTTTAATTATGAAGTTACATTCATACGCATTGCCTTCTGGTGTAGTAACATGATATATGTTTGCCGTTGACTAATTAATCTCCAGTCATTTAATATCCAGGAACGTATCTCTTTGCCATCTTTTCTCACCTCGCCTCATCAAATTGACATAATTAATGTACCTATCGTCAGCCTCTTCATGCCCTTGATGGATCATTTTTAACTGAAACAGTGTCTGAGTGAAAGAAAAAAAAAGCATCAATGTTTTTAGTCAGCTAATGAAGCAGTGATGGCGATGATTGTTTTCCTACTTGGAGGAGAGTTTTTGTGAGACTAATGACTTCTAAGCGATAATTAATTGATTCTCGGCCACCTGAAGAAGCAGAGTTTTAATGAGAAGCGACAAGGAGAATCAGTCCCAGTGTAGCCGTCTCTCCATGCGAGTAAATCCCCACAATGCTCCGTTTCTGTGGTGCGGGAGCAAAAGTAAAACGTCCCTTTAGAATCCTGCCTCCTCGTCATAATCTGGAAGAAATTACACCATTTGTGGCAAAGTAGAGCTTTGAGATAATTTGATTTGTGCGTTGTCATGCTGAGCCTCAAGAATGATGATAACACACTGGAAGGAGGATGTGTAAGTGACAAACATAAATCGTACGAATCAGTGTCTTTCAATTTGTGAATGCCTACAAAGACTTTCAAAGGGTTTCTTGAATGAAGCAAAGTGTCTCCACTTGAATGAGACTTCAGGAATGTTTTAGAAGGAGCTGAGGAGGACAGCAGCGGTTACATTAGCACAAGGATACAGGAGTGTAGCTGCTGAGAGGTGAGTGTAAACCTCTTAAGTGTTGTTCCCAAGTGAAATAGAGTCATATTATTTACTCAAATACACATTTTCCAGATGCTTGATGTGGAATTGATTAAGGTTTCTGCTGGTCAGATATTCTACTCTGATATCTATGATATCTGTTCCTCTGGGCCTTAAAAGGACAGCTGACTTTTCTTTCAGCAGTTTCAAACAAATATATACCACACACACACACACACACACACACACAGAAACCCTCCATGGACATTGTCAGTCAATGAAACGGCTCCATATATTGTTGAGTGTGAACGTGTGATAAATCTCATACAGAGATCTGTATTTTTTTCTCTGAAGGTTTCCTAAACAGCTAAAGCTTTGACAACATCAGCAACATGGTGCTTAGACAGCTCGGGAAAGAACACACCTTTTCAGTCGTCAGTTCAGAGCCTGATATGCTGTTTGTCAGTCAAGGCAATTCCCCCAAGGCCCACAGAGCTCTTATCTACCCGTCACTTTGAAACTGAGTTCTCTTTTTTGTTTGCTCTCTCAAGGAACATGTTATATTGCTCTATACTATGTTATTTACTTTCATATTTCTAAAGTTTGTCTCTGAAGAAGCACTTTCACCAGTTTTTATTTCAAGTTGGAGTGCAGGTAATTGTGAACTTGAGTGACTCGTGTTTTTTGCAGTCTCGTCTGATATTTGGAAAAACAAGACAGTGTAGTTTGGTCTGATTTTCTGTTTTTTATTCTACTTTGACACCAAATGCCGTTTCCCTCCACCAGGTCATAGGGGAAAAGTTCAATATCCAAATACTCTGACCATACATGTCCAGTGACATTTTTAGCATTGACAGGAGGCAGTTACTGCTCTAATTACACTGCTAGAAAATGAACAAAAACGTAATGTTGTATGTCCCTGAATTCTCAGAAACATGTGACCATGTGGCAACCTCCAGGTCTGAAGAATGAAGCTGATGGGGAAGTGCTTTAAGCACTTTCTAATGGCCAGCAGGAAGACTTAACTGTGGCAGACACAAAGAAATGTCCTCATAAGCAGAACTCTCTTCAGAGCAAAGCAATCGCAAAGCAATCGCCATTCAAGTTCACTTGAGTCCAAACTTCAGCAAGTTGGAATCATCCCTGTGTACGTCAACTCATTCTGCAGCTAGTGAGAACTTTTACGTTCAGTTCAAACAAAAGCTGGGCTATAAAGGCCACATTGCATAGCAGCTGCATTCTCCCGATACAACGAAATTGCAAAAGTACATCTTGTCAGGCTTCAAGTAATGTGTTTGAACCACAGTGGTTTGAACCTATCAGCATCCTGTGAGGAGCTACTGGCAGCTACATACGTTTGTGTGTGTGAAGACAGAGAGGTGACTGTTCAACAACAAGGGCAGCTCCTAAAGAGTCAGTTCTATCAGAACTGGAGAGTATTTTTTCATTGAGAGAAGAGCAAAGAACGACACTGAAGGCTTTTCCCCATGCAAAAAATGTTGTTCTTCTTCCATCATATGGTTGGTTGATCTGATTGGTTGAAGTTAGCCCTTGGTAGACCGTGATAGACAGATGATTCATCCAATCACCGGACAAGTGCTTTTTTTAAAAAGTGCCTGCCCTTTTCTTAACAGTTTCAAATGAATGTTTTTACAGATGGTGCTGTATAACAAACCTGTTGGCGTGTCTGGTCACTATACAGCCACGGTTTAAAAGGCTTATAGCTCAGCAGCAAACCACTCACTCCAAAGTTCTCAGATCATCATGTTTAAAGGAGGCTTTTGCAGTCTTTGAATAAGCCTGTAAAGAAGACCCAACACACTGTGTATCATGGAGCCATCCCCTCAGTCATTAGTTAAGCTGCTAAAAGCTACCGACTCCTTCAGTGACACCCTGGAGATTTGGTGTTAAAGATCTGTTCAGACATGTGCTAAGTGTTTCTACATGCTTTATAATGCAAGTATGTGATTATTTATGATAGTCATATATTAACAGAACACCACCGTAGCTTGCTGTAAACGACTCTTTTGGCAAAAAGAGTGAAACTTTTTATTACCTGGACAAACCACACCCTGATGGCCGCTCTTTACGGACAAACACATAAAAACCAGCCTGACTATCATCCAAAGTCCATCCTCATTTGAACACCTGACATTCAAACTCTCTGGTCATATCAAACCTCCACTAACTGAGGATAGACTAACAGCTGTGAGCTGGACCCTATCCCTTCCACTCAAGTCATGGCTTGTCTCCCGGCCCTCCGCCCGCTCCTCCTCCTCCTCCTCCTCCTCCTCCTCCTCCTCCTCCTCCTCCTCCTCCTCCTCCTCCTCCTCCTCCTCCTCCTCCTCCTCCTCCTCCTCCTCCTCTCTGTCATCAACTCCTCCCTGTTTACTGGCTCCGGCCCTCCCGCCCTCAAACTTGCCTCAGTCACACCCATCCTCAAACAGCCTTGACCCCGACATCCCCAACAACTACAGACCCATCTCCAATCTCCCTTTTCTGTCGAGAATAATGGAATGCACTGTTGCCCACCAACTCAAAACCCACCTGGCCTCCAATCAACTGTATGAACCATTTCAATCTGGATTCAGATTTCACCACAGCACAGAAACTGCCTTAATCAAAGTCACCAACGACCTCCTCCTCCTCCTCCTCCTCCTCCTCCTCTCCTCTGATGACTCCCTCGACATCCTAATACTACTCGACCTCAGTGCAGCCTTCGACACCATCAACCACTCCATCCTCCTTTCCCGTCTCGATTCCTCCCTCCACATTACCGGCACAACCCTCTCTGTTCCTGCTCCCACACATGTCCGTAACCGTGGTATCATTTTGGATCAAACCCTCAGAACTAATGCCTCTCAGAAATATGCTGAGTACAGACCACATGAGAATCTGGTGGGTGGGAGTCAAGAAACGCTGCAGGCATGCTGCGTGTATGTATGTATGTAGCTGCTTGCTGTCAACTTTGTTAAATGGAAATCACATGCTTGTAATGCAGCACTTTACACGTCAGCTCTACCATGTGGAAAACAGGATGTTGATGCCGGCTGCAGGCCGCAGATAGTTATCATTGGTTGTTTATGATAAGTCTGGTTCACCTAGGAGAAGCAGAGCTGTGCTCCATCTTTACATTAATAACGTTGCCCTAGGCAGTTGGTTGCGTGGATGGTTTGAGGGTTATTTTCATACAGCAGCATTCATGAAACACTATAGAAGTTACTGTTTCCTGCAATTACATATTTGACTTTTAAGTGGTAGTTCTGAAGCCGGAAGGCGAAGCTCACAAAATTACTGGTCGGTCGAGCCGTTACTCCTTCGTGTCTAAAAGGATTCAGCTGAGGTGGTTCGGGCATTAATTAGGATGCCTCCTGGATGCCTCCCACTGGAGGGTTTTCCAGGCACACCCAACTGGTAGGAGACCCCAGGAAAGACCCAGAACACGCTGGAGGGATTATATGGGAACGCCTCGGGATCCCCCAGTATGAGCTGGAACATGTTGCGGGGGAGAGGGAAGTCTGGGTCAGCCTGCTTGGCCTGCTGCCACCGCGACCCGACCCCGGATAAGCGGAAGACAATGGATGGATGGATGGATGGATGGAGTGGTAGTTCTGGGTTTTTTTCTGGTTTTAGACAGCTATTCCCAGAGATCAGTTTTCAATCAAGTGAGATGTCTTTGAGTTGCAACACAAGCAAATAAGTCTGAACCTCTACCAGCATTCTAACCATACAAATATTCATTTCTTCATGCAATGCTGTTATTTAAATACATATTGCATCATTCTTTGTTTTTACTCATGTATCAGTTAAAGTTTCCCTTCCCAATTTGTTTTTCTTATGCTCATGTCCCCTAAATATTTTAGACCCTTTGTATCTGTGCAACGTTTGTCAGTAGAGAGGTGCTTTCGCATTCTTCTACAGAAGTTGGAGATGTCTGTGCACTTCCGTAAAAATTCAAAAGTACCCCCTGGCAAGCTTTTGGTGCTCGACAGACTCGTCATCCGAGTCTAACATGTATGGCTGAATCTTGATGTTTCGACACCGCCATCTGGATGTGTACTGTTCAAACAAACACGAGGACAAAATGCCGGAACGTGAAGCCCACACAGGGAAGAACACAGACAATCTGACAACCAGAACACGGAAAGCAGGGGAGTATATGCGTGGGGTTGGCAGAGGGAAAAGCCAGGGGCAGGTGATTGCACACAGGTGAAGTGAATGAGAGCAATCGGCAAACACACTCACAGACACACACACACACACACACACACACACACACACACACACAGACACATGAGGCAAAGCCTAAGCGTGACAGATATATACACATTTCAACATTCATAGTTCCAGAATGTCTCAATGAGGGAGAAGGGGTAACTTTCAGCTTATCAGAGTTTAATATTTTTGGGAAAACTTTTAAACAAAATGTTAATCAAAGCAGTATTTTTACATACTTTAAAACATGTCTGGGGGGGGGGACTTTAAGTAATTGATCTAAAACAATGGAAAAGTTTATAATTATTCTCCTGGCTAACTTTATCCTTTATTTTGACTTTCACACTCAGAAGATATTTCATTTCCCGGTGTCACCCGAAAGGATTTGTGGGTTATAAACTCTTCAAACCTCCTCCAGTCTGTCAAGCTGTCTGGTACAGCTTTTGAAGACAAATCAGTGATCAAATGCAAACAAATATTTACTTTCCAGCTAATGGAATCAGTAAATATGGAGTTATTTCAAGAAAAAAAACCCCACTGCACACTGAGCCTGACGGAGGACAGGCTGAGGGCGGCATGAATATTAAACAAACACCATTCTGTCAAGCAAATGCTATCCGTGATGTTCTCTGTCTGTGTGTTGAGGTAAATACAGTGTGCCATGTATGTCAGTGTTACATTGTTTATGACATCAGGGAGCGTTCTGGTGTGGAGCTTTGGGACATTCAGGAGAGTTGTTCAGGAGAGTAATACTGACACCCCGAGTGTGTGTGTGTGTGTGTGTGTGTGTGTGTGTGTGTGTGTGTGTATTGTGGTGGCAGCAGGGACTCAGCATTCCCATGCCCGACACGTCCTAGGGCAAACGCCGCCGTGATTTACCCTCTGCTCTGTTGCCGTGGTGATTGAGTCACTAAGGAGGAGGGGGCAGAAAAGGGTCCTTGTTACTTTAAGATGATAGCCCCCCCCCCCCCCCCCCCCCCGCATCTCTCTCTCTTTTTTGTCTTATTGTCATCTCGTCTTTCTCCCGCTCCCCTTTTCTCTGCATCTTTTTTTGTAATTGCTCCCATCATGCACTCCTTCCTTTTATCACTTCTCTCTTCAACTCCAACCTCTTCCAGTGTGTCCTTCCCCTCACAGTAGTCAGCACTCAGAGGGCCAGTTAGTCAGTTCAACATACAGCCTCACACTTTACCCCAATCTATCAGCAGTCACCGTGTCCATCTCAGGCTCGTACCGACAGATGATTCAAATTATTGTTAGCATTTATTACAAAACAATATAATTATTCATGCTTTGTCAGCTGGCCTCATATCAGACGTATCTGACAAAGTGAGCGACTGAATCACATGAGAGACGGGGCGAGAATGCTTAATAGCGTGGATAAAGCGTAATGCACTGCTTCGAGCTTTATTAAAGGTTGAGATTAGGGGAGAAGAGAGAGTCGTGCTCTAAATCCTGCTGCCTTGGAAGGCTTACGGTGTGATGGGAGAGGTATGAAAAGCATGGCAGTCTGTGTGAGATGGAGAGTGAGATAAGAAGCCAAAAATAGGACGGGAAGAGCAGAGATAGATATTTAGACAGATATAGTGTTGGTGAAGATTAGTATTTAATAGGAATCTGAGCTTCCTTTTAATCGTCTCTGTCTCTTGTAATTAGCTTGGAACTGTGTGTGTGTGTGTGTGTGTGTGTGTGTGTGTGTGTGTGGTCTGATGGAATAGCATTGTTAAGTCTTGGTGCTAACCATAAGTCATCTCAAGTCAATTTTATTTATATAGCGAAACACAAACCACAAATTGGCCTCTGGAGCCTCTGCAGTCTGTCCTTTGACCCTCCGATCAGATGAGGAAAAACTCATCCCATCGATATTCCCTTCTTCACCCTTCTGGTGAATTGATGATTAGAAATGACTGATTTTGTCGAAGACTATTATTTATCTCTCAGTCCTGGAACACTAGTCTCATACTAATTATCACTGTGATTGGTATGTGCTAGTGATATACAAGGTCCATAACAGAAACAAGAATGTATTATTTGACTTGCTCATAAGAGTCCCTCTGTTTAATCACCATAACTTCGGTTCTATATTAATAACCTATTTATTTACAAAACCATAATGTTTAAAGCAACTTGATCAACTCCAGAGCTAACAGACAGGATGTGCCTCACAGTCTCACAGAGCTACTTGTCTTGTTCCATAGGAATGCACATTATACCCATTAAAACATTCAAAACGCTCGACAAGTAGTATTAACCAGGCTAGTGTCACACAAATGATTTCCCGCACTCCGTATGAAATCATTGGACATGATCTAGTCAGAACTGAACCAACACCTCCTACTGAGCATTCAGCAGCAGGGCGCCATCTATTTAAACCAACACGTATAACCGTTGGAGCGTACCAGCAGCAGGCCCAAGCTGTGGCAGTGACATGCTTGATGTTAAGTTGGTTAACTTTAGGATCAAAGTGTGATTTGGATTAAAATATGTCACATTTTAATGTAAATTGAAAATAAGCCAAGACTGATTTTTTTGGTTTCATGAGGAACAGGAACATCAGTCTCCTGGGTGAAAGTCATGTGTTTGTTTGACCTGCACATCCCTTTGGACTTCATCACTCTTTATACTCCGTCACCTCACCCCCTCCGTTACTCAGGTCAATTATCAGGACCACTACAGCTCGCCGCCTAACAATAAACGTAGATATCAGTCGTAATAAGATGCTTGCACAAACGTTTTTTATGGGAGGACAGTGTGATATAAACACATAGCAGCACTAACTGTATCTCATCCGCATCAGCACCATCATCAGTACATGAGCTGTTGAACATAAAACATTTGTGCCATCTGCCCCACAGAGTTAATGATCAGATATACTCATTACCTGACAATGGATCTAACATGTTGTCAACATTTGGACACAGTGAAGAGATGACAGGGCACATTGTCTATAATTAGGCTGATGGAATTGTCAGTCTGACAAAGTGAGCAGATAAACGTAACACTGTTAAAGGTTGTCATAATAAGGCTATTAGATGAGCCTTTTTCCTCCCTTTGTTCACTGCGCTGATTATTATGCCACTGTAGATGGAGATGGGAGAGTGTGCAGATGTTCACTGAGTTTGACATCGCCCTTCAGTTCCACAGGGAGGAAGACTTCAATTAAGTTGCCGAAGATTCCGCCTTTCTGTCTGAGGAGAGGTCAAGGAGTGTTAGGCAACGCTTATTCACCGGAGCAATCCTCTGAATGCCTGCCGAGCTCTGGAAGAGGGATCTAGTCACGTCGTGTCAGAGGAGAGGGAGGGGGAGGGGGAGGGCGGGGGGACAAAGGGGGAGTAACAGATATATACATATTACATTTGAATAAATACTTCATTTAAAGTATGCATCCCTCTTCTTTGATAGCTATAACTCTTAGTCACATCATTATTACTTCAGTTGCATCGTTACTCAAACTGCTCATTACTGATTTCCTGTTGCATTCACACATTCATCGCTCGCTGTCCTGAGGGGTCGTCAACATAGACGAAGAAACTAAAAACCCATCCATTCAGTCTGGCTTTATATTATTATTGCTTATTATTTTGTTTGATTTCATACAGTGTTTTTATGCTGTGCTATATTTATATATAGTTTATTAACGTTCCACAGTTTTACCGTGATCCCTTTATTCGGTTTCCTCTACTGAATGTGGTGCATCAGCCTCTTGATCTAACATCCTGTTTGTTTGTGTCAATCTGTAAAGCATGTTTGATTGCATTTGATTCTTTAAAAAAAATGCAATATGAATACCACTTGATGGAATGATCAGCACTTTGCAAACTGCTACATGTGCAATAATTCCGAGTGGTAATAGTATAATAGCGAGAGATATGAGCCAATCACATCTCGGCGTTGGACTTGTGAGACTGCCCTTGTCACCACTCACGGCCTCCTTTGAAACGTGCGTATGGAAGGTCGTTCTTCATCTTGTAAAATGTTAGTTTGTTCAAATAATCCAAAGTCAAGGTCCACTTACAAGCTTCCCAGAGAGTCTTCAAGGTGCAAGACATGAAATAATGACTCACTATCTGAAGGGTTTTAAAAGGGGTTTTGTTCATATATCATTTATAGAACATATTATTACTAAAAAACATGGATGGAATTGATTTTCTATGGCTGTTGAGAGTATTTTCTGATTGATGGAGTGACACAAAGAGAGATCCAAAGTCAAAATTCCCTCTGTACAAACCTTTGACTCTAATGTCAAGAAAATGAAATAACTGGAACAGTTTCATAGCAATATCTATTAGTTAAGTTAATACTAGAGGGCCGTGTATTGTCTGATCTCCCCTGTCACTTCATTAAAACACCATTTTTATTCAATATTGCAAATGAGGATTTTCATCACATGCCGCTGCAGAGAAACCGAGGAAGATGAGAGGTAGACTAGAGCTGCTGGTTCTCTACACAGTTCTCATGCTCAACGTAGGATACTTCAGAGCGTGGGCTCACTGATATGGCTTCCATGGCAACAGCAAAATTACCTGTAGGACAGTGTGTGTGTGTGTGAGAGAGAGAGTAATAGCCTGATCAGATATACCAGCCAACACACAATGAACGCTTCATCCCTATTTCCAGCTGCTCATACCACCTTAACTCTGATCCAATCCGTGGCGGCTGGTGGAACATGTTCTAGGGCCATCCAATCAATGTCAGCAAACATCCCAGAATGATTTAATGCAAAAACATCAAACTATCAAACACGCATTACTACTTTGCAGTTAAATATTTAACATTTATTCCAACATGAAAAAAGCAGTAAATAACACTTTGATAAACACGTCAGGACATCTTATTAATGTCACCCTCACAGGGAATTCAGTATAATATATATATATATATATATCATATAATAATATTCAGTACAATATAAAACTGCTCAAATGCTCAAGCATTTCTGCTGTTATGAACTTTCTCAAATACTCCAAGGGAGTATGAAATGTGTCCGGAGGTGTGACGCTCTCTCCTATCAAGGTGCATTCTGGGGCTTCAAAGGGTTTCTTTCTCCAAGAAAATAGTTTTATTCCGTGGAATGTTCCTTGGACGGTTGTATTTTGCTGCTCGGGGTTCATGTTTTTTTGTTGTGGTACTCGCTCTCGTGAGGTCATCGTTGCCCAGCTGTTCATGACGTCGGATCAAGTCGGACACAAATCTAACCGGCGTGCATTGTGCGGCGATCGCCGCTGATCGATTCTGCGCAGGACTGGCTCATCTGGAACGAGCCTGTGAACTCACCGTCACATGCCCTCACCAGGATGTTCAGTACGTGTCACTCAGGGACTTCTCTTCTTACAATCAAGGATAAAGCTGTGTATGGAACTTTCCAGGATATTTAAAGTATCTGTGACAGCTGTGTCAGCGTGGGTTCTTCTGGGTTGAGACTGAAATGCATTTCAACTTCTCGAAGGTCTTATTTTGTCTGTTTTAATTATTACAGGCAGAGCTGGTAACACAATATGTGTCATATGCAAAACTCAATTGGGCTAGAGGTCCCTGAACAATTATTTTTCTTACTCTGCCTATTTATAGTTTCAGATCTTTATTAGCATATGTTCAAAAACAGGCTGAGCTCTTTCCTTTCTGCTGGTCTTTGATTCAAGTCCCGGCTGCATTCGGAGGATCTCGGGTTGGCTCTGACCAGCTGGTGAGCCCTTCTGGTGTCGTTGAGCCGGGGAGGAGGGGTCAACTCTCTATGTTGTGTTTAGAAAGCACAACCGACTAATCCTACTCGTGCTGCCTTTTAAAGCAATGAAGGCAACCGATCAAATGACTGTGTAATGCAAAAGGTGTCACATTACGTCATCGCCAGCTCCTCTCTGCTTTACTTTATGCTTGATGAATTGAGAGCTGATATTTCACACAGGAGTTGGTGGAGAACAAAGAGATTTTCGTTTTCTTTTTTGGATTACGTCTGTTTTCGACATATCACAAATACTTTTGTAGAAAAACTCTGCGATAGTCCACAGAGGGAGGGCGTTGATCAGTGTGTCCACACTCAGGAGGCTGCTGTCAGGGTCCCGTGTGAAACCAAAAGTGTACGTTCATAACTTAAATAACTTATCAGATGTTCTTATATTTAGCTAACTGACATTGTTTTACTGAATCTAACCCAGTAGATCTGTTGCATTTTAGTTTGTTTCAATTGCTTCATGTTTAAAACTGCAGGAGGCGGGGTTTCAAGAATCACTAGTGCAGATGAATAACAATGCTGCTCTGTGTCTGCTGGATGTGTAAAGAATGTCTAACAATTTTGCCAAGATATGAGTTGATAACGTGCCAATATTTCATTTACAGCTTAATGGCTCAAGTTGCCAAAAAGACATAAGTTATTGCAGCTTCAAGTTCACCCGAAATCTTTTGAGTAGCAAACGTTGTGTTATGATAAAGACAAACCCCTATTTGTAGAATTTGCATTACATTTTAGTTACAATGTTAACTTCAATCAACTCAAATCGTTTTAACTGCCACCTCAGACTGAAGTAAAACTCCCACTCAAACAGCATGCAGAGAAGTAACTCTTCCCCATCAGTGTGTGTGTGCACGTGGCTCCGGCCACTCGAGACACTCGTAGCGCCCTCGTACAGCGGAGAGCAATGGAGCCGGAGAGTCAGTCGATGTGTAGCGCGGTGCATTCTGCAACGATTTCCTGCTGCTGTTTTAATGTATCTATAGGACAGGTCGATGAGCACGCCGGGAAGAATTCTATATTTCTGCCTGATGAACTACTAAATCATCTCGGGGATGGTCGGCCGAGTGAGAAAAATCCATATCCATTTTACCTTTTGTCTTTCATTGGCCACTGCCTCTCAGGTCATCACAGATAGAAAGAGGAGAGAGTGAGAGCGTGTAGCTTCACCCGGAGAACAAGCGAGAGATGAAACAAGAGCATTATATGTTGATCTCAATCCACAGAGGAGTCACGGGGCTTTAACTGCTTAAACTATACCACATTTCCTTTAGTGACACAGAATATATGAGACCTGACCAACTTTCATCTTTCCACTTGACTAATCCTGAAGCACTTTAATCTTCATGTATCTACAGCTGGAAGATGCATCTCTTTTTAGATATGGTATCGTACTGTAGTCCTCCACATACGAGGACGCGATACTGAAGCACACCTGAGCCACTTCTTCTAAACACTTCATTTGGTTTTTAGATTTGGTTTGAAGAAGCAGCGACACGAAAATGTGAACTACTGGCCTGTGAATATGATTTGAACGATATTATTGTGTGTGCTCCGGACCAACCATCTGGATCCTGTTGAATCCCGTTAAAAGACAAAAAAAAACTTAAAAAAAAGAATGACCAATTACAGTAAATTAAAATCACATTAACAGTGATTATAATTCATGATTAAAAAAAAAACATGACGATGTATTTAAATGATTGGAATTAGTATACACCATTCTAGAAAGTAATATCATTGAGTAACCATCAACTATGAAGTGTTATGATACTTGACCTTATCAATTAAAGCACTATGGATATGTATAAGTGCTTATAGCTATACTTGTACAGTGTTATTAGCAGATTATAACGCATTATGTGTGTTGATGATATTATAGACATGGAAGTCACAGACAATGTTACTGTTGCATGAATACTTTAGCAGGACACAAACACTGCCAACATGAAGATACCTCACACACTGCTGGAGGTCAATGTGCTGCTGTTTGGCAGTGCAGACATGCGCCTCTACGGACACACCTTTACAGACACTCACATCATCAAACTGATGTGGGTCATTCCCTCGGGTACAAGCAGAAGTGTGTCCAGTGTGACCTTTCAAAAACATGATGAACAAGTAATGACTCAACATGGTGACGCTCTCTGTACCAATGTGGCATCAACTAGCCACGTGTAACCTGGACTGGTTAGCAGAGCTGTGGGCGTCCATAAATAACTCTCCAATCACAGCCCAGAGGAACAGACAGGTGGAGGTAAGAAAGAGAGGAGGAAACATGGAGCAGATGGAGGAGGACTGATTGGCTGTAAATACTTGTGCTTTATCTTTTGTCACTAATGAGGTTTGCTCAGGGTAATTTGCTTGCCTATTAAGCCACCATTTGGGAAATGGACGAGAGCCTTGCATTTTGAAGACCCTCAGAAGAAGTGTTTTTGCATGTACTAAAACCAACAAAAAGACATCCATTAAGTGAAGTACTGCCATTGTCTGCGGTGGCGGCACTTTGTCTCTCTCTACTTCCAATAATCCTCTCTTGCTTCACTCTCCCATGTCCTCGCCTTGTTCTTTTTCAGTCTCTTACCTCCATCGTCTCGCTTACCTTCCTCTTCGTCTTTTTTTTCCCTCCCCACTGTGTTTATCATTCTGTCTCGCTTCTTCTCTGTCACCTTCTCACCTCTCACTCTTGCCAGCCTGTGCCGAATATCTTTGAATCTGTCTCAGTAGAGTTTCCGATCGGAGAGTATTTTGGTGAAGACGATACAAAGGGGAGACAAACACCATTCTGCCTGGAAACGGAGCTGGCAGCGGAGACAGTGTCGTACATATTTGACTGTTTTACCGTTGTGCTCTTCATTCTCTCATTCTTACAGTTTTTCTATTTATCTTGACCTCACACGCATATTATACATGGTGTGTGGGGATTTGATAGCCGGGGAAGCTGTAAGGTGAATGTGACTGACCTGCCAGATCTCCCTGTTCCTGTCTTTTTATCTCTCCACTTCATTTAGAATGACAGTATTTCTCTCTCATTTATGTTGCATTTACTGCCACTAATGCAGATTTGAAACTGTTTATATTAACTTTATTACGTTTATATTAACTTTATTACGTTTTCAGATACAAATGAAATGTGTCCGAAATAAAAACGTCACCTGACTTCCCCAGAAGCATCCCACAATAAGTGGGTTGTATATGAATTACAGTGCGTTACTTTTCATAGTACGAACCCTGAATGAGAACAGCCTGAGGTTTTACTACCCAGCAGTATATGAAGGTCAAATCAGTTCCACTTTAACATGAAAATACAACATTTATATGTCAATATAATGTAACACTGAAATCCTGTTTCCTGATACAATACATTACATGCTGATTAGTGTTGGGAATCACCAGAGGCCCCACAGGATGATACTTAGATCAACATACAATGTTATTGTGAATTTGTAATATCCCCAGTATTGCAATATCAAACATTGCGATATTGCAATTTATTACCTATTTTCAACTGCAAATGATGCATCTGTTTTATCTACTGAGATACATTTTCACTCAGTTCATCTCACGTCGGTCCATTTCTAACAGGCCTCTAGCCAACGAACACAAATATGTATTATCATCATCATCGAACATTTACTTTATTTAACTCATTTAATCAGCTACAGTGGTGATTTGCATATAAAAACTGAAATCAAATGATTAGGAAATGACATGAATCATTTTGACTGTATTATGAGCTGCATAGACTTAGTGTTAGGAAGTTAAACAGCTCATCATGTATCTTTCATATTTTACTTTAAAATTATGTGAAAACATCTCCTTAAAACAGGATTTCTCACAAAAAATAATTTTATAAGATTACATCTGAACACATCATGATAACGTTATAATTTACTTCTGAATGGAGCTTGAACGCACCACAGTGTTACTGAATGGAACCTCTGCTGTGCTCAGCAGCTGTTGCTGTCTACGTTAACGTCACGAGCTCTCCTCCTGCCGATTCCATCACACATCTATTCTTCACGTTTCATTATCAGACCAGCGACTAGATCTATGACGATCGCCACAGCTCATATTTTTACTGACTATAGGCCGATGAAGATTGTCAGTAAAACTTGATTTCACTTTATGACGGTTAAACTTCGTCATTATTCCACGGTTCACAGGATTTCCAGGTCATTTTATATCCAAAATACATCCTCACTGTTGATTTCAGGCACTTTTTTGCGGTTAAAGGATGAAGTGTTGGTTCCTCCTGAAACGTTTACAACACTGCTTCACTACTTCAGACTCTCTCAGACGCACACAAACACTTTCATACGTGTTACGTTACCAAAAACACAGTTACGTCCAAATGTGTTAATCCCTAAATCTACAATTTTAATATTAAAAGTTTGTATCATACAAGAATACACATACTGGCGTATGTGTAATTATATATATAATTACACATAAAATATTGCCCCACAAATTGCTATGCTGTGTCGAATGACCCCCCCCCCCCCCTAATGTTGGTGCTAAGTAGGGTCATCCCTTTTGTAGTAAAAAATAATGTCTACATGTTTTTCACATGTCATGTTATTAGTTTTTTTGTTACTTAAAGGAAGAAAGAGGGTATTTACTTAAAGGGTATTTTACAGATGAATTAACATTCAAATTGTTGATGATCTTTTAATTAGCATCAATAGAAAGGTTCAACAACCCCATTTCATGCCAACCAATGAACAATCAGCTCAGACAAACAGGATCTTGTCAAGGCTCTTTATAATTTACCACATTGGTCTGTAGAATAATTCACACAAACCAGATGCTGGGCAGCTCACTCTTCATTCAGCTGAACTAGTTGTGTGTTTTCCTCTTACATCTGTAGCATCCTCTGTCCCAACATTCTTCTTCTGCTGGTCCTCTGTTCTTGCTGAGAGATGGAAGGTGATTCATCGTACACTGCTGTGGTTCAGCAGTTAGACTGGCGGATCCTGTGTCAGGATGAGGGGAGAGAGGGAGGAATAGTTGGGGTGAGAGGGCACGACATATTGACTTGACACGCTGCAGTACTTACATGTTGGAGCAGCTTTGTTTGAATAATGATTGATTGGAATGTGGGAAGTCTTCTTCTCTACAGGATTACATGTCAAAAGATCATTCAAATAAGGGTATCAGAAATCTGATTTGTAATTTCAAAAACTGTCAATGTGTGATGTAAATTCACATGTATTATATTTGTATGTATTATTTAATCCTTCACATTTAGTAATGGACTGTTATGGAGAGGGTTATCTCTTTTTTCTGTCTTTCTGCTGAGGAGGGTGTTGTATTCTTTTTCTCATCCCAAGCACTACGTGTGTGAAATAGAGCAAGAGGCTGTTTTTCAATCCAGTGGATTCAACCTATAGTTGCAATTCCTGGCAAATAATCTTGAAACCCATTCTATTTTCAAAGTGTTATTTGATTGATTCAGGATTGTTGCCTGAAGTGGTGGTGCTCATTGAGCCGGGGATCAGTTTGAAAGGAGGAGGAGATCAATTAGCCGGGCCTTACTGCTGACGCTATTGACTGATATGCAAACAGAGGGCATTGATCGGGCTGAGCTGGAGTGTTTTCTACCCAAACCACTGGGATGAATATCGTCGACCATTAGTCACAGAGAGGTGAGCCAGTGGCTGTCAGGAAGGAGGAGGCAGGATTACACTGATTTATTGCTGCTGATATTTGTCTTGGATTAACTATGGGATCAGTTCTTCTTGTGGCCCACCATCCAAGTACAAGCAGGCTCCTTGTTGACCACAGCTCGTTGGTGTTTTTTCATGGTCTCACACCAGACATGTGACTTGTAAAAACCTGCCTCACTTCGCCTTCAGGGAGCTGCTAGGGAAATTCGAGCCAGGCATTCATTTTTTTTTGTGGCAAAAGTACATGGAAGTGAATAAATGTGAATATACTGTGTACAGCAGCTTTCATTCAAATGTATGTGATTCCCTGACACACTGTGTCCTATCTGTGGATTGTTAAAGAAATAGTGCTGTGCTGCCAAGCCTTTGGTGCGTGTCTGAGGATAGATGAGCAAGATTTGTCATTCAGCCAGTGCACCTATAATTACACAGGGGAATTACAGCCTCACTCTAAATTTGCCCACTGAATAATAAGCAGAATTGCGAACACTTGAATTCATTTCACAGGTGCTTCACAATTAACCAACACCTAATTGGGTGTGGAGCACAGTTTTTTTTTCCTGAAGAAAAGCATTGACTTTGAACACATCAACTGAGATAAGATGTCTTAGAAAGAGTCCATGGGGGAGCGCTGAAGGGGACGGACAACACTGTCCCCATCATCTATCTATCATCTATCCCTGATGAAAGGCATCTACAGCCATTGTTCTCACTTATTTTGTCTTCACCTCTTCTCAGGAGGCAGTGGGCGCACAGTGTACGGAGACATGACCCTCACTCTCCTGTTAGCTTTGTTACACATACCGGTATTATATACTGTATGTAGCTTCAGGGAAGTAACACGTTATGTCAGGATTTGTATCCCTGGTCAATGTTCACTTTATGTGTTTGTGAAAGCTGTTAGAGAGCACCGCCTCACATTGTTTCTCTTCTCTCTAGCCGTCAGTAGTCTGTAAACACTTCTGCCTCAATTCTCTAAAATTGTGTGTTTGTGCAGTTGATTTAACATTTTCCCATATTTTCCATGTGAATGCATCGTTGGCCAATGCTGACTGTCCAGGGAGGAGTGACTGTGTGTCATCACATCAAGTGCATATTCTCATGAATGTTTTTTTTAATAACCAAGATTATTCCCATAATCCCAAGAAATGAGGGGAAATGTCTATAACGCATTACAAGCATACGTATAATGTGAGACATTTGGTTAATTATAGTGATAAGCACCCATAAATATACAAAATGCTTTCTAATACACATTATAAAGGATGTAATATTCAACTATACGGTCAAGTTTTATAATACTTCATAATTGCTGGTCACTTACCAAAGTCACTCTTTTGCAAGGATCATATTGTTTTATAATGTCATAGTTGTAACACATTGTAATCCTTTTATAGTGCTTTATATGCACTATTATACATTATAATATCATCTTTATAAAGCATTATATTCAATGTTATAATGTTATTGTAGCAATTCATTTGAAATAATTGTGTGTTCTTGCATACAATCCCAAAACTATTTGTACTTTAGTTAAAGTTAGTCATTTATAGTGTCATAATGCATTATAACAATGATTATATAATCATATAATTACAAGGAAGAAAAAAAAAGATCGTAAACAAGTACGGAGCATAATGTTCTACTGTTGCTATGGTTACCTGCAGTTCAGTATACTCTATGTTGCATGGTGATCTACATCAGTGATTCAACTGTTGACTGGAACATCTTTGAGATGTCCTGTTTGTTCTTTGGCTACAGTCTCAAGGCGAGTTTATCTAGCTTATCATCACAAGTGCATTCAGTTGCTAATATTAGATACACCTGTACCTAATGTCAGTGCAGACCAGGGGGTTACCGATTTGATTATTTGTAGTATTTAGTCTAACCTTATTGTCATAAGATTGTATTTATTGCAGAGCTGTAGTATGAGACTGCATTAGAGTCAAAGGTGTGGTTAAATTGAGTGAAAGTAAAATGTTGTCATGCTCATTTTTGAAGCTACTACACGGACAGAGGAATTTATCCTCTTCTAGGATTTACAAAGAGGAAATGATGAGCAGTAGCTTGACTAACCAGCAAAACACAACAGAGAACAATAAATCAGCGATCAATCCCCCGCGCTGTGGCAGTGTAGATAATAAAAGCAGCCACGCTTAAAACAATGTCGAGTTTTGTGTTGGGCCTGTATAATTCTTGTCTTTTTGTCAAAACAAAACATCTTCCTCTCTTTGACTTTAGCAATTCTAAAGCTCTATCTCCTCTCCATTTCGGCCTTTCTCATTCTCCCCCTCCTCTCTCCTAACCCTTCCTGTTTTAAAAATACAGGGAACAAGTGAGGAAGAAAAGGATGTAAAATGTTCCTCCAGGGTGTTTCCTGCTTTGCTTTGGTAATGTCTCCTGCTCCTGCTGTCAGGAAGTGAGTTTGGATTTACGCCTCCAATAAGGGATGTTAGGGCAAGGATTTTGTTTTTAATAATTTAAAGGATAAGACTAATGCAATATTCAATAGTTTTCTTTTTGTCAACAACTTTCCTGATAAAAACCCTAACTTACAATATGTTAGTCCTTCTCTCAATTCTGTCAGACGTTTCTACCCTGTTGCTCTCATACAACGCTCTCATTGGTTCATTTTGAAAATGTAAACCTTTAAAACCGGGTCATGGATGAATACTTTTATATTTTTAGAGGACACATTTCCTAAAACAGCTTGGCACTGATGTTTTGTAGCAAATGTTACTCAAACAGGAAAACATTTCAGCTACTAATACATCTTTGGTATTCTATTGAGTATATCCAGCAGCAGGACAGTGTATGCGGGATTGACTCAAAATAAATTAAAGTGTGTGTTCATGATAATGACTTGACATGCCATCCTGTGCAACTGATGTGTTTTTAATAGTTTGTGGAAAACCATGGCGCTCTAAGTTACAGAATAACATCGATCGGGCTTTGGATACACAAACAATAGTTGTTGGGTATGCGGGTTCAGTTCATTGTTGGTTTAAGTCTTTTCATGAGACATTGAGAAAGTTGACAGTAAGAAAAATATATAATATCAACAGACTGAACATTTAGGTCTTTCTCTTCACTGTGATACAAAGATGCATTAACGCTGGTTTTCAGAACAATGGAGGTGATCTGTTCCCTCTTCCTCAGTCTAAGGAACATCCGACTGAATTTATTTATGTATTTACTTTGGCCATGTAAATTACCTTGAGAAGGTTAGGCACTGGCCTGCCACAGTTAAGGATAGGCATTGACCTCCAATAGTAAAGGATAGGCATTGACCTCCAGTAGTAGAGGTTAGGCATTGACCTCCAATAGTAAAGGTTAGGCATTCACATCCAACAGTTAAGGATAGGCATTGACCTCCTGTAGTTAAGGTTAGGCATTGACCTCCAGTAGTAGAGGTTAGGCATTGACCTCCTGTAGTTAAGGTTAGGCATTGACCTCTTGTAGTTAAGGTTAGGCATTGACCTCCTGTAGTTAAGGATAGGCATTGACCTCCAGTAGTAGAGGTTAGGCATTGACCTCCTGTAGTTAAGGTTAGGCATTGACCTCCTGTAGTTAAGGTTAGGCATTGACCTCTTGTAGTTAAGGTTAGGCATTGACCTCCTGTAGTTAAGGTTAGGCATTGACCTCCTGTAGTTAAGGTTAGGCATTGACCTCCTGTAGTTAAGGTTAGGCATTGACCTCCTGTAGTTAAGGTTAGGCATTGACCTCCAGTAGTAGAGGTTAGGCATTGACCTCCTGTAGTTAAGGTTAGGCATTGACCTCTTGTAGTTAAGGTTAGGCATTGACCTCCTGTAGTTAAGGTTAGGCATTGACCTCTTGTAGTTAAGGTTAGGCATTGACCTCCTGTAGTTAAGGTTAGGCATTGACCTCCAGTAGTAGAGGTTAGGCATTGACCTCCTGTAGTTAAGGTTAGGCATTGACCTCCTGTAGTTAAGGATAGGCATTGACCTCCTGTAGTTAAGGTTAGGCATTGACCTCCTGTAGTTAAGGTTAGGCATTGACCTCCTGTAGTTAAGGATAGGCATTGACCTCCTGTAGTTAAGGTTAAGCATTGACCTCCTGTAGTTAAGGATAGGCATTGACCTCCTGTAGTTAAGGTTAGGCATTGACCTCCTGTAGTTAAGGTTAGGCATTGACCTCCTGTAGTTAAGGATAGGCATTGACCTCCTGTAGTTAAGGTTAGGCATTGACCTCCTGTAGTTAAGGTTAGGCATTGACCTCCTGTAGTTAAGGTTAAGCATTGACCTCCTGTAGTTAAGGTTAGGCATTGACCTCCTGTAGTTAAGGTTAGGCATTGACCTCCTGTAGTTAAGGTTAGGCATTGACCTCCTGTAGTTAAGGATAGGCATTGACCTCCTGTAGTTAAGGTTAGGCATTGACCTCCTGTAGTTAAGGATAGGCATTGACCTCCTGTAGTTAAGGTTAGGCATTGACCTCCTGTAGTTAAGGTTAGGCATTGACCTCCTGTAGTTAAGGATAGGCATTGACCTCCTGTAGTTAAGGATAGGCATTGACCTCCTGTAGTTAAGGTTAGGCATTGACCTTGAATGGTTAACCATAGGCATGGAACTCCGATAGTATTCTTGAATGGTTAACCACTAAGGTAAGGCTTTGACTTTGAATGGGGCAATTCTTGGGTTACCATCTAAACATGACTGCCTTTCGAATTTTAAATATCAATGTCAGTGTCCCTCATATGTCTGATAACATAATGTTGCAGTATGGTAGGACATCTCCTTGAAACTACTTCTATAATGCTATCATAAAGATACCGCTCATTGAGCTCACTACATTAGGGTATAAATCCTGCTGTCAAAGTGTGTATATATCTCATTTGATGAGAATTACACTGAGAAACACACAGGAAGTGTTAGTGTAGAGCTAATACTCTGCAGTCTGTTGATACATTTCTTCTCACTCTTCATTACTTCCCTAGGTTTTTACTTGGAGTATATTTAAAGTCATATTAATAGCATCATCTACCCAGGGAGATAGATAGCCACAATGGAATACTTCAGCAGCTACAACTCTTCCTATGCTGACAACCGAACACAGCAGAAGAACATAGTCAGTGTGTTTTTCCAAATGCACCTTTGTACTTTGATATTCAAGCAGTTATCATATTATACGTAGAATTCAACCTCGTGACACAGCAGCAGTACAACTCCGCTGGTAAACACTGACCATAGATTGTTGTGATTGTTGACAAAAAGGAGAGTAGACGTTCTAACAAACAGAAACTAAATGACAGAAGGAATATTGAACCCTCAAAATGACCTTGTGTTGTCTTGAATTTTTTAAGAAGCCTCGGTTCTACTCCCAAATGAACATGTACACAAACAGCTGTGGATGCCACAGACGCATAGTAGTTCTGTTTATACAGTCATCTTCAAGGACGCATTCCACAACTGTGCAGTTGATAGCTATGCTATAATTTCTTAAGTAGTGGCAGCACAGACTTGCCTGGACAAGACCATGCAGTCACAAAAAAACGGCGGTCAACGGATGTCGCACAGAGCCTAAGTGTACACCCTGTGATGTCCCTGGCAGAACCTTGCATACTCAGACTCTCGCTGAAAGTATAGGTTCTACTAAACCGACTGAACTGAAAGATCAAGACCATAGCATACATGAGTGTCCACTGCATAGATATAAAAGTCTGTCACTAATTTTAGGAGTGCCAAAAGATCCATGGGAGCATCAGCACAAAGTACACGCTCATTCCTCTTCTCTTCAAACCACCCTTTCTTTCTTTCTTCTTTTTCCACCCCTTCACTAACTCTTCTTTTATTCGAGCCAAATGCTAATGCAGCCAGAAGGCTCTTTGAAATTGAAATGATGTGAAAATAGAATTGCATTGGCAAATGAGCTGTGTTTGCTGGTCCCGTCGGGGCCGCATCAAGCCCTTTGAACGCGCCTCTCCCCTGGCGAGGAGGCCCCGTTCTGGGCCGCGGTCTCTTCAGCGCTCCCCTCCCTTTTCACGTCAGCTGGAGAGCTCCCAGGGGAGCAGAGATCAAGCTGAAGCTGATTGGGATGGAGCTGGTTTCACACATGCGCACACGCACATAGATATATACATAGGCACATCTGCAATACCCTCACAACTAACTCAATGGCATGCATACATACGCATATGTTTGAAGTTCACATCTACACAGATGCATTAAGCAATTCGGCACAGCTAGATTACATCAGATGAGCCGTATTGGGATTCTGATTAGTCAACTATACTAGCTTTCATCCATTTTTTCAGCTCACACCAGCATATGATTTGGTTGCAAACCTTTGTTTTCTTCTTCACTAGCACCCTTAAGCATCTGTTATAGACTGTTTAAAAGAATGGATGTAGCCTCCGTCACTCATAGGTTTCTGATGAGCTGCTGTGAAGCTCAAAGTCGGCGTCTCTGACCCCAGTTCACAGTTAAAGTGAGCGGGGCTATTACCTATAGAGACCAACACAGTTATTTCTACCAGGCTGTAAACGTGTTCATTTGTGCTGTAAAGTTGGGCATTTTAACATGAAGGTCTATAGGGGTTGACTCACTTTTGGAGCCAGCCTCACTATCCATTAAATGAACTGCAGATTTGGCCACTTCCTCATTTGCTTCATTTCTCAGCCTTGGAAGTTGGCGCTTGGTCAGTATGAGATGCACCGGGCTTTCAACTAACTCCCCTCTAAACCCATCTGCTTCGTTATTAGACAGTATAGAATATAGATAGGGAAAACGCTCCCTCAGAGAGTAAATGGTTCTGTCAAACAAATACAGACTTTCACCCAGAACACAGCTGTGTGTGTCCCGTGAAAAACTAAGTCAAAGTTGTCTTGTTTTCACTTAATTTTGTTACGTAGATTACATACATGGCGCTAGTTAAGTATGTAAGTTCCAACTTGTAACTTAAGTGTTTAAGATAAAGTACTAGTTTACATACAGTAGTGTACTCATTGCACTTAACAAAAAAAACCTATAAATAACAGTCTTTTCCTAAACTTAACCAATTACTTTTGTGGCCAAAACCTAAACAAGTAAACCTAAAAACTAATTAAACCTACAAGGAAGTTTGTTTTGAAGAATATGCTTGTGCATGTAACGAGCAAAACTGACTCGCTGTCCCTTGCGTCTCCAAAAGTGACGCAGGAGGAGAACCTAGAGCATCAGAGTTCAAAGCGCACCACTGACAAGCTGCAATGTTTGACTAGTTGGGAGTGAGAATGTGTTGGATTTTATGTTCATGATCATACATCTGCATTGTCCTAATACAGTATGTGGCCTATGGGTCTATCACTGTTCTCCCTGTATGGATGTGGACGCCCTCAATCACCCTTAAAGATAAAAGTCAGCACTTACAGCTTGAAGTCACTGTGTAATTTCAAATCCAATGTCCTGGAGTACAGAGACAAAACAATCGACTGTTCTTTAGATGAGAATCGGACTCTTGCTCATACACACCTGTCTCTGACCAGTTTCCTGGAAACCTGCCAGCGTCAGAGAGAAAATGGCGAAAAAACCTTCTGAGGAGGAATCCAATCAACAGCGAGCTGGTGAGGAGAAAGACAAACACACATTCACCAAAGACAGACTCTCAGGAGACAAGGAGTGGGGAAAGCCCATAGATGGAAAAAGAAGGAAACCAAGAGAGACAAGAGAAAGTGAAGACACCGATACATGTAGAGAGGGAAGGGAGTGTTACAATGACAAGGTTTGAGATGACAGCAGTCCCAGCTCGAGTCCTCCTGAATCTGCTCTCTGACACAAAGCACACTGCAGTGGAGCGACTGCAGCGTTCCACTTTCAACACACAAAAGGAATACGTGAGAGCATCTCTCAGAGCCGTAGTCATGATTAATGAATGCTCCAGTGTTATGTAAGATTACGAGTAAATACTATCAGTCTTCAGTTAAGCATCTCAACAGAGAGATGACACTCGCCTGCTCGCTGTAATTGCATGTGTGTGAGAGTATGGACACCTCACTGGGCTGTCTGATTGAAGGGTGGGCAGATGTTTACTACCACAGTGTGTTATCGGTTTCTCATTCGCCACAATGTGAACAAGCCACAGTTGGCACCTCACTTCTGTCTCATCTCTATTTCCTCCTTCACGCAGTCCTTTTCTCTTGACTCTTCATCCCTTTAGAATCGTGACATTAAGCAACGAAGAAGTGGCTTTCCTTACCTGGAAAACATCTGTATTTGTTGTCCATTGACATGTTTTCAATATGTACCTGACAGAACAAAGTCAGAATTTGCCTCTCTCTTCATCCATCAATCAATGATGGTTTACTTTACCCAAGACCAGGGATCACCCTTACTCACTCATTTGCTGCGTTGGCCTGTTTGGTTTGGTGTGAATGCTGTAACTTGAACTCTGGTATAGACCGAAACCTTTCAGTGTTTTTTTTTGCTGTTTAGAAGCAAAGCATAGAGAATTATCCTTTATTTAGTAATGTAACTAGTAATACATCATGAACATGGACATGGAATAGGAATTAAACCCACACCCTCCAACAACAAAAAGTCCCCTTAGGTCATCTCTGCCAGCAAGTTATCACAAGCCATATTCATTCTGAGGCCACAACCTCTAGTGGTCGTACTAATGTTAAAGGAGGAAGTCAGGCAATTCAATTTACAACACTAACCACGTGTTTAAAACCGCGACCCTCCCACGCTGTGTGCCTGTCGCTGGTCGACTACAAGGTTCATTTTATGCAGTTTTGGGAGTCATTGGCAAATTAACTATTCTGTGAGGACGTGTTCTGCGCTTTGTGTCCTATTTTATCTATTGTTGCAGTTCTTCAATAAAGAGTGAGTGAAACAAGATGTTACCGTACAAAAAGGCAATAAAGTCATGTTTTTGCTGAATGATTTTGTACTGATAGGGGCACTAGATGAGAGAACACTTACACAGATAGTGTTGGTAGAAGCTTTTCAGTCAAATAATGGAGAGGCATGTGGAAATATTAGCATTTCTATTTCAAGGCTGCTTCGCTTTCAAATAAACAAATACGTGATTTTGACACCGATCCTGCCAAACAAGGGGACATGCGTATTCTGTTAAGTGTCTCATGGGAAGATTGGATTAGATGACAGAAGGAGTGAATGAGACTGAGCGACGGAACAAGATCGGGGCAGATTGGATTAGAAGAAGAAAGTGAGTCACATAAAGTGACAGAGAGAGTGAGAGAGGAGGGAAGAAGTGGCTGAGAGTACAATGTGAATGTGTGAATGTGTGAGCATATGAATATATGTGGTGATGACGTTGCTTGCTTGTGTGTGTGTGTGTGTGTGTGTGTGTGTGTGTGTGCTCCCCTTGCCCACATGCTGACGCCTGTCAACTCAAGGAAACTTCAAGCGATTTCTGTTTTTAAAAAAAAGAAGGAAAAAAAAAAGAGCTTCAACTTCACAGTGAGTGGCAGCATATGAAACGGCAGCGTGGCCTGACTTAGCCTCACTTCAGCCTCCGGCACTGCTCGCTGGCCCGCCGCCCGGTATGGAAATACCCCTCAGCCTTAATGGACATTTCATTTAATAATCAGTGATTGATCCCTGCAGGTAATGATGTATAAGCAGGAAGATTCAGGGGATGAAGAATATTCTCAGTCAATAATTGGAAGAGGTAGATAGCCCTGTGGAAAGACAGGCAACGGTGTTGCCAATAGCGGCATGTCTCCTTAACTCTCCAGTTGTCAATATGGCATCTCTTTATTTGCCAGTGGCAATTAGCGCCATGGAGTCATGTTGTTGAGTTAGAGTCACATCAACCTCACAGAGCTAATTAGACACACTTGACCTTTTCTGCGCAAGGCTAATTTTAGAGACGGGGATGAGGCAAGGGTCTGAGAAGTTTCATGTCACAGACCCCTGGATAAACACAGCACACTCACTTATGTGCGTTCTCGCTCTTAAATACAATCAAGTGAAATGAATTTAGCCGTACATGCATGTTAGCGAATGTGAGTCCTATTAATGTGGCGAGCTAGTCCGGACTGAGAGCCATGTGGAAGCAGTCAGAGATATGCTCTGAATTTGGGATTCAGCACCTTGAACACTTCTTGATTGTGATTTTTTTATTTTTTATTCCTTCACTGTTTTGAGGTTGAGTTAGCCTTGTGTCAGTAATCGGTCTGGTTGTGTAAATAATTCAACAGCACCAGACTGTAGACCTATCTTCCTAATATCCTAATGAGCTCCTCACCATCACAGTCCTCATTGATGTTTTCGCCTCCTCAGGTCCAGAGCAGATACGACCCCCAGAGAGCCTCTCCAATCAAACACACACAGTCACACACACACCGTGAAATGCTTAAAAGCCAGCCTTGTTTGTGACATTTAGTGACATTCAATATTCATGAACATGTACTGTTTCTATTTGTGGCAGAGTCACACACACGTTATCCCAGTGTGACACATATTGGTGCATCTGCTTTACACTGAGTGTGCACGTGTGTAGTACAAATGTAGGACTGTGTGTGTGTGTGTGTGTGTTTCTTCTAAGAAAAAGGATATATTATTTGACTAGTTGCTTTAACAGAAACATTCTGCTGCCTCGTTGAAAAATCTATATTGAACATCTGCAAAATGTTCCTCATGCAGCCAATGTTTTAAAAGCAGCATGCTGAGATAGAGTATGACGATCAGTCAGCAACACGTCTGTGATAATGATTGAATACTTGCAACATTCTCAATGTCAGATTATTTTAGCAAGCAAACCAGGATTAAATTGCATATCGATGTTAATACTGAAAAAAGCTACTTTAATGAATGTTTATAGTTTCCAAATGGTCAAATTTAATGGTAAAAAATATGAGTATCAGTCATTGGCCTTGAAGTGAGTTTAAAGACATATCTTTGGTAACTTAAAATCAGAGCAGGGTGGTCTGTCCCCTTTGAATGTTTTACTTAATCTTTCTGTGATGTTGTACTGTAGAGAAAGACAAGAAAGGAAAGAGAGGAAGCTTTGACAGCATTAAATGAGCTGGGATTCATTCCATTGCAGCTGCATGTACGTGGCTTTTCTGCTAATTGGTTTTGTCCCCATGAAGCCCAGGGCTTCCCTTTTAAGATCTCCTTTACGTCATGTACACACAGCGGGGGAGAAGCAGTTTGGAAGATGCTGATTTTTCACTAAAATGTGGCTTCTGGCTGTCATGGTAGCTCAGCAGGCCAAGGCACTTGCAATGTGTGTGTATGTATATGTGTGTGTGTGTGAGTGTGTGTGCGCGCGTGTGTGTGTACTAAATTGTATCCCATTTCGCCCCTGTTGCTGCAGAATGTCTATTCAAGGAAACACAACTTGAAAATAATGGTTTTAAAGGAAATAGAAGTGGGCTTTTATGGCGTACAACAGACAGAGTTGTGTCTACAGGGGATCCTACAGAGGCAGGGTCTCACAGACAGCCACCACAGGACACCTTCAGCACTTTATTCCAGCTTTACTTAATCTTTTGGTTTATATTTAAATGAAAATCAATAACATGGAGACTAATCCCATAACTACACCAACCAACACAGAGAACGATTTAATGTTTCGGTTGTCGTACCAAAACCAAAATGAGGCAAAATCAGTTTTTAACTGATTGTTGTATTAGCGCACAAGAAAAGTTGACTTATTCAAAGTTATTACAAATATCTCCAATGTTTCTTTATTTCATTTAATGGAAATTTTGTAAAAAGTTGAAATTTAATTACATTTATTTCGCGAGTGCAAAGCCCTTCAGCGAGGCATTTGCCTCCTGGTCTGCTGTGTGACTCATCCACCTTTTAGTCTTTGGAGAGGGCAAACTTCAATGATATGGTCCATTGTTGGCTCCTCTCCACAAGCACACAGTGGGTTTGGTCTGCTGCCTCATCTATGGAGACTGTCCAGGAAGGTTGGATCAGGGAGCCATCGGTGTGGTAAGCTGGGCATCCACATGGTGTGCATGGAGTGACCTGAACCAGACAGGGGCCTGGTATTCTGCTGCAGAGTAGGCCCACTGCTACGGTGGGCAGTGTAGGGCTGCTGCCCCCTGTTTAGAGCCTGAAAGCTATCAAATCAGGTTGTTTCTGGACTTCACCTTTGACATCATCCCTTTTTAGAATGCCCTTTAAAGGAAAGGGTCCTGTCAAGGGTCACCCCCAGATAGGTTGCGTTGAAGGCGTGTTTCAGCTTAAGTGTGCTCGGTTGGATGTTAAGTTCTTTGGCAGCTTTTGCATTGAGTGTTTGTTCAAGGCTTGGTTTTAGGCACCAGGTTTTACAATATTGGTATTATCCAGTTTTGCACCTGCTATAGTGACATCTGGAACCCAAATCTGGTGCTTGGGTTGCCAGACAGATGTCATCGGCATAGATGGATTTGCGGGATATAGTTTTGTGTAAGTCGATCGTGTGAATGTTAAACAGGACAGGGGCAAGAACTGATCCTTGTGGGTGTGTGTTCCCTCTCCATGGCGGTTAGCAGAGTTATAATTGTAATGAAATCATGATCCAAAGAGTACAATATATCTCTGGATTTAAAAGACGACAACCATGGTAACAAATGTGAAAATAAACGTAATGTATTAAAAAAAACTGACCTACCATTATGTCAGGATAATAAACAGCAGTGGTGCACGTGGAAGCATGAGATGGTGCTGCTGGCCGGTGTGATGGCCTCCTCTGAATCCAGGGAGGGAGCGCTCTGCACTGCTTTGGCATTTCATCACTGAACCAGAATTACAGGGCATTTAGATTTGCTTTGATAGTATGATAATCCTTGAGATTTTCACTTCACCGCCTTGAGATTCCAGTAAAGGCACTAAAATGTCAGCCTCATGAGTACAGTAAAATGTTAAGCTCAGATATGGACACACTTTTGTAGTGCAAAGCACACAGTATCCCATAATGCATAGTTGTCTGAAGACAAACTGAAGCTTTTTATTAGCTGCATCATTGAAAGTGAAAGAGAAGCTGCAATATGAACATAGTTAGAGCTTCAAATCGCATACATTCAACACACACTAATGGAGCCGTTCCTCATGCGGCGTTACACAAACATATTTTCTGCCGAGGCTTGCCTCAAAGCCTGAAGTCAAAATCCATATTCCTTTCTTGTGTAAGTAGGGTCACAAACTCGGGTTTAAAACCTCTGCAGTTCCTGTCATGCCATATTTCACAGAGCAGTGGGTGAACACAGAGCAGAGCTGACAAGTCTCACTGCGTGAGGAGAGCAGGCTTGGTTTAAAACAGCTTGACTCCCTGATAAATGGACTAGCCACTGGCCTATTAGCTAACAGTGTCGGTCAAAATGAGTCAGTTCACAAAAAGAAAAGAAAAAAAAACACACTTGTCTCTTTAGATGTGAGACGTGCAGTCTTGACACATCCTGAGGTATATGCGGGGAGACTGGTCAGTGACTACTGAACCACTGGCCGAGGCTCAATACCCAACCATGTCTGGAAGTGAGCTGAGTCACGTCTTGACAATAGCAGCAACATAATGGGCGATGCCAGCAGTGTGGTTATTACAAACACACTTCTCACTTCATTTATCCAATAGACTACAACTCATCAACTGGAGAAACGGTACTTTAATTGATTAGAAATCAGCTAGAAAGGTCCTTTAATAACTGGGTGAAACTTGTTAAAAGAAAAATACTGAGTGGGAAATTCACAAAAGGATTGTGAGGCTTTCACCACGTAACCTGCATAATGAAGACAAAAAGAAACCGTGTTTTTCTCAAAGCACCCCTAAATGCGCTGCCAAGCAAATAGCGTCTCTGCTCCTTTAAATGAGGTGACGTGCAGGTATTTGGCACAAATCTGGTTCCTTTTCCATCGCATTGCAAAAACAGTCCAATTCACAAAGATCAGCGCTAATTGCCACATGTAGGAAAAGGGAAATTATTAACGTCTTCAGAGAGTTGTTGGTAACTAAAGGGCATTCATAAGGGCTGAAACGCCCAGACCTCCCAGTGACCATGGCGTATTGAATCCCAAACACGGCTTCTCTGCTGGCATGTTTCAATTCTTAGCTTGAAGTTTTGAGGAACGCCTCTGCATCTCATCAGTCGGGACCTGCTGCTCGTTGTATGAACATTATACTTTTCTTTTTCTCTCTCAATTGTTCTGCTTCTGTGTTCGTGGTGCAAAGGCACCATTGATACTTTGCCACATTGATAATTGCGATCAGATGCAAAACAAGAAGATTTGAACTCAGCTGCAAAACTCTATGGGTGTGTGTGTGCGTTGAATGTCATTAGTGCAATATCTTCAGCGAATCAGAATTTGAGACGGGGCAGACTGTGGCCGCAATCCATTCTTTTTGAATTTGCTCGTCAATTTGTAGACTTTGGTCTTGTTTGCATATTTTTGTCCAATATGACATTCCACTGGAAATCCCTGTACAATTGTAGCAACAGTGTTTACCTCATTATTATGAATGTGGCAGGTATGGTGGAGTTCTGTTAGCTCAATGCTCTGTGTTTCACAGTGAGAAGGTTCTGTGTTCGATCCCTCTATGCACAGATGTTCTCTTGGTCTTTCAACCTACTTTTGAATATGGCAAGTTATTGTCCTGCTTGGATGACACGTCCTGATAACTGCCTTCCTTCAAACATATTGAACTCCTTACCCACCATCTCCGTAGCAGAGATTTGGTAAAAGTGTACAAACGATCAAAGTTAATTTGGGCCAGAAATGTAAACTTCTGATAAAAGAATAATGAAAATGTGAAATTATAAAAGAACACCAGCGATGGCACTGATGTGTGTGTGCATTGGTGAATGAAAGTCCAATTGAATATATACAGTTCAAACACAGAACTTTCACCCATGAGAACATTTGTTACGTCCCCCCAACGTTGTTTTAAATGATGTAGCTTGTGTAAGTTAAGATAACAAACATACCATAATCGATTCTTAGCCGAGTAGTTTTGTGGCATGGACCTAAATTGTTTCCATTGTAAGTTTAACACATTATGTTCCACCACGTAATGCGGTGTCAGGAGGTCGTGGTCATTTTGTTTCTTTCTGTGAGATCATGTTAGCTTAAACCTAACACTGTGTGTTTAGTCCATAATCCAGTGCTTCATGTTGTTGCTGAGACATTAGTCTAACTGTTAACTGATCACTCCAAACTAATGTTTTTTTTACAACTGTATCCATAAACTAGGTTTGTCTCCACTAACTATCTTCATATGACTACATGAACCAAATAGAGAGAGGAAACACTGGAAACAAGTGCTCTAAATCAAGTGGATGTGGAAATGCCCTTGAATGGGGCAGTGTGTTTGATCTGCTGCTTTGATGTTTGACTAAGGCAAGGCATGTCCCGGGCCTAATGCTCCCACACTCACCTCTTACTGGGAAGGACATCTGACTAATAACCTACTATGTAAGACCTTAGCTAAGACGTCTGCTGGGAGGTAGGAATAGTGTGAGTAGATGAAATGGGTGGCAGGAGGAAGCATACAAATAAGAACAAGACATTTAGCAAGTGAGAGACAAGGTGAGAGGGACCTTAGAGGAAGCCTTCAAGTCTCAAATGCATCATGTCTCAGGCCATGTCCACACTACTACGGTTCCATTTTTAAAAACGCGTATCGTATGTCACACTACGGCAGAGTTTTAGAGCACCGAAAACGGTTACGTTTAGAAACGCTTCCGAGGACGGATATGTTTGGAAACTCTGGGTTACATCGTCGTGTGACCTGGCGTAAGCGCATACGTTTGGAAACGATGACGCTGACGCCATGGTTGGCTACTTGATTGGTTCTTAGCAGTCAAGACGTGTCCTTCCCTGATTCGTCACGCCCCTATCATGTGACCCTTTCCCGGTAGATCACAAACAAAGGTCATGTATTATAAGGCTTCTTTTTTTCTTTGTGGAGATGAAAGTGTATTATAATTCCCATAGTTGTAGTACATAATACAATCATTTGATAATGTGGTTATAAGTGATCATGAGGTTTGGTCCTGGATAGATTTTTCAATTTACTAAAAGCAATTAATGAGCACTTAGAGTGACCTAAAACCACATTATAATGCATTACAACAGTGATTATAATCCATTAAACAGAAGAAAAGAATGTCAGTGAGTGACTAGCAATTTTGAAGTTTTATGATACTTAACCTAATAAGTCATCATAAAATGTTGTATAATATGTTATGGTTGTTGTTATAAAGCACTACAGACATTTATGCGTGCTAGTTGCTCTAATTATGCAGTACTATGAAAGACTTTTTGAGTATGCTTATAATGCATTATAGACATATGCATCATAGAATCAATAAAATATGCTACCGTAATTACCAAGGGCATTAGGGGGTCATGTTTACTCTATTTTGTTCAAATGTGACCATCATCTACAATGTGTTGAATAGAGTTGCCTGGTTTCATCCAGGGGGTGTCTTAGCTTTAGAAGGTCTTTCAAAAGAAAAGAAAAGAATGCAAAAGAAGCAGCGGGTTATATAATCAGGGTAGTCTGGGTCACCTCATATTCATCAGAGAACTTCCCTAGTGCAATAAACAATGTGTGGAGATGTTTGTTTGGTGGATGTCTGTGTTTGTGTTCATTCTTTCATCACCTTCTCCCAACTGGATTGTCTTGTTTGAGACGAGATCTCGGTGCAGGTCTCGCCCTCATGAAACAGCACATCCACGCAAACATACACAGACATCTCCTGGAGGACTTCCTGTTTTCATGCGTCGTGGCCAGAGGCATCATGTTTTTGGCTTGGCCGTCTCTCTGTACTATTATCAGGAACGCTGGGAGGGAATTTATTTTTAAAAGTGGCACAAATGTCCACTTTGGCTAAAGGATGAACGGATTAGAATTTGGCAATCAGAGGTCAGAGGTCAGAGGTCAATGTCACTCTCACCTCACAAAAAAAACATGTTTTTGGTCATAACTCGATACATTTTTGCAACTTTGACACAAATGGTTTAAGGTTAATTGATATAGTGACGACATTTTGGACAAACATGAATATAAACTGTAATTTGAGGGGTTGGTGGAAGCATACATCTCATTCTAGTCTTTCCTAATATAATCTTTCATGGACATAAAATCAGATGCTCTTACTCTCATTTATAAAACACCTTTTCTTTTCACATTTAGTTCCGTTCCGCTGATGGGGATGAACTGAATCATTCTCAATCCTATCTGTGTCTCTTCTGCCTAATCTTTCTTGATCATGCTACAGGCAAAGAGCCTAATGATGATCTGGAATATTAATGCGTCATTTCCCCCCCCCCCCCCCCCCCCCCCCCCCACACACTCCCTTTAGGATTGCATAATCTTATGATCTATGTTAGGACACATGATTTCCATTTACATGACATATTTTAGTCATTTCCCAGACACCTCATACACACAGCCTGGATAAATGGCAGCATTATTCAGTCCTCTCATGCACATCTGTTCAGATGGTTTCACAGAAGCCTCTCTAAAGCAAACACGTTCATACAGCCAAACAATGCTTTTTGGGGAAATGGGATGAATACAAAATAAGAAATGCAGGATAATTAAAACATTTTAAAAGCGACTTTACATTTGTTAGCCTGAGACCACTTGGTGAAGGTTAGGGAAAGATTCTGGCCATGGTTTAAAGAGACCAGCATTGACTGTTGGGAGATGGTAGGGATGCAAATAGCAGCCTCTTATATCAAACACTCTTTGTATGCTGGGCCATCCACCCACATCTCCTCCCTAAGGCGTTCTCTGGTGTCAGAATTGTAACTTTTCAAAGCAGACCATCCACCAAGCACTTCAGGTGTACGGAGCTGAAAAAGTACGCAGGATTTGCACTTCTCTCAAGATCTCTCTTTTTTCATTCTTCACACAACTACTTCTGCCACTGTCCCTGCGTACACATGAGTGTAAAGCCATGAATGCCTTCAAGGAGACACATTTTTACCGACATAAGTAGCCGGACATTTCTTCATAAACCTTTTAATTTCCCAATGGGACACTACTGGACATACTGTGTGTCATTTAAATCAAACACAAAACCAAAGCAGTCGTTTCTCTTGAATGTAATGTCACTGTTTTTTTCTTTTTCTGGAAATCATGAAATATGAACTTGGAAATCCAATGGGGCAAGATGACAACCTCTTTCAGGGCAACACTTTTGATAGCAAGTTACAATACCTCTCAATTAAAAGTACACTAGATTTAAATAATGATCCAACCAAAACACCCAGCCCAGTGTTTACAACTGCCAACAAAAAAAGCTTTTTTTTTTATCCATGTACCTAAAATAATCAAATAACAATATTGATTCAAACCCCACCTTCTGAATGAGAAACATAGTCTAAACTGACTCTAAATGAAGTAGAACAGGAACAAGTCAGTATTCTAGTGTCTGTTCAGAGCACACTTTGTGCAACAACGACAGAACATGGTATGTTGTGATTATATTATAGCTAAGAAGTGTTGTTCGACCCAACACAAAGCTCAGCTATTGCTTTAATGAAACAGTAACCAAGCAATATGAAGTCATACACATATTATATTTGAATTGAATAAAAGTAGGCCTTCCAAGGCTGCACATAATAAGGTGGTTGCTATGGAACGGATGGTGTGAACATGCACTAGTAGCTAGCATATGTATATTTTTTAATCATAGGGTAGCGCGATATTTATTTCATTATTTTCCCAGCGTCAGTAGGATGACTTTGATAACTGCCTGAACTAGCCTTTAAGTGGTCGGTGGAGGTGTGTGGCCTGGCGTGGCGAGGATGTCACTTCCTCTAGTCCCTGAGTGCTAAAAGTAGCTAATAGCTCTAGAGAGAGGTTTCACACTTGTGGCATTTACGCCATAATCATAACCTAATATTCTCTTGTGTCCCACATCAGAATCTTTCTGAATGGCAGTGCTGGAGGCAGTGGTTAGTGTATGTCTATATTCCTGCTTGCTTGCACATTCTTTACATGCGACTGCATGTCGTTTAGAAGGTGGATTCTGTTCTGGAGATGAGGCACTGCTCAATCCACTCCTCTACAGAAGTTTCCATGTTGTAGCAGCTTTTAGCAGCTAACTTTGTAAATGTAACTTGATCCTTGTTGGCGGAAGTGATCCCCCATGACCCTGTTGCGAAGCAACCATGACAAGACATTAGTCTAACATTTTGTTTTTCAGACATGGAGTGATACTAAAAGTGCAAAGGAATTAGACTCCATTGCGGTGGTATCTTGGTATTATACCACGGCTTTGAACCAATCAGATTGCTTGGTTTGAGCTACCTGTTATAATAATTTGGTTACACCCCTGTTACATAGCGACACCACAGTTGTATCCAGGCTCCAGTGAGTCCTGAGCTGAGAGGTACAGTATGAGAAGAGAAGAGAGAGATGGACAGACAACCCCCCCCCCCCCCCCCCCCCCCCAGAAACACACACACATGTACTGTGTGTTAAGGCATGAGCCCCATCATCACACCATTGAGCCCGGTCCCTGTGCTCACTCACTGCTCACAGTCTCTGTTAATTCTTCTCATAGAGGGTTTGCTGAAGTGCATTAGACTCCCAGTTTTACCCCGGGGAATGGATTCTGTATTTATAGTTTATAGCCTGTAGGAATTTTATCCAAGGTCAGTAGTAGATTACCTATTTGGCTCATTGAGCCGTGCGCTCTGTTAGATCCCCTTTTTTAATGTGCATCTGTGATTGATTAAGCCGATGTCTTTCTATGCTCGTGCAGACCTTGACTGATGCATACGGAGAGCAATAGGTATGTATGGTTAGCTCTTGTGCTGAATGTGCGATCGATGCAAAGACTCCCCTCGCAATAATTACCTCATCCAGGAGAGGGGGAATGCCTGAGGGGTGTATGTGTGTGTGTGTGTGTGTGTGTGTGTGTGTGTGTGTGAGCGTTATCCATGCTTCCCGGATTGTTGCAAAGTGTCAACGAGCGTAAAGCTCCTCTTCATCAGTCTGCAATCAATGCAGATGGAGGAGGGAGGGAGCTATGAGGGTAGAAGAGAGAGATCGACAGAGAGAAAGCAAGCAACTGCATCAGACAAGGAAAGACAGGGAGTACAGGTTACAGACTGCTCAGCTGAATAACAGAAGTCGGTAAAGTGATTTTTGGGATATTTTTTGACATGAAAAAGGAAATTTACTTTCTTACAATCCACCCTTAGCTGAGCCCCACCCCCACCGCTACTCCGACAAGCTGTCAGAGCTACCATGGAGCACAACCTGCTTCTAACTGCACTACGTCAGGTGATCGAGGCAGAAGAAAGACATTTTGAAGAAATTAAGGAATAACAGTTCTTCCTGTAAAGCTTGGTAGGTCTTTAATCACTGTTACAATCATTATGAAGCAAAAGCAACAAGTGTAGACATTCAGTACAGCTTCAGCAGCTAGCATCGTCTCAGTGTATGAACGGGTGAAGGTTGACTTGTTGTGTAAAGCCAGAAACTGTTCAGGTTTAGTTAAAAAACAGAACTCTTTCACTGGTTGATGGCATAAAGCAAATTAGGCAGATTTTCTTTCGAAATCTGACCTCCCTCACAATGTACAAAGCAGCCTTGAGGGCAGTCTTTCATGGCCTTTTTTATTTCACACTACCTTTTTTTAGTACTGATTTGAGCATGAAAGCTTACCCTTTTAATAGTAGTTTGAATTAGTCCACGTATTAGCTGTTCTTGACAATAACCGGAATAATAATCTGAAACAGATGGTGTGATCAAAACTGGGACGGGGTCGAAGTCATCAACCAGGTGTCACCTCACATCTGATGCCAGGTCATCTTTAAAGGGACCCACCGGTGTCACCGTCTCGTCTCCCTGTACGACCACCTGTTATCTCTTAACCAAAGCTCCATTTGTTCCATGGAACACTGGGATGGAGATCAAGGTGATGGTGATGGAAATAAAAAAAAGAAAGTGATGCAAAAAACAATAGAAAGAGAAGGACAGACGTCAGATGGAAAGAGATAGTTTCAAGTTCCAAATCACTGTTCAAAGCTGATGCCAGCTGAGACCTGACCAGTGTTACACACATGGAAACACCCACACACACACATATGCTCACAGTGACAGGTAGGGGGGCTGCAGGTCACTGTTGGGGCCCCCTTGTCACTGGGCAGTTTGGAATTGACACCTGATTGCTGTATGATGTCTCTCTCTCTCCACGTGTGTGTGTATTCATGAGTGTGTGTCTGTCTGTCAGTGTGTGTGAGATAGGAGCTGTCATTTCTGCTCTGATCCCCACTAACCCTCAGTCAAACAACATGCCACAGTAATAGCAGCACATGTGCAGTCCAGAGAGCGGCCACGTCAATCACACGCGTTGATTTTCTCAGTCTCACAGGTTTTTTAAGTGGCTGGTATCTCACTCCAACTCAAACCATTTGTTTCTTTTGTTTTTTAACCTTTCTTTGTGTTCTCTGTGTCTTTGTAGGCCATTTGTTTTACATGGGGAGCGCTTTACAAATGATTTATAGACAGTACACTGAGTTGAATGAAGTTTGGGTAAAAGTCTGGCCATAGTTCTAAAACTTAGTTCATTGGATAAATGCTATTGCTAATTGGAATTGAACACAAAAACTGTTTTGAATTGTTAACACAGTGACTTATGCTCAAAAATGCAAATGTCAGCAATGTCGATAAAAAGTTTCTTGTTTGGAAATAACCACTACAGCAAAATTGACACCACCATGTTTGACAATGTCACAATTGAGATTTGTGACCAAAGGGAGAAAAAAATGTTTCCTCATACTGACCGCTGGAAAGTGGCGTTGGCTCTATTTTCTGCTTGTTGTGGTCAGTATGGTGGACACGGTGCAGATGGTGATATCGTGCAATTGTGGCCTGGGCCATTGCGCGGAGGGTCTGAGTTTCGAGCCATGCAAAAAGTAGACTGGACTACAGCATCAGCAAGACGAAGAGAAGAGGAGTTTTAGGAACCGATTTGATCGCAATTAGTAAGAATTACTACACATTAGTGCCATCCGCACCGAGCTGATCACAAGAAGCATGAACCGGGTTTTACTCTTCATATTGTGAGCAAAAAGACACTCACACACACTTTCAAAGGCAGTATGCATAGCAGGCAGCAGAGTGAAGGAGTACTCTTTAAAGTGGCAACACAACAGAATAGGAGTTCCACCACTGTTCATTTTAGAAATACCACTGTAAGACGGACTGTGATCATATATGCTTGTTTCTGGCTGTTGGAGTCAGCATTAGCATTAGCTAGCATGTCTTTAGATCAGTGGTCCCAAACTACGGCCAGCGGGCCGGATGCGGCCCGCCTCCACATTTGGTCCGGCCCCCTGAACAATACCAGAGACGCATTATGATTTTTTTTCAGTCTGCACAATTAATCGAATTTTAATCGCGATCACGATTTTGGCTGCCACGATTAAATGAGCATGATTGTCTGCGATATTGACGTTTAAAATACGTGCTCTGCTACATATCAAATCAAACGCTTCCTGAATCAGCCAACCACCAGGGGGCGAACGAGATGAGAGCTGTCATGCGCGCACCCTGTAGAAGTAGAAGAGTAGAAGAAGTAGAAGAGCAGAGAAACGGGAGCTTGAAGGACGAGTACTTGTGCTTAATTTATTTACACGCCGGCATGTCATGTCTGTCACTACATGGTCGCGCGTTTTCAATTCCCCTGCTCTCTGTATCGCGCACGGCGGTGTTCCGCCCCGATCCGCGCGCACGATGCAACAGTCGCTCACCTGTAGTAGTAGCACGAGTAGCACCCCCCCCCCCCCCCCCATAATCGTACGGCCCTAGGTCAAACGATATGTTCAGTGATGTGGCCCTCACAGGAAGAAGTTTGGGGACCCCTGCTTTAGATGGTTAATAAAAACAAAAGAATAAGATCCTTTTCTCAGAAACAAGGTCAAAGAGCAACACAGAAGTTATCATCAAGCAATGCCAATGCTACAGAAATCAGTTGAGTAGTTTGAGTCCCAGAGACGTCTATGCCGAGGAGCTCATATTGGACATTTTATTATCATTTTATTATGACGCCTTATGTTCTTTTGAGCTCTGTTATTACTACTACTAACTATGACACATAAGAACATGGACATGTTCACAATGACAACAATTTAAGTTGGTATGTGGTTATAGTGAGAAACCTTTCTTGTTTCCACACAATACATTGATATGGTATGACAGGAAATGTTTCTAATACGTCATAACGGGAACTTTTAAGCTGCAGATTGTATCCATTCCATTGTGTCCATTTAACCCAGGGTACCATGCTTTTATATATGCACTATTAGATTCAATATATATATTAAATATCTTATTTAATGTAATACTGCGTTATTTTAAACATGTTTTCCCCAAAATTCAACATTAGGGGGGAATTTGTGAAGCAGTCCAACATACATGCATGGAAAAGGAAGGTTGACGACAGGGACTTTAAGACGCTGATGGCAACATGATAAAAAGAAAAACGACATGAAACAATGTGTGGTGTATGTTTAGGTATTAGCACAGAACCTTCTGTCCCTCTGCACAGGGTATTCTGACAGGCTCAGGTGAATCTCCCACACTCCCCATGTATTGCTATGACAGTGATCTCTCCATGCACGAGACTTTATAAACAGGTAACACATCTCCAGACGGCGGACGCTCAGTGTTTCTTAGACGTTCCACATTTTGAATGAAGCGATTCCTGTGTCTTGGTGCTTATTCAGCACATAGAAAGCACAAGTCAGCTCTCGCTTATCAAATTGCTTGTCAAATTCACAAAAGAGAGCTGGGAGACTGCTGTAGGATAGAATGATATGCGGGGAGCCGGCTTCCTCTTTAGAGTCATGGGAGAGAAATGGTTTGCCCTTAAAATAAACCACCACTATGTTGAGTGATGGAGGAATTATGAGTCATCAATATGAGCTTCTGACTAAAAGCATCTTCAACCGTTCTAGTGATTCATCTTCCATTCTCTCTTCCACACACAGATATGTTTAAACCAACACAGTTATTGAAGACTTTATTGAATAATTCTCCTTTCACACACGGACATTTTTCTGCATTAACCTTATGCACAAAACGGGACTTGAAACATTTTTCATGTTGGAATTGACTGCTTTTTACATTTTAGAAAGTCAAACGATATCTGAAGAAGATTGGCATAAATTGCTGGCTTTTTAGTTGAAAAGAAGCAGAGTGGTCATTTTCTCATCAGTAGATGGCTATTTGAAGTGGAATCATATGTTGTGGATGGTGTGTGTGTGTGTGTGTGTGTGTGTGTGTGTGTGTCAGAGAGAGAAGGCTTAAGCACTGCCAGGATGTTGTCATATCTGTGTGTGTGTGTGTGTGTGTGTGTGTCATGCACCCTGCTGGCTCCCTTTACTTCCAGACTGCATGCTATCAGATCTGTTCTGTAGTAAATGTGTGTACCTCTGTGTGTGGGGGTGTATTTTGGGGGTGTGTGTTTATATTGTTTGTCTTGATTACTTTTGTTTAAGATAGCATGTGTTTATGCCTCTGTATGTACAAGAAACTTGTATTATGAATGACAATGTGTTGGTTTTAATGAAGAAGCACTGACCACTCCTCTGTTCCATCAGGTACTTACATGCTCTCAAATTCAGATTATTTCTTCCTCGCCCAGAAACCCACGGCGTGTGACGCAGTAGTTTGACATTTTGGGAAATCTGCTCATTTGCTCTCTTGCAGAGAATCAGATGAGGAGACAGATTCAGCCCTTTCTCTCCCACAAGTCATGAAATACAGCAGCTTGGTCAGTGGCCTTAGGCATCAAACTGTGCACTTTATTAACTACAAAGCCGTAGTTATGGCGCGAGTAAAGGAGATGTATAATAAAGACTATAAAACACAGGACTTTCACCCAGGACATCGTTGACTTTTTAAAATTAATCTAGTAATTAATGGTTTCATTAATGTATGAAAGTTAAGTTGTTATGTAATGTTAACTTACATTGCGTAATAACATACTTTATTTATGTTGCGTTCGTAAAGTAACCAACTTAACTACAGAACATACTTTTTTTTAACCCCACGTTTCCTGAACCTCACCAAGTAGTTTTGTAACCGATACCAAACCAGGTTGTTTCCCAAGAACACGGAAGTATGTTTTAAAATAAGCCAAAATTGACACATGCAAAACTGACGCTCATAGTACCAGATTTGACGAGTTGGGAGTGAGAACATGTTGACTGATGCCACTCATGTGTCTGTATGTAAAATATATGGTTACATCCATCAACCGGTTAGCTTAGCTTAGCATAAAGGCTGGGGACAGCAGGAAACAGCTAACTTGGTTTTGTCCAAAGGTAACAAAGTCCACTCAGCAAAACCTCCAAAGCTTACTAATGAACATGTTATATGATGGACGCAGTGGCTTCCTCGAGTCCTGCCATTGGCTAGCTGTTTTCAGTCTTTATGTTAAGCTAAGCTAACCAGCTGTAGCCTTATATTCACTGTGCAAGAAAGCAGGTACAAGTATTTCCCAAACTATTCTCTAAAGCAATTACAACTACCCACAACCTATTGACCGATGATAATCAGTGTAATAATTACAATTTCATTTATATCAATATAATACATCAAATATTATCAAAATTGAACTTTTAATTTGGTCAAGGATTTGACTGTGTGTTTACCCAGTCTATGTGATTCTGCACTTCAAAAATCAATTGTCCTGTTCTCCAGTATCTACTTTTCTCATCTTTCCCTCTATCTGTCATTACAATATTCTGATACAGGCTTCACAGCAGCGCCCCTGCAGTGAAATCTATGCATGACATTGAATGTGAACTGATGTGTGTGTGTGTGTGTGTGTGTGTGTTGATGTCCGCACACACTCTGAAAATACAAGGGGGGGAATTTCTCACATGTTTCTGCTCTTAAAAATGCTGCTTTTCTTTACAGCCTCTGCTTTTTCTCTGCTCCAGTGATCATTTCCAAATGTTAACACAATGACTCTGAGATGTACACCTGATGCTACTGTATGCACTGTTTTAAAGAGATTCATGTCTTTTGATCCTAAGAGGTTTATCCTCAGTTACGTCTTCATTTTCAACAGAGAAATAATCTTTTTTCACCTCTTTTTTCTTTTTTTTTTACAAAAGTCCCTCTTTTCTTGCTTCTTTACTTTCTTAAGTGAACTCTTACACAGTAACATCTTACTGTAAACATGTGAAGTGGACTTTGTGGTAATGTTTACCCAGTCTCCATGTCAGTGTGAGCATTTTTCAGAATAAGAGGCTATAGAAACATGAATTATTGACATACTTTCTTATCTTTTGAGAGCATCTTTTGAAAGCTGTGTGTGTTCTTGATCACCATGTTTTCCTCCATCTTCTCCTTCTTGGTCCTATAGGTCCCCTTACAAAGAAACACACTGATGATTTAGGTGATAGTGACCGCACGGAAGACGAAGGTATTTTTTCCCCCCCGATGCCAAACTGATTTGCATGACAAGGGAAACCAAACTTACCCTTCCTCCTCCGATTTTTATCTTCTTTGATTTTCTTACATTTCTTGTCCTTTTTTTGAAAGTGATGGACATTTTCTTTTTGCTCTTTACTCGTAAACTCTTTTTGGCCTGGATGTGTTTTGTCCTTTTCAGCTTGATGTCTAAAGTTTACATGTTTACCACCATTCTTTAATATTAATATTTTAATATAGATTCTCTGCTTGGATTTGCTGTTTCCTTTACTTTCTTTTTCTATGTTGCATCCCACCAACAGATCAAGTAACTATTAACCCTTCAGCCAGCTCTTAACACATTTTTGCATGTTTTTACTTTGAATCCGTGTGGTATTAAAGTCTGATCATGCTCAATAGATTAACTTCTGGCTAACTGGCTTACAACACTTGGACCTGTTCACTATTTGGGCGTCAAACCAACAACCTTAGTATGTGAGGAGTCTAAAACAAGATACTGGTCAATCAGTAAAATCAGTGTCTCTCAGCTGTGGGATGCGTTTCATCACTCCTGGCATGGTTTCCTCCTACAGCACAAAGTCTGAGCTACTTTACACACCAGTACTGTCTGGTCAAACGCCCGCAGTGGCTGTTAGAAGTCCAAAGCTGCCAAATGACTTGTTTTGTTGCTACACCAAATGTGGATTGGCTAGCAGATATGACAGACTTGGCAATAATTAAAACAGCCAGCATTTGGGTGGAGACTGATTTCAAGTGACATTACTGTCATTATGGTTTCTAGTGATCATCTGGGCTCTCCATTCTAATGCTTTCTGGAGAACACACAAATCAAAGCAGCATATTCAAACTCACTTTCTATTGCATGGTAATTGCAATGGCCTGCTCGTGTGGCTTCTGTGGGCTTCAAATTCTGAGGGCCGTGCTTACACAGCAGATTATTCAAATTATTACAATTTCACAAGGCTCTCAGAGTAGACAAGAGCTGCTACAGAGGAAGAAATAATCGCATTTGTTGAGTTAAATCTCCACAGAAGCAGAGTTTGTGTGTATTACAGACCTAAGCCAGGATGGAGCTAATATCACCAAGTCAGATCATGCTAGTAGCATGTAGCATAGATGACATTTTGTTTTTAATCAATTATTTCAAACATGTTACAAATAAAAACAAACAATAACAAGTTAAATGAACAGGAAACATGAAGCAAACTCTTGATATACAAATTATACTAAACAATATTAACTATCAACGTAAATATATATTACATGTCCAAAGAGCAAGAAGTAGAAATGGATATGATCCGACACCATTGCTTAAATTAAACAAGTATTCCAACGTGACTCAGAAACACAACTCCACTAGCACCACTATGCTACTCACAACCTACCAGCGGCGGGCCGTGCATCTTATACCTGGGCCTGCACTCCTAAAAATCAAGCTCAACACCTACAAATACACTGAGAGCAGATACATGAATACCCACATGACGGGATGCGGTGGCATTAACGAACAACGAATATAGTCAGAATCAATTCAGCTAAAACACGCATCCTGCCACACACTCAAGAGCACGGGCCATTCAAATATGATTCATATCAGAGGGAACAATATTACCCATATCATGAAAACGACACCATAGACAAATTAACAGAGTAACGATCACTCCCTCCAGGAAATACACGACTCCATAGTTCTTGTTACTGACGGATTTATTCATCTGTCAACACCGAGAGGGGAAATGAATCCACTAGAAAACACATGAATCTTCAAAGATGATCACTTAAACACTTTAACACTTTAACTTTTAACACTTAGCGCGGAGTATATAGACCGCTGCCGCTTCGCGCGTCTTCTTGTTGCTGTGCACCGGCTAAATGTGTCCCCAGCGCAACATTGGACGTAACAATAGTTCCTATCACATATAAAACCAAACTAAAATCCATATTCATAAAAACAAGTTGTACAAATAATAATATATAAACAAGCATATTAAATAATGACATAAATAATATTTATGGCAGTTAAAGCTACTGCAGTTAACTTACCAGAGCTGCTGTTCACTATTGAAAGACAAAGTCCTCCTTTCTTTGTTAATAAAGAGTTTAATCTCACGGTTGTTCAGTACATCCGTGCGTTTTAGTTCCAGTAAGAAGTCCTTCTCCATTCATGGATACCAGTGAAGACAGTCGAGCCTCCCCAGTTGTATTTCTTGAATACGTTTTAATGCGTTTGAGGCTCAAAATGTCCGCTCCACAGAGGCAGCAGATATTGGGATTGTCACCGCCCAACATGTCACGCTAGCCCACTGACCAATCACGTACTTGTAGGCCAGCTAGCAGCTCTGGCACGTCAAAGAATACGCCCAACATGTCAAACTAAAGATCTGATTGGTTGAAGAATATGACAATCAACAATATCGTCCCCATTCACTTAACCTGCAAAGGGATGCCCTTGTGAGTCTGCAGGCCTGGGGCCTCTCTTCTTACCTAGAGACACAGAGGTGAAATCTGATTGGATAAAAGCTCTACTTAAAACAAGCTGCACTGGAAGCAGAGCAACTGAGGAAGACAGGAGCTGTGCAATGAGAAAATAAGATAATGGGAAAATATTTTTATAAATTATGATACATGTGTATTTAAGAAAAAATATTAAATCATAAAATAGCTCTAACTTTGTGATTCTGTTTAGGCCAGCAGAGAAGGCTTTGCAGGCCCTGATGGCCCACCACTGGGAAAAAAAGCAGAAATGTATCATACCCCCAAAAAATGCACTGGAAATGATGTGGCCTTTGATAACATGGCCACATGTTTAAAACTGAAACAGTGCGTCCGTAATATTTACATTGATTACTTCCATATGTAACTTCATTTACTGAACAAACGTCCTCATTTGCTCAAAATATGATGTTTTCCTGAGCCTAGCCAAATAGTTTTGTTTGTGTTCACAAACGTCAGTACGTGTTAATACTGCGACCGTGCAACTGTGTGTGACCAGTTGGGAATGAGAATGGCTTGCTCTTCATACACCTTCCCATGAGATCACATTAGTTTGTTACCTCATATATCTGTGGCCTTCACTCAATGTTTGGAACTAAAACACATGATACTTTTTCTGCACACATGACTGTAAACCCCGAATCAAAAGGTAACATGTAATGAATGAACACATTAGCATTTCCTACATACTGTTGTTGCTTTGAAGGTATTGAATCCTTGGTGAGTAGTGGGCATATACTGATGAAAATGAATACTAAAGGGATCCAGTGGATAGCGCACAACTTTGCATTGCTCCCCTTGGTATTTAAATTAAATGCTGTTTGAAAGCTAAGCCAGTGTGCTGGAAATGCATTAATCTCAGCAATACAACAGATGAACTTTTGCTTAGCTGCCATGAACAAGGAGTCCTTTGAAAAGTCATATTAGGAATAAAACGTCCTTGATAAAACCCTGAGATAGAGCTGTATCCCCTTAAGGCTGCTGGAGAGCGACTTTAATGGCAGGCAGAAAGTCTTAATAAGGCACCTCTACTGTATAATGTGACGAAGTAAACAGCAATTACATCCAAATAAGACTCACAACCATCCGGATCCCTTTGATCTGTGCCATTACGCTGTTTTTCTGGGTGCTCACACTCACGCAAACACACACAGACACACACACACACACCAATGAGATTAGAGAGTGGCAAAGATCTATTCAATGCAATCCCAGCAAGCTTCAAGTATTATCTCAATAAAGGATGCAGGGCAGACAACTAATCCAGTTTAATATAGAGGAAAATATGCTCGAAGACACACGTACACACAAACACAGTCACACACTCTATTGCCCTATCAGGACCGACTGATCAGCTTGGATCCCCCCAGTGATCCTTGATACTCTTAACCCTTGACCTCTTGGGTCTCGCCTTGGAGATGCAAACTCAACGAGGACATCCTCCAACCTTTCCAATCTCCTTATACTCAATAAAGCTGGTGTTTGTAATCCTTTTGCGCTGGGAATAGAGATGTAAACAGGAAAGTCCCCGAGAGCTGAGGAATTGTTCGAAGCTCCTTTTTTTTATAGAGAATATTTCAGGAGTGGTTAAGAGTGGGTATACAGAAATGTAGATGTCGTGAACTGTGGTATCTACAAGGTTCATATAGGGCCCCTGGTATCTTATATAAAATATTATATGGCAATGCATGTGAGATATCAATCTTACCAACACTATGGATTTATTACTCTGAGTGTGGAGGGCACAGGAATATGGATTTTGTGAACATGAGGACAATCCTGGGTCGGAGGAAAAGATGATGAAAGAGAATGTTTTACCTTGGTGCATCCAGCCCACACAGGCTCCAGTTGGTGACCTTCCAGGTGCAGCTCCAACTATTGAGGCTTGACATCACAGACAGAGGAGTAAAAGTGACACCTCCTTTACCACTGGGCCGACTACTCCCCCATCTTACAAACGAAAATGCACCAGTTCATATTTGATTCAAATCAGCAAAAACATGGAAGGATTTAGCCCACACGAAACAATGAGGTTACCGCAAAGCAGCCAAATGCTTTGTTTAAGTTTGAAGTTTGAAATTGGTCCAGTGTTGTGGGAGAACCCTGCAGACACTAAACAGGCTGTAATGTAATCATATCAAGAACTCCTCACCATCAATGTGTGTCCACGAAAATAGGGTCCAGGTTGAAAAATGCTGAAGTTACCCTTGAAGTTGAATTAACTGCATTTACAGTAAACTGCTCTTTGCGTTACTGAACACAACAAAACCTCCAAACGACCCATGACTGTTACAGAAATGACTAAAGGATTTTCTGATGGTTAATATCCGCTCATGTTCAGGCAGTTGAAAATGTTTTATTTGACAGCTGACTCATCCGTCCACGCTCACCTCCGACATAAGCCGTCCTCCTCCCTATGCAGACATCCACGACTATGATAAGCAATGTCACTGTGATAGGTCAAAAACAAATGTCATCCTTGTGACTTAACTGACAATGCAGTTTCTTGTAAGGGAAGTATATATTATATGTGCATATATCAGTGGCGGACCGTGCATTTTATACCTGGGCCTTCTGTGCTGTCCTACTACAGTTGAATTACCTCCTAATAACCTCATTATGACACATCAATCCAGCAAACCTGCAGCGGATCCACGCATTCCACCACATAAGAGCACGAGCCATTGAAATACTATTCATAAAAACGACACCATAGACAAAGGAACAGTAGTAACGTTACTATGTAAAAAAACTAATGTTTACCGAAACTTAAAGAGTTCAATGCCAGTACATCATTTCAGTTCCAGTAAGAAGTCCTTCTGGATTCATGGAGCCAGTGATGACAGTCGATCCTCAGTTGTATTTCGCCGGTCTGCTGCAGCAGGTTCTCAGCGGGGCCGGTAGCCCACTGGCCGGCGCAGAATGCACGTCGGGCTGCAGTTGTGGAGATGTTTCCCTGTGAAAGTGTTCGTTGAGTTGTAGATCCACTCGAGTCTCTCCAAAAGTTTTCAAATGCTATAGTGTCCTCAGGTTAGCGTAGCATAGCTCCAAACCCAGCCATAAAATGTGCAGCGCTTCTCCAACAATGTCAGCAAGAAATACTGTTCATACAAATCCTCTTCCTGGCTGAGTCAGGGCTGCCAGCTGTGGCGTTGACTAACCATTTCTTACGATGTCCAGCTTTTCCTGAAATGTCTTTCTTGAGAAAGACGTTGTCAGTAACTCCGCCACTAAATCCGTTTCTCCTCCTTATTGAGCTGTTGAGTGCTAAAAAAAACAAAGTTAGGTAAAAAAAAAAAAAAACTACACCAACTAAGCTCTGCTGGCAAGTTAAGTTTCGTTTTCCAATGGTCACATGCTCGCCCACTGACCAATCACAGCACACACTGCACCTCACTCCTGCAAAGTGAGCTGGAGAAATGCTGACATAGTTGTAGGCCTGCAGGCCGCTCTGGCTCGTCAAAGAATCTCAAACTAAAGGTCTGATTAGTTGAAGACTATGACAATCAACAATATCGTCCCCATTCGCTTAAACTGCACATGGATTCACATGTGAGTCTGCAGACCTCGGGCCTCTCTTCTTACCTAGAGACACAGAGGTGAAATCTGATTGGATAAAAGCTCTACTTCAAACAAGCTGCACTGGAAGCAGAGCAACTGAGGAACACAGGAGTTGTGCAATGAGATAATAAGATAATGGGAAAATATTTTTATAAATTATGATACATGTAGTGTTTTTAAGAAAAATTATTAAATTATAAAATAGCTCTAACTTTGTGATTCTGTTTAGGCCAGCAGAGAAGGCTTTGCAGGCTCTGACGGCCCACCACTGGGATAATATAAACATGTTCGTTTTAAGGATTGGAAATTAATGAACAATCTTGACTCACTTACTAATAATGCCATCAAATCAGCACGCAGATATGTACACGTGCCATCTTACACATACCAGTGGACATGTAGACGCACTCTAATGAGTTACATCAGCACTGTTGCACTGATTACACAGGAGTTTGAATTGGCGTTCACAACTGGCCCTCATTTAGTTTCCTATTGTTTTTACCCCAAGTCCCTATAGCTTTGTTCCCTGCAGCAAGAAGCTGAAGCCACGATAAAAAAAACCCACCTCTGCTCCCTGTGTCTGCTGTTGGTTTGATAAGTCCTCTACACCGGCACAGGGAGAGGATAACGGAGTTGTTACAACAGCCCAAGGGCATCTCTCAGGGTTTACTCAGAGAAATCTGAACACCTAGATCTCTTTGATCATAACCTCATCCTCGAGGAAGCAACGATCTACTCCATGTTGTCATGGTACCTTTCCTTTGACAGACTCTACTTCATCCACACTCATCCCGGGAAAGATTGAATGGTTGAATCATTACAAGAGTGCATCTCATTTTAGCTCTACTCAAAGCAAGCTTTCATCTCGCTGCTCGCTGTGGATAAAAACCCTGGAGAACAGTTGGACGTTCCCGCCTGTTTACAAACTAATGTAATAAAAACTGGATTCATTTAAAGGCACTTCAAACAGAAACACAAAAGGACATAATAATATTAAAAATAATCATGACAGTATTGGATGTTTTACCTCATTTCACGGAAGAGGATGATGGCGCCGCAGTTGGCTGAATGAGGATTGATTGATAAGTTAGGGGAATGGGAGAGTCTGGTTCAGATTGTTTCATTGTGTTGAGTCTTGCTTTGGCAGCCGATGAAAGATGCCAGGAAACCATGCTGAGAGTAAGCTTGATTGTATAAACTTAAAACCTCAAGGTACAGTGTTTTTCATAAACAGCGGGACCCGTTTCAGCCAGTCAATTCAGGTAAATCCATCAAATGCTCAAACACTGCCAAGACTATTTTATCCTAACCTCACCTCATTACCGCTGACCTTCAGCCCTGGACCAGAAGAGGCAGCCCTGCTGGATGTAGCCCGCTGCAGCAGAAATTCATTTATTCACGTAATACCCATAGAGGAAACAGTGACACATCATACAGCTCCTACAGAGTATTCAGATATCCTCCCTATGTGCTTTAAAGACAAATACACCATTTATATAGAATGACTTGGTTCGGACTCAGCAGCACTCTGTTCCTTCTCATCATCATCATCACCTTCATAATCATCATGTTTACTGTTGCTGCTGTCACCATCATTTGCATCAACTTCATCATCACCACTGGTTGTTGCTGTCATTAATGTCATTCTCAGTTTAATGATTGTTTGGCACTCCTCATTGCTGACATCATCATGACATAATTCAAATCATTTGAAATACCAGCAGCAGCAGCACCATCACGGTTGCTGCCATCATCAACATCGTCATCCAACCCGTTCTCACTCCCGTCAAATACCGACGCTTGGTCAGTGGCCCCGAGTCTCAGAGTCTGAGACGTACCAGGCTTTCAACTAACTAAAAGAAGTGAACCCGTCTGTGTCATTATTAGACGGTCAGAACAACTGATGTAGCGCAAAGAAGGAGATAGTCCGCATAGGGCTAGTGGGTGGGTTAGGGGTTGAACAACGACTTTAAGCCAGGAGACCTCTGTTTTTCTACCATGTGAAACCAAGTCAACATTGACTTATTTTACAGTCATTTGTTGGTTCTGTAACATCCAGACTTTACTAACGGCAATTATGTAACAAACATAGTTATTGTACGCAACAAACAAACTTATTTCAACCCAAACCACGATCTCCTCTGAGCCTAAACACGTCGTTCTGTTGAAGTAAACCTCAAAACAAAATGAACCTATGTTGTAAGTTTATTTCGTAAAGAGACTGCGTGCATGTAAAGAGCGGCAACTGACACGTTTAACTGACGCCAGAAGGAAAACTCGAGCCTCATAGTTTGAGGCGTAGGGCCACTGACCGAGCATCTGTATTTGGTCAGTTGGGAGTGAGAAGGTGTTCAATCATCATGGCTGCCACCACCATCACACCATTATTGTCATGGCCGGGACATCAAAATCATCTTCCCCACCATCATCATCTCTTCACCAACATCATTGTCGTGGTTGCTATTATCATCGTCATCATCCCCTCACACCATCATTGATATCAACATTCTCTTCATTGACACACTGATGATTTAAGCTTTCCATCCTCCCTGCTACACACACACACATCTGCACTGCGAGCTACACACACACACACACACACACACACACACACACACACACACACTGCTACCATAATCTCCTGACCTTTTAGTCAGGACTTTCTGGAAGCCTTCCAGAGGAGAATTATGATGTGTCACAACATTGTGGCCGCTTCCTGCTGCGACAGAGGGAGCAGAGCAACTATAGGAGGCGAAAACAACTAAAACACTACAAAGGACAGAGGATGGTAGAAGTGATGAACTCTGCAGCGAGAGAGAGACGGAGGGAAGGACACACATGCACACACAACGAAAAGAAGCCATTTTACCTCGATGTGACTCTTTTTCATTTCCCGCTAGATTTTGTTAAGATTTTTGTTTTTGCAGTTGTCCAGTAGAAAGACAAACTTTCCCCTTTAATCACACACAAGGAAGGGGAGTGGAGGGTAAACCTATCATTTCTTTATTATTTTAATACAGTTTTTCAATTAGATGAGACACAGTTTCATCAAAATAATCATTGTGTAGTACATTTACAGTAGACACCTATAGCAGTGTTGATTAAGTTCCTTCAGAGTTGAAGTCCCTGAGGTGTTTACATTATTTTGTCTATCCACTGGTTTGTGAGTACTTGAAACCCTCACTGTGGGGACACTCTCTTACTCCCCTAACAAGTGCACATCTGTTTTACTCTCTCGTCTCAGAGGGCAACGCTTTCCTATTTTCCTGCTTGGTTAATTTTGAATCCCGCATAGAATCGCTGATCTCTCCCCGGACCCGAGTCCCTCAGTGGTGAGACATCAGTGGGATAAACGATGTGTGCCGCCACATGTACTGACGGAGATAGTTAGGAAGCGAGATGAAAAGCCTCGTCTCTGAGATGCAGCAGATGAAAGCGAAAGCTTGTTTTGAACGTGGGTCGCAGCGTGCTGTTAGATCTCTGGATCCCTTTTTGCTCGCAATCTGGCCCGAATTAGAACCACGTCAAGGACCGAAGCTTTACAGCGCAGCCCTCCTTTCTTCCTCTCTAATCAGCCAGATGTAACTCATTTTACTGCGGCTAATTCTGCCGCTAACAGCAGGTTCTCCTTACCTTGACCTCATATTTCACAGATGCAGCTACACATTCGCAAAACATCCCTGTGGTAATAGAAACACACCTCCAGCTTTCTTTGCGGTATAACTCATTTTAGTACTCATCATCCGCTGCCTATTTGATTTAGCTACTGTCTAATTACACTGTGATTTATGGAAATGTTAAAGCAGTAATTCCAAAGCTGAAACAACATCCTGTCCTTCACATTAACAAAACACTTCATAATATTCAAAAAGACAAGTGTCCCATTCAGTTGTTAGTTGTGTTTAATTCCCCCTGCTGCCAGTAAGAGCTCACATGCATTCACATTCCCTACAGCTAAACAACTATGAAGTGCTAACCGGAATTCAAATTAAAGTTCCAATAAAGCAATGCTTTTTCATAAAAATGGTCCAACCTATTATGCCATTTAACATTTTTTTTTATTAGATTCTCTTCCAGATGAATCGCACAAGTTTTACCTCAACATGGTTTGACAGTTTAGATTGCCACTCTTGCATGTTGACAGCCCATTGCCTGGAGGAAAATGAAAAGCCGGCTCTTTAAATATCCCGTTTCATTAACACCTATATGGATTTAAAATAGGCTAATAAATATAAAATATTTTTCAATCAACACAACCATGTCACAGCCTTCATGTAGAAAAACGAGTGGTTTGACGCCTCAAACTAACAAGGTCTCCATGTTAAAAAGCCAGTGTGCCAAGATCACTCCGAATTGTTTTTTAAAGAGGTGGCTAAAGCCCCCTTAAGTATTGGAATTGCATCTCTGGCTGTCACCTTCAATCTGTCATCTAATCAGTCCTTCTGCCTTCTCCACCTCCTCCTCTTCCTCCTCTTCCTCTTCCTCCCCCCTCCTCCAGACATTAGGGAGAGTGGAAGCCCCAAGCCGGTGATGGTTTTCATCCACGGGGGCTCCTACATGGAAGGAACTGGGAATATGTTTGACGGCAGCATCCTGGCCAGCTATGGAAATGTGATCGTCATAACTGTCAACTACCGGCTGGGCATCCTAGGTAAGGATCCTGCTCTACTGTGTGATGCACAAGATCTCATGTTGGAGCCCTGCTTTCTCTCTTTGTCCTTCCCTTATTGCTGATTCCATTAGCTTATGCCCACTAGGAATCAGGTTTTTCTACTTCTTTCTTTCTTTCTTTCTTTCTTTCTTTCTTTCTTTCTTTCTGTCTTTCTTTCTTTCTTTCTTTCTTTGCATTGACCTCTTTTGGTGATTCCATGTGTTGCTGCTGGTATTTACCTGTGACTTAAGCTTAGCGTAAAGGCTAAATTAGGATTCTTTCTCTCTTTCTTTCTTCCTCCTGCCCTTGTAACTTCCATTCATCGCTGGTGATTCCATGTGCTGCTGCTGGTGAATTCCAGAGAGCTTAGTTTGGTGGGATTCTGACTCTTTGACCGGAGTTCCTTGCTTGGTCTAATTGGTGTTTTCTCTTGTTGGTAATAAACTGGACTCTGTTGATTATATTTCAGATGTTTGTACCCAAAGGCTGGATTTTAATCATTTAGATTGAGGGCTGTGACTTGTCCTCCTCTTGTGCTACAGTTTGAAGTAATATTGGGAAAGGCAAAGCACACACTCTTAAAAATAATGTGTCATCTTTTTTTTTACTACTCACCATTTCCTCATCATCAGTCAAGCAGATTATTCTATGATACTGTTCATTGCAGTGTGCAACTTCACAAATAGATGTTCATATATATATATTGTTGGCATAATGCTACTTCCAAACACATTTCATCTTTAAAAGGAACCCCATACAAGTTTTCTTCAGGTGCTGATGATGATGATAGACATACTACAAATGTTGTGAAGTAATATCTCGACTTTCATTTTCATAAAATACACAGAAATGTTGTAGCCACAGACATATCCATATCTAGGCTATTCAACATCAGAATGTTTGCTGGATTATCATGCGTTTCTGTACTGATACATGTGCTACAGCAACACATCTACTGCAGAGCTTGGACACTTGGACTCTGGGATGTGGCCCAGTTATCTTTTCTGCATCTATTCTCTGTCGTGACTTTAATCTACCACGGCAATGTCTCCTCTGATCTTCAGTCCCTTCTTTCTTTTCATTTTCCTCCTCATCTATCTTATCATTTTTCATCAGTCTAATTCCTAATTCCTTTCCTCCAGTGTGAGGATGTCACAGCCTTACCCAGAAGGCAGGAAACAAGAGTTTGCTGCCTCCGTCCAAAATGAGACTGTGCTGTCATTTGTTTGGATGGAAGGAACTGATTTCCACGTTGTTTTGGTTTCTGGGCTTTTTCTTTCTATCTTATTAAACTACACCAGAATAAAGATAAAGGGCAATATCCACCTTTCATTCATGTAGAATACCATTTGTCTGGGGGGAATGTGTGTGTGTGTGTGTGTGTGTGTGTGTGAAGAATGAGCATCCAGGCTTCAAGGCGATTCTTTGAGATGTTAATAGCAGGCACAGAACATGACACACAGATGCGTCGTCTTTGTGTGTCCTCCCCCCAGCCTCTCCCAGTGTGCAGGCCAAACACATGCATCACCTACTGTATAGACGGTGATACAGAACATACTGTGAAAATACTGAGACACACAGTCACAACTAGCGTTTCCACAGTCTAAAACTTGCATGTGTTCAAATCATTGTGAGGCACGAGTGCTAACGTAAGTACTAAGACTAGAAGAGAGGGAAACAATTAGAGCGTGAGGGCTGCTTATACTGGACCCAAGAGCTGACACAGAGACGGCAGAGTAGGTGAAGGAATGGGTTTTAATAGGTAATGGTTGGCGGGGGAAAGGGAGGCAGATGATAGCTGGAGGACAGGCTGGCTGAAGAGCGGGCTGGTGGCTTGTAGAGCAGGGGGAGAATGCAGGTAGGGAGGTGAGGCGGCGTGAGTGGCGGTGGCTGAGCTGCCACGTAGGCGCGGAGATCTTTAGACACAGGAAAAAAAAGGCTAACCGTAAATTTAAAAATAGAAAGCACAAGAAAATATTCTAGTCGGAAAAAGACATAGAGCGGCTAAGGTTCTAGCTACCACTGAGCTGACGAAACAATCTGGCGATGAGAGGGAAGAAAGCCGGGGTACTTGAACTGCATGAGCTTGATGATCTGATTGCTGGCAGGTGCGGAGATCGGCCCAGGTGCCGGGTGATGGAAGCCACGCCCACACACACACACACACACACACACACACACACACACATACACACAGAACAGAGGGGAGACACAAGGAACACAGAGAAACACCAGAAAAGGGCCGGAGCCACAGCAGAACCGTGACATAGAGTCCATTTACCGTTCCATTACCATGAATGAACAGCAATTTATAAATGACTTGTCATTAATCAGCCAAATATACCCAATGTGCATTAGCTGGTTTTAGCTGCTAACATTGACTAGGGTTTAGGGTTGAATGGAAAAATAGCCCAAAAGAACAGAAAAGTAAAGGCTATATCAATTCCATCTTTGAACTATTTTGGACATGCCAGGATCCTCAGGTCCGTGCACCTGGTCTCTCTCTCTGTTACTGATGTGCGAGCTCTTAACTGCTGTAGGCCTCATGGTTTTGAGGGAAAGTGTATCCCTGCTGGTTAACATGAGGCCCCGCTGTTTGCTCTCAGATTAGACTCCATGTGTTTGTGTTTACCCCCCTGGCAATGGACAAAAGCATACGGCTTTACCTCAACAAACATGTGATGGTGTGTTTGCGTGTGTATATGAGTGACATGGAGTGAGTGTGTACTCAGTACTCAGTGCTACAGGAGATATAAGACTCATACCTCTGCACAGAGATGGGCAGTATTTCTATTACTTGTATTTGAAATACGTATTTCAATTACTTTTGAGTATTTTGTTATTTGTATTTGATAGGGCCGATTAAAAATCTAACGTAATTTGTAACAAAATACTTTAGAGTGGAGTAATTTTGTATTTAAAATACTCAAAATACTTTCTCCACGAATCAAAAAATAGTTCACGAGTTCAGTCTTCAGATCTTCAAGTTCCACGGATTGTCTGCCAAGTTAAATATTTCATCTGAGTGTGACAGATGTCAACTAGCTTGATGTATAATTTATGTCTGGGTATGGCTACATAGCCTATTGTATATACATGGTGATGTTTATAATATCAAGCTAGCGATCGATGTTAACATGCTAGCGATCGATGCTAACATGCTAATGACGCTAGCATGCTGTCTAGGCTAGTGCATAGCCAGTGTTTAGCAAGTTAACTTATCAGTGGAGTAGCTAGCTATAGGAAGAGGGAGATTGGGAGCTTGTATGTCATATGTGATGAATATGTTCTTGTTGACACAAAGCTAAAGTTTATGGGCTGTTAAGTGCCATTAATAAAAATATATATATACATAATCAATCAAGTTGTTGTCTTTTAATAGCTTTGCTTAGTTACACTGACATTCTGTGACTGTTCTTCCTGTTTGTGGGGTTCACCAGAGCTTTGTGTACATTATATAAACCTGAATGCTCTGCTATACCAAATTGTGAGAAAACAGAAAATCCAGAAAAAAGTATTTCCTATATTTTAAATACAAAATACATGTATTTTGTTACATTTTCTGGCACCAGTATTTTGTATTTTGTTGTATTACATTTATTTGGGGGTATTTTGTATTTTGTATCAAAATACATTTTGATGTATTTTTGCCCATCTCTGCCTCTGCAGTCAGTGTAATGGAAAAAATGTCTATACCAGCTTTGCGTCAGTCTTTCAATGCTGAAAAACATAAGACCAGAACCCAGGTTGTCTGTTAAGTATTTATTCTCTGAGCAGAGAAGGTTCAATCATCACAACAGAATGCGTACAGTCTCAGGGAGGAAGAACCAAGAACAAAGTGAATAAGCTTTCTTTATACAGAATGAGCAAAGGTGGGGGACGATGGCCAATGGTCAGCAACCACAACAAGCGGCCCAAAGGCCTGGGTGCTGGAACATTCTCATACAACACAGTTAGTTATCTTTGTGAACAGAGAGGGAGAATTCTTCTTCTGCACAACAGAGACACGGTGAAGTTCAACAAAGTTCAGAGCACAATGACTTATGCATGAATACAATATATACTGAGTAGAAATATATACTAAGTAAGTAGAAATATATAGTACGTGAAAAATGACCATTACATCAATCATCCACTTTTAGTAAATATTTGAGTTCACTAAGTAGCTCCATTGCCAGAAATAGCATAACAAGCCACCAAGTCCAGTATGGAGTAGAGTATTGAGTAAAGGGGGTTGGGAGGATTAATCATTACTTTTTGTTAATTCACATGAAAAAAACCCTGAATTGATTGTGCCACATGTATTATGAACTCATAATGGTGAATGTTTAAGTTCTACAAATCTTTGCACTATAATGTTGTTACTTTAGTCCCAATACCACACAGAATCAAAAAACAAACATGTTTGTAATGTATTTACCAGAAAGAAACACTGAATACCAGAGTGGTGAAGACAGCATGGCAGCATTTATTTTACTGTAAATGGGACCACGATTTACTAAATTTAAAATCATGCAGTGTTGGATCAGACTTGAATCTAGTTATTGAGACCATAAACCTATAAACTCATGACTATAAACAAACAGGAAAAGGTTTACTGAAGTAATAAATTAAGTGAGAAATGGTGTCATTTTCTCATAGACTTCTGCGCAAGTCGACCTCTTTTTGCAACTAGAAGAGTCGTTCATGCATTGTTTAATCCCAATGAGAGATGTTTCTTTCATTAAATTAAGCCTATACAGACTTTAGGAAAGATGTATAATGTAAGTTTTTCTCCATTTGGCACATTAAATAGACCATCGAATGACAGTATAAATAGCTGATAGTGTAATTTTGATTTAATTTGCTTCACTGTTCAGTTCTTTGAGTATTTGCATGACACCGAGTTTGCTAACTACTTTCACACCCAACAAACACACACAGGATTACTTTGGAAAATGACCTTGGTTGTGGTAAACCTCTTCGTCTACCCCTACAGATGGTATGTTTGCTAAAAGCCTCCAGGGGCACACCAGGGCTGACCATGCATGAGAATGAATGAAAGAATGAAGGTGAGTCTGATTCACAAGGAGCCACGAGGTATTGAACATCTCGAAAAGACACGAGGTTCAGATCCTCGACTAAAAGACTGAAACCGTCTTCCAGACTGGTTGACGGTGGTTGACGTCGGCTGACGTTGGCTGATGTTGGTTGACGTTGGTTAACGTTGGTTGACGTTGGCTGACGTTGGTTAACGTTAACGTTGGTTGAGCTTACCCAGCCAGCCATTGCAGCACCTCTTTGCTTGGAGATGCTGCTCTGCTGACAGAACTCCCTACTGGAGCACCGGTGAATTTTTGCTTCTTAGTGCACTGGTTCCCAAACCTTTTCTGTCGAGCCCCCCTTTGAATATATAGGAACATTGTAAGCCCCCCCCCCCCCCCACTGCTCCCGACCCCACCCACCCCAAATGAGTCGTACCTTCTTTTTTTTTAATTAATTGCATTATAATATATAAACTCTATAACATATTTGTTTTTCTTTCTAAAATAAGTACATCTCACTTCACTTTTCCACTTCAGTTTATTGTTCAGTTTGTTTTTCTGAAAGAATAGCAATAATAAAATCAATTTCCCAAAAGATTGAACTTTAGATTGCTTTCACACATATTAACTGCATTATATTCTAGAATATATTTTCAAGTAAAATTAACTTCAAATGTTAAAATTGAAGTCAGGAACAGTGCAACAAGTTACATTTCCGCATTTAACAGGTTTTTCAAACTGAACTAGTGTCCTCTGGGTCTCTCTTCTTGGCCGACCATACTGCTTGTAAAGCAGATATGCCTCCTTATATTTTCTTGCTTTTACCTTTTTTTTGTGCCGTTGTTGTGGTGGTCGCGTCGCCTGTTACAGCTGTAACAGACTTGCCATCTGATTTGCAGCGTTATATCAGTCACACATCTGTCCATCTTTGTCTCTCTCTCTCTCTCTCTCTCGCTCTCTCTCTCTCTCTCTCTCTCTCTCTCTCTTTTATTTTTACTTCTTAGGTACAACCATATGATATAGTGCCCTATCTTTACAACTTGTTTGCAATTGTATTTGTTATAATTTTATTTTATATTGTTTCAGGTCTTCTTCATTACAGCATGATCATTTAGTAAATTATGGTCCATTTAGAGTCAAATAGACCATAAAGCAGGGTATGCTTAAGGGGGGGGCTACACAGTGATTGACAGGTCTCTACCATGGGTTTGTCCTGTCTGGGAGTTGTCCGTGTTTTCATCTTAGAACTTGAACCCTTCCACAGTGTGTTTTTACATCCTCTTTGGTCGCCTCAAAATGTCTTATTCAGCGATCATTTTAAATAAGCTCCGCCCTCTCTTGTCACTCCTGGTTGCAAAGAAATAGATGGCGATGACGATGCTGAACTTGAGGCTTCAAAACCTTAGTCCACAAACAAATGGTTTACAAACAAGTAAATCCAAATAAAGATAAGTCTACTGCTCCACAACGCAACATAGTGGTTATTTGCAACTGCCAATACATGAAACCAATACATACACAGAGCTTGTTTGTTGCGACTCCAAACAGCGGACTGTGCCTTTAAGGCCCTGACCGTGTTGAGTTTGGTTCGGTCCCCAGCCAAAACCTTTAATCATGCTGATTGATGAGGTGCATTTCCCTGACTCAAACCTTCTCCAAATACCCCTTCCATTCCAGCCATACATCAGCCATTCAGCCAATTCATCAAGCCTCTGATTGTTTTAAGATATACCTGGCCAGTAAAATATCCATTTCACTGCACGGGCACTGCTTCTCTAACTCTGCCCCACTGTCAGCACCACCATCACATCCAAACAGCCCTGGACTGAGAAAACAACATGCAACAATTATGAAATCATTAATGAATTATATTTGTATGTCGGGTTCTTGTGTATGTACTTGTGGATATTATTATCATAATATGATTGGTTCAACAGAAAAGAAAACATACAAAAATCCCAATAACATTTTTGGAAAAGTTATTTATAATTATTTTTTGTTCCATGATGGTCCACATTCCGTACTTTTTTTTTAACATGCAGAACACTATGAAACTTACATGCTACCCAGTTAGGACTGTGTGTGTTTGCTTGAGGAGCATTCCCTAATGTTTACCTTATTCTATAAACACTCTCTCTGTCTCGTATTTCTTCTTTCCTTTTCTCCCTCTACATTAATTGGGCGTTCTCTTTCCCGTTAGTTTTGGTCCTGCTGGCTAAATGCTGAGGACTATTATTTTCAGGCTGATTCATTTTTCTCCCTCAAACAAATACCCCGATGATTTCGGTTCATTACTCTTCCTGTGCCTCCGATACCCCCCTGGGTGAATGTTTCGGGCTGCAGTGTTGAGACGTTGAGATAGTTAAAAGGATTTTACATGGGATAGCTTAGTGGCGTTATTGTCATGACAACAGAGCCAGCTATAAAGTCAAAGGTCAGAGTAAATCAGACTCATCACACGTCTCAACACTACAGCCCCAAACATTCACCCAAATAGTTTAAGAAGCTTTTATTAAATGAATAAATTGATGATACAATGAATCATTACATACAAATAATTCAGTGTTTGTGCAGTTTATTCAGGTTCAATTGAGGGAGAGTGGCAGAAATATGACTTCATAACAGTGAATATTTGTTTATTTATATCATTTAGCTCTCCATGAATGGATCGCTGGAGCAAACACGTTTGAAAAAGCGCAACTCTTACTTTGAAGGCGAGCTGTCTCTGTTTCCGACTCTCGACTTCCTTCACTCAATTTTCATTATTAAAGTTGGATAATGGAACAAGCTGATGTTCTGGTGCACGCGTTCATTCAATGCAACAATAACACAGACTAAGTGTAGACCAATTGTTAGAAAAATTCACGCAAGACCGATGGAAAATCATTAATCAATTGGCCATTTATTCTTGCAAGAAGGAGACAGAGTTGATTCACATACAGTATACATATACATGGATCAAGGCTGCTCAGAGGTCTGACTCTGAGCCTCGGATATTTATACCAAGTAAACAATACAGTGTCACAGGCAATACGTCACGAAAGCATAACACACACACAAAATGGCTTCCACGCCATGTAGTAGTCAGGAGGCTACGTTCTCATAACATAGCTCTGTACCCATCTTAACGCTCCCACAGTCCTTATTATCATTTCAATCCAGGACATGCTGCTGAGTGTTCTTTCGCATAGACTAAACAACTGTGGTGAGGCAGTTCACACAACAAGGACACATTAGGACACCAAAATTTTAAAGCACACCTTATAATTAGTCATTTAGATTTTCCCCAACACCAATGAATAAAGGCGATACCCTTAAACTGACATTGTTCATTATACAACGTGAACAATGGAAAATGAATTATACTTCATGCACAAACCGTGTTTAGTGTAATTTGATGTATTAATATGTTCTGTATAATTTTAAATATATCTTGTGAAAATCCTCAGGAAGCTATTTAGCTCTTTATGCAGCCATTTTGTGTACAAAACGTTTTTATCATTGAGGCTTGGCTGTGTCGTTAAGTTTCTGTTTTTGCAGCCAAGTCAAGGCTCTAAAGTGTGTGTGTGTGTGTGTGTGTGTGTGTTTTAATGTATCATCAGCATTGCCATGCTGCTTGGATGTTTCTTCCTGTAAATTAGCCGAGTGTAGAGCAGACATTTCCTCAGCTATTTTAGGGCAGAGGGAGCTTTGATCAGTGGACATGCTGCATTCAGACATGCTGTACTATCTGCTGCAATATATCCCATTCTGACTGCCATGCCATGTCAAAATCCCACTATTTACTGAGAAAAAATATATCCTTTCATATTTCTTATGTATAATATATGTTCCTCTTAGTATGCCAGATAATCACAGCAACACTCAGTTCAGATATTTCCTTTAGTTTAGTCCTGTAATTATAGTACCCACATATGAGCTGTTTTAATGTGATATGTTGCAGTAGAACCAAACCTCAGACCAAACGGAGACAGATAACATGATTAGAGACCACAGCTTTCCATCAGATTTATTGTGAAATTGGCCCAAATTTGCCATTTAATTAGCATGCAGGCTGCTCCAGTCAGAATTGTATATATTTGATATGATACTTTTATACCCTGAATGATGGGAATATTAACTTTTATTTCGCTTGTGAATTCTACTACATCCTGTTTGTTGTCAGCAGTCAGTTTTCCAGATGAACTATAATTCTAAATGCTATTACAACCTTGGTGAGAATACAATGTTGTCCTTTTGATAATCTGTAATGATCTGGGTATATGGTGCTATTCAAACATGGCTAATGGCAGCTAAAATGTGCTTACGTTTTTAGCTGATAGCAGGTTCATTACCTATCTGACCACCGTATATGAAGTGTTGTTGTCTTGTAGCTAAAGCCACCAGGACTGTATCATTTGGAAACCACTCTTTGCTTTTTTTTTGGCACGGTCTTGGCATTATGGCATACTAGTCTCCAGGCCATTGTGTGGTTCTCTCTTTCAGCCATCGCTTGGTTTGATTGTGTCCTGCTCATTTGCAAAGTGTCCTTGGCATAAGTGTTTATTCAGTGAGTGGAAGCTATGCTATGCTAATGGGGATCTGGCACTTTAGGGGTTGGCATGGCGAGGTTCACAGCAGCTCTGCCGATGCGTTAGGGATCAGATTAATCTGGACGAGGCCGGGACAACAGATGACCATCTGGGCACGCACCACAGCGCCAGGCCTCTGTGGCCACAACTTTCGCCACATCCCACCAGCTCACCGTACTGCACACAATGATATATGCATGTTTCATGTATCATGTGATACACATGGTCAATGCCATTCTCTGGTACCAATACAACATTTGACAAAGGATGAATTATAAAATCAGTCGATCAATGCACATGCAATGGTTGCGGTTTTCATTCAGCCATTTGTTGCAGAAGGCATAATGGCAGTCATTCATTTGGAATACACAGGTGCCAGCGCTCCAAACCCTCAGGCTGCAGAACATGCACATGCAGAGTTGAGGCATTTCAGTACAAATTTGTATTTCAACAAAACAATCCCAATTAACGGTCCACCTACTAGCTTTACTAGCCCGTGTTGGCTTAAATGTAAGCATGGATGTTTATTAAGCCAACGTGTGACGGATCAATCTCCATGACAACTGAGCAAACTCCATCTGCTGGTGAAGCAGCCAAGTCGCAGGCAAAAGTTGGCGTTGCACATTTCTGCTTCTTCGGTAAACCTACGTTTTACAGTCACCACTTTTATTTTGTTTCAGTGCTCATATACGTATATACATGAAACTTGACCTCTGCATTAACCCAACCTAAGAATATTAGGAGCAGTGGGCTACTGTAAAGTGCCCCCACTTCGACATGCAGACAGTGGGTGGGGATCGATTCGCCAACCTGCTGGCTGAAGGACGTCCACTCTACCCAGTCAGCTACAGCTGCCTTTGTAGCTCCATGTGGCATTGTGCGTTTCTCGAGAGCTTGATATGAGGCTGATTTGAAACATATTTTTGGTTCAGCAACGTCAACATTCAACGTATTCCGTATCTTGCAGCAATGTACAAAGCCATGCATTTGTCTGGTTGAAGGCTTTGGAATAATGAATTGGACCTTGAGTTAGAGTTCTTTGTCAAACTACTATCAAGGTTCAAGAATAACTTCTATTCTTGATATATCAGCAATCTGTAGTTAGAATGACTGGAAGATATTTGAGCACATGGATGATATAATTCCAAATCCTGCCAGACTCTGAACACTCTGCGAGGCCAAAGTGGGCAAATGAAACCAGCCAATGGACAGTCTGCATGTGCATGCTTTCTATCTCTGACCCACTCTGAACTAACAATGTACTCTCCTTCCTATCCTCTTCTGCCTTGTTTGACTTGAATAACTTATTTGTATCCTTCTTTGTCCTGCTGTGAAACTAAAAATACTAACACCACCTATACTAAGTAAAGAAAGCATTCTCTACTAAAACATACTCCTAATATTACTAATATGAAATATACTAACTAAAGTGCAGAATGTGCCTAAAACTGAGATTACTTTTGAGTATTGTTTCCTCCTACTTATCTAACTTCCACAATCTGCCCTGAAATGACTGAAAACTCATACAGCTAGCTTAGTAACCATCAAGTCTAATTTCTAAATTTCATCAACAAACATTACAAACAAATTTGCTGCAATTACGGTATCTTTGCATTCTGTGTTGGCATTATCCAGTCATATAGTCAGTATGAGCTTTCAGACTTAGTCGGTCCTTGTTTAATTGTATAACCTCCTTTCCTTTTCTTCCTCTTCTTGCTTTTCTTGACACCTTCATTTCCTTTGCATGCATTTTGTCTGCCTTCCTTCCTATCCATCGAATCAATAATGAAACCAATATATTGTTTAAATTGAAAGTTTATTTGCTAGGTCACAATTGATGATAGGGTTTGAGTGATTGGTTTGTAAAAGCCACTCCTAAGTTGTGTATTGGTGCAACTGATTGGCGTTTCTGTGGATATTTAGTCTTACCCCCCCCCCCCCCCCCACACACACACACACTCCCAAAAAAATCAAAAAACATGGCCTTATTGCGATTAATCAAACAAAAAGAAGGGAAATGGCTCAATACATGTTGAAGAATACACATACAGTTTTTCTTTATACCCTCTTGTCTTGTGTGGGTTTGTGGGGGGATGGAGCATATCCCAGCATGCATTGGGTAAGAGGCAGAGTGCACCCTGGAGAGGATGCTCGTCCTATCACTTCCTAATTTCACCCAACTGGTGAAATACATTTCTCAACCTCCCCATTGTATTTGTGATTGGTCCACCAAGTGGGTTCGCTGGGCAGATTGGGGGTCACTTTAATTCAGCTTTGTGGTTGTATCTCAATTACAGTCTTACAGCTACAGCTACAGTTGGCCTGTCGGGGGTCAAAGAGACCAGCTGATTGGCTAGAGATTGGATAGAAGCTGATTGGTGGGCAGGGGATAAGGGGGCAGATGGAGAGATGGGTTGAGAAGCTAAATGAGATTACATCCCTCCACTCCGAGGTATTACTAGGCACCTCACTGTATGTGTGTGTGTACACAGAACCCCCTGTGGCTGTGTTATTTATTAATCAAAGCTTTGGCCTCTGCTTGTGTGGGAATGCATGCCGGATCAAAGCATGTGCTGTGTAACACCTCTGATCACTGCTAACTACATAATGTAGGGGAGTGGACCAGTCCAGTCACTGAACATCTGTCTGATGTGTGTGATGATATTTTAAAAACGTAATTGTCCCACACAGTTATGTCTGGCTGTCTTATTCTCTGGTTTGGTTTTGATCAGATCAGATTCTCAGGCTGTCAGCTTCTCTGCAGCCCACTGAGGAACTCGCTATATTATCTGCCGGCACCAAATAAAACCATTGCCAACAAGCAATAAAGAAGACAGAGAGACCGAGGGAGCGAACGATGAGGAGAAAATGTGATTTAAGACTCGACGGGGGTCGTCCGCCCTGCATGACACAAGCCATCTGATTGGTTATCAGCTCGAGCCACAAATCTGCCGTCGCCATACTTTTAGAGGTCAGGAAGGAGCGCCTCGCTGAGAAACCAGGGGGACCAGCATGAGTGTGTGTAAGAGTGTAAAAGAGATAAATGGTATGTAAAGGGTTTAGACCGATATTAGTTTTGTCAATATGTGGCTTTTGTTAAACATGAGATATTGGCAAGTCATTCCTCATGTGTCTGAAATGGACTGCTACCATTGGCGAAAGTTAAAAAATGGTTAGTATTCAACATAAAAACTAAATGTTGGATGATTTCAACTTAAATTTAGGATTCTGCAGAATCAATCAATATTAATGTTCTTGTCTAAGGGTTGTAAACTGCACACTGATTATTGCTTAATGTTTTTACACATTCTTACACCCAACTTGTTAAATACAGACACTTGGTCAGAGGTTTGAAGGGTCAAACTAGGATGCTCTACGTTCCCCTCTAGCATCACTTTTGCATCTGTCAGTGACTGTGTGTCAACATACGCTCGTAAAATGCATAATACCATATTTTCAAAAATAAATGACTGTATTCACAGGAGGTTAGGTTAAGGCAGTGAAGTTAGGGTTTAGGAAAAGAGTGCACAAGCGTCATGTGACTTCCTACTCATGACACTAATGACCTGTGTTTTTTTTACCCTTCCACCACCACACGCCCTGTATCGCTCTATAAACTGTGCCAGCTGCTCTGCCCGTAATGGTGCGGGTGGGTACGTTGCTTACACACACTTAATGTGCGTTGGTGTCAGATGCTAAAGAATACTGACCAGGCTGTGTTACCTGGTGCGTTGCAGAACGGGTTGGTCAAGGATGGCGTGTCAGTTTTTACTCATTTCACGCATAGTTTGTTTTAAAAATGAACTTCTAACGTCGGCTTATTTAGTTTCTAGGTTAAAGCAACAAAACGACTTGGTTAAGATTCGGAAAAGGTCGTGGTTCGAGTTACACATAATGTATTTTTTTCCGTAACTGGTATTATTTAAGTACATAGGTTACTTTACAAAACTACCCAAACAGCTGTCTCCTGGGTAAAAGTTTGTTCTTTGTTTAACTCATCTGATCTCCCCTCCCAGCCACCCTATGCAGACGTTATTGCTTTTTACACTACATCAGTTGGTCTGAGTCTCTCAGAATGACACAGATGAAAGCCCTGTGTGTCTCATACAGATGTTTAAGGCTGCCTCGCTGTGTCGGCATCAGACCAAGCGTCAGTTTAAGACAAGATGGGAGAGAAAAAACAAAAGACAATGTATAAATATGGCCCCCATGCTCTAGGGGCTGATTTGGGGCTTTTTCAACTTAATTGCAGCAAATGCTGAAAGTTACCTTACGCAGTTTAAATTAAAAAATACCAATATTGGAACAGTATTCCCCCTAAAAACAGATTCCCATCAACACTGCCAGAATGAACCAGTGCTAAATCTTTGGCTAGTAATGTGTCACTGAAGCCACCTCGAACCAACATCCGTGTGTGTTCATGTGTTTGTATGCAGCGTTCTTTGGGAAAGAGTGAGAGGGAGTTTTGTTGTTTCATGGTCAGCAGATGGTCAGCGGAGGATGAAGAACAACTGACATTTACTGATGGCATCATGGAAGCATTGCTACTCTCAACTTGTGAACTTCTGTCTGGTTTCTGTCTTATGTCTGTGACTACGAACGTATTTTCTAACATCTCCTAATTTGACGTTTTTTTTACACATTATCAGAAACAGCAGTATTTTGTGCGCACTTCTCTGAATTAGCATTAAATTGTTTTAGCACACTAAAACTTTCTCCTAAAAACCAGAGAAGAGAGTCATAATAAACCGTATTCATGCATGCAATGTGAAGTCTGATTCAATTGTTTCATTTGAAGCTGTCAGGAGAGAGGAGAGAGGGTCCCCATAGACACCCAGTTTAATATTAATAAGTACGACGATAAATGTGAAATCCATCAAATGTGAAATCCATCAAATGGCATCCTCCAGCTCCCATCTCACTAAAGACAAACTACCCAGTGGACTGTTATTCACAAAGCACTGCATTAACACAGTGAGCCTCTCCATTTGGTCTGCCACTGTCTTGCCCTCTTTGCAATCAAGGCGTTTCACTGCTAAATACTCTATTTTACAGAACGCATCTGCCATATTGCCTCCTCGCTTTGTTCTAACACAAATCCCATAATCCTTTTAAAGGTCAGCCTTCTCTTTTCTCCGTGCTCCCGCTCTCACCACTCACCATGTATTCATTTGTTTTCCCCCGATGGAAATAATAGAACAATATGGAGGATGGAAAAAGGATGAGGAGGTAGGTGGAATAGAAGGAGGAAGATTCTATTGTTTCTCTCCATCTCCCTGAAGCATTACCGTTATCTCTTGCTCTCTGTTTGTTTTTTCTCATTTGAATTCAGTTGAAGGGTTTATTGGCATACAAAGTATTTTCAAAAGCCAACAATCAGCACTTTATACATTTCTCTGTACTGACACGATTGGTTTAAAAACGTATGTTATTGCATTGTACACAAGTCTTCAATATCTGTAATTAAAGAAAACAGTTTTATGAGCTATTCAAAAGCTACTCTGGGAATCAGTGTGCATGTGTGTCTGTTAGTGTCCAAGTGGAGGCCAGCTCACAAACGGCACACGAGGATCCTTAAAAAAGAGCCGAAATTCTCTGACATCACTGTTAAGCTGCTCCTGCACATTAATGAGGGTTTCAGCCTTGTGTCTGCTCGGGTTTATTTCAGAGATATATTTCTGGATACTTTGAGTGTATGTACATTTTCTCTCTCCTTTTAGCTCAGCTTTGGTCTCCACCATCCGTTGATCTAAATATATGATGTGAACTCTGTTTAGCGGCTATACAACTCACTCTCACTCCTAGCTTGTCAAGTCAGCGGTCCGACGCCTCCAACTATAACGCTCTAGGTACCGCTGTAGTTTTGGACGTGTCAGGGATGCCGTGTCAGTTTCCACCTTTAACATAAATTGTCTTTTCAAAAATGAACTTCCAATGTAGGTTTACTTAGTTATCAGTGTAAGGCAACAAAGATTCATGGTTATGCTTAAGAAAAGATGGAGATGGGGTTGACAATGGGTCGGCTAAATTCTGCACTCATGTTTGAAGGTCCACCAACTAGAGTGTGGTTTTGTCTACAGTAGCGTTTATCAGAGCTTTTTCTTAACAGTCAGGTTGAAGGGCGTTAAGTTGAAATGCTCTGTGGAGTTGTAGATTTTAAGAATATTGATATGTGCAGCCTCAAAACAACAACTGATTTGTTTGTTTACGGTGAAACTACAGTTTCCATGCAGATCTGCTGGATTTACGGTGCATGTATTGGCATATATGTTCCTTCCATATCTACGTTATCCTCTCTCATCTTAGTTTATATTACTATTTCAGCTCATGTAGATAATGACTTAGTGCGTCGTGTGCTGTTGATTTGTAAGAAAAAAAGAGTAGCAGTCCACCCAAAGTTGTGATGCGACTAACCACATTGGTGAATTACAGAGAGCGACTTCATTGTCACCATTGCAGACTGACATTGCCGCTTGATTTGCATGTGTAAAATGAATCAGCAGCATATTGCATCCGGCTGATGCTACTTAGAGAAGTAATCGTTATTAACAAGCACTTAATCATCAATATTAATATGGATTACTAATAATAATTCTGTTTCCTGCTCCAACACGACGGCACTGCAGGGCCTCAGCAACTTATGGTTACACCAGCATCTATCTTCATTATGCACAGACCTCGCTAAATCAACTGGCTCTCCCTCCTCCCCTCCCTCTTCATGTGACTGTATATTCAAATCGGAAGTGTCTCCCTTGGTTACGGTTGAGCATGCAAATTATCTTTCATTGTCGGTCTTCAATTTGGTGCTTTTTAATTGGCATGGCATACATTATGTCTTTCAATAAGGCTCATTACAATAACAATAAGAGCACAAAATACAAAGTTCATCTCTTGATCAAAATCCAGGATATTTAGTCCGTGTAAGACAAACCCTTCATCAATTGATATTCATATGAAAGCAACTGAATTATATTTGTTATAGTTTATGTGCACCAATCCTTCACCTCTACTAACTACTGCCATGCCATCACGCATATTATTAATTGCAGCTCCAGCTCAGTCAGGTCCATGTATTAGTCTCCAGTACAGTCATATCACCTGTGTGTGTGTGTATGTTTATGTATTAGTGGAGACAATTGGACTGGAGATCTATAAGCGCTGGCCTTGCAGGTTCATAACTGGCCCCGTGGGAGCCGTGAACTGGCCATGCTGTTGACAAGTTGTTTGTGTGTGTGTGTGTGTGTGTGTGTGTGTGTGTGTGTGTGTGTGTGTGTGTGTGTGTGTGTTTGAGTAGGGGTGGTGTGTCCATAGCTTCTCTGATGGAGAAATGAAAGCGGAGGAGCATTTCATTTACTGCCCCGGGGAGACCTCTCCACCGGCATATATTTATTGACACTTGCACTTTAACCGCTGCTGACCCAGCGAATGGTCAGAGCACAGCCTTCAGCAGCATGCATGGAACCTCGGTCATAACATACACCAAGCACTGCCTTCCATCTATACACGGTTGAACCCAACATGACGCACACTGACAGGATCCCAGAGCTTCACACTCCTGTTTGTATGCCGGGCAGGGGAAATATGGCTTTAGTCATCTGTGTAACTGTAGTGGATTTATTGATGTATTTTATTGTATTTGTAATACTTACAGCAAATAAGAGAAATCATTACAGGCAAATAATCACATTCTTTCAAATGTAATGATATTCTTTCATTTTCAAAGGTTCTGATCCAAGTTATAGCCACAACCTACTGCCTGCAGCACTGCAGTAGGTGACACGACAGTATTTCAAACCAAGTACTGGCCCAAGCTGTGTTGTGGCCGGCCTCCAGTTTGACTTGATTGCCCCTAAGACATCATCTCAGTGCTTCATTGAAGGCCAACACAAGACTTTTCTGTTGTTGGCAATCAGAGACGAGCTTGGCAGACTGAGCGCAGCTCATCACTAGTGTCTTTTCGCCGCTCATTACTGCTCAGAAGATTCACCTAGGACGCTCTGACGCTGACCTTACAGATTCTAAAGGTTTCATTTAACATTGTGTCTCTGCATTGTGGCCTCGCGAGCCAATTGCATTTAAAACACCATTTCAAATCTGAGAATAATGATATGTAAACAGCAGTCACAGGGATTGTTTTAAGTCATGCATTGATGTAGAATTATAGTGATTCAATGTATTTTATTTGAAGTTACTCAGTCCCACTAAAACCCACATTTGTCAGTTTAAGACCTATGCATCCTCCAATGGGCCTGATTGTAAAAGAAAAAAAAAGAAGACTGTGGCATGTTTAGATGCTTTCCATATGCCTTCAGGTTAGGTAGTAAAGCAAACCATTGGCCAATAGATTGGTAGAGAGCCAGATGACAGAGTGTAGAGATGCTGCCCGCGTGTTTATGGGGGCTTATACTGTAGGAAGGCAGATGGATGGATAGATGATTTCTGTTCTTTGCAAGTAACATTCTCTTCTGGCTAGCACCAAAGTTGATGTTTAAGTGTGTGTGTGTGTGTGTGTGTGTGTGTGTGTGTTTGTGTCACGGGAATGCAAGGACTAGGACTCAATTGCAAGCCCACAGGAGATAGAGTCAGGAAAACAGTCTTTATTAGCACAGCTGATTACAGAAAGGAAAGGCTGTGTGGAGCCCGTGGTCCGACACAGCGTGCAGGCCGGATCGACTGTGTGGTACCCGTGGTCCGACACCGGAGGGCAGGCAGATCGAAGGTGTGTGTCCCGTGGCACGACACCGGAGGACACGGGGGATTCCCGGATCAGCAGACACCGGAGGCAGGCAGAGCGTCGGCGAACAATCCAGTGGGGACCCAACAGGGGCTCGGGGGATTCCCGGACCGTAGGACACCGGAGGCAGACACCGTAGGCAGGCAGAGCGTCCGCGAGAAGAACTGTTGGGACACAACGGAGGCACGGGGAATTCCCGGACCGTAGGACACCGGAGGCAGACACCGTAGGCAGGCAGAGCGTCCGCGAGAAGATCTGTAGGGACACAACAGAGGAACGGGGGATTCCCGGACCGTAGGACACCGGAGAGCAGACGCTCGAGACAGCAGGCGATACGGGGGTGAAGCGGGTGAAAGACGGGACGAACTGACAACCCCAGACTGCAGGACCAGGGTTATTATAGTGGCAGGGGAAAGGATTAGTGTAATTAGAGTCTGGTGTGTCAGCCTGCGAGAGGTAATTGGCTGAGTGGCTGCAGCCGTGCACCAGTCAGGGTTGTGGCTATGGGAGTGACTGGAGGCAGAGGAAAAATCCCCGAGCACATGGCACAACACAACACACAGGGAAATGACAGCCACATGAGGAGAGGAGATTGGGGGAAAACAGAGGTTACACACACGGTTCAACAGGGATCCTGACAGTGTGTGTATGTGTGTGTGTGTGTGTGTGTGCAGTTCTGGACAATAGAGCAACAACTGTTGTGCCTGAGGGCCAGACAGAGCCTCAGCCAGGGGTCTTTTTTTTCAGGTTACTGTCAGATCTCTCACGTGTGTGTGTGTGTGTGTGTGTGTGTGTGTGTGTGTGTTTGCCTCTCTCTTATAATCACTCTATCTCTCTCTCTCTCTCCATTATGGGACTCTGTACACACTGCAGAACACTTGGGATTTGTCAAATAGCCCCAAACACTCAGATACACCGTGCACACACACACACACACACACACACACACACACACACACACACACACAGAGAAACATATGTACTCACATACAGAGAAGCAGAGCCCCTAGGGTGACCAAACTATGACAAATCACCAAAGACTGCATGTGTGCGCTTCAATGTGTGTGTGTGTGTGATATTGGTTATTGTTGTGTGTTTAGGTTCAGTGAGGGGACCTTGACTGCAGAAGGCAGTGAACTTTTCCCACTGAAAATCAACGTGTGTATGTTCGTGGGTTTGTGTGCAGGCATGTTTATATGGAGCTCTGTGATTCATACTGTTAAAGACATTACAAGTGACACATGGTATTAATCACCGTAATCCAATTCTCTTTATCAGTACCCACTGCTGTGCTTTAATGAGCGATCCACATAGAGCGGCGTTCATACAGCCAGGGTGTTGCTGGGAGATAACCGACTCGGTAACTGTCTCCCTCAACCACACACGCCTTCTTGTCAACCTCGCATCTTAGTCAAGCACAAATATACAGGTATTCATCTTGAATAGCACTTGTGTTTCATATGTATATTGAAAATGAATTACATTTGTTAAATGCAGTGTGAAGTGAGGAACCACCATCTGAATGTTGGTGGCTTCTCCTCCAGACTGTTAGTTAGTGTGTGAAGAACATGAAGCAACACACATTCTACATCTAAAGACAATTCAAACTGCTAACTAGACTGTATATAAGGAGTGGACGTACTCACTGTGATCATTAAAACATAATAGAGTAAAGGCAAGTAGGACATTGTACCCTTCTTAGGACAGCTTGCATTGAAACCTGCACCTATTGTAGAGAAATGCCACCTCATAATGGCCACTTGTTTGCTTACCGTGTTTCCCTGGATACTCGTGCCGTTAAGGTCGGGATTCTTTTTAAACAATAGGAAAATACCATCATTGTAACATATTGTCCAAAAAACGTCCTATTAAGCTTCGAAAATGTCATTCGGTTGTCAGAAGAATCAATTGGCACAACTAAGATCGTTTACTGAATGTGCTGTAAGCTCACACTTCAGCATCCCTGCAGCAGACTGCCTCTGCACATCCTGCTCTCTCACTGAGCTCTGGAGCGTCCTCCAGCTCAGCTTCAAACTGGCACACACACACAAAAAGATACATATTGAGTTACCAGTTGTGTTTACAGTCATTTGACCGTGGTTGAGATTTTAAATTGTAATGAATTATAATGTTATAGTTGTACTGGAGGAATGTGCTGATGTTTACATGCGGATGTGGTCCTCTAGATTTGTCTGAGTAATTGTTGGTGTGATAGAGACGATGTCTCTTGAATGTTCTTGGTTATCTGCTGTTCTATGTGTCGGGACTGTGATAGACAGCAGCAAGTAGCTGAATCTGGCATGAATCATCTCTTCACATTTTGAGATTCAGGCTTTGGTGTGCATGGTCCTTGTTTGGTAAAAACTAATAATAATGCAAAAGAAAAATTGAAATAATTGTGTTTATGGCAAATAATCCTTGCTTAAGATGTAGCTGAAGTACGGTTAAGGCTTGGTAACTTAGATATTTGGTTGAGATTGAAAGGTCAGCTCAACCTCCTGTAAAGTCAACCCAACTCAACCCAGGTCTGAGGTGAAACTTGTTTTAACGCGCAATCCAACTCAAACTGTCAGGACAAACGTTGTGAAGACCTCTGCTATTGAGATAAGTGCAGCTGATCAAGTAAAACAAGGTGAAATCAATTCTCAGATAATTCAATACGATCTAATGTAGTGTGTTTGCCACAGACATGCAGTGGGGCTGTGCTTAATCTGTATTCTATTTGAAATAACTACTTTGGCACTAGGGGGAAATAAGCTTAAACTGATATTACTTGACACAGTCCAAAGTAATCGTAAAGATAAAATACATCTGAAAGTGCTGATGTCTTATTAGTAGGTGTGATGTATTATGCACTTCAAAGAGCAGGCAAACCTGCTACAGAATAGCAGTTCCCGTAGTCGGCAGTGACGGTGTGGCAAGCAGTGAAAGACATGTTGGCGCTCGCTGTCAGAGCTGCAATCACAATGGAGTGATTGTGATTGGGCTGGGCTGAAGAGAATTGATTCAGCCACTTGAGTCTGCACATGTAGTGCTGCTCTGCTTCTCATTGGTTTGGAGAGAACAGAAGTCGTAAGAGAAAGATGAAGAATAATTGGTTCACTGGAAATGTTGCCTGATAGAATGTTCTATTACATACAATGGTGTCTAAAATGTGACATTGTTTTCTTAGTCCAACTATTAAAAGGATTACACGTCCACAGCACTCTCATGTCTGTGAGAGGGCCCCTGCCCTGCTGCATCCTCAGACATTCTATCAGCAAGAAGTAGCCTTTTTAGAGCAACATGGTTTTATGTACGGTTTCAGTTCTTGTCCTTAACCAGGACTACATGTTGGACTTGATGGGGCCTTGAGCCTCGGTGGACATGGTTGAATTTAGAAATCCAGCTTGGAAGCTGTCCAGTCATCCTGTTGTTGGTGCAGTGGACAGAATGGTGGCTGTTCCATGTACCAGATGGCCTGTGAAAAGCACCACAAATTCATTAGGCAATCACAACTGCTAACAAAAATAGAAGCATTAGTACACATTACCCCAATGTTATGTTTGTGGTTGGAGGGGGGGGGGGTTCAAGCTGCTACCATTAGGGAGTATTGTGGTTTGGTGTCAACATTTCTGGCTCCGTATAGTTCTCAACTCCCTCTGTTTGTGTATGTCTTCCTCTTGTTTCTGTGTCATTCCTTTCAAACATGGAGTTGTTGCCCCGGGGCTGCAGAGCTCTGTAACCTTGCATCTATTGATCTCCTACCAAGGGCTCTGTCTGCATCCACCTGCTACTGTAGCCTCAGCGTCTTCATGAGGCTGATACAGTGTGAGCAGCAGTATCACAGTGCAATCTCTGCTGCAGCACGACCCCTCTGTGTTGAAATCAATAGTGCCGGGACTGTTCGCACCGTATAGCGTCTGCTCAGGGCCGTCCGAGGCCCACTGCCACAGGTCTGTCGCTCGATTCATATCACTGCACTTAGTGGAGGACACATGTAGGGTTAGTGCTATGAGGGAAATGCTCTGGTTAGGGTACACAGTTTATGGTTAGAGCTAACACATCTTGTTTATTTCTTTAAACGGTAAATGAATTGTACTTGTACGGCACTTTTCTAGTCTTCCGACTACTCTTACGCTTTAACACTACATGTCATCATTCACCCATTCACAGCCATTCATACGTCCCTGCCAAGGAAACTTAAGCCGTTTTGGAGTCTTTGAACATACGACTATCACTGTCGTTATTCTGGTGAGGACAGTTCTGTGATTGAGGATATTCAGTGACAGTACACACAAGGTCAACGATGTACCCAGTGTGTAACTGACAGATGGCGTCACAAGTGAGCTGCGTGTTAATGTTAACAGTAATGTATCTGTATCTGTGTCCAACATTGTGAGAGTAATAATGAGTGTATACTACTTTGTTTACATGCACGAAGGAAACTAGCTATTGGTCTTATTCCTGCTAAACATTTAATTCATTTGATAGCATTATTATTATCATTATTATTAGTATTAGTATTCATAGTGATATTATTATTTAAGATGTTTATGGCTCAAGGCAACTATATTTTGTGAAATAGTTTCTAGCCAGAGGTGGGAGTTTTGCTACATATTTAATAAATGTTCAGTACCATAGGTCTTCCTCATCTATAGTTAAACATGCAATGATCAGATGCTGTAGGGAGAGGCAGACGGCTACAACGCACACACTCCCCAGGTGGCATATTTGGATCGGTCCACACTTGTTCAGCTTGTTGGAACCGGTTCCTCACGGGGCTATGCAGTGTCACAGGATGAAGAAAGGAGGGACTCGTCAGAAGTTCCATTTGGCTACAGGATGTACAGATTACCACTGTGTTTTAGTCACACACACACACACACACACACACACACACACACACACACACACACACACACACACACACACACACACTCACACACTCACACACACACACCACTACCTCCTTCTCTCCCTATCATCTCACATTTGTCAGGGTCTCTTGGTTTATGTATTTTTAAATGCAATTTTGCCTATTCAAATTTAACAGTGAAAGATTGTTTTCATCAGCGTGTGACAATAAATGGGATATTTAAACAGCCGACTGGCTTTTCAATTTCACATCTGGAGCGTCGGGGTTACGCTAGGTTCGTAACAGCCACCAGTACGAGGAGAGACAGAGAGCTCGGGGGAGAAGGGAAGGAAGACGCCACAGAGGGCAAAGGATGGATTCATTAGCTGGTAACGCAATTTAGTCGGAGATGAAATTGAAACATTTGCATTTGGTAGAGTCAAGTGTGGCTCTGCCGTTGTATTAGCAGTGCAGGGAAATGAGGTGCCTACTGGAGAACAGCAGAAGTGGATTTGAGTTTTTCTTGGGTTCAATACCACAATTTATAAAACTCCTCCCTTTATATCTCTATTTATCACCCGTCTCCTAACATTTTCACATTAAGAATCAGGTTAAAAAACATGGGCACAGTGTGTCAACATGAGAAACTGCTGAGGGACGTTCAGTAGTCACAATTCAATGTATTTATCACTAGACAGAAAACGCATTTTAATTTGAGTATCATGCTTTATCTCCATGCAAACCTTTAATATTGTTTAAAAACTGAGACTATTATCTGCATTTTAAAGCAGTTTTAAGGATGTTTTTACGAGGACAGTCAAACAACACACTAAGATGACAGGAATTGAGATAATATAATACAGATGCACAACCAGCCTCAAAAATGTAAACCCTTGTTTGTCAACTTCCGCCGGACCTGAACTGTTTGGAGATTATGTGTTCGGTTGTGATCCACTGAAAATAGGCACGATACAAGAGGAATATGTTCCTTTTTTTATATATATATCTTCTCTGCCATCTTTAATGTAAGGGAGCCCGGAGGGTCAACTGAGTGAGACTAAACTTCTTTGTTTGGAAGGAGAGAGGGGGACACACACTTTATAATGTCTGTAGTTATTCTTCACTACTCTTATTTCTCATTGTGAATGGATATGATCATAGAAACTAGAAGAAACAAAACTCTCTGATCTGCTCTCTGTATGAACACATGTTGCCTGAACTCCTCTTATAAGCTCCATTTATAGAACACACGGTGGACCGCTGAGATGAGGTCCAGGCCAGAATAATACTGGTGCAGCGCTTCATTTACCCATATTTGGAAATGCTCCACCAGATAGGCTTCATTGTCCCTGTCAGGGCAAATTAAGCAATCCACAAGTATTCTTTGGAGTGCAGAAAATCTAATTTGATCTGGCTTTATATCCCTGCCAAGCCGGTTAAGCAGCAGTGGGAGCGTTCCTGTAGTGCAGATCACAGTGTTTGTTTATTCCTATTGCAGCCAAGACAGATCAGAGAGTTGGGCAAATTCAATCTGATCTATGTTGTTTTTACCCAGATGGACTGGTTAGTCAGTCATGTGGGTGTTATTGGAGCGCTAGAACTAAGCAGGGTGTTACCTCAGTGATAATAGCAATGAATGCTTCTTGATTGTCAAAATATGTGTCCGATTGCTTTGGATTGTCTGTACAGTAAATAAAGCCACTGCACATTTTACTACTTGGCGTCTTATTAACTTCTTGTTACATTTTGTTTGAACCAGAAATCCAGCTGACATCAGTGAATTAGTCAAAGGGCCTGGTGAACATTTAAAACAGGGAAATGTTGGACTCAAATCTCTGGAGTTCACATTTTTAAATTGCACCGTTGACTATTTAAGGTTCAGTGTGTCGAAATGGAGGAATCGTGGTATCGTCTGTAGCAGCATCTAATTGGATACAACCCTGCTCTGACTGAGTAAAAACTGCTCCACAATAAGAGCTGATTGGGACCAGAAGCCTTAACTCCAGACCAGCAGGAGAAACTGGGCAGGTTGAAGAACTCGAGCCTCATTAGAACCCTTGCCCACGAGCAAGGCGCTTAACTCTTTAGGGCTCTGAGTGGAGCGTCCCTGTCTTAGTGAAGGTTAACATAGAATGTTGATCTTCGATAGAAATATTTATCCTTGAATGATTTTTTTTTCCAATTCCTCCAGCCCACCATGAATGCAGCATGAATGCCTCGTTCGATGGTGTTTGCTGGAGGTGATGAGTTCTGGTGGGACACTAATCTACCTCAGTTTGTATGACGGGGCAACAGATCGAGACACAATCAGTGACAGAGTGATGAATTATTTCAGAATGCCCGGAAGTGACATCGACAATGTGTAGTTTCATTCATAACATCAGCCAGTCGTTGTCACGTCTGTGTGTGTGTGTGTGTGTGTGTGTGTGTGTGTGTGTGTGTGTGTGTGTGATTGAGTTTGACATAAGTTAAAAATCCATCCGCTGAATCTGCACACTAACACACAGTGACATATGGCACTGGGACTGTATGACTCATATTGTGAGAGAAGAAGGTCACAATGCACTGAAGAGAGATCTGACTACACTTAGACTGGCTCAATGTATGAGATATAGTGTGGACATCAGTAGTAGTTTACTGTAATAAGCCATCATCGTCACACACACACACACACACACACACACACACATACACACACAGACGTTTTCAGATCCTGTTTAATTTGTTTTGTTTTGATGATATAAAGAGTTTACATTTTCAATATTATTACTTTATTACTTATATGTCAATGGCTGCAGAACATTAGTATACAGGACATCAGTCCAGTGTATTCTAGGCTGTAGCAGGGCCTTCATCCCTCAAAGGACTTGTAACTTGCAGTCTTGTTTGCATCTCTATGTGTCATGCTTTTCATGACAGACTTGAAAGAGTCCAACCCACAATAGTTTCCCCCTCAGCTGAGAGGTCAAAGGTCAGGGTCAGCCACACCCCGGAGCTGATCGGGATTCACGAGAGGCAACGTGGGGTCTGAACCTCATTTGTGCAGCGAGTAAGAAAATGCTGTGACCCCTCTGATGATGTCCTGTGATGTGTCTGGAAATACACAGAGCTAGTTGGAGATTTGAAAAGGGGAAAAAAGCTAGAAGTTTCCAAAAAAAAAGAAAAGTGACAAAAAACGTAACGCACAAATTACAACTTGTCTCGAGTTTGGACAAACTTCTAGTTGTCGCTGCTGTTTGTGTGTTCTGCGGGTGTTCTGCTCTCTGTCTTTGATGCATGAGGCAGGTTGTTTGATAGAGACATGACAGCTTCACGCAGTGTGTGTGTGTGTGTGTGTGTGTGTATTGACAGCTCCAGATTGCTGTGAAACGTACAGAGAGAACAGTCTATTCCCTTTTCAGTCTGATGCACAGTCAACATCCATCACCTCTGACAGAGAGAGAGGGAGCGATGGGGTGGGGGTGGGGGGGGTTGGGGGGAGTGACAGGTGAAGGAGTGATCTTAATTCTGAAGGGATCTTTTTTTGCGTTTAAAGCTTGAATACACATCAGGTTACACTAGAAAGAAAGATGCTGGGGCGGAGAGGAGGGGAGCTGGTTTGCTCCTCTTCTTTCTTTTGTTTTGTTTTTCTTCCTGACCCCCAAACAACCCCTTTAAATATACACACACACACACACACACCTACACACACACACACACACACACACACACACACACACGCACACACACACAGGACGAGATTCTTAATTTAGTTTTCAGCTGAGGTGGCCAAGCTTGGGGGGGGGGGGGTGAACACAGCCCTCTTTTCTGTCTCCCAGTTGTTCTTATATGTCTCTTCTGTCTTTGTGTACCATTTGTACATTCATCCTCTCTCTCCGCCCTTCACTCAAAATTGACCATTAGCTTTCTTAACATCCAATCACTTTGACTTATTACTTTTTTATTGTCTCCACTTTCCTTCCTCTGTTTCCTTTTTTTTTACATCGCATCCTCCTCTTCCTCTCCTTTCCCTGCACCCTCCATTCTGCCATCTCTTTTTATCGGATTACAGCTAGAGTTATACCTCCCTCTAGCTGATCTATATAGTTGTCTATCCTATTTACAGGGGCATCCATTGGATTATACCGGCCCTTCTGCTTACATCTAGTTAGCTGTAAAGGATTGATGGCTCACGCACACACAAACACACACTGGCACTCACAAATGCACGCTTTTTCACACAGAGAGACACAAACCACAGCAGCACAGACGTTCACATTCACACTTGCATATGCATGAGCACGCCCAGAGATTCTAAACTCTATGGTGATGCAGATACATGCACGTGTGCAGAGGCACACACTCTCACCCCTGTCCTCCCTTAGGCTGAGTGTGCACCTTGGGCTAAGTGTGTCAAAGTGTGCACTCTGCAGCTATTATCTTGGGAAATATAAATATTGTATACTCCAAATACTCCAATATCTTGGAGGACTTGGATCAAAGCTGCAAATGAACTGCAACCGGACTTCCCTGATGAATACATGTGACTAGGGTCACCGGTCTTTGTTGTATGATGCAAACAACTTTCCAAATGTATCGATAGAAGGTGGGTATTAATATGTACAGTTTCTCATTACAAAATACATGATATGGCTGTAGTACTATCTGCAGACTGGATTGTAGCTTTAGAACTCGCCACAATACCATGTATTTTACGTTGCCACCGGCGATCTAAGAACTCGGAAAATGCTTCCGAAATGCGGCCATTGCATCCACCCGGTCAAATCACACACCAAGAAGCATGAGAATTCCACACAGACTCCAGCGATAACATTCAAATTTCTCTCCGTGAAAGCATTCAAAAGTTACATCGAAGAAGCCACCACAAAGCACAACCCAACAATGCCAAGATTAGAACTGCATCATACCTTGAAGAAGGTTTTCAGGGCGAAAACGGAGAAATCCAAAATAATTCCATATGAGAGATGTGTTCTTTAGCTCACTCTGAGTGTCTGGAACCTAAAATGGCGATTTTCCATTCATCTGACACAAGATGGAGGTCAATATGCCGGCCGGTGAATCATAGAGGGGCTTGGGGGGGTTGAGCGGCACGGTTTTGGAGTTTTAGTGGCTGAAAATTCTGTCAATCACTTCATGGAACCTACGGGTGTGTTCGAAATAACCACCCGGTTCGAACAAGTGGTCACATGCTAAGATCCGCCCATCTCAGCAAATCTCACAATTCCTAGTGTTATTAAACCATCAAACATTTTTTAGTTACAGAATTATAGTCTCTTTAGTATGGGTTACAATTTTCGAGTAGAGGCCTAAAAAAAGGCTTAGGGTTCAAGAGGTTTTAACTCTTATTCCATATTAAACAAATGTCTGTCAACGTGTCAAAGGGTGAGGCACATATTAGATCATACTCATGCTCAACAAATCAATACAAACAAAAAAGAGGAACATTTTTGTTGATTAACACTTTCATTAAGACATTTAAGATGCACAGTACCTGCACATTCATTTGGACTCTAAAAAAACAATACAGCTTATAGACTACGGAGAGAGTGACTCCTCACCATCGCTTTAGTTAAAACACGCCTTCCTCACACTCAACAACTGTTTTTTAGTAATAACACGTTCTATAAATCATGCTATGAATAATATCAGAACAAACCTCTCTGTAGAAAGCTTCAGAATATACGTAAGTTCTACTGAAGCGGAGATTTACTTACACTATGAGAAGAAAAGACCTTTAAATATATGCATTGCAAAATGACATACATATTGAAGACACTACAGGTGAATTGGGCAAACAAATAATAATATCAGACAGAAGACAAGTTTTGGAAGCAAAATAGCCCAAAATCTAAAAATGAATCGGTGCACGTGAACTGCTGTTGTTGCCTGGGGCGTCCTGTTTTAATCACATTATTTGCTGGGTGTTGTGGTGGTGGTGTTCAAAAGAATTTGGGTGAGATTAACGCATCGCCTGACTCCCCCCCCCATTTGGAATAAGTCTGGAAAAATGAAATGCCTTTCTATTCCAGGAAGTCCATGACTCATGGGAGCTCCGTGATCAGGCACTGTACCGCTGCATGTCATTTAATGGCTGTTGTGGTCTTAGTGCATTTCTGTAGCTGTCCCAGAAGACCCTGGGTGGATGTTGTTTCCCTGCTAGTGGAGCTCGCTCCGTGACTGTCACTGCGTTTATGAGTTTGCCGCTCGGTGCCAGCCAGCATATCCACTTCACTGCTGAGCCGGTCGGTCTATGGCTGGAGGGGGAGAGAGGACGAGGAGGAGGAGGAGGAGGGGTGTGATTCCACTCTAATTTTGTGCTCTTGACTTGAAGAGATTGCTCAGGCAATAATTGCAGACCCTTTGCTCAGGGTAAATCAATCTAAATGGAACAGGCCTGGATGATGCTACTCTACTTGACCGACTCTGTTCCTTCCCTACTTCTGATTTCTTCAATCGCTCCCCTGATGCTCAAGTGACTGTTAAATAGGCTTTAGAGGAGCAGACACTCTCACAAGCATTATCATGCACACACACATACATGAACTAAATGTTCTGACTCAAAGAAATGACTTCCACTTCTATAAATGACTTCCACTGATGGAGTCAATGGGAGGTTTTCACAGATTTAAAAGGTAGTTTAGTCAAAACCCAGAGCAGCACACATAAATACATAAGCTGTTCATTTCAATGTATGAAATAAGAATTCCTAATGAAAACAATGCCCCGAGGCATGTTGTGTTGATAACGGGAAGAAACCATTTTGCTGGCGTTAGTAAGTGTTCATGAAGTCAAAGAGATATCTGTTAAATATTCACAGCTTTTATAAAAGTCATCATTTGCAGAAACTCGTTTGTGGTGAGATTAGAAACGCCAACGTATAAACCACTGTGGAGTAAATTGTTGCACCTTATTGCCCTCATTCTATATCATTTTAGAAACATTAATTGTTTGATTTATTGAATATTAATAGGAATCTCTGTCTGCAGTTCTATTTGATGAATCTGCTTAATATGACTACTCTTTGTATTCATAAATTCTTAAGTAAAAAGAGGCGAATGTTCATATCAAACAATACATTTGAATGTATAAAAAGAAAGAAGCATTAAAATGTATGACCACTGAAAGCTTTACAAGATGTTTTTGATTCAATCTATCGTCAGCAGTAAAAAAAGAAAGACAAAGTTCTTGTTATCTCGATAGACAGCGCTGGCAGACTTGACAACGCACATGTGAGGTCAACAGAGATGAAGCTGGTGTTTTGGGCTCTGCTAACAGCTGCTGTGCAGTAGAGGGATACACTCACATAACACAGGAAGTACTGGATGCAAACGGTGGATGTACTGCCAGCAGATGCTGCAGTGAGATCTGTGAAATACAAAAGCTTGGAAGTTACAGCGATGAAACACCATTTATTGTCTCTGGCATTGGAAACTGATATTTAGGATTCAAAGGTTTTGTGTGCTCAAACAATATGTGCAGTGAAATGCAGGGCGGCATGCTTTTGAGGATAAAACGGATTGTGCAATTAAAAAACAACAACCAATGATTAGATTAAGAATTCAAATAACATATGAACGAAATATATAAATGATAAAAACCATGGGATGAAAATTATATATATATAAATGTATAGCTGGGCTTTTCAGCATATAGTAATTTAAAATGAACATATATCACAGTTGTAAATACTAGATATTCTATAGTGATAAGTAGTCATTAATAAGATCTCACATCCAGCTTACAGGTGAGCTGAGGCCCGTCCATCCTGGTGTTCCTTCCTCCAAACTATGTGCTCCATCATAAAGCGTTTGATGGACCGTTCTTTGCCCTCCAATCGCCAATTAAAGCAGAGATATAACTCTCGAACCATCATAGATAACTCTTACATTAACTCATAAGATAAAGCTCCCATAACCCACGTCCTGTCCTTTCACAGCGTTGTAGATCCTGTGTTGTTACAGTAACATCAGTACCTCTTCATATTGTTGATATCCTGTCTTTATCTCGTCCTCTCTCTCCCACCACAGCACACACACAGCCTCCCATTACGTGTAACTGTGCATGCTAATTATTTTACCATTATGGTTTCACAGCATGTTGCTGCTTCTCAGTAATGTGTCTGTTTTACCAACTTTGTGCTGAACTGTTATAAAACAGTGGTGCTTTGCTGCCCTGAGGCCGTCCTGGTTCAGTGTTCCTCATAGTGGGCAGGACATCTCCCCGCTTACTGAGCGCCCACCTGCAGCCAGAGACATGCTTAAAGGGACAGCATTACATCACATTTACATATCTTTATCTTACCTGCAGTGCTATTGATCAATCTAGATTTGTTTTGGTGTGAGCTGCAGAGTGTTGGAGATGTCTGCCTTCGCTCCAATACAATGCCACTGGACGCCACTGGACGCCACTTGGTGCCAAAACAAAACAGTTGAAAAACTCAACACCAATGTTTCTTTCCAGGAATCATGGCCTGGTTACTCAAGATAATCCACACACCTTGTCGTGAGCAGTTTCATGCAGGAACTATTTAATTTCTGCCAAAGTACACCCGCCAACCGCATCACCGCGCTGAAGTGTATGTTTTAAACTTTTGTAAAAATAAGGTTTATTTATTTCAAAGTTAATGTTCAAAATTGTGAAATGTTCGTCAGTACAAGTTTAAGAGAAGCAAAACTAAAACTCTAATGTGGATCCTGCAGGTGGTCTGATTACTTCAGATGTTGGAACTGTTTTTGAGAAGCAGAGTAGTAGGAGAGGATACACATGCATGTTTAACCCAATATTGAAGACGGACGATTAGCCTGTGTGTTATGAAGTCCAACTGCACGTTCATCTAATTCTGCTGTATAATATTTGATGAACAGGAAAGCTCCTTTGAAGCAGACATTTTCCTTTCTGTCACGCTGGAGACTTTAAACTCTGACTGCATATTTGATGAGCTCAGTGTATGTTTTGAATATAAAATATTTACTCCCTAAACTATTAAGTCCAACCATCAGACACAATGATTTGTTGTCTAAAAAGTCTCACACAATTGAAATACTCAGGTACTGTAAAGTTTATGAATAGTTGATTAATGATAGCCACAAATACTAATACTTCATTATAGTGATTGCAAAAATCTCCAACCAACATCCCACCATCATAGGTAGATGTTTATAGAAATGAGCCAATCACAGCTCTTCAATAATTGTTGGAAATTGGTCAATCAGATTGTGTTTAATGTCTGCAATTGTACTGGCATGATTGGACATTTCTTCCATGTGTCCATTGCTTTCTTCACCTCTGACATGAAACATAAAGTACTTTAAAAAGAAAGACAATTTAAAAAAAAACAACGCTTAAATTGCACGAGGTGACATTACCAACCTGGCAATTGTTTTGAGTCTCCAGAATTCTAGCCCCGGGTTCACTGTATGTTCACACCGAAAGGTTTGGTTGCTGAATCAAACCAATGCAGGGATGTTCAATGGTTACATTGTTTTAATTGTACGGTTTGCATTTTCAATTGTAAATAAAAGTCATGTGGTGGAACTGTTATTAATGTTATCGTTGTTGGTCATACAGTTGGCTCTAAGTACAACTTAAAAGTTTCCTTTAAACATGTGATCTTCTTTTCTGTAGTCATGTAGTGTGTACAAAGCATTATGTTTGTTTGTACTCATTTATCAGCTAGCCAAGTTAACCTGCAAAACAAAATTACAGTTGTCACTCACCTGATAGCAATCGGTATTCCTCTGCTGGTGGCCGGGCAGTGCTGTGGTCCAAATGTTGCGTCTGTTGCCCCTCGCTACAAGGAGTTGGCGACTACTACTGGAATTTGAACAGTAAGTTATCCAAACAGCCCAGTATCCCTAAGATTTACATGAAATGAGGCAGAAGAAGGGAATAGAGGTCAGGTGGTGACTTGTTAGCAAATCAGACTTTCATGCTGAAACTGAAAGACAGATACAGAGATATTATTCCTGCATAGACATACTGGTCAGATTCTAGATGTCTGGAAAAATAGTTGTCATGTCATAGTCTGCTCCACAATACACAAAGAGCAAAGGTGGTGCCTTTGTACAATCCATTCTTGTCCTCGGGCCCCTAATCGGTTCATCGGGTCAGAGCTCACACCGCAAAACAAGCTGCCAACAGGACGTTCTCTGAAAATGGTGGTGTAGTTCGAACCTTAGTCAGATAAATACAACCCAACAGCACAGTCACTTCCATGTGGTGTGCTAACTGGCCAGTCTGTCTGCCAGCTGACCAGTCAGCCCATAAAGGCATTGACCCTCTCTGTCAACCCGTCTGCCTGTAGCTGCTTTGGCTGTGTCCACATTGTGCCTCTCTGCTGTATGAAGCTGCCTCCCCTCTTCCCCCCCAAATCTCTGTCTCTTCCTCTGTCTGTCTCTCTGCCGCCCTAGGTTCACGTCACGCCATAACAGGATTCCTCTAAGTCAAGGGTTAGATAAAGAGCAGTGGGAGGGACAAAAATAAAAGAGGAGAGAATCCTTTTCATCTCAGCCTCTCGCTGTTTCTCTGTCTCCATAAGTGCTTGTAGACGGAGATGGAGCGTTGCGTCTGCGCCGCAGGTCTCTGCCCCAGCCAACCACTGCTCTAATCCTGTTTCCTCTTTCACACGCTCCATGATTGACTACTTTGGGGTGCGTTCATGCTCTGAAATAGTCTGTATGAGCTATTTCATGCATGTTGTGCGGTGTGTTGTCTGCCTGTTTGTCTGCACCCTCAGTGTCAGGATGTGTGGTGAGATAGTGCGTGTGTTGGTCAGCAGGTCCAGCAAAATGGATAGTGATGATATATGGGCGACACACACCCCAGAGGTCGTTGCGGGAGCATGGTGCATTACTGTGATTGAAGCCGATAATGCACCAACAGACTCTGTGCTGTGCCCCTTCTAACCCAATCACAACTCTGCTGATGGCTTGCCCCGCCATCTGTGCTTCTTGGATTGGATGGGGGAGTGATTGATGTGCACTTGAACCTATTCCACTGAGTTATTGTGACCCGTTGTAGTCTTTGAGACAAGAACCTGTGGTCATTTTTCACCTACGGACGCCAGTTTGTTGTACTGTCCTGCCTTATCCAGCATTCATTAACTCTTTGATGCAAAGCTGAAATGCAATTATAGTGTTTCACAGTTGGGGGCGGATGTATGGCATCATACACTTTCTTATCCAATGAATCATACTATGCTCCAGAATACTCCAGCACAGGGATTCCCAAAGTGTGGTGCGTGAGCTGCCTCTAGGGGGTGCGCGAGAGGAAACATGTAATGGTGGTCTAATGGTGTAATAATTAATATTAAATATAATTTAAAAAAATGTAAGTGGGATTTTTCACAAAATAAAAACATGAATTATAAAAATTCCCTTTGTAAGATTTAAATTTCAAATAAAAAACTTCAGCTCCTGCCTCCTTTTACGTACACACCAGATGATGAAGTTGATCTGGTCTGGGCTTCACTTGGATTGGCAATGATTGCCCAAAGACACAGTGCGTGGTGTGCAGTGAGGTTCTGGCTACCAGCTGTCTGAAGCTCTTATCTACGTCACCACCTGAACACCAAGCACGCCAGTGCAAGTCAAAAGCCCCTTACACTTTATATCGAAATTGGAGGAGGTACAAAACAGCCAAACACAACTTTAGTCTCATTCATGTGTTGGGTCTACAAAACACGCACTACGGGCTTCATATGTGGTCAGTTACAGAATAGAAGAAAGGGGCTACCTCACACAATCACTGAAGACGTGTGCTGGCCAGCTGCCGATGGAGCCGCTATGTTTGGTTCATTGTAAAGGAAATGTGATGCAATCTGCCTCTGAGCCTGTGCGCGTGTCCTCGCCATCCTCACTGCTCTTTAAAGTGACGCCTTGTGTAACTGAAATGAAACGTTGTTGCAGTATTTCAGGGCGTTTTCACACCTGTAGTTCGTTTGCTTTGATTAATATGATACAATGTTGCAGTGGCCCCTTTGTTCGGTTTGTGTTCACACGGCAACATTTAACAGCGGACTAAATCTGGCAAACAAACGCCACGCGCGAGCAAACTGTTCTCTCATTGGTCAGATTTTTATGCGGCTATAAATAGGCTCCGTTGCTTTTTTTATTTGAAGGTGTGGGGGATTGGGGGTGCGTGAACCCGGTCGGGATGTAGAAGGGGGCACGTGGCCTAAAAAGTTTGGGAACCGCTGCTCTGGCACAACTGGCTACAGAAGATAAAGTATCTACGTTTACACAATTTAACCTCTTAGAAAGTTGGGTTAGTAAAACTGTGCTACCTGAAATTGGTCAGCAGGTTGCTGCCTAATGCTTATTGTTCTTCTAAAAATGTGGGCAACAATTTGACTTTTCATTCAGCCATTGTAAGTGTGAAAGCACAAATTGACATCCTAAATGAATTCTTTCTTGAGCCTGGAAGTCCATTGTTGACCTTGGAAAAAGTCAAGGTTGATTTACTAATAATTATTGAGGAAGCAACCGGAGTAAAGCTAATTTAAGATACAATTCCATACTATTTCACCAAATATATGTCAAGGCTTGAGTTTTGTTTTTTTTATACATTTTCTCTAGATTCCCTTTAAAGAGTTGTTCCTCATTTCACAATTCTGTTGCAGTCCGGACTCCATTTTAAACTGATGATTCTGACACACATCTGCACTGAACACTCCAACATCCACTTGATGGCTGTACAAGAAACGTCCAAATGATACTCTGAACCTTCTTCCTTTTTTTACGCTCCTCTTCAATCTTGCCCCACCATCTGCTGGACTGCAAATGAAGTGGCAGGGGAGCAGGCCAGCCATTCGGAGGTATGGACAGGGGGGGACATTTCCCAAAGTAGGCACCTTATCCACCCGCATTTAGCACTAATTACTTGTTACTCTATTGTTCCTATATGTTTATTTTAACTCTATAGATTTGTAATCTTTGATCAAGGATCAGATGACAGGTTGAAATGTGTTTTTACGATAACAATACATTTATTTATCATGGTCAACCATAGACATTTGCGTATCATCCGGACCCTTTGGTTTCCCTGACATTGGGCCTGCAGTCGAGGGTTCCATTGTAAACCGCTTGCATCTTGCATGGCGATGACAATAACATGCCTGTGCAGCATGTTCACGTTGACCAACCCTGTGTGTATGTGTGTATGTGATGCTGTCCATAATTCTGTCCAGTCAACGCGTCATTTGGTCTGTTCCCACTAACAACAAAGAGCCACATAGCTCTTGTTTTCCTGCCTGTTTCAAATGAGCCATGCTCCCATTTGTGCTTGTGTGTGCATCACATCGAGCATGTGTGTGTGTGTGTTTGTGTGTGTGTGGATTATCTTTCCTTAGCACATGATTGTCCCAGTGTGTGTGAGTGCCTGTGTAATATGTGCTGCAGAGAATAGTAGAAACATCGCTCCAGTAACTTGCTGCATAATTCTGGGTGCCAGGGGAGACTCGGCTGGTTGCTTCGTTTCTATGGAGAGATGTCTCCCAGTGTTTGAAGAGGCTAAAATAGAACAGTACAAAGCATGTCAGGGAAAAAGAAAAAGAAAAATCAGTATTCCCGCCACACACTCCGCGCAGTGCAGCCGGGGAATAGCTGTTAGTCTGTCTGCCTGACTGACTTGACTAATATTTTTTTGCAACCCACAAGAAACAAATATATAATTAGAAATAATGGGAGGGACTTCTATCTGAGAAGTGGTCCCTAAAATCTTAGCACCTGTCAGTGTCTTCCATTCTGCATGCTTTGTCATTGTATCAGTCTGCAGACTCTCTGTGAATACCAAAAACAGACCATGCAGCTGTGTGCACAGGCTGCTCTGTAGATAGCCACTCACTTAATGAGATAAACAAGAAGATGTTCATATCATTCTCACCTTATTAACACTCATTTTACAGCATGGCCGGCACAAAGAAAGGCTGGGTACACACTATTGAGGGTGGCCATTTGTTCACATGGTTGATACAACCAGATTGGAAAATGAAAACATGGGAATGACAACAGTTCCTATTTTTTTGTTGCTCTTTTTGGTCAGGAAATTGCTCAGTAATATACGAATGATGAAAAATACTAATCATTCTAATAATCCATGGATAGGATTTATAATAATCACTCAGTTATTCTAGACAGCTTTTCATCTGACTTTGGGAGGCTCCATATCTCAGTAAAAAAATGAATGAATTATGAATATGAAATACTAGTTACATGTACAAAGACGTATACTCCTTTGTGTTCCTCTTTTCTTTGTTGTCCCACATTAATTGTTCAATTAACTGTACAATATCCAATGATTTATTCAAATCTCAGTTGGGTATTGTTTTAATGTGAGATCTACTCACAGTGAACTTAGACCCTTTAAAGCAGCGGTCCCCAACCACCGGTCCATGGCCCTGTACCGGGCCGCACAGAAAGAATACATATTATATTATTTCCGTTTTATTGATTATCAGAGTCTGAAAGAAGTTTTATTTTGAAAAATGACCGGATTCTCTCCCAATTTCATCCGCCTGTGCCTCTTGACATGTCAAGACGCTTGTCTCGGTCACGTGATACGTTACCTCAAAAATGAAGCCCGCAAGCTAGCGAAAATGAATAAATAACTTCTGGAGAGCTTCTTTGCAAAGAGGAAAAGGCCACTAAGGAGACAGAAGAAGAGCCGACAACTTCCAAGAAAAAGAAAGCGTCATTTAACAGTAAATATCAGGAGTAATTCTGACGCGCCAAGGCCGCTCTGCAGAATATGTGGCGACAGAGGAAGATCAGCTGCTGGAGATTGTAAAAGACGGTGGCCTTAAAGTATGTTTGAGACAACAACTCTGCTGGTATTTTGATTAAAATCAAGGCTGAATATCCTGAGATCGCCACAAAAGCACTGAAAACCCTGCTTCCATTTCACACATCCTATCTTTGTGAAGCTGGATGTTCTGCAGTGACAGCAATCAAAACAAAACGCAGTAGACTGGACATGAGGAACACACTTCGGGTGTCATTGTCTCCCATCACCCCCAGATGGGACCGTCTCGTTCTGCAGAGAAACAAGCTCAGGGCTCCCACTGATTCACGCTTATGGTGAGTTGTAATTTGTATGCATTTTAAATTTGTTTTCATGCCTATCAAATCATTTTATTTAGCCGTGTTTATCCGCCACACCTTGAAGGCCGGCATTGTTTTACATGAAACCGGTCTGTGGTCTGTTGGGGACCTTTGACAGGGTTGTCAAAGCTGCTCATGTCCTTATCGGCACTCAAGAATTGAGTGCCGATAAGGTGATAGAAACACATAGAAAACACATCTTAACATGTGCTGTTCTCTTCATGTCTTTAGGTAAGCTTTGCAGAACAATATTATGGGATTGTCAGGATTGGTAGTGCTGGTGCACAGGAATACCTGTGAGTTTTGTGGACGGAATTTGATTTTAGCCAATCGCTTCAAATAACTCTCAGTCCTAGAATAAAAGTACAAGGTGTTCTTTTATTTATTATAGGGAGGTTCAGCTACTAGAGTGAAAAACTATGGCCGCCAAGGGGCGAGGACATTTGTGTGGACCGACAGAGTGGGCTATAGAACTGCTGGTAGCAGGAATGAGAATACAAAAGTGTCCCTGCTTCGGGCCCGTTGTGGTGCTTTTTTTTGTCCAGCACTCGTAGTACCTGCTTTGACTTATTTAACATCGTTCCTCCCGTCTTTCACTTGCATGAGGCAAACACCGATCCTTTAACGAGGGCCAAAGGCGTTGGCCTGTCCATCTTTTAATATCCTCAATGCAATGAGCACATGTCAGAGTGAAACACGGTGTGTGGCTTTGATATAAATGTGGGAGAGTGGAGGAGGAAGCGCTGGAGATGTAAAGAGGTTAGACCAGATATGAGAGCCAAAGGAGATATGAAGTGGGGAGTATGAGGTTTGGGGTGGGGATTGGAATGGTTGCCAGGGTTACGGTCAGGGTTGCGACCCCTTATGTCAATCCGTCCATTTGGAGCATTTTGCAGAGTAAGAGGATTGGATTTATATGGAGATGGCTTTCATCTGCTGAAAAGCTCTTTCTCTACCTCCCTCCACCTCTCCTACTGTACTTCTTGCCCCCCCTCATCTTCCTTCTTGTGTTTCCATGTGACAAATGTCACCCTGACTGCGTTTCTCCTCTCCTCGCTTCCTTTCCTCCTCCTCTGCCTGCCCTCCATCCTCCTCTTAACCTCACCAGTGTGTTTATTCAGCATACATCAGGATCAACATGATCCCTTGTGATATTTTCCAAATGCCAATTTGTGTCACCCAACCAACACACAAAAGATTACAGTATGTGCTTTGTGCATTTTTTCCCCCTTCAGTACGTCTGTATCTGTCTGTGGATTTCAGATGAGGACTGAAAGGCTGTAATGGAGAGAGCTTAGCTGGCTGCCTTTTTTTAAATGTCACACTATTCTCTTTTCATCAGTTGCACACACTGGCTGGTAGAAGGCAATTTCACTCTGATGCTGGGCAATATACTCCACTATGGAGGGTACAATTTAAGATTTGCACTTGGTATTAAAATGTGATAGTCAGCTGGACAATACGTCTGGATGCAGATTTTAACTGAACAAGTGGGTAAAATAACAATTTGTAGCCAACAATCTATCTTAGTGGGAATATACATCAGTGATGCTTTGGTAGTATCTGTATAGTCGGTGCTTATTGAGGCTAAACTGTTTACCCAGCACTCTACACCTGCACACAGCATTTTAATGGGTTCACCCAGAAAACCTCCAAATGTGATCAGATTTCAGCCAGAGTCCTCCAGGAGTCAACAGAATGTCCAGTACTAGAAACATCTTTGCTGGTAGAAGCACGGGTTGTGGAGGTAGACACGTGATAGTTCGAATAGGTAGAAGATATTTATTTTCATTTTAAGTGTGTGTTGGGAGAGTGAGCCAATCCTTCACTGCAGACTGTTTTATGAATGGCTTTGTTTGGGAGCAACCACCCACATAGACACAAACGTGATTTTGCATTGCATTTTTTGACTAACAGGATATTAAAAATGCTCAAATGTAAATTTGTCAACCCTTATTAGTCACAGTTAAGTGCGGAGGGTGGGCTCTGAAACACCTGAATTGGTTTTATCAGTGGTGATACCATTCTAATGTTTCAACAGGACCAAACTGCACCTGACATTTTTGAGAAAATGAAACTTAACGTGAATGGAAACAAAAGAACTGTAGGTTCAGGCAACAGAACTACATGGTTAAGAAGTTGCCAAACAAAAATGTAGTGAAATAAGTCAATGTTGACTGTTGGTTTTACACCAACAGTGAGCAACAGTGTTCTCCTGGGTGAAAGTCCTGTGTTTGTTTGGCCCATTCCTCCACCCCAAGCTCCTCCCCACATGGACTTTTCTGTTCACTTGACTTCCTCCTTTGGTCCCGTCACAATGGCTATGGCCACCAGAGATCAGTCAGGCCCCTTCTAACTCATATCTATGAGGCTGATAACACCCATTGAATCCGCTGATATCATTCGAAGATGGTGTCTGACATTTTTTTTAACAACTTGTATCCTTTAATAATTATAAACCAATGGCAAATGATCATTAGTTGTATTATTTAAATGCTGACACAAATGTCACATCATGTCCAATCTTACAGAAAACCTACAATGATTTGGATCCAATCAGATGATGTAATTTGTTATTTATAGGCCAAGCCAGCTGGGGCTGATTTATATCATACAGTATAAAGATGTTTCACAATGAGCAGTGCCGTGAGTAAGATCAATCCAACAATTAGGATGATCAGCTTCACTTTTGGCAAAACCAGTTCACCTTTTTCCCCCCCAACCATCGGCTTTTTAAAGCAGTCCATCAAACCTTAGATCTCACAATAACACACATTTATTTTGTAGCACCGGCCACATTCAGTGATGACCTGTTGTAGCTTTTCTCTTACTGCCTTCACTTACAGTGGAAATGTTTGCTGAGCTGCTTTACTTTAGTTACCAAGCTTCCCACTCATGCAGCTCCATGAATCCTCACATGGGAGCAACCTTGACAAATCAGTGCTGAGGTCACAGTAAGCGCCTCGCTAAAAGGCACCTCATCCGCTGGCGTGTCTCCCACCACCCCAGCCCACCACGTTTCCCAGCTGTTCCTGGGAGTTCAATTGGTGACCAGCATAATGCTGCTTCCTGAGGCCATGCCCACCCACGTTATGAAAACAGCAGAATGAAGAGAGTTTCAAAAGAAATGCTGAATTTCCTGTCGGTGTTTAAAAAGAGAGAGCACAAGAGAAACACATAACAATAGAGCCAGATTGTACGCTCTTAAAAAGAAGGGTTCCAAAAGGGTTCCTCCTGAGGGTCTGAGGTTCGAACCAGAACCACCTGCTTCTGAAGAACCCTTTTTTGAAGAAAGGGTTTTCAAGGGTTCTTTTTAAGACTAATGGTTCAACCCTTTACTTCCAAAGAACCTTGTTTTAGAAGGAATAGTTCTTCAAGGATTGTTGAAAGTATGTTCTTTAGAAATTTGTACCAGCCACACACAACCCAAAAAAACCCTGTGATTGTGAACCATGATTGGTTGGGTTGCGCTGCACCACATCAACCATGGCCCTTTAATAGCCTCATGAAGCCCAAGGCTGCTGGGCGTGGTTTGCATAGCCCCAGGATAATGGTTAGGGTGGAGACAGATCAATATATATAATATATAATATATAAAAGGCGGAAAGGGTTCCAGAAACCAATAAGAGTTCTCCTATGGGGACAAGTCAAAGAATCCCTGTATGGTTCAATTGTGCACCTTTATTTCTATGAGCGTGGAATCCAAATGAAAACTATCTTTCTGATGTGAGACATTCTAACCTGACTAAGCTAAATGTCAATACATCTTTAATTCATTTCATCTCTGCCCCTTCTGTGTTGATTATGCAGCACACCTGCTTTGTCATGCGTGTGTGTGTGGGTGTGTGTGTGAGGGGAGCAGTTTAATATGTCAGTCAATGGGGGGTTCTGGTAAAAGCTGGCTTTTTATGACACCCCACATTGCACCAGCGGCACTGCTTGCTGTGTCAAAGTATGTTTGTGGGTGAGTGTGTGTGTTAGGAGTGTGTGTGTGTGTGTTAGAGAGAGAGCCAAATCACATCCACCCCAGTGCGAGTCACAGTGGAAATAGCCTCTCACCGTTAAACCAGCCATCCTTCAGAGATAGAGCTTTGCTCTGCATATTGTCTCCACCGTAGGGGCCACACACACACACACACACACACACACACACACACACACACACACACCTACACACACACACACACACACACACACACAAACACACTCAGGAGAAACAGAGAGTTTCAGATCATTAATCTATGTAGCTCTCACCCCTTAACCCCCCACCTCTGCTGTCCTCACTCCCTCTGGCAAAGTCATGGCTGTCTTCCTTGACCAACTCACACCCCCTGGGGCCCTGAAGCATGTGTGTGTGTGTGTGTGTGTGTGTGTGTGTGTGTGTGTGTGTGTGTGTGTGTGTGTGTGTATTTCTCAGTGTGCCTGCAGGACTGGCATGTGTTCGCAGTCATACGTGCCAATGTTTGTGCACTGTAAATGAGTTTGCGTGTGTGTAGTGGTGACAGAGGAGGAGAACACGCACATACAGTGAAGAAGCAGCGTGTGTGACATGGAAAAGGAAAGAGCATGTATCCTTATTTGACTGCCAGTTACAGGACTGCCCGCCAGCCAACAGAATGGAGATCCCTCTGGAGGATGCTGTCCTCCTTTTTTACTTCCCCCCTCATAAAAAAATAAATAAAATCTAAATGCCATGCTGGCACACGACACACTGCTTCTCCGTTAGTATCAAAATGTACTCGTGATAACTGCCAGTGGAAGCTAGAAACAGACAGGATATTTCTTTCATGGCTTTAGTAACACACATCTCTTAAGATATTATGAGACACTGGGATCTAGGGCTGCAACTAACGATTATTTTAATAATCGATTAATCTGTCGATTATTTGTTCGATTAATCGATGAATCGGATAAAAAACTAAAAACAATAAGCTAGGAATGGGTTAAATGCAGAAGTTACATTTCATATATATATATATATATATATATATATATATATATATATATATATATATATATATATGTATGTACCAAATGTATATGACGACTATAATGAAATTTCAAATTACATTTTTGTGGGACTTCATGGCGCACTTAATCACAATGACTTGATGAGAAGTAAACGTCCCACTCTGTGAATAGACATTAGCAGGATAGCTGGAGAAGTGCAAAGAAGCATAATTGGGCATTCGAGCTCCATTACACAAAGATGTTGGTTTGAAAATGTGCTTTTTGAAGTAAGGGACAAGGTATTCAACTTTATATTCTGTATATCTTTTTCTGACACATTTATTGACCCGTTTTTCACCTCGTACCCCTCAAAAACAACAACACTGAATGCATTTACAAACGTCATTAACAGAACAACATAGCAGATAACATGTAAGTTTGTTCTTTATAATAATTGCAGTTTAGGAAAAAAAATTACAAATTGTTTATAAATGGTCGTATTATTAATGCACTACTACAGTTTAAAATGACATTTGCTATATTAATAGAAACTTGATAGGTCACACATTATTTGCATCATTAGTTTTCATTGTCTTGTCTTTATTTCCCTCTGCCTGTAACAAGCCTGAGAGACAAAACACAGGATAAAAAAAGTAATTATTTGTGATGGTTGACAGTGTTGGGATAGACAGGAAATGTGAGGGGAAGAAGGCTGGTATGATCTCCAAAAAAAGGTCCCCTGAGGACATTGCAGTTACTTGATATTTATTTGTACTATCAGGCTGCGGGACAAGAGTTGGTGCATGTCGTTGGTGCATGTCAACGGCAGCTGAGAGGTTGAGTTTCTGTGTGGATGTTGGTCTCTGAAGGGGAAACACTACAGGTGATAAGGGTAAACAAAACTCATAGATATCACCATGAAAGCTCCCCTGCTGATTACTTACATTTTGGATGTTTTCTTTCCACAAGTCTTACAGAAGACACGTTCTGGAAGCAGCATTCCTTTAGAGAATTGCATGTGTTTGCCTCTAATGTCTCGCCTTAACAGTGAAACAGACACTGATAAGAGAGGTTTCAGAGAGTAAATCAATTGCAACGAAGAAGTGTGGGAGACAAAAATAGTGCTTTGACATAACACAACATGTGTCATATGCAGTGCTACCAGAGCTTCACCTTAGTTCAGGCTACGGTAAAATTAGGCTGATATTTTTTCAAGCTGCCCCCACAGTTATGTAATTCACAGATGGTGTTAGATTTATCTCGACATACTGTTCCCATGTTGCACCTCTGCCTCTCTCCAGCCTGCCCGGCTCCCTCTCTTTGGATTACCCTGACACCAGGAGTGACACATGACTAAACACGGTGTTTCCTCATCCAGGACCCAAGTGCCGGCCTGTCAGGTCGGCTCTTACAGGCCCAGGGAACGAAGATCCTGCATTACAAGTGCACAGATCCACTGAAAACCATCTCCCCTCAAAGTGAAGATACTGCAGCGTATGGAACTTGACTCACTGGAAAGTTGACTGAGCTCCCGCCCCTCCCCTTCCAGTCACTGACCAGTACAATCACAGGCTGGGAGAGTGAGCTCCCCTCAGTGAGAAGGCCTGGTGGCTGTCGGTGTTAATGAAGTTGTGTCCCAGTCGTCGCCGTTACACATGACATCCATCACACTTCTGTCCATCCTGATAGAGGATCTTCCTCTGTTGCTCTCTAAGGACTCTTCCTCTTTTCTCTCCGTTAAAGGTTTTTTTGGGGGAGTCTTGTTCCGATGTGAGGGTCCTGGGACAGAGGACGTCATGTGTACAGATTGTAAAGCCCTCTGAGGAGAATTTGTAAGTTGTGATTTTGGGCTATACAAATATAAATTGAATTGAATTGAATTGTTACCCTCCCCATTGTTTTAGTGTCACTCCTGGTTTGGAGTGACCATCCAGAAACTATGGGGGGGGGGGGGGGGGGGGGGGGGGGGCGGCGGTCATTACTCCACTACCAAATGGAGAAGCCAACACACACACAGAATATTCATTAAAGACCAAAGTTGTGCAGAAGCATCTATTTTTCTTCTTTCTTATGGTGTAAATATGCTCTGAGGTGTTTCCTGGCGGTCCACTTGGTAGATGACTTTAACCCTTTCCCAGCTGATAAATGCGATCAAATGTGAAGATGAAGGATTCAATAGGGTGTAAGAAAATATTAAAAATATTGGTTGTTGGTTGGTTGTTCAACATGTATTGAATTCTTAAGTAATATTTTGCATGCAAAGATTTGCCTTCTCAGTGGTTGTGCCCTCTCAGAGTAGCATGACGTTGGACGACAAAAGGACTGTGATGACTTTTTTACTCAAATGTTTTGCAATTGACAGTTTGATGACAGTTTAGATTTTTTTTTGCTTTGATTTTAAAAATCACAATATATCACCTTGCTTACAGCAATATATTGAATCATAGCCCCTGTAACACAAATCTTATCTTATCGCCAGGTTCTTTCTAATTCCCAGTCCTATGTGACTCAGAGATACACTTCCATCAACACATGAATCCAAATCAAATTTAGATCAAATTAAGCAATTTTTTTATTTGTTTTTATAGTGATTCTAAAAGGTATACACTTTTAAGGATGAGAGAATCTCTGCTCATCAGCGAACTCAAAGCTAAAACAGGTCTCTTAATGGACAGACAGAATCTGGAATGATGAGATCTGGAGAACAGAGAGTTTTAGAAAGAGCTTTTCAGCATTTGTTACGTAACGTATGCTGCGTTTAGTTAAGTAGGTAAGTTACGTAAGAAAACAACGGTAAATAAGTCAACGCTGGCGAAGAGCGTCTGTCTCCTGGGTAAAAATCCTTTCTTTGTTTGACTTTCTCGCTAGTTAGACTACGTCAGTTGCTCTGATGTGGATGGGTCTAACTGGATATAGGTGAAATCTCGGTGCGTCATATCGGACACCAAGGGCCACTGACCAGGCGTCGGGATTTGATGAGTTGAAAGTGAGAACGGGTTGCTGGATCCTAATATAATTATATTCTTTAACGGTTTGGTTTTTGGAACATGGACTATGTGTCTACATCATGCATCAAGTAATATGAGAGGGATAGATGCAAACCTCTAATAAGATTCCATAGAAGTGTATTTAGTATGTAGAAAGGATCATAATATAGCAAATAAGGGAATATAACATGTGATTTTATGAATAATTCCATGAATGACAACTATTTTAAGAATATGCAAATACCAAAATATAAAAATAAGTAAATGTGTGCCATATATGTGCTACATACATATGTAAATGATCTTTTAGAATGTGAAAGCAGTGGTATATTTTCTGTCTTAACAAGATAAAACATTCTGGTTCAGAGCTGTTAGAGCTACTGTGGGTTAAAAGCTCCAATAAAACGTCTCTGCACCACCATGGCTCCCTATGCAGTTAGTATTGAGAGGCTCCACATTTTACACCTTGTAATAGTGTAATTAGAAATCCATGAAACAATTACAAAACATATCCATGTAGAGTAATTTAATATGACAGCTCAGATACAGAAGAAGCCAATACACAGAGGCACATAGTTTTAACATAATCCCTGTACTGAGGGGGCACAAGCCCCTTATTCTTCTCCCTCGACACTATCAGCCTGCAGCCATGGCGGCAAATCCCACTGTTGTTGGGTGAAGACAAGGAATTACTTCCTGTGTCAGATTAGGGTTATCGTAGCAGGGCTGAGTTATTATTATTGTGACTGATGTAGGCGCTCTCACGAACACACACACATCACAGAAGAACAGATATTTACAGGGCTATCACCCCATTATGATGCTGGATAATCTACGCTCTGGGACAGTTAGCTGGCAGCTAGATTCTTCATGGGGAATTTGGCCTACATCAAAACTACAACAAGCAAATCCTGTATGCTGTGTATTGTTCTTTGATGGAGGAAATACAAGAAAGCTCAGTCAAGAGGTGATTGTTCAAGGCAATTTGGAAATGGGGGGGCAGCAGCAAATTGGAAGAAAAATGGTGAGAAAATGGCCAGTTGAACAAATGAGACACAGATGGAGGAGAATAAACAAAGTGAGGACAAAAGAAGCAGAGAAAAGAACAAGAGAGAGAAAAAATCCTTTGCAATGATGACAGACCATGTCTGGATGTGATACAGAAGGAGTGCATACATGGGCCCAGTGACTGTCTGCGATCGTCCTGTTGTTTTTTGGGGTTTTCACACAATGTTACCACACGACCTGTATACACTACATAGCCAAAAGTCTGTAGATAATCCAACATCACATCATCATCTAATTCCAAAACCATAGGTGGTCATATGCTGCTATAACAAGCACAGGGTTGGCTTTCCACAATACTTTGGAACCTGGTTGCATCAATCTGCTCCCGTGTCTGTGTGTGTGTGTGTGTGTGTGTGTGTGTGTGTGTGTGTGTGTGTGTGTGTGTGTGTGTCCTTTGCATATCTCAAGAACAGATCCTCTGATCTACTTTCACTTGGTGGGGACCAGCAAATGTGAAGTATCAAAGTTGGAATATCAATAACAAACGATGGCGCCCTGTGCAGCAGTGGGGGAGGGGCTTCAGGGCTGGAGCAGGTGACCTTTACAGGATGGGGCTCATTGACTCCAGTTCACTTTTGCTGCTGGATAGTGCATATACTAACGCTACAATCAAAGTCTTCCTTACTTCCCTCGAGTCAATGAGCTGTGAGCGGTTCTCAAGAACACTGCAAGCAGCACTTCTAAGAACCAAGAGATCGACCCGGTTTGACTTGAAGTTTGACTTCTTCCAGCGATCTCCACATCCATGGCCTCAAGCGCCCTCAAGTGTTTCCCAATCCCAGTCCTATGTAGGTCTATGGGGTGAAGTATTTTTGGGCCCCATGGTATCACGTGACAGACCAGGAAGTTGTAGTTCAACGGTTTGCCAACAATGTCAAATTTGCTTCAAAGGCTGGCGCCTACAAACGGCCACGCCCCTAATGGGCATGGCAGTAGTTCTAATAAAGAGGAGGGGAATGTACATCCAAAAAAAACTCTTCAACAGTTGCCGGACCAAACATCTTGGCAGAAAGTAATAGTTTACTTGCTGTTCACTGTTGCTGCAGAGGCTTATGTTCAGTCATAGATCGCCATCAGGCACCAAACATTTCCACCCTCACATCATATACATACCTCAAATGGGAATAAGCAACAGGTGTGTGGGCTTAAAGCCCATTTGTTGGAACCAACTCAAACCTGAGCCAGAGCTTAACAGTCCCAGACCAAAAATATACAACAAACCTCTACCTACCTCTGGTCAGAGAATGAATGGACATGAGAGAAGTATAAGGCAAGTGGACATTATAGTAATTTGTTTGTATTATTTTCTTTAAAGTGGCTACAATCTATTTTTATGATATATGAAATGAGGATGTGTAAGGGGTCGCTTGTAGTAACGAAACTAAAGAGAACTAGAAGGGCACAGGAGGAACTTTTTCCATTGCAGAAACATAATGTGTGTATCCGCCCCCCCCCGTCTTCAGATCCGCTCTGAAATGTAATCAGTTTGTCCTCGGCCTATGCTACATCTTTCCACCAAGTCTCATGAAAATCGGGCCAGTAATTGTTTCAGTAATCCGTCCAAGAAACAGACAAACAAACAAGCAGAACATGAAAACACCACCTCCTTGGCGAAGGTAATAATCATAAGTGTGCAGCTCTCATCGGCTCATTGTTCAGTCTCAGTCACAGCATGCAGACGTTTTTAGCAAAAAAACAAATGGTGTAACAAGTGAATCAGTTTACCTTGAATGACTTCAACTACTGTTTCACTCGCCGAGAGTAAACTGTTAAGCTCAAGTAATGTGTCATTTTCATAATTATAGTGCATAAAAGACACATTTGTATGAAAGCAGTACAGATTGTAACATTGTTTTCATTCGTTCATGTGCCCACTTGATGCTGTGTGTGTTTTTCTCCTCCATTTCTTTACTTGTGTATGTTTTGGACACCATGTGACATATTTGGCAATAGCACCTATAACTATATGGTTTCCCACCGTTACTATTCATTCAAAAACAAGACATTGTTTTTATTAATCCATTAGTAAAGGATACATTTCACTGCCTTTGTAAGGTTAATTTCCATCCACAAAACGCACATCCTTTGCAGGCTTTAGTTAATTAATCTGCACAAGATACACAGCAAGTCTGGTTAAGGTTAATTCACGGGCAGAAGATACAAATCGGGCCCTCGTATTTCATTTACTGGAGGTACACATCATGAACATCATTAATTAATGCCAGTGCAAAAAGTGTGTTATTTTGAATGATATTGTTTAACTGGAGTAGAGATGAGAGATAGACTTTATTGTCCCGAAGGAAATTTGTCTTGGAGACATACATACAGTGTCTGCTGTTAAAACAATACAAGTAACATATTGCATACATACATTACATACACAGACTGTCGGCAGTCCACATACCCGCACACACAGTATCTACTGTACATGCAAAAGACTGCCACCAGCCAACAAATACATTTCACACCTGTACAACACACCTGTAGTGTATAGTTAAGATAATAAAAATACAAAAATACAAAAATGAATTTAAAAAATCTGTGTTACAGGGGTTAAGCTCTGGCTAGCTTGCCATTTAGGGCTTTGATGGACAAGGGGACAAAGGAGTTCTTAAAGCGGTTGAGCTGCACTGGGGGACTCTGAAGCGTCTGCCTGAGGGAAGAAGCTGATATTCAGGGTGGAGGACATGAGTGGGGTCTGAGATGATCTTCTGGGCCTGTCTGATGATAGTTTCATCAAAGACAGCCTGTAGTGTGGGATGCTGTCTGACTCCCATGATTTTCATGGCTCTTTGTGTTAGCCGGGTGATCTGGGCTTTCAGTTGTACACTGAGGTTGCCAAACCAGGCTGAGAGGCCAAACCACAGGACGCTCTCAACTATGGCGTGGTAGAAGAGGAGCAAGACCTTCTGGTTGACACCAAAGACCCTCAGCCTACGAAGTAAGTGTAGCCGCTGTTGGACCCTAGTGCAGACATTTACTACCTGAACACTCCATGTCAGTTTATTGTCAATATGTATGCCCAGGTATCTGTAGGAGTCAACCTGTGCTATGTTCTGGTCATGGATAACCACTGGTGAGTGCTCTCCAATGTATTTGGGGTTGTATCATCAGAAAACTTGATCATGTAATTGTTAGCAGTGCTGCATGTGCATTCATTAGTGTGCAGGGTGAACAGGACTGGTGAACTGACGAGTAAGAAAAGATGATTTCATTAGTAGAGGTTATTAACATTTGTTTTACTTGTTATGAGTGTAATTGAGTCACATTGTTCCTTCAGATAAACACAGCCTGGTTTTGGGTTCATTTTAGTGCACAAGCCTCGTTATCTCATTTAGGCTCGTTTCAGTGCACAGTGGTAGGGATTAAATGACTGGCTGGTAATGAGCGTGGAGGTACCTGTTTGTGTGACGATTCCTTTATATGTGCATCAGTGTGCAGAGCTCTGTGTGTAAGCAGAATGCAGAAGGACACCGTGGTTTATTTTAGGTGCCAGAATGTTCCGGTGGGTGTCTGTCGAAGGTTAGAACACACAGACCGACAGAGGGATATTGACTGTGAGAGCGAGATGACAGGCCTAGAGGCCACACAAGCAATCTGGGACATATGGATGGATACATGCTGAACTCCAACCTTGAGTCTGAGGTCATAAATCCTGCTTTCAAGCAATAATGGACCACTGCTGAAGAAAGGAATGGGTGAAGGTGAAAAGATGAGACGAAGGTGAAGATATAAAAGCATGAGAAGAAGAAGAAGGGTCAGCCCGGGTCATTATGAAAAGAAGTAAAGAAGGAGTGTGATTACCAAGTATGCACGGATCAGGTAATCCATAACTCTGCATCAGGGGAAGACCTGTTACTCCATCCGGTTGCTATTAGAGAAATCACTGTTTATTCTCGGATTATAATTTTCTCTGGACAATAACATTATGCCAACAATGCGCTGTGGCTTCTTTGAATTATAGTGTGCTGGTTGATCTTGCCCCCTTGTGAATTTGGTTGATTGTGGTCGCCTCATATTTCAACGGTTTTATTTGTCCTGCAAGTTTAAAGTTATCAGCAGCATAATTACTCTATAATTCTGTGAATGAATCCTGAAATAAAGGGAGGATTACCAGCAGGGCAAAGCAGGCGACTGGCCCAGGGCCCCAGACCTCCAGGGGATCCAAGCGTATAGGCCTCACGGCACGTTAATTAGTCTTTGGTTATTCGATGAATTGAACATTTGTGTGATATTTTCCCCACGAAAGAACAACAGCAAACTGTCAACATATAGTCTAACGTGCTGCTTATTACAAATGAAAGGGGATTTCTTCACCAACTTCTGAACAAAAAACGTATAGCGCAGGGACATATTGACTTTTTTCTGCTGTTGACCAACTATTAACTCCCTGAGAGAATTTATCTTGTTATTATATTATTTATTAATGATAATTTCAATGACTTAATAATACATTATTTTGTATCTTTTTAATTCAGTGTTATTTACCTTCAGATCAGTTGGACTGATTCAAATCAATGTATTTTGTACAGCCCAAAATCACAAATTCTCCTCAGAGAGCTTTACCGTCTGTACACATGAGACATCCTCTGACCTTTGACCCTCACATCAGAACAGGAACAACTCCCCAAAACAAACCCCTTACAGGGAGAAAAGAGGAAGAGACCTTAGAGAGCAACAGAGGAGGATCCTCCATCAGGATGGACAGAAGTGTGATAGATGTCATGTGTACAGAACGAACAACATAACAGAGTTACACATTCAATGCATATGACAGAAATGATTCATAAAATGAGAGCAGTAAGCAGAATAATGATGGCAACATTACGACTACTAGTAGTCCTGATTTGCTGTGTCCTCATTGATCTTATATTTAGTAATTAAACATATAAAATGCAACATGATCTCATCCCTACGCGTCATATTTAGCTGCTTGGGCAAAGCGACATTATAGTGAAGTAGAGCATCTTGATGCCGAAGGTTTGTGCGTGCTTGATGTTATAAAAATGTTGCAATTGATGTTGGAACAAGTGGTTAACGTTGTGAAATGGTCCATTTAAAGTTGTAACACGTGACTGATGTTGTGTAACAGTGGAGGTAAATGTTTCAACACAAGGTTAACGTCGTGAAACTGTCAGTACAATTAAAACACATGCTTAATAATATCAACGCCCCTAAATTTGGGGGCTCTCGGGCTCAGAGGGGGTAGCATATACCGTCGAAAAAATGTACATATCGAGAGCTAAAAAAATGCATGTATACATGTTATATACCAGATTAAGCAACATCTGGGCAACACTATCATGTAACTAACTTTACTAATATTATATTATATATAATACAAGCAACTAGAAGATGTACCACAATATCACGTATTTGTCACCACGAGTCTGCGAGCTATGCACTCCGCTTCGATTTTCCATCACAAAGCTAACGGCTACACGGCCGAGCAATACATCGCAGAGCATGAGAATTCGAAAGAGAAGCCAGAGATATCTTCAGAATTTCTCTCTGTGAAACCAGTACAGAGCTGTGAGCAAACAAACGCCAGAACAACAAACCGCTTATCCAAAAAAAAATCCAAGCAGGACCTTACCTAAACACTGCTCCTACGCATGTCCTGTGTCTCTCTCCTCTGTTTCCTGGAGAAGGGGGGTCAACCTAACTTGTGGGACCCGGGGGAAGGGGTCAGACTTTTGGTGAATGGAATTTTAGGCTTGGGGGTGTGCGGCGTTTTTTCGATTATTACTGGCTAAAGACTGTCAATCAACACCAGTCTTTCACTATCATAAGACTCTGACGCATATAAAATGGTGTTATTTTCTAAAATTGACCAATCATAAGGCTTCCTGAGCTCCCAACACACACATGAAGACTGGAGCTCAGATGAGAATCATCCATGGTTTACAGCCTGAGAGAGGATTCTGGCTCTCAAAATGATGCCAAACTGCTGTAATAGGTTAGATTGAACACTGTTAGTGATATAACAAGTGAAATATATAGTTATAGAGTATATAAAAGTGCAATGGAACAGCTGCAACAGCTGGTTCCAAAATGAGAATTTGGCTTGACCTCGCGTGACCTCTCCGTACTGAAACCTCTATAACTTTGTTCTGCTTCACTTTATCAAAACCTTTTTTGTGAGACTACTGACATGTTGTGCTATGATTTGGGAGAGTTTTTAGGCTTTCAGCTGCATTATTTCAAATAAATAATATCAATAAAAGTGCTTTTATTTCAGGCGAACCTGAACATTTTCAATTTGAGCTGTGTGCCATCTTCATTTAGTATTAACCAGTAACATAAACACTGATATTTACACATCTGATCAAATCTCACAAGTGTTTCTGTTATTGTAACATCACAATTATTCAAATAGACCTTGTAGTTGGAGATCTACACTCTCTTTAGTATGGGTATGACATTTTCAAGCAGAGGCCTAAAAATAGGGCTAGAGTTTAAGAGGTTTGCATCAATGGCAGTCAACGTTGTAACGTGTGGCTAACGTTTTAAAAAGGTCGCGCTTGTAACCTAAAGTAAGCTATGGACATAGCGTCAGTGACCTAGTATCACATAACATGACGTCACGATGGGACATAACACTGCCAGTAACACAGGACACAAAGGCTGGTCCCCTGAGTAAAGGTCCTGTGTTTTCCTGTTACCGTAGTGGTTAGCATGCAGGTTTCTATTCCGACATCTTTTCCAATTCACAGCCTTCCCTTCATCTCTCTCCAACTCTCTCCTCTCAGAATAATCCTGAAGAAGCAGTCTATGCTCGCCTGCATAGCTTCGATCCCCCACATCGCCGTCTCTTTTTAAAAAACAATGTTATTAACGTGTAGATTTGTTGCTGCCGCTGCTGCTATCGGGGTATTCCGACAGCTGAAACAGCTTGTCAAATCAATAATAATTAAACAATGAAAGGCTTATTCCACTAATGATTTTTACACAGCAGAGTTGTATTAGAGGAGTCGGGGTAATAAACATTGCTCTTTTGTCTACAGAGCAGGAAAAAAGTGGATCGGGATGGAGATGCAGGAGAAATAAAGGGCAGCAATGTGAGGGAATCAGAGTGATTCCTTTTCACACACATTTTCAGTGTATACTAAACAGACAGCTGCATTTATGCAATGTAACCGGTGGATAAAAAGGGTTAACACATTGAGAAGACGAGGAATTAGCCCCATTAGATTTGGTGAAATGAGATTAGATTAAACTGTAATGATCCCCTTGAGGAAACAGGGCAGCAAACAATAACAGCAGATACCAAATAAGAATGTAGCAGTGGAGCAAGAGCAGAACACATCAAGGTGATGTTACATTCATGATGTGATATAGCTCCAGAAATGATTAAAAGCAGAGAAAAGAGATGTGAAGTGCAGATTTGACAAGGTGATTGGCTTTTCTCTTTGCTGGCCGAAGTGTCTGGCTTTCTTCTTCTTTCTTGGGCGCTGTCAAAAAGTCAATTTCCTTTTCTAATATTTGAAATAATGACTCAGGGTTGAATTATTAATGTCTGCTATGGGCTCAGTAGGGCAGAGAAATAAGGGCGGAGGCCTTGTGAGGGAGAGACATGGGGATAGACTCAAAGAGAGAGGGATGAGATTAGATTCAAACCATCAATATGCTCTTTCTCACACACACACACACACACACACACACACACACACACACACACGCTGTTTGCAGCTGATTGGCCAGTGTGTCATGTCTGATGTATGGATATTTTCTGTGGTTCCCCACAATGTTATTATGGGCAACACGGTGTAAGAAATCACATTGGTCTGGTTTACAGCCTTTCACACTGTTAGCTCCTCTGGCTACTTCTTATAGATTGTGTTATCCTTTCTTTTTTTATCTCTTTGTTATTGTTTGTCTGTCTCAGGATTTTTTTTTTGTCGACGAGAAGAAGTATTGCTTTTGTCTGATATTGCCCTTTTATTTAAATTCAGTTTTCGTTCTGTCCCCAATAAGACGGAGGCGAAGCTGTTTTTTGCTCAGCAGCTTGGAGGCCACCAGTCTGTAACAGCTGCAGTGAAAGCTGCCTCGCCCCGGCTTAAGGAGCTGCTAACCCACCTAAAACAATTTCATTTGTCACGGTGTCAGTGGAGAGTTTCACTGCTCCTTGATGGTGTGTAAGTGCTGCTTCAGAAGGCTTTTTCACCCCGGCCAGTGAGTGCAGGGATACCTGTGGTGCAGAATCTGCTCAATCAATATAGAGGAGAAGAGCACACGCACACAGAAGAAAGACAGATCTGTGCTTTAGTTCCATCCATCACGTCTACAGTCAGTGTATAGTCTAAATGGCACACATTTGTGTTGTATGACCACCAGCTGGTCGTGTGTTTGACAGTAACACCAGTGATGGGAAGTAATGCACGAGTAAGTAATACATTACCATAATGTGTTTACTTTATCCGGTATTGTGAAGGGTTGCAGTTTAAGTAGCAAATAAACTATAAAGACTGCATAGTTCGGTCAGAAGCTGGCGTTAAAGGCTGCTCTTGATGAAGTATTTTCAAGAAGTCACAGTAATAGTATTAATTACAGGTGAACTACAGCCAGTGACGCTTGATGTCCAATGAAGTGGACAAATGATTCATCATAATTTTATCCCAACATAAATACCCTACATGCACAAATGGTAACAATTGCATTAATCCTTAGTTATCACTGGATGCTACTAAATGTTGTTAATCTGAAGGGTCTCCCACTAGAGAAGGATTGGCACGCTGTTCCTGAGATGTTCAGCATGTCTGGCCATCCGGCGGCCATCTTGCATGACTGTCAGTGGGAGGCAGTGAATGGAATGATGGGCTAGCGTCCACTGTGGTGGCTGATGTGCAACCTTGCCATCAAACCCAACGAATATATACAAGAAAAAGACTTTTGAATAGCGGTCTACTGTAGTGACCACTACGCCTGAAAGGAATCGTGTAAACTATACATAGTAGATTTAGTAGTGTTGGCAGCTTCGGTAAATCAACAGAATTGTTTGTGGCCTTCAACGCGCCCACAAAGACCTCCTCATCCTCTCCCTGTCAGCACTCGTCTCAGCTCATGCTCCTCATTATTACTTCATGCTTGTGGTGACCGCTCACTAAATCTATTTAGCATGCTTTAGGATATCTTTGTATTCCGATGTGATGAGCTGAGGCGCCCGTTTGTCGTCCTCGCGTCTCGTCTTGTCTCTAATAACAAGATGAACCCCACCTCAGGTAGCGGGATGGCAGCCAGCCGTACATGGCAAATCAGAAATGTAATCAAAAAGCATTCTCATGCAGGAACAATATCAGGTGTTTCTTTCAGTGCTGAAACCCTGAGAAGCACTGACTGGATAGAGAAGGGAGCGATGCAACGCGTTAGCCGTGGCGTTCGGGTGAGCTAATTGCTGTTTTATGTAAATGATGATGCAGTGTGTGCTCAAGTTTTATTACTTTGCTCGCTTCATAGCCATTCCTCAAAAAACACTGTATTGTTTTATAATAAATTATTATTACTATTTCCGCCAAATGCAATCTCAGGGCTGTTGTTAATAATGAAAACACTGGTGATAATAATCAAATAGCATTTTAATAATCCAATGCAGTCTTATGAGTCGTTCTCCTGACTCTCCAGCTGCCCTGCTCTCTCTGTATCCTCCAGGCCTGCTCTCTGTAGTTGTGTGTGTGTGATGAGGCCCCGGGGCCAAACCCATCCAGGAGGAGCTAACAGTTTATAGACACCTCCTCCAGCATCACCCACAGCCCCAAACTCGGCAGGAGACGCGGCAGGAGACGCAGCAGGAGCGCGTTGATGGCAAACTAAATCCCCCCCCTGGTGTGAAAGGTTTAAGCTTCAAGTGTCAGTGAACATCAAAATCAACATCTACGATACAGAAGCAAATTATCAAGCTTGAGGGGTCATTAGATTAGCAAGTTTCTGTTTAAAGGAGGTTTTCGAGGCATTTCCTCAGAGATGAAGTAAACCATCTGGAGTTCATCCACCTGTTCAGATGTCTCCTTTTAATGCTGCAGTCAATTTATAGAAATAGCATCAAACTGATGGCAAAGGTACTGTAGACAGAAGAACCACGTTTAAAAAGTGATGCTTTTTGGACAATCTAACACGTACCGTGTGTGTGTGTGTGTGTGTGTGTGTGTGTGTGTGGGTGGGTGGGTGGGTGTGTGTGTGTCTGCCTGTGTCTGTGTCTGTGTCTGTGTGTGTGTCTGTGTGTGTCTGTGTGTCTGTGTCTGTGTGTGTGTCTGTGTGTGTCTGTGTGTGTGTGTGTGTGTGTGTGTGTGTGTCTGCGTGTCTGTCTGTGTCTGTGTGTGTGTGTGTCTGTGTGTGTGTCTGTGTCTGTGTGTGTCTGTGTGTGTCTGTGTGTCTGTGTCTGTGTGTGTGTCTGTGTGTGTCTGTGTGTGTGTGTGTGTGTGTGTGTGTGTGTCTGCGTGTCTGTCTGTGTCTGTGTGTGTGTGTGTCTGTGTGTGTGTCTGTGTCTGTGTGTGTCTGTGTGTGTCTGTGTGCGTGTCTGTGTCTGTGTGTGTCTGTGTGTGTGTCTGTGTCTGTGTGTGTCTGTGTGTGTGTCTGTGTGTCTGTGTGCGTGTGTGTCTGTGTGTGTGTCTGTGTGTGTGTCTGTGTATGTGTGTCTGTGTGTCTGTGTGTGTGTCTGCGTGTCTGTGTGTGTGTGTGTCTGTGTGTGTGTCTGTGTGTGTGTATGTGTGTCTGTGTGTCTGTGTGTGTGTCTGTGTCTGTGTGTGTCTGTGTGTGTGTCTGTGTGTCTGTGTGCGTGTGTGTCTGTGTGTGTGTCTGTGTGTGTGTCTGTGTATGTGTGTCTGTGTGTCTGTGTGTGTGTCTGCGTGTGTGTGTGTGTGTGTGTGTGTGTCTGTGTGTGTGTGTGTGTCTGTGTGTGTGTGTGTGTGTCTGTGTGTGATGGTTGGAGCAGGGCGAGTCCAGCTCCACATGTTTGCAGTAAGAGCATCTTTTCTCAGGAGCGTCAAAGCGCTCGTCTCCTCATCAGCCCTCGGGGTGACTTCTCCCCCTGAACACTAACGTTTGAGAATAACTGGTCCACTACGATTTGGTTTTCTGGCTCGCTGAGCTCCTACTGGGCATTCTGGATGACTGCCATGCTAGATGCATGGATGGATGGATGGAGGGACAGATGGATGGTTAAGCACTTCTTAAGATGCAGCAGCCCCGGAGGAATGAGAAGAAAACAACTTGAGAGCAGTAGCATTTGTTATACTGACATAATTCACAATTATCATTATTCTTAATGATAATAATTGTTATTATCAATATGAATGGCATTTTTAAAAATGTACCAAATTACTATAATAGTTAATAATTCATAGTACTTTTTCACAACAATGTGCTGCATATAAACATCACTTAAGGAATGATGTCACAGAGCTAGACCGGGTATCGCTGACAATGGGGCAGATCTATTCAACTATTCTATATTTATATACTGAACACATTATTAACTGTATTTTTAATCCTGACCAATTTGTTCCTACAATTAAAAAACAGTTTACACTCATTCCTGTTACTTTTGCATTATTTTAATAATAATTAACAATTTATACATTTATATCCATGTATTTATTTCTTACATTTTATTTTATAAAGTTAGGAAAGCAATGTGTAAGTCCAGCCTGTGTTGCTTTCCACACAGTGAGGCATACAGCTGATGAATGAAAGACGATACACAGAGCCCGTGTATTGCTACCCGGACTGGAAAGGTTGGAACAGGGCATCCCCAAGCCACTTAACATTACACTTGGTCCACATTACCTCAGCACCTGATGAGGGCCTTGGTCCGTCTCAGTGTTCATCCCTGGTTCTAGAGAGGAGCGGGTCCAGCTTCTGTCAGCTGTCTCTTTCATAGCTCCAGCTGTGGCGATGCTAAAGGACCTAAAGCACTCTGTACCCCATGAATCACAACACGGAGTTACATACTGAGCAGAAGAACAGTCCAGTGATAGAATGAGAAATGGAAATAATGACATGAAGTTCATCTCACGGCCAAAGAGGACAGCTGATGAAGAGTTTCAGACTGTAAGGTGAACTAGTCTCAACTCATGAAGACCTGTTTGTTCTTTCTAAAAGACAATCTGTCTTTTAAATATATTGAATGTCTTACTTATCAACTCATAGTGAAGTTTGTATTACAGAAATGAATGCTGTTTGTCCTTTCTTTCATTAGCAATTGGTAATGGTGATATTTAACTTCTATTTGAAAGGTTATCTCCTTTGAATATGTTCAGTGCATCGTGCTGCGTTAGTCTCTGGTTCGGGTCGTTGCAGCTTGTGTGATGGAGTACTGTAGAATGGAACATGTGACACAAACTGCCTCCTCTATGTTCTCTACTGACTCCTCAACTTCAGACTAAATAAACAAAGGTCAAAGTGCTTTGAACGTTTTGGGATCCCCGTCTCAGTGTGCAGAGGCAACGCAGGCAGAAACATCGCTCTCCATGCACTCCATGCATTTTGGGCTATTTTTGTTGCAGAACATTTATTCTTTCAGACTAGTGGAAATACACATGTAGGTGTTTGTTTTAATACTTTGTCTATTTATGTCTTTTAGATTTATCCTAAATTCACCAAATGTTATCATTAGATAATTGCTCATTTGCATATCTAAACGATAGTGTGATGTCCACCGGTAGTGGCTGCCAAGTCATTGTTGATGTAGTTTCCTTCATGTGAACATTCTTATGTTGTTAGTAACTCTTTTTATTTGCTGTTATGTATTAAGTCAGTTGTTTGTGCTTTTAAGTATGTAATCTCAAAGGGAGTGTCCTGGTGAAATGGAGGATCAGTAAATACAGTCAAACATACATTTCTCTGAGAAAAGTGATTTGTAATCTCATTTGGACTCTGTCATAACACAGAATTGATAATCAATAGAAAGTCTAAAAAAGAAAACATTCTGATTATTTCTTTCTTTATGTGTTATTGTTTAGAATAGAGATGGAGAAGTCGACCAATTAGAGTACCACGTTATATTCAGAACAGAGAATAAACCATTTTAAAGAACTGAGGAAAAATTGCATCAGTCTTTGACTTACATAACACAGACACACACACACACACACACACACACGGCCAAGAGACTCAGATTACTCGTCAAGTTGTACATGTAAACGCTTGAGCGCGTGGACCGGCGTGTGTGCGGTAACGTGCCATCAGCCCGTCTGCCCGAGAGCACTTCTATGTAATTGTGCATTTAAAATGGCCGTGGTTATCGTTGTTGTCGTGCAGAAGGACCAGAGAATGAATGGACAGATTTGCGCTTTATGGTGCGCCACTTAATGTGGCAGCAGACACCAGTTGCTGGAAGCGGAGATCAGTGTTGTGTGTGTGTGTGTGTGCGTTTGTGTGCGTTGCCGGGCCAGACATCAGTGTAATGGACTCCGCGTTGATTGAAAGGCCCAGTAGAGGGGTTTGGGGATTAATAACTATTATGAAATTGATAACCTTGGCAGATGTCGGCTCGATTTGCACCTGCTACTGTTTTCAATAAAACAAGGGGAAAGCGACATCATTCAAAAAGTATTGCCCCAAATATGAACCCACTTAGTTTCACTCAGGCTATCTCTGCTCAGCTGTAACAATAGCAAAACAGGAGAGCAGGGAGTGTGATGGCTGAGAGCAGCAGGTGAGTGCCAGCTCATTGATGTGAAGAGCTGGATCAGATGCCTAGTAAAGCTGAAAGAGACTCCGTATGAAACCCTGAAGCAAGGCAGCAAACCCTTTCTCCCCCGTCTGTGGCACTCAGCCAAAAGCCCATTCATCACTTCTGGAAGACAAACATCTTTTACAACATGTTCCATATAAACAGTTTTATTATTTTCATTTAAAAAAAACCAGCTGGACTACTTTCAGCAGTGGAGTAATACTCATTTGGTGCTCTGGTGATGTGATTTTAACGGTGTCTGGGCATCGTTGCATGTAGCTGTAGGTGATTGATTCTAACGCAGGCTCACTTTCTATGACGCGCATATCTATAATGCATTGTAAACATAATTCTAATGCTATATAATCATTATATAATTATACTCATATACATTATGAGTTATAATCATTATACAGCTATTTATAATGACTTTTAATACCACAATACTTCATACTGACTGACGTGATGTGTTTTATTCACATTGTTGTAATAATACATTCTATTTTTTGTTTCCTTGCATATTTCTTTTTCCACTTTCACAGCAATTATGAAGTTTTTTATTTCGTATTGTTTTTCTTTTTGTCTTGTTAAAAATAGTTTTACTGTTTGGGAAAATACTTTGGAAATGAAAAAGTCTTTTATTCTACTTCCCGGTTCACTTCCTGCTGGTTCTGAATCTCTGGGCCGGATTACGTCCTCTGAACCAGAAGGAGCTGCTCATTTTGGAGGGAACTGCAGATGTTCAAACGTATTATTCTGTGCACATAATGATGCTGGCTCATTCTATTTGATATGGGTTTTTTTTACTAGATGTGAAGTTGCACTAGTTATTGTTGGAGGCAGAATTCATAACTATCCAGGAAGAAAATGGATTTGAGAGAGGAGGAAAAAGAACACGTGCTCTTCTTTAGTTCACCATCACAGTCCCATCTTCTGCCACTGTAGATTCTACGATGACTTAAGAGTGATATCGCTTGTGTCTTTACTTTGATATCTCTTGTCGGTTATTATGTAAATTTGAGTCTGTTTTTTTACCATAACGTTTCAGAGCCTTTGTAGTATCATTTAAAAACTGCATGCATCTTTATCGCCTGTTCTATTCCATCCTAGCTCTGCTTTGTTATCTCCTCTTCCCATAGCTGCAGTTCCGTTACACTCTCTCTCGGCCCGTGTGTCTCACACAGACACACACACACACACACACACACACACACACACCTGCCTGTGCAGCGGATGGCAGAAGCTCAGAGCCTATAAAAGATGGTGGCACGGACCCAGAGAGAGACGGCAGGAGAAACATTAGGAGGGAGGCAGATGAGTGAGTAAACACAGAGAGGTCTCCCTCATACTTTTAATGCTAATTGAGGTGATGCTCCGACACGCTGTAAGCATCTTGAACACAGCAGTCAAACGATGACCTCAAGGTGATGGTGAAAGTCTAGCACACCGCTGGTATCTGATGCCAGCAGAACACTGCGAGGTACCGACCCCTCCTGTGCACCGTGTGCCGGACACGCTGGACTCCTCATTGTGTCCGTTTATTCTGGTCTTATTTCGGCTAAAGTCGAGCCAGCTGGATCTAAAGTCAAACATGTAATGAGCAGTCATGAAGTTCACACATGTTGGAAGCTGGAAGTGATTCAGGTCACGTATCACAGCTATCTTCACTCTCTCCAGCAATCACTATATATGCCTTATTGGATTTCCCACTATTTCAAGCTTCTTTACAACACTGCTTTTCATTTATTTACTGATTAGAACATCCATCAACTGCATTGTTCGTGTAGTCCACCAACAGGGGGAACCAAAAACACAAAAGACTCATGCAGAGAACGGATCGTTTCAGAGAGTTTCGAGGAATTTCAAAGGGAATAATGACTGGATGCTGATGTAGTGTCCTGTGGCTGTATTGTCAATAGATTTGCATTTCTTCTGAACAATGTGGTATCAGTAAAATCACATCAAACCCATTTGAAATATCCATCTATAAAATCTGTTAAATAATGTAAACATCATATTCCGTCCACAATCCAGCTCCCTGAGAAATGGTACACAGTCAAAGCTCTGCAGCTCCGGCAATAAAAGACACAAATAAAGTCCATAAAAACACATTAGATTTGTTTCAGCTTGTTTCACAATTGATGTTTCTTCAGGATATTCGATATACTTGGAAAGAACGGAAAATAAACAAGCTGAGTGATTGCTTGAGTCCATATCCAAATCTGAGGAATCTGTTCAGTGTTGCTGCTCCAAACCCTTCTCAGAGGAAGTCACCAGCAGTAGAAGTCGTGTGTGAGCCAGGTCAGTAGTTTTACTGCACAGTGTATGATGGACATGGTAGTACATAGTGTTTATTTGCATACTGTAGCTCATACCAGCAGGCAGTCTAACTAGTACCATTAGAAACAGGAAGCACATGTGATAATAGCTGCTGACAATATGATTGTTACTATATTTTGCTATTGAAAAGAATCAATAAAAATATTTTTTGGTGACGTTTCTCATACAGTGGGAAACACACTGTAAAAAACCAGTTCTTTCTACATTGTGTGGTTCTATCTTTCCTCTGGGTATCACCTTCCAACAGCACTTTTAAATGCAGTATTTCTTGGTAATTGTTTTTTTCACTGTTGAGGTGTCTCAGACCAAACGTGTGGCGTGATCACATTAGGAGTTAATGCAAAGACGTGAATAGACACACATGCAGCAGGTCGACATCTCCAACCTGACTGTAACATTCGCTGGTTGTTGTGTCGCAAAAGCCCATTAGTGTTGAAGTCATCCAGCAGCGTTCATCGAGCTGTGTGCGCCTCCGGATGATGTAATGAACACAGACACTCCGGCGTTTCCACCATATGTGGGGCCTCCACAACAGGTACAGGGCAGCTGGAGTGGTTATTTTAATGATGATGATGGAGGTTGATGGCAAAATTAAAAGTTTCTACGTTATGTAGTATCTATGGAGGTGAGTCCTCAAACTTTCTGGAAGGAGTATACTATTGGCCTTTAAATGCGAATATCAGCGAGTTGTGAAATACTCAAGTTTAGCTTATCCCTTCCTTTAGTATTTCAACAAGAATATACTTCTGGGGATGTTTTGTGTTGTTTATGTATTTGTTTACTCAGTGTAACCCAGCATGTGAAGAGAGTTCATCAGAGCCAACTGTTAACATACACTGATTCAAAGAGGGGTCTTCAACCTGGAGTCGGTGGGCGCGAGAAGGGGGGTCATAGCATTGATCTGTCTGTGTGTGTGTGTGTGTGTGTGCAAAGCCGAAGCCACCACAATTACCTAATTGTTCTTTTGGTTGACTAATACCGGGAAAGCCTTGTGGACACAAAAGCTTTAATTAAATTAGCTGGAGGGTATACAAGTTTGGAAAGCTGCTCCTGGACGCTTCTGCTCTCCAAATCTCTGCTTTTGTAGAAACAGAACTCCTGTGATAAGCTGGAGGACGCTGGCCAAGCAGACGCTGGTTACTGCAATGACCCATATGGTCCCTACTGTTGTTGGAGTGAATTGTTGCCACATGCTACAGCTGTTTACGACTGTGAATGTGCTAAAACGTGGTGCATGTCGGAACACCAACCACAAACTGAATGTGTGATGCGTTTACCGGTGCTACTCTTGGGTAAACAATCGTGCGAGGACGGACCCTGAATGGAGAGGGGGAAAATGGAGATAGAGAGGCAGAAAAGAAAGTGTGAGTCAGGCAGGATGGCTGTGTGAGTGGAATCCTTAGAGCCAGCGGGCTAATTTATCATCACCCCCGTTGCTATGGGAACCAGCATTCTGGGCAAATCATGGGATGCTGGAGTGGTGTTTTTCTCCTCATTCTCCTTTTTTTATTTTCAGGCCGGTTGGAGTCTGCACTACAGAGAGGAGAGGAGGTCTAGGGAAAGTGTCTCTTTAATAAGTAATTTAGTGGCATCAAATCCAGCCTTTATTATGATAAGTGGGGACAGAAATGAAGTATTGAAGTGAGATAATTCCACTCGGTTCCAATGTAAATGAGTTGTTTCTTGGGTAGAGTGACATGCTTTAGGTCGCATGCTTCAGGAGAGACAAAAAGGGGAAACTGCTGTAGAAAAAAGCAGATTCCTTTATTGGCACATTTACTTTCTTACAGACACAATTACCAACTTAATGACTAAAGTATTTTCTTCTTTTGCTTGCTTTTGGATGATTATGAGGATAACATTGGCAAACATAATCATTTCTCTGACATGTGTTTGTAACATGAAGTCAGATACCTCTTGGACCCGAGCGAGCCCCATATGGGGTTCAGAGCGAGACATTTAATCGAAGAGAGCATCGTAGAAATCAAAGTTCATAAAGAAATTAAAAAAAGAATTTTTTAATTTTTATTTTTTTCGAAAAAAGTCTCAGCAACTTAATCACGTTAACCATTTTACACACTGCAAACACCATTATAAACTATTCTACTAACTAACTAAGAAGATCCGCCACAATATCAAGTATTTTACGCTGCCACCGGCGATCTAAGTACTCAGAAAATGATTCCAAAATGGGGCCATTGCATCCCACCTGTCAAATCACACATTAGTAAGGACGAGAATTTCCCACAGATTCCAGCGATAACATCCACATTTCTCTCCGCGAAAGCTTTCAAAAGTTACATCCAATAAGCCAACAAAGCACAACGCCAACACTGCCAAAACAGCACATTTGTTTTCAGGGCGAAGACGGAGAAAAGCGAAATAAATCCATATTAGAAATGTGTTCTTTAGCTCACTGTGAGCGTCTGAAACCTAAAATGGCGAATTTCCGTTCATCTGACACAAAATGTGGGCGATTTTGCCGGTCAGAGAATCATATAGGGGCTTGTGGCGGTTCTAACAAGGGGTCACATGCTAAGATCCGCCCACCATAGGCTTATCAAGGGCTCCATAGACACAGACAGAGACGAGGAAATTGCATGGAGGAGAGATATGATGACCCCCAGAGAGGTCAAAATGGCTCAAAATGATGCCAAACAGCTCTGTTATGATAGATTGTACAATAGATTGCACAATATGAGTGATAAACAAAGTGAAATATATAGTTATATAGTGTATAAAAGTACAATGGAACAGCTGCAAATCCTGGTTCCAAAATGAGAATTTGGCGTATTTCTTCGTACATAAACTTCTATAACTGGGGTTTGCTTCACTTTATTTACACCTTTTTGTTAGGCACCTGCACCATTTTTGCTATGAATTGGGAATTTTTTTAGGCTAGCCAGGGCCTCATTTAATAAATGACAGTGCTTTATCATCTGGTGAACCTGGAAATTTCCCCTGTTTGCTGTGTTCAGTCTTCAGCTACTATTAACCAGTAACATATACACAATATTTACTCATCTCATCAAATCTCACAATTCCTAGTGTTATTAAACTATCAACATTTTTAAAATAGACCTTTTACAGAATTATAGTCTCTTTAGTATGGGTTACAATGTTCGAGAAGAGGCCTAAAAAAAGGCTTAGGGTTCAAGAGGTTTTAATATTCAGTACCTGTGAAGCTGTTCAAGGTCAGTGGACCGTTACACAAAGGACCTCAGCGTGCTTGTACATGTCCGATGGGAGTGGAGAATGTGCATGCGACTAATGACTCACACTGTCAATATGTATATCTGTATAGGATCACATGATAAAGTATATACAGTTTAGTTAAGATGGGACAATATTATGAGACTGTTCTCAGCACCATCTGTCAGAAAACCTATATTTACAATGAAGTGTGCTATCTGTAACGATCACTCTGTGAAGTGAACATATTGTAATGTATCTTAAAAACTGAGTTGTGCCTGTCGACTGATTTCTGCGGGAAGGTCTCAGGACCTTTTTTTTTCTAGGAAAACCCAAAGGATGTGACATGTGTGTGTCTCCTGAGTGTGGGTCAGTGGAGAGCAGGGTCGTCCTTCAATCCGAGGATGGAGCTGGGCCTACGGTGCATGAATGTTAGTTAGATCCTAATCCCCTAATATCAGTGTGTGTAAGTAGTGTGAAAGCGCTTTGGATGGTCAGAGAGACTAGAAACGTGCTATACAACTACAGTCCATGCTGCCGTGAGTAGAGAAGGTCCGTGTAGGTTTTGTTTTTAGGTTTAAATCCAAAGTGGCAGACACGAGACACACATGAGATTTGAAAACTCCTTCAGCAGGAGGAGACTTCAGCAACAGGGTATCTGATCTCCCCGTTGGATCAGTGAACTCTCTGTTGCTGCAGTTACACAGGTCAGACCCGTCCCTGCACTGGGCTTTCACTGGCTGAACTACACTGACTGACTTCACTGCCTGAAGGTCCGTCTCCGGCTGCTCCTCCCTGACGATGGGGCTGATACGCTCTTACATATCTCATAATGTTTGTATTGCACTGCCATGGTACCTCACTGATGTCTCACTGAACAAAGCGTGTCATAGATAATCCAGCTTTAAGTTTTAAATGACTTTTAACAACCCATACAGAAACAGTGATACTACTGAAGTACAGTTAATGTTTCAGTGATAATGCTAACCAGATTTGGGTCAACATTATATAGTTGCCAGTTCCTAATGTCCCTTGGTCATTTTTGAGGCCGAGGCCCATCATATTGTAAGGACTTCATGTCACCAATAGCCACACAACATGGTGTACATTCTGTCTGCCCATAACACATACAACACATAGACAAAGACCATTCAGTTACATCGGGAAAGGAATGGATGACAAGAGGGATGAGAGTTTAAAACGGAGACAGAGATGTCATGGTGGAGAATCGGAGTTGATCAGACACCCACCGTCCTCTATACGTGGAGGACATTAGGTAAGTTGGACACAGTGGACTACTGGGAGCAAACAAGCCTGCATGCACAGCCTGTGTCCTGTGTGGAAACAGAGCTTTATTAGGAATTATCAGTTATAGCAACACTGTGAATGTACACTTCCTTCACAGGTGTCATGCATTGACTTTGTTTAAATGACAACTGACAACACATGTAGTAAAGGATATGTTACACACCTTCCTTCACTTTATTCAGTGGGTCGTATACTCTTTACTGATACATTTACATTTACAGCTATAGTTAACAGTTACACTTTAAATTAAAGATTGTAGATGAAACTAGTGACTCCCAACCTTTTTGGTTTGTGAACCCATATCAAAAAACAGCATAGTTAGAGATCCTCATCATGTTTCAGAGACATTTCCACTACAAACCTTTCGAATGGTTTCAGTTAAATAACTGTAACCAATGATGATTCAATATTTCACACAAAGATGATTCGAAAGATGAAGAAATACGGATTGTTTTCCTTTTTTCCGACCTCAGATTTATCTTGTGGCCCTTTGGTGGAGCCCGACCCCTACGTTGGAGAACAACTGCATGAAGTATTGAAACTAGCTCCACCATGAACAGCTCCAGCACAATGAAATGCTCATTGTTGCAAATAGTCTTACCAATCTAACGATGATGATATAAAGTAATACTAATAATATAATAACGGTTTTCTTCAACATGATGCTGATAACACTTCTCTCAAACAATCAAAAGTAACTATAGCAAATATAAGCTTTATGATGAAATAATTCATCACTTTGTTTGTTATCATATTTCATGTTTATATCCAGGAAGTCTCTTTGTGTTACAGATGGGTTTTTCTATTGACTTCGGTCGAGATAATAATAACAAAATAAAAACATCAACCAATGTCAGTCAGCACAAAGACCAGCTGCACCGTGCCTCTTAAACACCTTCTGAAATCAGTGCATCAGCTGTCTTTGACCAGGCGGCACTCTTCTTTTCTTGTTTTGACTTTCAATGAGAAGGATTATGAAAAAGCATCCAGCTGTGTTGTTCTTTTCTACCCTCCTCCCTTCAAATTACGGTGCGAAGGAGGAAAACATGTTTACTATGCTTTCTCATTCTCTCCCTCTGCAAGTTGACAGCACATCATAAATCCATCTCAGCCTGGAGGAAGAGCATCTCAAGGCTGCCGCTTCCTCCTACAAAAATGTCTTATTCTTTAACAAAAAAACAACAACTCCAGAGCTCCTGTGGGGAGGGAGGAGGGAAGAAGAGAAGGAGGAGAAGAGGGGAGGAGGAGGAGGAGGAGGAGGAGGAGGAGGAGGAGGAGGAGGCTCAAAGAGAATTATTCATCCTCTGTTTGGAGAGCAAGTTTGTCTAAATGAGGCTTGGCGAGCTGCTATAGCAACATACAGATACTTCAGCTGCAGTTGATAGTGTTGCCTTTAGGATACACACACATACACACGCGCCTGCTCTACACAAACACACACACGTACCTACACACACCCTGACACTTTTTGACTTATTCAGGATGATGGACACTTCAGGGCCGCAGGCCAGGTATTACAGGCTGAGTGGGAATGAGGCTCCCAAACACGACCAATTACAGTACGTGTGAATGATAACCAGCACGTGTATGCGTGCATGTGTTTGTGTGTATATGGTAGATTTTAATATGTGGCTGATTGTATTTGTCCGGTCGTGCTTTGCCCAAACAATGTTTCACTCTGCTGTCGTCGTGCTCATTTAATCCCCAAATTGGCTGATTACCAGGGCCGAGACGTGTCCGTGCATTCTGATGTCCTCTTAGAGGACTCGGAGCTGGAGCTGGAGGGGGGTCGCAGTGAGGGTGCCTGGCCCAAGGGCACAATGATATTGCCAGTGGCAAAACTTTAACAAAAGAACTCCTTCAGTCGTCCATGATTTCCCAGACGAATCCAAGGACTGAGTTTGTTTTTGTTCATTTGTCCTTTAGATTTACACAACCACTTGTATTTTCTAGCATCCATTGTATGTAAAAAAAAACATTAATTACCTTCATGAATTTCTAATTTGTTTTCCCACTTGTGATGCAGACCTTATTGTTACCTGAACATGATTGTTTAAAGTGAAAGCATGGGCTGTAGACTCTTAGTGACATCTGATTGGACGCAGCGAGGCCCCCTCTGCGTCTCACACGTTTAAATTGAATCCCATGTTAACCCATCTGTGCAGGTTTAGATGGTCACAACAGCTGACGTCATATGAACAGACAGAAAGTCTGCTTCGGGAGAACAGTCCAATGTGAAACCAAGTCAATGTTGCCTTAGCTTACGTACTTAACGGCGTGTACGTAGGTTACGTAACAAGCATACTATTTACAGAACAGACATACTTGTTTTGACCCAAACCCTTATGTTTTCCTAAACCTAAATGAACCTACATTGGAAGTTTATTTTGAAAAGACATGTTACATGTAACAAGCGTAAAGTGACATGCCGTCCATGACACATCCAAATCTAACACTAAGGATATGTAGAGCGCTGGTGGCCACTGACCAAGCATCGGTGTTGGATGAGTTTTGAGTTAGAACATGTTGCTACCAGGATTCTGTCATCATCTCATTCCAGGTATTCTGATTATAGTTCAACCCTTCTCCCACTTGTTAGGTGAAGCTTTGTAATCAAATGTAAATGTCATTTGATTAGCTGCTTCTACTCTACTCTGTTTACAACTATCAACATGAATGCTTGCAGTGGTTCTGGGTGGGTGACCAGCCTAATTGCAGTCACATTATTCATTATTACTAATGCACCGCTCAGCTCAACTACACCTCTTTCTTTTGTTGCTTGGTTTTGGTCAAATGTCAATACCTTATCTTGTTCTAAGTCACTGTGCACGTCTGTTTTATCTCACAGGTGCTTTATTCTATCATTTCCAATTTTGAATGACTTTATCAATCAATTGTTCTTAATGACTTCATATCATTTCTTTTCTGTTTCTGTTTTAATCAGTGCTTTTAAAAAGACCAATGTATCGATGTCCTGGGGGCCCCAAGTCTAAAGCACCATGTTCTATGCAGTTTAAATAGATGGAACTACTCATGGAGTTCATGTTTCTGGAGGGTCCTGATCTAATTCAATGGTTGGTAGTTGCTATGTTTATTATGTTAGTAGGATGAGGGTTAAAACACCAAAATCAACTAACCTTAACCAAGTAGTGAGCACCTGAACACTATCAGAAAGTGTGACAATGATCAAGATGCTTTAAACGGACATTGTAGACGATCAAATGAAACATGTTGTCTGTAAACACTCTGTTAATACAGTCAGTACCAACAATTGGAGAATGAAGACTTTAGAATAAAACAATAATAATCAGGAGAAAGCTGATGTGTTATAACATAGACTGACTCAGACGTAGAGCTCTTGCTCGTAGCTCCAATATTACTCGACCACAATCTCCTCCCGATTTCCAAAGATGTAACCAAAGAGAGCTGCTTCAGGAAGCGCTGAGTAACAAACAATCCACTCCCACTTGAGATCAACGATCTTACACGATGGAACGAGATCTAATATTCAAAGCCGATGAATAGACTGAAACACTCTGGAGAGACATTCCGAGGAAAGTGCTCCAGCTCTTCAACGTGACTGAAGAGCGTCTAAGCGCCTGTAATACAACTGGGGACACAAATGACAGAGCCAGTGACTGTTTCATAAAACACAGACCAGCTTCAACACATGAAACCGTCTCATTGTGTTTGACAGAATGTGTGCATCCAAAGTGCCAGAACTCTACGAGTTTGGAAGAAATCCATTCCATGATTACAAATATAAGTAATCTATACTTACACTCTACACACTGAAAGCAGGTATATGTGTAAATGCTTCTTCCTGTTTGGAGGCACCGTTTGACCTTTTAAGCCATGACAGGTCTGTCTGAAGCTCTGGAGGAACCCCGGCGTCATTAGAGGGTTTAGGACTGAAAGTAGGCCAGCTATTTACGACTCATTTTCATCACCGCTAAAAGTCAGAAACACTGTAGGAAAGTGGAACACCCATGAAGAATGGAGCGGGGGTACTGTAGGCGAGTGTGTGTGTGTGTGTGTGTGTGTGTGTGTGTGTGTGTGTGTGTGCAGAGCTATGAGGCATCCTCACTGGTTCACCGAGCGGCCAGCTGTTTACATGGCACCACTAGAGAGCACACAAGAGACATTACAGGTGTGTCCTGTGTCTCTGTCCTCCTATTCGTCCTCTTTTGATAGTTGAGTGCACGAATGTCTGAGACAGAGTGACGCAGAGAATCAGAGAGGGAGACAGAAGAGAGCAGTGAAGAACACAGCGAGCTGCTGCTGGTCTCATGGACACCTAGCGGGAGCATTAACCTGCATTAACACATGATGTAGGGGACAACACATCCAGCACTCACAAGGAAAACAACAACAACCTCAGAAATGATTTGTTGATTTGTTCCTGAGGAAAACCGATCTGACTCTTTAGTTGCTGAATGTTCTGTAGATAGTCACTAATGGTGTGTGTTCTCAAACACTCTACAGCCTGGTGTCAGCCCCGGGGCCCTCGTCGTCTCATACCGATATACGAGGCACTCTTTAGTGTCTGAGACGCACCAGCAGTTACACTAACTCCAGTGTAAACCCGTCCTCCTCAGTGTTAGACGCTCAGGACCAGCGTTTGGGTCTTGTGTAACAACCTTGTGTCATGTGACGCTATGCCACTTAGTCACATGACAATATGTCCGGAGCTTACGTTGCGTTACATGCAAAGTTGTTACGAAGCAAACCTTGGTGGGTTTTCTAACCCTATCTAGGTGGTTTTGTTGCCTGAACATGACTTCCAGCGTTTCACATGGTTAACCACGTGAACCAACGCTTACCATGATCCTTTCTCAGTGTTCAGCATGAAGCTTCAGTGTCAACCTACCACTTTACATTAGGTCAGCCATTAGAGAGGCAGGTTTACTGAGTGGGTTTCCAAGGTGCTTCTGTTTCCTTCCACTTTCAAAAGACATGCTGGTTACCTTGAATCCAGAGAATCTGGTGTGGACAGTTGATATACTCGGTTGGTTTAGGCGACAGCGCGGACACATAACTGTTTGTAATCTGGTTTTAAACATCAGAGAATCTTGTCGCTCCTTGAACTATGTTGGTGTCGGTCCGTGCCGACAGAAGTTCCCAAATCGTGTTGTTTCTCCTTTTATTTAAATGGCCGCTCTTTTTCGCACTTGGGTATTTGAATTCTTCTGGTTTTGTGGCAGTCGCATGAAACATCATCAACGTATCGCTCTCTGTGAGTATTTATATGTGTCAGCCCTGTGATAGGCTGCCAACCTGTCTGGGATGTAACCCTCCCCTCATGTGAGATGTGACGCTGCACAGGATAATCTGTAATGTGCCAACAAGGTAAAGACCTGTGTGACCAGTGACCCAGATTAGTGGGATTAAATGAAATGCACTTTGTTTTATACCGTTGTTTAGTTTATGATCTCAGCAAGAGGTCATTCAGTTGAACTATAATATGTTGTTGCGAGTCACAGAGTGGATGAAACGATCATGAATTCATATCGATGGTTGGTGACTGCAGGAGGAGCAGTGAGCTGCTCTCTCTCTTTCCTCATCGCTACCTCCTAGCTTTGCTTTGAAAGGTAATGAGACAGACAGGGACTGATGGAAGAGGGAGAGTGAGATAGAATAACAGAGACAGAGGGTCGGAGAGAGAGAGAGTGGCAGAACAAGAGGGAATGCAGCGTAGATAGAGGAAGTAAGAAAAGAGTCAGACTGAAAAAGACTCACATAGAGATAGTCTGTGTGTGTGTGTGTGTGTGTGAGGAAGAGGCTGAGATACAATAAGACACAGAGAGAGACATTGTTATGCCGGCTTTGTCGTCTTTGCTAAATGAATCCAGCAGTCTTATTATCCATCGAGCTGACAAAGCCAGAAGAAGCATTGCAGCTCAATGATTTCTTTACTTCAATAGCATGTGTGTGTCTTCTTTCTGCATATCCCTCCTTTTCTCTCAGGCATTGTGGCTTTAACCTTTCTTATTCCTCTACTTTTATTAAAACATCCGCGGAGAGGAGAAGAGAAGCAAAGCGGGAGCGCTTTATTCATCGAGCCGCTGGGAAGCTCCAGCGTGCCTCGGCCAATTAATGGATAGCTCTGTTGCCAAAGTGACATCTTTCTGGAACCACACACACACACACATGCAGCACAGGGACACACACACACACACCTATGCATGCACATAAACACATGCCAGGAGGAATGGACACCCACACACATGCTGTACATGCAAAGACTGAGGTATGTAATAAGTACACAGATAAGTAGAAATATGAATACATTACACACATACAGATCGAGGTATGTGGCTCATATCAAAGAGACAACAGTCTGTGTGTAGGCTGCAGGACTGATTCGTCTAAGTTGGTTCTGTGACAACTGGGTGTTTGTATCTGTATGTGTGTGTGTGTGTGTATGTGAGTGTTTGTGAGTGTTTGTGAGGGCCTTATCAGTCTGTGGCAATGGAGTGTGTGACGTGATGAGGCTGGGGTCACAGTGAAAGGACTCTTGATCATCAGCATTCAGAATGCCAAAGCAGACAAGCCGTACACAAGGTGAGATGAAGAGCGGGGTGGACGCAGAGGAGGCACAAGGACAAGAGAGCAGGGACACATTTGAATAAAGTGATTGCGACACCTTGGTGTGATTACTATGAGCAAATGAAACCGTTCTCAACGTAAACTGCAACATTGTGCCCACTTCAGTGTAGTGAGTGTTTCTCAAAAGGATTACATTGACCATGAAGCGCTTTATTTCCAGACTTTCTGTTGTCTAGTTGAATGTATTTGGCCCTTTGGCACTCAGGGAAAGTGAATTGTGGAATAGGAGAAAACAACATGGTGGCCAGAAAAATATAATAATAGGAATAAAAATAATAATAATTAAAAAAATGAGAACTTAAAGACATACCAGATAACGTGCCTTTTAATTGTTTTGAATTATCATTATGATTCAGCAAAGTCTGGCCTAATCCGAACCTGGATAGTGAAGACATCATATTATTAGTAATTAAACTATCATCTAAAATGAAATATCAGAGATATATGTTCTATACCTATAATGGCGGAGGGAAACGTAAGAATGGAAAGAACGGAGGGAATGTGAAGGAGTGTTAGTCAAAGGCAAAGAAAGTGCATCAATAAATACAAAAAGACAGTTTCAACTGAGAGGATAGAGAGGAGAACTCTGGGCAACGGAGGAGCGACTAAAGAGAAACAAACCGGACGTTCTACCACCAGTGAGTGAGTGGGTGTGGTCATAGACATCTGCTAAAATGTAGACACATTCCACAGAAGTGTTTCTCATATGTTTTCCTCACAAACAACCGTATCAACAATTTAGATCCCTAAATATTGGCCTTCAAAAAAACATTCATCTGGAAGCTTCTCTCAAAAACTACTGGTCTTCAAAGATCCATCTTGGTGAAATTGGAATAGAAAAAGTGATTGAGGCCATGAGGGAGGGATATGAGAAAGTGACAGTGGGCGACTGTGGCTAAGTGGATAGCAGGGCCGTCCTTCAATCAGAGGACGGGCAGTTCAATTCCCGGCTCTGTCGCATGTTGATGTGTCCTTGAGCAAGTCACTCAACCCCAAAATAGCTCCCGTAGCTGTGCCTACGGTGTAGAAATGTGATAGAATTGGATAAAAGCGTCTGCTAAATGACTGTAATGTAATGACAGTTTGGGAGGGGAAGACCTGAGGAAGGCTTACAGTCCAACAGGAAGTAGTAAGACCAACATCAGAACTGATGCACTCAGATGCATTTTAGCCAAACTGTATCCGTCTTTGGGGAACAGCAAGCTAAACAGAATGACTCAGCAAAAAATAATCATGTATTCAAGCAAAAAGGCTGTGCTGAGATCATCAGAGGACAAGTAGCTTCACTGACAGCATTCTGGAGTAGTGACATGTTCATTATTATTCTTCAGGTAGATAATATTACAAAAAATATAAATTTAGGTTCAATAGGTCACTTAACAACAATAAGAAAATAATAACATACAGCCAGGGGTTGAATTGGGCCGGGCTATGCTGTTCTATGGCTATAATAATATATAATAATGTATTAGTTGATTTATGCTGTTTATTTATATGTAAATAAGGTGCCAGAGTGCATTAAAAAGCTTCAACATAGAGCTTGTTCATCAAAGCTTTGCTCTAAGGAGGATTCCCCCAGTTCCCCTCGCAAAGCCACAGACACAGAAAACATTCATCCCGCTCTTGTTATTTTTCCAAACAATGAAACGGCATGGTCAACTATGTTGTCCTCCTGGATTACCTTTGTTAAAAACCTTTAATCAAAGTCAACATAGGCAGGATGTCAGGGTGAATGGATGTGTCAAACCGGGGACTTTCACCCAGGAGACCATTGTTCGTGTCATGTGTGACACCAACAGTGATGTATTTATTCCAACACAAACCACGACCTTTTACTAAACCTTAACAAGTGGTTTTGTTGCCTAAACCTTACGAAACATAATTAAGAATGCCGTTTTGAAACAGCAAAAGCGCCACAAGTTGTTTAAAGAGTATAATATTGATACACACATGTGGAAATGTTGATGTGAAGCCGTTTTTGGATCATAGTGGGATGTCATTTCATACCAGCAACTCAGTTTGGGTAAAAATAGATAGAGCGTCTCTCAGAGGACGGCAAAATAAGTCAAACCTGAGATTTTTTATTTGACTTTCTGCTCATGTCGCTGTTGTCAAAGACTGCTGTAGCTGACATTCTGATTAAATCCAAGACACCGCGGTTATTATCCTGAACAGAGGCAAAGTCTGCACGTATGCGTGTGTGTGTGTGTGTGTGTGTGTGTGTGTGTGTGTGTGTGTGTGTGTGTGTGTGTGTGTGTGTGTGTGTGTGTGTGTCTCATGTATCCGGTGCCCCATTGAGCCAAGATATTGGCCAGTAGGGTTTTGATGAGCAGAGAGATTGTTATATCCTCAAATACCTGAAAGATGGATTGGTCCTTCATCTTCCATCAGATGGGTCAAAAAGCTCTAGCTGTGACACAGATCAGTACGTGTGTGTGCATGTGTGTGTATGTAATGCCAGCGAACGGAGTGCAGCCGATAGAGCAAAGGACAGAGAGGGGTGAGTGTGTGAGAGAGAGAGAAAGAGAGAGAGAGAGAGAGAGAGAGAGAGAGAGAGAGAGAGAGAGAGAGAGAGAGAGAGAGAGAGAGAGAGAGCGAGAGAGACGCTTGTGTCATTAAGAACGCATGTATCTGTACAGTCTCATGAACACACTCATTTCTGCAGAAAGAATGTCAGCATTGATAAGATGACAGACATGCTTCTATACAACATGGTGGACAGAGCTAGGACTGGTTCATTGCACAAAAGGAGAGACAAATAACTTATTTATGTGTGCTTTACAATAAAACATGATACAAGTAATTTAATAGTTACAACAAATACCATCAGTTAAGAAAAAGATAAAAGTGAGTCTGAAGAAGAGATTTAAAGGAAGATAGAGTTGGCCTGAATTCACACACACAGTGATAGCACCGTCATACGAGGAGCCAATAAGACTAAACCGCACAATTTTTTATTTGGTGTCAATAATTTAAAAAGCACTTTTTCACTTTGATATTTTGACTTTGACTGTTCCTTCAAAATAAAACATCACACATTGTTATTTCTGTTAATAGTGTAGTTATTACCAAAGCATTTATCAGTAATACAGTTAAGAGGGGAACAAACATACATGGTTGTGTTGTGTTGCATGTTATATATTTTGGGTGTCCAGTTATGGCTGCCTGCTGATGGACCTCTCTGGTTGCTGTTTTATTTGTCATTATAGACACATACGTCGGAGATCTGTACTCAGGAGTTATTCATATCATTTCTAACTGTTTAATTGTAGCTTTTTGTGGAAAAACCATATCAGACTAAAATGATGAAACAAAGCAAAGTGGTTTTATTTGTCCAGGGCGGATCTTTGATTATCAATTATTCTGTCAGTTATTCTTTTTCGATTGTTTTTTATCTCCAAAGCCTAAATTGACAATCCAACAGTTTAAACTCCAGACATAATCATTTCTAATTATATAAAACATAACAAATCAGGAACGTTTTTAAGCAGGAGTATGCAAGTGACTATTTTTTGTAAGTTGACAACTTGGCATCTGTTTGAAAGATGTGTCAATAACATGGTTTTCTTTGCAACAGTAGGTGCTATGTATTATTTGCAGCTTGCTTTTACGGATTTAATGTATTTGCTGAAGGCATGCATGCTTCTCTGCGGTCTCGCACATAATAAAGCATCATGGTGTCCATAAGGATCTACAATTTGTTTGTTCGGAAGAGTGGAGGGTGAAAGTGTTGTGTTTTTTTAGAACACAGAGTGTATTTAATGACATAAGCTAAAAACCTTTCGACTTCCCTAACACACTCGAGGGCCATTCAGATATTAGATGTTGAAAAACTAACGCAGTTGACTTACCAAATGCTGTTCATTTCAAGACAAACTCCATCCTCCTTTCTTTGTTGACAAAGAGTTTAATCCCACGGTTAAATCCCAACTGAGTGGTAAAAAAACAAAGCTAGGTAAAAAAAAAAAATCTACACCAAGCAAAATGCAAAAAATGTAATTTCTTCCATATCTTTCAATTTGAACTAAGCCTCTGATGGCTATTTAAAGTTTTGTTTCACAATAGTCACATGCTCGCCCACTGACCAATCACAGCACACGCTGCACCTCACTGCAGAGCTGCACCTGGAAACTGAGCTGCACGTAATGCTGACGTAGTTGTAGGCCAGCTAGCAGCTCTGACACGTCAAAGAATACGCCCAACATGTCAATCTAAAGATCTGATTGGTTGAACACCATGACAATCAACAATATCGTCCCCATTCACTTAAACTGCAAATGGATTCACTGGTGAGTCTGCAGGCCTCGGGCCTCTCTTCTACCTAGAGACACAGAGGTGAAATCTGATTGGATAAAAGCTCTACTTAAAACAAGCTGCACTGGAAGCAGAGCAACTGAGGAACACAGTAGCTGTGCAATGAAAAAATAAGATAATGGGGAAAATATTTTTATAAATTATGTCACACGTATTTACGAAAAATTATTAAATCATAAAATGGCTATAACTTTGTGATTCTGTGTAGGCCAGCAGAGAAGGTTTGCTGGCCCTGACGGCCCACCACTGCTTATATATATATAGCACACAAAATAGCAGCACGGCTGAGGGTTTTTGTCTGCCAAAGCAGCTGCAACTGACAGACATGAAATCCTTAAAGACTTATAAAACGATTACCACGGGCTGCTGGTTAGTGTTAATTTCAAGCTCTACTTGCAATATTTTGATATTTAATATCTGTGATGGCTGCCAGGAATTTCCCAAGTCCACAAGCTTCCGTAACATGATAGTCTAACAACCAGCAGAGCAGAGGATCAGACGGAGCAGCATGTTGACACTCTGGCTGCTGCGGTAATAAAGCCGAATGATGGCAAACAGCGAGACACAATTTCAGCTCAGCAATGGAAAATAAAGCTGTGTAATGAAAGCACAGATGTAATCTGTACACTGCAGAGGGAGAGGACGAGAGGCAGCAGATGAAGGATGGAGGCAGAGGGGGAGTCATTTCTTGCAGATCGATGGAGAGATGAAAAAATGTGTTAATAGCGCAATTTTGCTGACAGGGAGGAGTGTTGCTATTGTTGCTTTTTTCTGTGGGAATACATTGATTCATCAAAAGGGGTTTTTCTCCTGTTGAGTTGTCACACTGTTCCTTCCTCTGGCTGGAGCATGACATAATGCACACCTTACATTTTATTATTATTATATTAAGAGCTAGTTTGGTATTTTATCGAATACAATAACAAACCAGAGCGGATCATAGAGAAATATCAGCACCACTTTCTATGATATATTATGAACATAATCATGTGTTCAAATCTGCTCATAGCGCTGTATAACTATAGTTATAAGCACTATTACATTACATTATAAAGCATTTTATAATGCAAATCAATGTATGTGTTGTGCGTTGTTGTGTGGTACTGCACATCCTTGTGCTACACACCTGTGGTTGAACACTCGTGCACCCCATTTTTTCCTGGTGATGCTACATTGTGGGTAACAAATCCGTGCTGATGTGAGCAGAACAGCTAGTTAATGTTAGCTGTTAGCTTGTTAGCAGCCAGTGAGCAGCTCAGTCCTGCTCGGCACAGTAACGGAGCTAACAGCTAACGTCAACGGAGGCTGCGTTGAGTGATATTATGATGCGTTTAGGCCCTACTCAGTCAAAAAAATACATATTGGAAGAAAGTCAATTATACCGGTATCATTATGTGTAATCCTTTAAAATGTTGTTATTGGCGAGACTATTAAATAAATCAAGTTGTTTGAGATAGATGTTTTCAGAAAAATTTAAAATAGATTTTAGAGAGTGCTGTTTAACTTCTGGCTCTAAGCAGCGTATCATTCAAACTACTCATGCCGAGGTTTCTTTAATCAACAGAAATACTCGAACTAAGGGACTAACTTTTGAACTTTGTTTTTATTGGAATCGGCCTGGAACAGGAGGAAACATTACTTACACATCGTCCAGCTTCTGTCACTGTGTCCTTCACTGCCCTGCTGTCTCCTCACGTCTTCACTTCCTCCTCTGTTTGTGTGTCCTTCCACTCTTTTGCTTTCTCTCGCACTGTGCCTTCAGTGAGAATATATATGGGTCAGTCAGTTATGATGAATTAAAACTGTGTGCGTGTGTGATATATTACAGCATTGTGTGAGTGTGTGTGTGTGGTATGTGTTTGAGATATTAAAACGTGCGTTTGCTGCATCCATCTCAGGCAGCCATTCTGTGCCTGCTATAAATCACCATCAGTTTCACCGTCACATCCAGGAAACCTGACAGGAGATGCCACACTACAGAGCCAGTGTGTGTGTGTGTGTGTGTGTGTGTGTGTGTTGGGGGGAGACCACCTATGCTGATATTGTAAACCTCACTCTTGGATATTGTACCATATAGGCTAGATGTTCTGTATTTACAATCAAGACACGACATTATTGGTGGCTTATTGAAATGTAAACTATTGTGTTCCATTATTTATGAGACCTTGCTTGCAAGTTAATGGATTTTAATTCTAAAGTCGACAACTGTATGCAATTGACAGAGCTAAGCCCTGGTAATAGAGGGAGTATAGAGGAATAAGAGGAGATCTCCAGCTGAATAACATAGTAGATTTATTATTACATAAACTAGCCCTCCATGACTAATCTATCTAATCCAATAATTACAGGAATGCTTCAATGTAATGATTGCTACTTAAGAGAAATATTGCGAAGGATTAAGTGAGATAGAAATGATCAGATAGAGTACAGTTTTCAATTAAAAGGATTCCAACAGTGTGCACAAGGAATATATGTTCTGTTCCACTTTCATCGTTAATGCTTTGGATATCGGGCTCCTAAATGGACTGTATAATGTAAAATAATGTTTGAATTTATTGGCTCAGAGAACAATCTAATGATCTTTATAGGGATAAGATCAAATCTCGAATTGCAAAAAAGCGTCATATGGATACAATCTTTAGTAATTCTTTATGTTACAGGTCTGGATTTATCAAAAAAGGAAATAAAATCCTCGAAGGTTTCTCAGAACTAACGATGTGATTGTACTAATTATAGAGAAAATATGAATTTCTCAGAAGGAAAGGCTTCATTAACACCCATTCATCCCTCTGTTGTTGTTAAAGTATAAATTAAAAGTATATTATTCATTTATGTAGAATTGGATGCTTGTCTGTTGACACATTTTTGACATTTCTGCATCTTCAGCTAAACACTAGCAGTCTCATCAAGTCAATCAAATATCTGTCAAATCAAACTATCCAATCATGTTAATGCACATATTGTCATTAAAGTGCTGGTCACTGATTTGCAACATTGCCTAAATAGTCTAATACAACAAGGATAAATATATAATACACTGCTCACCTCTGATTTATGAGCAGCTGATTCTCTCACTGGGAGACGGACAGACAGTAAAGACTGTGATCATGTTGCTTTGAATGTATATTTATACAACTTTTTTCCCCTGACATTTTCTTATGATTCATTATTTTTTATAATAATGAATACTTCATTTAAGATTCAAAACTCTGGTAAGGGCCCCTTGAGAGAGTAAACCGTGTTTCTTTGAGGCCCACTGGTTCATAACGTGTTGTCCTCAGTAGCAGTCATTGGTGTCTAATCATATAGTTTTTGTCTTTTTCAAAGAGCTACCATCTACAGAGAGAGCACCATACAACACAATACAAGAAGACTATGATCCATGCTTTAGTGTACAAACTATTCACACAACGTCAAAAACCTCTCTAATCTGAGAGGCTTTCCAATCCAGAAAAATGAGTTTTAGTGCTATTTTATTGTGTAAAAAGCACTGATGCACACACACACACACACACACACACACACACACTGGGACACCAACACCTGGGCTGTATAAGATGGCTGTTGGTCACAGATGTGCCCATCTGGCCTCCACTCTCAGTGTGTGTATGTGTGTTCATCTGCATACATACATGCGTGTGTGTGTGTGTGTGTGCCCTAAATGAACAGCGAGTCCTAGAACAGAGCGGGATCACTCCCCGTTAGTAACCTCCTGAAAAACACCTGGGGGCTGGATTAGGCAGTACAAGCATTTTAGCACCAAAAAGAGGAACACTGAGTTGAGCTTGTGTTGTTGGGAGTGTTAGAGAGATAAAGAGTGCCCAGACAGAGGTACAAACAAAGAGAGACGGGGGCTTTTTTGTAGGTTACTGTGGCAAACATGTAGCTATGGACTTCACTGCACATGAGCAGGCCATTCTGTATATATCCCACTGAATCAATTTGTCTGTAATCCATGTTAGCAAGGACATGTGATGTAGTATAAAGCGTGATAAACTGGGTGAAGGGATGGATGGATCTAAAAATGCCAGACTTTAATCCAGAAGACTGCTCTTCCTGTCCCCTGTTCAACCAGCAGTGAATGTCAATGTATCTGGCATATCTAACGCCACTTCTGTAGTTATTTGAACTCAAACCAAGATCTTTCCCTCAACCTAACCAGCTAGTTTGGGGTTTTTTTTGGTTTTCTAAAGAGGTGCGTTTTGAGCTGATTTCTGAATGCGTTCACAGAATCTGCAGAGCATTCCACAGCCTTGGTGCTACTGCCTCAAAAGCTCAGTCACCACGGGTTTTAAGGCGTGTGCGTGCAACAGACAGAAGACCTAAAGCGTTTGAGCTGAGAGTGCGGGCGGGTGAATAGGGGTGAAGTAGATCAGCTACGTATGTAGGAGCCTGACCGTGTAGTGCTCTGTAAGTGATGGTGAGAATTTTAAAGTGTATCCTAAATGCTACAGGGAGCCAGTGAAGAGATGATCATGTCTAGTTCAGCTGTTGATACTACAGATCTCAGTTTACTGATATTTCTTAGGTGGAAGAAACAGGATCTGGACAGCTGCTGAACATGGGGGTCAAACGACATGGATCGATCAAAGGAAATCCCTAGATTGCACAGGTTGCAATGGGCAGAAGAGGAGAGTGGACCAATACTCTGCTTGATCATAGAGACAAACTCATCTGGTGCAATGACTAGAACCTCCGTCTTGTTGCCGTAAGCAGCTTTCTGCCGTCCAGTCTCCGATAGCATTGACACAGTCCAGGAGCCTAGTTCATGCAAAAGCCTCACTGGGTTTGAATGACAGATGCAGTTGGACATCATCTGCATATAAATGATAGGACACATTGGTCCTAAAGGTATCAAGTAAAGGGAAAATAACAGAGGCCCCGGAACCGAGCCCTGTGGTACACCACAAGACAGTGGAGAGGTGACAGACACACAATCACCCTCAGAGACATTCAAACTTCTGTCAGCGAGGTAAGATGTAAACCAGTAGAACGCTATGCCAGATATGCCCACATGTGTGCACACTCTTAAAGCAAAGGCTTAGATACAGGACCATAACTAGAAGTCTTTGTTTTGGTTTGTGTCCATAAACTGTATAGGGCCTGCCCTCTTCTGTGGGGTTTAGTTGACAGAAGATTATGTTAGATTGAAAGGTTGCAATGTTTTATAATAATTGCAATATGAAAAGCTTGTGAAGTGTGCAGATATGTTGTGTGACTTCTAGATGGATTAGATAGATGGATAGATGGATAGATACTTTATTTATCCCGCAACGGGACATTTTTTCGCTACAGGAGCATTTATAGATATAGGTAAAGCTATAAAAATAAGTACAGAGGACGAAAAACAATAATACAAAAAGCACAATATATACAATAAAATAAAATATTAAATTAACTAACTTTTACAAAATATATTTAAAAAAGTTCTACCTTCAATTAATAATTTTGATCCAGCTATAAAAGTCAATTTGCTTCTGCTGTATTTCTTTTTAAATAAATAATAATTCAAAATAATACAAACAATGATGTGTTATCACTGGGAGGAGAGCATTGGCCGAAGTTCGAAGTCCTGTAAGTGATGATCGAATAACAGCATCAGTTAACTCACTCATTTGAAACCACAATGCAAAATGAACAAACGACAAAAGAAGTCATTGTTTTGGTGTGGGTTTCTATTGTTGATGCTCTCAGCAGGGCCCTCTAATGCTTCCATTTGAAGTGAGTTAGCTCACAGGCTATTAGCTGACGCTGCTACCTAATAAGCAGCAGACCTGCTGCAGCTCGTACAGTAGCTTCTGTGGCTCACAGTAAAATGTTGCTTTTACCTCGGCCCTATTTGTTTCTGTTCATTTTTGTCTGGCAAACGCCTCCAATCAGTGCTGCCCCTCCTGCCAGGTGCACATCAGGGATCAGAATCCTCTCCTCCTCCTGTGCAGTTTATTGTCTTTATTAGCCTCCTGTCTGTCTGCAACCTCCTCTCTCATTCCGTCCTCTTGGAGCCTTTCCTTTCCTCTGGCCTTTGTCTCCTTTTTTACCAGAATCAGAACCTCCTTTTCTCCTCCATCATCCTGTCCTCCTCTCTATTTATCCAATCTTTTTTTATTATTCCTCCTCATCCTTTTCATTCCCTCCCTTCTTTTCCTTGAACACCCTTTTCTCTTTCTCTCTGCTTGCTCCCTTCTCTGTCCTTTAACTGTTGTCTTGTTCCGTTCTAAGGTCGACCCCTCCGTCTGTCTCTGTAAATGAAGAGGAGGACGAGGAGAATGAGGAGGAGGAGGAGGAGGGTGGCGCTTAGTTGCCCTCCTTCTCTCGTTATCTCATTAAGATGGCTGTCAAAGCGCACTACAATTACCAAAGTGGCCACGCCACCACTCCGCCCTACCTCCGTGTGCGCTTGCACGTCTGTGTGCGTCCAATATGTCTGCAGTGCATGCATCTGTCTGTATGTGAGTGTGCACGGTCTGAGCGTGTTAATTGTGCTGGGCTGGATACGTCTCATTTCAGACAGCCCACAGAGGCCCCCCATGACCCGTCTGCCACATATAACACAGTGTCCCCAGCATACTGATGAACGCTGCTGTTGGACTTGGCGTCTCTGTGTACGTTTGCACATGAAACTACCAGGTGTTCAGCGATCAGAGTCGCATGAATGCAAGCGATTAGAACTTTCAAAATATCACCATAATAGACACAAACAGAACAGAAACTGAAGCTCAGAATTATATATTGCTCAGGAATTGAAATCTAAGAATTGAACTAATTTTCTTGAAATCATCTCTGCAATCAAGTCCTGCACAGAGCTAAAGGGTCTTAAATCTTTATAAATCTTTGAAAGTCTATTTGACACAAACGTAACCTTAACCAAAACCTTGGCTTAAAAACAATGGAATCTATGTATCCAATGTTTCCCCAAGTGATCACAAGTGTTTGAGGAACCACTATAAACAGTTTTACAACCGAGATCCTCTCCTGTCAGCTCTGGTTTAGCAGCCTGCAGTTCAGTTGCAGTCTCACAGAGTTTTGTTACGTGACTGTTGGTCTCACTCCAGTCAGTCATGGCTGCCATGTTCCACTGAGGAGCTCAGAATTTAATTTAAGACATGGTTTGGGAAAAATGTAACTTTGACATGTAGCATAAGTGATTTGGATGAAATACCACTTTAACATTTTATCTTAGATTTGGTTGTTATTTCTCACTTAAGGATTCGTCACACACACAATGTGTTCAAGGATCGTCAGAAATTTGAAAATGCAACAATAAGTTTGCATTTTGGCCAGGTCGTCTTTGTAAATGAGAACTAGTTCTCAAATGACTTATCTGGTGAAATAAAGGTAAAATCAAAATCTAAAAATCTGTTTTTACAGTTTCTAACTGTATTTTTGGCAATACTTTAAAAGAAAACATGTCTTTCCAACCCGCCAGAGGATTTTGGGGTTGAGTGGATGGACAAATGTCCTGCTGTTATAGTGGATAAGAATTCCACTCGTCGAGTTGTTCAGGAACGTAAAGCAACACACAGAAAATAATCACAACACCTTCTTTACAACTCCAGCTCACAGATGGTGTGAAAATGATTTTCTGAGTGTAGACACTGTGTGCAATTTAGTAACAAAATGAAGGCTACCAATATCATTTTCTTTATTGTTTGATGTCTTTTTTTTTCATTTCGTCATTTAATCCGTTAAAAGTTAAACCGGTGAAACATATCAATCATTGTACAGAAGCCCAACGTAATGTTCTCTGATTACTTATTTTGTCTGAAAAACACACCAAAACCTAAACTTGCTGTTATAAAAAAGATAAAACTCCTCTTCTTGTCTTGGGGCAACTGTCTATTGAATTAATGAACTTATCATTTAGCTCTAAACATATCACCATCATATTAAGAGCAAACTATAAAACAATTGCCAGGTATTACATGACGCTTAAGATTACCATGTTTATTCGAGTGGTCTCTACTTTGAGCATCGTGCTGCTGCTTACAGCCTTGGTCTTTGCAGAAATGATGTTGGCCTGCTAGACCAGATCATATAGAGATTGTAAAACTCATACTCGATGCAGAATATTTCACATTTTTAAAAGACTCCAACAGAATGGGCCCTTAACTTCCATTTCAGGATTTAGAGGGAGTGATAATAATTCTGTGCGTCTGGGTTTGGAGCCAGAGCCTTGACTGAGTCAGCGTCTCATTGCAGGTTTGATGTGGTTATACAGAGTATACAGGCAGCTCAGAGAAAAGCTTCAGAGAAAGAATGAGATGGAGAGCTTGATGAAAGAGATTTATATTGGGTTCAGATTTGATAACCTGTATTCAGTCTTCCCTCCAATGTCACCCACCAGGCTCTGCAGATACTGTGTGCTTCTTCTCTCTCTCTCGATCTCGCTCTCTGTCTCTCTCCTTTCATAATTTCTTTTCAATCAGTTCCTCCTGCCTTCTGTGATGGTGTGGCGATAAAATATTGGGCCGCCTCAAGCCTCTAAAGTGGATTATTGCTATAGAGACATGGTACAATCCTGCACTAAGGCCTAAGATAAAAACACATACTGCTGCAGAATATGATATGAAGTGTCCCGCTGATAATGTTCAAAATGGACAACTTGCTCATTACGTTGGACATAGCAGGACTTCTCATGATCATCAATCACCACCAGCTCATTTACATTCTGCACTCATCTGTTTCCATAGTATCAGTTGCAGTTGTCCACAAATTGGCGAGATGTTGACGGCGTTCATCCAGCAACTTTTATTTGAGGAAATAAAAAAAGTGTTAGAATTGATGTTTGGAGAATTGATGCATCCATCATTGGTAATGATGGGCTTTCATCATTCATGCCATCTACATGATTTGCTGTTATCTCATCAAATTGATGAAGTGTTTTAAAGGCAATAACAGAGACATAAAAGGTGGATGATTAGTCATTTAGTTGTAGCTTTACAAAACTATCTGAAAGCTGAGGTGAATATTATTATGTGTTGCCTCAACCTAACAATGCAGTTGTGTTGCCTAAAGCTAACCAAGTAGTTTTGTTGCCTTAATGCAGGGGTATTCAATTCAAATTCAACGAGGTCCAGTTAGAGAGATTCTCCTCACATCACAATAATGTCTAACTTGCGTTATGATTTAGAGCCTTATGTGTTGAAGTAGCCAACAGTTGTATCAACGTCTGTATGTCGTCAACAACTGACTGTCAAATCAAATAAATCAAGTTCAATTAAATAACAATATTTATTGTCAGATTTCAAACTGAACTGGATGAATTATAAATAATACATAATCTATTAATAAATAAATCTTCTCTCATTTTGAGTAAAATAAGGGCTGTATTTAAGAATAGTAGTACATAACAGAAAGCTTTTGAAAAATGTGCATCTTAAAATAAAGTAGTTCATTTTAGAAAAATGTATTTTACTTTGTCCTGCTGCTTTACATTCAGTTCATTCAGGTGTGAAGTGATGTCAATCTGGTTTTAAACTGAACACATGAGACGTACTGGTGTTAAACTGAACACATGAGACGTACTGGTGTTAAACTGAACACATGAGACGTACTGGTGTTAAACTGAACACATGAGACGTACTGGTTTTAAACTGAACACATGAGACGTACTGGTGTTAAACTGAACACATGAGACGTACTGGTGTTAAACTGAACACATGAGACGTACTGGTTTTAAACTGAACACATGAGACATACTGGTTTTATACTGAACACATGAGACGTACTGGTGTTAAACTGAACACATGAGATGTACTGGTTTTAAACTGAACACATGAGACGTACTGGTGTTAAACTGAACACATGAGACGTACTGGTGTTAAACTGAACACATGAGACATACTGGTTTTAAACTGAACACATGAGACGTACTGGTTTTAAACTGAACACATGAGACGTACTGGTTTTAAACTGAACACATGAGACGTACTGGTGTTAAACTGAACACATGAGACGTACTGGTGTTAAACTGAACACATGAGACGTACTGGTGTTAAACTGAACACATGAGACGTACTGGTTTTAAACTGAACACATGAGACATACTGGTTTTAAACTGAACACATGAGACGTACTGGTGTTAAACTGAACACATGAGATGTACTGGTTTTAAACTGAACACATGAGACGTACTGGTTTTAAACTGAACACATGAGACGTACTGGTTTTAAACTGAACACATGAGACATACTGGTTTTAAACTGAACACATGAGACGTACTGGTGTTAAACTGAACACATGAGATGTACTGGTTTTAAACTGTCCGTGGGAAGAATGAAGATGTAAGAGTCTGTCCATTCTTGGTTAAAGGCTCTGGTTAAGTTGTCCACTTTTCTCCTTTCGGAGAATGTCATGTGAAATAACTTCTGACTCACGTATTATTCTCTAACTACTCGGTCTCTTGCCCCGTGTCTCCCGTGTGTGTAAATCTCGATCGAGTCGGGAAGTTTACCAGAATACTCATATTTAATTGGCTGAGCTGCATCACGTGATGTGATTTACCACGCATGTAATTGGTCGGTGTGTTTCCTGAACCGCTGAACGAGTGCCGTAAAGACTAGAAAAGCTTTGCCGGTTAAAATAGAAGCAGAATTTTATAATTCTCAATTATCTATCGGTTTTAGGCCCAGGTCCAGATACAACAGCATCTGGGTCTGGATCCAGGCCGCGGTCAACATAGTTTGGTGCTGTTGCCTAACCTAACCAAGTCACCTGTCTCTGGTAGGGGAGCTATTATAGGAAGCGTGGGTCGTACAAGAGGATATGAACAAACAACCTATGCTGAATATGTCCGCTTTCTGATATTGTCAAAAATAGAAATCAAAGCTAATTTTCTGTAATTTTGTTTTTATTCACAGATGTTTTATATAATATAAAATGACCAGCTGAATATCTTGTAAATAAGTGTACTATACATATCTCCAGAGTACCTCACTTCATTTGCCTATTAGTATGCCTGTTTGCTGTTGCATTTGGCCAATGTCACCACTGGGATCAATAACATCCAATTTTAGTGTAATGTAATCTTAAGTAATGAAGTTCATCATCAGCTGGTAGCTGGTTCTCTTGCTGCTCCTGATAAGGATGACACAGCTGTTATCATCTGGCTGTCTTTAAGTGAAGCAGCATGGTGCCTGTGCTGTGTTTTAGGCTAACTAGCAAACAAACGGGAATAACAAAAATACACAGGCAATAGGCCATAGGAGCAGTCTTCACCAGAAGCTTTTATTCAGAGTGATTTGCTTTGCGGGCAGTGGATCTCAGTGTGCTGTGGCTTCACAATTCCTGCATACATGTGTGTGTGTGTGTGTGTGTGTGGATGACTGACACCTCAGCCAGACAAAGGAGGAAGGTTTAGTCTCGAACTTCATGGTTAGTCTGCTGAAAGAAAAAGCTTCTGTCATTCCTGCCGTCCCCAGTTTGATTGGGTTTTCGTAAGCGTTCTCTTTCTCTGGATTCACTTTGCTCTTTTGAATTCAACTCTACTGTGAGCACTGCGTGCATGAACAGGTTTGTTTTTTACTCATGCACATTGCATATGAATTGTTATTAACATTGACTTGTGGTGGGCAACACAAGGGGGATTGTCATGATAACAAAAACATTCTGCACTATGGCTGATTCTCACAGACATGCAGGTTCACTAACTAGAACCACGCTCATAGCGAGAAGGGTTTCCAATGGTTTACTGCACGTTGAAGTCAGGGATGGACTCTGGGTGCGAAAGGTGGTTGAGAGTTGTGGGATGAAGGGATGAAGGGATGAAGGGTTTCAATTATATTCAATTCAATTTATTTTGTACAGCCCAAAATCACAAATTCTCCTCAGAGGGCTTTACAGTCTGTACACATGAGACATCCTCTGTCCCAGGACCCTCACATCAGAACAGGAACAACTCCCCAAAAAAACTAAGTTATAAAACTCAATGTAATGCTCTCTTTTTCATGTCACTCATCATTGTCTTAGTATAGTTTACTTATTGATATTTTCCAGAAGTAGAGTTTCATTATTATTTAGTTTGATTTGTTGGTAGATTTGATGGGATGCATGTGTAGACTTTATTCATTCTGTAAACTCTGCAAATAGAAGAAGCTCAGATTGATAAACATCGATCAGTACACTATATATAATCCTATATCCCAAAAATACAAAACAACAGTCAAACAATAGCCAGCGTGAAGGAATATGGCTGAAAAGATAAAATCATTCATCTCTGCTTTAATAGATTCGTCATTTTGTTGCACATCTCCACGGAATCCTATCATAATGACAGAGTTCCTCTTTTCAACAACAGCAACATAAAACATTTTGTCTTCCACTGATACTGCTTTTGTCTTTAATATACACTCACTGTCCAGCATTTGTCTCGCATAAAAGCGTGTCGAGGGATTGTGCCCCCAGAGCTGTCGGAAGACTTTTAATATGAAATGTCTGCGCTGGAAGTGTTGATTTCACCAGACACTAGATTAACAGTCAATGAATACAAATTTGTTTCTCACTTTCAAAGAGCACAATCCCAGCATCCACTCACTTGTTGGTTTTCAGTGTGAAACGTGCAGGAAATGTTGAGTTTCACTAAATGTAGATGTGAGTAGTAATTAAACTAGTAATTCTGCTGAAAGGAGAAACTCAGAGCCTCAAATTGGTGAGTATGATAAGACTCTGTTGTCCTTCTGACATATTTAGTGCTGTGGAGATGTGCATTACGCCGACATCAGCTAGAGTGTAGACGTTGCATTAACAGAAAATGGCATCAACAGAAAAATTGAATTTAGAGCCAATCATAAAATAGGGAAGTATCTCATGAAGATAGGGAGGAGCCGGAGACATCTGAAATAAATGGAAGTATTTCACATAAAGGCAGAGGTGAAGAGGTGAAGAAAAAGGAACTTTAATGTCCTTGCAGGTGTGAAATGCAGCAATCACAACGGGAAACATACGCTGGCTGTCATGGTAGCACTGGCTAATGGAGAGGATGAGAGGACATGAGCGGGAATACTTGGAGGGAAAGAATATGTATGTATATATATATATATATATATATATATTTATATATGTGTGTGTGTGTGTGTGTGTGTGTGTGAGCGAAGAGACCGAGGGAGTGAGAACACATGAGGACATCTCAAAGTAGATGGAGAGGTAGAGCGAGGGGCGAGACAGATCTAAACAAGGCAGAACTGATAGAGAGAGAGAATCATAGCATATTTATAACCCTGTTATTCTCCGCCTTGATTCCGGCTCAGATCATACATTAGATATCTCTGAAACAAGCCATGTTCACTCTCCTCGCCTCTCAAACTCGGCTTCTATCTTTAGCTGCCATTTCTGTCCCACATAGACTGCTTCTCTCTTCCTCACACACAAAACTCACCGCTGAAGTAGAAAAGGCAAAGAATGAGACAACTAGGACATCCTTGGTGCAGTTTGTAACTAAAAAGCATCAGCTGGCCACAAATAAATCCAGGTAGCCCGCTTTTTGTGGTCAGGTTTGCACTAAGCGCCGAAGGTCAGTCCTGAGGATCTGGTTGGCTCCTGCTGGTTCACTCTGACCTTGTGATTGGTTTACAAAGAAACCAGTTCAGTTCATCTCAGAACTGCTTCTCCCAGCTGAAGCAGATCCTTTGATGCGTTTTAAAGTCAGACCAGGCTGAATGAGAGGAAACAAATGAAGCACCCAATCCCGTTGACTCCGTTACATTTGTCGATACAACACTGAGTTGGTTCAGCACTTTAATATATCTACTGTATATCTGCATTTCACAGTACATTAGGAACTTGTCTGTGATTTGTCAAAAATAAATGTAATCGGGAAGAAAACACCTTTCCCTCAAGACAATGCAGTTTCATTGTCTGGGAACGTCTTTTTTGGGGATAACAGGATGAACATGTTCTTGTCTAATGTAACAATGATTAAATAAAAATAATAAATTCCAAGAAGAACAACATCAATTATCACATCCTGGAATCTTCAAGATAACCTAAGAGCTGTCTACAACAATGCCATGGATAGAATAGATGAACAATCAAACAATGTGATGAAATTCTAATATACCAACAAGCAACAGCAGGCAGAGGAGAGCCTCTGGTTTCTGCAGTAATGATTTCATCTCAGTCCAGTTTTTGCTATTTTATATTTGTTTTTAGGGGCAGTGTTGGCTCTTGGTTCATCTCCTATCTACGGTACATCTGATGTTATGTCCTACATACGCACTATAGTCTCGTATGTCTCTTCCAGATACAGTTATCCATTGCTGCCTGTGGTTCATTGTCGTAGGGCAGTCCTGCTGACGCGGCACGCTGTCATTAGCTGACAACCACCACACTGTCAACAGCCAACAGCCATGACAGTTATATTCCAATCATTTCATGGAGGACTCTCACAGTTCCATTATGTTTCACATTGAACGTTTGTACTGTTGTTGATGCTGCACTTGGCTGAACTTCCAATGCCGTTTGTATCGTGCACTCAGCGCTTCATTCTGCACGGCTTTCTTTCTAAAAACAGCCTGATTAAGCCAATATCTGATATCTCATGAGAGGAAAGGCAGAGTTTAGTTTGTCTTTGCCAAAAAAGAACAAGACTTTCATTACTTATTAAAAAACAGTTGATCTCTCACTGCTACGTAGGAGATAACTGGTTTTGCCTGCCGTCTCAGGGCTTCCAGAGATTGTCATAAGGTGAGGAAGCTTGTAGTTTGACCTTATGTTCACTCCTTTTATAGGAAATATAAAAGGAGTTCATCAGGTCTCTTTTGCATTGTTTAAGTGGTTAAGACTGTTTTCTAAAGACAATCTTCATGTAGCTGTTCAGCTTGTCGGCCTACCTATCCCAGCTCCTGTTCTAAGCTCCTCCATTGAAACAACAGCAGCTCCCAGATCCATTCCTTGTTGGATTCTGTGTGCATGGACTGTGTGTGTGTGTGTGTGTGTGTGTGTGTGTGTGTGTGTGCATACAATGTGTTTGCACCCTGTATACAGCAGCTGCAGTGGATGGGTCACTGGCCATCTGGTGGTTACAGTTGTCTGTCTGCCATGCTGGCATCAAGGTCAAATACTGGCTTTCTGCTGAGGACCACACACACACACACACACACACACACACACACACACACACACACACACTGTCAGAGCAGTAACACAATACTTACAGACCTCTCACATCATTTTGTGATTAAAAGCTATTTCTCAAATTTAGAGAATGAATGTAACATTAACATTGTTGTTATTGAAGTTGTTTGTGAAGGTGAGATGATGAGTAATCCAAGGCGTCTCTGGAGAACTTCCGTCTTATCGGATGCACTGTAAATGTGTGTCCCTATCCAAACCCTTTATTATACTATTCTGTATTCGCTCTGTTAACATGGTGTTCAACATCTAACTTCTAACCCGAGACGATGCCCAGTTTGTTCGTTCTAAACCAGTTGATGGAAACACGACCAATTCACATTTCTTTTTTGTGACACAAATTTTGGCTCGAAATACACTCAAATAATTGACAGTTGAATGTAAACACAACTTGTGTGTGTTTGGTGCTGAGCAGGTAGTGGACAGTGTTCACAGCTGCGTCTGCAGCACAGCTGAAAGCATGCTTTCCTTTGAGTTGGGTGATCATTCTCTCACACATAGATGAGAGTTCTGTTTCCTCAGGAAACCTCTGTAATGGTGGAAGTGGGCGGGTTAAAGGATTAAAGGAGGCTATCATCTTAAATCAATGTGCACCACAGCCGCAACCAAACACGTTGTAGGGCACGCACTCCGCTACCTCTCTCTCTCTCCGTCCTCTGCTCTGCTGCTATCTCTCCATCGCTCCTCGTTCTCGCCTCGGGTGCAGGCTGTTGCTAAGAAACAGATAGAGCAGCCGGTGTATGTATTAGATATGCTTTCTTTCTGTTTCTTTTTTTTTTGCAAGTCGCTGTGACAACTTCAGAACTTTTTGGGTGGAAAATGTCATCAATCCTTTCCACCCTTAACTTCATTTGACTATCTCTGCAGATATCAGTCTCTCTGTGTTCGGGCTTCAGTCTAAATATACACCGAGAGCGCAGCCTGTCTGCTTCTCCTCTGACTTTACAACAACAACATGTTGGTTTCCTTGACTCTTCTATGCATCGAGAACATTGCTCTTCTCCACTTGTTGTTTCCAACAAGAGCTCCAAAGTTCTGTTGGTTGAGCTTTTGGACTTTTCTACAGAAGAAGACAATAAAATGTGTTTGGTTCAGGACCTTTGCAAATACCAACTCAGTGGACATTGTAAACATCTAAGAAACACAATGGCTCTGAATGTTCTTGTTACCTTTCTTTTCTACACACTAAACATATGGTTTTCTTTATTTTTGTGTAGTTCCAGAGCTCTGAATCTGATGTTTTTCAGTGGTTGAGAAAGACCTTGTCTTTTGCTCTTTGACAGCTGTTTCCCTGGTTAGGATTAAACGCGGGTACGTCCCTGTCTTGTGCCGAATGGGGACATCCGTTGGACAAGAGCAGCAAGTGTGGAGAAGATCAAGATCATAAGATCAGCCCTGTTGTTGTAAGTCAAAGAAATCTTAAATTGGCTTTTATTGATCTGAAAAAAAAACTGCTCGCAGCAAATGTTGCTGCAGTGTCAGCTGAAAATGACAAGGCCAAGATATCCCTTAAGGACCCACGATTAAATAATACCATGTGATGTCAGACCCAGTAACAAAGCCCAAATGAAACGTGTTCATCAGTCAGTCATTCAGATTCAAGTCTAGAACTAAAGAGCTCGTCCTCGCTATGTTTTCCTGACGTTTTTAACATGACGAGTACTTCAGTTTGGCTTTCTGATTCATCCTCATGGCTCTGAAATGATCCATAATCTCTTTTTCCATGATTGGCTGGTTGGAGGGTCACACAATGGAGCAGAATTTGAGACGGATCCTGTGTTTCAACCATCGGCCGTGTCATCCAGATGTCATTATCAAAATACAGTCTGAAGTTATTCATCTGTTTGAGTAATGCACTCCACATGCAAGTTAGAATTGGACCACTACCAACAGTGGCAGCACTCAACCCAAAGCTGCCCTCAGAACCCCTGCAAGGACCTTGACTTGGTTCAGCCCAGCATTAGTCCAAGGTGAAGGGCAAGACCACCTTGGGTGAAATGAGGGGTGAAGGAACACATTGACTCTGTCTGCAGCGGGGGCAGTGCTAATGAAGAATAGATGATGTCAATTAACAGCCGCAGCAGGGAGCCATTAATCAGCTAATGATGGTTCAGTGACACCCAGAGAAGAGGTGGCTGCACACAAAAGGACAATATAAAATACGGAGAAGAACTGTGTTGAACAGATGATGCTGATGCTTGACAGTATGTTTTGCCACCTGGACAATTTTTACGTTGATGTATTTAGTTGCTTTCTCCAATCTTTTTTTGTTTGTATTCTTAATATTCTAAGAAATATGCATCTATTGTATCCATTATTTCAGTGGACTTTACACATTAAATATGCATACAATTTATGGTAACATCAGTTTGATATGACATATTTATATTCATGTGACCTCATATTTTGTCAATAATGTTTTCTTTCGTCCGTCGTCCGCCGAGTTCTGGGAACAGGTTTACATCCTTCAACAGCCAAAAGAGGGTTGTGTGACCACTCACAACCAGCTCCATCCAAAATGGCATCAGATAAACTGACTCACTGTCATCATGAACATAATACAGAGATGCAGAATCAACAGATTGTGGCAGGTAGTGAGGAACAGCTTGATATCGGGGATTATTGCAGAACAAAGAATGTTGGATAGATCAGGCAGTAGTGATTGTGCTCAAGGCAGCAAAACAATAGCTTATTGCTATTGTTAGCCTGTTTGGGACTAGCGCTATCATTGTACCCCCTTAATAATTCTCTTATTTTACACATTTTTGCAACAAAGGCAATAATAGCATGCATCAGACTCTGTGTGCACAGTTTCTGTGTCCTTTAGATGGCACAGGCAAGGATCTTTTTGATATTTAGGTTATCAAATATATTTGTATCTATATATTTTTTCATAACTTTCTAGTAAAAAAAACACTTACTTGACCTCTATGTCTTTGTAGCTCTTATTTCTATGTATACACACACACACACACTGTGACTTCCACACACGTGTTTGCTCTCAGGGGTGGGCCTGGAGACGACACAGTCATGTTCACACAGCGGTGAGTTCTCTGTGTTTTATGCAGCTGGTCTTCGTATAACTAATGAGCTGTAAAGTTCAGGTCAGAGCAGAGGAGGATATGTGGACCACTGCTTCCCCGAGCGGGGTCTGGGGATCCTCAGGGATGGTTGGGTCCAGGCCGTCCCCGGGGGAAAGAGGCAGAGTTGAATTATCATATTGTATAATGAATTCCAATGAAATATATGTAAGAATGAACAGTGTCATCTGACACTTTATTCTCAACACCAAGGAAAAGAAGGAAACATAACAAATGTATAGAAAAAGGACTGCGATCAAAATGCCAGTAAATAGAAGATGTAAATTCGCCCTGTTTCCTGAGAACTGGCTCGCCTTCATGTGCAGCCGATTCAATTTGGGTGCGCTTGATTTGCGCCAGGCAGCTGTGCGCTGGTTGAGAGATGAGCGCGGTCTGTATGTGAAGAGGCACGCAGTCATCAGAGGAATGGTTATTTGCCTCAGCCTTCTGCCGGACGGCATCAGAGCACAAATATGTGCATTCATGTCGTTTTGATCTAAAACGGAAATTACGGCAAGAGAACTCCCATCTGTTTCCACGCGTGACGACTTTATCTGCTGACATATTCCTGCACATCCCACATTGAGTTATGGCCGCAATAAATTAGCCAATTAAAGGGAGTGCCAGCATTTACATTTTCCCACAGAAATGGTCAGAGAATGTATTTTATTACTTATTTGAGAAGGTGGTCTGGATTGCTTTTTCTCACTCACTCAGACACACATGCAAATGCTCAGACAGACCGTGTGTGATCAGACAGAGCCCGATAACATGCGGCAAAGAAAGTTACAGAAGCAGTTGTACAGACATATGCACTAAATAGGCATCAGCATTGAACCTGTTGTTTTTTAAAGAGAGAGATCAGAGAGGCAGCTGGGTCTGGGACTTAAAGGAAGCTGGCTGCATCATCCCAGCATACGGCAACACAATAGATTATACACTTTGGAGTCATCAATATTTAACAGAACTAACTAGGACGTATACATAAACTCAGCTGTCATAAAAACACAACAGAACTTGATTGCGATAACTCAGATGAAGACTGAGGTTCAGCTAGTTAGACCTTCACAGCTCATACCACCAGAAGGGGACACAAACAACTACCACGCTGCTGCTCCAGGATCAGCACCTTGGAGAGCGCCAGAGCCCGTATAGCCGCATACTTCCATCATCTGAAGACAATCATTGGAAAATAAATGACTCTGAATCCCATGAATTTAATAAACATTTTATATTTTTCCATTGAATATCAGATGTGATTTACATGATCTGAGAATGTGAGGCACAAATTCCCTTTATTCTGTTAAATGTGGTTTAAATCAATTTCCATGTCAACATTAAGACCTCTTAAACTTTAACGCTATTTTTAGGCCTCTGCTCAAAAATGTCATACCCATACTAAAGAGAGTGTAAATCTCTAACTACAAGGTCTATTTGAATCATTTTGATGTTATAATAACAGAAACACTTCACAGATTTGATCAGATGTGTAAATATCAGTGTTTATGTTACTGGTTAATACTAAATGAAGATGGCACACAGCTCAAATTGAAAATGTTCAGGTTCGCCTTAAAAAAAAGCACTTTTATTGATATTATTTATTTTACATAATGCAGCTGAAAGCCAAAAAAGCTCAGGAAGCCTTATGATTGGTCAATTTTAGAAAATGACACCATTTTAGACACGTCAGAGTCTTATGAATGCGGTAGCAGTAGACTGGTGTTGATTGACAGAGTCTTTAGCCAGTAAAAATAAAAAAAAACGCCGCGCACCCCCAAGCCTAAAATTCCATTCGCCAAAAGTCTGACCTCTTCCCCCGGGTCCCACAAGTTAGGTTGAGAGGAGAGAGACACAGGACATGCGTAGGAACAGTGTTTAGCCAGCAAACGGGGAAATTATTGTGATTCTTCGTAAAGGTAAGGTCCTGCTTGGATTTTTTTTTGGATAAGCGGTTTGTTGTTCTGGCGTTTGTTTGCTCACAGCTCTGTAATGGTTTCACAGAGAGAAATTCTGAAGATATCTCTGGCTTCTCTGTCAAATTCTCATGCTCTGCGATGTATTGCTCGGCCGTGTAGCCGTTAGCTTCTTTGTTCGTAGTTTTCTCAGGAGTGGTAGTTTTCCGAGTCATGGCGACAAATACGTGATATTGTGGTACATCTTCTAGTTGCTTGTATTAGTTGTGTATAGTTGTGTTTGGAGTGTGTAAAAAATGACTTCCATGATAGTGTTGCCCAGATGTTGCTGTTTAATCTGGTATATAACATGTATAAATGCATTTTCTTTGCGCTCGATTTGTAAATTGTTTCGACGGTATATGCTACCCCCTTTGAGCCCGAGAGCCCACAAATTTGGGGGCATCGTGCGCAGGAGGACCAAAAACCTGTGATCATGAAATGGACTTCATTATCACTGCTGCAATTTCTGCCTAATATTCATCCATGAAATAGCAATTGCATATTTGACTTAAATCTCAAACACAATATATTACAATGGAAAATTATATAATGAGAACTATCAGAATTTTGACTTGCGTCTTACACCAAAGCCCTTATTGTTCACTCAAAGGAGTTTGATGAATCTGGTTAAGTGATGGATGAACTGAAACAGATTGACATTGTTTTCTTTGTTCCTGTATATATGAATTGAATCTGTCATTTGTTAAAGTAGTTCAATATTTGGTAGCATTATTTTTGTCACTGGTAATTATTTGGTGTGTACACTATATTCCAAAATATTGTATTTGTCATGAATACTTTCTCCCAAAATGGGAATATTACGCGAGGAAAAAAACACATTATTTTCACAACAAATAAAGGCATTAACCCCGTTTTGCAGATCTTGGAGACTCTGTAGTTTGAACCAAGAACGCTTTATTACTCTTTTCAACCTTTGCAAAAGACGCACAGACCAGATCCGCTCCTTACTTTCTCACCTTTCACAATAAAAGCCCGAGACATTAAATATTTGCAGGTGAGTATTTACATATTTGTGTTGTTTATTCGTCACACTGCTGGTGTGTAATGAGTTTAAGAACGGATACACTCAGTTAACACTCGTGCTTCAAAATAAAATAAAGAAAGATACAAAACTCAATCCCTTATATTGAGTAGTGATGGGGGGAATAGGTAAGCGTGGACAGCTGTTTTAGCAGGTTGCTGGTTGGTTGGTGTTCAGCTTTGCCTGATCCTCGCTATCGATTGGCTGAGAAGTTTTGAACCTCATCTTAGAAATAGATGGCTGACCTCACCACACCACTGAGCAGGAATGAAATGAAAAATAAATAATACATATGAGATGTGTGTGTGTGTGTGTAGAGGCTGGAGGGGAGGCGAGAGAGAGGCAGTGAGAGATAGGAAGATGCTAGAAAGGAAAGAGGGAGAGGAAAGGAGACGAGCATTAAGTGGAAGACACTAGAGGATACATCTGCTGGATCAAAGGCAACACCAATGATTTCAAGGAAAGAGTCAAAGTGGTCAAAATGGTTCTACTGGAAAAAAGAAAAGAAGAAGAAGTTCAAACTGCATCAGGTCCTGAATGATATCTTTGGATCATTTATCGTTTACGACCTGATTCTAGAGCCCCTTCAGAAAATACCCTCACAAAGTCACATTATGGGGTAATAATTCAACATATTCTCCTACAATGGTGCGTATGAAAGCTTATTGTGTTCTGTTTTGTGTATTTCCCTACGAGGATGATCAGTGTGCCTCTAAATCTCCTCGGCAACAAAATGGTTTATCTAATCATTTAAAAGTATGTGATTTGATTGAATTTGGACATCATTATCAATCTCTTAATTATGACTTACTGAATGATATAATGAATATAATAATCAAACCCTTTGAGGTGGCGTGTGAAAACAGTACATTAGGAGAGCAGCGAGAAGTAAAGAAGTCTGCTCAGATGAATACATGACTGCGTTAGGTGCTTTACGTCTAAAACATCATCGGGATAACTTCTTAAGGATGAAAACCGGGACTAAGCACTGACAGCTAGAGGCTGCTCAACCTGCAGCGATGCGTCTCACTCAATGATTTCTCCTTCTCTTACCGTCATATTCACTTTGATTCATCTTTCAACTGGTGGACACCTGAACTTATGCTAATTCCTCTTCAATCCTGCCAGGTGACAGTTTCAGTACCTGTTTTGATCCCAGTGATGTTGACAGACAACTTCAGTGGTGTCTGTTTTATTTTCCTTCTTCTTCTTTTGAGTAGAAAATAATCTGCCTCTCAGCGTGACGATCCAAACTGCGTCTCTCTGCGGAGTTGGACTCACAGGGTTTCATTCACTGTTGCTCGCCCCAAGAGAGCAATTGTCACATTTTTCCAAAAAGAAAACTGAACAGCAGGAGGTGAGGTTGAATAGAATACGTATTCAGTATCAGGAAGACATGGAATAAGCACAGTGTTCAAGTAAAACATTATATTTCCGTCATAGTAATACATTCTTTATACAGCCATCGGTTCACAGCGATTCCTTTTCCTCTCAGAGTTACGTAAGACGTTTTCACGGGCTGAGTTAGTTAGTGAACGCATGTACAGAGTTAAATGGTTTCACGTGTATTTCACATCCTCACAAAGCTATTTACTTTGCTTAGAAATGAAATAGTGCAGTGCTTCAGATAGTAATGAGATAATGTGGGTAATGCAGTTGTTTATTCCTCCCCCTGCCTCTCTGTGTGCAGATGAAGTTGAAAATTGTGCCTCTAAACAAGCTTATAGTCAATCCGCTCCCACTGTGCTGGAGTGTATGAGATTAAATAAATGAGGATTTAAAAGTTGCTCAGCACATTCTGAACAAAGATGCAGTCAGCTCCTTAATTCTCACAGGTCAGAGTGAACATCTGCTTAAATGTGCTTTATAGATGAAACGCCCAGCCTGGTTCCTCGGTGGTTGTTCTTCATCTACTAAAGCAAAAAGAAGAAAAAAAGGAGCAACAAAAGGGATTTAGAGGGAGACAGGAAACAATAAAATCCACTTAAGTATAGCTCGCATGCACAAACACTACAGTCCCCAAAGGCAGTCTATAGAACACGTTTATTATTGCACAGCTCGTCATTTACAAAAGCCCAAGTTTAGTTTCAACAATACCACATGCTCCTTTGTAATCCTAATGTTCCAGCTCAGCTCATATGTGCTGAATTGTTTTGGCTGTGATTAGAAAGTGATGCACATCAATGCATCCGTTGATTCATCTGTGAACAGGACTAAACGGGGACGTGGCTGCTGTGAGACTTTACTTGGTCGAGATGTAACACTTTCTATGACTCCATTGTCTATAACGCATTCTAAACATAATCATCTTATTGTAATGTTGTTCATATTAGTATTATTATAACACTCATACATATTCATACAGCTGTACAACACATGATGAAGCATGATGTTCTCTCAGAGCTCATTGTGATGTGAAACAACACATTGAATCCATTTTCACTTATTACTGGAAAGCAAACAACGACAACTTATAATCACATTACAATGCAGCATAACAGTGATTATGTTTCATTATGAAGGGGTTATAATACATTGTAACTATGATCATTATATGACACTATGATCCTTGCAACAACAACATGAGACCATCAACTGTGAAGTATTATGATTCTGAGAGCTTATAACAATCAACATACATGCTGTGAGCAGGAACATGCAGTGAAACAGCTTCTGTGGAATATGAAATGATGAAGTAATTAGTCTAATTGATATTGACTGTCCAGCCCCACTAAATAACACACCTGCTCGTGTTCCGTCTCCAGCTCTGTTCATCCAGCACTTGATTAGCCGAACAGAGGTGGATGTTCCAATCTTTTAATGGTTCCCATTGAGGGGCTGGCCAGTGTGCTGCTGGATGGTTCACAGTGAATGGACATCAGGCTTTAATGAGGCACACAGAGAATGGAAGGGGTTTGTCTGGACTAATTTCATTAGTGTCCCACTGTCCCCACTCATTGTGGTGGGAGATAACGATGGGGCATAATAGTCCAGAGAACAGCGCGGCGCTCCGATAACTCGTGATATATTGTTTATGGAATGGTGTGAGAGCGGAAATGTAAATTGCCGGCACCGTCTTCCTGTTTGATGAGCCTCATTGACATCTTCTCATACGGTAACCAAAGAACTGTTAATATTTACTACACACATGTCAACAGACCCGCTGCAAAGTCACTATTACTGCAAGGTACAATAGACAGTTTCTGTCTATTGTCTATTGTCTAGTTATTGAATGAAAATGATATATGTATATGTGCAATATATGCAGTGTATATATCCAGCCGGAACTCCTAAAGATGATGTTCCTGTACAAAGAAACTGCTTTTCAATGACGTTCTGAGGGAAACTGGATTACACAACGTTAACTTCTACTGTGACAATCATTTTAAGCCAAACCAGATGGAATCATGGGTTGTGTACATTATCAGTGTCTAAAAGAAGGTTTCTGATCTCGGTTTAAAAATGTTTAAATATGCACCTTGGTCTCATCTTTCTTCAGTTTTATTGACACATTGAATTTGAATATGCTACGAGGAAGGTCATGTTTTCGGTCGGTTGGTTTGTTTGTTCGTCAGCAGGATTGTGGAGAACCTGCTGTCCTGATGTTCATGAACCTTCTTGGATGAGTGTAGCATTGGGCCGAGGAGGAGCCCATATCGTTTCAGTGCAGATCCGAATCCCGGGGCAGATTCAAAACTTATTTTTTACTTCTGGAAACGGCCTCGGCGAAGGTCAGGAAGTATAAACAGGCAGCATCGTACTAATACTTCAGAAAGAGTGCTGAAGCTATTGAAAAACAGCAAAGACTAATTATCTTACATGTTTTTTGGTATCTGGCTTCACTTGCTGATGAACCACAACAAATACTAGAAGTAGATAGAGATACACTTTATTCATCCCCAGGGGGAAATGAGTTTGCAACAGACTACAGGACGAGCAACGGTGTAACGATGTATGAACACTTCCAACTTGGAATGGCCGGAGGCTTCCTCTGTATATTTCATTTGATTTGATTGAATTGAATTCATTATTTATTTGTTCATTCTGTTGACAGGGCATGCCGCTTTATATTTTCCGACTGGAAGAACACAATGTGAAATGCAGCGTAGGGCCCAGCAGCAGCTGCCAGCTGACTTATTGATGACTCATTGATGCCAGAATTACGCACAGAACACTTAGCTGATAGTTGAGGATTACACTGAGTTAAATTGAAATTCTCCTGCTGCTTTATTCCACGGATGTTTGTCAAAATGTTGATATGAGCATTGAGAAGAAGTCGAAAGCATGTCTCTCCCTGCTCTCTGTCTCCCTCACCCTCTCGCGCCTTCTCTGAAGGTGCCATTAAAGAAATCCCCAATTACTCCTAATAATGATGTAATCAAGCACGGCTGACGTGCCAGCGAGCTTTAATTAAGTTATTAATTAGCTGAATAATGGGGTTTTTATTCACCGGCACAGAAGCCAGAGTCTCCCACGACAAGAAAGTGTGTGTGTGTGTGTGTAGGTGAGCCGCGACAAGGTGTGTGTGTGTGTGTGTATGAGAGAGAGAGCAAGACAGAGAGCCAAAGTGAAGCTGAGACAGCAAAGAGTGAGAGAGCAGATGATATAACTGTCAGAGAGAGAAAGAAAGAAAAATAACACAATTATTGTAATTTTTGGTGGGAAAATGTTGTCCTCTGCATGTAACCACACATCAGTGACACAATAACAAGCGTCTGCTAATATGGATCAACATGGATCCTTCACAATCATTTACTTATTGAAATCAAGCAGTCCACTTACTGTGGGCAAACATTTTTGGTTTCCTTTTTTTCTGTACACCCATGATAACCTGGGCTACCTGCACATTGAAATCATGACATGACAAAGAAGCATTTTCTTACAATTAAAAACAAATGCACACGGGGAAAGCCCCTGTGGTAAAGCCTGATCATGTAATGAAACTCTGCCGATCCTCAACAGTGCAGGCAGCACATGTAGACATCCATCTCCATGCACCACCCGCACTACAGTGAGCCACAGTGACCCACAGTGACCCACAGTGAGCCACAGTGAGCCACAGTGAGCCACAGTGAGCCACAGTGACCCACAGTGAGCCACAGTGACCCACAGTGAGCCAGTGACCCACAGTGAGCCACAGTGAGCCACAGTGACCCACAGTGACCCACAGTGAGCCACAGTGACCCACAGTGAGCCAGTGACCCACAGTGACCCACAGTGACCCACAGTGAGCCACAGTGACCCACAGTGACCCACAGTGAGCCACAGTGACCCACAGTGAGCCAGTGACCCACAGTGAGCCACAGTGACCCACAGTGACCCACAGTGACCCACAGTGAGCCACAGTGAGCCAGTGACCCACAGTGAGCCACAGTGAGCCACAGTGAGCCACAGTGACCCACAGTGAGCCACAGTGAGCCACAGTGACCCACAGTGACCCACAGTGAGCCACAGTGAGCCACAGTGACCCACAGTGAGCCACAGTGACCCACAGTGAGCCACAGTGAGCCACAGTGACCCACAGTGAGCCACAGTGACCCACAGTGAGCCACAGTGAGCCACAGTGACCCACAGTGACCCACAGTGAGCCACAGTGAGCCACAGTGAGCCACAGTGAGCCACAGTGACCCACAGTGAGCCACAGTGAGCCACAGTGACCCACAGTGACCCACAGTGAGCCAGTGACCCACAGTGAGCCACAGTGAGCCACAGTGACCCACAGTGACCCACAGTGAGCCAGTGACCCACAGTGAGCCACAGTGACCCACAGTGACCCACAGTGACCCACAGTGAGCCACAGTGACCCACAGTGACCCACAGTGAGCCACAGTGACCCACAGTGACCCACAGTGAGCCACAGTGACCCACAGTGACCCACAGTGAGCCACAGTGAGCCACAGTGACCCACAGTGAGCCACAGTGACCCACAGTGAGCCACAGTGAGCCCTCTGTGAGGGAAAAGTCTGAGCCTGTAAAAAGTGAAGCTGTCGTTTCATAACTTTGTATTCATGTAATAACTGTACAACTCTCAATTAGAGGGTATTCTGCATGATAAATAAAGACAAACCAAAAAAACTAAAAACAATCATCGGAGTATCACTATGAGCACTGTCAACAGTTGTTGTTGTTTCTGTGGATTGTTCATAGAGGACAAACACATAACAGATCCTATTGTTTCCTCCAATCACTGCACAGTAACATCACTGTGATAATATCTCATCTTATTTGCTCTATAAGCTCCAGGGCTGGAGTTCAGGTCGCAGATGACAAGACTCACAAAAACACATCCACGCAATACATAATTACCTGGATATGAATAATTTGAAGTGACCCGCTGACTGCAAAGGTGCATTGCCGGGTTGATCCAATTAACTCCAAACTCAGGGCTTTAATTTATCTGCAAATGGCTGCGCTCCTCCAGGGAGGCCGATAATGTCAAGCATCTTGTTCACAAAGCTCTTCTCTCTTTGTCCTTCTCTAGCATTGTGGTAGTTTATTTTTTCCTTCTCTTCTCCAAACCTGACTGAACAGTTAACGACCCTCCACTATAACATCAGGCTTTATAAGATCACACGCAGCATGAGATGAGACACACCGCTATTGTTTCTGTAGCTGCATACTGTTTGCATATGTTACCCTCATCAATGGACATGAACGATGTGTGATTACAGAAAGTGGTCTTTGACTTCTCTATTTCACTGTGTAGGAAACCATCGACCCATCGCTGGCAGTCTGTTGAACAGTCAGGGACCGGGCTGAACATAAGTCAATGTTTGTCAGATAAATGGTGCCACTTGCTTGTTTGTATATTAAATTACGTATTTATGTATTATGTCTACTGATAAACAGATCATTTAGGCAACTTCAACACTTGCTGCATGTTGGTGGCAAATTATAATATGAAATAATCTTGATATAGATCGTAGAAATGTGACGTGTTCTAACAGTGAGGCATTCATATCAATATTATTGATGATTTTATTTTCTGAGGTTTTCATTTCTGAGGTTTAGAGGTACAACTACGATTGTTTTTGTGAAAAAACAGAAAGAATATAGCTTCACATACAGCAATGAAGTCAGCAAAGTAAGTAAACGTTACATTAAAGAACAGAACAGAGCGATGCAGGAGGAACAAAGACAGACCGGAGATGCACCGATAGAGTCTGTTCCCAAGAGAGGAGCTGGGTCTGCTGTTTGGAAGTGTTTTGGTTTTAAAAAATCCGACGTCCAAAAGACTATATGTTGTAAAGTGTGTCGAGCCACTGTTGTTGTAGCCGCTGGTGGTAACACGAGCAACTTACTCCATCACCTCAGCAGAAAACATGTGTTGGAATACTAAGAGTGTGATTACGGTCGTCAACCAGTAACGTTAACGCGAGTGAAACGGTGAAGCCGAAGGGTCACACATCGCTTGAAAAGGCATTTGGTCGAGGCGCTGCATATAACAAGAACAGCAAGCGGTGGAGCGACATTACGAACGCAATAACGATCCAGCTCTGCAAGGACATGGTCCCACTACAGACAGTCGAGAAAGACTCAGAGCAACGACTAAAACACTGGATTCAAGGAACGTCTGACCGGGGCGACAATACTTCAGCTAAACTGCTATCCCAACATAATACGAACAAACGAGCACACCCTATAGTAAGCAAAGCCTTTATTCATGATGACATCAGCATGTTTTTATATTCTATGTACACCTGACAGTAGAGTAAGCCACTATAAACCTATAAAAACACAGTCAAGGAAAAAAAATACCGTGATATACCGTGAAACTGCCAGAATCTTAAAAAATACCGTGGTATACATTTTTGGTCATACCGCCCAGCACTACGAGTACAGTCCATTTACCTTCATATGAAACAAGTGCACTTTGTTGCCTAAACCTCAGCAAGTAAACCTAAAACCTAAGTAAACCTACATCGGAAGTTTATTTTGGAAAAGAGACTGAATGCATGTGATGAGCGTTTATTTTGACGAGCAAAAGCAACACTAGAGCGGTACATAGAGCGCCATGGTCTGAAGTGCCTGACCACCGTCGTCTGTATTTGACGAGTTGGGAGTAAGAACGTGTCGTATAACTTTGCTATGTGGTAACATAATATATTCACAACAATCTGCTCTTTTTATCCACACACCCATGTATTTCTTTTAGATTAGATTCTGTGCAGATTTCATTTTAGTATCAGGTGTGAGACAAGCCTTTAGATTCCACAGCTGTCTCACACAGCTGGATGCACATGGAATACGTTTGAATCATACTGGCATTCCAAGCAACAGTGTCATACTGTATTTTCCTATTTTCCCTTTGACCATTTGACATCATTGATAACATTTTGCCATCATGCATTTAAATGAGTCGTCTGTATTTGGGGTTGCTGAGGGTAGAGCAGCAGTTGAAATGCTTTTCAAAGCTCTGCTTGGTTATCACTGAATGGAAAAGCTAATAGGAGCCAAAGTGGCTGGCTTTAATAGAGATGTAGAGATGCCTGTTCCCATCCACTGAATGGCTGTGCTGTTTGACCTTGGTGTGGGATGCAAGGTTGCAGCACCGCAGTGGCCTGAGACTCTAGTTTACTATTGTGTGTGCGCCCCTCCTCTGTGTTTGTGTGTTGAATATGCAGGGCTTTATGAATGGAGGGAAACAGAGTGAATGCTGATCCTCACTTTCACCCCATTCACTCCTCTACATCTCTGTCACCCTCCCGTCTCTCCCGTCTCTTATGTCCTCCTTCCCTTTGCCCTCCCCCATATTGTCTTAGCTATCAGCTGATCCACCAATGGCTCTTATTCTTCAATAAGTGGAGGCGATCCCGGTCCCGCTGGGGAAAGAGGATGGAGGCCGAGTGAATACAGAAAGGCCTTTTCATCTCTTTCTCTCTTTATTCTGTCTCCCTCATGTTTCCATTGCCTCCCCCTCTTCATCCCCCCCCCCCCCCCCTCTCTCTCTGTCTGTGTCTTGGGAGATTGCTGTGAAGGCTGGGTGCATGCTGAACGGCCCGGCGCCGCCTCGCTTTGCCTATAGCAGCCTAGGCTAACAGAATTATCAACTTGGCTCCAGCCTGTGTTGCCAGTTTGACTCACCTTCACCTTCGTGCTTTGCACCACTCTGCCAGCGTATACATCACCGGGCCTTGTGCTGGACAAATACAGCTCCGGCTGTGGAGGAGAAGCCTGAGGCCTGTGGAAGAAAGATGTATTAGGTGCTTGAGTGTATAGCAGGCACTCAGCCTTGACTGTATAATTCAAATTGACTGCAAATAAAAAAAGTAGAGCTTAAAGAGGATAATACAGTGAATGGCTGATCAGATATCCACAAGGAGACGGGAGAAATTGATAGTGGCATAATTAATAACTACAGAAACACGTCTTCAGGTAACACAAATGCAAACAGGAAAGGGATAGAAAGCGTTGTATGTACAAAGACAGATCTCTTTCATCCTCATTTGCCAATTCAAATGTTTCATGTTCTCCATTTTTTAAAATCCTTTTCTTTTTTTATTTCACAAACAATATATTACGCGAGCGTATTTTCCGCTGTTCAGACGTGACTCAGGGTTGAAACAAAAGTGCTCGGGTCCAAGGTTTACACACTACCTCATTATGAAAAGCACAATGAGGAAGGTCATGAGTTGTTGCTCATGTGTTTGTGTGGTTCCAGGAACGAGAAAAGAAAGCTACATACTTATTTTTGACCTCACTTAAAACGGCACAAAATCTTTCTTTCTTCTACAATTGATGTTTTACTTTGACATCTTCCACTCACCAAAGAAGATTAACAAACGTTCCCCAATACAGACGTTTGAGGTTCCAGGCATGTTGTAACAGTAATCCTGTATTGACTTGCAGTGATACAAACCAAGAATCATACGTTTGATTTATATCAAATATCATTTTGTCCTTACTTGATACTGTTAAGTATATCCACATTCATTACTGTCATTGCATGTCTTAAAGGGCTTTGTTTTAAAAGTAGCCAGTCCAGCAGTGCACTTCCTGTCTCTGTTGACGCCATGTTGTTGCAGCCAAATGTGGTAACACTAACGTTATGTACAGTACAGTCATTTCAGATTGCAGATATATACATAAATGACTATTGGGTAGATGTTTATACATTTCTTTCTTTGTTCTTCATATCTTTTTATTTCTAGTTATGAGAGTATGAGTTGCATGTGTAACTTGCAGCATTAGCCTGTTTATTTCAGCCTCTCACACACCATCTGAACCTTGGCCTCATGGGAGAATAGCAGCAGTGACCAACATCAAGGAAGCTTTTTCCTCCACACTTCATCACACGGGTTTCAGCTCCATGGCAGCATATGGGCACGTGTTACATAAGAGACCGACTTTATGCTTCAAGCTCGATACGACTCAAGGGACGTTCCCACATTTCCCCTGATAAAATGCTATAGGATGGTGGGTGGGGGCTCTTATCACGCTCTATTTTAGGAGAATGCAGCTGCAGCTCTTCTATCATGTTTAGAAAAATACAAATGTCTAATTAAAAATGTTACTGTTGCTGTTATCAGGTTGTGAAGTTTCAACTGCTAGATGGCAGGAGTGCAGCCACAGATATATAAATATTTAACTGTAACTGCAACTGTTGTTATTCCTGTCACATTGGGCACACACTAATGCACTCTAACATGTTTTTACAAGAGGACAGTGTCACCGCTTTGAAATCTCCTCGAGCAGACACGTGCTTCTTCTTGATGTCTGTGTTAGATTCCTGGCTTGTTTTTCTCAAACCTCTCAAACATCATCTCACAATCTCTGAACATTATAGTTGCCATTATGCTGTTTTTATATCAAATATATTGCAACCCTCCACCACTTCATTAGTGGGCCGATTATAATACAGTTATTGTATGGGATCTGTCAGCTGGTCAGACGAGCCTCCTGTCTGTGAACACAAACCCTCCCACACATTTACTTTGACAGGGAGGCAGATATGTATCTGTTTATATAGAGCAGCCTAATTATGCGTCAGCTATAGATTTAAGCTGCCAGCATCATCAGAGGGTTTAAGTCTTAAACCAGCCTCATTACACAAACTCCCATCAGTCCTAATTTCCCAATATAGGAGCTGGACAGCAAGTGATAATAAAGCAAATGTGTATGGAATCTAAAACGTGTCTGGTCGAGTTAAGTGCTAAATTATTGAGTTTTTAAAGGTGGATTCTTTTTGATATTTAAAAAAAAAAACAATGGTCCTCATGCAGCAACACTCCCCTAAATGTCTCTCATATTTTCTCTTCATTTTCTGTTAAGAGTAAAAAAAAAGAGAAGCCAACTACAGATGCATCAAATGCTCTTAGCCATCCAATGTGCCTTTGTCAGGTGTGCTGAATGATAAATCCCACTTGATCATAAATTGGAGGTGTGTGGCCGATTGTTTATAATCAGCATAGGTAACGCCCACTAAACACTATGTAAGGTCAGGTGTTGTGCCGTGTGCAGATAATCTGGCACATGGCCAGGGGTTGGAGAGATGCCGCTATAAAAAGGCTGGAAGAAGAAGAATAAGAACTAAAGCTGTAGGGAAATTGAGGTTCTGCTCTTACAGAGAAGTACAGGTGTCAAAAAAATCGAAAAACATTGACGAACAGCAAGGAAGTCATTCAGAAGCTGAACGCCCTCAGTATAATCCAAGGCTTTTGTTTTTTAGTGGGATCAATGGACCAATAGTATTTCTTTAATAATCAAGTCATTATATTCCTCTTAAACATATCATAATCTAAATTTGATTATATGATATTGATGGGGTTTTTTCCTTGTGTTGGACAAACAATCAGTGGAAACATGATGGTTTTTTTCTTCTTGGTCAAATGTTCTCTTACCTAAGAGAAGACAAAAAATAAGAGAACATCAGTGAATCCCAGAAAACAATGGGTACTAAGAAAAGAAGAACAACTAGTGGATAATAAAGCTGATTCTGATATGAACAAAATAAGAGGAAATGTGTTCCTGTATTACTTCCTGAATGAGGCCCAATGAAACCATTAAGCCATTCAAATGATCTTTTTTAAATCTTTTTTTTTTGCATACAAAGCCCTGATTGGTGTTTCATATTCATAGAAGATTACTACAATCATGTCAGTACATCAAGCCAGTAAAATCTGCCTTATTTTTTGGAAACTATGTTTTATAAAGCCTGATTAAATAATCTGACCATAGAGAAACTGCTCCCACTTCTCCATCTTCTAGCCTGGTCCTGGGCAAATATCATGAAAATATCCAAAAAGGCTCAAATACTAGAAGGCCAGACCACCAATCTTGAAACAGTATTCCCACCATACAAAGGCTGTACTGTCGCTTGTACAACCAGGCAGCATAATCACACAGATAGAGAACTGTAGAAAATACTACGTATCTAATGTGAACGTTACAGGTCTGTCTTTCCTCTGTACTTGATGTCTCGGCTGCTTCAAAGTCATGACTAAGCAGTTCTCGATCCAGTCTGATCACGTTAGTGAAATGCTTTGTAACACCCTCTGTAAGTTTAGAAACTAAAATAATTCATAATTACAACATAGAAGAACAGCTTTTTCTAGCATGCATGTGTGCATCAGTATATCTGGGTCTGTGTTACCAAATGTCTGGCTGCTACTTCTTTTCTGGCCTATAAGTGGAGCTTGTTGCCACGTTCAGAACTGCTGGCGCAGCTCCTCTGCAGTGATATTGGTAGTGGTTGGTCTGGTTGGTCGGGCTCGCTGTGTTGTTGACAATAGATTAGTCAGAGCTGCCAGTGTGTGTGTGTGTGATTGAGTGCGATTGGGAGTACATTGATCCGCCGGGCTCTGATAGTTCTGTTGCAGTCTGGTTCGGTTCCACACGCGAGTGTCCCATGCCGCGGGGCAACGGCTGTTGTTGTATAACCCAGAGGCTGTGTGTGTTTTCCATGTGTCAGCTATAACGTGTGTGTGTGTGTGTGCTGCTGGGCAGGGTTCAGACGTGAGCTGTTGGCCTGCTGGCTAGGCTTTTTGTCTCTCGTTCACACTGAACTGATAAGAGTTGGATGTTGGAAATGGATGTTGTTCTTTTTAGCAGTTTGCTCCCCCTGTTTTCCCCTTTAGGCTCTCTCACACTCACACACACATTCGATACACACATTTGGTTTAATGAGAATGAGACTGCACCCCAAAACCAAATACAACTGCGAAATACTGTACAACTTAATACATGAGTACATAGATTCCTGTATTAACAAACTGCTTTTGACCCCATACACACACACACACACACACACACACACTCCTTATCTAATAGCTCCAATCGTAGCAGCTTGTTCAGCACAAGCCTCAGAGGAAAAGAAAAAGACTGGGAAATAGACAAAGACAAAAAGAGAGAGATGCATTTCCGATATAAAACTCCACCCTGTCAGCATATTACCAGCTGCAGTGGAGACTCATTGCATTCAGAGCACATTTGTCTCCACTATTACCACCTTATGCTCTGGCAATGAGCTAAAATGGAAAAACAAGTGGCAAGGGAAAATGTTCTGCGTTCAGTCAGAAGTTACTAACACAAAATAAAAAAATAAAAGTCAGCTATAGGTTGGACAATAAATATTGACACGCCAGGACATGAAGTGTGTACAATCCTATTGAAATGGAGATTATCAGATGATTGAGTTTGCTCAGTTGTCGTGGAGATGCTTTAGTTTATCTCAAGACATGTGGCGCTTCAGTCACCTGACAACAGACGGTCGTGTACTGTGAGCCCCTCCTTATTCCCAACTCGTCACATATGGATACTTGGTCAGGACGCTTGGTTGGCGCTTAGGTTTCTGCAACAAAACTACTTTGTGAGGTTTAGTAGAAGATTATAGTTTGGCTTAAAATTGCTACGTAACTTCTGTAACCTAACCCTTTTGGTTTCACATGGGACATAAACAGGGGTCTCCTGTTTGTTTGACACCATCCATCCCAACCTTGTTCCTAAAAAAGGCCTCTCTGCTCAGATTACCTTGCATGAAAAATCTGTTGCATCATTGCAAAGGTAGTTCTCAAACTGTGGGCAGCGTATTCTAATGAGCCTGCATGTGACAAAGGATGGGGAGGCTTTTGTCAGTGTGTGTGTTGGTAGGCACACCAGATACCAACATGAATGTACAGAAGTTCTGTGACGTGTTCATGATGCAGTATGTCCCCTCTACACTCCAGGTCAACCTTTTCTGGAGCTTTGCTTTGAGTCGTACATTTTGTAAAAATATAAACACAATATATCACAATACTGCTCCAGTGAAAGTGAATAAATCATTTTATTGAGTTATTACCCAGTCCTAATAATATGCTTAGCAGCCTTTTGTTGTTCAACCTCAACATTCCTTGTGTACGCTTCTCAGGCTTCTAGTCTTCCTTTTAAGTCACCATCTATTTCTTCTCATCAACACCATTTTCTTGAGGGGTAATGCCATTAATGAGAATGCATTTTACTGTCATTTGTCCGCTGATTATACTGTAGCAAAGGTTAATCCTTGCTTCTGTCTGCTTGTAGTATCTGACAATTTACCTCAAATGAACTGTTTCCGGTATTTTGAACACTTAGAACATGAAATCATAGTCCTGATTAACAAAACAAAAGAGCTGCAATGCTCAAAGACAATCTTTTTCCCACATGCAGTACAGTATGCACACATACTCTACTGTGTGCTTTTGAATTATTAAGTTTCCCACCAAGAGCAAAGAAGGGATTTCACTAGCCTCCCTGTGTGCGTCAAGATGGAGTCTGTGCAACAGAGACAGAAGGCAAGAATGACACAGAGAGATGGATGAAATAAAAGCATGATTTTTTAATGTTTTACACTCTGTTTGACTGCTGGGATGTGTGAAAGAAATGCATTGTGTATTTTCCGTGTCAGTTTTATGTTTTTGTTCTCGGGCCTGCGTTTAAAGTCGAGATGTTGATCTTCCTTTTGGAGCTGATTAGGTAAAGGATAAATGGAAATGAAAAGACAAAGCAAGGTTGTTGTTGTATTCCCTACAGCGATGTAGAGAGAGGCGTCGTACAGTATAGTGTAGAGAGAGAGAGAGAGAGAGAGGGGAATCTTTAAAGGGAGATAATGAACAAGGAAATAAAAGGACAGGAAAAAAAGCAGAATCACGAATCTAAATAAAAGTTTCATGAGGGAAGATTTTTTTGCAGCATATCGCTGGATGGTAGAGATGGGGAATTTTGTAAGATTGTGATGCTGTGCAATTACACAATATGATTGTCATCTGGGATGGGTAATGTAATATTAGTTGTGATAAAGTAGTGGTGAATCCCCATTTGTCCCATTGCATCTCTCTCACTCTGACTTACCTCTGTTTTCTCTCTCTTTGTCACACACACAGACCTCCCTCTCCCTGGTCATGTCACCTAATTTATGATAAAGGACAGATTGCCATTTGTCTGAAAGCTTTTTATGACTGTGCAGACCTTGTTATTGTACCACGCCATCTATTCTCTGCAAAAGGTGTGTGTGTGTGTGTGTGTGTGAAACATGGATTCATGCAGCAACACTATAATAGGGCCTCTATCCTGCAGGCGTTATTTATGCATTGGCCACTCTCTCAGAAACCCTGCTCTCTATGCCTGATTCATTATCCCGAGAGAGAGACAGAAGAGGTGAGGAGGGAGAAATAGCCAGCCTTCTCCTCCTCCCGCTCTTCCTCTCCTCCTCCCCATCACATGGATCTCCCCCGAGCAGGAGCTGTGAGTGCGTAGTGCCAGTGTAGCAGGCTTTTATTGTGATTGAGTCTGCCGCTTACAAGGAATGATGCAGGGGAGGCTGTCTCTGTCTTACGCGCAGACCGATAGCTCAATCCTCAGCTGGTTCACCTCCATCCAGGAAACACTAGAGAGGAACCACTGTAGCTCCACACAGCTGGACATGCCGGAGTCTAAACAGTCTGACCAAGACGATCTGCTGTCATCATGGTGCCCTTTGCTATGTACATTTATTCTAAGCATTTCATTTCAGGTTAATGTAGTTCAAGATACATTTGACAGTTAGTATCAGTAGTAGTGATAAGTAGAAGAGGTAGTACCAAAGCTAATAGGTGTAGTACTAGCAGCAGTGACAGTATGACAAGCAGCCCTGGTTGTTGTGGCAGGGGGAGCTGTAGAAGTAGCAGTAATAGTTGTCACAGTAGCAATGGCTATAGCAGTAGAGGTGGCAGTAGTAGTCGTTTTAGTATTAGTGGCAGCCTCAATTGTAGCAGTAGGCGTTCTGTTATCAGTAGTGATATCAGTAGTGGTAGCAGTAAATGTATCAGTAGTGGTAGCACTAGTAGTAGCAGTAGTGATATCAGTAGTGGTAGCATTAGGGGTAGCACTAGTGGTATCAGTAGTGGTAGCACTAGTTGTAGCAGTAGTGATATCAGTAGTGGTATCAGTAGTGGTAGCACTAGGGTTAGCAGTAGTGGTAGCAGTAGTGGTAGCACTAGGGGTAGCAGTAGTGGTATCAGTAGGGGTAGCAGTAGTGGTATCAGTAGGGGTAGCAGTAGTGGTAGCACTAGGGGTAACAGTAGTGATAGCAGTAGTGGTATCAGTAGTGGTAGCAGTAGTGATATCAGTAGTGGTATCAGTAGTGGTAGCACTAGGGGTAGCAGTAGTGGTAGCACTAGGGGTAGCAGTAGTGGTAACAGTAGTGGTAGCAGTAGTGGTAACAGTAGTGGTAGCAGTAGTGGTATCAGTAGTGGTAACAGTAGTGGTAGCAGTAGTGGTAGCAGTAGTGGTATCAGTAGGGGTAGCAGTAGTGGTAGCACTAGGGGTAACAGTAGTGATAGCAGTAGTGGTATCAGTAGTGGTAGCAGTAGTGATATCAGTAGTGGTATCAGTAGTGGTAGCACTAGGGGTAGCAGTAGTGGTAGCACTAGGGGTAGCAGTAGTGGTAACAGTAGTGGTAGCAGTAGTGGTAACAGTAGTGGTAGCAGTAGTGGTAGCACTAGGGGTAGCAGTAGTGGTAACAGTAGTGGTATCAGTAGTGGTAGCACTAGGGGTAGCAGTAGTGGTAACAGTAGTGGTAGCAGTAGTGGTAACAGTAGTGGTAGCAGTAGTGGTATCAGTAGTGGTAACAGTAGTGGTAGCAGTAGTGGTATCAGTAGTGGTAGCAGTAGTGGTATCAGTAGGGGTAGCAGTAGTGGTAGCACTAGGGGTAGCAGTAGTGGTAGCAGTAGTGGTAGCACTAGGGGTAGCAGTAGTGGTAGCAGTAGTGGTAGCACTAGGGGTAGCAGTAGTGGTAGCAGTAGTGGTAGCACTAGGGGTAGCAGTAGTGGTAGCACTAGGGGTAGCAGTAGTGGTAACAGTAGTGGTAGCAGTAGTGGTATCAGTAGTGGTATCAGTAGTGGTAGCAGTAGTGGTATCAGTAGTGGTAACAGTAGTGGTAGCAGTAGTGGTAGCAGTAGTGGTATCAGTAGTGGTATCAGTAGTGGTAGCAGTAGTGGTATCAGTAGTGGTAACAGTAGTGGTAGCAGTAGTGGTAGCAGTAGTGGTATCAGTAGTGGTAGCAGTAGTGGTATCAGTAGGGGTAGCAGTAGTGGTAGCAGTAGTGGTAGCAGTAGTGGTAACAGTAGCGGTAGCAGTAGTGGTAGCAGTAGTGGTAGCAGTAGTGTTAGTAGTAGTGGTAGCAGTAGTATTACAAGTAGTGGTATCCGCAGTAGTAGTAGTAGTAGTAGTAGTAGTAGTAGTAGTAGTAGTAGTAGTAGCAGCAGGCTAGTAATAAGAGGAGCAGCGGAACTTATAGCAGTAAGCATACGATCAGCAGCTGTTGTAGCCACACTGGCAGGACAAGCAGTTGTAGCAATGGTACAGGTAATAGCAGGAGCATTTGTAGTCGTAGCAGTGGTAGTAGTACTAGCAACAGTAGTAGTGGAATATAAGTATTTGAGGTAGTGGTAATAGCATTAAGAGTCACACTAGCAGTAGTAGTAACAGCTGTAGCAGTAGTGATAGAACTAGTATTAGCTGTAACAACAATAATATAGATGCAATTGATGTTGCCCCTCTCGACATAAGGGCAGAACCATTTTAATATCACTAATACCACTAACACACACACACATGTACACAGGCAAATACATTCTGGTCACAAATCTGTATTCCCAGCTCAGGGCCATCCCTCCAGGGTTAGGAGTGGTGTTAAACATTAAGACATCTTTGCTATGTGTGCAATCATTTCTTTCCATCACTGACTCCCCTACAACACCTTACCCCTTCTCTCTCTCTCTGAATTTTTCTCTGCTTCTCTTTCCACCAATTCCATTAATTGGGGTGATTTATTTTGCTTCTGCGTTCTCTCACTCCGGTCCTGCCCCTCTTTCTCTGTGGCTCTCTAACCCTGTCTCCACTCATTTGGCCATAGGCAGAGAGAGGCGGAGAGAACAGAGGAGAAGTGATTGAACATTTACAACTATCCTGGAAATCTCATTGCCGAGGCCTTGTCACTGCGACAGCTTTTATTTCCTTCCACCAGGAACCTTCAGATAGGAGGACCAACCTCATCTCTCTGAACGCAAGCACCTACACACACACACACCCAACCACACGAGCACCACTCACATGCATATACTGTATGTACATGCAATAGTCGTACATATATTGTGAACGTATGGGCACACCGGCAATAGTGCACATCCACTCAGAAACACACACACACAATCCCAGAAATCTGTCATAAATTGAATTTTGTCAGTGTGAAAGAGAGATGGGAAAAGAGAGGGTGACTGACAGAAAGGAAGGACCATGTACTTAAGTGTGTGTGTGTGTGTGTGTGTGTGTGTGTGTGTGTGTGTGTGTGTGTACACTCACACTACTGACCTTCCTAAAGGAAGAGGTGGGGTGCGGAAATAGAGGGGAAGTGAGTTGACATGAAAGTGAAGGAGAGAAAGGGGGAAGGAAGGGGAAACAAAATGAAAATATTGTGAAAAACGGAATCCATCATGACTGAAACTCTGTATCCTCTTTGTGTGCATGAGCATGATCATGAGATTGTGCATACATGTGTGTTTACTCGTACCTGAGTGGCAGGACTGTGCTTTATGGTCCCTAGCCATCAGATAACACTGAAGGAGGGATCTATTGGGGATGTGCTTCTGTCTGGAAATGAGCTCTTGTAGCTGTTAGAGTGCGATTAAGATGGACTTAAAGTGCTTTGCATACACCAGCCTTCCGCTCCCACCAACATTATCAAGGACACATTTTAATCTTAAAATGAAATACAGCCGCACTGTTGCTGCTCTGCGATAAGCATCTTGCGTCCAGCTCCAAGGAGCCGCATCAGTGAAGAAACAGGAAACTCTACTGTGTAGAACAAGGCTTGTAGCAATAGTAGTAAGGTAGGACTTTAGTAGTTCCAGTACAAAGTCTGTGTTCTGACTGCAGCGTGAAAAAAACTGTCTCCATTTGTATTTCAATCAGATCACTGTGTTGCCACAGTAAGGATCCATAGGGTTCTGGCAAAAATAAAAGTTGGACCTGGATCAATGTTTGCCACAATGTCCAATGGAAAAAAACAATATATGAGATAAATCTGAGGATTATTCCAAAATGCAGTTAATCTGAACCAAAGCAGAGAGAGAACACCCAAACTGGCAGCAGCCAACACAAATTAACAAGCAGCCACAGTCCAAAAGTATAGAATACACATTCTGAGAATCACAGTTCACACTCTCACACTTGCCTCAAGGATGTATCTTTTCCTGTGATGATTGTGGCGAAACATGTGCTCAGATCTGAACAATAGTCTACACTGATTCACTGTGTTGTTTAATATATTGACACACAGAACCAGCTCTAGTTCCCCTCTAGCGTCAGTCTTGGACGTGTCATGGACGACATGTCAGTCTCTGCTCGTTACATGCATGGATTCTTTTTTCAAAATGAACTTCCCACCTCCTTTTTTTAGTTTTTAGGTTTACATACTGAACAATACAACTTAGGGTTTAGGAAAACAATGTGGTTTGGGTTAAAAAGTACATTGGTTACATAAAATAAGAACATTAAACACGTAAGAACATGTAGCTGGCTTGCAGTGCAGTAGGCTATGTAAGTTACACAGGACATTAACGGTGGTCTCCCGGGTGAAAGTCATGTGTTTGTTTGACCAATCTCACCTATGAGTGGCCACCCTGAGCAAATTATCACTATTTATACCATGTCTGTTGCTCTGAGCATCTATATATGATGGGGCCGGGTTTACATTGGCGTTAGCTGAATGACTAAATGGTCCTGGGTGCGTTAGTATCAGACGCTGAAGGTCACTGATTAGGTGACGGTATTTGAAGAGTTGGGAGTGCGAACGAGTTGACACCAGAGATCCATGTTAATCAGCCTGTTATCCACAGGACTATTTTGGAAAATTCTGTACCTCACAATTTATATCTAACATTAACCTTCAGTGCCGATGTAGGATGTAGTGTGCCATTGACGTTGCAAGGTGGGAAGTCAGGATGGTTTGGAAGTCGGGATGATACATGGGTGTGTAGCTCATTTGATTTCCATGCAGGACAAATGCTGGCATTGGAAGTAAAAAGTTTTTTGCAGAATCATCCAATATCAACATTTTTGTACAGACCCTTGAAAACCATATGTCAGAACATCCTCAAATGATGCTGGCAGTTATAGTATAGTAGCAGCTGCGGCTACAATGAATGCAGTAGGCATGTTTGATTAAAGCAGTCTCAATAGTAGTGGTATTATTTGCAGTTTTAGCAGAAAGTAGTAATAACTAGCAACACATTGCATTACAGGTGTAAGCTTTGAGGGAACGATCTGCACCGTTTAGGTCTGCTACATACTCTACATAACAAACACCCACAATGCAATGTGAAATGCAAGAGGTGTAACCTGCTCTCTTGTGTAGCAGAAAGTTGTGATCGTTACTCTAAGTGCTACAAAACAGCACGCATTGTAAGAAGAAGCATCTAATTAAAATTACTGCGAATAAAACACATACCGAATAAATGAGTTCGCTTTTGCAAAATGAGAGAATCATCGTGCATCCTTGACCTATTAAAAACACAGATATTTTACTTTACCATTTGAGCCAATTATTGTGTCAATGAAAGTACACAGTTCTCCTCGGTGGCTTTGTGTAAACAGCCTGATACATCATCACCATCTTTGTTTCCCCCGTGTGGATTAGCTCTCCTCAGACTGGAGCCAGTTGTTGTTATGTAAATTGCTGCAGAACCCCAGAGCCTGCAAAATGGAAGTCTAGTTTGATCTCATCCACCAGGCAGTACGGTAGAAATCATCTAAGCATCCACCCAGCTTGGGGAAGGTGTTTCGTACAGGATCTATGCCCAGGAAGTACCATAGCTCAGAGATTTTCTGAGTGCACTGACTCAGTCAGCGCATGCATTAAACAATTTGTTTACCGATTCTATTACTGCCAACAGCATTATGCTAGCACAGCACTTCAGTTATAACAGGTGAGGTTGTGTAAATTCATGGTACTATTACTTACCTCGATCATGAACAGCCCCCACCTCATGGAACTAAAAGGCACAAGTGCATGTACTAATGAACACTGGGTGCTGCGAATGTCTGCTCTCTGTCATAATGTCCTGCGGTACGGAGCAATAGCACTGTACGTATTTTGTACTTCAGCGGAGGCACTTGAGCGCCCTGGCCTATTTATTTGACTAGCAGAAGGTAATATTAGATCTGCACAGAAGCCAAAATCATTCTGTGATTACGTTTGACCCTGTGGAGCTCACGGTACTTCTCAGCTCGATGCAGATTGCTTTACCTAAGACGCAGTCTCTGGCCTCTCTTCATTGTACATTACTTGACATGAAAACCATTCCCTTCTGGCAGGCACTTTTCTTCAGACTTGCTGTGCAGAATAGTCAAGTGACTGCTGCTTAGCATGCACTGTCACACAACTGAAGGTAAAAAAGTGGGAATCTGAATTATTCCCCAAAAGGTTTTTAGTCCTAATGAGATACTGAAGAGGACTTGAAACATAATGATACTGTTACATCATGTGACAGGAAGTTATGTCAGAGTGAAGAATTGCAATATGTCATTTCCATGGCCGAGAGAAGTTCAATCAATATTTGTGAGCATGAGCACAAAGTAAGTCTCTAACTGGTGATGTCATCAAGTATACAGTCTGGAGCTGCTCCATAGACAATGAACCGGAGGCACACAATGTCGGTTTTCTTTTTCCTCAGAACATTCCCCTGTGCTCTCAGCTTCATCTGTAATATCTTTCTCAATTCCTTGTCTTTGGAGCAGTTCCATGTTTTCACTTTAGACTCAATGACGTCACACATTGAGTAACATATATGAATGTATGAAGGAGGTTTGTCATGTATGAATTTTAAAAAATAGTTCCCCTTTAATGCTCATGGTGCTATGAATTTACGAATCAAGCTAAATATATTAATTAATGGTGATTTTAACTATACAATGATATTTGTCTGACTGAATTAACTTACTAACATAAACACTATTGATTCCGTGTAGTAGATCCGTAAAACAAGAAACAATGAAGCCTCTTTCCTTGCTCCCTTTCCTTAGAACAATGGGAGGGGAGAGATAGTATGCTTTAATTTGCCGTCTATGGTGGCTGATTACTGGCCTTCATGGAGTCTGACATGGTGGGGGGTTGGGACATGGAAGAGATGGACACATAGAGGGAGAGAAGGAAGGAAGAATTAGGCACTACATGAGGGAAGATCGCACACTGAGGAATGATGGGAAAATCGCACACCGTGATGGACAAAGAGAGGTAATGAAGCAGAGAAACAGTAGAAGAAGAATGTGGTTAAAAGGCTTAAAAGGGTACAACACAAGAGAAGGGGGAGGAAGAAAAAAAGAGTGGGAGGGGTTGTGAAGATAGGGGGGAAAAGTAAAGGAGGAGTAAAGAGAAGTGAAGGGAGGCAGGTGGTTGAAATACCAGTTGTCCACTACTAGGCTGTTGCCTTGTATTTTTAAAAACCCAGTGCTTTCTGATCCGGAGCCCCTTGTTTGGCAGGATAACATTGTTTGTCAGTGCCTTCTGAAATAAATACTGAATACTGTATGAGCCTGTTCTGTGTTGCCGCCTCTTTGGCTAGGGTTTAGTTGTATTGAGGTTATCAAAAGTACTTGGTTAAATTAAAGTTAGGGTTGTGTTTAATAACCAAAACTACTTTTTGTTCTGTCCATTGAGAGTCCGACAGTGTCATCAGAGTGCAATGCTAAAACGGTGAAGTACTGTTGATTGTTTGACTGTATCTCCAACCGGAGTAAACAGCTGTCAATGGGACATCAGATCTATTGGAAAAGCTGAACACATTAGAGATGTGTGCAGCGATTCACATTTGTCGGATCAAGTAAAACAAGGTCAACAGTTGAACATTTAAATCGGACTGATTCTAGTGATTGACGCTTCCAAATGACTTTGATAAATGTTTAACTTACTGAATATGTGTAACAGCCTCAATAGTTATAATGTGGGATTTAAACCCTGGACAACAGATTTGTTTTATATATATTTGATACACACATAAGGATCAGTTTAGTTTGAGACACATTGCATGTCAAATGTGTGCCTCTGTTGTCTGTAGTTTGTCCTGCTGAGTCTCTGGATCAGCTAATTCCACCAAACTGCTCCAGTCAGATGCATTGCAGCAGCCCCATTAACCTGTCAATCACACGTGTGAGTGTGTAGACTTGTATATGTACTCTGGAACAAAGGCAAACACACACACACACACACACACACTGAGGCATATGTGGGAGCTCAAACAGGTGCCTTTTGGACAGATTGGGGTTTTGTTCTGTCATTCTTCTCCAGAGAGTCATTTTCTCTCCATCCAGTCATTGTGGGGGGGAAAGGCTTTCTGCCTGCTGTCCTCTCAGAGGTAAAGGTAATTAGGCCTGGCATGAGATCTGGACTCAATGGTTTACTTATTTTCTCCCAGCCCTCTCTTCATGTCCCCTAACCCCAACTGTCTTTCAAGTCCAACAATTCACCCTTACCATCAGCTTACCTCAAGTAACGTCCGTTACTTTCCTTTACTTTGTCCGCCTCATTTTCTCTCTTAATCCCTTTTTTTCCATTACATCGGTGCATCAGAAATGAAGAATGTTATTCAACCAAAAGCATAAGATACTTCCTTATAGGATCTCCAGTCTGGTAGATGTTTTATTGTACTTTCTGATGTGTCAAAAAGACATGAGGCCATATTAATAGCAGAATGTGAAAGCAATGCATATCCTACATTTTGATACAATCTCAATCATATTTTTTGAATCTGTGTTTTGCCACAAGGCAAAGAGGTTTGACGTATGTGTCCTTCTCATGTCCATTCTGTTTCAACCTGACGAAGACAAACATGAACAGAAGTGTCCAGAGAATAGATACAGAACACTTTTCTTTTTTCATATAACTGACTCTACATGGCAGCTTTATTACACACCCAGAAACCAAACAGACCATGCTGTAATATACTGCATGGTTTGTGTTAACATGATTCACTCATCACAATAAACTCAAGTAAATCATGTGAGATCTGGAGTTAAATACAGGGCACTTTCAACAAGACACACTCTCTCAATGACTTGGTAATGCAGAAAGTTTTCCTTAGTTGTACAAATTCCCCAGAAAATAATAAGTAAGCAAGTTACCAAAACATATTTCATACACAGGGAACCTGGGACTTTTGGGGCTCAGTTGCCTTCTTTGGGTTATGGATGGGTTGAACCTGATCTTTTTCATTACTTTATTCTTTTAAATAAAACAACTTTACTTCGCAAACTTTGTCAAACAAGAAACTGCTTATTTCAACCACTTTCCACAAATCAAATTGTTGGCTGGTATCAGAACAGTGTTAAGCAAGTAATGGAGGGTCAACCCACATAAACCTTCTTTGCAGACTTCAAACTTCCTTGTAATGCTTTGTTGATCCCATAAGTAACTGTTGATCATGCTAGGTATTGTTTAGCTCAATCGGAGGTCCCAGTTTATCCACCTTTGTGTTTATTTCCATCACACATCACTACTCTGAGGCTCTCTCCCCAAATGTAGGCCTAAAACCCAAACGCACACCGCCTCCCACCCTTTTCCTTGTGTTCCTCTCTGTTGCCTGCTGTAAGTGAATCTGTATCAATTAAGGATCAAAGTATGTGTTTCACAGCAAAGCAGTGTCTGAACCACTGCCCAACAACGGGTCCACTGGAGCATAAAGCGGATGCCAGACACACTGTTCAGATAACAAACCATAAGCTGGATATCTGGCAGATGAGCAGTCCTGATCCCCAGCCAACTCAACTCTGTGTTCACTTCAGACTCTGCATTCACTATAGGCCACTCACAGAGGAGAGTTCTGGGTGATGATGAGGCCCAACTTACCCAACTGCAGTGTTCACTTGAGATGGATCAATAAGCATTCCGAGTAGAGGTGTAGGAGGAGTATAAAGTGAGGGGTGGGCCTGCTAGATCACATCCACAGTGAACTGTCAGACCTGTGTACATTGTGCCAGATACAGTACATAGCCTGGAACTGTTGGTTCTTGCTGGGCAATCCAAACAGGTTATTTTCCCAGTCCCTTTGCCATCCTCCAGTTTTAAGCATTTCAGTCATTAACAAAGTCCAAGCCTAAACAAGTCCCTAGAGGTGGTTATAAGGACCAGTCAAAGTGACTACCATCCCCCTAAAGGTATAACATTAAACTGAGTGTCCCATGGACAAACACTTCCTCTAACACTGAGGTGTACTGTGTCTGTTCGAGCTCTAGTAGTTTTATAGTCAGTCGACACTGTGTGAACAAAGTCAGAGGTAAATATGGGCAACCTTTCTCTGCACTTTGGCTTAGTGTTCACGTTCACCTGTGTCCTTTGTTTAAAAAGTATACCTAAAAAGTGTCTGGGACTCAGATTATGCATATTGTAGTAGTACATGCTCTTTTGATGGCTGTTATATTATTGCTATCAATATTTTTCTCAGTTGTCAACATTTTCCTGAAAAAAGTTATAACGGTATTTAAATAAGACAACAGTCAACCAACTAATGGTGCATGCATTATATTCCACATACAACCTCACATTTGAAACACTATGGAAGCAAAACATAATCATTTTAATCTTTTAAGCAACTTAATACCTAATTGTGAAAATGAAACGCTAATGAATACTTAAAGTTGAAATAAATACCACTAAATGTAGCACCGAAATATAAAGGATATAGTTTGAATTTCCCTCTTTGAAATTTAGACACGGTATTCGAGGAGTTTACAATTTACGATTTTATGTGTCCAGTATTAAAACTGTATTTAAGTCGCTCAAATTCAGTCACCAGGGATAAACTATGAAACCAGATTGAATTCAATCAGACTAATGTCCTTTTACATAATGTCAGAAATATGATCAGAACATCTAAACAAAAGAGGAGGACGGATTCCGAGGAGCCTGGATGTTCAACAAAATGCCTCTGGATGCAGTTGGATAGACATGCAACCAATTAGAGCGAATAAACGTGACTGAGTGGCTGACTAGTGCTGAGAGAAAGATGTAAACAGACTACAGCGTGCAGAGATGAGCTGTGAAGGTGTAGCGTCAATATATCTGTGAATGAGTGATGCTGTTTTAACCATCCGAACTTGAAGACAAAAGGTGAGTGTTATTGGCAGTTCATCGTTCTTCCTTTAGCGGAAATATACCGTCCAGTTTGTTCAATACTGACGTGCTAGCGGCTTCAACATGAAGTTCCACATCAGATACAGCCATCTTGCTGGTTCTTGAAAAATGCATCAATGGCGCTCATCTTATTAGACAAACAGTTGTGATTGGCCCGTCAGTTGCTGGAAATCTGTCCAAAGGCAGGCAAGGTTATCATGGACTCTCAACATCATTTTGAAATAAATACATTGCATTTGGAATCAGGGATCCTTTCAGTGTCAGTAATGGGAAAAATAAGGGGCATGTGCCACTAAGGTTTGGGTCATTGTGCTATGTTGGAATATTTTGTTTATTAGACTATAACGTCATGCTTTTTTAAATGAAATCAATAGGCTTCAAATGAAGTGCTTAGACGTAGAGATCTATAAGAGTGGCAGAGCAGACAGGAAAAGGCTTGGCTTTGAATCTGAACCCTGGTGAGAATGCTACAGAGTGTTATCCCCTCAACTAGACAAGACCAAGCCACCTTTATTTCCTAATATCCTCCAACCTCCCAGAAGTAATGAGGTACTTTGAAGAGAGCAAAATGAAACGATGGCGGCAGTGAGCATGGTGTAATTCTATGCATGAGTTCCGTTTGCTGCCTTCCCGTATGTGATATGTGTTTGGGTGTGAAAGTGAAGCGTCTGATTTGACTTCTGATAAATCTTTCCGTGCTGCAGCATCAGAATGTATTACTGAGCCAACAGCCAGGGCCAAATCCATTTTTATCTGGGTGCAATTGCTGTCACTCCAACTCCTCACAAAAGTGCCTCCGCTGAGGCACCAGATGTGAGGTTTTTCGTAAAGATCTGTGTGCTTGTGTGCGATTGTGTATGTGTGTTTATGACGCAAAAGGTGAATTGATTTCCACAAGATGGCTTCAGGGACGAATGGGTCTCACAACTGCCCGGAGCTGTCTGTGGAGAAATAACCCTGTTATACGGCAGCGAGCGCACACACTGATCCTGTTTTGACAGTGGTTTTTGGCACAGCTTAACCTTAATCTCATGTCTGTACAGAGAGCGACAGCAAATCGCGTTTTTGATAAGGTGGTGTGTTCTTGCCAAAATGCTTCGCACGCCTCTCGCTTCATGTGGGACAAGCGGTCACCTCTGATGGTATCATCACACAGGCATCTGGCATTGAACAGCCCATCCACCATTACTATGTGGAATACCACTTACTGATGTCGGATGAAGGACATTCATCAATCCAAATGTCTTCTTACTTCAAACTTTGTGTCACAGTTGACCGGAGCAAGATGGATCTTAAATACTTAATGGAAAAGGTGTGAGGACTCTTTTCTGGGTGCGTACACCTGTTGTGGAGTGTAGATATGTGTTCCCAGTGTAGAATGTTCCCCAGCTCAATATCCTCTTAATATGACACATTAAGAAACATTTAAATGGGATTTATGTTCTCAGCGATGCTTTTTCTCTCAGTCATATGTTCAATGGTTACCCTGGGTCAGTTATTTTGAAATCACCCACCTACAGCTTGAAGCCTTGACATTCATCATTTATATCCCTACAGTGGCCGAATGGATTTGTATCATTCAAACTGCTATTCCCGTCTCCATCTCCCTTCATTCTTTTGCAATTCAAACTGTGAGGATAGCCCTTACCAATCTCTTCCAATGAGGACCCTGGGAGCAGAGGACCCTGGGAACATAAGGATGACCACCATCTGTTTCTTGTCCTTCTCCTGCTTTCCTGTGGTGTCTCAATGCTGTCCCGGTGGTTTTGCATTGTTGCCTAATGGCTTTTTACAGATTTCTCATGGTCATACCTCATTAATGGTGGAAAAGAAAAGAGATGCAGAACTTTGTTGTTGTTTTTAGGAGAAAGTTAATAGCTCTTTTTTCCTTCAGTGAATTATGTCTCTGGGGTGTGCAGGTTTCATATTTAAAATAGTACCGCCACCCCCCAAAGAAAAAAAAAAAGTAAGGTTATGTACGAAGCTAATTTTGACACTTGCATTATCCATACACATGAACGCATATGACTGACTGCTGGGATTGGTTGTTGTTATTGTTATATTGTGGTTATTGAAACAAAACTAAATGGCTTTTTTGTTGTATAGTTCACAGAGTAGATAACAGGTTCATTTTCTCTTCCCCTGTTTCTTATTTCTAATATTACTTCTCTCATTATATGTATAATTTCTGTCATAACGTTTGACTATGTTGTAATTGTATCGTGTTGTGTATTCCGTACATCCTTTAGTTATTTAATAATAGTAATTTAGTTAAGATACTTAAGTAGATTTACATTTCTAAAACATTACATCTACGTAGAAACCTGTGGAGCTACCATTAGCAAAGTGTGCTAGCACATCATTACTAGCATTAGCACTTATATGCTACGCTAGCTGCTAAAAGTATATTGAATGTAAACATGCTGCTTTTGCTTTTTAATGATTTTAACAGTGAATAAAGATATACCCAGCTTTACAGGCTTTACTTTACATGTGTTGTTCTTTAATTTCATTGTCTTCTGTCTGGATCTCCAGGTGATGTGGTGGTTCACTTTAACACTGTGATCTGTTGGCTTTAGCTTCTATATTTATCTTTTAACCTGATTTCACCGATGAATCAGTTTGACATCTGGATATATCCTTCAGACACATATTGCTTCTTTCTGTTTTTCCAAAAATAGTTCATTTCTTCAGGGACTGCAGTTAGTGACAGTGTGGACTCCATGGTTAGCTCTGACAGCTTGATGGAGTGGCAGCAGTGAGCGGCGCTTAGCAAAGGGTCAATTGAGAGCAATGTAAGGACTAAAAGAGTAACAATAACAAAAGGCATTGTGTCCACTTTTGTAGTGGGGTATTGGTTGTCATAGAGTGGGTTTTGCATTAGTTGAGAAATGTGTATACTTATATGTCATTTCTGTTGACACATACACATCAATGTATCAAATGCTTGTTCTGTAGTCCTGTGTGTGTGTGTGTGTGTGTGTGTGTGTGTGTGTGTGTGTGTGTGTGTGAATTAATGTGTATTGGGAGGATTGTGACCTTGACATGTGCAATGAATTGAACCAAGTTGAAATAATGTTAGGTTCTGCAGCAATACAGAAGCACACATACAGTGAATGGTAGTGGTGTAACAGATCATGGATTGATCCGTGATCGGTTTGGATCACCCCTCCCGGTTCAGATCCACACAAATGTAAGAAGTTCATAATGCCAGTTCATGAAGCTTTTGATGTTTCGTCGAACGCCGTTGCCGTGGCGACGCAGTCTTCACCGTGAAAAACGAAGGTCATTTTGAGAGGCTAAAAATGCTCAAAACATAAGCAAACATTTGTCACACAGATTACAAGCACCAAAATGTAGTTATAGAATATTGTATCAGTTCAGAGGGGCAAATCGGCTCAATTGCGCCCCCTACAAAATTTTGACGAAGCAGCCCTCGCAGTACGTTTCACCTAGATGTGTAAAATTTTGTAAGCAGATGTATCACATGTAGACTTAAAAAAGTCCTAGGGGTCGAAGCTCTAAACCCAACCAGAAGTCAGCCATTTTGAATTTTGTATGAATTTCGTGTTTTTTTTCCATTTCCAGGTGCTGTACTACGAACTCCTCCTAGGGAATTAATCAGATCAACTTAGAATTTGGTCAGAACAATCTAAAGGCCTCTGTGATTAGAAGTTACTAAAAGCTTTAGGTTTCATCGAACGACGTGGATATGGTGTGGCGGCCATTTTACATGGTTCACCATCATCCATCAAGCTGTTGTAACTCAACTGTACTTTGTCAAAACTGTCCCAAACTTGACATGGTTGTTGACTGTCATGAATTTCTGACTTCTGCATGCCAATATTAACTCAGTCATAGCGCCACCTACTGATAAGCACGGACGTAAGCAGGATTCTATAATGACAGCGGCCCAAACACTGAACTTATTAAAAAGGTTTGTGGGCACACCATGAGAAAAAGACTTGGATGCTTGGAGAGCAAAAGTTAGATAAGTGGTTCTCAAACCATGTCAGTGGGCATTAGTATAAATGAGCTGTCCAGAGCTTCTTCATGAGAATCAGGTTAAATGTTTGAGACCCCTGCTTTAAGTGTTCTTGAAGTTCTTTAATTAATAAATGGAAAGCAAAGTTACATTTGTCTCCTCCCCTATTCTGTGCTGATCCGAAAAATGATCCGAACCGTGACTCAAGAACCGAACCGTGAGGTTTGTGATCCATTGCACCCCTAGTAAATGGTGTCAAACATATAGACACACTTCTCTTACACTAGGATTTACCTTAACTGACACGGCTTCCCTTGTAACCACTTACTGTGTCGACCCGCCCAGCGGAATAACTGTGAGACAGTGCATCAACATGCAGAGCTTTTAGCCTCAGACAGCCATCTGAGTGGCTTCTCAGTCCAGACATGGGTCGGCTGTCTGTCTAAAACAGTGTTGCCAATTTAGCGACTTTCTCGCTAAATCTGGCGACTTTCCAACTCCCCATGGCAACTTTTTTTGTCAAAAGCTACTAGCGGCAAATCTAGCGAATTTTTCTGGTGTTTTGGAGACTCTGACATGAAAGCACGAATAGTTCTGCAGTTACTGTCCTCAACGAGCAGCAGGTGCTACCGTGAGCCCCTCCGCCATCCCAAAGCACTCAGTCTCACAGTAGCCCCTGGCGCAGCAGTCCCAGCTGCAGAAAGAGGAGACCCACACTCTCCACGTCCAAACTGCAAATGATTCTCATTATCATGCGCAAAACTGCCGCTGTTCCTGCCCTGGCTTACAGCGCTCATTACAACTATGCAAATTAGGAAATGACGTCATTTAGCGACTTCTAGCGACTTTTAGGACAGCCAATAGCTACTTTCCTTACTGAGGAGTTGGCAATACTGGTCTAAAAGCTCCTTTGACCTCCTTACATTCCACCAAAGGACTGAAGTAACATCAGAGGGCTGAAAAAGCAATACCCTCCTCGCCTTGCCCAAATGATCTCCATTACTGGCTCCACTACAGAAAGGAAAGCCATAAGAGAAGAGGAAGAAAAAAATAGAAGAAAAGTCGTTTTTTTCTTTTTAAAAAACAAAAAAGCAAAAAGTTTAAAACAACAAAAAAATCACATAAAAGAGACAATAGACTTAAAACAAACCAGCAAATTGTATCAACCAAAGAATTGTCATTCAGCTCCAGAGAATACATTCAGTGCTCAGATCATCTTTAATCCTGTTTTTTTAAACCTTGCATACATAAAACATAATCTAGTTTAAAATGTCTCTGAGGGTCCAAAACTCTTTCATCATAAATGGGGAGGGTTCTGGGAAGGATGAACCTAATTTGCCCACATGATCAAAAGGTGGAGCTATAGTCGTCAGCAGATAAGGAAGCAGTTCATACAACGTGGCCTTATGAAGTGTAACTCATTCATTTAAGGAAATTGAACAATAATTCTTCACTGTGCAGAAACGCTTTGAAAACAACATGGAGACTGAGACTTTGGAGTGTCAATTTATTGATTATTGATATCTGGATTATCATCACAATGTCCGGTTGTTTAGCAGTCTGGTTTGCTCGCTAACCGTGATCTGGTATAGCATAGCATCTTATTTAATATTGCTAAGAGCTGTGTAAATGCTATGGCAGTGAGCTTTTTCCAATCGCCATCACAGGTCACTTTATAGACATTTACATGACATACACAAGTGTACACATGCAGTCACCAATGATGATTTGGTGCAACCAAAACAAATTGACTTTCCAGATCCGTGTGCTGTTGGTGAGGGAATAGAATACATTAGCAAGTGCCCAGTATTTAGTGTACAGATATAAACATGTATTTGATGGAGAAACCTTGCATATAACGTTAACCCAGAGAGACTTTATAGCATTCAAGTCACTCGATGCTTCCAGCTACGTTATCCGTGGTCATGTACAGCAGCGGTCCCCAACCTTTTTCCACCATGTAAGACAATATTTTCACGGCCTTCAAGGTGTGGTGGATAAACACGACTAAATAAAATGATACGACGTATGAAAACAAATATAAAATGCATACAAATTACAACTCACCATAAGCGTGAATCTTGTTTCTCTGCAACGAGACGGTCCCATCTGGGGGTGATGGGAGACAATGACACCCGAAGTGTGTGTGTGTCACTGCAGAAAATCCTGCTTCACAAAAAAATATTTGTATAAATTATAATACATGTTGTGTATTTATGAAAAATGATTAAATTATAAAATAGCTCTAACTTTGTGATTGTGTTTAGGCCAGCAGAGACGGCCCACCACTGGTTAAACTGAAACACCAGGGCAAAATTCTGCTGTTGGCATATTGATTCTAACAAGTCAAATTAAACTATACATATACTGTATATATGTATGTAGTTAGATGTATAGGTTAGATAGATAGATGCTGCTAAGAGTTTTATTTCAATGTTTAAAGCTTGCTAACTCACTTGCTAACATGCCAACATTTTATAGTGTTCGACGTTTTGCAGCAACATCAGGCAGCAAGGTGAGAGGAGCTGTTACAGCAAGAGAGAGAAACAGAAACAACAGATTGGCAAACAATGGATACTGTGGGAAAAAAAGAAGAGAGACTGGGAGATAGAGAGGCTGTTCAAAGTGAGAGTGAACGAGCTCTGCAGAGAGACGGAGAGAGCAGGAGCAGCGTGAATGAGTAGGATTAGCCTGAAAGTGAAGGATTAGCAAGGCTGAAAGGAGTCCCGTTAAAGAGAGCAGAGAAGCCAGCGTCAACAAGACAGCAAGCAGATAACTGGAGGGGTTAAGCCAACACAACTGGATCCTGCTAACAGATAGTGGAGAGCCACCACCAGCAGGGAGCGACACCCAGCTGTGAATTTTAGATGCACTGCCTGTTGGAGACTGACTCTGTTTGGCCTCATAGTGTGGCTTACTGAGATCTGGAAACAGGAAGGTGTGTGTTGCAGGGCATGTGTTGCTGAAGCATCTGTTCGTGTCTTCGCATGTATGTATCAGACAAACTGTGCACTGACGGCTAGAGCATGTCAAACTTGAAGGTGAAGAGCAAAGAGCTTAGACCCGTGTTTAAAGGTTCCATATTGTATAGAGTGAGATTCCCGTGTCGTTTGTTATTATAAATCAGATTTAGGTGCTACATGAATATCAAAAAACAAATACACACAGCCCGTTTTGAGGAACTGTGCCTTTAAAACGAGCTGTCAGAATGTCCTTAAGGTTGTGATGTCACAACTATACAGTCACCGCTAGAAGTGGCGCTGAGCTCTGTGTAGTTGACACATATAGTGAGTCAGTAGTTCAGTGACGTCGTGAAGACGAGGACAGCGCAGATGTGGAAACAAGAAAAGCCTGACCAATTAGAGCAGACTGGGTTTTCTGTGGAGGGGGAGCGCTTCAGACAGAGGGTAAATACAGACACGTGTTAAAGCGTGTAAACGTGTTTTAACAGTACCTCAAAATACAAGTGTGCACCTGAAAATGAACATGATATGTTTTCTTTAACATATATATATATATATTCTTAATAGAATTATCCTTTAAAAACCCTCACAAGACAAATGTTGGGCAGATGACTTACAGGTAGAAGACGGCATAACACACAACAAACAAACACTGTCCACACCAGTTCGGTTTCGGTACAAATAATTGGCATGAGGTGCACAGTCCACAAAGTCAACGTTAATCTAGATGGATGTTTTCACAGAAAAGAAACCGCAGCATGAATTATTACGGGAAAGTCATTACCAGAACAATTTTAATCACTTGCCAGTGCCTGCTGAACATGAAAGAGATGACAATGTACAACGCAAATATGACATTTGATTTGATAATGTTCTGACTATACAAAGAAAACTAATCGGTGCTGTTTAAATCTGCAAATCTTTTACATTATTACATTTTTTAGCAAATTCTACATTCATAGTCAATAATGTCATCCAGTCATTTGAGAGAGTTTTTTTTAGGTAACAGAATATTTAACTCAGCTCTTGTTGGCAGCAATGTAGAAGGACATCTCTCCAGTCAGCACTGCTGAACTAATTGCAGCATAGATGCAGGACGGATGACTTCTACCACGGCTACCACTGCAGATGCTATCATACCAGGAAGCTCTTAGGTCTGGCATGTTTAACTACTGGTGCAAACAAGAAGGTGGAGACAGTGTTTATGGTGTTTTACATTGCAAATCACTTCCATCATTTTAGAATGCAGAGGGGTGAAGGAGTGCATGGTGTCTCAGTGGTATGAATAGTCTTATTTGGGGCTCCCTGTGGTGTCTTCAGAGGAATATGATGAATAATTCTGAAGTTCATGTTGCAGTCATTGCACCAACAAACACATATGCATGCCCACCCTTCCTACTCTCTCACACACACACACACAAGCAGCCGAAGTTCCAAGAATATGCACATGCATAAATAAAAACGTTACACACATGTTGACACGTTCTGAATACATCTTTACGAAATAGGCATTGAATGCTGAGTATTAGAGCTGGAATTGCACGCTCTAATGGCCACCCACTGAAGTCTGGGGCTGTGAAATTTCACAAGTTACTCCTCTGAATGAAAACTCTCGGAAGTTATTTGACAGAACTTTTCTTCAAAGACATATTTGATGGTGTTTAAGTTTGCAGATGGAAGAGAGTGTGAGAGTGAAAGTGAGGGAGAGAGAGAGCATGGGTGTGGAGGGGAAGAGAGAAAACACATGCTGATATGGTTGTGAAGGAAATGCTTTATGCTGCATGTCAAAGTATCCTGTTTGCATATCTGCTGCCATGTTGAACCCCCACCCAGCCTTCATTTGGAGTGTCAGTGCAAGACAGGATTGGGCCCGTTGTGTGGTGTTGTAACAGATTCTCTGTGTAATAATTGACTTCTAACAGCTAAATCCAATCGCCCTTGAATTCAAACTACTTGTCTGCCTATTGCTCCTGACTAAAGAGTAAGTGTGCAAGAGACTTATCCCTCAAAAAGAATGACGGGAGCAAAGGAGGAAGTCCTTATATGGCGTTATAATGAAGCCACATGATGATGTGAGGAGGTTGTGATGTATGGATAGGTTAACAAAGGAGACTGCTGTACTACAATCAAACAGGGTCCATGTTCAGTTTGCAGTGCAGGCCAGTATATGTGAAAAAGTTGCGGTTTGGTTCAGGCAGTAAGTTATTCGTGTTCGGAAAAAACCTGTTTGGCTTAAATTTATACGCTTGTACGTAAAGTAAGCTATGGACATAACGTCATGTGACTCAGTGACACGATGTCACATACTGACAGAATGTCGTCAGTGAAAATCACTTGAGTTTTGGTTTCCCACGGGACAAGAACATAGTTTCAGAGTATAAGTCCTGAGCTTGTTTGACCCATCTGTCCTCAGAGGGCTCCTTGCTGTTAAATACGACGTGTGTTGCTCTGCATCTAATAATGACATCGATGGGGTTACAACAGAGTTAGCTGAAAGCTGATGCGTCCAAAGAGATGCTAAAGGTTGTGCGTCAGGATATCAAGTTGCCAAGGACCAAACGTCTGCCTTTAGTGTGAGACCAAGCTGCTCTTAGGCTAAGCCCAGCCCTCCTATGAAGGAAAATCAATTTGGCCACTTGTATTGACAATCTTATGTTTCAGTCACTACTTAAAGCTCATGATCATATAGGTGAGGGTAGATCATAGATGGACTGGTAAAACGAGAACTTTGCCCTCCGGCTCAGCTCCCTCTCCACCTCAACGGTCGATCTCTGAACCTGAATGAATGAAACCAAAGCTGTGCGTGTTAACGATATGTAACACTTACTTGTTAAGAAATGATCATGACCATCCAAGACATAACTAACCCCAGTTTCATTGCTATGCTAATCCTAAGTCCCTCCACATACAGCTTCTTATCGCCCTCTATGTACCAACGTACATTTATAACAAATACCACACATATTATGGTAATCAGTGTTGCATAGTGTCTGACCAAAACACCAAAAAAAGCAAAAAAGAATTTTTTTAGAGTTTTTAAAGTGTTTTTAAAATCTCTTGTTTTGTAATCTCTTACACACATGAAGATAAAGTTGTGAACCCCGGCTGAATATCTATTATCAGAATAATTATAACTGCATTTTAACTGCTACTGTGTAAAGAGAATACTGCTGTTAAACCAAATGTTATTGCACTTTTGTTCTTATAGCAGTACTTTTAAAATAAAAGTGCGCAATACACTACTTTTGAATTAATTATTGAATTAATCATGATTAAACGCAAAACAATCATGCGATTAATAGCGATTCAAAATTGTAATCATATATATATATATATATATATATGAGGCTGTTAAAGCACTTCCTTTCAACACAGTCCTTTCAAAAGTCACTGAACTACTGCTGCATAGACACCATATACAAGCATACAACTTAATATAAATCCAACAAGTTAATTAATAGCAATTTGTGTTTGCTAATGGTGTGTAGCCAGTTAGAATAAAGAACATTGTTAGGCTGAAAATCTTCCCCATAACAGTTTGTCTGTTCGATGGCTGGGTGTAGTTTAAAAAATGATTCAGTACCAATACCAGTACCCTTAAAGTGATACCGTTACCAATATAGTACTTCATTTGATACCTTTTGTATCTTCTTCATTTGATACACATCATCTGAAAGGAAGCTGTGTGGATGGCTAATCGCTGGTGCTTTGCACTGCACTCATACAGCAGTTACCTCTGATAATGACGTCACCCGACCCACAGTGGCGGGATGCCGTTGTCGAGGAAGCGGAACACCCGACCCCTGGTTCCCCCCCAGGCTAACACCGTCACCTCTGTTAGTACTGTTGCCAATGTTTTAAGTGTTGGCACCGTTAGAACCTCCGGCTCAGCCCCCTCCATGTTGAGAGCCGTGTGCAGGCGATCCCGGCTGTATGGGTTGTAGCTGCTGCGGTAGTGGGCCAATCATACATCACATTAAATCTAAGAACGCTTGCAGTGATTGGCTAAGAGCAGATCCATACAAATATGTCATTTTATTGTAAATGTGGGTATAAAAAGGATGGAATACAGGTATTGTTTGACTGGGGAAGTTTCGATCCTATTCTGCACCCCATCTGAGCTTTTTTTTTCGTGTTTCTTCAGTCTAGTTTAGCATCTCACAGACACATCAAACCAAAGCAACCATGCGTTTCAAGCCGGACCAAATGCACTTGAGGTGAGAAGGGTGTCCTACATCTGAGAGAAGCTCTCACGCCAGAGAAAGTGTGCAGTGATGTTCAATATTTCAAAACACACACACACACACACACACACACACACACACATCGTTGGGGCTCAGGTGATGTGAGTGCAGGTGTCTTCAGAAAGCTTTTGGCTCAGTGAGTGCAGCGGAGGATGGCCAGATATAGCCTCAGTTCAAACACTTTCTCATACACACATTAGTTTGTATTATGCATGTTCCAATTCCAGCGCAGGATAAGAAAAATGAATATTACCTGAAAAGATGATGTGAAAGAGGCATTGTTTTAAAAAAAATGACCAACAGTTTGAGAGCCAGAGAGGGATTCTTACTTTAATCTGTGTTTAATGTGTAATTTCTATGTATTTTTCTATCATATTTATTTGGGCTTAGGAGAGGAAATCAACATCTGTCTCATTTCATTTCCTTCCTCACTGGGCAGCGTGCACTTTTTTTTGCAGTCTCACCCATTCTCTGTTTGTGTGCCTCTTTTTCCCTCGCTCCAACTCTCTAAATTAAAGAGGCTTTTAGCTCTCCAAAGAGAGCGCTGTCGGTCCAGCTGTCCACTTTAGCATTAAACAAATTGTCAGCACACCCACACTCACAGACACAGACATGTGTGCACGATCACGCAGCCATCTCTCTCTCTGTCTCTGCCTTCCTATCTATCTATCTCTATGCGATGGGCCCCCGTTATATGAGAAGGTCAAGTATGTTTCGCGGCAGCCTCACATATGCCGGGGGATCCATGAATTACCGCCATGCAGAAGGAAGCCGGGCCGCCCAATCAGACGATTAGCTGAGCTCCATAAAGGCCAGCGCAATTTCATCCTGCACACATACACACAACCACATACGCTCACTTGCATGCAAGCGTGTTGCGCTCTACTTGCGAGAACCTCACATTGATTAAGTTCATTCCCAAGCCAACAAACTTGATTGTTATTCTAAGCTTCATCTCGTCCGTTTCGAGAGCCTCACCAGTCTAAGTTTGAGGTCTTCTAATGCCGAACGGTGAATGTCGATAATAAAATCAATGACTAAATTGCTGCCAGTGGATCCCCTGAAGGATGGAGCTCACAAAGAAGGCTAATGGTGCATTCAGGTGCTCCTCCACTTTTAAAGACAAATATTTTAAAGTTTATGACCAGGAAATTGCCCTTTAACAGCTGACTAATTGCACAGAGCTGGTGTCATGAGAACGCAGTTGTGATGTTTCCCCTACACACACATATTTACCACATGTATTGAATACAGAAGCATGTGGACGCTGAATATCTTTAAACTTCTACTATCTTTTCTAACTAGAACAGAGATTGGAGTTTGTTAGTGAATGCTTTATTTGCATAGTTTGAACCCTGCAGCACCTTTTCTTAGGTTCAGTTCATGTGAAATGTTTACCAATGATCAGTATCTGCGCTCCACTTGGCCATGTCGACATGTCACTGGCAAGAGCAGGGATACACGTTTACATGGAGTTCAGGCAGCTTATAAATCTGCAGGTATATGATATTAAATCTGAAGTATTGCAGAGACAAATACATGACCAGAATTCATGACTAGAATTCAAACTACTACCATTCTGAAGACAACTTTAGGTTTATGTAGCAAAGCTGCTTGTTTAGGTTGAGTAGAAGATCGTGGTTTGTGTTCAAATAAGTGTACTTCTTGCATAACTTACATAGATGGTGTTTGTTAGGTACGTAAGTTATGGAACTAAAATAAGTCAATGTTGACTCTTGGTTTCACAAAATGAACAGCGGTCTCCTGGGTGAAGAATGAAAACTACAAGTAAAACAAATCAAATACATATATCAAACAATATATTTTATTTCCAAGAAATTAATCTCTTCTGGCTTTTTTTGCAATTTTTCATATCTTCAGTACTTTTTTTTACCAGTTCCCGTTAATATCAATTAACTGTTGTAAACCCAAAGTTGTGCAGTGTACCAATACTCAATTACCAGTAAAAGTCCTGCATTCAAATTAGACCCATGTTCAAAAGTATTATTTTCAAACTTTAAAGTGTATTTGTTATATAATCGGATTATAATTTGCATAAATATATTCATCACTTTAATGTTGCAGCTGGTAAAGGCGGACCTCATGTTAATAACTGCTGGTTAATCTAAAATGATACATAATTATTCCTTAGTTAATCAATTTGACATCTTTGCTCCATTGCAGTAAAAAAAATACAATGGAGCATGTCATTCACTTGAATATAACTTTATAATTATACAATGGGAATGCACATTTTTGCTAACTTTATTTTCGAATTTAATTCCTTTTTTGGTCAATTGTGTTTTACTTCTTCTATATTATATTATTGAAAACAATTCAGCTTTTTATTAGCGTTTATTATCGCGTTATCACATTAATTAATTAACGTTGACAATTATTTTATCGCGCGTTAACGCCGTTTTTTATTATTATTAAGCGACATTTTTAACACAAGAACCAGGCAGCAAGCGGTGAACAGCTGTTTGTGTGGCGTCTCTTCCGTCTCTTCCTGTTTCCTTCACCTACATTCCCCTGGGTCCTAAGTCCCTCCATGTACAGCTTCTTATTAAGATTAAGATAGACTTTATTGTCCCGAAGGAAATTTGTCTTGGAGACATACATACAGTGTCTGCTGTTAAGACAATACAAGTAACATATTGCATACATACATTACATACACAGACTGTCGGCAGTCCACATACCCGCACACACAGTACCTACTGTACATGCAAAAGACTGCCACCAGCCAAAAAAATACATTTCACACCTGTACAACACACCTGTAGTGTATAGTTAAAATAAATAAAAAACAAAAATGAATTTAAGGAAAGAAATCTGTTACAGGGGTTAAGCTCTGGCTAGCTTGCCATTTAGGGCTTTGATGGACAAGGGGACAAAGGAGTTCTTAAAGCGGTTGAGCTGCACTGGGGGACTCTGAAGCGTCTGCCTGAGGGAAGAAGCTGATATTCAGGGTGGAGGACATGAGTGGGGTCTGAGATGATCTTCTGGGCCTGTCTGATGATAGTTTCATCAAAGACAGCCTGTAGTGTGGGATGCTGTCTGACTCCCATGATTTTCATGGCTCTTTGTGTTAGCCGGGTGATCTGGGCTTTCAGTTGTACACTGAGGTTGCCAAACCAGGCTGAGAGGCCAAACCACAGGACGCTCTCAAATATGGCATGGTAGAAGAGGAGCAAGACCTTCTGGTTGACACCAAAGACCCTCAGCCTACAAAGTAAGTGTAGCCGCTGTTGGACCCTAGTGCAGACATTTACTACCTGAACACTCCATGTCAGTTTATTGTCAATATGTATGCCCAGGTATCTGTAGGAGTCAACCTGTGCTATGTTCTGGTCATGGATAACCACTGGTGAGTGCTCTCCAATGTATTTGGGGTCGAATACCATCTCCTCTGTTTTCCTAACATTGAGGATGAGGAAGTGTTTGTCGCACCACTGGACAAATTATCACCCTCTATGTAACAACGTACATTCATAAGAAATACCACACATATTATGGTATTCAGCGTTGCATAGTGTCTGACCAAAATACCAAAAACAGCAAAAAAGATTTTTTTTTGTTTTTGTTTTTAAAGTGTTTTTGTTTGTAATATGTATAATAAGCATATCATTTAGTTATCGCTACTGAGAATTTAACAAACATTAAAAAAAAGAAAAAAGCTCGACATAGATAGGTTTGCAGTTTTCAAGGTGTATATTTAAAATTGCATCTCTTACACACATGAAGATAAAGTTATGAACACCGGCTGAATATCTATCATCAGAATCATTATAACTGTATTTTAACTGCTACTGTGTAAAGAGAATACTGCTGTTAAACCAAATGTTATTGCACTTTTATTCATATAGCAGTACTTTTAAAATAAACTGAATTCATTATTCATTATTCATTATTGAATTTTGCGCATAACAATGCGATTAATCACAATTAATCTAAAAAAAAAATCATGCGATTAATCACGATTAAAAATTGTAATCGTTGCCCAGCACTAATATATACATATATATATATATATATATATATATATATATATATATATACATATATATATATACACAGTATATAAGAACATTGAGATTTGAAAGCCTTCTGAAGCGTGGGATAGAAAATGAGCTGCTTTTGTCTGTTTTAAAAACCAGGGAGGAATGTGTAATTTGAATCGCCAGTAGAGAGAGGAGATGCGTCGAGCAGGTAATGCTGGAACGTGGCAAAATGGAAATGAGACGACAGGGATGAAGACAGAAGAGACAATGTCGCAGAGTATAATGGCAGGAAATTGGACAAATCTCCTATTTTTGGATTATCTGATTACAGAGATCATATTCAATGAGGAAGCAATGGTTCACTTGCAGGGGCTGACAACGGGGCAAATGAGACGGCACTATGAGTAAAATAATTTAGAGTGAGTGAAGGACTGAAAGAGAGACAAGACAAGACGGGAAATAACTACAACATACCATTACAGTGAACAAAGGTTTGTGGCAGTGAAAATGTCGTTCTGCAATTCTTATGTTCTCCAAACACTGCATGTATTACCATCAATTAACCTTGTGCTCCTTCAAGCAGAGATTCATATTTGGTCTAAACATTATTATGTTGTGCACAATTAAAGGAACTGGGTGACAAATGTGTTGATGATATATGAAATATGTCAGAACTGTCAGTCTCTAATTGAACTACTAATGTGGGTTCGGTGCTGAAATATATCTGCAATGCAGACACACACTACAACGTAGTGCAACTAGCAGAAACCCACAACAACCACCCTTAACAGACTTTCTTACGTCAGACGTTACAACGTTTATGATTGTGAATTTAAGTGACCTGCAATTATTCATAATCACAGCAAGAAGTGGGCAATTATGTCAGTGAGGGTTGAACTAACTATTATGTTAAAGTCAAATTATAAATGAATGTATGAAAAGTCAAGGTGCTGAAACGTGTGTGTGTGTGTGTGTGTGTGTGTGTGTGTGTGTGTGTGTGTGTGTGTGTCAAAGGTGTGAGTATGCTTGAGCTGAGGTGCTGACGTGCAAGCAGAGCTGCTCGCTGCTGTTAATGGACAGCCAATATCATGAGTGAACGGTAAAAGTAGAGACTGCTTCGTGAACAGATGGAAAATCAATAGCCTATTAGAGTGTACAGGGCAGGAGGGACTTGAAGGGCAGAGGGGGGAGGGGCACGGTGAAATTGGGGAGGGGGGGTGGAATTAGGAGGAAGTAAGAAGGAGCAGAGCAGGAGTGGCTGGAAGGAAGATGCATTAATAAGCCATTTTTTCAAATCATGTGTCTGATGATTTTCCTTGTTAAGATATATGAATAACTCCATACATAACTGTTACAGTATCCTGTTGTAGCACACAAACACACAGATATCTTAACATAATACCCACAGATGTTCATGTACTAATTCATTTCTGTTGTTTTTATTTAATTGCATTTTGTTGCTTTAGCAATACCTTTCATCTAACATTCATTCCAGTAATGCACATAATGAACTGAACTGAATATTGAGAAGTATAAACACACAAAAATATATAGTCAAATAGTCAAGGCCCATAACACTGATGCAACACACATAGCATGTCATAGCAGCCCAGATCCACCAATACAATGTACACACACTCACACACATACAAGCTTGCAATCATACCGTCGACTTGCTGTGTGCTAGTTATTTTTATGATTTCTGTTCATTATGGGATGCTTTCACAATAGGATTCATCTATCATCCGTACCAATAAAGCACAGTGAGTTCAACCGAATAAACCCAAAATGGAGGTGAAGCGCAGACCGTGTGGGAGACGGAGAGGAAACAAGAGCAAAAGCTTCAGGGGAGCAGTGATAATGAGAGGAGAGTCCGGCTTCTCTGTGTCCGGGTAGCCTCTAGCTGGCTATTAGTAGCTGCAGCACAACCACAACCACTGTGACAGTCAATTAAACCTCTTTATCTGGGAAGCCTGCATCACCTTTTCTTCCTCCTCCTCCTCCTCCTCCTCCTCCTCCCTGCACTCGTTCTGCATGCCCTTTCCTTCTGGTGTCTTTACTCTCCCCTTGATTCTTCCTGCTTTCCAGTTCCCTCTCCCTTTGTTGCCTCCCGCCTTGAACTCCAAATAAGCTAGACGTTCACGAAAAAATACTGCCCAAAGAGGCAGTATCTTGCCAGGCAAAATGGTGTTCAAACAAATAGCCTCAACAAGACATCCCTGTGTTTGTGTGATGGTGTGTGTGTGTTGGGCCTTTGGTCTCACTGCTATCTAGAAACCACGTTTTCACTTAAGGCGCAGCAGTGGCTGTTTGTGAAGTCAAACTGAGGCTAAGTGTCTTGCCTTCGGTGACTGATGGACTTGCTTACTGTACAGTATGATCGAAGACAAAGACAGATTCAGTACAGTTCCATGGTGCAGTCATGGCCATGGCATATAAACATAATTCATTAGTTGTGAACTAACAAAGCCTCAGGAAAAGCTTGTTGGCTAACACGCTGGCTAACATTAGCAACTGAACCTTCAACAAACATAGCATTGCTATAAATGTCTTTTTTGATTTGTGGAACATTGCAAGCTCTCAGCAACTAAGCTAAGAGTTTGCCCTTTATAAAACAGCTTACAGCTGAAGTAAATACGAGCTTGAAAAAAGCCTTGCAGCTAAAGTTGGTGGAGAGCAAAGCAGAACTTATAGAAGAGTGAATTTCTAGAATCACGACTCAAGTATTTTGCTGGAGGTGCGTCTCATGTGTTCAGTTTAACACCAGTACGTCTCGTGTGTTCAGTTTAACACCAGATTATGTATTATTTATAATTCATCCAGTTCAGTTTGAAATCTGACAATAAATATTGTTGAGTTATTATTTAATTGAACTTGATTTATTTGATTTAACAGTCAGTTGTTGACGACATACAGACGTAAATACAACTGTTGGCTACTTCAACACATATGGCACCAAATCATAACGCAAATTAGACATTATTGTGATGTGAGGAGATTCTCTCTAACTGGACCCCGTTGAATTTGAATTGAATACCCCTGCATTACATACAAAACTCACTGTTAATATTGGTTGAAATTGGTTGATTTTTTTAAAAAGTATCTATGGTAATATGGAAAATTCTCATACACCTTAAAAATCTAAAACTGAACCGTAAAAATAATCATAACTTCATACAGAAGACTTGCAGGATCATTTCCTGCATGGGTCATGAAATGTGAATGGGAACAGGGATCGTAAAACGTCAGTACGCTTTCACGTCCTGTCTTATGTTATTTGTAAGACAATTGCAGGACAGCCATTTACAAAAAGAGATCGTCAACATTTTATCCTTACTGATGACCCTTGACCCCGTCAAGTTATGCCACAACCCACAGGGGAAGATGGTCCAGACCTAGAAAAAATGTGCTTATAGTATTACATACGTGGAATTGATGCTTATACTGCATTCATTAGAGAATGCAAGTGTACTTGATGATTTATGTCCCCACACACACTCATTATTATACTCATTATTTAAACTCATGAAAACACATGGGAGACCTCCAAATGTGACACATATGATGACTTTCTCTACGTATAAAATGATATTCAATGCCATAGAGAGGAGAGGACAAAAATGGGCTTCTAAAGAGTTAACATCAGAGAGTCATCATATGTGGAGTAGATAAGCAGACGCTCCATATCCGACACACTGTGGCCTCATTTAGCAGAAGCATCAATGTCGTATGGAGAGAGCAGTTACACACCGGCTGAATGGAGCTCATCTCTGCTCGGTGTGTGTTGCATCAATGTTTGTTACATGACACATTCATTGTCCCTTTGATCAGTGACACACAGGTTGTTTCTTGAACGACCATAACATGTATTCATTCAGGCCTACTGAGCATCATTCAAAAGACGCCTATCTACATCCAACTGAAGTGATATTCACTAAGTGTGTTTTTCAAAAGAGTAGACGGTGTTGGAAGTCTGACAGCAACAACCCAGACAGCGAGGAAGGAAGAAAGTCAAAATTCGACAGAAAATGAAAAACACGATGACGCAAACCGGAGCGAGCTGACGTTTCTGTCTGTGGTTTCCTGCGTTATGCAGCCGTCCTCCACTGTCTCCTGGCCTCTTCTGCGGCAGGCTGAGGCGCTGTCACAATGGTTATAGTGTGGCGAGGTGATCTGTGCCTTCAGCTTCTCTGAATCATAGCGCAGAGAGAGAGAGAAATAAAGACATGGAGATGAAGTACGTTGAAGCAGAGGAAAAACGGTCTCCAATGAACTTCTATTTGCAGAAATAAGGTTCTTTTGCTTTTTTTATTAAATGTGCGTTACCAGGAAGAGGTGGTAATTCAAATGAATGCACATTTTATCAACTGCTGATGCTGATTTCATTTAAATGTAGACTTGTATTAAGTGGAGGTGTTGAGCAGACATCACAGACAAAAGAGGAAGGCAGTTCAGAGTAAGAGCCAATAAAATGGAGGGAAGACAAAGGTGGAGGGAGGACAACGAAAAAAGTGTGAGTGCATTTCAGTAGACCTGAAGTTACTGACCTGGAAGGATTTCCACATGGCAACTCTCAGCCAGAGGCCACGGGGGTGTGTGTGCGTGTGTGTGTGCACGTGTGTGTGCGTGTGTGTGTGTGCATGTTTGATCCTAGCGTGAGAGCAACCACCAACCTGCAGGTCTCTTCCCTGTCGTATGCACACACACACATTTGAAAGCGTTGACCACAAATGTCTCGCTCACTCTCCCTTCAACAGGATCACACGTCTCCAGAAAATCCATTCTATAGTGTGGAGAATATCTATAGTATGGTCAAATAAAACACAGTTCCTGCACAGCTCAGGTGACGGATCACACAGCTCACACATTCACCAGGAGGATGCCAATAATATCACAACAATGCATTTCAATGTTATACCACTATATTTTATTTACTCCATCCATCCATCCATCCACTTTCGCAACATTTTCCAGCTCATACTGGGGGATCCCGAGGAATTCCCAGGCCAGCAGGGAGATATAATCCCTCCAGCGTGTTCTGGGTCTTCCCCGGGGTCTCCTCCCAGTTGGACGTGCCCGGAAAACCTCCAGTGGGAGGCGTCCAGGAGGCATCCTAATCAGATGCCCAAACCACCTCAGCTGACTCCTTTCGACACGAAGGAGTAGCAGCTCGACTCCAAGTTCCCTCCTGATGTCCGAGCTCCTTACCCTATCTCTAAGGCTGAGCCCGGCCACCCTACGGAGGAAACTCATTTCGGCCGCTTGTACCCGCGACCTTGTCCTTTCGGTCACGACCCAGAGTTCGTGACCATAGGTGAGGGTAGGAACGTAGACCGACCAGTAAATTGAGAGCTTTGCCTTCCGGCTCAGCTCTCTCTTCACCAAGACGGTCTGGTGCAGCGCCTGCTTTACTGCTGCAGCCGCACCGATCCGCCTGTCGATCTCCCGCTCCATCTTACCCTCACTCGTGAACAAGACCCCGAGATACTTAAACTCCTTCACTTGAGGTAGGCACTCCGTCCCCACCTGGAGGGAGCAATCCACCGGTTTCCGGCAGAGCACCATGGCCTCAGATTTGGAGGTGCTGACTCTCATCCCCGCCGCTTCACACTCAGCTGCAAACCGCCCCAATGAATGCTGGAGGTCACGATCCGAGGAGGCCAACAGGACCACATCGTCTGCATATAGCAGAGAGGTGATCCCGAGACCCCCGAACCTGACATTCTCCACCCCCTGGCTGCGCCTAGAAATCGAACAGGACCGTTGACAAAGGGCAGCCCTGGCGGAGGCCAACACCCACCGGGAACGTGTCTGACTTGTTGCCGAGAATGCGGACACAGCTCCTACTGCAGTCGTACAGAGACCGGATCGCCCGTTGTAACGGGTCCGGCACCCCATACTCCCTCAGCACCTCCCACAAGAACCCCCGAGGGACCCGGTCGAAAGCCTTCTCCAAGTCCACAAAACACATGTAGACTGGTTGAGCAAACTCCCAGAACCCCTCCAGTAGTCTTGCGAGGGTAAAGAGCTGGTCCACTGTTCCACGGCCGGGACGGAATCCGCACTGCTCCTCTAGAATCCGAGGTTCGACAAACGGTCAGAGCCTCCTTTCCAGCACCCTGGCATAAGCCTTACCCGGGAGGCTGAGTAGTGTTTTATTTACTAATAATTCCAATTGCACCTCTTGCTGCTAAGATATAGCATGTTACATTTCTATTGTCTGCACAGACTCACTAACACTCGTGTAAAAGTTGTGTTTGCTGTATAGTCCTCCTTGCAGTATGAGTGAACTTGTTTTATTGAACAATAGCCTCTAACGAAGCTCCGCTAATTTGCTGATAAACACATTTTCCTATTAATTCTTCATAACAAAAGTCCCCAGTTATTTTGTTATTTATAAGCTTATACCTTAAGCTGCACGCTCATGAAATGTTGAGTTTTAGTCAGCAGTAACTTAACAGAACTCAGAACAGCAGGTCTGGCCCTGGAGGGGGGGGGGCATACAGACGTCACAGTTATAATCTAATGATAAAAGTTTCAATGAAAAGACAGGTGTACCAATGGCCTCAGACCGTAGGAATAATATGTCATGAAATATCGTAGTTCCCCTTTAACGCCATGCTTTTACAACCTTTGGCTGGTTTATGCAGTTTGTAAAACATTTTGTATTCACATTTGCCACACTAAAGGAAGTTACAATGCCGTGCATTAGCACAAGAATTTAAATGCAAACGATTGCAAATGAGATTTGCATACCATCCCAAGGCCCGTTAGCACACACTGCACTCTGTCTCTACCGGACTTATTACCTCTCTCATCAACGCCAGGACAGGTGGAAGGAGGACAAAGAGCAGCTAGAATGAGTGCTCGTTACTTGTGGGCAATATATTTTTCACAGAATAATAAAAGTGCAGTTCAGTACAGAGCACAATGAGGTATAAATATCTGTGATTAAAGATAACGTCCGGTTAACCGTCGTCGTGCACGTTGAAGCATTCCCCTGAGAGTATTCACGGCACCGTCACAACAAATCACATCACCTTATTTCTTTGCAGTCGCTTTGAAGGCAATGAGCACTGCATTGTGGGGGATCTGTTTCGCTTTCTAGACATGATGCAGGCATGGAAAAACCTGTTTGATTCACCATTAGATGTCAGCAGATGAAAGATGTATACATGACTTTAGGGGGTGTTTAAACGAGTGACTGTACAGTGAATATAAACTGTAAAATAGACTTTGATCACCCTCAAACTCCATCATTGCCTCTTTGTCACTCTGTTTATCTCTCTCTCTGTGTAGATTATACATGTGGCGGGGATGAAAGCATCTTTCACGTCTGATTTTCTCAGGCAGCATCACTATTAGATGAGCCCCGACTGAATTTAGCTCGGAGCCCTCTCTCGTCTGTTCACACCGATGCAACATTCATGCACGCGCGCGCGTGTGTGTGTGTAGGTGTGTGTGTGTGTGTGTGTGTGTGTGTGTGTGTGTGTGTGTGTCTCATAGCGCGCTCAGTGAGCTGATGGCTCGCGACACCTGCACTCGCATCACCTGAGCCCTCGAGAGATGTGTGTGTTTGTTGAAATATTGAATGTAGCTCTCTGTGTAACGGGTGAGGTAAGAAGCAGTACGACGGACACACGGAATAGTTGGAACGAAGCTTTATTCCAGGCAGAACACAAAACAGGCAAACAGTCTTGGATCTGCACACGTGTAGAAATCCACTCAGTGGAACGCCAAGCCGTCAGGGGAGAGGGCACACAGAACCCAGAGGAAGCAGAGGCTGTTCTCGTGGTCGGGGACAGAAGGCTGAGTGGTTCACCGGGGCAGAAGTCCAAACAGGCAGGGTCGGTAACGGGAAAACAGTCGGAGGGTAAACGTGGGGAAGTCTGGCATAATGCGGAGAACGATCTGGCAGCGAGTGTGTGTGTGTGAGACTGGGGTCTAAATAGTAGGTGCAGCATAGTGAGCAGGTGGGTGTGACTAACAGGTGCACTGAATGAGCTGATTAGGTGAGTGAGAGAGAGAGAGTGACGGGAGAGAAGGGGCGGAGCTGTGACACTCTGAGCATGAGAGCTCAGAGAGCTACATGCAGATCTCTCTCACCTGCAGTGCCTCTTTGTTGTCACAATCTTTAACTAGAAACCTCCAAAGTATGTGTTACGTATTACTAAGTCTTACAACCAGCATCCCTACTAAATAACATGCTTCAACACGTCACAGAAGGAAACAGCCTTCTCTAGTCAAGTGAAGTTGTAATGAAATGTGATGATAACAATGTAGTTTGACTCAGATATTTCAGAGGATGATTGTTACCTCAGTAATATCTGATAGCTGCAGCTTTTTACACCCGTAACACAGGAGAACTGGTATATGGATCGCACCATTCTCAAAGCTTTGGGCACAGGTCGGCTTGAGGTCATTTAATAAGAAATGCATCGTCTTTTCTCTCTAACTGCCAAGACATCTGTAACATCCTGAGTTAGAGTGTAGCCTATATATGACTGTAGTCTGGCATGCTAATGACCAGGAACAGATGAAATGGCTGGCTCTGGTATTTGGCAGTACCAGTCAGGTTTAGTGGAGTTAGGTCTACAGTTGTGGTCCAGAACTCTAAACCACGCATACAGATTTAATGGGAAGAGGTTTGGAGTTATCGTCATTATTTCTGCCTCAACAATACGATGGAGGTACTTGGTAAGTCATTTGTAATGCTTCCAAATCAAATCACCTTGTGATTGGTTTTAATTGGAACTACTTTGTACCAGAGCCCGGAATCTCGATTCAATTACATGATTTATGTTACAGATTTATTGCTTTTCACTCTTACTACTTTTAAAACATAGCGTATTTGTAATGATTCACAATAAAATAAACAGATGAATTTACTTCCATTATCTTTTATTAATACAATAGTAACAAATGGAAAAGATGTGTCAGCTGGAAGGTTGTGTCTGCCAACATATGTCCCCGGATTACAAAGAACCAACGAGAAAAGGAAACAGAAGAGTGACTGTAGCCACATGTTGCTATCCTGTTTCCTCTCCTCAAGGATTCCATGACTTTAGTTTTGGGTTCACTGTTTCATTGAGCGTGTGTCTCGCTGTGTTGGTTCTGACGGTCGGATTGTCAGGAACGTTTAACTCGGTCTTCCAAAATTGTTCTAGGCAATAATCCTGTTGAGAATTTGTTTTTTAAATTTGCCGTTATGGACTTTTTTGCATCGAGACAGTCTTTCAAGACTTGATGCATCTAAGAATAGACCGTTTTAGTTTTGTCTACCTCACTCTTGTATTATCAACATGCTGTTCATTTAGTAATGACCTCTACCACGGCGTTGTCCGGTCTGGGGGTTGTCTGTGTTTTGTCTTACAACATTAACCCTTTCACAGTTAGTTTTCACTTTATTAAAATGTTAATTGTAACATGTTGGTCTCCAACTGGTGACGTCACGTTGACTACATCAACTTCTTATGTTCAGTCTATATCAGTTTGCTACAGTCCAAAGGACCAAGTGTACATGGCAGCTCAACAAGGGCCTTATGGAAACCCTGCAGCATCCTCGAACTTTTCCTTTCTCTGTCTGACTTTTTCTCCAAGTAAAAACAAAGTAGACTTTATATAGGGACGTCAAAACACAACGCCACCCTCCGCTCCCCCAACACATCCACCCACACGGCGCTTGTTCTCATACCGTCGCCTGGAGTGTGCAGGGGAGCAGGCAGGAATGTCACAGCTATTACAAATCCTGTTGTCTCTGTCTCTGGGACAACAGCAGCCACCCAATTAACCTTTCGTCTGAAGGCGCAAACCCACCCCCAAACACACACACACACACACGAACCCACGCACACACACCACATATCAAGAATATTTCAGTTGGAACGCAGTCTCCCGTTCCATTTCATGTTATCTCCTGAAAGATTTCACATTGCGGGCATCTGGAATAATAGACGCTGCTTTTTCTTTCTGTTTCTGTCCTCACTTCTCACTCTCTGTCAGCATCCTGACACGAAAACACAAGACAGATATCAAAGACAAGCCAATCGGCAGATTGTGTTTCTTTACACAACACGTGATGCATCGACATCAACTTTATTTGGATCAGCTTCCAATTTGAAGCCAATGTGTGGGGGTTCCATCTTTCAGCTCTTTTGCATGCTAATGTTGCACACATTGAGTTTGTTTCCTTGTTCATTACAGGAGCAGTGCAGTGCCCTGGACACTGCAGAGTCAAAGACAAATAAGTATCGGAGGTTATCGGAATTGCAAGTAGTTGAAGTTTTAATGTGATTGTAATGTAATGTAATTGTAAGCTAAATGGTCGCCTCTCTATCCTAAATCACAATGCAATCATGGGCGCTGATATCACTCTAAAAATGCTCGACAGGTCAAAACAGATAGTCAGTCATCAAAAGCTAAATATAAGTTATTAAGTAATAATATATATTCTCAACTTTCAGTAGTTAAGAAGTGTGAAATATTGTGATTTTAATTTAAAAAACAAACTCTTATTTGGAAAGAATGTATATAAACTGGACCCAAATCAACTGCAGGAGGCGGTGGAGATGACATGTTCCCTATAGGCATGGCACGATGTTGTCTTTGCCGTAGTTTGATGGCAGAATCATTATACATGAAAATATATTAATTCCATACCTTGACCACTTAACAACAGAAACATAAGGTTTATGGTTGTCACTTGAAGACATGTTTACGTACTGATCTAAATGAACTCTAAATGTAGCATGGAGCATCAGTTACCTACAACTTGATAATAACTTTGACTAACTCAATGCACAGCCAATCAAAAGCAAGTATTTTCCATGGCCATGTTATAAAATAAATATAGCAGTTATCAGAGACTGAAGTTAGAATAAAAACATGTGCATATAGTAGGTTTCATTTGGAACTGGCCTTGAAAGGTTTGGGCATAATGTCTGCACATAATTCAACACATTGCTTTGAGCCTCATGCATCATCAGGACTGTGTTAATAGACTAAGATACTCAGAAATGTACCACGGTTTGGGCCAACTAGGAATCCATCAAATATCGATCTTGGAAAATAAAACAGCTATAAATTCCCCTGATTGTGGTTTTTATGAACTCTCTATTTACTTATTCCTCCAAAGTCTTTAACCATTCATATTGTTTAGGTAAGCTCAAGCACAAAAACCAGCAGAACAAGTGAATCCAACTGCTTTCTTCCAGATTGAGTTGAGGTGAGCTATATTATTCTTAATAGTTTCAAGGATTACAGCTCAGATAAATGTAGTGCAGGAGATAAAAACAGCATTCAAAGATCGCATCACTTGAAAGTGAAATGTGAAAAATGTAATGCATGCACCGAGGGATGAAGTTTTGAGAGGAGAGGAAGAAAAGCAATATCAGGAGGCGTAATATTTGCCAAGGGGAAGAATAAGATGTGTTTGTTAAAGTCCCAGTGGAACAGACGTTACAACATCTTTAGCTTCTGTAGTGTGACGTATTTCACCGCGAGACGGAATATTTGAGCCATGTGCTAATTCATTAAAGTCCATTGCATTTGATTGGATCACTAAAAGTGGGCGGGCTTAGAATGTAGCACGGTTTTGCCGAGAAAAGACAATGCGGAAGTGTCTTAAAACTTGCATTCTCTCTGCTGACCAGCAGGGGGCGACACATTGTAAACATGAGTTTATGGTCTCTATCTCTAGTTTCAACTCTTCTTCAATACAGCATGATGTTCATTTAGTAAATGATGGTCCGTTTAGAATCAAATGGACCATAAAGCAGGGTATGCTTTAGTGCGGGGCTTACTGTGATTGACAGCTCACTGCCGCTGCCAGAGCTGTATACGGCGTCTCTACGTCACTCCTCCGCATTCCAAATATGGTAACCTCATCGGTTGTGAAAAATAACAACATGGTGACGGCAGTACTCCAAGATGGTGACGGCGAAATGGACGAACTCGGGGCTTCAAAACTGCAGTCCACTAACTAATGGGTGACGTCACGATGACTACGTCCACTTCTTATATACAGTCTGTGATTGCTACAGCGGACCTCCCTCACCTGTTGTTAGATCGGGAGGGAGAGATGAAAGGAAACTTCATTTGATTTTTAACCTGCTCTGTGTCACTGCAGAGCGGCCAGTACATGGTGCGGAGTCCGGCCTCCCTCCTCCCTAACACAGGGACACGGGATTTAAACTGGAGAGGTGTGTTTTTCATTTCATTTTCACTGGGACTATAAAGAGAAATTAGTACTTACAGTTATTGTCTGCCAACACACAAGCAGACTGGCCATGGTGTGTTGTACAATGGACCAGTTTCCATTCTGGTAACAAAAAATGTGGTTAAGTGCCCTTACTGGACATTAACACAAAAACACTCACTCTATACTTTAATGTTCTCTCTGCCAGTGATGGAGACACGCCCAGCAGTGTCTGCTCCTCCAGTGGGACTTTCCTGCTCAGCCTCCATGTGTATGTACAGTAGCGTCTTCCAACACTCCATCCATTTTTCATTAAAGCCATCAATTACAGTCATAGCTGTGGTATTCCTTTTGTGGTCGTTCCCCCTCGTTGAGGCAAGTTTGCTGTCAGCGAGTGTTACATCTCTCCCTCCCTCTCGCTCTCTCTCTCTAACAGGGATTATGTCCATCAACGGGATTGCTTTTGCATCAGATCAGCAGGACGGCCAACCATTTGTGTCATGTGGCGTGTGTGTAAGTGTGATTGCTGCTGCAGCTAACCCAGTGTATGGTGAACGTGTGCTTGGGTGACTCCCCTCCAAACTGAATCAGCTTCCTGTCCGTCATCCTTACGTGACTACAGCCAAGGCCTGCATAACATGACTATTGAGACACACAGTGACGCAAATATGATCCACTTTAAAATTGGGTAATCTGCTTTTATGGAAATAAATGACATTATAACTCATTTATATTCATTAATTGCCTTTTTTTTGTAAAGAAGCAAATAAATCCATCTGCAAGGTTAATTAAGGAAGATGAATCGTCTTATTTCCAACACAGTTGCCTTGTTTGAATTGTGTTCTAATCATCTTTTGATGTATGTAATTTTGTATGTAATGTATGTATTTTTTTAATAAGTAAATAATTCAGATGGAAATGAATCAAAAATGTAGGACCCTTAAACAAGCTAATTCATACAGTGTTAAGAAAGTATATTTGAACTGAGAAATACTGACATTATTTGTATCCACTTTATGGCAGAATTCTTCACATTTTTAAAACTCGATATGTGGCTGAGTGACGTAAGGAGGATGTTATCTGAGGTGGTAATGGGCAGTAGTGACAAGCAGAGGTTGAACTACTGTTGAGATGGCCTCATTCTATTAAGGGGTTCTGTCTTCACCACATTATGATGAGCACACTGGACCATGAAGGCAACATTAATGTTATTACTTAGTATCTGTGCTCCTCCTGCTGTGACATGTTACAATGTTTAATATAACACATGTCTATTTTGGCCCTCTGAATCTACTGAGAGATGTTATTAGAGAAAAATAGTTTGAGCGTAGAGAGCAGACAGTCTTTACTGAAAACCAACCGCTAAATATCATGTCAGGTGTGCAAGGTTACCTCGTTTTACAGAAGTTGCTAGGCAATGGGCAACACTTTAGGAAGTGCCTATTTGCAGATCTTAATGTACTGTGTGTGTGTGTGTGTGTGTGTGTGTGTGTGTGTGTGTGTGTGTGTGTGTGTGTGTGTGTGTGTGTGTGTGTGTATTAAAGGGGTCATTTAGCTGTGTATGTATGTATGTATATACGTATTTATAAGTATCGCTGCGCAAATGACAAACTGAGCTGAGCGCTAACTACAATGGAGCGTGTGTTCTCATGTCGAATGTGGGAGAGCTAGTTAGCCGTTAACAGTCGGTGGACAGCAGAGACCTGTGGTGTGTTGGGCTAACAGAGCTAACAGCTAATGGAGTTAATACAGCTAACAGAGCTAACAGCTAATGGAGTTAATACAGCTAACAGAGCTAACAGCTAATGGAGTTAATACAGCTAACAGAGCTAACAGTCAATGGAGCTAAACACGCTGCAGGACAGACAGTTTCTGTTCAGTGTTAAACATGAAGCTTTACACAGTGAACTGCAGATTAGCTGCACAGAGCCCGAGAAGACATCTGCATAGATTCAATTTGAGAGAATATCTGTTGCGTGAGACGTGATTAGTGGTGGTTTTGAAGTTTGTGTTCATTTAGCATACAGTAGTGTTCTTTGCGCATTTACCTGAAGGAGATCTGCACTCGACTGAGTGCACATTTTCTAGTTTGTAACTGCATTTGTGAGTAGACCTAACATGCTGGCTTTGTGTGCGTTGCTGTGTGTGTGTGTGTGTGTGTGTGTGTGTGTGTGTGTGTGTGTGTGTGTGTGTGTGTGTGTGTCACATTGGTGTGGCGCTACAGGAAATGGAACAGGTGCTCTGATGGGTCGACAGCTGGCTAGGTTAGCAAGGTTACATTTAGTGCTCACAGGAGAGAACACACACACTGGTGCATGTGAAACTACCGTATGCCACTTTATATTGTCCTGTCTGTTGCTTTGTGTTACTATGAGAGTGAAACCAACAGGTTAACAGCCATGATCAATTAAGCTGCAATCTTATTACTAAACCGCCCTGAGAAATACACTGTATACATCCTTATTGGACCAATATACCCCACATGCTCACACACAATCACGCATACGCTGCCGGCGATGACAATAAAAAGCATCCAGAGACTCTTCTAATTGCACTATCCAGCAGATCATTAAGTGAAGATTGCATTCTGCCAGCTGAGATTCAAAGAAAGAAAGAAATTCAATTAGGGAAGACAGAGAGCAAGAAAGAAAGAGAATGAAAGACTACTGAGATGCATCGAGAAAAGTTATTCCCTCAACTAGTTCATCTTAAAATCGTGTTAACAGAAAAACAGCACCGACAGCAGATTACAACAGGAGGCTTTCAGACAAAAGAGGAACATTATATATTTAGCACTTGAGCATATTTTGAATAAAGGCCTGATTTTCCCTTCAAATAGAAAACTATTTGAGAATATCAGGTATGATTTTAAGCATTACCAGTATTGTTCTGCCCCCACATTTCTGTGTTGTAGAATGTCATTGCATTTTCATGCTCGTATTTATCCCTCCTCTCTTGCCGTAGTTGGTGCCTGTTGTTTTTGACTGCACATGCTGCACTAACGTTTTCACTTTCTGTTTGGTAGCCTTGAGAGACCTTAGTCTGTAAGTATTTCTTTATGAAGCATGGGAAGAGATATTCTATTCTATTTGCTATAGCATTTGTGTTGTATTAAATGCTAATCTTGGTTAGCATTTCTCCATTAGCGGCAATGTTAAAATTAGCTTAGAAGCTAGCTAGTCGGACATGTTACATGATGGCTATATGCTGGATTGTTGTTTGGTATTCATGTATGTGTATATGGACAGTTTGTAAGGCCATACTTCATATTGTGTTTCCACAGTTTTACAAATAAGAAAGATTCACACGAAAGTCCTGAAACTCTTCGACGGATTCCATGGTCTTTATTTCACGGATCTACTGTTAGCTATCTGCTAAGCTTTCCTGCACAAAGCCAGAGCAGAAGAAGTACGGAACACACGGTTTCGTCTAACCTGTAGATTTGGTACTTAGTGTTAACGGTACATTATAACAGAGCGTTTTCTCGGATATTGCAACAACAATCCGTCTTCTTCACATACAGCTGCCTGCACCATCTGAAAGGCGCTGCTCAAAGTACACAGTAAAGTGTATTATCTGCGTGTATTATCTGCCTGGTTGTCACATTGGGCTCCAGCAGATGGCTCGCCTGCAGCCAGAGGAGCGGATGACGCTGCACATCACTGAAAAACAACTCTGTTGAACACCAGTTACAGCCAGTTACACCATGGTACGACACGTCACAGTATCGTCTGACCGACACCATGTAGAAATATCCAGTGATCAGATGTGTGTGAGTGTGAGAGTGTAGATCTTTACTGCCTTAGCCAAAAAATGTGTGTGTGTGTTTTTGCACTCCAAGAGTCCATTGTATCTATTAGATCTATGAGCGAGGCCTTGGCCTATACATCACCCCGACCAGCCCTTCATACCCAACCCTGAGGTCATTTATCTACTGTGTGTGTGTGCGTGTGTGTGTGTGTGCACTTCCACACAGTTTACTCAGGGTGCCGAGGCACTGAGACTGTTATGGGCCCCTCAGTGGCTATAACCAACACACACACACACACACACACGCTGAGCTGCAGTGGGTTGTTGAAGAGCCCCCTGCGTGTTATTTTAGGAAAATGTGTTATTGAAACCATGGTTTTATGGTGGTTGTTGGTCTCAACAATGACCACACACACACACACACACACACACACACACATAGTGGTATATGTTATTCACGGCCATTGAAAGACATGGTGTGTGTCTAAGTGTCAGGCTAATGGGCCCTGCACTGCCCTCTCTGCTAGCAGCTGGCACATCAGTCAGTGTGTGTGTGTGTATGTGTGTCCATCTCACTATGATGTATTAGTGCATTATTATGCTTCTGAAAATGTTAAAGGTGGCCATGAGAGTACTCTGAATGATTTTCTGCATATTAGCTTTTATTTTCTGACTCAGAACTGTGAGCATTAAAGGCTTTTACCCTATAAATTCATCTGGCGCAAACAAAACAGAAATACCCTCCCACTTCCTCATACCAGTATCTCATTAATGGTCTTTGAAGGGTCATCATTCGATGGGATGGTGTCACAGGTCTGAGTCTTCCAGTCAAAATGATTTCAGTCAGTTACTCAGGGAACTCGAACACAAATGACCCTTCTGATCATCATCACTTTCTACAAACAATCCCACCATGTCTTTTTGGAAAATACTGGTGATGCAAAATGGCCTAGTGCGGAACATTTAGGTGGATATATTAGTAGCAATGGAATATAATGTTCATACCTGTTTTTTATTAGTGTGGTTTAATGACTTGAAGCTAAGTATTTGTCATTACTACAGTGGCCCAGAACGGACAAACGAACGCTTTGGCCACCGTAGCTCTCCTACACTGTTGGCACACAGGAGAAGTTACAGTTGGTTGCAGTCTCAACTTCACCGCTAGACGCCAACAAATCCAACACAGCGGCCCTTTGAATGCTTCGTAGGAGTCTAAAATCTCAATTCATTGCTCTATGGGGTGTCTATGATTCACAGGGAGTAGTGATGAGGATTTCAGACGGCTAATCATTGGATTCCAGCTGAGCATAATGTGTCATGCTGCCTGTGTGCCATGTGATCATATGAAATACGTTTTGGGGGTTAGACCTGGTGGCCCGAGCTGTCAGGAGGCCTGTTAATCAGCTCATCTGTGTTAAGTGACTTGCCCTGTGGAGAACGGAATGAAACATTCAGTGTTGTGTTGTCACATAAAAGAATCCATCTTTATGTCTCAAAAATGAATAAATACTATTATTCTATTTATATACTACGATCTATTTATCCTCTCAGGGTTTTTTGGGTCCAGTGCACGTTAAGCTTTTCCCCTTAACCTCCAGATTTGCAGTTGACCACTTTCATACTCCATTTCCACAAAAAGGAAACGTTACAGTATTGAAAATGATCAGAGGTCATTAAAACGGCATATTTCTAGATACTTCAGCAAGCAGCTGCTTGGTGAGCCAGGTTTTCAGAAGTGAAGAGAAAAGAATCCCCTCACAGCACACAGGAGTGATTTCTCAGCTCAGACATCTGGAATGAAATAATAAAAAAACGTATTGACTGGCTGCAGTCTGCAAAGATCCTGCCTCATATCAGAGGGAGCTCACTCTGACTGGCTGAGTTCAGACTTTTAATTCAAGGCCAATACTGGCAAATCCATATATCAGCCCAAGTCAAACATGAAACCACGTGTCTTTGGAATGGGGGGGTACATTCACTCACTCACACACACACACACACACAAACACACACAGATGGGGAGCAGATTTTGTTGTTTTGTCTGAGAAAGAAGGAGCTGTGAGGCTCCACATGGAACTGTCAATGAATACGAACTCAAAGATGAGAACTCGCTGTCGGATTCCCTATGCATGCTGGGAAAGAAAGATTGAAGCTGGGAGGGGGGGAGGACGGGACAAATGACAGCTCAGAAAGGAGGAAAAAGAGATGGAAGGAGAGCTATGGAGGAGGGGGGGGGGGGGGGCAGCCTCGCGCCTTTTGGGACTTCCTGTCAAACCTCTCTAGGAATGTGAGCAGAAACATAAACAGCTTTACTCTCTCACACACACACACACACACACACACACACGTCCCGACAGCAATTGACGCCCATTGAAGTCACTGCACAGACATCACTGAGCAGTTCTCCCACAAGGCCGTGCTTCATCACCTTATCAAGAGCGAAATGCTTAAAATCCACTGAAATGATGGGCAGAGAGTTCAATATCAAAACAGCAGAAAGTCCACAAGAGCTAAAAACTGCCATGAGGGCACACACTCTCACACACACACACACAGACACACACAGTACATTAAGATCTGCAAATAGGCACTTCCTAAAGTGTTGCCCATTGCCTAGCAACTTCTGTAAAACGAGGTATCCTTGCACACCTGACATGATATTTAGCGGTTGGTTTTCAGTAAAGACTGTCTGCTCTCTACGCTCAAACTATTTTTCTCTAATAACATCTCTCAGTAGATTCAGAGGGCCAAAATAGACATGTGTTATATTAAACATTGTAACATGTCACAGCAGGAGGAGCACAGATACTAAGTAATAACATTAATGTTGCCTTCATGGTCCAGTGTGCTCATCATAATGTGGTGAAGAGAGAACCCCTTAATAGAATGAGGCCATCTCAACAGTAGTTCAACCTCTGCTTGTCACTACTGACAAGTCCATCTGTGCAGTGAATTCAAGTTTTTTAGAATGGTGTCAACACTAACCTAAAGATGAGAGGACAAACACCAGTGTTGGAGAAGGGCTGACCACAGGGCTGAGTACTACTACTCTCCTTTACACATCAACACTAACCTTAACAGCATAATGTATTCTGTGTGATGGCGTAGAAACGTGTGCAAATAACACAGCAACTATGGCAACCTTCCACCACAGGCGCTCCGACACTTGTCACATGAAGGCTGGGCTATCGGCGGGAATCTGTGATTGTCAATTGTCACCATTTGAGGTGAGGGACAAAAAGAGGGAAATCAAAGGCAGCTTAACGGGGAGCAGCATGGCAGGCGGCCTGAACAAGATCCTATCGGCTGAAAGGTGGATTGAGAACACTTGTAAAACCCGTCTGAGATCAGCCTGTGCTGCAAGGTTGCATCATGAGCTACAATAATCAAATCCCTGCAATGAAATCCGTTATATGTAATATGAGACAGTTGCTTTCATCATTGTGTTTCTCTTATATCGTTGCTTTCTACTTTTTTTATTTTCATCAATCAAAGCTATTGGTCGCCCTTGACCTCTGACAGACGTTATCAATGAAGACAGAACACGTGTCAACATTCACTGAGCTTGATTTTGTAATACATTAACAATATAATGACGCATGCAAGTATCTGACCATATACAAAGACACAATGCCAACTTTTAATGAGGCAGTGTTCAAAATGTTTTCATTTCCTGAAAGGTAATGGTTTTGGACATACAGCAACAATATTCACAATTTCCACCAACTCTCACCTAATGTGATTTTCTTTTACTCTTTTACTGCAATGCGTGTCTTATAAAACATCTCTCTCCTGCTGTTAGTCGTGTCTAGACATCTCTAGACCTCAGCTGTCGAGTACGCCATAAACAACAATCAAGATCAGAATTTATCATCTCTTTAGATTTCTTGTCTGATCCTCTGAATGTTTGTGTTTCCTACCGTCTGGGACATCTTTTCAATAGATTTCGCAATATTATCAATTGACACATGAATGACAAAAATAAGACCCAAGTGACGAAAGTTTCCCTTTAGCATCATCAGCATTATCAGCTAAAACCCCGCCCCTTTATTTGGATAGCTTGAAGGCCTTCTATTGGACCCCCAAATCCACTGGCCTTTTTAATATTACAAATATCAAACATGAACATTTCTTATTGCCAGCTGAATGCATTGTATCTTTTGTCATGTTAGTCGTAGCCTATGTGAATTGTTTCCTCCACTGCATGGACTGTGTGTTTAGAGTGTGGACCAGCCTGAACTCTCCAGCAAGCCTGTTTGTGTGCCGAGTATTTGTTGTGTGTGCATCTGTTGGCAGACCTGCCAGCCATACGACGGATGAATAAAAGATGCCTTAGTTGATGGACGACGATGAGATGGGCCATGCTTAATTAATATGTGAATATGGCGCTGGTTCTGCAGCGGCAGATCAAGTGTTGGATGCACGATGAGCTTATCAACTCTGGAGAGAACATCGGTTGTCTTCTTAAAAAGCAGGACTCAGTGTCTTGTTGAGTTTGAGAAGATGCCTTCATTCTGACCACACAGGTGCACAAACCCTGCTGGTTGTTGGTCCTACTGCTCAAACCTGTCAGCATAGTTAACAGCCATGCCTGAAGATGCACCTGACCTTCTACCCAACTGAGACATGTGATAATCCATTGTTATCCTTTATCCTTTGATGTTCCCTTATAAAATGTAGTTATTTTAAATTTCCGTGGACCTGCTGCTGATCCTCGTTGAAGCGTGGGTTATGACTGTTTCATCTTGTTTCTGTAATCCTGCATCACTGAGCACACACGGCTCCATATGCATCCAGATATCGCCCAGTCTGTGCAGTTAGTGAAGCGGGCACTGCTGGATCCAGAGGAGCCGTTTCTCTGTGTTCAAATGCAATGAAATGACATATGAGTTGCAACATAGATACCTGCTGTGTAAATAGCTCATCCTGTGCTCTCCATTAAGACAAAAGAGGTAGAGAGAGAGGATTTTCATAAGCATTGCAAACATGCTCACACTGACAATGCTAGTTTGCTGATTTTTAACAGCTTTTATGCTCATCTTAAATGAGTGGGTTAGCATTTACTAATCAGCCCTAAACACCAAGTACGGCGGAAAGCTGATGGGAATGCCATGAGTTCTGATGGTATTTCGTCATACAACTATTGGACAATTACAGTTTTGACTTGATAATGGAACTAGATGAATGGTCAGATCAAAGTTCTAACAATCCATTGTTTGGGGACCATGGATGTCTGTGCCAAACATTTCAATATGAGCCAAAAAGGTCAACCTGCAGTTGGTACAAGAGGAAGAGTCATTAGATTACATCATCTGGGAACCATGACGGCCGGGACAAAAGTTGATGACAATCCATCAAGTAAATGTTTCCTTTCACTTTGCATTAACACACACATCCTCACTCCTAACTGGTCAAATACAGACTCTCTAGGTCAGTGGTCCCCAAACTACGGCCCGCGGGCCGGATGCGGCCCGCCTCCACATTTGGTCCGGCCCCCTGAACAATACCAGAGACGCATTATGATTTTTTTTCAGTCTGCACAATTAATCGAATTTTAATCAGCCAACCACCAGGGGGCGAACGAGATGAGAGCTGTCATGCGCGCACCCTGTAGAAGTAGAAGAGTAGAAGAAGTAGAAGAGACGAGAGCTTGTATCGCGCACGGCGGTGTTCCGCCCCGATCCGCGTGCACGATGCAACGGTCGCTCACCTGCGAGTGGCACGCGAGTAGCACCCCCCCCCCCCCCCCCTGCGCGCACGACGCAACAGTCGCTCACCTGCGAGTAGCACCCCCCCCCCCCCCCCCCCCCCCCCCATGATCGGGCCCTAGGTCAAACGATATGTTCAGTGATGTGGCCCTCACAGGAAAAAGTTTGGGGACCCCTGCTCTAGGTTCTCTTCTAGAGTCAGTTTTGGACGGCATGTCAGTTTACACTCATTACATGTATAGTGTCTTTTCAAAATAAACTTTCAACAGAGGTTCACTTAGATTTTCACAACAAAACTGCTTGGTTAGGTTTCAGAAAAGATCGTAGTTGGGAACACAAACAGCAGTCTCCTGGGTGAAAGTCCTGTGTTTGTTTGATCCATCCATCCTTTACTCCCACTCGCCCTACACAGACTTTCTTGCTCAGTTTTTTATAAGTGTCTGATGATAGTATGATTGGGTCTACATTGGAGTAAGATAAGTCAGACGTGTCTCGTAGAGACAGTAGACGCTGACGACCACTGAACAAGTGTCTATTTGATGAGTTAGGAGTGAGAATGGGTTGCACTAATCAGTCAAAATGATATTGGTTCTTAGCATTCATTTATTTTTGAAGAAATCTTTCTATCACTAGCTCTAGTGTATTTGTTTCCCCCACCACTGTCAGCTCAAGTCATTTTACTTCACCTGTGATGAAGCATTTAAACATTTGTCTCTTGCCCACATGGCAAATGAAATAAATTGGCTATATCTCATTTAGCAATACTTCAGTCTCACTGTCTTTGTCTGTCGTTGCTATGTGTTTTTCCAGCACAAGCAAAGCTCAACAGGTATATTAAATGGATGCTGTCTACCATAAATGGTGATTAGGGGGTGGGATCTATCAGTGTTCATTTCATACAGGTGTGTGTACATGTGTTTGATTAATAGCAACTTTGTTGTGGGTATGTGCAGCCCTTGCCTATTTAAAACCTGCTCTATGCATGGTTTGATAAATGTGGCCCTCTGTTGGCAGCTGCAGTGCATGGTGGGTAGTCTGTGGGAGTTTGAGGTTTAATTGAAAAATGATCTGGCGCTTGCGTTTTGATGTGTCTCGGGCACTGTGTACCTGCTCGGGTGCCTGCATGTTTGCTCACCTCCCTGTGGCTGCATCTCTGTGAGTGTGTGTGTGTGTGTGTGTGTGTGTGTGTGTGTGTGTGTGTGTGTGTGTGTGTGTGTGTGTGTGTGCCGTAGGTGGAATAATGAAGTGTATTATGAGTCGCACAGCAGTGTGACGAGGAGGAACGGATCGATAACTAGATATGCTAGAGCGTCACAGTACAGCAGAGAGAGGAGAGAGGTTCGGCCATCAATGACATTTAGACTGTAGCAGAGGTGTGTGTGTGTGTGTGTGTGGCAGACGATCCACAAACACTATCGATCCACAGGAGGAATGGTACGTTACAGAGATATACCAAAAATAGAAATAAAGGATTATGTAAAATGTAAGCTATGTGCATCAAACGCATACAATATTTAATAGTATAGTAATAGTATAAATAAGAATTCAATAAGAATACATCTTGAAAATAAGAAAAAGAGCAGGAGTAACTGCAGCATGCATGCACAGTCATGCACACTACTGGAAACATTTAAAAACGACTAAGGCTATACATCATACTTTTTACATTTACTCTCACTAACTCTCCTCTGTTGTTACTTGTTGTAAACCTAAATGAGAATGTACGAGGACTTGCTGTAGGAGAGACAGAGTCAGAGGCCAGACAGAAATAAAAGTCAGCCGTTGTAGCAGGACTCTCTTCTCTCAGCGTCACATCCTGTTTCTTCTCGAGACAAATGGTTTTTAATCAGAGAGCTTCCTCCCAGCAGAGGTACGCCGAGACAGTCTGGACCTGAAGGGCTTCACAAATCAAAGCTAAACTTCTTCTTCTGCTCCTTCTGCAGTTCCAGAATTAATTTGGGGTTTGTCAGCTCACATCTGAGGGATTTTATTTATTTATTTTATTTTCGCATCATTTGTTTGTTTTGTCTTTTATTTCTTATTTCTTATTTTGTGCGCTTTGTGAAAGTTTTTGGCATGTACTGACTCGATTGATTTTATTTTTGGTTTTCATCTGTTAGTGTGTGTGTGTGTGTGTGTGTGTGTGTGTGTGTGTGTGTGTGTGTCAGCTTTGTATGGAGGGCACAACTGAGATGGAAATCTAAAGAAAAGAAAGGCAAGCCAAAGTCTCTGCTGGACACCGCGACAGAGAACAGATCGTGTGAAGAACCTGGCAGGGGCCGAGTGGCCTTTCCTCTATCTCCCTCTAGATCTGTCTGGTGTCTGGGATTCTCTCTTTGTGCCTCCAATCTCCTCCACCATCGCTCTTCCTCTCTGTACATTACTCCGTCTCTCTCCATTCAACTTCAAATTTTTACTGGAAATTCCTACTTTTTTTTTTTTTTTGGTGCTTTGGTGTTTCTTCCGAGAGATCACCTGTCAATTAAACCGTTTGGTTTCATGTGAATTGAAGTTCCTTTCAGCCCTTTTTTTATCGCAGGAACTTTCCCCGGGGGCTCCGAAGCTTTTTCAGGAACCTTTTGAGGAGACACATGAGTTCTATGGCCGAGCGGCAGTAGGGAGAGAGGCAGAGCAGCTGTATAACAGAAAAACACGGTTATGTTCTAAAGCACAAATAACACTCAACAGATGTACTTACTTTAAACACTGGTTTCATTTCCCTCCTCTGCATTGCATTAATCCATTGCTGTAGTTCAGCTTTTTGGAGTCTTCCGGCTCATTGTCTGGTTTGTCTTGCTCCGAACTCAGAGTCTTGTAAACCAACAGTGGATAGATTACTGAGCTCACGTTTACGATCATCCTCCTTCTGGGCAAACATTGCCTTTTACACGTTTGATTTAACTGTGGGACTGGTGTGGGGAACACTAGTCTTTATCTTGGCACAGCCATGTTTTTTTTGTTCACTCTGGAGAAATGCATCCATCAGAGGGCATATGTTCACGCAGAAACACGTTAATAAACTTCTAACCCCCTCCAATGCATCCTGTTGGCTTTACCAGTGTCATGTGTACCAAGCAGCTCAATAAACTCAGTAAATCTTATGTGCGTAAACATTGGTATAAGACACGTAATCCTCTCCTGGCCTAAGGAAACATAAGCTTCGCCATTTTTTGCTTTCTTGTATTGCTCAATAATCCTGTCTCTAAGCCAAAGAGGATTTTATTCTGCAGGATCTGATGTAAATAACCTCTTCACCATGTAAAAAAGGTGGAGGGTATAGAGGAAGAGAAATGAATTCATCCTGAAGCTTTATTGATAAAATCACACAGAACTAGTTACAGCTGAGATTAAGGACCGACTTGGATTATTTAACTCAACGTATCCTCACGTGGTTCCTAGAATACATTTTGTGATTTCCAACAAAAGCCAGCAAACACTTGTGAATTTCCACTCGTTACATGCATACAGAATTATTTTCACTGTATGAGAACAGCCTGTCTAACTAACAGAATTAAAGCCATGACTCATCATGGATTACCTGACTTGTGTCAGAGCTAAGGACACCCGGCTGAACCGGCTCCTCTGTCGATATGAAGGATAATCGAACAAAAACACAATTCTTAGTTTCAGGTGATTATTTACTAATGAAAACTTAGTTATGAACACTATATTCCATTTCTGCTAATCCTCCACTGATTCCTTTTTTATTATATTGAATAAATCATGTCACCACAGTAAAAAACTGTGGAATAGTTGAGTTGACAGTAAATGTAAGTGTGTATGTGAAAGAGGATAAAGAGAAGAGGCTGACTGAGACCATGTTCGGTACAGCATGTATGGAGAGCGTTCTCATGTGAGATAGCACAAAGTCAAGCTAATTAACCCACCTCAACTTCAGCAGCGTAGCAGACTCCTGAGTGAGTGGACAGAAACTAATTAGTGTTGAATGCACCTGCTCACTCACTTCAAACTGAATATGGTCACTCTTTTCCTTTTCTCAGACACTCTTTTCATTTTTTTTCCAGATGTGGAAGTTCATCATCGACAAGTTGCTAATTTACTCACATTTGGATACATGGCTCTTGCATTGCTTTCCTTTGCCCTCCGTGTTGCTTCAGCAGCCTCCACCAAGGCTCACATTTGATTCTCACTGGAGAAACACTGGTGAGGTCAGAAGCAGTAAAGGCCAAAGAATGAAAAAAAAAAAACAACCAGCGAGAAGTGCCTCAGCGATGCTAACCTTTATTCAGACTCACACAAATTGACAAAAAAGAAGAGGAGAGAAAAGAGCAGAGTGTTCCATCTGGACGACTAACCATTTCTCCAGCTACCAATCAGGTGACTGGGACCAGTGTGTGTGTGTGTGTGTGTGTGACTGCTCAGGTATTTACTGTACGAGTGTGTTTAGAGAGTTGCTTCTCTGCTTAATCTCTGTGTGTGTGAATTTCTTCTTCCAGCCTGAGTGACTGCTATGAATTCAGTTCGTAAGTGTGAATGTCCTGTACACATAACAACCGGAGGAAGGTAAAGGAGTTGTGATTCTGTAGCATTATGCATGACAGTACATGTGGAGTGGAGCTATCTTTGTGTGTGTGTGTGTGTGTGTGTGTGTGTGTGTGTGTGTGTGTGTGTGTGTGTGTGCAGAGCTGAGATAATGCTAGAGGCAGGCTGATATTTCCTGGGTGGCCGAGGCCTCATTAGGGAGGAAGGGCTGACAGACAGACAGACAGACAGACAGAGAGACTTCAATACAAGGACAGAAAAGGATTTGATGTCAAAGCAACAGGGCATTGCTTTGGGAAGTATTATTGTATGTTGATGCCAACAGCATATAATTAGTGAGCTGGAGGGGAGGTGACCAATGTGGGGAAGTAAAGGGAGACACAGGGAGGGGTGGCCTTGAATGACCCCGGATGTCACAGTTATTCATTTGCATGTTGAAAGGCGTGCAGTGTGAAACTCGAGACGGATACGACTCCCACCTTGCACAGCGAATGGTGTGGTGTGAGTTTGGAATTTGAGATGTTGAAAGTGTATTTTATCTCCCGATGTTCCTTCTCGACAGCCACATCAGTGTCCTTCATCAGAGTTAGAGAAGCATTAAGATCCCTTCCTCAAAGCTGGACTGCTCAGTATTTGTGTGAATGACCAGGACTGTGTCGCTGAGGAACCTCTTCAGCTCTCTTCAACGTCATCTCCAACAAAGATCAGATTGAAGGGCCAGTGGGGAGTATTTCGGGGGATCTATCAGAACAAATTAAATATAATATTCACAACTAGCATATAATCGCCTCATACAGAGAACAGCTGTGTTACAGTATTGCCCGTAGTGTGGTCAAAGTATAAAGTTGCTTGAAGTAGAAATATTTAAATAAAGTCAAAATAATTCTCATTTCTTCGGAAGTACAACACTTCTGTTACTGCAGTGTTATACGCATATCAGCGCCTCTCTGTCATCGCCCAGAGATTTCCAGCAGCTCTTTCTCAGACTGAATTAATGCAAATGAAGTGCAGGGACATCGCTTGGCTGATGGAGAGAGGAACAAACCACAGACGCCAATTTCAGTCTCGCTGGTTTTCTTCTCTTCTTCCCACCTTGTCCTGGAGTTTCTCATTCAGCTCATATAAGATAACATGGATAACATGTGCAGTGTCCTCTCCCCTCTGCTGTGGTGGAGCACAGGCGCTGGTGATGCACAGCTGGCTCTGAATCCATCTGAGTGCCTTCACTGTGAAAGCACTAAGCGGCTTATGCTGCTCTTATAAAAGACATGCATATCTGAAAGCCACCCCACTTCAAGATTTTCGCAACATGCCGTTAGAGTCTGACCTATATGGGGCTTTGAGAACCAGTGCTGATAGGAATGCATTAGGATGGGAGCTGACAATATCACTTCAGCATTTTAGAATCAGAAGAGTGCATTCAGCGTCTACTAGAGAATGTTCTTCTTATCAGGGTGTGAACCATTCAGTCTGGGGTGCCGTGCAACAACTAATATTTATATGTACTTTGTCTCCAATAAGTCAGAACTACAACCTTACAGTGTGATGTACCTTCGTTTTTTATACAATTTCAAGGCTCCCACATGATTCTTTTTGTTTATCCATTGTGGGTTTTATACTTGTTGCTAGCTCTGGATAGCTGTAACGCTTCTCCCTGAGGGATTTCCCATTGTAATGATGTGTTATTAGCAGTATGATAAGCAGAAAATAATCACACATAAAAGCTGTGGTCAACAGACCAAACCATTTGGGAATACATGTTCCTTATGAATTGAATTGACCCTTTTCAACCCTTGTCAATTCAATTTTGGCTTTTTATGTTTCTGCAAACCAAGAATAAGTTGAATGTGGACTTTTTTTACATTTGGTCAGAGCAAGTAAGAGGCAACTGTGGCTAAGTGGAGAGCAGGGCCGTCCTTCAATCAGAGGATCAGCGGTTCGATCCCCGGCTCCACTAGTCGCATGTCGATGTGTCCTTGAGCAAGACACTTAACCCCAAAATTGCTCCCGTAGCTGAATTGTAAGTTGCTTTTGATAAAAGCGTCGGCTACATGACTGTAATGTAAGGTAGTATACAAACAACTGTCGTTTTGAAAGTTTCGTGGTACACTACGGGTATAACATGTGATAAATTCCACAAAGAGCAGGTAGGATGTGTGGTGGACTGTAGAAAAAACTAGATGACTTTCACCCAGGAGACCGCTGTTTCAGTAGAGTGTGAAATAATCATCTTACGTGACATTGTTACTCTTGGTACATATGGTCGGCAAGAAAGTCCGCAAAGGTCGCTTGTTGTTTATTCACGCTAGTTACAGTTGTTGGGTTACATTGTTACATTATTATATCAACATTAACCAAGTAGTTTTGTTGCCGATACCAAACCAATCGTTTCACAGCATTTACCACTTGCCATCGTGCGTTTCTGGAAGGCTGATATGAAATGTATTTTTAGTTCAGAAATGACAACATTCAATGTTTCCCATGGCTTGTAACGTACAATTGCCCCCAAAATACCTGGCGACTGGGTTGAATGTAGCTGCTGCAGCGTTATTTGGCCTGGTCTGGCCATTAGCTTATGGTGGCTAATGTTAGCACATTTTAGAAGGACCCCATGTGGCTGACATTAATGAGTCAGCTCTCTGACTCTATGGCTCTTTATTACTTGTGCTGCTGTTGCACTACATTTAACATGTCACACAAGCATATTAAAGTGGTTCTATTACAAAATTAAAACTATTTAAAGGAGTAAACACGTCTCATCATACCTCACCAAATGTGTTGAATGAAAACATGATGGTGGTTCTCTCCAAAGCCTTTTGATCTTAAAGTGGCTGCATTATTCTTTTATTCTCTCTCTCTCTGTCCATCTTTGTGCCCCCATATTTATTTTATTACCCATCTAAAAGGACAGTCTGTGTCTATCTATCTTTGACTTCACTTATGCATGTTTTTCTGAAATGCCACTTTCTATTCCAAGTGTCGTCTTCCTCCCTGCCTCCTCGTTCCCCCTCTCTCAGCACCTCCCACACACTTTTCTCACATTGTCATCTAGCTCTCACACTCCTCGTTCTCTCTCCTCCTCTGTCTCTCTTCTGCCGTCTCACTTCAATGTCTCTCTGTTTTCTCTCACTCACCGGGGTGCAATCCTGCCTACATGCTAATCATTTTGCTGTGCTAAGAAAGGAGCTGCTTAACCATTCACATCGGGACATAATACATGCATGCACGCATAAACAAACACACCTGTACACACACACACACACTTCTTTATATTATTCTTCTTCCAGTGGAAGTGTGCATCCCGCTCATCCTGTAGTAAAGCACCACTGGCTCGCCTCCTCTCATCCTGCACAGCTTTGTCTCTTTTGTTGCTCTCTTATTTACTAGAAGATATTATTACAAACAAGAAAAACCTACCAAATTATATTTTCTAGGTATTGCTTACTGTGTACTTTTATTCTCCTGTTCCACACACACACACACGCTTACAGGTAGCCATTGACCTCTTTTACTTGGTAGAAACTGGTAGATATTTGCTGTAAATCAGTTGTCCATTACATGTCTTCTTTTTTAATTATTTGTAAGCAAAGTAACACTGTTGTATTTTGATCATTATTAAGATTACAGCTGCATTACACATACATGACTCCTCCCATGTTTGAAGGGCCAAATGCCAGTTTGGCCCAATCTCTCGAGGAGGCTTTTGTAACTTACCCAACTCTCAAAGTAATCATGCAGATACAAACAACAACAACGAGGGATCAGTCTCCACTCGGTTGGACAGATGGGCGAAGCTGCCAGAACCGCCACTGTGTGTCACAACGTTAACAATTGTTGGAACCTTTAGCGTCCAGACACCAGCTTATGCCCCAGCAGCAAACTATGACGAGTAGAGATCAGATCACAAAGCTCCCATTCTTTTAAATCTCAACATAACTTTGACTAGTGTAAGTCCAGACACACTGCTCGTGGTGATGGATCATTGATCTCAAGCAACGTATTCCATATTTAATGAAAGGATGGAAGACGGAAAATATGGAACAATGAGAAACACGCTTTGCAGAATGGTCAGCAACAATATAAATATGTGATTTATAATAAAAGTGCCAAGACCACTTGTAAAGACAATGTAATGGAGAAACCGGAGCTGAAGTGTGTGTGTTTGCAGTGGATGACACTATTACATCAAAGGTGTCCCATACAGCTGAGGGTCTATTGAACGGACAAAGCTTAAAGGGGCACTTTACCTATTCCACTCATGAAGATCACTTTACTGGTCGTGGGGAGTACTAGCAGTTGAAAAGAGATGTATGGCTTTGGAGAAACTCAAGTCTTAAACAAGGAACAAACATGACGTTTGATAACAGAATGTGCATTACAAACTAGGAGAGTGGAATTTTGATGTGGGCCGTAACCAGGCAGGGAGAGTCTTGTTGCATTATGGGAAGTGTAGGATCCCTAGTTAGTGTGTGCAGATGTTTTGTACTGCAGCATTTGTCCCATCACCTATTGATGGGCAACTTAAAGCTATGAAAGTTAGTGAATTTCAATTAAGACTAAGTTGCTCAATTATCTTACACTTTATGTTATTAACTTACAGTATGTGAACAAAACACAAAGCACATAACTCTATTTTGCTTCTTTTGATTTAATCATTTAATCATTTGTTCACTTTTCAAGTAGTTTGATTGTTCAGTCTACCATATATTTTTTACTGACATTTCGGTTGCATTGCATTCTGGAGCAAATCACAATAAAGTGGCAGTCAGTAAGGCCGAATCATTTTTTGCATTTTCTTAATTACAGAATATTCTGTATTCACTCCACAAGGCTGGGATAGCTTGAGTAATAGTGTAATCACATCCACACCCACACAGAGAAATCCTCCCCACTCCCTCACTGCCTTCAACCCGGCAGAAGGAGGTAATCTATACCAGCTTGCCCTAACAGGCAAATTAACACATGTTTGTGTTTGTGCAGGACAAGAAACATGAACGGCAGCTCATCTCATTTTTGAAGTTGACAATGTAATTTGATTTGCACCGGGAGGAAGCAGGGGGAGGAGGGGGAGGGGGGGAGGGGGGGGAGGGGGGGAGGGGAGGAGAGATTTGATAGACAAGGAAGCAGAGATGGTAGACAGAAATGGATGGATGGATGGATGGATGGATGGATGGATGGATGGATGGATGGATGGATGGATGGATGGATGGATGGATGGATGGATGGATGGATGGATGGATGGATGGTTAAACACTGGGGTGTTGTTCCATATTGGTGATGGAAAATTAGCTGATGCCCACAGCGTATGTCTTCGTAAATGCTGTGCAACATACAGAATATTTACAGCCAGACGTCCCTGACTTACTCTGTTTCATGCTATGTTAACCAGCACCATGCTTGTGTTTGGCTTGACTTTGATCTGTTCTATCTTTATATATTCTGTAGCATTAGACGTGATGACTTCCTTATTAGCACATAGCCACCAGTTTATTTCATCACCCACTGTCAAATATTATAATGACAGAGTTTGACTGATGACGATCTGATCGCTTAAATAAATACCCTCATCACACACACACACACACACACACACACATTAACCACTCTCTGTGGGTGTGTGCTGGGGCCTTATCTCTCTTTCTGGTTGTATTATTTAAATGGACATTTAGCTTCTGTGGCGTCGGTTTACTTACTGAAGATAAGTAGCGCCTTTCAAATGCAAATGAAGACAATCAGACTTGCACACAAAAATGCACGTCGGCTGTCTTCGTGAATGCATCCGTTTGACATTTTAACTTTTCAGTTGAGTCTATGTGTGTGTGTCTGTTCTCCAGACACATTCATCTGACAGTCTCTGAATTTAAGCACAGTGTGTTTATCTGTACTGGGTTTAAGGTGAACGGTGATAGTTTCTCCTGTCAGAATCGTCTGGAAACACCGATGAGGTAAGTGATAGCGGTGCAGCTAGTAGCTACTGTCAATCTGACATGAGGGGGGGCCTAGCGCACATTTAACAGGAAACACAGAAATATGAGTCAAATAGCCTCTTTAACGAAGCACACCTGGACCAATGATCTCATAGCAAGTGTTAAACGCTCCGCTGTGACACGACGGACTGTTGTGTAGCCAACAGTGCAGTGCAGCTGTTTGTACAGTCAAGCATTGAAACACAGCTCTGTTTCTCAGTTTGGAAACAGTTCAGATATTATATTAAAGACACTTTCATTTGTGTTGCATATATATCTATAATATAACATATTAGAACATCACTTACATCTATCGGTCACATATATACAGGATCATTTCTTCATGTCACCATGCAAACAGGACACACCTGAAAACGGGGGTTTGCCGTTTGTCCCCACTGCGTCTTAACAAAAGGTTGCATGACTGAATATCCTGTAGCTCCGTGTTCATTATTTCCGGTGAGAAATGCGTAGTGCCTCATCAGCATATTTCCCAGCTGGTTGCCTTTGGCGTGCCGTTGTCTTCGGGGCTGTTGTATGGAGGGAGCACATATAGATGGAGTGCTGCTGCTGAGGCACGGTAAATATTTGGAGCTGCTGTTGCACCATTTGTTTTATGCATATAACCACAGACTATAGGGAAGGAAAGAGTGAATTACATCTGTGTTTTTGTCTCAAAACTGTCAAAATACTGGTCACCATCACTCCCACTGAGCATTTGAGATCGAGAGGCAGACAGAACATCGTTTGGTTCCTTAGCCTGCTTGCTTTTCGTAGGACGGACAGACAGACAGACAGACAGACAGACAGACAGACAGACAGACAGACAGACAGACAATCCTGCAGAACATCAACATCTATTTCGCCCTCTGATTAATGAATGCAGTCTTTGATGTTGAGACGGTATCCTATGCTCTGCCATTTTTATTTTATTTTTCAGCCACAGCAGGCAGCACTAAAAGCCTGCTCAGCACCAAACACCAGACAGACACAGTCAGCCACCATTTCCCTCAGGAGTGTGATTGTTGGACTCACATTCATCAGGTGGCCAGAATCACGACTCCAAATGAACGATAATGTTGCTCTGTAACGGCTGCTTGTGTTGTTCTCCATATCAACTTGAAAGCTAACACAGCTGGATTCCACTGCCCCCCTGTATATGTTATTATCCCCCTTATTCTTTGGGGGAACATTAAGTCATAATTTAATCATCTACTGAATTTGTATTCAGATCGATGCGCACTTTAACACTGCCACCTCGGACATTTGTCTGCGGGACTGAAACAGGAGGAAATCTCCATAAGTTGCTTGCTCTTGTTTCCTCTTCCTGTCTTTGCCTCCTTCAGCTTCACTGTTTTTTCCCTGTGTGCTTGTTTATCTAGCTGCTACCTCCTTCTCTTTATCTTCCACTCGAACTTCCCCTTCATTTGTCTGTCGGAATTTGCTTTCCATGTCAGCGCTGCTACAGTCTACCTGCTTCAGTGATGGTGTTTCTCCTCCCTTCTATTTCCTTCTGCTGTTCTGTCCTATTCTGCCCGTCTTGAGAGGCAAAAGGATAGATAGTGAAAGAGAGAGGATTGTGATATACAGACCATGACAGTGAGAAATAGATGTGTGCAGAGAAGGAAGTAAAGAAAAGTCCCATCTTTCTGGTCGTCCAGAGGTCTCTCTGTTTGGACATAGTGGGGGAGATAGTGGGGATAAAAGCTGGATTCCTGGATCAAAGTTCACCTTAATATTGTCGTCCCGGGGAGCTTAGATGCCGAGCTTGCGTATCGCTGTCTCAGTGATGACGGACGGTGGCCTTTAGCCAAACCTTAGACATAGACATGTATGATCTACAGCAGTGGTCACCAACCTTTTTAAGCCCAAGATCCCTGACCTCTGCCTTAGTGACCGGCAAGATCTACTTATTAAGGCGTTGAGAGAAAAAGACTGTCCAGACTGTACTTACAACTTGAGGCTTTTTATTTGGCCTAATTGTAATTGAATGAAATCAAACACTTTGGTCCAGCTTTCAAATTGATGTGACCAAGAACACACTAAATGACTTCATTTCAGTGCAACATAAAAAGGAAATTATTTGTTAACCGCACACAATATGAACAAGAAAAAACACTTTTGCAATGAGGATGAACTACCAATATTAACTGTTGTATTTATCAACTGACGTTACAACACAACACTGACACAATTCTCAGTCAGTGCAACTAATGTAAGTGCAGTTCAGCTCCGTGTCCCACCACAATGCCATCAGAAGTCATGTGACTCAAGTCAGTGTGATGCTGTGACTGAACACCGTCTGTGTGCCTTGTAGTTCGGCTCATAAGCACAGACAGCCAGTCTGAGGCAGTCTGTGAGGTGTCTGTCTCCTTACCTCCTCCTCCCTCACTCCCTACCCTGGTGTTCTCATGTTTCCTTACCTCCTCATCTCTCACTCCCTACCCTGGTGTTCTCATGTTTCCTTACCTCCTCCTCCCTCACTCCCTACCCTGGTGTTCTCATGTTTCCTTACCTCCTCCTCCCTCACTCCCTACCCTGGTATTCTCATGTTTCCTTACCTCCTCATCCCTCACTCCCTAACTGTCCGTGCTGGATCTGTCCCCGTTGTTTTAAAGAGCTAAATAAGTTGTTAGCATGACATCATCCAGCTAGCCAAACCTGTCTGGTACAGCTAGTAGAGAAGCTTCATGTTCTGCTTCCCTTTCCCGCTAGTCTGCTGTCTGATTGTGAGGTCAGGCTGATCTGGGATCAGCTCTGCAGAATCTCCGCCAAACTTCTCCTCTCAAACGGGTCTTGGAGGAGCAGTGCTCGCGCCGGCGCTCATGCTCGCCTGTACAGACTTCTCCTGACGAGAACGCGCAGTTTGGGGCCAAATCGTTTATGCCGCACTCTGAATCTATTTGAAGACGCTGATTGGCTAAATTGTATGTCACTCATTTATATCTTTAATAAGCAATTGGCTAAACTGCTTCATAGACCCGCCTCGGTGGGGCCCACCAGTTGTCCGTTCTGAGACGTGCACACACAAGCGGAGATGATGAGCAGACAGGCTGCAGACAAAATCCCCTTCAAAATAAAAGCACATGATTTTTTTTTTCTTGAATTTTTTATTTTTTTTATTTTGGAGAGCGACAGGGAAAGTCTCCGAGATCGACCTGTCGATCGCGATCGACGGGTTGGCGACCACTGATCTACAGTATCCTTCGCTGGGGAGGGAAATGGACATTCAAGATTTTCATTCTGTTATTGGATTTAGTTTGAACTTCTTTAATCTGATCCTGTTCAGCGTCTTTTGTTCTTTTTATTTGAATGTTCATTTGTTGCCTCATCAGTCAGTGCCTCCTCCTCAAAGTGGTCCAGAAACAATCAAACCATGAAAACCATGCTGCATAATCTTGTCCTGCATAATAATCCTGCATAATGTTCTGGCATGTTGAGGAGATGTTGCTCTCCAGGAAACAGTGACCTATGAAATGCTTTTTGTAAATTGATTCAAAAAATCAAAACATCTCTACAAATAGATTTTTTCTTTTCTTTGCTCTTTATGGTATGGAAGAGATTTAGGGTCAAGCCTTGTATGTCTTGCATTTCAAGAATAAAGTTGAATTTGCATTAAATCGATCGTTTCTCAGAAGTTGGGTGTTTATTTTCACAGTTTGTCTTTATTCTGAAACCGGAATTCTGAACATTTCATCTAAACCTTTTCTCAATGATTTATCTTCATACTCACATTTTTTTTAATTAAGTTGAAATGTCATTTAATCTTTATTCTCACTATTTCGACTTCCACTAATGCTTCCACAAATACAATTTTGACTTTATTCTCAAAATACTATTTCAACATTTCATCTATTAATACTGAAGACATCTTGACTTCATGCTCTCCCTCTCAACATGCCTGTTCCTAATACTCTTGTGGATCAAAGAGCACAAAATCATTTATTAATCAGAGTAGAAATGTAATTAACAATCTTAAATGCTTTGCTGCAGTGTTAATATCACGCATCCTTCTTCTCAGTCAAATGCATCAACACATCTGAAGAGACCGTGGTTCATCGAGGAGTTTACACTCAATGTGTCGACAGAAATAGTTTTTCTTCAAAGCAACATATCCTTACGTTGTATAAAACTCTCTGTCTTACATCAATGTATTTATTCTAACTTGGTGCTGAGGAGGACCAGGACTATTCAAACACTAACTGGAGCATGGTCCTCATTCAGTTCTTCCCGACATATTATATCAGTGAATCAGAAGTAATGAAGCCGCGCTCTCTGTGCTTTGAATGAACTGGTTTTGTCTCGACATAGTGTCCTCTGGGATACCTGCGTGGTAAACATAACTCTGAAACAATGGGGTGCTGTATAGGATGTCTGTGTACCATTATGAGGTGGTCTTCATTATTACTTTTGGGTGTAGAGCAGTTCAGGTATAACGTGCTTCACATGGGAGGGATGTTGGAGCGAGTGTCAGCAGCATCTTATCATTTAAGGCAGCTTTACTACCACATCCACCCACTGTTACTGTAAGAGCCAAGTGGCAGCAAATCTGTAAATCATCTCTTCTATATTGCTGCATTACCAAGGCTAACAGAGCAGAGCAGTACCCGGGAACTGTGGCGACAGAGCCAACCGGCTCAGAACTGCAGCTTCTCTTTGGTTTGAGCAATGCCAGCCACTGCTCCTGTGCTTTTGTATGTGTGTGTGTGTGTGTGTGTGTGTGTGTGCGTGTGTGTCCATCCATGTGTTTCCTTGAGGACTACATGTCCTCGCAAGGATATAGAATATGAAGGAAATCCTCCAAACTGGCCTTTTTAGTGGTACAATATCTCATTCATTAATTTGTTGGTTCAGCGGTTTTAATTTTCAAATCAGAATTAAGATAAGACTGAAATTAGAAATAAATGTCAGTGTTAAGGCTTCAGATATTCCAAATCAAAGATTCAATGTGCTTTGTTTGCATCTATGTGTGTGAGAGTGTGAGTGTGTGTGTAGACACCCGCTGCCCTGCTGCCCTACCACTGTTGGCAAACTAATTCTCCCTGCCTCGCTCTTTGTGATTGCCAGCCCATCCCTGCACTGCAGCTAAATTGAATCAATTAAAATCTTTCTTGTAGATGGCTGCTGTTGCTTCCACACGATTAAGCTTTGATCAAGAAGAACACAAATAAATAAATAAGCCAGTGGAAAGGGAATGAACTCAATTAAACAGTCGGGCGAGGGACGTGCCCGACAGCGACTGTCAGTGAGATGTGTGTGTGTGTGTGTGTGTCGATGCAAATGTACTATCTTTGTTTGTGAGGGAGTCTACATAAACCGTATGAAGTAGTGCATGTGTATGTATGTGAAGCACCAGGAACCAATACATTTGCTTCTGCATATTTATGTGTGTGTGTGTGTCCTGTATATAGATTTGGCATACTTTTAAATAAATAGATCCAGCAGTTATTCTTAACATTAAAAGAGCTGGTCCTTTATTTTAAGTTGTATTTTTAATTTGTTATCTTTTTAGCTTTATTACAGCTTCAGTTTCCCGTCAGTACGGGGTGACAGCGAGGTAAAGCGGTAACAACATTCTAAATATAACCTACGCTTAAACTGATATTGATTTGTCTTGGGGGGGGATACATTCTGTGTATCTTGCTGTCAGACAGCCCTTTCTGGCGGGGAACTGAAACCGTTATCTCACTCTCTTCAAATCCACCAGACACCACTGACAAAAAGTCTCATTTTGACTGATGATAACCCACATCAGAGAATCCAAACTAAACCTTTCAGTTATTTCCAAACTTAGCAGAGCTAACGATGTCTCAGTGCTAGCGTTCACATTAGCCGTAACCCTAGTGATTAGCCTGTCACTGCTTTCTGCTCACGGCAACGTGTGTGGGTGGCTGAGTGGGCGTTCCTATTTCAATACACAAGAAAACGCAGATGGGGTCGACCTTTCAGTACCATTCAAAGGACTCTGTATACATTAGCAATTATGAGCATTTGAAACATATTATATGCATTATGGTTACTATAATGACAATTAATGTGCTATCACACATACAAACATGAGTCCTATTGATCTATATTAGTGTGAAATATGAATGTATATGAATTTAAAAGATACAATATGCTCTTTCTATGTACAATCCGTGTAGAATGGGGGCTCACCATACAGGTTTCTTCACAGAGCAGTGGTGACATCATTCCTCTCTGGAATTACAGGAGCATGTCGTCCCTCCGAGTTACTACTCCAGGTGTCTATACATGTGAACGCATCCCCATGGAAATGAACTGTAGTGTTGACTGACACTGGTTTATGAGCTCTCCACTTAGCCACGGAGTGACTGTGAGTGCAAGAACATGAAAGAGGACGGGCGAGGAAATATGTGAGGGGGAAGGTTCACGGGTGGGGTTAGTGGCTGGGTGTGGGGGACTCCCTGGACGCCTGTAGCAGGTAATGGAGCTTTTAACATGGAAATCAGAGGGAGATGTAGGTGGTGATGTTGGCAGTGATGGACATGAAATTGCTCTAAAAGAGCAGAGCTCTCCTGTGGGTACGCTTGAGGTGCCTTGTCTCGTTAGAACATGCAGATCTCACCGGCACTGGATCTTTATTCTTTATGCAACCGCATTGAGCAGGAGTACCTGGACAGGGGAAATAGATGGAGGTGTCGATGAGGTGGAGTAAGACTCATGCTGGGATGGAGAGGAAGGACTTGCATATAGAATAACATGTAATGCATGCTAATGTATTACATCGCCCAGAAAAAAAGACCATACATTTAAAGCATGTATGATTGTTTGTACTGTTATTACTTGTTGCATTAAGTTGCAGTTTAGACCCGTTTATCAAAACTCGGGTCTTATTTTTGTAGTTTACGGGTGATTTTTTAAAATTGTGCTCCCCGTGTTCATTGCTCAGTTTTGAGTTGGAGAGAAGCACAAGTGTGACAGGTTTTTAACAGCCAGACTTATTTGAAAGATAAAACTGGGATGAATGACAAAATAATTACCAACATCTGTTCAACTCTGACCTTCCATACTGACTGTAGTTTCTTTATACTTGTGTTTTTTTACAGAAATCTGGATTCATTTTGTCTTGTTTAAACCTGTTTTATAGTCTGACTGCTCTTCCTCAATCTGACATTTTAGTTCAAATTCCTTTGGTGGGTACAATGTTATCTTAATCAATACAAAACTACAACAATGAGTAGGTTGTAATCAACCATCCTTTAAAACCACTTAATAGCGTCACCATTTGAAAAAGCACATGACATTTACTGAAGACGTTCAATCCATTCAGCCCTGCCGTGCATAAAAAGACCTTAAGTCAACACTGGTAGGGTTGAACTGTAATTACACACGTTATATGTTATAGTTAGATGCTAAAAATTCTCCATCACTTCATGCCAACATGTTTTTTTCTCTGAAAATAGAAAAGGAACCAACTTACAACATCTGATTTGTTTGGGCCAATTGAGAGGATTTTAGAAGTTAGTAATTTTCTGCAGTACATTCATACAGTTGTAAATGTATTTGCTTGGAGAAAACAAATACGTTTTGGTCTGAAAAAAACAAAGAGCTTCTGTTGTGGCACACGACTCTGTCATCATCTCTCTGTATGTTCTATTTGAGGTTGGATCGTAGATTATTCAGACACCTCTCTCCAAAATGAGCCTGTCAGTGTTATATTTAGCGTATCCATACTTTAAGTGGTCCTACGGGGCAATAACTCTTGTTTTATTGCAGCAAATTATTAAACAGCCAGGCTTGTTGATTTTCCTTTTACAAAAGGAGAAATATGCCTCGTCATCTACTGGCAGTTATGCTTGGATGTTCCAAAAGTAGATTTTGGAATCAAGTTAAAAACATATATAGTTAAATAGTTGTGTCCCTGATGGTTTTCATGTTTTTCATTTTATACTGGATAATTCACTGTTTTTCCCAAATGAGAAAGTTCCTCAAATGATTTCACATTTTTACATTTTATCTGAATCTCATTCCCAACTTGCCCTACACTTCAAACTATAACCCTCTAGGTTCCCCTCTAGGGTGAGTTTTGGACAAAGGTTTATTTTGTTTTGAGGTTTACTTACACAACAAAACTATCCCTACCTCCTCCCAAAGCAGACTTCTGACATCTTCATACTCCATCGGTTTCTCTGAGCGTCTAATGAGCCACGTCGTTAGAAGACGGCTCTACAGTAGAGTTGGTTGAAAGCAATACAGACACTAAAGAGTGCCTCGGTGCGTTGGTATCAGACACCGAGGGACACTGACCAAGCGTCCGTATTTGATGCGTTAGCAGTGAGAACGAGTGGTCATGTCTATTTGAAATCATGTCTTCTTCCCTCTCATCTATCAATGTTGGCCTCGTGGTGACAATGTAGGAGCAAAACCAATAACTCGCAGGGTACTGCTTCTGATAATTACATAGATACATAGTTATGGACTAGTTCCATAACATTTCCATAGTAACAACATTACAGAGAGAAAACTTACTGATGTCTAATGACTATCATCAACTCCCTCATCCGTCCTGTCCTCCTGCATCTTCATCACTTGTCTTTTTCACGAAGATTAAATTGTAGAATCATTTTATGTATTGCAGTATAACGTTTACTTGTAAAAGCTCTTCTTTTGTATGTTTATTTCACCAATGAATAATGTAGTGGCTGTGAACTTCTATGTCAACGTGTGTAGGGCTTCTTACAGGAATCCTATCTTCATTTGAGACGTTTGGGTAGCACCATTGCAACCTCTCTTCCTTTTAGTAATGAAAAACCATCGAAAAAGTAAATGGTATACATGATATTGCCATTAAATCTCTTTTATACATTTATGTCAGTTGTTAGTTGGGTGAAGTAATCATTATTGCTACTGAACCCTTCTGCTTAAGCCACGAATAGCAATGCAAAGAAGGATACAACAAACATCTCCTCTGTTCTTTGTCCTCTCGTGCAGGATTCCTGAGCACAGGGGACCAGGCCGCCAAAGGGAATTACGGCTTGCTGGACCTGATCCAGGCTCTGCGTTGGACCAGTGAGAACATTGCTGCATTCGGTGGCGACCCGTTACGTATCACTGTGTTTGGCTCTGGTGCTGGGGCTTCCTGTGTCAATCTGCTCACGCTGTCTCACTACTCCGAGGGCAACCGCTGGAGCAACTCCACCAAAGGTAAAGATCCTGAGTCACCGAGGAGTTCACGTGGGACCTTCATTAATATACAAGTATGCATGCAGTACTGTATGTGCACCTCGGTAGTGTGTGACCTGGTGAGTGCTTGGTGCAGAGGAAACCCAACATAGTTTAGTTTTGGGGGGTGTTTTGCTCCTCTCACATTTTTCTCTCTGTGGCATTTATTTTTACTGCAATATGTAAGTCCTGCTCCTCTATGGAAACAGCACAATCATGGCTAGAAGTAGAGAGAAGTCCAAAATGTCTGTTGTGCAGTATAACAATGCCATAAATCATGGAAAAAGAAAAAAACACAAGTTGAATTTCTTTGATGATATATTTTACAAAAATTAATAAAATAATTCTATATATATAGATTCTATATAGAACAAGTGTTAGTGTGAAACAAATGGACACTCCACATGCTTTGTATATTAAGTTATTCACATTTTTACAACCTCTACTTACAGCCTCTCCTCGCCGCTCTGTGTTCAGCAGCCTGCCATTCATTCGAAATTTCACTGGATTCTTGTCACGTGACTGTTAGTCTCACCCAGTGGCGATTCTATACCTGGGTCTTCACTGCTGTCCTGCAGCTGAAACACAGCTACGGTTATTATTTGTTTCATGTAAAAATGAAGCTCAACACCTATAGATACACTAACTGCAGAGAATACGCCGAGAGTGTGTCTCCTCTCTGCTCTGACTGTAGCTGGGACTGCTGTGAGAGTACCCGCCTGTGTGTGCTTTGGGGCGGCGGAGGGGCTCACGGCAGCTCCCGCAGCTCGTTCACAGCCGCCAGTGGCGGGCCGTGCATTTTATACCTGGGCCTTCACTGCTGAAATACCACCTTATAACCACATGATGGCGCCACAGCGAGGGTTATTATTCGTTTCTTGGGCTGTAACTATATAACGTTAAATATTTGTATTAAACCGTTCGGTACGAGGCTTACAAACCGAACAATACGTTTGAATAATACTAATGCATTTGGAAAATACAGAAGCTTAAATTGTAGGAAATATAATGTTTCCTGCGCTCACTAGGAGACAGTGGTCTGTGTGACCTCTGAACCGGAACAAAAAGAACCACAACAAAAAACAGCTGATGCTCTGCAAGTGTTCCGGGAGGCTAGGCTAACTAGCTTAACGGAAAAACAACAGCAGCAACACGCATTCTGCTACATACTCAAGGGTCATTCAGATATTAGATGTAAAAAAATGAACCAGTTGACTTACCAAATGCTGATCACATCCTCCTTTCTTTGTTGACAAAGATTAATCCCACGGTTAAATCCCAACTCACAAATCCGTTTCTCCTCCTTCAGCCATTGAGTGTTAAAAAACAAAGCTAGATAAAAAAAAATTAAAAATCTACACCAAGCAAAATGCAAAAAATATCAATTTCATTCATATCTTTCAATATGAACTCTTGACTAAGTCTCTGCTGTTAAGTTTCATTTCACGACAGTCATGTGCTCGCCCACTGACCAATCACATCACAGAATCTCACTGCAGCGCTGCTGCTAATGCTGACGTAGTTGTAGGCCTGCAGGCCACTCTGGTGCGTCTAAGAATCTCAAACTAAAGATCTGATTGGTTGAACACTATGACAATCAACAATATCATCCCCATTCACTGAAACGGCACAAGGAGGCACTGGTGAGTCTGCAGACCTCGGGCCTCTCTTCTTACCTAGAGACACAGAGGTGAAATCTGATTGGATAAAAGCTCTACTTAAAACAAGCTGCACTGGAAGCAGAGCAACTGAGGAACACAGTAGCTGTGCAATGAGAAAATAAGATAATGGGAAAAATATTTTTATAAATTATGATACATGTAGTGTATTTAAGAAAAATTATTAAATTATAAAATAGCTATAACTTTGTGATTCTGTTTAGGCCAGCAGAGAAGGCTTTGCAGGCCCTGACGGCCCACCACTGTAACTAATAATACTAGTAACTAATAAAGACACAATTATCTTCACTGCCAGAGTAGAGGTGTTTCTCTCTGTAGCTTGTTAACAAACTGTGTCCTGTGTCCTGTTTATAAGCACAGGACCGAATTCTACCGGCGGAATGCGATCGTCTTATTTATGAATTATTTGCATCGTACGTTTTGAAATTCAGATTGTGACGTCAATATTAATTAACCCAGAATATGATTATTGTTTCTCTTAAATGATACAACTCATCAAACCTGACACTCAGGAATGATCAAGCTCACGTGACTGAATGAAATGATGATAAATTATGTAAAAAGTGTTTCGTCTCTCAGCTCTTTCTGACTTTAATTGTTTCCATAATAAAAGTTATTGAGGGAAATATCAGATCATGAAAACACAAATCTTTCTAATAAATTAAGAAAGTTGTTTGTGGTTCTTTTGTTGTTCAGACTACAATGCACATATATTTAAACCAGACGGTGAATCGGAAAACTAATCAAATATAAACTAGAGTTTAATCTGATCGGTCTTCACTGTTTACATGTGGAAATAAATTGTATCAGTCCGACCGGCTGCAGCATCCAATCACATAACTGATGAACAATGAGGGGGCGGGTCGGCTGTTAAAAGACTTCCTGGAAGTCTATTCTCGTGCGTCCTCGCTCATGGCTCCTCGGAGATCCCTCCTCCCTCCTCGCTCCTCGCTCCTCGCTCCTCTCTCCTCTCCTCAGTTTTGGGACGGCCGTCAATATGGCAGTGCAGAACAACTTCCGGTTCAAGTGAGGATCGAGGAGCGAGGAAATGACAATTAAGAGACTTGGGATGTACCCCCAGTCACCAGTTATACCATGTACAACAATCCTGTATGATGCCAAAAATTGTCAGTTTGCATTTTCATTTTTCCTGCATCATTTTTTTTTAATGAATAACTGCTCTCTATAACTAACTTAGAACTGATGGTTAGCTGGTTTTTAGTCCTAAAGGTAGACTTCTTTAAAAGTTTCAAAGTTGGTGGGATAAGATTAACAGGCATAACATGTAGGAACAAACAAATAAGTAAATAACTTATAGATAAAATATTTGTATAAATTATAATACATGTAGTGTATTTATGAGAAATGATTAAATGATAAAATAGCTATAGCTTTGTGATTCTGTTGAGGCCAGCAGAGAAGGCCTTAAAGGTCCTGACGGCCCACCACTGGTCTCACCGAATCAATCATAGCGTCCTAGTAGCGCTGAGTGCAGAATTTCATGTTTTTTATAGGATCTGTTGAAAGTAAACTGTTTATTCGGGGCAAACTTCCACATGTAAAATATTGAAAATATTTTTTATGAAATATCAAAATTCTAAGCATTTCTGAAAGCGTTTGTCACACATGATGTGTTGTATTCTGTTTATGATAAATGGTGTAGTTTTGGCAATTGTTTTTAGGAAAACATGCTTTTCCATCCCGCCGGCGGGTTTTGGGTTCTTAATTGTGTCTTGAGTGAAGTGTTTTATTTGCATACATGAGCTGCTTTTCCTGCATTTCAAAGTAGGCTTGGTAATCTTCTGCAGCAACATTTTTGATATGTTTGTTTAAATCCTCATTACTTCCTGACAGCAATCAATTAATATAATTGCTGTGACAAAAAAATTGCTTGTCACCAGAGTCTTCCACAAGCTCATAGCTTGACAGCTGTGAGTACTAACAATAGCCATGTTGGTTGTTAGGGTTGATAATGATAATTAGGGGTGAGTGGCTTTGGAGGGAGTCCTGAAGGGACTGTGTTGCCGACTTGCCAACTTTCTTGCTAGATTGAGCAACTTTTGGAGCTAGTACTGCTAGGTACTTCCATCTATCTAGCATACTCTTGCTTGTTTCTCAATATTATTAACTCTGCTTTTAACTATAACTACAACACCCAACTGTGATAGTGAGATCAATTCAAAGAGTGTTGTTTTCACCTGGTCAAAGAAGACGAAACACTCCTAAAAGTAAAACGTATAAACCGCTCCAATCATGCTTGGAGTAAATGCACCATGACTACAAGGAGGCGATTGGACAGGTCATAATCTTGTTTTAAAGACACTCAATTTTACATTCAAAAATTTGATTAAATAAAATCTATCTTGGTAACATTCAATTAAATACTACTTCATGTAAATAATCAGGTCCAACATTAAGTAAAGGGGAACAAGTTTTGAATCGTTTGAATCGAATAAGGCTAGTGTTATTCTTCAGCACCAAAACCAACAATGTGTTGCTCCTTTTCTCAGAACTTTCTGATTTTCCCATCAACCCATCTGTGGCTCTCGGCCCCAAGCTCACTGAGTCACTGGGAAGATTACAAAATGGAACAGACATTTCCTAAAACAGCCGAGCACTGTAGTTTTTAGACAATATCACTCAAACAGGAGGAAATAGTGCATTTGTTTGGAACTATTTTAAGCCGCGGATTTAAACAAATTTGGTATGACCTGACAAGTGAGGGCTGTAAGTCACGAGACCCTCACCTGTCAGGTCATACCAAATTAGTTTAAATCTGTGGCAACGTAATTTGCACTGCCACTAGCAAACTATATCTCGCATGTGTTCTGCCCGCTGACTAGGCAAGGCAGCTTTATCTGTAAGGCACATTTCATAAGTGGGGCAATTCAAAGTGCTTTACTGAATAATACAAATATGAATAAAACATTAACAATTTAAAAGGCAAGATATAGAAGATATAGAGACAAAACCTCACCATCCAGTTTAAATATAGGCTATTTAAAAGCTAAGCTAAAAAAATATGTTTTAAGTCATTACACGTAATATAGCAACGTTATAGCTTTGACCTGAATGTGGTCAGCCATGGCTTTTCTAATATCACCTGCTATTATAGCAGCTATTGTAATTATACATCCAGAGTAACACCAAGACTTCTGGCTTCATTCTTATTCATGAGAGACAGGAAGTTAAGGTGAGAGACAACCTTCTGTCTTTCTTTCTGTGGTTCAAAGACAATTATCTCAATCTTATCTGCATCCAGTCATTCATTTGTTTGATGCAGTAACAGAGATTCAACAGGTACAACAGACATATTACTACAAAGTTATCATGTAAACTGTACTGGCTGAGTATTTGACCGTTGTTTTACAGAGTTTGAATGATGAAAAAAAGGATAGAATGGACACATTTCAGTCTGAGATTCAAAATTAGATGTATTATCATTATGATGAGATTCTTCATTATTGTGATTGTGCTGCAAACCAATTTCCCCACAGGGACAAATAAAGAATCTATCTATCTATGGACCGGGCTGATAGAAGTATTTCTTTCTGCTTGACAGACCCACATATTAAATAATTTGTAGGAAAATTATGTGATTATAGAACTGTACAACAGACAGTGGGAATTTACTTCATCCTGGTTTTCAAATTCTGATAAGCTAGAAGTTGTGTGTATGTATATATTTAGGGGTTAATAGCAGATGTTTTTTTTTGTCTTTGTCAGAACTAAATATAGGTGAAATAACAAAACAATACACTCAGGTTAATAAGCTTTACCACGTTGTTTTTACATTTTCTGTAGATAAATGAATATGCTTTTTTGTCAGTGACAGATGCATTATACGCCTCTTCACTGATCACCTTCTTAAAGTACAACTGCACAAGCTAAGGCTACCAAATGACGGAATTAGCTTTGTTTATTAAACCTGTGAGCCGGATGCAACCGCCTTTGGTTCTGCTGTGCACTTGCCCAGTGAATAGTCTGAATGACGATGAAGTTAACCCTGATTCTTGAAAATGTCGCCAAGTGCAACGGTGTGGCTCATCGATGAAACTCGTACAGAATATCATAAGCCTTACCCTTCAACCAAGCAGACTGAAAACTGCAGACAGAAACTGATGTGTGTGAAATGAACCTTATTAAGTTTATCACGGTAAGATGAATATTTCTAGCACCTTGCCTCAAAAGGAAGTTATTTTTAGTCCTAATACTTCACTTCATCTCGACGCCCGCCTGATTTCCTCAAGTTATACGTTGTATATTACTTTATGTCATAGCAAAGATTCCATAATTGAAATATGTTGCTTTGTCTCCAGGACTGTTCCAGAGGGCCATTGCCCAGAGCGGCACAGCTCTGTCCAGCTGGGCCGTCAGTTTTCAGCCAGCCAAGTATGCCCGGATGCTGGCCCGTAAGGTGGGCTGTAACTTGGAGGACACTGTGGAGCTGGTGGGGTGCCTTCAGAGGAAACATTACAAGGAGCTGGTGGATCAAGACATCCAGCCAGCCCGCTACCATATTGCCTTTGGACCTGTTATTGATGGAGATGTTATACCTGATGACCCTCAGATACTCATGGAGCAAGGTACCAATTGACTGAAGAGACAGCGATTTCTAACAATGTGCTTGCCTTATATTTGTACTTTTAACAACCATTCTGCACCATCTCTTTCAAGGCGAGTTCCTCAACTACGATATCATGCTGGGAGTTAACCAGGGCGAGGGCCTTAAGTTCGTGGAGCTCATTGTGGACAATGAAAACGGAGTTCAGGCTAACGACTTTGACTACGCCGTGTCCAGCTTTGTGGATGACCTGTATGGCTACCCAGAGGGGAAAGACATCCTCCGAGAGACCATCAAGTTCATGTACACAGACTGGGCTGACAGGCACAACCCAGAGACACGCCGGAAAACACTGCTGGCCCTTTTCACCGATCACCAATGGGTGGCACCGGCTGTCGCCACAGCTGACCTGCACTCCAGCTTTGGGTCACCGACATACTTCTATGCCTTCTACCACCACTGTCAGACAGAACAGGTGGGTCTAGTTAATGGATTGTCAATAATATGATAAAAGTCTCAAAATACTGCTGGCTTGTACCTCATCTGCTTGGGTAAATCTTTCAGTTACTACTCACAAAGAAAATCATACAAATCCATAATCTAAGATCAAACTGATATTATGAGTAGTAAGATTCATGGACTACTGGTAATTGCAGCAATTTATATCTCAAAAACTCAAACATCATTGCGTAATGGTAGCACCCAACCTCTGATTCCCCACCATTCAACACTGTTTCCATTGTTTGAACTGTTAACATACATCTCTCAATTATAGATGTGCTCTGAATTTGGGATTCAGCACCTTTAAAATAAACAGAAAGAAAAGACAGTTTGTGTGTGTTTTCCTGCTCAGACTGTGCACTGATCTCATAGTTTACCAGGAAATCTAGTTCATCCAGTTTTTTCTCGACACCAGTTGACTCTGAAGTTAAAATAGTCACTTCATGCGGGCATGTCTTTGCCTCAGTTTGCACCATGTGGAGCAAACCAGCATCCTTTTGCATACGTTTGCATCTTACTATTGACTTTGTATACAATTGCACCACCTCTGAAATTTTCATTTTCCTCAGCTTGAACACACCTGGAGGATTTAACTGTACGAACATACTGTAATTGTTGTACAATGACTTTTACAATTACTGTAATACAATGAAACCATCACTGAAAAGCAGACTGCCTATAGCCACATCCTCAAAGTTATAGAATAGGCTTCTTTGTGTCCGATTTGGGCAGAAGTCTGTTTCTGATTCGTGACATGAAGGCAGCTTACTAGACAGTAAATAGGTACAGCACATAATGGCACAGAGCAAGGTCTGAACGTATTCCATTACATAATTGTAACTGACTAAGTTGGGCTTTCCTAATTACTTTCTGCATATTTAGTGTTTTGCTTATACAAAGCTACAATGACTAAGCAGTCCTGAAAGTAAGTGAGGAGTAGGGATTAAACCCACATATTTTATTTTGGCATATTTTTCATTCAACAGGCTACAGCGCACAACATGTATTTAAACTTTTCCCATTTGGTCTCTCTCAGTAATACAATGACTAATGGGCCTGATATGGTAGGCAAAATAACATTAAAAACGTATCTCATTTCCTCTCTCAAAATATGTTGTATTTTTCCAGCTACGTTGAACTGTCTGTGTCTCTGTCTATGGTCACAATACCCACTCTGTGAAAAAAAGAATGCCTTTCAGTGTCCTGTCTATGTCACATTAATGTAATAATACTGATCTGATTCCTCTGCTGCTCATTAGGTCCCACCGTGGGCAGACGCAGCACATGGAGATGAGATCCCATATGTGTTTGGGCTGCCAATGATTGGTCCAACAGAGCTTTTTCCCTGCAACTTCTCCAAGAATGACGTGATGCTCAGTGCCGTGGTCATGACCTACTGGACAAACTTTGCCAAAACAGGGTACGACGACACTACAAACGTGGCTCCTGAGGGCTGACACAACTCACTTTCTATGTGTTATCCCCGTGGACCGGGACAGTGCCATCCTAGCTTTGTCAAAGCCTGTTAATTGAGGTCAGATGTAGGTCTAGGTTTACGCATTAAGTGCACCAACTGAAGTGGCTGCAGCTCAAACTCAGTGTATGCTGAAGCTCTAGCTGTGAATGACTGAACCCCATCATGTTAGTTTTGTTGGCTGTTATACTTACATCCAGCATTTGTCCATTGTACTAGTTAATGTTTGATAATGTTGCATTAGCTACCTTCATAAAATAGAGATTCATTTCAATCAATCAGTGCACTTAAATGCACTTAAGTAACTGGGCTACACGTTCTCTAGGAAGCCTCTTAAATGTCATATAAACAAGAAATCCAGTTTAAGTGACCCGGATCATTGAAAAGAGAAAGCCGGTTTCTGTAATTGGAATTGTTGATTAGATCGGAGTGGGGGGATTACGGGAATCTGGTTTCCCCAGGTAGATTGGCAATGAAAAGAGGAAACTAGGTTTCTAATCAGCTTCATAAAAGTATGTATGTGTATAAGAAAAACTTCAGTCAGTGGGACAGTAACAGTAGAGCAGGTGGATGAAAATAAAGATCATGTCACAAAGCGAAGTTGTGAGGATTACAGGTACGGGAACTCAAGAGCACGACTCAGACAGAATTCAGGTATAGATTGATTTACTTGGAAAAGGCAGGGTCAACACCGGGAGGTCAGTCCAAAAGGCAAACAAATCCAATAAGGGGCAGGCAACAATCCAAGGTCGTGAAAACAGGCAGGCAGGGTCGGAACAATACTATATCGCTGGAGAGCTTGGCTGAGACACACAAGACAATCTGGCAGGGAACAAGTGCAAGTGAGTGGACCTACATAGTGAGGGACTAATGAGGCAATGGGCTGCTGGTGAGAAGGGCGTGGAGGACCAGGTGAGGGGAATGAGAGGTGATCGGGTGTGAATGGCAGGACCTGAAATGACAGGAGAGTTCATTAAACAGGCAGGCAGGATGAAAACAACTAATATGAAGGGGAATTTGTGACAGGAATCTGAATAAAGAAATCAGGACTGACACAGCTCCTTCTCTCACTACTACAGTTCAAAAACGAAAGCAATGTTTTCACAATAAGGCCAGAGTCCGATGACTGACCTGCATGAGCTCTAACAGGCTGCAATGCACAGTGAATGCCTATTGACTCAAACAAGGTATTTTCCAAATCATCTGTCCAGTCCAGCAACCTGATTTACAAGCACATGTTCATGTGCATAACATAGCATTATAAATGTCTGCCACAGGGCTATTTAAACTATTGTTGTCGCCAGTTGTTCTGCAATAGCTCTTACGGCAGTTGACAACATGCGGTTACCATTAACTAAGACCATGAACTAATTGATAATTTCATTGTGATTGTGTTTCCTCAATATTAACCTAGACTTGATGACTAGGAGTAGTGAATTGTGCTATTGTGTTTTATGGACTGTACAGTGTAATTGGTATTCTATGCAGATAGCCTCTACATATCTTCAAATACATTCTTAATTAATGGTAGTGGCCTGAGGAGTGACATTCTTGATGGGACAAAATTAAAATCCTTTCCCCCCCTTCTTTCTCGCGCTGCCTTAGAGCATGTAGTCATGGCGGTAATTGTTTTTGGAGAGCTTAATGTGGGGACATTGGCTTTTTCTGTGCACTGCCCAATAGCCTGAGGGGAAGAGAAAGGCCTAATGATCTACATATATAACCCCAAATTGACGTGGAATGCCGGGTACCTGGGAGATTTATGCCGCCAATTTGAATGGTTAAGCGTGTTCCTGATGAGGTCTGGCTGGCTCCATATGCTGCTCTCAGACAATGGGGCTCTCAGTGGGTCTGAATGGGCCTCCATAGCTCACATGGCTGGCTCTGTTTGACTCAGATTAAGTGGAAGGGGGTCTTTTTAGCACAGGATCCCCTGTGGAATGTGCTCTGTAAGCTCCTCAGTATACTGAGTATAAGGGTTCTTATGGGGTTACAGACCTGTATTTACAGTGCAGTGCATTTGTTTGTTTACCAAAAGTAGATGGTATATAATATTTACTAGCTACTTCTTCTTGGTTTGGTTTATAGCAACAACTGAAGTATATGCTTTATGGAAATTATCAGCATGGTTTAACTGCATCTTTACTCCAAGTTATTCCTTGGCTGGAGGCTTCTTTTTATCTATGAATTAAATATAAATAGCTTCACTCTCAACAAGACACCCACCATTTAAAAACTGTGAAATGCTAATTTCTTTTAGCATTTGAATCAAACTTAAAATGAGGGAAACTTCTGAGGTTGTTAGCTCTCTTAAGACCTTTTCATCCAATCAGAATCTTTAGAAAACTAATCAACTGTGAGCAAAAATACCCGTTCTGACCTTTTTTTATTTTATCAGGTGTGATATCTCAAAAACTGTTGATTAATAGGAAACCTAGGGGGGGTTCATCTCAGCACTACCTTCCAGTATTTTCATAATTACACTGATTAGCCTGAGGGAGAAGCTACACTTTGGACAGAATTAACATTTTAATAAGCAGACAGTCCCAAAACTTCACCTCCACCTTTAGTTTACCTTTAGTTTACCTGTGCCTCGAGTTGACAGCTACATGGTGACATCTCTGTAACGGATTGGTGAGGAGAGGATTGCATCTTTCATGGGAGTGCATTGTTCTGCTATAAAACCATCAGCAGATCTTGCCACTCTGTGAATTCTGTCATTTGAAACTGTGTCCTCCTTTACTCTTTTTGTCAGGGATCCAAACCAGCCTGTTCCCCAGGACACCAAGTTCATCCATACCAAGCCCAATCGTTTTGAAGAGGTGGCATGGACACGCTACAACCAGAAAGACCAACTTTACTTACACATTGGACTGAAGCCCCGGGTCAAAGAGCACTACCGTGCCAACAAGGTACTGTTAGATATCACTAAATGCATTTGAATGCGTTTTCATAGCCATCCTGGAATGAAATACACAGATTTTGCACAGCCCAGCCCATTAAATGGCTATTATCTGTTGTTATCACTACCATTCTAATGCTTCATAAAGTGCAAACAGCACCATGACTGTGACACAGTCACAGTTTTAAACAGCTGTGTGAACTGAAACAAAACTACTTGGTTAGGTTAAAAAGATCATGTTTTAAATACGGACATTGTTTAATTTACGTACGTGTTGCGTTATGTCATGTTAAGTTACATGGGACACAAACAGCGGTTTTCTGGGTGAAAGACCTGTATTGAACCATCCATGTACCCAGACTTCCTCCCTCCACAGACGTTGTTCTCTTTACACCTGTGATAGAATCTGAATTGTAAGTCGCTTTGGATAAAAGCATCTGCTAAATGACTGTAATGTAATGTAATGTATGTCACCTGACTTCCTCCTTTGCTCCCAGCATAATTACACCACTTGAGGTCAGGGTCGTATTCTTCTTCTTGTATTCGTATCCGTGATCAACCTGTGAATTGATGATAACAGCCTTCTGAATCTACTAGAAGGCGAAGCAGGCCCCTTCTAACCCACATCTTTAAGGCTGATAACCATTTATCAGATAATAACATTTGAAGTGGATAGCCAGCTATGTGGGTTATTATTAACTTTTAATAATGATAGATTACAATGTTAATCTATGCTACTTGGCTAACCTGCTCTGGACCAGGACAAATGAAGAGGATATATTCAAACATGTCAACAACCCAACTACTGACCAATCAGATCACATGAGCTTCTATCAGTATCTACTGTAAATCATGAGTCACTTTGCTTTCCATTATAAATATGTAACTAGACTAATAAACAAAGGTTATAGCTATCCTATTGTGTTGTTTGCCTGCAGTCAAACTCTATATGAGGGAGGCAGTCTTGCCCTTTTGTTGATACAGGAAAAAAAGCTGCAAGTTTTAACTCATTTGTTGCCTAATTTTACCTCCTTTTCTGAATCATTGAGATTAATTTGCGAAATTAGCATCCACATTGTCAGGTTGACTGCATTCTCATTATAATGTAATGTCATATTGATTTTGATAATCTCTTCTCAATACACTCCTCACACATGCAGGGAACCAAGCAGAATGGAAAAGTATAGAATTTAATTTGAGTTATTTCAGGTTGGGATAAGTATGTCTTATTCTTATTATAAATAGTCTTATTCCAGACTATTGCCCCATTCTGTTTTCTAAAATATGAAATTCTTAATTACTAATAGTAAATTGATCTTACAAGCAGTATTTGTCATGGCGATTAGAGCAGGTAGCACAGCCAAAAGGTTTAGCCACTGTGTGAGAGAGCGCTGGCCAGAGTGAGCATGCTGTCGTCAAAAGATGGGCAAGAAGTCTGAAGAAGACTGAGCGCACACTCCTACCAAGAGCTGCCTGAACGCAAAACAGCTCTGCCCCAAGTGCAAGATGTTTATAGGAGTGGAGAGGAGAGGACTGAACGGCCAAAATGAGTAAATGCAAGTTTTCTGATGGCTGGATTGACAATAATATAAAGCCTGGTTGGCTAAGGCTTCAAATTGAGAAAAGAAAGCTAGATTCAAACTTTGTTGGGGGAGACGTAATTGTAAGCCATATCCAGGGGCACAAACACCGTAGTCTCTCACAGCATCCTCCCTACCTTAATCAGAAAGTCAAATATGGTTTGAAAATCTATCAAGATGTTGGGAAATTTGGAAAAGTAAGGACTTTTTCAATAGAAAATGTGTTGGAAGACAGTAAATGATTTCCCTTTTTAACATTTTCTTCCCTTTCCTCAGGTCAACTTATGGTTGGAGCTAGTTCCTCATCTGCACAGCCTCAACGAGGTCACCCAGCTCATACCCACCACAACCAAGGTTGGTACTAAACCATCTATATTTCCTCCTGCTTCTTAAAGTGAACTGCCTGAGTTGGGGTGTGAGTAAAAGGTTATGAAATAGACCCAAGCAACTTAAAAAAGCAATATTAATATGCAATGTTTACATTGTTGTTAACCCAACCCGGATACAGATTAAAGTGCTAGAAGAACAAATGCTCCTTTTGTCCTTGAACATTGTTGAAACTTTTCACATCAATTATTTTCTGACCGTTAATCTTCCCATCTTTAGATCCCTCCACCTGAGGCTACAAACCGCACCCCGAAGACCAAGGTTCTCGTGACCAAACGTCCTAACCCGACTCCGTTCCCCACCGAGACCCAGGACAGCCACATCCAGCCACATCTGGTGGACCAGCGTGACTACTCCACTGAGCTGTCTGTGACCATCGCTGTAGGAGCTTCCCTGCTCTTCCTCAACATTCTGGCCTTCGCCGCCCTTTACTACAAGAAGGACAAGCGCCGGCATGACGTCCACAGGCGCTGCAGTCCCCAGCGGAGTGCCGCCAATGACCTGGCTCACACTCAGGAGGAGGAGATCATGTCCCTGCAGATGAAGCAGCACCCGGACCTGGACTGCAGGGGAGTGGGCGACTCCCTGCACCCGCACGACGTGGTGCTGAGGACTGCCTGTCCGCCGGACTACACTCTGGCCATGAGGCGCTCACCGGACGACATCCCTCTTATGACACCAAACACCATAACCATGATCCCCAGCACCATGGGGGGGCTCACCTCGCTCCACTCTTTCAACACCTTCCCCAGCAGCGGGCAGAATAACACCCTACCGCATCCGCACCCACACTCACACTCCACCACCCGGGTATAGCCCTGTGGATGCACCCACGCAGGCAGGACTCTGATGGCTGAGGCAAAAGCTACCGCCACTGCAGCAGCAGAGACTTAAGGCCAACATGCTGTCAACCACAGATATGTCAGGAGCTGAAATGCCAGCCTGGACTTGCCAGACACCCATGGAATTACACTGGGATTGTACACCCTGTTAATACCTGAGGGAATATAGTCAAGGATTTCTGGGGTTTGGACCAGAGGGAAAAAAAAGAAGAATAATTATGTTTTTGTAGTAAAATAAAAGACAAGAATAAAAAAGTACAAATAAGAAGAAAAACAACCTCAAAAGCTAAAACAAAGGAGGATGTTTTTTTATTATTATTTTTGTTCTGATATTGCAGCAAAACAAGGTACAGTAAACTACTTTCTCTTTTTAGCAACAGATATGGCTTTCGAGGCTTTTGACAAATGACTGCCTGACAGTATTATCTGGAAGCAGAACAGAGCATCAGACACGCCTCGGAGGTAAGAAGAGGGGAGCACTTTGTAAAAGAAAGAAAACATATTGTTTTCCTTTGGCATCGTGCAGCAGATTACTCTGTTTGTGCAGCACAGAGTAGATGCGGTGCAAACCAATTTAGGCATGTGTTAACTTCATAAATGGAGGCTATGTAAGATAAAGCAAAAACTATTGTTGAATAGAACAAAGGAAGGACTGGAAACTTCAAGGAAAAAATAAACCCTGTATGCACAATGGAACCATTAAGAGGAAAAAAAAATGTCACAGATACTTTTCATCCATTTATTTTTGAGGATCGGGAACAATTTTATTGTATAGAACCTATTTACATATCTAGATCTGTACACTAAGCACCAGGCTTTTAAAGCCCTCTTCTCTTAGGGTGTGTGTGTGTGTGTGGGGGGGGGGGGGGGGGGGGGGGGCATCTATACTGCAAACCTGCCAGCAAGACTGAACCAGTGGGAATCCGGGATCCACCTTCTGGCTTTCTGGCAGTTCCAACTTCAACACAAAGAGCTGGGGGACAAAGGATAATTGGATATTTTAGCACGATGCGCATGACAATTTATCTGCTTGATGGCTGCCCTGCTGATTATGTCATTATTAAGAATAATTTTCTCCCTCTCCCTTGCATTGGAGCAATTTCAAATGGATTTCCTAATTGGATTACAGGAAAACACACACCCTCGCAGGACCACGGGAAATACAGTTCCAGGTTGTGGATGTTGCGGGCTGGAGTTGGGAACAGAAAGGGGAGGGGCTGGGGATCTGGTCAAACTTTCTTGCATAACATAATATAGCTTGAGTGGAGCTGGGCATATAAGGACTAGTTTTGTACTCTGTGTGTTGGTACTACTTTTTGATAGTGGTTAAATCACATTACACTGTATCAATCAAACTCATCGTACCTTCAGTTGAGATCAACGTTCTTTGCTATTCTACCTATTGGACCACTTTACCGTATAAAAGTAATTACCTGCACTGTTAATTCCATTGCCCACTTTCTTTTTTCTTTAACTGGAAGGTGTGTTGATTGAGTGACACAGTGGGTGCCCATTGGTATGAAAAAAAGATGGTAATGGTAGTAGAAAATATGGTGAAAGAGTGAATCTCTGGGCCATGTAGCTTTCCTTTATCCAGCCAGGTTCTGTAGAGCTGTTTGAACATGAACGACTGTACATGATCGCATTGGGTGGAATTCTGCACAGCAGGAGGACAAGAAGAAGAGCTAGGGTCAGGGTAGGCCAATTCCTGATATACTTTCTACATAGTTTTCATCATTAGCCAAGGTTGATCATTTTTAGAGGCACATTGCGTTATGGGAAGAAAGAGAAAGGTTTCCTTCAGCAGCTGAGAGCCCTTAGTCAACCCTCTTTACCTCAAAGAGCTACTACAATTCCTTTTTTGGCCCCACTCTTTTTCTACTTAACATTCTCTACTTTCTCATCTTTTCTACTGAGCTGACAGGATTGGCTGTTTAGCAAGTGGTTTCCCTTCGCATCCAGACCGCCCTCAGTTCACTGTTCCTACAAGACTGTCTGCCATAGCCAACATCTTGAGGTCAGTGAGGCCTTGGCGGCTAACGATGTTTGCCTCCGAAGTAGGAGTGTGTCATACAGCAAAGCAGACTGCAGTCAGATCCAGTAGCATTAGAGTCATTGCAGTAAAGTGGTGATCTTCAAAATAGAGAAAGAGTAATACCCTAGATGGCAAGCCTATTGTGCTGAGACAGATACAGAAGTCTGATTGCTAGCACAGAGATGCTACTTGGTGAGCTGAAATGCTTGTCTCCCTGTTTTCCTTTCACTAAAGTGTAGATGTTTGGAGGCCTCTGTTGTGAGAATACATCCTGCCCCTTTTGGCTCACTCACAGGCACTGTGCAGTCATTCAAAATAATGAGTGTAGACTTCTGTTACCCCATATAACACTGCGGCAGACGAGCTGGATAGGGGAATAAAATCTGGTCTTTCATAGGGAGTGTTGCTTTTTGGGATAAGATTTAAATTGAATAGACTAATTACATCTGTGTGCTCCAGATTGTTATCTGGATGAAATGAACCACCAAGGCTTGATCTGGGATTTCAACAAAAGGAAGATTCCAAAGCTATTATCACACGTCATCCTTTTGGTCCATTTGTAATACCCTTCTCTGTAAAAGCAAGCCAACAACATCAAAAAAGTGTGAATTCCAGAATCTGGGGACTATCGGTACTGTAGGTTTGTTGCATTGTATCGACAGGCCACTAGCTTTTCCAGCTCAAACATTTTGATTGCCCACACACATACGTACACATGCAAATAAAAACGTGTGCAGACACCCTTACACACTACCATGTGCCAAGTAACTTTCCAAGTGTTTCTACTCAAGATATTGTACATAGATTAACACCCTGATTGCCTGGACTCAGACTCAAGATTCATTAGATCCAGATAAAAAGCCAAATTACCTTGTTTTTGTAACCCAAGTTAATAACTGAAATACATCTCACAACATGTTACCGTAAACCTTAAAGCAAAAGGAAAATGCTGATGTTTGTTCGATAGTCTCGCATATTTTAATAACAGCAAAAATCCCTTCCATACAAGACAATATAATGACCAAGACATTCTAAATACATAGATTTTCATATTAAAATATAAATCATTGTCAACTGTTCTAGGATCAGACTACACAATATGAGCCCAATTATGACCAAACTCAGACTTGAAGGCTAACGCAAAGATTTGGGGCAATTCCCGAAGTTGCAACAAAAAGACTAGCGTGTGGTTTCTTGCACTCTCTCTAAGCTGTTTTCTCATATGAACTTGGGAGTTGCTCTTTCAAACATGTAGCACACAGTAGAGATTATCTGTGTCAGACACGTTCTCACCTACTGTAAAACCTAGTAGAGCTCCACTGGTTACACCAGTTAGAAGAAAGGCCTGATACACCTAGAAGTTTCAGAAGTGCGACAGCAGCAAAGTGGTAAATGATGTGACGCAGTATATAGATCGACAAAGTTCCCATGGGGTGGCAGCAGGGGGATATGTAGCGGTCGGGGGCGATGGATGAGTCAACCCAAGTGGTCGCTGTTTATGTACCGTATAAAATTTGGGCATAACCCAAACCACGTTCTTTTCTTAAAACTAAACCAGTAGTTTTGTTGCCTAAACCTAAAGTTGTTGTTTTTTTATTTCACAACGGAAACTTTTACTTTAATAATTTAGAAGGTGCAGTTTGGCTCGTCTGAAGCATTGGAAAGTAATTCATAACAGTTGATAACACCCTTTAGAAGACAAAAACATTGTGTAGTCTGATCCAAGCATGAGACTTACATCGCATTTTGGGGTGGCCTTTCACTTGGATTCATGTTAAATCCATTCGTCTAAAACCATTGTGACACAACATGCCGGCATTTATGTCATATAGCACTTTAAGGCACCCATAAACCTTTTCACTTTTCGACAGCTAAAAAACAAAAGCTCATCAGGTCTTGTTAGTCCACACATGTTAGTATGCAGTAATGTCATTATAGTGACAAATATATATGGCTCTACATTACTAAACCAGTAACATGCGTCTGGTAAACAGCAAGCCATGAAAATATTACACTATTGTGCAATAGTGAGCACTTGCCCAATTCAAGCACTGCTCTCCAGAGAGATGACATTGGGCAAAGCAAGGGTCACCCATTGAATTAAACATGTAATTGCCCTGATGAGTAAATAGTCGAGCAATTACAGGGCCATGCTAAGTAGTTGACAGTTGAGGATGAACGCTAATGAATGACTTGCCATGCATTCAATCGTCCGACTGGTGATAGATGATACATGCAAGCCAACTGTAGTGTGAGGCAAGTGAGAGAAGTGCTGGTCAGCACCTGACATATTTGAGATTACAAATGGAAATTGCTGGAAGCTGTTGTGGACCTAATGTATGGTGGCAACTGCTAACAAGATTTAGCATGTGTGGTGACTACATACAACAGTCTTTGTTTTCTCATACTGGTGGATTGCTTGAGGATGTAACACTAGACAGACTGATTCAAAAGTTATTAGAGAGGATGTGCTGCAATGACTCATAAATCAAGGGTTATATAAGTGAGGAAATGCATTAAATAGCTGTATCGCGCATACCAACTGACAGAGAAGAAGCATGATTACCAAAGCAACTTGAAACCGTATCCTTAGTGACAAAACACTTTTTAAAACAAGGGCACTGGATGACCTTAACACCCACAATGACAAACACAGGCATTACACATAGAGAGCTAATCACAGCATAACTTCCTGTACCACCAAAAACTTACATAAACAGGCCAGAAAAAGAAGAGTGTTGAGAGATGGATTAAATCTCGAGTTAGCTGCACAAATTGAGTCTCTACTGTAGACCTGAAGAATGACTGTGAGGAACCACTCACTGACCACAGATAGAGCACCCACCACCTTTAACGAGAGTGAAGCACTTGCTGGCCATTACTAGCGGCTGATTGCTAAACAGTGATAAATAGCATGCTAGTTGATTAATTCCATAAGAGACTTCTGGAGCCCTACTTAACAAATGCACATTTACTTTCAAATGCATGTGCTACATCAACCCAGTTGCCAGAAAAAAATGTGAACCAAGAACTCATTTCATAAATACGTTTTTATATCAGCCTTTCAAAAACAATGCCACATGGTTAGGAAACAAAACTATTTGGATAAGGTTAGAAAAAACATCATGATGGTTTGTGTTAAAATAATAATGTAACAATGTAACATAACAAAGTAACTAGCGTAAATAAATAACTGCCGTTAGCTGTCTTTCTTAGGTAACTTTGCGTAACAAGCTCAACAATGTTATGTAATAAGCGTAGTCAACTTTAAATTTTGGTTTTACACACAACAGCTGTCTCCTTGGTGAAAGTCCTGTGTTTGTTTAACCACCCGTCCCAACCCCCAAGTGGACTTTCGTGCTTGTTATACACGTTAGCACGTTGTAGCACGTAAAAGCTCAACGGTCACTTTATGTACTTTGTCCCTTTCTCTGACCAAATGCAAAAAACGTGTCCTTGGTTTGCAGAAACACACAATGCCAACATTATTTTTTGACAATTTACAGTAAGTATGTATATTTGAGCAGCCCCAAAATTGAATATGGACAGACTATCCAGCTGACATAGCAATTTCAATTTCCAAGTTCAGAATTTGCTCTCTGGCAGCTATATTGGAGGAGATCTGCTTTGCATAACATTAATCATTAATTATTGACCTGATGTGGGCGTGGAGAGTAACACTTTCACCATTAGCACTCAACAGTTTGCGTTATCAAGTTATAGGCTCCATGTTTACCTGGTAGCTAGCCAAGTGTCTGATCAGCTCTTTGCTGTTGTTGACACACATGTGGATACCAATTGGATAATGAAGGTGCCCTGTGACGTTTTCTTATTTTGGTTTATTCAGTGTTATCTACAAAATAGCCATTTACTTTACTATGGCCAAACAAACATACATTTCTTACCTCATAAAGCATTTAAAAATATATTTTTGAGAAAGTTTGGAAATTTCCGCTTTCCATCTCTTTTCCTTTCCTCTGTAGTTGATACATTGCTAGTTGTTATTGCGAGTGACCTTCCCTAACAGGCCATAGTTTGTCATCCCCATGCTCTTGACGTGCATGTGTTCTTTTATCCACGTTCTGGTAGAGCACAGTAAACCAACAAAACATTACTTAAGAGCACCACGGGTAGTGAAAAACTCCACAGGGTACCTTTAATGTTGCTTCACAGTAAGGGCTAGGACTTAACAGAATAGGGCTAACAGTTTATCTGGAGTAAATCAAACTCAGATATTTAATTTTGAATCCACCTTAAAATGTAAGAGCAGACAAACAATATTTTCATTCACATTAACAAACACGTCTTTGATTTCAAGAGATAGCGTTGAGGTTATTCAAGGAAGTTGCAATCAACAGTAATTTTAACACTCTACAGGTGTAATCCTAGACATGCGCTCATAACGTAGATGAAAACATTGATTTGCATCAAATTCTTGCTGGTGGAACAAAATAGACCACATCAAAAGAACTAAATATTCTGTACACATCTGAGGGCAAATCTGGAATGAATCGTTAAATTACGAACTGGGAAAGATGGCAAATGGTTTTAGGATGCTATAAGCAAGTGTTTCAGTGTTTCCCCAGGCCTTTATTCTTGTAAAAAAATGAATACTTATTAGCATTTACACTATCGTGGGGAACCTAAAACCCCACTGACACCCAGCTTGCTGAAATTCTTTTAAAGGCTCTTTTTAAAGGCAGGTCACAGGAAACATTAGCCTTTAAACTCAGAACTAATAACAGTAAAACATGACTGGATAGTTTAGCAAGCAAATAAAATGTGAAATTAAGCTAAACTTTAATTTAATCTTTGATACTGTTTGTATGCTGTGGCAATTTTAAGAGGGGCTTTTTCTGAGAAGGGTTCACCTTTTGTTTGAATTCACTAGACCATAAAAACATAAACATATCTTTTTTCACACCTTTTTCAAATTGACTCTGATTTATGACTAGCTTCATGTTTGTGAGACCATGAAAATTCTAATGTTTCCTTAATGCTCGGTGCTCAGGTACTGAACGGGTTTAGCATGCAGTAGGAGTGTGTTTATTTGTGTGTTTGGTGAAACACACAACTTTTCAAATATGTGTTAAACCTTATTGAGTGCATTTACATGGACATTCTTGTACTGATATTGTTCATTCTTCAGTTCAAACCATACGTCATTGTCAATAACTGAGGCTTGTAAACATTTTATCCATCAGTGTTTATTTCTGCAATGTGCCTAATTGCTGTTTCTATGTTAACATTTTGAATATGTTATGTGTCATATGACATCTGTCGTGACGTCAATTTGGATTTATTGGCCGTGTGCTTGTAAGAGCACTCATCTTGAAACAACAACAGAAGCGTGAGAATGCCCCAGAGCTCAGATGGATTCCTACCCAGTGTCACCTTCCTTTAAAACTGTGCGTCCATCAGTCAAAGAGGGGAACTCCAAAACCAATCCAGGTAGCATTTCTTCAGGCATTTCTGTTGAATCCCAACACCAGTATGTTTTAATGAGCCAGTCTAGCAGGGGGAGTGTGAATCCACACAGTTTGGGACTGAAGACACTTAAGAAACCCTGTTCTAGGGGGACGCTTCACTTTTGTTCCAGTGTAAATCTGCCCAGACCGTGGTGGACAGTCTGTGCTGTACGGGATGGACAGGGAGGGGAGGAACAAGCACTGCGAATGAATGTAACGCACCGTGCCATTTTCTAACCTCAAAGCGCAGCAGAAATGGCAACAACCAAACCTCAGATTCATCCTGAGAGGTTTTTGCTAGCAGTCTGAAAACTAAAGGTGGATTTGTTCCTTGAATGCCATGCGGAAACAGGGGGCACCACGTGAGCTGGTCTGGCATTTGTAATGTAGATTATTTGTCACTTGTCTTTCTTTCTGGTTAAATAGTAATTACTCTTCTGGAGCACAATAAATGATTTTAATATGCTGATATGGTTCTTTTTCCACTTTCTCTTGAGTCTTTATTCATTATTTTCCGTGGCTGTTCTCGCTAAGTTGACTAATTTAATTGGTGAAGCATACATCAGCTCTCGTTCACAAGTAATTACTCTGGCAATTTATTTGTGGCTTGATTTAATTTGTTTTCTATGACTGAAAGCAGAAGAAGCTTTGTTGCAATTTAAGGCAAAAAGCTGACTCTTGGGCTTAAATATTCCTAGCCACCACAATCTATCAGGGAAACATACAGGTAAACAGCTGTCACACCGTCTCATTACAATGGGCAGAACATGCTAATGAGAAGGAAATTAAACTTTCATCTCTTTAAATCTTTCTCCATGAATTTCCTATTTCTGTGCTTTTTTCTCTTTCCTTTTCTTTCTAGGTGGACTGAATAGTGTTGCATTTTCTATTGTTTACTCCATCCATCGAACTGTAAGTTGGTCATCCATGTAGCCCATGGCATATTTGACTCATATAATGTGAATATTATGCAATATGAGAAAAGTGACATTATTTCTTATAAATGTAACTAAAACCCAGGTAAAGCTCCTGACACCCCTGTTCTTCATCTGGGCGTTCAGATGTCGTCGGTTTGTACAGCGGCTCCGAGAGCTCGACATGGCTGAGGGTTAGAGCGAGTCATCCTGGAACCACAAGTTTGGGGGTTCGATCCGCTCCCCTGGTGCTTGAAAGCAGTCCACTGCTCCTAATGCTGAGCATGGGTGAATGCAGAGGTCACATTTCATGTATGTATGTGATGTACGTTTAACTTAAAATGAAATATTCATCATTTGACAATGCTGCAAAGTGAGAAAACACTACCAAATACAGAAATGCAAAAGTTGTGCTGAACGTAACGGATATTATTTCTTTCATGGAAATTAGCTAGCAACAGATGTTTTTCCTTTGTTTTAACATTCTTATTGTGAGCTTCAGATATTGTGAACCAAAACTACTCAAATTGGTAAGATCGTAATCAACAAAAGGCTAACAAAGGTTTTTGATTAACCATGTCTTACAATGTGAGAGAGATACAGTCGGGTCTTTCATTTGAATAGAACATCCATTTACGCTTCTCAAAACTCCATATTACTTCCAGTATCTTACTCTTTATAATTCTATTATTTTTGGCCAAAATAATTCACACAAACGATTTCAAACAATGATCCATGTAAAAGTATGAATAGGATATATCACACAAGCTAAACTAAATAACCTAAAAAATGCCTGTACACATTCAAATACATTCAAAAATAAAGAATTACAGATCTTTTTATTTTGAATAAAGGCAGTTTCCCAAAGTGATTTCTAAACCGTCCCAGTGCTACCTCACCTGAGATGCTCAGGTGAGGTAAACTATTCCAAAGCCTTTGGGGCCCTGACTGAAAACATGTGCTCAACACTGGAAACCAACCTTGATGTTTGGTAGATACAGACAGCAGATCTGCTCTTGAAGATCTCAGGGTACGAACAAGTTCATTCGGGGTTAAGACGCCAGTAATGTAGAATGTGAAAAACCATATTTGCCTTCATAAGTTAACAATTAATCTTTAAATTGCTCCTAAAAGGAATCCAACGGAGAACAGCTGTGATGAAGTGATGAATGCAGTTGTCTTACGGTGTCACAAAAATGGTCACTCAAACTGCCATCTTGATGTGATCCACGCAGCTGTATTGGTTGTTGCAAGTTGAAATAAAGACAAAATGATATCTCTCAAAGCTGTTTCTTCAATGGACCCGGCATCAGCTAAGTGTTTCTATAGCAACCACAGATCACTGCACTGAAACTTGACTGTGCTTTACACTTGTAGAAATATGGGAAGCAGAGAGAAAACTCTACTCTCATTGTCTAAGAGATGCGTTCAATAATAAGTGGATACTTCTGTATGCTAAAAATGTCATTTGCCATAAGATTTGAAGACGTTTCGTGAATTCCCCTTCATTCTAACTCGTTACTCTACATGTAATAACCTCAGCAGAATAGAATATTATGGCCATGTTGTCCTCATTGTAGATGTTAGGATATTTTGTTTGTACGTGTTGCCTCCTGTAGCACCAATTAGGATTTTGAAGCTATTCCGCAGGGCTTTATTGTTTCCCAGCATGTGATGGCTTTAACTTGTGTATTTCCGTGCCATAAATGCATGACGAGCTGCAGAAGACCAGAGCAGTGTGGTTTGTGGTGTCCCGCCTACAGACTCCAGGCTCTGTTTCTGTGCCTGTGGGGCTGCTGTTTCCTCTGATCTTAACTTCCAACACCGATGCAAGCACCCTTTTACACACAGACAGAAAAACAAAGAAAGAACTTGCATTTAGTTTGAATGCAAATTGGAAATCAATCGGAATTCATCCGCGTTGGAAAACAGTGACATTATCCCGCTCTTTGCCAATGATTAAAAACAAATTATGCCTGAGATTGACATTTGGAGAGCAGGCGGCTGTTTGGAGTGAAAAGGATCAACAGAGATATGTTTGTGGCTCTCTTCTGCTTCGTGTGTGTGTGTGTGTGGGTACATGCACTGTATTTGCCTGACCAAAGGCATACACTACTGTGGGCTGCTCAGCCAAATGGCCCTGTAGCAATAGCTTGATAACGGAGGCTTATTTACCATAATAATGCATCTCATCTCTGCACATCAAACACTCCTGCCTGGTCTGATAACCCGCTCTTTAATTGAAAAGCACAACTGTTTGATCTAGCTGTGCTGCCGCTGTCCCAGGGACATTGTCGCGAGCAGTCCACCAGTTGGGTAATTGCTATGTACTTTAGCAGTGTTTCACAATTGGAACAGTTACGTAATGTTGGTGCACCTATAGCACAGAGCTCCACAGAGTTGTGGGAAGCTGACAAAGATGTGTGAAAGGGAAACTTCCAATTACATCACTTTAGAGAGCATTGCTTGTAGAAATAGAATAGGAACAGAGGGGATATTGAAGAGTTTTCTAGCACAAAAGAAAATTGATGTTTGTTGGCGGGCGGGCCGACGGAGTGTTAACTGTATATCTGTGTCATGTACACAACTGCTATGTATAGGTAGGCACTGATGCGACATCTCTTTGGAAAGCTAGGATTCTTGTGATTAGATTTATGCAAACCATTTCAAGATGCAATCACAACAGCAGGTACAATCAACACCTCTGTCAGACCACTAACCAACAAACAAACATTTACAAAATCGAGGCAACTCACCGATGAAGCTTCATAGGAATCCACCCATCGACAATATTCCAACAAAAACGGTCTTGTTACATTGCCAAAGGTCCAGACGATCCAATCTAGTAAAATATTTTACGTCCATAAATACCCACGGACTGCTGTTGCATCATTTCAAATTAGCCGGCAGATATGCCTAATTAAATATATATTTTCTAACGTAACTTCAGTTCGCATGTAAACATTGACGCTCTCTGGATCGCAGAATGGCGGCTGCACTCTGACCTTTAGATTGACACCTCATTTGACCCAATAGGAGCTTCCATGTTCTCTCCACAGTCTACAATAGCCAACAAGAGTCCGCGTTGAAGGACAGTGGCTGCCCCTCTTCTTTCGTGAAAAGCTCGAGCCAATTGGAACCGATCGTTCTGATGAATGACGCTTCGTATAGCCAATGAAATTTAGAAAATAACGATATTCAGCTTCAGGGGTTAGATTTAGAGGCAGAACGCGGAAGTCACTGCGTAACCGCGAGTCTGCGGTTTTTGAGAGTTATGGAGACTTTAGGAAAGTGAATAATGGCAAAATAACTTATAGATTACTGTATATCGACATAAATAAGCTTTAATTTGAATTATGAATACATATTACACATCCTAGGTATGTTTCCATGGTTACCATGGGTCTCCAAATGGCCTTTTTTGGAAAGCGCCTAGACATACCCTTAGAAAAAGATGTGTAAAATATTCATTTTCTGTGGTATTGTTATCAAATATGAACTTGGACTATGTAAGGATTCATGCTGTGGTTCCATTGTGTTTACCAGCTAATGAGTCCCAGCTATAGTCATCTGCAGGCATCTGTTTGCAAAACAATATTCAGGCGGAAATAAAAACCTTCGAATTCAGTGTGTTCAAACTTCTATTACTCAATGCCAGTAGCACTTACAGTGATTCTGACTGTTGGGGAAAAAACGTCAGAGTGTTACCTTTCAAAAGAGACCAAAACCATGCATGTACTCCACATGGTTCAAGAACAGCTTTCAATTTACTTTGGGTATGCCTTGGAGAGGCGTTTTAGGCGAATTTTACAGGAGTGGTAACATTAAGGGGGAATATATCAAAACCAGGTGACTTTCTCACTTCCCAGTATTTTTGGTTTTTTAAATGATGGACCTGTTTTATAAATAGAAATTGTAACTTGATTTGCTTAAGAATACCCCAGCAGGAAGGACGCACATGTTTACACCACAGGTGTTGCAAGTTGTGAAGTTTTGACTATAATTGATATACATGCATTTGTATTACAGCTACTACACCTACTTATAAAAGTTATGTGTTTGCACTCAAAACAGCCTGACTGTGTACGTGAGATAGTTGGCTTGCAAGCACTTCACACACATGCCATGTGTGTGAAGAAGACTGAAACAATAATGGAGGTCTTGCTAAGGGCTTGGAGGTCAGGTCTGGACCGGAGGGTCTGCTGGGGTTTAACTTCAGTGCTTCATGTTGCAGGGCTTCAAGTCCAGCAATGTAATATTAGTCCATGAGTGACAAGAGACTTTATTTTATATTTTTTTTAGATGGCCACAATGGTTGCAGCAGAGGCTTAGATATCCTGATTTTAGTATCGAGTAAGACAAATGCCCTCCATGTGGTATTCTAAGCCAGAGCCACAGAAGACAATTTACAATGTCAATTAAACGGTAAGACAAAATAAAACTGGGCAGGAGGAAAAGTTAAAAACCTTTATTTAGTTGATAGTAATGATTTCAAACATCAACCGTTTCAACTTAATGCATAACGCATGTTGAGGAATACCTACATATTTATGTATCTTGGAATTGGTTGCCACTGTCTGGGCCGAATTAATTTTGGGGTTATATTTCAGACAGAATGATTAAAACAATGAAATGATTAACGGAAATCCCCCAGCCACTTATTAGATATCCACATTTTGCTCTGCTTTGAGGCAAATGAGTCACACTTTCCCCCCTTAACAAGCCGTTTTAATCAGTCTTCTGTTCTCTTCCCGACAACACACACACAGCAAAAGCTTTGTTCATGGTCTGTGTTCAATTTAATTGGGATTTGCTGAGTTTCTGCATCGTTTGAGTCGGTCCACTTGACGCTCCCCTCAGGTAAGGCAATTATAATCAGCGCACTGCGTCTCTCTTGTTCAAGGCCCGGCATCTTCTCAAAGAGCTTCTTGTGTAGAAAAACACACATCGCACTTGATTGGAGCTCTGTTTACAAGTTTAATGATCAAACACTTTTGGATTACAAATAACATCTGTTCAGCGTGTCTACCTTCAATCTGATAATTGAGTCCCAACTCAGCCAACATCATTGATTCTATTTTGGGTTTACACAACGTCAGGTAACAGACAAAATGTGACTGATGCTATTTCAGATGTCAACAGATGTGAATGTCTGATGATACTTTTGTTGAAGGTAAATTATGTTTACAGGATTACTGCGAGCTTCTATCACAATGTGTTTTATTTGATCACAATGGTGTGTAAACGAGTTAGAAATGAGTTCCTGTCAACACAAGTGAATGAAGCATTTCTCTCGCGTTTGGTTCTATGTCTACAAGCCATCAGCCTGCCTTGATTGAATCAAACAAATTAAATCTGAGAGGATCTGATGCTTCTCCCAGCCTGTCCGTCTGAATATCTTTGAGCTTAATGAGATCTGGCAAACGGCCTGTTCTCGTTGTCTCTCTGGAAGTAAAGAAAGTTGGAACCGTCCATAGTGAAGCTAATTTAACAAATCTGACAGCCAGGCGCTGCGCACCAACTGTTAGAAGCTGCATGGCATGTATAGACAGGCTGGAATAATGCAGAAAGGCAGCAGCTTTGTACTTATTAAGAAAATGGCCACCAGAGTGTAATATTTACCTTATTATCTTGGCCTTTAGAAACATCCGTCACCTATACAACAAGTGTTATCTGTCAAGGTAAAAGAAAATCACATTGATATTATTTTTGACAGCAAAAAGGATTACCAAATGTGATTTCAGTTCTACTTCAGTTGGGACATTAAAGGGATAGTTCAGATTTTTTGAAGTGTGGCTGTATGAGTAACTTCTCCGTGTGTAGAACTACAGTAGATGGAGTTTGGAGGAATAGACAGGAGTACCAGTACAGGAACAAAGCTCCAACTCCCTTTTTGTTCTTATCATCATTTCTCTTCTGTCTGATACGTGCAAGTTTGTTTTCACAAATTCTTGCATTTCACTCATGTGAGCAAGTTTTAGGTAGCGAGTCTGGGGGAGCCAGTCGTGTCACGACTCACGATTGGGCTTTGCCCCCATTGTTCCTGTGTCTCTGTGTGTCTCTGTGTCTGTGTGGCTCCGCCCCTGGTCTCCTCCCGGCTCCCTCCTGTGTCTCTATTCAGGGGCTGCATCCTTCGGAGGACCCAGCCTTCGCGGTCTACGTGGGCTGCGTCCTTTGAGGACCGCGTAGGCTAGACGAAATGAGACGGCCTACGCTACAGAGGACTTCCTGTTTGCATCAACAGCTGTTCCCGCCCCGCCCCCTCTTGATGCTCCCTTCGCCTAAAATCCCTGCTCAACAGGATTATATATATATATATATATATATATATATATATATATTTATAGTGTATATATACACACATTTATAGTGTGTGTGTGTGTATGTATATATATATATATATATATATAATCCCTGCTCAACAGGATTATATATATATATATACATATAAATACATTAAACTAAAACCTCAGTATATATACTGGAAAGGTTTTAGTTTAATGTGTTGAATCAGTTTTTTTTATCATATATTCAATAATTAATTCATAGATCTTTTTCATAATATTGTTTTTCTAAATTAATCAGTTAATTAAATCAGTTACTATGTTAAATAACTCATTTTCAATCAGTTATAGTTCTTGTAATTAAATATATCTATCAATAACTATTTCATTTACACATACACATATCTATATATATATCAATCCTAAGGCAGAGGAACTCAATCAAGACAGTTAACATTAACAGCAGCAAAACAAATGTCAGCAAACATGTTCATTAACTTGCCGTAACACATTTTATAATTTACACAGCAGAATATACACAAATTCACACAAAAGTCATTTACATGGATGTCTTCTTTCAATTAATAAAAGAAAAAGGTGACGTCACAACTATCATGTCAGCAACATTAACACATCAGAAGATCTACTGGTTGTCTTATTAGTGAAGGCTTTATAATGATGAGAGCTAATGTAACTGTAACCTTAAGTACAAGATGGTCAAATGCAGATATTACAAATGGACTAATGTCTTCATTCAAAGCTACGGTTGCTGAATGTTTGTCCATCGTTCTCCCCTCAGCTCCTGCTCTCTGTAACACAACAAGAACAGAATCAGCAAAATACTCAAATTCAGTGTATTTGTGTAATTAATCTTAACGTTACCGGACTTAAAGTGATATTTCAGCTTCACAACCTGTCTACCTGAGCTCACGTTGGTCTGTTTATGTACATGATATGAAATATGAATCATCTGTAAAATCATCACAATCTCAGTAATTATTCAACCTCTGAGGTTTGAAAGTGAAGTTATTAAAAGTTACTTTAAGGCTTAACTACGGTCGGATGCAGGCAGCCGATAATAGCGCAGCGGCTAACGTCAGTTAGCTTGTCAGTTACCAACGTCACGTAACTTAACAGATCACTTTAACACACACGTGATGTTATACGATCTCTTATTTTGCTTCAACATTAGTATCGGTGACATTCGAGTGAGTTGAAATCCAACATTTACATTTAAAAGTGAATACTCCCGCTTCTCCAGCTCTCGCATCACTCGCTGCCATGTTTGTTCAAATAAAATCTTCACCGGCACGCAATGCATCTTGGGATAAACTGGGATGCGAAGGATCCATGAGATGTGTCCTCCAAATCTGGGGTCTGAAGGCCGCATTCGTCGGCTGTATTCGAAGGAGTGTTCAACAAACATGCGAAATGGGACAGCCTAGTCGCCGCGCTGTGACGCAACCGGTCCACGAATGCAGCCTTCGGAGGATGCGGCCCCTGAATTGACAGACACAGCTACTATGTCTGTGTGTTTCCTGATTGCTCTCATTCACCACACCTGTGCTCAATCCCCTGCCCCTGGTTTTTCCCTCTGCCAACGCCTCACATATAAACTCCCCTGCTTTCCCTGTTCTGGTGGTCGGATTGGCGTTGTTCTTCTCCCTGTGTGCTTCATGTTCCGGCTTTGTTCATCCCCATGTGCTCACCGTGTTTCCAGTGCTAATCCCTCGTTCCTGCATCGTGTCTGCAGAGTTTTACCTCGTGTTTGTCTCTACGGTTTGTGACTTTGCTTTTTTTCCCGTTTTGGGATTTTTTGCTCGCTCCCGGTTTGAATTGTTTTGAGTTCTTGTTATGACTGCTTGGTGCCTAGTAAATAACCTTGCATTCTACTGTTGAGGCTGAAACTGGTGGAGGAAGCGCAAGGCCGCTGCTGTGTTTACTTCTTTCTGCGCAGGCGCATCATAAAGTAACTCCATCCGGTCCAAATTCAAAACAGTATTTAATTAAACAATGACGACTGTAAACTGATGATGACAATTATAATCTATAATACACTATCGATAGTATGCATCTCGAGAGCAGAGACCACGTGCAACTCCCCTCACAGGCCCGACCAAGTCGGATCCTGCAAAGCGAACTACCATGGCCCGGCGCACGTCCTCGCAAACAGTCCTTTCATGTCCTTTGATGGTCGTAAAGTGTCCGAAATCTGTCGTAAAACACAAAGGCCGTCTTCTGGGGTCAGTGATTGGCTTCCAATCGCTCTGACGCCTCCTTCATCGATCCGCTGCTCATCTCAATGGCTGGACCCCTTGTGACATCACCTCTGACATCACCTCTGACCTGGCCATTTGTCCAGCACCTCTGTGTCCCCTTTGATGTCTCTGCCTCATGGCTCAGAACCCCCATAACGATGTGACTGTACTTTGGTTCAACACTTCCAATGATTATGTTAAAAGACTCCTACAAGTAAACTTATTGCAAACATATAATATCTTCTATAAGTAAACATCCTGTAAACCTATATTACATTCCATAAGTAAATATATTGTGACTCTTAACATAATTTACATTCTCATCATTGTGACAATTTTATTCACCACTAGGGGTGCTATAAATTCTACTAAATAATGCTTTTAATTCTTAAATTCTCCACAAATCCCCCCTAATTCGCTGTTCACAGCGAATTAATCAATTCCCTGGAATAACACAATACCTCACACTTTAATATTAAACAGTTGTACCCATCAATGCATCATCAACTCATAACTGGTTGTTGCCCTGTATATCTGTTTCAATAATTGTCAACCAATCTCTGCAGGAATCCACTTGAACATCTGCATTAACAATTCTTGAGGCTAATACATTCAAAAGCATTTCTAACAGTTCTCGTGTAGCATTTCTAAAATAAGTACAAGCTGTGTAGGGAAAAGGATCATTCTTTACACATAGGTGTCATCATGATGTGTAAGCAGAATAGGTGTTACAATTTACATGGTAAAAAACAGTAGACAACACATTGTGCCTCTAAGGCCACTTAGTTCCAGGTGTTTCATCGTCGTCCAACGTGGTGAATTTGCTTTTCACTTGTGTCAATTTAGTCATACATCAAAATTATAACCTGCACTGTACAGTTACCAAAATAAAAGTATAAGATTCAATCTCCTTCCATGTCCTATCTTCTCTATTCCTAAAGTCCGATCACTGAGTTGAAAGACTTGGATTTTGGTCGTATCTTGATTCAAAGGTTGCGATTTTTCATGACGTTACTAAATTCAAAATGTGGATCTATCTTTACAACAAAATCAAAAATTACAGACAAAATTCCAAAATGACATTACATATCCCCCCTTTGCCACGCTATCTCTGCTGTAAACTAATTTAGCGTAACAATGGAAGCGATCATGTGGCAATTGTCTAGGCTTATTCATTCACAATTTATAATAATTGAATACCACAAGTATGGAGTATTTTTGCAGGCACACTTAAGGCACAATTCTACAGGCATCAGCTGCAGAAATTCCTGTTCAAGAGAAACAAAACTGTTATGCATCTCTCCATCTTTATTACTGTAGTTTATCAGGATCCTTTGTGCTTTTGAAGTCAGTGTTCACAGCATTCCTCGGCCTCGTAAAGAACACTTGTTGAATCTCCCCCTTTTACAACTCAGATTGTGTGGGAGACAGAGAAACAGAGACACAGCAGTACTTTTTGTCCAATTCACTAATTTTAACCATTATAACATAACCTTTCCACTTCTAAGTCATACTTCTTCTAACCTTCATCTAGTTCACATAACATATGTGCTGTGCAGTGAACTGAATCAGCCTGCATGTGACATTCCAAACATCTATACCTTAATAGTTAACGTGACTTGTCTTAACTTTCCAAATCCTTCAATTTCATTCGAATACATCTGATGTGAGTGGTGTTTGTCTAGTTTCTAATGTGTGTGTTAAATGTACGAGTTTGTTATTTAAGAATCTAAAGTTAACTCACCCTCTTTGTTGTATTGTGTGCATCACCATCACTAGGGGTCCACTCCGCTTGCCTGCTGCACCCCCCCAGTCTGATTGCTGATTGTCGATCCTTTCACCCACTCCTTGTTCATGGAGGATGAGCAGCCTCTTCTTTGATGTTCAAGCTGCCACTTTTATGGCACCCAAAGTCTTCAGTTGGTGTGTGTCAAAGTCTCAAAGTCTCTGCCCCCCCTTTCAGCTTCCTCTCATGGCCTGATACCTTATCAGCTGAGCATCCTTGCATCTGTGCTGATGAAACTTCTCTGTCCATGTCACACAATTCTCCTATGTGATGTTTTCCAGGCTCATGGATGGCGGAAAGTCTTCGGTCAGGGCTGACACTGTAGATCTTGAATGAGTCTCGTTCATCTTCTTCATCCTCGGCATGTTGAGTGGTGTCGTCCATGTTGTTTGTGGGTGAGGAGCATACGGCAGCGAAGTGGAGTCCCAGATCAGGATTCACTCGACCATGTACCTCGACTAAAAAACAAACAAAACAAAGACTACCCAAAGTTCAGCAGTAAAAGTTAGAATACATCTTCACTAATCTGTAGTTGGCTACAATGTTGAGATCAAATTTAAAAATGACAATCCAATTCTTAGATTATCTGTGTGTGTGTGTGTGTGTGTGTGTGTGTGTGTGTGTGTTTGTGTCTCACCACTGCATTCGTCTCTCTCCACCTCTGCTTTCCAGTCTGCTTTAACGGTTTACATTTCTTTCTTTCCCTCTTGGACATCAATATATTCTATCTGCTTCACCTTTTTCTCTGCTCCAAGCACACTCAAAGTTGATCACAATTTTCCTTAGGCAAAAACTGCCTTTTCAAGGAACCCCAATTTGCTTCCCTTCCAATTATCTGATTATCAAAACATTATGAATATTACCAAAAATATTCTATGTCCCAATTCTGTGCACTTTTAAATCCCAATTTTACTCAAAAAACAAACAAACAATATAAAACAAAACCCAAAACAAAACAAAACAAAACCCCAAAACAAACAAACCAATTTTTTATCAGAGTCAATTTTCCAAATTTCAGTATCTCAAAGAAATCTGATTTCTGGCTTTAAATTAATTAAGCACCCCCCTTGGTACTCCTAAGTCATCTTGGCAAACTTGGCTATAAAGTGAGCCTCTCGCCGAAGTTGATGTAAACATTATGCAGGCTAGGAGCGTTCAATTAACTCTCTACTCCGTCTACCCTCGAATCTCTATTCCGACTGTAGCCCTGACTGAGTGAAAAATTAAGTATTTTTCATTACAATTAAAAATTATGAAAATTAAAATTCTGAATTAAAATATAAAATAAAAAATTACAACTGCTGGAATCAAAGTCTAAATCAACTATGCAAGTTGAAATATTGAATCAAAGTTAACAATTGTAGAATAAAATTGAATTAAAACTGAAAGTCAAAATATTGGATTAAAGCTAAACGTACCATCTGAAGTTAAATTATTGAATTGAAACTAATTTCCAATCGAACAAGTACATGTAAAATTATCTACGGTAGTCTAAAATGCTATATTGATACTAAGCAACAATTGAAGTCACTATGCAAGTTAAAAGATTATAGAGTCAAAAACAATGAATGCTACAAGTTTGTCATCAAAAACTTACTTTTGTAATCGATCTACCAATCTACTGGGTGGCGTATTGTAGTTAACTATTTTGCAGTTCTAAACAGATTTCATCTCTAGGTTTTCTGGGTAATGGAGTTTTCTGTAATCATCATGCAATTACTCATCCAAACCGCTAGTTGTGCAGAGTTCTCTTCTTCTTCTATGGTTTTTCAACCGGATGTGACCGGAAACAGCTTGTAGCTAATGCTAGCAGCTACCTCGCTTCGTCTTCTAACGAAACAGGCTAAGCTTGACTAAAACGTTACACAAAGCACCATAGTTTGAACTCAATAACGTGCCGAATTCACACACTATATTTCTGCTAGACCGTGCTTTGACTTCTCCACATGCACCGGTTATTTTATAATCTCCTCGTTTATCTAACTATCTATAGTAAGCACCGGAGCAGGCCTTTAGCTCCCGGCTTCAAACAATTCATTCACACCGTACGTTACCCTTTCTTACAACACAACTTTCAACAACACTACAACATTTATCACAAAATACAGCTGTTACAAAACAAAATGCACAATTCGCCCCATTCATTACCTATTACCAACCCCCCCAAATTAGATTCCCCTGAACTCAGTCATTATAGCGCTTTTAAGCGATTGAGCCTCAATCCAAAGTGCAAAATCCTTTAGCGAACTGGTCCCTAGAACTCAGTTATTATTGCGCTTTCGAGCGGCTAGCCATCCAGATAGCTAGCCCTCTGGCGAACTGTTCGTCTTAATTCCCTAGAACTCAGTCATACCAGCGTTTCGCGACAGCTAGCTTCCAACCAGTGGAGCTAACAAAAACGTGACCCGTTCTTTCGGCTTCTTAAGCTCGTATTCAATTTGTACCCTTCCCGTTAGAGTCGTCGTTTCACCGAAGATCACTCGACACTCAGAGCCGCTTATGCCACTCTATTAGCCCGTAGCTATATTAGCTTCTTCAAAGCTTGCGTTCTCTTGACGCTCCGTTCTCTTGACGGACCGTACTTCTGGACGGACCTCACCGGTAGGATTTCGCAACAATATTTAGAGCCCGAAGCTCATAGCGTTAACAACACTAGTTAAATAAGTATTTCAGATTGCAAATGCACCTCATACAGTATTACAGTCACTCTAAATTTCTACTTTACCTGCTTGCGTTCCTCCTCGTGTCCAGCATTCAGGAGACATCAATCGTGGGACACTTTCGCCTAAGTTTCCTAGTCTACCTATGCAGATTTTTATTAAAACGGCTCTGCGTACCTTTAGTTCGTGCGCACTTCGAAAGTGTCCACCGATCCACGTCTCCTCAGCCTTCTCAGAATCCCCTTTTGCCCCACGTTGGGCGCCAAATTGTTGAGGCTGAAACTGGTGGAGGAAGCGCAAGGCCGCTGCTGTGTTTACTTCTTTCTGCGCAGGCGCATCATAAAGTAACTCGATCCGGTCCAAATTCAAAACAGTATTTAATTAAACAATGACGACTGTAAACTGATGATGACAATTATAATCTATAATACACTATCGATAGTATGCATCTCGAGAGCAGAGACCACGTGCAACTCCCCTCACAGGCCCGACCAAGTCGGATCCTGCAAAGCGAACTACCATGGCCCGGCGCACGTCCTCGCAAACAGTCCTTTCATGTCCTTTGATGGTCGTAAAGTGTCCGAAATCTGTCGTAAAACACAAAGGCCGTCTTCTGGGGTCAGTGATTGGCTTCCAATCGCTCTGACGCCTCCTTCATCGATCCGCTGCTCATCTCAATGGCTGGACCCCTTGTGACATCACCTCTGACATCACCTCTGACCTGGCCATTTGTCCAGCACCTCTGTGTCCCCTTTGATGTCTCTGCCTCATGGCTCAGAACCCCCATAACGATGTGACTGTACTTTGGTTCAACACTTCCAATGATTATGTTAAAAGACTCCTACAAGTAAACTTATTGCAAACATATAATATCTTCTATAAGTAAACATCCTGTAAACCTATATTACATTCCATAAGTAAATATATTGTGACTCTTAACATAATTTACATTCTCATCATTGTGACAATTTTATTCACCACTAGGGGTGCTATAAATTCTACTAAATAATGCTTTTAATTCTTAAATTCTCCACAAATCCCCCCTAATTCGCTGTTCACAGCGAATTAATCAATTCCCTGGAATAACACAATACCTCACACTTTAATATTAAACAGTTGTACCCATCAATGCATCATCAACTCATAACTGGTTGTTGCCCTGTATATCTGTTTCAATAATTGTCAACCAATCTCTGCAGGAATCCACTTGAACATCTGCATTAACAATTCTTGAGGCTAATACATTCAAAAGCATTTCTAACAGTTCTCGTGTAGCATTTCTAAAATAAGTACAAGCTGTGTAGGGAAAAGGATCATTCTTTACACATAGGTGTCATCATGATGTGTAAGCAGAATAGGTGTTACAATTTACATGGTAAAAAACAGTAGACAACACATTGTGCCTCTAAGGCCACTTAGTTCCAGGTGTTTCATCGTCGTCCAACGTGGTGAATTTGCTTTTCACTTGTGTCAATTTAGTCATACATCAAAATTATAACCTGCACTGTACAGTTACCAAAATAAAAGTATAAGATTCAATCTCCTTCCATGTCCTATCTTCTCTATTCCTAAAGTCCGATCACTGAGTTGAAAGACTTGGATTTTGGTCGTATCTTGATTCAAAGGTTGCGATTTTTCATGACGTTACTAAATTCAAAATGTGGATCTATCTTTACAACAAAATCAAAAATTACAGACAAAATTCCAAAATGACATTACATATCCCCCCTTTGCCACGCTATCTCTGCTGTAAACTAATTTAGCGTAACAATGGAAGCGATCATGTGGCAATTGTCTAGGCTTATTCATTCACAATTTATAATAATTGAATACCACAAGTATGGAGTATTTTTGCAGGCACACTTAAGGCACAATTCTACAGGCATCAGCTGCAGAAATTCCTGTTCAAGAGAAACAAAACTGTTATGCATCTCTCCATCTTTATTACTGTAGTTTATCAGGATCCTTTGTGCTTTTGAAGTCAGTGTTCACAGCATTCCTCGGCCTCGTAAAGAACACTTGTTGAATCTCCCCCTTTTACAACTCAGATTGTGTGGGAGACAGAGAAACAGAGACACAGCAGTACTTTTTGTCCAATTCACTAATTTTAACCATTATAACATAACCTTTCCACTTCTAAGTCATACTTCTTCTAACCTTCATCTAGTTCACATAACATATGTGCTGTGCAGTGAACTGAATCAGCCTGCATGTGACATTCCAAACATCTATACCTTAATAGTTAACGTGACTTGTCTTAACTTTCCAAATCCTTCAATTTCATTCGAATACATCTGATGTGAGTGGTGTTTGTCTAGTTTCTAATGTGTGTGTTAAATGTACGAGTTTGTTATTTAAGAATCTAAAGTTAACTCACCCTCTTTGTTGTATTGTGTGCATCACCATCACTAGGGGTCCACTCCGCTTGCCTGCTGCACCCCCCCAGTCTGATTGCTGATTGTCGATCCTTTCACCCACTCCTTGTTCATGGAGGATGAGCAGCCTCTTCTTTGATGTTCAAGCTGCCACTTTTATGGCACCCAAAGTCTTCAGTTGGTGTGTGTCAAAGTCTCAAAGTCTCTGCCCCCCCTTTCAGCTTCCTCTCATGGCCTGATACCTTATCAGCTGAGCATCCTTGCATCTGTGCTGATGAAACTTCTCTGTCCATGTCACACAATTCTCCTATGTGATGTTTTCCAGGCTCATGGATGGCGGAAAGTCTTCGGTCAGGGCTGACACTGTAGATCTTGAATGAGTCTCGTTCATCTTCTTCATCCTCGGCATGTTGAGTGGTGTCGTCCATGTTGTTTGTGGGTGAGGAGCATACGGCAGCGAAGTGGAGTCCCAGATCAGGATTCACTCGACCATGTACCTCGACTAAAAAACAAACAAAACAAAGACTACCCAAAGTTCAGCAGTAAAAGTTAGAATACATCTTCACTAATCTGTAGTTGGCTACAATGTTGAGATCAAATTTAAAAATGACAATCCAATTCTTAGATTATCTGTGTGTGTGTGTGTGTGTGTGTGTGTGTGTGTTTGTGTCTCACCACTGCATTCGTCTCTCTCCACCTCTGCTTTCCAGTCTGCTTTAACGGTTTACATTTCTTTCTTTCCCTCTTGGACATCAATATATTCTATCTGCTTCACCTTTTTCTCTGCTCCAAGCACACTCAAAGTTGATCACAATTTTCCTTAGGCAAAAACTGCCTTTTCAAGGAACCCCAATTTGCTTCCCTTCCAATTATCTGATTATCAAAACATTATGAATATTACCAAAAATATTCTATGTCCCAATTCTGTGCACTTTTAAATCCCAATTTTACTCAAAAAACAAACAAACAAAATAAAACAAAACCCAAAACAAAACAAAACAAAACCCCAAAACAAACAAACCAATTTTTTATCAGAGTCAATTTTCCAAATTTCAGTATCTCAAAGAAATCTGATTTCTGGCTTTAAATTAATTAAGCACCCCCCTTGGTACTCCTAAGTCATCTTGGCAAACTTGGCTATAAAGTGAGCCTCTCGCCGAAGTTGATGTAAACATTATGCAGGCTAGGAGCGTTCAATTAACTCTCTACTCCGTCTACCCTCGAATCTCTATTCCGACTGTAGCCCTGACTGAGTGAAAAATTAAGTATTTTTCATTACAATTAAAAATTATGAAAATTAAAATTCTGAATTAAAATATAAAATAAAAAATTACAACTGCTGGAATCAAAGTCTAAATCAACTATGCAAGTTGAAATATTGAATCAAAGTTAACAATTGTAGAATAAAATTGAATTAAAACTGAAAGTCAAAATATTGGATTAAAGCTAAACGTACCATCTGAAGTTAAATTATTGAATTGAAACTAATTTCCAATCGAACAAGTACATGTAAAATTATCTACGGTAGTCTAAAATGCTATATTGATACTAAGCAACAATTGAAGTCACTATGCAAGTTAAAAGATTATAGAGTCAAAAACAATGAATGCTACAAGTTTGTCATCAAAAACTTACTTTTGTAATCGATCTACCAATCTACTGGGTGGCGTATTGTAGTTAACTATTTTGCAGTTCTAAACAGATTTCATCTCTAGGTTTTCTGGGTAATGGAGTTTTCTGTAATCATCATGCAATTACTCATCCAAACCGCTAGTTGTGCAGAGTTCTCTTCTTCTTCTATGGTTTTTCAACCGGATGTGACCGGAAACAGCTTGTAGCTAATGCTAGCAGCTACCTCGCTTCGTCTTCTAACGAAACAGGCTAAGCTTGACTAAAACGTTACACAAAGCACCATAGTTTGAACTCAATAACGTGCCGAATTCACACACTATATTTCTGCTAGACCGTGCTTTGACTTCTCCACATGCACCGGTTATTTTATAATCTCCTCGTTTATCTAACTATCTATAGTAAGCACCGGAGCAGGCCTTTAGCTCCCGGCTTCAAACAATTCATTCACACCGTACGTTACCCTTTCTTACAACACAACTTTCAACAACACTACAACATTTATCACAAAATACAGCTGTTACAAAACAAAATGCACAATTCGCCCCATTCATTACCTATTACCAACCCCCCCAAATTAGATTCCCCTGAACTCAGTCATTATAGCGCTTTTAAGCGATTGAGCCTCAATCCAAAGTGCAAAATCCTTTAGCGAACTGGTCCCTAGAACTCAGTTATTATTGCGCTTTCGAGCGGCTAGCCATCCAGATAGCTAGCCCTCTGGCGAACTGTTCGTCTTAATTCCCTAGAACTCAGTCATACCAGCGTTTCGCGACAGCTAGCTTCCAACCAGTGGAGCTAACAAAAACGTGACCCGTTCTTTCGGCTTCTTAAGCTCGTATTCAATTTGTACCCTTCCCGTTAGAGTCGTCGTTTCACCGAAGATCACTCGACACTCAGAGCCGCTTATGCCACTCTATTAGCCCGTAGCTATATTAGCTTCTTCAAAGCTTGCGTTCTCTTGACGCTCCGTTCTCTTGACGGACCGTACTTCTGGACGGACCTCACCGGTAGGATTTCGCAACAATATTTAGAGCCCGAAGCTCATAGCGTTAACAACACTAGTTAAATAAGTATTTCAGATTGCAAATGCACCTCATACAGTATTACAGTCACTCTAAATTTCTACTTTACCTGCTTGCGTTCCTCCTCGTGTCCAGCATTCAGGAGACATCAATCGTGGGACACTTTCGCCTAAGTTTCCTAGTCTACCTATGCAGATTTTTATTAAAACGGCTCTGCGTACCTTTAGTTCGTGCGCACTTCGAAAGTGTCCACCGATCCACGTCTCCTCAGCCTTCTCAGAATCCCCTTTTGCCCCACGTTGGGCGCCAAATTGTTGAGGCTGAAACTGGTGGAGGAAGCGCAAGGCCGCTGCTGTGTTTACTTCTTTCTGCGCAGGCGCATCATAAAGTAACTCCATCCGGTCCAAATTCAAAACAGTATTTAATTAAACAATGACGACTGTAAACTGATGATGACAATTATAATCTATAATACACTATCGATAGTATGCATCTCGAGAGCAGAGACCACGTGCAACTCCCCTCACAGGCCCGACCAAGTCGGATCCTGCAAAGCGAACTACCATGGCCCGGCGCACGTCCTCGCAAACAGTCCTTTCATGTCCTTTGATGGTCGTAAAGTGTCCGAAATCTGTCGTAAAACACAAAGGCCGTCTTCTGGGGTCAGTGATTGGCTTCCAATCGCTCTGACGCCTCCTTCATCGATCCGCTGCTCATCTCAATGGCTGGACCCCTTGTGACATCACCTCTGACATCACCTCTGACCTGGCCATTTGTCCAGCACCTCTGTGTCCCCTTTGATGTCTCTGCCTCATGGCTCAGAACCCCCATAACGATGTGACTGTACTTTGGTTCAACACTTCCAATGATTATGTTAAAAGACTCCTACAAGTAAACTTATTGCAAACATATAATATCTTCTATAAGTAAACATCCTGTAAACCTATATTACATTCCATAAGTAAATATATTGTGACTCTTAACATAATTTACATTCTCATCATTGTGACAATTTTATTCACCACTAGGGGTGCTATAAATTCTACTAAATAATGCTTTTAATTCTTAAATTCTCCACAAATCCCCCCTAATTCGCTGTTCACAGCGAATTAATCAATTCCCTGGAATAACACAATACCTCACACTTTAATATTAAACAGTTGTACCCATCAATGCATCATCAACTCATAACTGGTTGTTGCCCTGTATATCTGTTTCAATAATTGTCAACCAATCTCTGCAGGAATCCACTTGAACATCTGCATTAACAATTCTTGAGGCTAATACATTCAAAAGCATTTCTAACAGTTCTCGTGTAGCATTTCTAAAATAAGTACAAGCTGTGTAGGGAAAAGGATCATTCTTTACACATAGGTGTCATCATGATGTGTAAGCAGAATAGGTGTTACAATTTACATGGTAAAAAACAGTAGACAACACATTGTGCCTCTAAGGCCACTTAGTTCCAGGTGTTTCATCGTCGTCCAACGTGGTGAATTTGCTTTTCACTTGTGTCAATTTAGTCATACATCAAAATTATAACCTGCACTGTACAGTTACCAAAATAAAAGTATAAGATTCAATCTCCTTCCATGTCCTATCTTCTCTATTCCTAAAGTCCGATCACTGAGTTGAAAGACTTGGATTTTGGTCGTATCTTGATTCAAAGGTTGCGATTTTTCATGACGTTACTAAATTCAAAATGTGGATCTATCTTTACAACAAAATCAAAAATTACAGACAAAATTCCAAAATGACATTACATATCCCCCCTTTGCCACGCTATCTCTGCTGTAAACTAATTTAGCGTAACAATGGAAGCGATCATGTGGCAATTGTCTAGGCTTATTCATTCACAATTTATAATAATTGAATACCACAAGTATGGAGTATTTTTGCAGGCACACTTAAGGCACAATTCTACAGGCATCAGCTGCAGAAATTCCTGTTCAAGAGAAACAAAACTGTTATGCATCTCTCCATCTTTATTACTGTAGTTTATCAGGATCCTTTGTGCTTTTGAAGTCAGTGTTCACAGCATTCCTCGGCCTCGTAAAGAACACTTGTTGAATCTCCCCCTTTTACAACTCAGATTGTGTGGGAGACAGAGAAACAGAGACACAGCAGTACTTTTTGTCCAATTCACTAATTTTAACCATTATAACATAACCTTTCCACTTCTAAGTCATACTTCTTCTAACCTTCATCTAGTTCACATAACATATGTGCTGTGCAGTGAACTGAATCAGCCTGCATGTGACATTCCAAACATCTATACCTTAATAGTTAACGTGACTTGTCTTAACTTTCCAAATCCTTCAATTTCATTCGAATACATCTGATGTGAGTGGTGTTTGTCTAGTTTCTAATGTGTGTGTTAAATGTACGAGTTTGTTATTTAAGAATCTAAAGTTAACTCACCCTCTTTGTTGTATTGTGTGCATCACCATCACTAGGGGTCCACTCCGCTTGCCTGCTGCACCCCCCCAGTCTGATTGCTGATTGTCGATCCTTTCACCCACTCCTTGTTCATGGAGGATGAGCAGCCTCTTCTTTGATGTTCAAGCTGCCACTTTTATGGCACCCAAAGTCTTCAGTTGGTGTGTGTCAAAGTCTCAAAGTCTCTGCCCCCCCTTTCAGCTTCCTCTCATGGCCTGATACCTTATCAGCTGAGCATCCTTGCATCTGTGCTGATGAAACTTCTCTGTCCATGTCACACAATTCTCCTATGTGATGTTTTCCAGGCTCATGGATGGCGGAAAGTCTTCGGTCAGGGCTGACACTGTAGATCTTGAATGAGTCTCGTTCATCTTCTTCATCCTCGGCATGTTGAGTGGTGTCGTCCATGTTGTTTGTGGGTGAGGAGCATACGGCAGCGAAGTGGAGTCCCAGATCAGGATTCACTCGACCATGTACCTCGACTAAAAAACAAACAAAACAAAGACTACCCAAAGTTCAGCAGTAAAAGTTAGAATACATCTTCACTAATCTGTAGTTGGCTACAATGTTGAGATCAAATTTAAAAATGACAATCCAATTCTTAGATTATCTGTGTGTGTGTGTGTGTGTGTGTGTGTGTGTGTGTGTGTGTGTGTGTGTTTGTGTCTCACCACTGCATTCGTCTCTCTCCACCTCTGCTTTCCAGTCTGCTTTAACGGTTTACATTTCTTTCTTTCCCTCTTGGACATCAATATATTCTATCTGCTTCACCTTTTTCTCTGCTCCAAGCACACTCAAAGTTGATCACAATTTTCCTTAGGCAAAAACTGCCTTTTCAAGGAACCCCAATTTGCTTCCCTTCCAATTATCTGATTATCAAAACATCATGAATATTACCAAAAATATTCTATGTCCCAATTCTGTGCACTTTTAAATCCCAATTTTACTCAAAAAACAAACAAACAAAATAAAACAAAACCCAAAACAAAACAAAACAAAACCCCAAAACAAACAAACCAATTTTTTATCAGAGTCAATTTTCCAAATTTCAGTATCTCAAAGAAATCTGATTTCTGGCTTTAAATTAATTAAGCACCCCCCTTGGTACTCCTAAGTCATCTTGGCAAACTTGGCTATAAAGTGAGCCTCTCGCCGAAGTTGATGTAAACATTATGCAGGCTAGGAGCGTTCAATTAACTCTCTACTCCGTCTACCCTCGAATCTCTATTCCGACTGTAGCCCTGACTGAGTGAAAAATTAAGTATTTTTCATTACAATTAAAAATTATGAAAATTAAAATTCTGAATTAAAATATAAAATAAAAAATTACAACTGCTGGAATCAAAGTCTAAATCAACTATGCAAGTTGAAATATTGAATCAAAGTTAACAATTGTAGAATAAAATTGAATTAAAACTGAAAGTCAAAATATTGGATTAAAGCTAAACGTACCATCTGAAGTTAAATTATTGAATTGAAACTAATTTCCAATCGAACAAGTACATGTAAAATTATCTACGGTAGTCTAAAATGCTATATTGATACTAAGCAACAATTGAAGTCACTATGCAAGTTAAAAGATTATAGAGTCAAAAACAATGAATGCTACAAGTTTGTCATCAAAAACTTACTTTTGTAATCGATCTACCAATCTACTGGGTGGCGTATTGTAGTTAACTATTTTGCAGTTCTAAACAGATTTCATCTCTAGGTTTTCTGGGTAATGGAGTTTTCTGTAATCATCATGCAATTACTCATCCAAACCGCTAGTTGTGCAGAGTTCTCTTCTTCTTCTATGGTTTTTCAACCGGATGTGACCGGAAACAGCTTGTAGCTAATGCTAGCAGCTACCTCGCTTCGTCTTCTAACGAAACAGGCTAAGCTTGACTAAAACGTTACACAAAGCACCATAGTTTGAACTCAATAACGTGCCGAATTCACACACTATATTTCTGCTAGACCGTGCTTTGACTTCTCCACATGCACCGGTTATTTTATAATCTCCTCGTTTATCTAACTATCTATAGTAAGCACCGGAGCAGGCCTTTAGCTCCCGGCTTCAAACAATTCATTCACACCGTACGTTACCCTTTCTTACAACACAACTTTCAACAACACTACAACATTTATCACAAAATACAGCTGTTACAAAACAAAATGCACAATTCGCCCCATTCATTACCTATTACCAACCCCCAAATTAGATTCCCCTGAACTCAGTCATTATAGCGCTTTTAAGCGATTGAGCCTCAATCCAAAGTGCAAAATCCTTTAGCGAACTGGTCCCTAGAACTCAGTTATTATTGCGCTTTCGAGCGGCTAGCCATCCAGATAGCTAGCCCTCTGGCGAACTGTTCGTCTTAATTCCCTAGAACTCAGTCATACCAGCGTTTCGCGACAGCTAGCTTCCAACCAGTGGAGCTAACAAAAACGTGACCCGTTCTTTCGGCTTCTTAAGCTCGTATTCAATTTGTACCCTTCCCGTTAGAGTCGTCGTTTCACCGAAGATCACTCGACACTCAGAGCCGCTTATGCCACTCTATTAGCCCGTAGCTATATTAGCTTCTTCAAAGCTTGCGTTCTCTTGACGCTCCGTTCTCTTGACGGACCGTACTTCTGGACGGACCTCACCGGTAGGATTTCGCAACAATATTTAGAGCCCGAAGCTCATAGCGTTAACAACACTAGTTAAATAAGTATTTCAGATTGCAAATGCACCTCATACAGTATTACAGTCACTCTAAATTTCTACTTTACCTGCTTGCGTTCCTCCTCGTGTCCAGCATTCAGGAGACATCAATCGTGGGACACTTTCGCCTAAGTTTCCTAGTCTACCTATGCAGATTTTTATTAAAACGGCTCTGCGTACCTTTAGTTCGTGCGCACTTCGAAAGTGTCCACCGATCCACGTCTCCTCAGCCTTCTCAGAATCCCCTTTTGCCCCACGTTGGGCGCCAAATTGTTGAGGCTGAAACTGGTGGAGGAAGCGCAAGGCCGCTGCTGTGTTTACTTCTTTCTGCGCAGGCGCATCATAAAGTAACTCCATCCGGTCCAAATTCAAAACAGTATTTAATTAAACAATGACGACTGTAAACTGATGATGACAATTATAATCTATAATACACTATCGATAGTATGCATCTCGAGAGCAGAGACCACGTGCAACTCCCCTCACAGGCCCGACCAAGTCGGATCCTGCAAAGCGAACTACCATGGCCCGGCGCACGTCCTCGCAAACAGTCCTTTCATGTCCTTTGATGGTCGTAAAGTGTCCGAAATCTGTCGTAAAACACAAAGGCCGTCTTCTGGGGTCAGTGATTGGCTTCCAATCGCTCTGACGCCTCCTTCATCGATCCGCTGCTCATCTCAATGGCTGGACCCCTTGTGACATCACCTCTGACATCACCTCTGACCTGGCCATTTGTCCAGCACCTCTGTGTCCCCTTTGATGTCTCTGCCTCATGGCTCAGAACCCCCATAACGATGTGACTGTACTTTGGTTCAACACTTCCAATGATTATGTTAAAAGACTCCTACAAGTAAACTTATTGCAAACATATAATATCTTCTATAAGTAAACATCCTGTAAACCTATATTACATTCCATAAGTAAATATATTGTGACTCTTAACATAATTTACATTCTCATCATTGTGACAATTTTATTCACCACTAGGGGTGCTATAAATTCTACTAAATAATGCTTTTAATTCTTAAATTCTCCACACTACCTCACCTCGTCTCCTGTGTCTGTGTCTGCGCTTGAGTCTTAGCCGAACCAGAGAGAACGTGACAAGTCGTGTTGATAACATAGCTTCTAGGGGTCCTCACAGATGTCTCCAGAATCACTCCAGTGGACTCGTGGATAGCAGAATTCAGGGCAAATCGGAGTGTTCATCTCATTTCTTTTGATTATTTCCCACAAATTATTGTATCATTGTTTTGAGAGTCTGTTTATCCTTTCCATCAGATTTGTTTGTGGATGATAAGCTGTGGTCAGTTTGTGCTTCAGGTTCAATTCTTTGCAGGTTTCCTCGAAGATGTTGGCAACAAACTGTGGGCCTTGGTCCGAGAGGATGTAGTCAGGAACCCCCCACGGGTAAGGTTTTCTTGGCTGAGTATTTTTGACACCAAATCGGCTGTAGCTTTTGTCAGAGGAAAAAGCTCAACCCATCGGGAATAGTAGTCGACAAAAAGCAGTCAGTACAAGTTAAACTAAGAAAAGAGAACATGTTACTCCTGTAAAATCTAGAAAATAATTTAAAATCCTTCTCCTTACCTGAAAAGGCCTAATTGGTCAGGCACTATCATATCTTAAAGAGCTTATAGTACCATATTATCCTACTAGAGAGGTGTGCTCCACTAATTCAGGGTTACTTGTGGTTCCTAGAGTCTTAAAAAGTAGGATGGGAGCCAGAGCCTTCAGTTATCAAGCTCCTCTTTTGTGGAACCAGCTTCCCGTTTCAGTCCGGGGGGCAGACACACTCACCACATTTAAGAGTAGGCTTAAGACTTTCCTTTTTGATAGTGTTTATAGGCTGGCTCAGGTTTATAGTTAGGGCTGGCTCAGGTTTATAGTTAGGGCTGGCTCAGGTTTATAGTTAGGGCTGGCTCAGGTTTGCCTTGGACCAGCCCTTAGATAAGCTGCTACATGCCGAGACTGCTGGGGGACTTCCTAGGATACACTGACCTCCTCTCTCTTCTTCATCTCCTTCTGTATGAATTCATGTCGCATTAGCGCACATTACTAACTTTGCTTCTTCCACAGAGTCTTTGTACTTTCTCGCCTCACAGGTTTCCATGGTCTGTTGAAGCTTTCCTGCTCCTTTCCTGCTTTCAGAGGACCTACAGACTCAGTCTTGGTCAGTACACTAATGATCGCATTTATTTGTAGGTTTTGTATCGACCCAGGTGACCAGATAGGATTGTCATGGAACCTATGTAGGAGTTGATGACGGAAATGGCTCAGGTATGTACAACTAGTTGGTTTTATGGGCCATTTTTACCACTCTGTACATCATGTCCTCCAGGATAACGAATTTGGTGTATGCATTCACAACAACTTCTCCTTACTCTAGTAATCAGATATATTTTTTATATATAATTAAATACTAAGATGGCGCCGCGGACGGCTGCCTCGGTGTGTTGGTGTTCATTGTTTTGTGTTTTTGTTGTAAATACTGTTTTCTGCTGCGATTCCCAGAGCTCTTTCACCAGAGAGGAACTCATAAACATCAGGGGAACAACTCCAGCGGACCTACTTCCAACTTTTCTGTTAACCTCTGTGGAATTACTGGACTTTCTCGTCAAAGGTGTGCTCACCTGCAGTAAAACGCCGTCTGAGGGAAACGTGCCGGCGCGCTCGTGCGTCTCCACTCACGTGGATTTCGCACACCGCTGCCAGGCATATTTCTCTCCAATGTCCGCTCACTGTGCAACAAACTGGACGAACTTCAGCTACTGGTGGGGAGAGACAGAGACTTTTCTTCATCCGCCGTTTTGTGCTTCACTGAGACCTGGCTCTGTGGATCGATACCGGACTCCGCGTTCCAGCTGGCTGGCTTCCAGCTGTTCAGAGCGAGAGCGGACAGCGACACGGAGCTCTCCGGCAAATCGAAGGGTGGAGGAATCTGTTTCTACTCCAACAGTGGCTGGTGCAACGATGTGACAGTGATTCTACAGCACTGTTCTCCTGATCATGAACTGTAGGTTTAGTAAGGCGGTGAGAGACGCTAAACATCTGTACTCTGAGAAACTGCAACACCAGCTCTCAGCAAGTGACTCTGCTTCTGTCTGGAGAGGCCTCAGACAGACCACCAACTACAAGCCTAAAACACCCCACGAATGAAACCCCCCCCCATGAATGGCCTCCGCCTGGCAGACGAGCTGAATGAGCTCGACTGCAGATTTCAAAGACAATGGGACAGTCCTTACTCTTCCCCCACAGCTCCATCAACCAGCCCCAGACCACCAGCCCCCCCCCTCCCCCAGCCCAGCAGGGGCTCATGCCTCTGTACCATCCTGTCTGATGGGAAGCAGCACGTGAAGCTGGGAAAACACATCTCAGACGATCAGCACCGGTTCCCCCCAAGGCTGCGTTTTTTCCCCTCTGCTCTTCTCACTGTACACCAACAGCTGCACCTCCAGTCACCAGTCCGTCAAGCTCCTGAAGTTTGCGGATGACACCATCCTCATTGGACTCATCTCTGGTGAGGATGATTCTTCATTTATTAGAAAGATTTGTTTTCATGATCTGACATTTCCTCAATAACTTTTATTATGGAAACAATTAAAGTCAGAAAGAGCTGAGAGACCAAACACTTTTTACATAATTTATCATCATTTCATTCAGTCACGTGAGCTTGATTATTCCTGAGTGTCAGGTTCGATAAGTTCTATAATTTAAGAGAAACAATAATCATATTCTGGGTTAATTAATATTGATCTCACAATCTGAATTTCAAAAAGTACAATGCAAATAATTAACAAATAAGACGATCGCATTCCGCCAGTAAAAATCGATCCTGTGCTTATAAAACGGGACACCGTTTGTTAACAGGCTTCAGAGAGACAACACCTCTACTCTGGCAGTGAAGATTGTGTCTTTATTAGTATTATTAGTTACTATTATTAAGTACAGTGATCATGTGTACAGACAAACTTCTCAAAAGTCTCTCCAGCTGTTCGAGCCGACTGACAGCTGATCCAGCTGTGATCAGCTGATCCTCCGTCATCGGAAACAGACGTCGCATCACGTGACACAACTGAGGAAAGGACGTCCCATGTATCTTAAAACATATTTCCGCGTTCCTCTCTCCTCGCATGGTTTCCTCCATGCATCCCTGGTGGGAGGTACTAAGACGCAAGGAAAGGATCCAAGTGAGGGAAACGGGGATGCAATAAAGAGACTTGGGATGTACAGCGTCTCTTTGTAGTGGTTGTATGCCCCTTTTCATAGTCGTTGTTGGTCTGTTTGTCTCTTTGCAGCTGTTTTGAATCCCTTTGTAGTTAATTGTCTTTTTGTGTCTCTTTGTCATTTTATCATTCAATGTTTCGTGTGGTTATTTTGAGTCTCTTGCTGGTTAGCATGTGTCTCTTTGTGTGACATTTGTAGGTGAAGACCAGTTAGAGTCCTGATGAGCAGGTGGCCCCTGTCATCAGTGTATGGATGAGTATGGGGAGAGGCAGCTTATCCAGCGGATCTAGCTCAAGCCTGCTCTGGAGCAGGTTCGGGCTTATGGATGTGTTGCTATGGTGATTTTTCCAAACTTGCTTCGAGGAACCGAAAAGCCTCACTTATGTAATCTCATCCTGGAAATTATCCGACTAACTCAGTTAGCCACGTACGAGGAATAGGGCCCTGATCAATTACAATGATGTAAACATTGTTATCGTAACCAGCAGAACTGATGGCCACGAATTAATTACTGAACCAGGCCCAAAGTGTTAGGGGCCTCCCTAACATTCATACCCATTCGCACACCGTATGCACAGACTGCTAAAAGGTTGCCGGAGTGGTTTTTTATCTAAAAGGCATGACCTTGAATTCGTACAGGCTCATAACACAGACAAAGGCAGTCTTTTCCCTGCTGTCAGAACCCAATGTTAGAGCCATATATTTAGTTTTGATTACAAATCATAATTTCTAATTTTGCGAACATATTTGTATGACCTAAACACATTCTTAATTTGTTAATGAAGGTTAAATGTGCATTCTGTATATTTATTTTTGTTTAGGAACTTTTGTGATTAATCAGATGAGGATCAGCTGGTATAAGAGGAAGAGGTGAGACTGAGTCTCGAGTTGGTTTTTCCATTGTGTAGAACGTCGGGACAGTCTTTGACCTCACGTTAAACCTCACGATAAACTGATTTTGGCTGTTCATTTTGTCGAAAGTGAAAATAAATAAATCAAGTGATGGCAAAGGAATCGGCGCGCAAGAACAATCATTTGAACTGTTTAAACGTGCGAGTCAGAAACAGAGCCTCGTAACGTGGCCCAGTACACAGGAAAAGGAACAAATAATGGGCCACCACGGGTTGACATGTCGGTATCCAGAGTTGAGATCCAGTTTGGTGAAAATCTTGGCTCCACACAGACCGTCCAGAACTTCCTGTATTTGTTGGGAGGGGATATGTATCATCCAGTGTCGCATAGATCAACTTCTTAAAGTCAACACAGAATCTAGGATCCACACGTGTCTTTAGGGAATTAGAACAACTTGTGCTGCCCTAGCAGATGATGAGGGTTCGATGATATCTGCCAACATTTGGTAAATGGTAAATGGACTGTGCTTGTATAGTGCTTTTCTAGTCTTCCGACAACTCAAAGCGCTTAACACTACATTTCATCATTCACCAATTCACACCCATTTATTTATTCGTTTATTTGAGAAGGGACAGTGCACATTAATAAAAGCATTGCTGTAAATGCAGTTAGCCAAGAGGCTATTTTTCATCTGTAGTCCCAAGGTGGCAGATGTTATCATTCATACACTAAGGGCAGGGGCTACCATGCAAGATGCCACCTGCCCATCAGGACTCTAACTAATCATTCATACACATTTACACATCACAGCAAAAATGTAGGGTTACGTGTCTTGCCCAAGGTGAGCTCACTTGCAGTGTATGTCAAAAAAAGTACGATTGTCTGATGAGTCATTCTTGGTTAAGTAGATCAGTCACTATTTCTATTATTTATTTAATTACTCTAAATATATAACCAAGTGCCTCATTAGTCAATGATGTTGAAGAGTCCAACCTAATCCTCAATTATGAAATTTGGTCTTGGCTTTGTCAACATCATGACAAGTTGAGCACATTTTAAAAGGAATAAAATCATTCAAATTAAATACAATTATATTGTATTGACATGTTCTTGTTTTGTATATTTTTCTGAACCTCTGATTTGTGTAATCATGATTTGCTTCCTGGAGATAGACCTAAAGATCAATGACAAGGGGAAAAAATAGGCATGTATAATATAAAATAATTCAAATATAGCAAAAGCATCATCACATGACAAAATCTTAAATGTAATGTAGTACAAGTTTAAACTCATTGGATATGACCTCAAGTTATTAAAATGATGAAAGCAAGAGTATTGTCATACTGTCTTCCTCTCTTCTCCAGACAAGACAGCTTCCTTCCCTTTCTGGCTGTTCCCAGGTCAACAGTACTCACAGATCCTCCCATGGGACAAGATATCTCTATCAGTCACTCCAGAAGAAATGGAAAGGAAGACAAAGGGGGAAGATGGTAGCGATGAATGGGATGCAAGCGGACATGGAGGGAGGGAAAGTCCCAGGAGAAGAAGTTAAAGAAAGCATGAGCGGCCTGAGAGGAGGTATGAGAAGTGAGGAGATGATGCGAGATGACATTTATGATGCTGTTGAGGTTTAAAAAAGACAGCTGTCTTCACTGAGGCACTGAGGCTGATATATGGGCCCAATCAGTGTTTGTTTGACATTCATGGTACAATCGGTCAATGTTAGTGTTTTTTAATGGGCTAATAGGTATTGTAGTTGAAAATAAACAAGCCCTCTTCAAGCTGACTTCACCTTATTTTACCTCTTTTGTAAAGCTTTGGCCAAGAAATGAGTCCAGGAGATCCTGTGATCCTGCTAGATGTTGAAACAAAGTTTTGGATTTACCTGACCTTAACTACAACTTCAAATATAATTTTAACTGTAAGCACAATCTTTCCTTAACCAGAACAATGCCATGCTCAGATAATAAAATAGCATGTTGGCATTGGATGTTAGCAAAAACATTGTGATTTGACCCTTTAATGCGTAGTTGAATCTACAGTGGAGAGCTATTCAAAAGCTGTTATCTTATATGCATGGGGTTTCATAGTATAGTTGCACATCAGCCACCAACGTTGATGCTACAGCATCCTCCCATACACTTCCACCCACTGGCCAGCAGTTTTAAGTGCAACACAAAATCCTCAAAACAAAGATGGCACAAATTTGCCTCAGAGGGCATCCTCTGTCCCAGGACCCTCACATCGGTACAGGAATAACTCCCCCCAAAAAAACCTTTAATGGGGAGGGAAAAAAAGGAAGAAACCTTAGAAAAATGATTACTATAACCCTGAGTCAGCCCTGACTATAAACCTGAGCCAGCCCTAACTATAAACCTGAGCCAGCCCTAACTATAAACCTGAGTCAGCTCTAACTATAAGCACTATCAAAAAGGACATTTTTAGGCCTACTCTTAAATGTGGTGTGTGTCTGTCCCTCGGACTGAAACTGGAAGCTGGTTCCACAGAAGAGGAGCGTGATAACTGAAGGCTCTGGATCCCATCCTACTTTGTAAGACTCTAGGAACCACAAGTAATCCTGCATTCAGGATGTGCAGCTCTCTAGTGGGGTACTATGGTACTATAAGCTCCTTAAGATATGATGGTGCCTGACCAATTAGGGCTTTGTAGGTGAGGAGAAGGATTTTAAATTATATTCTTGATTTTACAGCGAGACAGTGCAGAGAAGCTAATACAGCAGTAATATGATCTCTTTTCTTAGTTTTTGTTACTACACGAGCTGCAGCATTCTGAATAAGCTGGAGAGATTTAAGAGACTTGTTAGAGCAGCCTGATAATGAGGAATTGCAGTAATCTAGTCTAGAGGTAACAAATGCATAAACACATTTTTCTGCATCGCTTTGAGATAGGATGTGCCTGATTTTTGAAATGTTACTGTGGTGGCGTGGGCGTGGTTGGGCTCAGCTGCAGAGGGGATTGAGTGTGGGGACGGAGTGGTTCAGGGAACGTACCGGTAAGAGGAGTAATCAGCCTCAGCTGTAGGCAATTACTAATTGTATCTTTCCCTGTTAAAACCATCAGTAGGGACGGAGGCACGGGACACACACACACACACACACAGCCGGGCCGAGCGAGGCTGGGAGCGAGAGACCGACGGCAGGATCGCTCACAGCTGGGCACTGGAACCCACGGCGGCAGAGTGCCCGGCCGAGACCAGCGTGAGCGGTGAATAAATAAAGACATTGAGAACCGCTCTCTGACTGTCCTGGCGTCATTGTGCCTCTAAGAACCCCCATGGTAACAGGGACATGTTACAGTTACGTAGGTGAAAAAGTCAGTCATTGAAATTTGTTTTATCTTGAAGTTAAAGGACATATCCTGATCAAAGATAACTCAGAGATTATTTACAGTGATGCGGGATGCCAGGGCAATGCCATCTAGGAGGTGTTCTGGCCCTAGTAGAATAACTTCAGTTTTGTCTGAGTTTAACATCAGGAAGTTGCAGGTCATCCAGGTTTTTATGTCCTAAAGACATGCTTGAAGTTTAGCGAGCTGGTTGGTTTCATCTGGCTGGATCGATAGATATAGTTGAGTATCATCTGCCTAACAATTAAAGTTTATGGAGTTTTTTCTGATAATATTGCCTATATAAGGTGAATATAATTGGTGCGTGTGTGTGCGTGCCAGTGCTGATAGTCCGGGTGCTGGATGTGATTTTTCCCAGCCTCACCTGCTGCGTCCTGTCTGTCAGGAAGTTTGCGATCCACTAACAGGTGGATGCTGGCACAGTGAGCTGGGAGAGTTTAGGTTGAAGTACCTCCGGTATGATGGTGTTGAACGCTGAGCTGAAGTCCACAAACAGAACCCTTGCATATGACCCTTGGGAGTCGAGGTGTTGCAGCATGTAGTGCAGTCCCATGTTTACTGCATCATCCACCAACCTGTTTGCATGGTAGGCAAACTGCAGGGGGTGCAGTGATGTTCTTCAGATGGGTCAACACCAGTCTTTCAAAGGATTTCAAGACGACAGACGTCAGGGCAACGGGCCTGTAGTCATTTAATCCTGTGATGGAGGATTTCTTGGGAACCGGGATGATCGTGGAGCTTTTGAAGCATGAGGGGACTTCACACAGCTCCAGTGAACAGTTGAAGATCTGTGTGAAGATGGGGGCCAGCTGGTCAGCACAGACTTTCAGGCAGGAGGGGGACACACCGTCTGGGCTTGGTGCCTTCCGGATCTTCTGTCTGGGAAAGAGCCGACTCACATCCTCTCCACAGATCCTCAGTGTCGGTGGGGGGTCGGTTGGGAGAGGTGAGAAGGAGGCAAGGGCTGTAGGTGGTTGTTTGATGATGGGGCAATTGGGTGGGGTGAGAGTGGGCTTATCAAACCTGCAGTAGAACACATTCAGGTCATCAGCCAGTTGGTGATTCTTCTCAGTTGGGGGGGGTGGGGGGGGCTCCTGAAGTTGGTGAGTACTTGCAGGCCTCTCCAAACTGACGAGGGGTCGTTCGCTGAAAACTTGTTTTCCAGCTTTACAGTGTAGCTCCTCTTAGCTACCCTGATCTCCCTCGTCGGTGTGTTTCTGGCCTGGTTGTACAGGATCCTGTCCCCACTTCTGTAGGCCTCCTCCTTAGCCCGACGAAGCTGCCTGAGTCTTGCAGTAAACCAGGTTTATTGTTGTTGAATGTGCAGAAGGTTTTAGTTGGCACACACATGTCCTCACAGAAACTGATGTATGATGTCACAGTGTCAGTGAGCTCATCCAGGTCTGTAGCAGCAGCCTCAAAAACACTCCAATCGGTGCAGGCAAAGCAGGACTCTAGCTCTAGCTTTGCCTCGTCGGTCCATCTCCTCACAGTCTTCACCACAGGCTTTGCAGATTTTAATTTCTGCCTGTAGGTCGGGAGAAGATGGACCAGACAGTGATCAGAGAGTCCCAAAGCTGCACGGGGGACTGAGCGTTATGCATCCTTTATTACAGTGTAGCAGTGGTCCAGTGTGTTTTTGTCCCTGGTGCTACACTTAATATGCTGTCTCTATTTAGGCAGTTCTTTACTGAGGTTTGCTCTGTTAAAGTCCCCAAGAACAATGAGTAGGGAGTCTGGATGTTTGTGCTCCATGTTGGTGATCTGCTCAGCCAGGTGTTGGAGCGCCTCACTCACACAGGCCTGTGGTGGGATGTAGACTCCGACCAGAAAGAATGAGGAAAACTCCTGCAGTGAATAAAATGGTTTACAGTCTATTAAAAGTGTTTCTAAGTGACGATTGCATGATTCCTGTAACACTGTGACATCCGGACATTAACCTTCGTTAATATAAACGCAGATTCCGCCTCCCTTCGTTTTCTTCGTCAGCGCCGTTACGCGGTCCGCTCGCGTAACGAGCAGGAGTTTGGAAGCCCGGCAGATGTAGTGCGCTCTCCGGGATGTGCTCACCGAGCCAGTTTTCAGTGAAGCACAGAGCGGGGGATCTGCTAAAGTCCGTGTTTGCTTTGTTGAGGAGCAGCAGCTCATCCATCTTGTTCGCCAGAGAGCGGACGTTCGCCAGATGGATTGACGGGAGCGCAGTTCGGAATCCCCGCTGACGCAGTTTAACAAGCGCTCCTGATCGCTTCCCCTGTCGGCGTCTCCGGGGAGATTCCGAGGAGAGCCGCTGCTCCACCAACTAAAATCTCTGTAAAGCTTTCCGGTTCGATAAAAAATGGTGTTTCGATGTTTGATCACATTCAGCAGGGAGGAACTTTCAGAGAGGGAGAGCTGGAAACGAGACAAACAAACAGAAAAAGTACGAGAGAGCGCAGTACTGAGGCTGCCATCTGCGGTGCCATCTTCTAATCTTATCTTAAAACAAACAAATGTAAGAAGATATAGTAGACCTCAAATTTAAAAGGATTGCTGTGACACAGATTAATGTAATCATTGTATACTGTCAACCCTTTCCCTGAACTGGACAATCAGTATTTAACTGAAGTACTTGTCCTAAAACTTAAATGGTTATCATGACATGATGTGATTTCATCGCTTGAGTAATATCCGTTTAGATAATCACTGGCAAATGTATATAGGCATCAGTGTAGGGCAATGGAGACACATGAAACCTTTTCCAGACTGTAACTACAGTCACAGACTGTGATAACAGTAACTTTAATACCTAGGTTTATTTTAATAATTGTGATGTTATAATAATGGTAACACTTGTGAGATTTGTTCAGATGTGTAAATATTGTGTATATGTTACTGGTTAATACTAAATGAAGATGGCACACATCACACATTTTTCAGGTTCGCCTGAAAAAAAAGCACTTTTATTGATATTTTGTTCTTGAAATGAGGCCCTGGCTAGCCTAAAATGTCAGTCTCCAAAAAAAATGGCTTTGATAAAGTGAAGCAGGACAAAGTTAGAGAGGCTTTGGTACGGAGAGGTCAGGCGGGGTCAAGCTAAATTGTCATTTTGGAACCAGCTGTTCCATTGTACTTTTATATACTATACAACTATATATTTCACTTGTTTTAACACTAATAGTGTTCAATCTAACCAAATACAGCAGTTTGGCATAATTTTGAGAGCCAGAATCCTCTCTAAAGGTGTGTTCACACCAAACGCGATGAACGCGGTGCGAATCGCGTTCATCGCGTCATTTGCGCCGCCAGAATCGCCGGGGACTATTTGTGTTCATTCGCGTGCATCGCGCTGGACGCGCCGGAAAGGGGGCGTGGCTTATCGGCCTGAAAGCTGTTCAACTGTCCGCCATCAACCGTAGAAAAATAGCCTCTATTTCTGCTCAGTACGTGTTGTGGAAGTCCCAGATATCACGGGGAACTAAACGCCGTCATGTCTGGTTCATAACATAGTCCGGAGGAGCTCCGTGGATTTCATCGAGCTCACTGTGTCTAGCGAGCCACACGTCGGCTGTTTACTACAGCTGTATGAACACACAATAAACTGACTTGGCTGTGATTTAACGGCAATAAACCGACAAAAAGGGACTCCGAAATAACTACGTAATGATGCCGATTTGTACTTGTTTTATCAATGAAGCTCAGATCGATCGGTGCTAGGCTATGCTAACATTATAGCAGCTCCATCAACACTCACGATAACATCATATAGACGTAACTACGGCAGCGTCTATTCATTGTTTGCACTATATGGTTTACACACACACATGTCTACACATAGTTTGGTCCGGTCTCTACTGATATGAGGGATCGTAGAGCTCTGAGTGAACATGGCGGCTACAGCATTTATTTCCTGATTCAACAACAGCAGGACTTCACTGATGACGTGGGGAGCTACTCAACGCTGATAAGCTATCGCGCTGGAGCGGCACGCGATTTTTTCAAATATTTCAACTTCTGCGTTTGGGGCGTTTTGACGCCGCGTCAAACGCGCCGCGCCATCGCGTCTGTACATAGACTTTGTATGTAATCGCGTTTGGTGTGAACACACCTTAAGGCTGTAAACCATGGATGCATTCTCGTCTGACTGCAGTTTGACTGTGTGTATGTGAGGCTCTGCCAGCCTATGATTGGTCAATTTTAGAAAAGGACACCTCTTTCGACACGTCAGAGTCTCAGGAATGCGGTAGTAGTAGCCTGGTGTTGATGACAATCTCTAGCCAGTAAAAAACGCCGCGCACCCCCAAGCGTAAAATTCCATTCGCCAAAAGTCTAAGACCTTATCCCGGGGTCACACACGTTAGGTTGACCCCCCCTTCTCCAGGAAACGGATGAGAAATACACAGGACATACGTAGCAACAGTGTTTAGCCGACAAACAGGGAATTATGCCGGTCTTTTCATGAATCTGCAGAAAGGTGAGGTGCTGCTGTGATTTTTTTTCGGTGTAGAGGTTTGTTGTTCTGGTGTTTGTTTGCTCACAGCTCTGTACTGGTTTCACGGAGAGAAATTCTGAAGATATCTCTGGATTCTGTGTCAAGTTCTCATGCTCTGCGATCTATTGGTGGTCCATGTTAGCCGTTAGCTTTTTTTGGAATATCGAAGCGGAGTGCATAGCTCGTCGACTCGTGGCGACAAATACGTGATATTGTGGTACATCTTCTAGTTGCTTATATTAGTTGTGTATAATTGTGTTTGGAGTGTGTAAAAAATGACTTACATGGTAGTGTTGCCCAGATATTGCTGTTTAATCTGGTATATAAGATGTGTGTAACATTCATTATATTCGTTTCTAAAAAGTGCATTCTACAACACTCTCTTTGCTATCAAATGGTCCTCGCTCGGTAGCCAAGAGTTAAGGCAGTTTCACACTCAGACATCTCTGTTAAAATAAACAGAAAAAAACTAAACAAACAAATAATGTTAGGTGACACATGGCGTAACATTACAATACCAGAACAGCAGAGGTGCAGAAATGACTTGGACATGGGGGCAATGAAGAGACATTTCTAAAAATCAATGTTAAGTGACCACTACTAACAGAAACATGCTTGTGTTGATAATCCTGATATATCCTGCTTTGGTGGGGACAAAAAGTAAACAGGACGGTGCTGTGCCATCTTGACAAAGCCCTCTGGATGCTTTTACATCAAGTCTTTGTGCATACCATTTGTACTGCAATGATAAAACATTTCCAATTTACAGAGGATCCGGTTGTTGGGTTTCTGTCTAAAATACTTCCACACTTAAGAGGATTGTGTGTGAGCTGTTTTAGCTGCAGCTTGTCTACATCCTGCATGCTTCGACCAGGCACCGTCATTCTTTCAACGCGTTGGTGCACGCTATGCAAATCTGTTTTTGTAATTGACGTAGAATTGTCCCAAATTTAGGTTTTACATAAAACTTACATTAAAGTTATTACATAGTTATTGTAATCCAACATCAGCACTTCATTCAGCAGTTCTGTGCAACACTGCAGTGGAAAGACAAAACATCAGGGAAAAAATTATAATTATAGACATATCAAACTGGGTGTGAAAATCACAACGAATATCATTGACAGTGTCATTTAAAAAAAGCAAGACATTTTCTGCATTTGAACCCATAAAAAACGACAATATTTCTCTGGTTTTAATGTCCCCAATATCCAAGCAAAGCTTCAAGGCACTCAAAACTATTTGGTGTTTGAAAATGTGCACATCTGATGCTTCCAGTGGATTTCTGTCTCAAAACGGAGGGTCACAAGGTGCGATGGCTTATGAAAAGTTGCTACAATAGGTTCTGGAGCTGTCAGTCAGCAGGGGGCTTCAGCAGTGTGTCTCTGATGCCTTCGAAGCAAAATAGAAAACATATTTTTATTTATATATATATATATATATATATATCTTTTTTTTTTCTCATTCAGCCAGCTTTTTATTGCATGCACTCCTTTAGTTTCCGAGGGCTAGGGGATAGAGGGGTCCCTGGGGAGGTTAAGAAAAGGCATACATGTACGCTAGAAAGACAAAGAGCATCAAAGGGAAAAGAAGAGCAGATGGAGAAAGAGAGGAAACATGACAGAGGCAGAGGAGTCATCGTGAGGTGTCTCAGAGCTGTCAATCATGGCAGAAAACTGGATTGGCTTGCTCTGAAGCGACCCGCAGAGTGAGAAGTGGAATGGAAATGAGTTACTGCTTCCTGTAGCAAAATGCTCTCTGAATCTTTTAAGAAGTTGCTGGATTAAAACAGACTCATGACTGACAAAAGGTCAGTGCAGGTGTTGTGTTCAAAAGTTTCTCAAACAGAGGAGAAGAAGTCCACAGAGGAGAAGAAACAGCCCCCCCCCCCCCTGCTCTCTTTCTTCCATCAGCAAGCAGGGCAGGAATCAGCAGGTTTAGGTTAAAATCAAAAGTATTTAATAATTAACAGAAGCTAAAACAATCACAAACTGAAGTACACCATGAATGACAAAACAAATATATAAATTCCATGAAATTGAGGCCCCTTTCGCACCACACGACAGATTGGTGTATCTGCCCCATGGAAGTCTGATTCTTTCCGGGGATTCACAGCTTCTCTGTTCCCCCAAAGTCTCTGAAAAGTTTCACATTACACTTATCGATCAGCTCAATGATTGGCGGATATCCAATAAGCCCCCCCCCTTCTTGAAGTCTGTGCTCAGAAACCTTTCAATAACATCCCCCTCTCACTGATTTGTATTACTTTATCACAGTGTCATACATTGTCTGGTTTCTCTCACAGTGCACAATACATTCAGTAACTCCTTTTAGTTTAAACCTACAAGTAAACATATTGTAACACATAATATCCACGCTAGGAGCACTTTAAAACTTAAATTCCTCACACAGGTCAGATGAAACATTAGTAATTATGAGTGAATTAGGCACCAAAGACTGAAAGAGGAGGTCTTACAGATATGATGTAGAGAATGCTGTACTTTAGTTTGACTGTAAATAGTTACACAGTTTCAAATAGCATGGTGTATGTTATTTTGCATATTTGTCTTTACTCAATTGTCCTTTTCTCAGTTGTCTTAATATAGATTAAGTGAGGAACTTTTGACATGTTATGAAACAGTTTCAATTTAATACTGATACCTCTATATGACCCCAATAAGCAAATGAGACCATCAGCAAGAGGGTTATATATTTGTATATATAGATATATATAGATGGTTGTCTTTTAATGGTTGTCTTAAGGACAAAATAATTCATGGCACGCATGTTCACCAGGAACTCCTTCGGCTCAGATGCCAGACGCTTTCAACCTGCAGTCTGATCTCCGGTGGGAAGGAGAGCAGCGGCTCCTCCTCCGGCCAGGAGCAGAGCTTCTCCTTGCTGCTCCCCGCTGGGAGCGAACACCGTCACCACACTGCTGGAGGGAAGGGGAGAACAGAAGAACCAGAACCAATCTGCAGATTTCCTCAGCTCGAATAAATGTATAAACTTGTTTAGCACATAGTTTTAGTTTTCGGGTTGTAAAAGAATGTAATTCTTATCGCTCTCAAGAATTTTCAGCGACAGCAAGCAGCTGTTTTTAGTGAAAAGGCTCTGATGAACTCACTGTGCTCTACCTGTACGGCAGCAAACTGCAGACAGAAACTTAGCATCAATAGTAGCTAGTGAATACTGTGGCATTTGATTTTGCTTTTCTGGAGTTGGTGCAGACCAAAACGGAATGGAAAGCAGAGTGATTATTGGACTTGGATTCATCAGGTGGACGACTCCTAATGAATGCTAACAATGCTTTGTGTCTGCTGGATGTTCACCATAATAACTTTATCAGTTGATGATATGCCAATGTTGTGTTTTCAGCTCATTTCAAAATTAATGAAATTAGCTTTGAAGCAAGTAGACAAGATAAGCAGAGGTGGAATAAAACCCCAATCATCCTTCAGAAGTTTTGAATGAATTACTTCAAGGTTCAGTTGATCTATATTCAAAGCAAATGGTTTATAGCCCGAGTTTGTTTTACCGAACTGTTTTGGGAACCACATATCCCATAGTTTGGAGTACCTTTAAGTGATCAGCTTTTAGGCAAGTGTTGGATTAGCAGATAGCCATAACCTCAGAAAACCTAAAAGAATTAGAAATAATAATAAAAGCCAGTCATTTATGTATATTGCTTTTACTTACTGGGGTCTTTGTTTTGTTTGTAATTATTAAGCATATTTAGACTATTAATATTTTTTTCTTTTACAATTGTGATTTGGCTTATAGCTGTGAAGTGCTTTTTAATCAACACATGTTTAAAAGAAACAATGGACGAGATATAAGTTTACATTTTTTATGGTGTACAAAATGGTTTTGCAAGTGTTATTATTTACAGTTTCCAACAGTGTTTGATGTGAATGGCATACTTGATGTTTCCATAACTGTCAAGTGACTCCTGAAAATGATTGCTTAAATCTATATAAACTGTTAATGTGCCTCCTCTCTTCCAAAATGTATAGATGTTAACAATAAAAAGTCCCATGCTTTAGGATCAACAACATTATCTTTGTTTTGCTAATGTCCCAATCAAGATTTCTTTTCTTTCTGCCGGAGCGCTAGCAGCCTTCATGGCTGTGTAATGTGCTGTCTCTCTGTGGATCTGGATGTGCTGTCTTTTTATCTTTTTGGATAGATTTGGATATTACTTTATTTCCTGTCCTATACCTCTGAGACTTTAATTTGTTTCTTGTGTAGCTGGCTCATATAGTAGCTTATAAAATATGTGCAAATACTGCTGAATTAATAAGCTCTCCTTAAAGCGGCATTTAGCAATATTTCACCACTAGGTGGTAGAAAGACACACAGCAGCACTACTGAACTGACATAATGTACTGACATTTTGTTTTGGCAAAACTGTCAGCTAAAAGTTTCCTGCTAACAGAGTAACATCAGAGTTTTTTAGCTTTTCCCAAATTAAAAAAATATTGGGACATCCTCGCCACATTCCATTCAACATGGGACCAAATGGCAACGATGAAGTCAGCTTCTAGCTATCTCTGGTGTTAGTTTCACTTTGCGCTGTCCCTGCAAAATTAAAGAAATGAAAAGAATTGACAGCATATCAATGTCTGAGAAATTAAATTAGCTTTTGATCGTAAACAAAATGAATTCAACAAAGCAACCCAATGGACGGTAAACAAGACCTGTACCTCACTGTGTGTGTATGTGCATGAGGACATGTCGAATTACAGCTATAACAGGAAAATGTGTGCAACAAATATCGAATCACTGCCGATACAGTCAATTTGGATAAAGTTGTTGATGAGTTACACCAACAATAGAACCATTGTGATCCATACTAAAGTTTGCGTTTGTATTGCATCTCTCTTTCATGTCTTTGACAAAGCCATAGAATAACAATAATACCCATTGTTCATTGTATCACCAACAACAATAATAACACCTATTTGGTTTCTGTAGCACTGTAGGTATTTACAGATAGCTAGGACTTAGAGTCTAAGTTAGGAGGAGCAGTTTATAACTAGAACTCAGAAGTAACAGACCACAGACCAAGGAGTACGTTTGAACTGCCGGCTCATTTATGTAGTCATGTCATAGACATACAAATAAATTGGTACCAAATAACATACTTCACATACACATGGAGGAATTGTGCATTGCAATTCCTACAAACCATCCAAAACAAAATCAAATTCTCCGAAAATAAATATTTCTCCCTGTTTTATTTCACTTTGGTTTGATTTAAACTATTTGAGTTCAATAGAAAATATCATTCTTAGGTTCCTTTAAGTTATTAGTTTCTCATTTCTCTATGAGTTGACTCTTCTCATTGTATCTTAGTTAGGCCCATTTAACAGTTTAGTTCTACCTTTTTATAAGTTTAATAAACCAGTAAATTAAGTTTAGAATGTACAGTAACACAACCCACTTACATGACCAATTTGGCTCAAAATAAATGAAAAATAAAATATCAGTTAATATAGAATCAAGATACAAAACTCAAATTCCCACAGATCAATATACAGTATATGATCAATAATCAAACATTTCACAACTTTGTGTGTTAATAGTCCATTTGTTAAGTCGTCCAAATGAGTTCAAGTGATACAGTACCTTAAAGTGATCAGCTTTTAGGCAATTGTTGGATTAGCAGATATCCATAACCTCAGAAAACCTAAAATAATTAGGAATAATAATAAAAGCCAGTGCTCTATGGCAGTAACATACTGAAATCTTTAGTCCTACTACGATTCAGGTGTATGAATCAGTGTCTTTATCCTTGGGGAGTAGGTTGGTTTGGTCTGGTTTCTCCTATGGGTGGCTCGCAATCTTGATTTCCCAGCTTCAGATGTGTAAACACCAAGCAATCCTCATAGCTAAAAAGCCTGGCCTGTTGTATAACAGTGCAATATTCATACAAATATTTTAATCTTACATATTCCGTCACAAAATAAAGTACTTCAGTAGAACTAGTACCTAAACATAGGGTACTGATCTGTACCACACCCTTTAATGGCAGCGCTGATCACCGAACAATGCTAACGAGGATAAACTTGACCATGCCTGTTGCATGTAGCTTCTCAATTCACTTTACACAAAGAAAATGCACAAAATAAACAACATTTACTTATTCTTAGCTTAGCTACTGGCAATTTTGTCTGCGCATTTAGCTTGAAAAACAAGGAAAAAGCATGCTAATTGATACATTAAAAATACAGTTTTAACTCAACAAATCCTTGTTGAAAACTCAAATAAACAGATTACAGCAACGTCAGCAAGAACACAAAATCCTCAAAAAGTGGGAAAATAAAATTTACACTCCTCAAAACTTCTTTCTTTTCTCTTATATTCCTTCTCTCCTCATTCAGTGAGTGATGCCGAGATCGAAAAGTGGCCGATGGTATGCCACTGTGTTCAGCCACATATACCGATCCCTGGAGTGGTATGCCATTCCGTTTCTAACAGCATATACCGTTTCCTGAAGGCAGGTGCCGCTTGAAACTTCATATCAGTGTATATGCCGTTGAATCAGAGTGGTATGCCATTCATATCAGTGGTATATGCCATTGATACTGTATATGTATATATAACATTGGCCATAATATCAATTAAGGGGTACATCAGCAAATACGAAATCACTTTAGTTTAAAAATCTAAATTAGTTTGTTGTTGTTGTGTCAATACTGTTTGTATTATTCATGTCCTTCCTAATCTTCCAGTATATAGGACACTATTGCCTTTTATCGTCACGAAGAGGATTCGAGTTGCTCTGGACTCGGTCTTGCATTGGTCTTGACTGCCTTTGCACTTGGTCTTGACTCGACTGGACCTGGTCCTGAACTTGACTTGGTTCAGTTTGTCTTGAACTGGTATAGAGTTCCTTGACTGTGTGTGTTTTTGATATTATAAAAGCCAGCATCTTTGTGTGTTTTGGATTATGTGTGAGGTGTATTTTACATCACAAAGCAGTGGCAGTAAATACCTACTCCTTCTGACTGTAGCTGAGTAACTGATAAAACAAACAAACAAGTAATGAATAATCTAATACTCACTTAAACACAATGAATGTATAATCAACATTTTGAGTTGGTAGACGGCATTTCAATGTGCCAATTTGTGTGGCAGCTGTATAATGGCTTTAATCTTGGACTTCTCATTCTGCTATTACTAGCCTCTAGACACAATTTACTAACTCCATTCAATTTACTGTGGTTCAGTTCAATTTGACCTCAAGTAAAGTTCAAATATTGGTCTGGGTGTGCTGTATCCCTCTTCACTCAGTATTTGGTAAATCTTAACAGTATTAATAAACCCTTGAACCTCACTTCTGCTGTCCTTAGGACAAAAATGCATGTCCATCAAAGAAAGACTGGTGGAGATCAGTGGAAACCAAATGCATGAACTCTGCTATTTGAGGAGAAAAACAAATGATTCGTCAGTGGTTTCCAAACAACATAAAACACACATTATTAAATACCTACTTAAGTACCAAGATTTGCTTAGATCATTCTCTGTAGGTCAGTATGACAGTAAGTAATTTAAAGTAAGGGTAAATGCTGACCATAAAAATAATGACCTTTCTTTCTTAAAACACTGCTTGCCATCGGTCTTCAATTTCAGACATAGAAGGTTCACCCTCAACAATATCCTTCCTTCGCAAGGCAAAGGTGTTCTCCATCAGAGCATCCATCATTTCCCCGTCTCTCTTCTTTTTCCTCATCTCCTCTATCAAAGCTATTCTCTCACTTTCAAGGAAGTCTGGAGACCTCCCTTCGGTTATGTCTGGCAAGAAGTTGATCTCAGACCACTTTGCTTTCTTATATTTGCTGTTCCCAGTTAATTAATGTGTCTGTCGATTTCTTTTGATTTGACAATAAGCTCTGAGCATCCAGCGATACGGTACTTCTGACGGAGGTTTCCCATCTTAAAATGGAGGCTGAACATCCAGCAGTACCATCCATGCGAAGACCCTGGCGAAGACCCTGGCTATCTCAAACAGGGATGCTTTTCAACAAGGGCTTTGGCAACATCCTCAATCCTTGTTGATGTTGGATATGCATTGTACTCATACATAGAACCTCCTACTCTGTCAAGTATGTCTAGGAGGATACAGAGTGGGGGGCGCATTGGGTGGTGCCTTTAGTATTACCTTAAGCCTTGGTATCTCTGTGGGTAGCTCAGACGTGTTAGTCAAGTTGCAGAGCTTGTTCTTGAACTGTGGATCTTGAAACTGCATAATAATATCATCATCTAGATCGAGTTTGCTCTTGATTATAGTCTTCAATTTGTCCACTGTCTCAGGAAGAGTTTCAATCTGGACCCTCCAGATGTCATTAACCACAAGAATGTTGTGAAGCAGAAGAGGAATATTATACCTATTCCGTATTCAGGGATTAAATGTAAGGTCAGTTCTGGTTTGGGCCTTTTTTGTAGTTTTAGCCACCATTTATTTCAGTTATGATAAGATAGTTGTCACCAATTTCACTGCTGAGATCTGGGAACAGGACGTGCCTGTTTGATTACATAACACAGAAAAAGGGCCAAAACTCAAGAGCCCAGTGTGCAATAAACTATACTTGCAATTTAAAATGTAAAACATCACTTTAACAACTGAACAAATTTGAATTGAGATATTTTATGGCAAGAAAAGCTTGGACATTTTATATTTAACAAATCATACATTTTCATAACAAACAAATGTACCTCAGGGAAGTAGAAACACCTTGGGTGAGAACATCAGTCTTCCTTGCACCATGTAATGGGCCATTAGGCTGAAGTTGTTTAGTTCTTCTAGGTCTGCAACTTCAAGGTCTGTGGAAAGTTTCCTACTCAGTTCATAGCATCCAAAGTGCTAGGCTGAAAAGCATTCAATGATGCCTTGTTGCTCACAATCAGTACTTGGAGAATTTTACCAAAATCAGACAGTCCGCTTGTGCTCCCAACAGAAACAAGCATCCCTTCAGAGTATCTAGTGCCATGTAGAATGACACTAGTTGCAAGTGACTTAACATCCTTGTATGTTAGTGTGATGGCCTGTTTGACAAAGTTATCCAAAATGTCCAGAGAAACCAGAGATACACTGCCAACCTCCACTGGTAGCTTAAAAAGGCTGAGCATGTCAAGGAAGTAAGCCAACATATACTGGTGTCTTGTGGCTATTGTTAGCAGAACGGTTTTTAAAATTGTTCACATCACACACATTTTTGAAAAAGCAGTGCTTTGTTTCAAAGCATATTGTCCAACAGCCCAGGAAATGTCCAAAGCAACTGATGAGGTAGAGATAGTGTTCTATGAAATGTTGTTTTGGCCTTAGATTATAGTCTGGGAAGGCCTCAAGGAGGAATTGCTTATGGACTCAGATTTTAGTGATTGATATGTGAAAGGATGATGCCAAGAGTTCTACTAGGTCCTTCAACTCAAGAAGCACACCCCATCTTGTGTCAATATCTGGGATTAGTTCACCTGTGATCAACGGCAGCAGTCTTAACCAAGTTCAGTTGTCATCAATTGCTTTTGAAACTTGAAATGTTTACTGGTGGTCTGTTGGGAAATTCTGAATAGCAGAAGTTCATTCATCAAACGTGAAGTATTTGAGATCAACTTGTTTAGACACAAGCTAAGTTCAACAGGCACAATTCCCTTTCAGAGGTCATGCAGAAAGTTGGATGGGAACCCCGTAACTGTGTGAAAATAAGTAAACTTGTTCAAAACACAATCCCTTTAACCCCATTTACATTCCGTAGGTGTGGATTTTAACCTCCAAAGCATTTGCCTCAGAAGTCACTTTTGTCCTGGGGGGAAGTAACCCACCCCTTACTTGAGTTGTCTGAATGTCGCTACAACTGGCTAAACACAATTTGCAAAATGTATTAACAGTGAATGATTCCAGAAAGCCTGCAAGTGAATGAGCTGCTGAGTTATCAGCAGAGACATCCAGCACTGTTCCTTTAACACTTGTGACTAACCTCTGGATGAACAGACCTTGATTCTCAAGTACCTGTATGTGTTTTAAAAGTAGCTCAATGATTTTCCCATAGCCAAATGTTTTTTTACATCATTACTGTTACACAACGCTGCAAGGTATATAGATTGTAGAGATATTTCACAAGAAAATTGGCTATAACCCAATGCACAGCACACACCTTGTTTTTTTCTAGATGTACCTAAATGATTGCATATTTCAAAGTCATCCAAGTACATTTCAACAGCAATCGACTGCGGATTGTCTTTAAAGAATATCCTTCACGAAAAGATAAAAAATGACCAAATTGCGTCGTAATTGATTCTTTAATTATAACTTTGTCTAAAATATAAGTTATTTTGTGTTACTCTGTTAAAACGTTCAAAATGGGCACATGAACACATTTCTTCTTCCAGGTACCATTTCCTGTTCTTTGGACAACCTCTCTCCCTTCACCTCCAGGCCTGCGCGGCCAACCCCACCTGCCCCATGGCTGACTACGGACTCAGTGCGTACTGATAGACGGAGCCTAAGAGAGGCTGAGCGTAAATGGAGAAAAGGCAAACTCCCGGTGGACCTTCTTAACTTCCAATCTCTTCTTTACACTTTTTTCTCCTCTCTATCTACCGCTCTAAAATCCTAACCTCTGCTTCCAATCCTAAAAAACTCTTCGAAACTTTCTCTTCACTCCTCCAACCCCCACCCCCTCCTCCTGCTTCCTCCCTTCTCTCTGATGATTTCGCCAACTTCTTTGACAAGAAGGTAAACAATATCAGATCATCCTTCTCTGAGCTAGGTGCTCATCCAGGCTCTTGTCATCTCCCGCTTGGACTACTGCAACTCTCCACTTGCCAGAGCCCCGGCGTCGGCCATCAGACCTGTGGAGCTTGTCCAGAAAACTGCAGCTCGCCTGGTGTTCAATCTCCCCAAGTTCTCCCACACAACTTCCCTTCTCCGTTCTCTACACTGGCTCCCTGTAAGAGCTCGCATCCAGTTTAAGCCTCTGGTGCTAGCCTACAGGGCAGTGAAAGGAACAGCTCCTTCCTATCTCCAGGCCATGGTCAAGCCCTACACCCCCGCCCGACCACTTCGCTCTGCTGCCTCGGGGCGATTGGTTGCCCCGTCGCTCAGAGGTCCCTGCGGCCAATCGACCCGGTCATGGCTGTTTTCTGTCCTGGCCCCACAGTGGTGGAATGAACTCCCCACTGACGTCAGGACAGCGGAGTCGCTGCCCATCTTTCGGTGCAGGCTGAAAACTCACCTCTTCAAGAAGTGCTACCCTGAGCCTTCCACTCAGCACTCATTGTATTCATATTAGTTTGTTGCACTTATTGTATTCTTATTAATTTGTTGCACTTATTGTATTCTTATTAGTTTGTGGCACTTATTGTATTCTTATTAGTTTGTGACACTTATTGTATTAATACTAGTTTGTTTCTGTACTTTTGCTCTGGTTTATGCTCGTATATGCTTGTTTAAAAAAGGAGATGCACTTATGACTTCTGGTTCTAGTTCTCTTGAATACACTTATTGTAAGTCACTTTGGATAAAAGCGTCTGCTAAATGACTGTAATGCAATGTATATTGAAACTACTTCTCTTACTAGCTCCCTACTGGTTTGTGCTGGACTGTGATCACAAATATATTCAGGTCTTATTTTTTTAAATTCAGAATCACAGTGATATCTACTTTTGTTCCCAGTCAAGGTGGAATACACACCAGACTTAAATTGACACTGATCAAAAGGACAGCTGACGGTTTCCTTACTTTTCAAATTAAAATCGCATACTGTAGCCGATGAGTTACTACATGGGACTGAGATTCATGGGCAGCTGGCTGAGATTGATTATTAGCCTGTAATGCCTTATTATACTGTGTTTCGTTAGCTGAACTAATTCATGCGACTCAAAAGACAGGTTGTTCTAAAATACTCTGTGCAGCCTCTGGCTCTAAAGAAAAAGAAAGTCAATTCAGGATGACATTTCCATACTCATACTAAGTTAAACCTTTCAAACCCGAGCGAGCCCCATTTCGGGTTCAGAGCGAGACAGTTTAGCAAAGAGAGTGTCATAAAATGCACTTTTCAGAAATGAATATAACCTCTTAAACCCTAAGCGTATTTTGAGAACTCTGCTCGAAAATATCATACCTGTACTGAAAGGGGATTATCTCGCTAACTACAAGGTCTATTTGAATAATTTCAATGGAATAATAACACTAACACTTGTGATAGTTTGTTAATCTGTGTATATGTACAAACAATACAAACATTAAAATGTAGCTCATTGAACATAATTCTTACTGTAGCAGAAGATTTTAGAAATCCCTTCAACAAGTCAAAATATTTGCAAAAAGTAACTCCTAAATATTTGACCATAATAATGTTTATTTCATTTTGATAGTCGGTGATCATAATCGGACATTTTTGACATATGCCCCTTCTCCTGGCAGACTACCCTGGATTGACAGTTGACAAGAGGGTGGGAAGGATGTGGGGGTTAAACGGGTCCACACTGGATCTCCTATCAGGTTAATCCCTCATTTTAAAACTGTTCTTTTGCCTGTAGAGCATTGCTTTCAGTTTTTCTCTCATGCAAACACGATAGCAAGGCTTCAGTATTTGCACAGCTCTCATTAAAGTAGATTGTCACTCAGTTATGATCATTAATGTTTTACTACAGATCATTAAATTGTTTTGCCATTTAAAGCTTTACACAGTCTCTATTGATGTCCATTAGCGTAAAAAAGAAAAGAAATGGCCATTGTTCCATCGTGACCTTTATCCTATTCATGGGCCAATGTACTCTATCAATATCACAAAGAGAACAGTGGGCAGTAATTATGGGCTTATCAGCTGTAGTACACACAACTCAGACAGCTTCTCCATTTTGCTGCTTGAGAATGATTAAGGTTTGTGGAGGCATAAAACATGGTCACATCAACATGAATACTGTCTTTAATTAGTCAATTTAAGAACATTGTTGAATAGATGCTATTCTGCATCTAATCATTACAGTAATATGTAAAAGACCAATTAATAAGAAATATTCCATTTTCCAATGGAACAAGTAAAAAGCAAGAGCAACATATAATCAAAAATAAGTTTTTTCAGAAAGAGCCTTGAATAAGGTGAGCGACTACAAGGTCCTAAGATGGGACGGCTAAACATTTGCAGGCAGAGCAGCACAATAATCGGGCCGATGCTTTGAGGGAGGAAGAAGCAGTCCCCTTCACTGCCTTCTATGCCAGTGTTACAGGATGGGAAATCTTTACTATCCACCATGAGGATTGCAAATTCAAACTTTCGTGTTTTGTGGAAAATGACTGTATGCGAGTCATACCCATTAAAACAAATAGGCATTGATAAATACAAAACACTATTTAAAATTTACCCACATCAGGTTTCTGGGTTTTTTTCAAGCTGACGGAGCTATGTGAGTGGAAATTAGTGTGTGTCCAAAAGTCCATCAGTCTGACAATTTGTGTAATATGTCGCAAGTCATGTTCATCAACATCACAGCATACACCGTGTACATGATCGGCTGGAAAGAGGTCACATGAGCTGATTCATCCTGCAATTCATTTTTACAAGACTCATTTTAAGCATCACAAAATGATTAAATTATACCACAGTATGCCACTTTTAGGCATCATTGATGGTAAACTGTACAGGCAAAATGATTGTGTAAATACAATAACTGTCATACATCAACGCTGTTGCAGGCCAGCATCAGATATTTGAAGTGATGCAAGCATCAACAGGGAGCCAGTATAGTGAACGGAGCGGAAAAGTGGTGTTGGAAAATTTGGAAAGGTTAAATCCCAGGCGGGCAGCAGAATTCTGGGTAAGCTGCAGAGTTCATATGCAGACACAGGGGCTCTAGCAAGGAGGGAGTTGCAGTAGTTCAGTTGGAAGATGACAAGCACCTTTACGAGCACTTGGGCCACCTCCCTGGTGAGGAAGGGATGAATCCCCCTGATGTTGTAAAGAAGGAATCCTTAGCGGGCTACTTGATACAAGTACAGTCCATTTACCATTTAACACTGATTGTAGAGGCTACCATGCAAGGTGCCTTCCCCCATCAGAACTATCTAAACATTCACACACCGCAGGCACAGTCTGCAGAGCCAGGGATCGAACTTCCGATCCTTTAATTGAAGAATAACCTGCTCTACCCCTCATTGTATTGGCAATGGCAATGGACCTTTTGCCCATGAAGAACACAAGCAAAGTCTTGTCCAGGTTAACCTTTAGGCAGTTCTTCAACGTAATTATTGAGGTCAAGAAGAAAGAAAGACTTCAGTGACCCCACTGATACGAAGCATCTTCATTAAGAGTAGGCCTATGAACTCTCTCTATAGTCTCCTAAAGCATCCTGGAATGTAATGGTGGTGATGGGGAGGTAGTGTGTTGTGCAGTAGCAGGTGAAGACAAAGACAGAATGGCAATGAGGGATATGATTTGGAAGATATAGCAGAAACGTTCTCATAGAGGAATAAATTCTTTCTTATCTTATGATAATGGTGACCTTAAGAAAAACTTAATTTGACCATGTAACTGGTGGTGGAGGTAAGACAAGCCACAATTTACCCCCTTACCACCAGATTATCACCTCAAACCAGCCTCCACTCAGTCAACACACCACATATTTTACTGACTGCAGCCAACTTAGAGGAGGGGAGCATTAGCAATGTTAGAACATCTTGTGGCATGGCCTGCTGCTCTGTTTTAGGACGTCCCATAACATTTAAGACAAAGAAAGTCCCTAGCCATTTAATATATGACATGATGTTATCCCTGCAGGCCATTTCTGACATATGTGGCCAGACATTCGCTGACAACCGGAGCATGGTGAACCTGACAACATTCGTAAGGTTGACTGTGCTGTTACACAAAACCGAAATAGATCTGTGTTTTTACAGTACAGTAGAGGTGTACAGATCCACTTTCTCTGGTTGAGATTCTGACCATTACTGCTTATCACCACAAATGTGCTATCCCACTCCTTTCCTCTGTCTTTCATCTTGAAAATCCATAAAGCCTATCTTGTTGGAAAATGCAGACCCAGGTAGTCCTTATTACTAATATAGTTACTTTACACATTGAGGGAATGTAAGACTTAAATACCCTTTTTAAAAGTCGATAAACAGCCTGTTCAGACAGTGTGGAGTAACCATCAACTTTTGTTTCTCTAATACTAATAAACTAAAAGGGAGAGGCAGAAGGGACAAATGGACATGAGCGAGACAAGCTAAACTGTGACTTGAGACCCCTTGTATCCAATTAGCTTTTTATAGAATTAGTATCTTTCCAATGATTCCGATAAGCCTCACTTCACAGCAAACATTTAATCTGGTCATAACAGGAAAAGCATAGGTGGACCTAATGATGGTAGTGGGTGAAAAGAAGCCATTGCTGTCAGTTGCTTCAGATGGTGGAAGTGATGAAGCAGCTGTGAAGGAGCACATCAGCGGCTGCAGTTGAAGAGATGCTCATCAAAGAGACTGCTTGATTTAATACAGGGGTGACACTGACATGCTCCCTCAGTTTGACCCTCTGAATCTTTAGAGGAACAGGTCACTGTCACTAACAAACCCATCTCTAACAAATGAAACTAATTCGAGCCATTACTTCCGATTGATTGATTTTAGAGCTTAAATTAATGCTCAGTTCCCCATTGACAGCAGTTGTGAATGCCAATAATTGGTTACCCCAGGCCTTTGCACATGAACAATATGGACTTATTGACAGAATGAATGACGAAATTGACACTGACAGGGAAATTAGAAAATTAATGTTCTAGCCAAGATTTTCTATCCAGGCTCTCGGAGAGCCATTAGTCAGAGAGGGTTTCCATTGATGTGGAGATTGACATTGACTAGAGGAAGTGTTCACTCAGCGGCAACAGTAATAAATGTAAGCTCACTGAAGCACAATGTTATTAAGATCCACTGCCCGGTTGTTTTATAAAAGGCATCTGTTTTTATTTATGCTCCCGACATTATAGAGATTTAAAAGTGGATGGAGGGGGTACTTAAAAATCCAAACCGTCATCTCCATAATCTCCAGCTCAGTAGGCTCCGCTGGAGTGAGAGAATGAAAATTACAGCCTGTCAGGCATCAATGACATAGAGAAATAGGAAAATGGTTGACTTTTAACAGCCAGCCTTTCCTCTTAGATGCCCACCAAAAACATTCTTGCTGCTCCATTTAACACTATGTCAGGCAAGGTCACTCCCCCTTGCTAAAGTCTGCTGGGGAATTGAACCTGCATTTTCTCAACTGAGGATGAAACAGAGATAATTGTGCAGTGAAAGCTTAATTGAGCTAATGTTCCATAATTAAAACAAAGCAAAGGCAGGTGTGAGTGCTCCGAAGATATATAGAGACCAACATTCTTTGTAATTCAGGTAGCTTCTGAAAAGGTTACTTGCTGTTACAATGTTATTGTACCAGAGAAGTGAGGAGACGCTACTTTGTTAGCTATTCTACAGGGTTCAATAGAAAATGCAAAATACAGGCACTACAGTTTTTTTGCAACAATATGTTTTGCCTGTCCTGATTTTACTTCTTTACTTGCCAATATCAGTTTAATATTACTTACTACATTACTACAGAAGAGGACGGTGTGAGCATGCAGATCTCATTATAACCTGCATTACAGGCATTTAAATACTTTACAAAACAAAAGGATTATTCCCTCTATCTGACTTGGACCCAGCCATGGGAACATATTACAAACACATGACAAATGTGTAGCATTGACAGCTCCATATGAGGTTATTTCAGTCAAACAATTATTCATTATTATTATTAATCAGGGTGAGTACAGGGGCATAACACAGAGCTGTGAGCGTGCCACACTTCTCACAGCTTTGCTGTTCTTTTAGGATTGAAGGTTGTCTAAATCCTGTTCAGAGCATTCAGATGTGAGATCTATACTGTATCTCAACACTGTTCCAGATACATGGGCTCTATTTTTTCATTATTCCATTTGTGGATATGTCACTACAAAATATGATAATCGTCCCACTGTCAAGATAGGTCAAACCTCCTTATCAGTCAAAGCTGATTTCAAGTGAAATGGACATCAGTGGACATGCTACCCTTTCCCACTTTTTTGTTACATGTTTGTCTTTCTTTCTTTTTCATTTCCTCAAACAGGTCAAGCAACACTAAGTTAAATATGTAAATGAAATTGTTTATTGTTTGGGAGGAGTTCACATGTGCCCCTTAGTGCTTTTCTAGGGGGACACTGTTTATTGGGGAGACAATATACAACAATGTGAAAACTGGTCACATAGTAAGTGATACAAAATTGTATTAAAATAAATTGAGGATCCAAAGTAGATATATTCCACTTACACCTAATGTCATTTTAGACTACACTGAAGATATTCAAATTCTTTCATGAAAAAATAATCAAAAGCGACAATATATCCACATTTATATATACAAATGACTGCTATGTAACTAACGCCTGTGGTGACTGCTGTTAGGTCATATGGCGATCTGAAGCTCAACATATCAGATGCAATGGTAACTGCTCAGACTGCTTGTGGCTTGCAGTTTGGCTGCTGTGCTAATGCTATAACACAGACAGGACACGCTGCTGCTCAGCTCTAAGAGCTCCGGAGATCCTGATTCAGGTGATGAGCTGGTGATATTTGTTTACCATCTGCTAGCATTAGCTTTCAAATGCTACCTAGCTAGACCATGTGGGAGCTATAAAATGGCGTGTGCAGTTTGCTTCTGTTGGAAAAGTACACTCGCTACAATTTTAGTTGTTAGAGTTCCCTCTCTAACAATCCATCCTTTGCTTTTATAAATATACAAATTGGTGTGTGCACGTTTCGCAAACAGTTGAATATTGTTGTTTGGTTAATGTGACATGGAATTAACGACAGCTAGAGACATTTTGTTTGCGTGATTTCAGAGGTTAGTTAGTTAGGCCAAGTTTTGTTATATTTGTTTCAATTGTTTGGCACGACCACACCTGTCCCATCCTCTCCCAGTCTTGTGTTAAGACTCACTCATATTTGACTGTACGTGAGCTTAATAAATATTTATGGTACATGGGCTACTCGTTCATCATTTGGGTTGTTTTTATGTTCGTCCCTAATCCTTCCCTGGACCAACCGAACGGGGACGTAACAACGTGTACAGTTTGGGGCCCACATTTAAGCTTACAAGCTTAATGCTTTTGATTGGACCTAAGTGATTGGAGACCATTGTGGTCATCCTTGAACTCTATGGCAGGCTGCCGGGGACATTGAAAACACAAAAAAGCATCTCTGAAGTGCACAGCTCTGTGTCAATGTGGAGGAGACTTTGAAGGAGACGGTGAAGAAAAGGTCCAACAACAGCAATCATTCTCGGACGCAAATCTTTTGAGTTTGACGAATTATTTTTAAGTTGTCAGGGTTAATGAACAAAATGATTAAGCTTTTAAAACTCTACACAGACATATTTTGAAGGCTAGCCTGGGCTCTCAGATACTGTGATTTCCTTCTCATGTCACTGAATTCACTATGACTAACTATTCTTCATCTGAACAGTGATGTTGTAATCCTTGACCATCAAACATAGAGGTAGACATAACTGTGAGATCATGTTTGATTTATGAAATATGATGCAAAATACATCATTTAGTTTGACTGAAAGTAATTATCTGACACAAGGAGTTTTTCCGATGGCTCCATTCTTGAAAATGTTCAGGCGATCAAGCTGTCCAAGTCTACCACGTGCTTTTATGAATAAGTGAACATATCACTTCAAATTCACATGGAATATTTAATGTGTATTTAAATTGCAAGAGCAAAGGAAATATTAACCTGAAAGTCAAAATGCTAATCAAAACAACCCACTGTGGGGAACTTAATGCATGGTTAAAGGCTATTTCAACACTATTTTTATTCAGTTGCTGCTTTATTCAGTTGATGCTTCTCACATCTACCAGGTTTTTATGAAGGCTTCCTAAGGATCTTGACATAGGTGTAATTTCAGTGGCAGGTACAACGTTAATGTGTTAATAGGCATGTTAGGATCCTGATGGACAGCGACTTTACGGGGGTGCATTTTACAGTCATCTGACACTTTCACCATCCACAGGCCATTTGGTTTAGTTACCATACAGCTGAGCAAACAATTTATGCCTTCAGGTTGAGTAGTTCATATATCAACCCTTATAAAGTTATGAGAAGGACATATTGGAAGATTTAGAGCACATACATGGCACTGAGAGAAAGTTAGTGTCAACTTTTAGATGAGTGTGTCAATTATCTGTTCTTGTTTTATTGGTGACCTTTACAGCTTTTCTAGTATTGATTTTGCAATGCGCTTCTCTCTTAAAATAATACAATAAACACTTATGGTATTTTTCACACTGGATTTCCCATGTGTTTGTGTCTATGCTACTAATGGGGACAATTTCTGAAATTGGTCCAGTATTGAGCGAGAACCCTGCAGAGCAGCTGCTGAGTGGGCTGCGATTTAATCATATCAGAAAGCTCCTCACTGTCAATGTACATCCACAAAAAGTGCTGTTTTTGACCACTGAGAAGTCAGATTGTTAAGATGTCTGACAACATCATGGAGAGGCTTACAAGGAAATAATGCGTTTTTCTTTAACTTTCACATGATCCGGTCTGTTTGTCATTGTGTCGAACCAAGTCTCACTCAAGGAGAAGTCTCGTTCTGAAATCTCGCGTCACATCCACATTGTTGAAATCAGCTAACGATGCAGCCATGACCTTTAAAATCTTTCAGACAACACAAAGCTATGCTTTCTGAAGTCAAACACAACACACTCTGACAACACCAGCACTACTCTCTCCAACTCTCTTTCGTTTCCACCGTTGTCTTCCAGCAAAAATGCCTGCCAATCACATCTTTAAAGCTGTTATGGCAAATGTGTTACATAGAGTTGTCTAAAACGCATCCAACAGATTAGGACCAACATTCATTTAAAGTACATTTTCTGGCCAACTGATGAATATGAAACCAATATTTAGTCTCCCTTTACCTCCGTTTTGGTCTCTACCAACTTCTGGGAAAAAAAAAATAGAAAATCTGTGTTCATCATGCTAGATGTTACAAAGTGTAATTGTCTACATTTTGGTGCTGGACAAGTAGCGCACAGCAAGTTTATCAGAGGTTTTTCACTGAAAACATCCGTAGAGCTGAGGAAAACTGCAAAGTTGTGTACTATTTTGTGATTTCATCCTCGTGCACAGTTGTTCTATCAAACCTTTCTATTTCCTGAAAACAGCTGCCAGCTGCAGCTGGATGTGCGATAAGAGACCATTGAGCTGAAAGTTGTTAGCAGGCTCTGTAGAGCTGAGGGGAACTGCAGGGTTGCGTGATAATTACCTCCACCAAGGAGGTTCTGTTTTAGGCTTGCTTGTCTGTTTGTCAGTAGGATTAGGGAATAACTACCGGCCTTAAACTTGATGGAAGGGTGCAGCATGGGCCAAGGAAGAGTCCATGACACTTTGGAGGGGATCTGAATCACAAGGCGGATACACGCAGTATTTTTCTTTTATGCAAACAACCTAAGGGGATATCTGCACTCTCCAAGTGCCCTTCTAGTTTGCTCTTGGTCTGTCGGTATGGTATACAATTGATTAGAGGCTTGGAAATTCTGGTCCTGGTTGACTTCTCAGAACCTGTGTGCAGTTTACACAGTTCCCAGAGATCTGTTAACAAATATACCTGAAACAGCTACTCATGTATCTGATTACAGTGAAGTCAAACTAACTTTGGGCTTTTTTGGTCATTGACAATAATAACCTTATAAAGTTGACAATGCAAACAAGTTACAAACTGTTATGTAAATACTGCTGAAGTCCATTAGATACTCCCCAAGTCTCCACCAATTCCTGAAGGAAACATCGGTTTTAGATGCTACAGTCTACGCTGTTTCACTCGCTAGCTAACTAGCATTGTCATTCTGTGTTTAGCAGTTACGTGTACAGTGGGTCATTAAGACATGAGAGCTGTAAGACTGAGCTGAAACATTCTAACATGCTAGAACCATAGACCAGATGGGACCTGCAAAGTCCAGTGATTATTGTCTGTAATGTGATCACCATCGACATTACACATTGTCAGTTTATCCAATGTTGATATTAAAAAATAATTTGTAAATGGACTATAGTGCTTTTCTATTCTTCTGACCACTCAAAGCTCTTTAACACGACATGTCATCATTCAGCCATTCACACCCATTCACACTCTGATGGGAGGGGCTACCATGCAAGGTGCCACCTGCCTACCAGGACTAACTAACATTCATACAACATTCATAGACCACCGGCACAGCTACAGGAACAACTTAGGGTTAAGTGTCTTGACCAAGGACACATGGACATGGACTAGTGGAGCCGGGGATCTACCGCTAAGCCACATTCGCCCCATTTGTGCAACTTTATGGACTAACTGTGCATATATCCATGTTTTAACACAACTTTTACTGCTGCAGTCTTTTACTCGACCTACTAGAATAAATTTAATTAGGTTATTTTACAAAAGTATTATAGGAAGCGCCACTGTTGCAATCAGTACAATGTATAATTTATCTTGTGGCTACATTATCCCCATCTGTTGGGTTCACAAGAACACCGGTGCATTATAATAACTGCACTCACAGTATCTTTACCAAATAAATGGATTATGTTAAATTAACTTTAACACCTACATAATTATAATTTAAATATAGTATATCAGAGACTTGGAAACATGCTAATGATGGATCTAATTACAGCCGTATAATTATTAAGGATGATAAATGAATTGCCACTGAAAACCAAGATCATTTATTTATTTTTTTTACCTCAGTTCCAAGCCAAAATCTTTCTTTCTATTTAAATGACACCTTGTATAACTTGGCCTCAGCCAACCAACTTTTCTTACATTGTTATGATGAACTGAGGCATTGTGAGAGCTAAATATAGCTGACGGCTGGTAGGATGGATTGAAGGTGACGTTATATCTTGGAGGGAAATTACTTGAGCTTAATGAAGTACATAACTCAACGCTCACCTGCTGCCCACACTGCATAGCAGACTCAATCTACAAGGACAATTAGAGGGCATTATACACACTTGTAGAGTGTAGTAGTTCATTTTCCCTGCAAGCTCCTCCACTGAGACCTCTTTCCAGCCTGACCCAATTTGTGGGGGAAAATTATGACTCAATCATTACTTTTAATCATCAATCATTTCAAAAGATAATGTTTTTTGTATTTCCTGTGTGTCAAATGTTAAGGGCCTCTAGGTTTAGCTAAAGTATTTGTAGTTAACACGTCCACATATATTATAAAACCAATCCGTTTTCACTGCCAATTACCTCAGCTTGGTCAGTGCTACTCAGTGTGTGATACCAACGCAACTAGTCACCCTACTACCACCCTAACTAACTCCAATGTAACCCACCCATGTCATTATTAGATGCTCAGAGCAGAGGCGATAGTATAACAAGTGAAAAGGTCCGCTTAGGGCAAATTAGAGGGGTGCAACACAGGACTTTCACCCAGGAGACTGCTGGACTAAACATCGATGTTGACATTTTGTAACATCAGTCATTTGTCATGTGAGTCACATGACTCGTTAGTCAAGTAAAAGTCATACATGCTCTTGTTACCTAAACTGTTAATGTGGACATTCAATAACAAGCGTATATTGACACGGCGTCCCTGAAACGTCCAAAACTGAACCTAGAGCATCATAGTTCAAAGCAAGGGGCCGCTGACCAAATGTTGGTATTATTGCGACTTGGGAGTGAGAATGAATTGTATTAAATATTTGTTATGATGCCGCATATTATACATTATATATGATTCAGCAGTGGTGGAAGAAGTACTAAGAACCTTTACTGTAGTACAGCAATGTAAAAAGTACTAATTTACAAGCTAAAAGTTAAACAATATTATCGACAAAATCTCAAAAATACTTAGAAATTAAACCAACACATTTTTTGACCCGTGTGTGTATATATATATATATATATATATATATATATACACATATTAGTGCTGGGCAAGTTAACGCGTTAACACATTAACGCTGACAATTATTTTATCGAGTGTTAACGCAGTTCTTTTTTTTTAACACAAGAACCGGGCAGCGAGCGGTGAACTGCTGTTTGTGTGGCGTCTCTTCCTGTTTCCTTCACCTACATTCCCCTGGGTCCTAAGTCCCTCCATGTACAGCTTACATTTATAACAAATACCACACATATTACGGTAATCAACGTTGCATATGTGTCTGACCAAAATACCAAAAAAAGCAAAAAATAAATGATTAATTTAAATTAATGTTTGAGTTTTTAAAGTGTTTTTGTTTGGAATAAGTATAATAAGCATATCATTTATTTATCGCTGCTGAGAATTTAACAAACATAAAAAAAAGAAAAAACATGAAGTAGATAGGTTTGCATTTTTCAAGGTGTATATTTCAAATTGCATCTATTACACACATAACGTTCTGAACACCAGCTGAATATCTATCATCGGAATCATTATAAATGTATTATAACTGCTACTGTGTAAAGGGAATACTGCTGTTAAAAAGCACCTTATTTGTTTAAAGTGTTTGCAAACCAAATGTTATTGCACTTTTGTTCATATAGCAGTACTTTTAAAATAAAAGTGCGCAATACACTACTTTTGAATTCATTTTTTAATTTTGCGCATAACAATGAGATTAATCGCGATTACAAATTGTAATCATTGCCCAGCACTAACATATTAATTATATATAGCTTTTTCAGTAAAAAGTTTCAAATCTGAAAAAAGCATGAAATGGAAATACATTGTACTTGATTACTGCCTTTCACTGCTTTACTGCCTCAGACAATGCTCCTGTTCATATTTTTTTGCCCTGGTATTGTGAATCATTTTCAACCTTCCCAAGGCTCCAAATGCTCCAAAATCTTTTTGACAAAGGTATCTGTAACATCAAAGGCAACTCTGGCAATATAAACCCCAAATAATGTTTTATCATAGCACCAAAGAGGGTTAGTGTAGATCTTCACAGGGTTAACTGTTTCAAAATTGTTGGGGTAGTAGATTGGAAGTGAAGGACGTGCTCCTGGGCGAGAGAGGGGAGAGTGGATGAGAGAGCGGCCCTAATGCGGCATCTCATTACAACCTCTGTCAGGATCCCTCTATTCTACCACCAGCTCCCCTTAACTTGGTAAGAATCCAACTGTCGTTTCGAGTGAGTGTGCCGCCAAGGAGGCATTTACAAATAAATGAAAAATGTCACATTTGATTTCACTCCTCTCGGACTGCGGCGCCTCAGCTTTGTCACAAACTGTCTTTGTTGTTCTGGTCTTTCGCAGGTCCTGCTCCCGGTCGCTGTGGATAGGTTCTGGCAGGTTCAGGCCCCCTGCATCTCTCCCAGGGTAAGCCCGCAGACAATGACCTTCCCTTATTGTTGTTCAAACTGATTCCGCCTTTTCCACCCCCTGCCTGTCCTTGAATGGCAGCGAGCGAGCAGGAAGTTGGAGCTGGTTTGCGATGATGGGAATATAAAGAGCTGGTAAAATGGCGTGGCATATCGTTTAGGGAGTCAGCATGGTATCGTCTTTAACCCTTGGCTTTGTGGTTCGCTACTGCTGCCACCGCCACAAAGGCAGAGAATTAAAGAAACACTGCACCTTTTTGATCTCGTATGTTTGCTGAGGTTATTTCAGTTTGGAATTTAATGGAGAAATGTCGCTTTGCTTTTTATCATTTCAGGACTGAAACGATATGACTTTGGATATTTCTGCATTTTATTTACAGCGCTGTATGATCGCTTTTAATAAAATAGTGTAAGATATGATCGCTGCACAGGAGAATTTATATTATCATATGCCCATAATGACTATAACATTTACATTGTTACATTGTTGATAGCAATATAATCAAATTACAGCTTGAAGGTTTATTTTTGATCAATGAAATGCAAAATGCTCCGCTGAATGTTAAGAAAAATGTCATACTATCCCGTTAAAAAAATGCAATAGCCTTTTGGAACCGATTCATCGGACAAATGTTATAGGATTTCAGATCCGTACACAACGCACAATGTTTACATTCTGTTGGTCTTTCAAACTACAAATAATGTCAATTTCATTTTGAATCACAATCATTCATTTTACTGTGCAGTCCATTCCTGTGATTTGTGAAGCCATTTTAGATTCCGCCTCACAGTATTCGCCTTATTTCTTTCGGTTTGTACCCACAAAACACTTTTCTAATCGCTTCAAGGCATGTTTATGAGGATTTCCCTTCAGCTCCATGACACTTAACACTGATATCGTTTAAGAAATATGCAGATAAGTATGCTTCACTATGTATACAAAGATTTATATACATAATGTGTGTGTGTATATATATATATATACATATATATATATCTATATATACACATACATACATATATATATATATATATATATATATATATATATATATATATATATATATCCCATAATAACTACTACAGCCTTCAGCCTCTACCACAGGGGTCTCAAACTCAAGGCCCGCGGGCCGAATCCAGCCCACCACGTCAATTTATGTGGCCCACGAATCCGCCAGCAAAAGAAATAAAAAGTTAGACTTGATAATAAAAATATCCCCATAGTCGAAGTTATGAGATAGAAAGTCAAAATGATGAGATACTTAACAGTCATAGAAGCAGCTCTTTGGCTGGTTACTCTACATTTGACATATAAATGTATTGTGAGTACATTGAAGACGACATAAACGTGGCTTTACAACACATGAAATACTTCACGTGGGATTGTGCAAACGCATCCTTGAAAGGATTTTAAGCTTTGAACAAAGTTATTGTAATAACTTGTGTTTATTTGTCTTTGCTATTTTCTTTAGTTTGATAGAGTAATGTGTGTTTCTTAACCCTAAATTAAAAGGATTTAAGTTATAATAACAGAAATGTGCTTAAATATATCTTTACATTTATATAACTGCATGTACAATATTTTAACACTTGAATAAACAATAATCAAATGCAGAGACAGTTATTTACCAATATTTTAGGAGTAGTTACATTTACAGTCTTACATTTACAACCGGCCCTTTGAGGGCGACCGTGATGCTGATGTGGCCCAGAGTGAAGATGAGTTTGAGACCCCTGCTCTACCATAACCACACATCCTCATCATGCTGCTGCTAAATGTACCTGTACCATCAAACAACATCAAACACTGCCACGTCTTTGAAACTGTGTTGTCAGATGTAAGGCACTCTTTATGTTAGTGTGTGTTTTTAATGGCATGTTAGAAGGATCCATTATCCCGCAGCACGTCAACCCTGTCTGAACCAACCAAATGCTTGTTTTGATGTTGAAAATCACCCTGACAAACGTCTTTTTCATTAAGGACAATTCCCATCAGTCTGCTAATGCAGTCGCTTCAAAGACAACACATGAGCACACTACAACCACTTCAGATTTCACATCACGTTCTTGACGTATTTATATCCTCAACACTTGTCTAAACACTTGACAGTACTATACATGTATGCTTTTAGAAGTTGTTACAAGACTTTACTTCTAACAATTCTCACGCCTCTTTCAACAATTATTGGAAAACAAGTATGTTGGAGAGAAAATGCTTTTACTCACCTGCTGCTGCCCTTAACCATCTCAGCACATCAACTGGTGTACGCTCCATAAGGCTCCATAAGGGCACAGAGTACAAATTCCCCAGGTTTTTTGGAATGGGCTGTTAAGCCTCTTTAGTAACACTTTTAAAGAGCGTGTGTGTGTAGTGGTGGTGGTGGTGGTGGGTGGTGGGTGGTGGGGGGGGGGGGGGCAATGATGCATGTCCCTCACCGAGGAATCGGGAGACCGAAGCCAGCAGGTTTCTTAGGCTAAGCCTGTGAGTCTTGAGTGGGACACCTGTTGCTCTCTGAAGCCCACCTTACGTTCAGCATTGAGGATGAATAACGAGAAGTAAAGCAGACAAGTTTTCACAAAAGCATGCCAATTCAGTCAATAAATACTAGGTGCTGGACATAAAAGTATATTAAAGACGGGAAAAAAAATAGAGTCCACACGCTAGATAATGCTCCCATGAACATTTAAGTTGTTTTTTTTTGTCAAACTAAATCTACCTCACCAAAAGAAAAAAGCTAAAACAGTGGGGGATCCATCCCAACACACCATCCTCAACTCTCTCTCGCTTGCTCGCTCTCTCTCTCTCTCTCTCTCTCGCTGTTGTGGTCTCCCAGCTCTGGCGTTTTCATTTGCGCTCGCTCCAGTGTACCCCTCTAGAGAGTATTGTAAGTGTTTCCACTCATTAATTTCATGTCTTTTCAAAATATAATTCCCTCTTAAGGAAGTTAGGTTTAGGCAACAAAACACTTCGGTTCAGAGAGAGAACGTAGTTGATGTTAACTTGACTGACTAAGGACTCAAAACAGCCGTGACCTGGTCGATCGGCCGCAGGGACCTCTGAGTGACGGGGCAACCGATCGCCCCGAGGCAGCAGAGCAAAGTGGTCGGGCGGGGGTGTAGGTCTTGACCATGGCCTGGAGATAGGAAGGAGCTGTTCCTTTCACTGCCCTGTAGGCTAGCACCAGAGTCTTAAACTGGATGCGAGCTCTTACAGTGTAGAGAACGGAGAAGGGAAGTTGTGTGGGAGAACTTGGGGCGATTGAACACCAGGCGAGCTGGAGCTTTCTGGACAAGCTCCACAGGTCTGATGGCTGACGCCGGGGCTCCGGCAAGTAGTGAGTTGCAGTAGTCCAGGCGGCAGATGACAAGAGCCTGGATGAGCACCTGCGCCGTCTCGTCAGTGAGGAAGGGTCGAATCCTCCTAATGTTGTAGAGCATGACTCTGCAGGAGCGTGTAACCGATGAAATGTTTGCTGAGAACATCCAGGGTCACACCCAGATTCCTCACAGTCTGAGTTGGCGTCACCACGGTATCATCAATGGTGATGGACTGGTCTCGGTACGGGCTTGACTGTCACTGGGGGGGAAATGACAAGACCAGCTGGGTGTGATCGTCATAACAATGGTAAGAGAAGTCATGCGAGTGTAACCCATTGGAAAATATATTATATTAGTAATATTTAGGATTATCTCCCTTCACTGATCATTATGTTAATTGGAAAACGACATCTTTTATTTTATCCCCCTTTATTTTATTCAGTGTTTAATTTATTATTTAGTTTTAGCTCAGAGGTCTAATTTTACAGTGCAGGTAGTCCCGCCTCCTTCGCTCAGACTAGAGAGACGCAGTCTGACCTGACGGCAAGCGAAGTACGGAGAAACGTCAGACACTGAACTTGCATACTACACGTTACTTGTGGTTTATGTTTAAACAAATGGAGTAAGTCATAGTTCAGTCAGATATTGAAGGACCCTGAGAACCCTGGACCCTCGTTTTATTCTTTTATTTTCTCGGTGAGTTACGAACTATCTAGGCACTTGCCGCGCGCTGCCATTAGCCGTATGCTACTAGCGCTGACTTAGCCTAGCCATCATGGTACGTTAGCCACTGAGTTGTAGCACAAGTTAAATTGATATTGCTCTAACGATAGAAGGGAATGAGAGTATTTGTGTGTAATATGAGTATGTATATGTGTGTGTGTTAATTACATTGTGTGAACAGAGAGAGGAATTATATTACTGAATTTCATATTCTTTGGACCTAGCCTCAATTTGTATATCACGGTGCTGCGCTGTGCAGTAAGCACGAGGTGTCAGTATTGTGACAAGGAAATTTATGTTCACATTATCTTACTAGCATTATTCAAATGTAGTGAGTAATTCATGTTTAACTGTGAATCCTACATTTATGGGTTCAGCATTAAACGGTTGTATTGTATGTTGATATTGAAAAGCTAAAAACTGAACAGTTAGAAGAGTTAAATGGATATGCTATAAAAGCCTGTTATGTTATACAGGCTAGGCTTTTTGGACACCCCTGAATCCTGGATTGGATTTTGGACTCACTGGACTGGATTGGATTTTCTCCCTGACGAGGGAGATGGCGAGCCACTCATGTGAACTGGATTAAGGATCCTTGGAATTCTTCACCTGTCCTGCTATCAGTGTGGTAGGACTGAGTGGAGAGGCCTCAGAGAACAATTGAACAGAACATTCTTTTTCCTCTTTTTTTTGGGAGGAGAAACATTTTATTTTATTTTATTTTATTTAGGGTGCACCCAGTTTAAAAAAGACATTTCAAACAGAAAAAGGTTGAATGCCGGCAGTACTAAAATTGTTCTATTAAATGTATGTTATTCCAATCATCTTGCTCTAAACTTAACTTTGTGTCCTGTTTACTCATTGTGGTGTCCTATTATTGTTCATTACCTCTCCTTTACGAATCTAGATACTGGTCCAGTGAGCACTTACCCCACAGGTGGGCTACACAAGCAAATAACAGAACCCAGAGATGTTGTGAAGAGCGGGAAAAGAAGGGGGCCCAGAACTGAACCTTGTGGAACCCCTGTAGTCAACATGCGTGGTTCCGATACGGCCCCCCTCCATGTCACCTGGTAGGATCGACCTGTCAGGTAGCATGCAAGCAAGGAGAGTGCAAAACCTGCGTCTGGCATCTACCCATCCCCTCGAGGATGGAGAGGAGGATCTGGTAGTTCACCGTGTCAAACGGTCCAGGAGAATCAGGACAAAGGAGAGAGAGTTCACTCTTGCGGCTTGAATTGACTATCACCGCAAGGAGGGCTGTCTCTGTTGAGTGACCCACCTTGAACCCGGACTGATGGGGCTCCAAGAGGCTGTTCTGGTGGAGATAGGAAGACAGTTGGTTAAAGACAGCACGTTCAAGTGTTTTGGTGTTTTGAATAGAAAGGGTAGAAGAGAAACCGGTCTGAAGTTCTTGACATCAGAGGGGTCAAGTGATGGATTCTTCCAAAGGGGGGTGACTCTGGCAGTCTTGAAAGCCGTGGGAAAGCATCCTGAAACAAGAGCTGTGTTGATGAGGTGGGTGAGGAAAGGAAGGAGTTCAGTCGCAATAGACTGAAGGAGAGGGGAGGGGATCGGGTTAAGGGAGCATGTGATGGGGAGCACGTGATGGGGCGGTTAGATGTAACAAGGTTGAGGACCTTGTTAGGGGAGAGGGAAGCAAGATGGGGCATGGAGAGGGGAGGGAGAGCTGAAGGGGAAGAGCTGGAGAGGGTAGAGAGGGAGAGGGTGGACAGGGAGAGGGGGCTGAGAGAAGGAGGATCTGATATTGTTTACCTTCTTGTCAAAGAAGTTTGCGAAATCATCAGGGAGAAGGGAGGAAGTAGTAGGAGGCGTTGTGGGTTGGAGGAGTGAAGAGAAAGTTTTGAAGAGTTTTTTAGGATTGGAAGCAGAGGTTAGGACTTTAGAGCGGAAGAAATCAGCTTTAGCAGTAGATATAGAGGAGAAAGTGGAAAGAAGAGATAGGAAGTTAAGAAGGTCCTCCAGGAGTTTGCCTTTTCAGCATTTACGCTCAATCTCTCGTAGGCTCCATCTATCAGTACGCACTGAGTCCGACAGCCATGAGGCAGGTGGAGTTGGCCGTTCAGGCCTGGAGGTGAAGGGACAGAGGTTGTCCAAAGAAGAGGAAAGGGTGGATAGGAGAAGATCAGTTGCACTATCAGGGGATAGGAGAGAGAAGGATTCAGGGTCAGGGAGGGCAGAGGTAACAGAAGAAGAAAGATCAGCGGGGGACAGGGAGCGGAGATGACTACGGATAGAAACCATGTGGGTAGGTGGTGGAAGTAAGGGGGAAGAGGAGAGGCAGAGGGAGTAGGACATGAAATAGTGGTCAGAGAGCTGGAGGGGAGTGGCATAGAGGTTAGCAGTAGAACAGTGTCTAGTGAAGATAAGATCCAGCTGGTTGCCGGCCTTGTGGATAGGATGAGAAGAGGAGGGGTAAAGGTCAAAGTAGGAGAGGAAGGAAAGAAGAGGTTCTAATTTATCAGTCTGGATGTTGAAGTCGCCGAGCAGGATGAGTGCGGAGCCATCGTCATGGAAGTGCGAGACTAATGTGTCAAGCTCCTCCAGGAACTCACCAAGGGGGCCTGGTGGAACAGAGACAAGAGAGTATTTCCATTTTGTGGAAATTAGTAGGTCAGTACTACAACCTTGCCTCGCATCTCTGGGAGTGTGAGAGAAAGAGTACACATCTGATAGAGCTGCAGGTGTGGTGGTGTTTTATGGTGTGATCCAGGTCTCAGTTAGAGCAAGAAAGTTGAGGGAGAGCAAGGAAGCGTAGCCTGAGATGAAGTCATCTTTCGGCACTGCCGACTGGCAATTCCAAAGCCCCACTGCCACCACTGGCTCGCCTTGAGCTGAGAGTAGGATAGATGTGGGGTCACCTGGGAGTGACCATATATCTACGTGACCACCGGACAGAGATCGGATGCAAACACATGGTAGTCAATACAAACAGAGTACTGACCCGCAAGTATACGCTCGAGAAGTCTTTGCTTGACGAAGTCTGGCATGAAAAAGTCGCCCCGTTGCCTTCGTTAGCCCTAGCCTTCGTTCGCCCGATGTTTCCAACCGCCAGCAGTGATTAAGGACACTGCTGGTGGTTGCAGGTGATTGCTCAGTGTCTGCCAGGAGTGCAAGCCACTCCCCTGGCACTTAACAGGGCAATTGACCAAGTGAAACTAGATCACACCTACCTTACACAAACAGAAACTGCAAAAGCATTAACACTGAAACAGCCTAGGTACAGCTAATAGCAACTTGTAAAAGCAAGAACAATATACTTGGTCTATTCTAGCTGAGTCAAGTAGTTCAGTATCCCTCCAGAAGCCAAATACACTCTGTCCCAATGCACACAATGCATTTGAGTGCCAAATCTGTTTAATCTGTTTATAGAGATTAGGGATTCCTTACTGAATGATATGGCACCCTCAGGCTTAACTATGCTGTGGGCACTTATTCAGTGAATAGTAGCAAATCGGTTGGTATTTATTAGTTAAATTTTCAAATATCACAGAAATATCATCTAATATCAGTAACTTGTGTTAGGGTTGCATCCTACTGAGAGCGCGTAGGGCGTAGCCGTACAAGACTTTCAGGAAGACAATTAATTCCGAAAATCCTAACGATTCTGCTACGGGGTGAGATAAAAGGCCTACGGTATTGTTTTGAGACCTCCTAAGGGGAACATATATCCTCGCAGGTGGAACAGTTAAAGGAGGAATTACCGTGTTAGGTACGCACAGCTGTCCCGCTTTTCAACGGGGCGAGATCCGTTCACGCTACACCTCACACCCCCCACCTGCCCCCTCATCATCAACAACCATCTACACCCCCTGCCTCCTCCTCACCTCTCCCAAACAACCCCCCACCGGCACTGAGGATCTGCGAAGGGGATGTGGGTCGGCTCTTTCACAAACAGAAGATCAAGAAGGCTCCGGGCCCAGACGGTGTGTCCCCCTCCTGCCTGAAAGTCTGTGCTGACCAGCTGGCCCCCATCTTCACGGAGATCTTCAACCGATCACTGGAGCTGTGTGAAGTCTCCTCAAGCTTCAAACGCTCCACGATCATCCCGGTCCCCAAGAAATCCTCCATCACAGGATTAAATGACTACAGGCCTGTCGCCCTGACGTCTGTGGTCATGAAATCCTTTGAGAAACTGGTGTTGACCCATCTGAAGGACATCACAGGGCCCCTGCTGGACTCCCTGCAGTTTGCCTACTTCTTGTTTTCCAAGAAAAATATGTTTTCTCTCTTGCACAATTAAGAACTTTGCTTTCACAAAATTAAAAAGTGTGTGTAAAATACTTTTAGTAATACATGCAGACAAGATACATGTGATGTATTGTGACATACCACAACATAGGCAGTACTATCAGTAAATACAAATGTATACATGACTAACTTCTCAACCACTACCATTCTAAAACCCAGACACCTTTATCATAAACCTTTCATAGATCCCTAGTGAGGATTTACATCATCATCACCATGTGAACACTACTTTTGTACAGCGTCAGATCAAGAAGTCACACCCTGCTAAATGCCAGCTCTAAATGTAAATAGCCCGAACATGAGAGGACCACATATAAATCACGTTAAACATCAAACTGAAACTGCAGCACAAGGCGGCGGTTGAGTCACGCTGTACGTCACTGTCTGCATTGTCATCTTTAGCGATGATGGAGGCAGATTTGGTAGAAGACATGGCTGATGAATATTGCCAAGCACAGTACAACATGCTCGGTGTCCTTAACGTTGACAAAGACCTTGGTTGTCTGAGTGATGAGTTCTATTCACTCAAGGTGACTTTTGAGGAGTCATCCATTTCTCCAGTCATTGTCTGCCATTACTTGCTCCAATGCACCACTTAAGCTACACACACAGGCAATCATGGCCTGTTATCTGACTTTAAAGTATACTTCATCCTATATTGTGGAGAGAATACATAAGAGACTTAAAATATTAGTTTTTTAGACTGAAAACAATGCACCCTATAGATAGAGGAACACTTGTTTCATAACGTATCTACATTTTTTTTTCATATTTACCATTTAGAAAAATAAGTTTTACACTGATTGCAAATTTGCCTCAAAGTGCAAAGGAACAGATTGCTGTGAGGGTTCCGGGACACAGGATGTCATATGTGTACAGATTGTAAAGACCTCTGAGGTAAATTTTTAATTTCTGATTTTGGGCTATACAAAGATAAATTGAATTTAATTGAATTTCAGAAGAGTTTGATGTTTATTTAGCTGATTTAGGACCTGATCTCTGACCACATGCTTACCACTACAAATGAGCCACAATCGAGACATTTCTATTTCTATTCAACATCTGTGTGACAAAGTGGGTGAGAACACACCATTTGTCCCCATATTACATTTATCTCTACATCGAACCATGCTTGTCAATTGTTTGTTTACCATACCCACCATGTGTTCCAGAGGCTAAAGGGGGAGGCGCCCAACCATTTCCTCTATTTATACACTGGATGATGTCATCCGTGATGTCATTGGGTCAGACCAAGTATGGGGGGGAGTAGAGTATGTACAGGTACATTTGTAGGTTAGGTGTGATCTGTTTTACATTGTTGTGAATGTATAGCAACTTGTAAACCATATAGAATTGTTGGCTACCTAAAGGGGTGCTGTAAGGTTTAGCTTTTGTCTGTTAACTATTGGAGTCAGTAATTGGTGTCACCTGCACTCATGTAGGAACTAATTCCTGCTGATAGGAGGCTCTATATAAAGAGATGACTGTGACTGAACAGGGAAAAGGAGGAGATCCATCTGTAGCTGTGTGCATGTGATTATGTTACTTTCTGATGAGTTGCGTTTATTCAGTTATGCTAAGTTAACGTTTTGTTTGTATATATGTTTGGTTACACGTGTAGCAGGGCACTTTTTGTAATCGGAACAAAGTCTCTCGTGTCTGCCTCCTACCACTTCAGAAGCCACTCCGGTCAGGCTTCACCACAATCTGGATTTATCTAATTACAGGCTTGTTTTACAGAGTGCTATGATCTTACATGCATGTTATGACTGACCCTACCCTGCACTCTGCTCTACTTTATGCTTCCTATCACGACAGCTGCCTGCTCCGACTGCTAATGTGCATCAAAGACACCCACTGTGTGTACATAACTGATTCCTTGTGAGATGATGATGTTCTATGCTGCAGAGTCAAGACCAGTGGTGGCTGGTGGGAAATGTTCTAAGTAGGGCTGTGCCTCATCCAAACAATTTCAACAACAACAAACACGCATTACTACTTTGGAGTTAAATATTTAACATTTATTCCAACATGAAAAAAGCAGTAAATAACACTTAAACACGTCAGGACACGTCTTATTTGTGTCACCCTCACAGGGAATTCAGTATAATATAATAATATATATATCATAATATTCTGTATAATATATATATATCATATAGTAATATTCACTATAGTATAAAACATACATATATATCATTTATTTATAACTATATATCCATTTCTCAGACAGGTGCTTCATGTCCCTCACTCCCTAACTGTCCGTGCTGGATCTGTCCCCGGTGTTTTAAAAAGCTAAATAAGTTGTTAGCATGACAGCATCCAGCTAGCCAAACCGGTCTGGTACAGCTACTAGAAAAGCTTCATGTACTGCTTCCCTTTCCCGCTAGTCTGCTGTCTGATTGTGAGGTCAGGCTGATCTGGGATCAGCTCTTTCACTGCAGTTTCTCCATAAAAGTTCTCCTCTCAAACGGGTCTTGGAGGAGCAGTGCTCGCGCTGGCGCTCGCCTGTAGAGACTAGTCCTGACGAGAACGCACAGCTTGGGGCCGAATTAATTCGAATAAATTCGGCCCCAAGCTGAATCTATTTGAGGACGCTGATTGGCTAAATTGTATGTCACTCATTTATATATTTAATCAGCATTAAAGCATCATTAGCTAAACTGCTTCATAGACCCGCCTCTTTGGGGCAGTTTCTCCAGCGCCCCAGTTAGCTGAGACGTGCACACTCGGAGAGGACGTGCAGACAGGCGGAGAGGACGTGCAGACAGGCGGAGAGGACGTGCAGACAGGCGGAGAGGACGTGCAGGAAAAGCATATATTTACCGCAGATATCATATTTTACACATATTGGTGGGTGATTCCATATTTCAAAAACACAAATATTGACAATTTGTTTTTTTAATTATTATTTATATTATTTGTAGTTCAAGGAGAGGCGGCGCCCTAGCGCCCTCTATTGACCAGCCGCCACTGATCAAGACTATAAATATGTTTTTCTCTGATATTTACAGAGATATTAGCTTGCTTTGTACTCACCTGCAATCACATCTATACTGTAATCTGTATCTATACTGTAAGCATGTGTATATATTCATTTAGAGAGAGAGAGAGACTGCAGTACATTGACACCTACAAAATATATCATACATCTCTAAAAGGGATTTGTTTTGAAACATTATCAGCATCAGTGCCCAGAAAAACATGTAAACCAGATTAAAAAGGTACCACATTGAGTGGAAGACGCCTGTAGGAGCCATTAGTTATGTCTGTGTATTATATGTTTGAATTGGGAGCCTATCTCAGGTTGACTACGGGTGGCAGTGTGTATTAGTGTGGCAGGTAGTTCATATAGGGGGCACAGGTGCAACTGACAGAGGTGATGATGCATGGGTTACTGAGAGATTGCACGTTTTTTTACCACAAACCAGACACACCAGAGGGATACCAGGAAGCTAAGTGCTATCAAAATGTATTATCATCTGTCAACTCTAATTAAACGGGAACCTCACCCAAAAGTGTGTAAAGCCTGGAATCTCGTTGTTCAGGTGAATAAGGAACAGGATCTTCTCCCGCACCCAGCCGAGTGGCTGAAGGCTGGAATCGGTCACTACAACGCCTTTTCACTGTTCTGTTTTCACTTTGATCCAATGCTTTTGGAGAATTCTAACCCACAGTCTGGTTGCAGCCGTAGCAAAAACCCTGTCACCTATTAGACTTAACCTGGACCTTTAACACCCTCAGAGGCCCCTGATCAATGGACCTTGAGGACCTTATAGTTCTGCACTGAGACATATTTACTACAAACCCATTCAGTGTTTTTTTGCACCTGGAAGTGAGATGATATTTCCTTCGCTTGAGGCAACAGTTTCACTGTGTTGCACAACATTACTTTGACACAAAAGGCCACATAGATTGTTTTTGGTGTCAGCCTGAAGCGGCATCTCCCATCTCTACAATCAGCACTCTCAAATGTATAGTCGCCACAGTGTAGCTATGAGCTGTGAAATGCTCACAATTCATTTTTTCCAGTCCAAGTCAAGTCTCAAGTCTCTAATGGTTGTAATGAGCATTCTATCATCTGCTGCCGGCCCTTCAGTCTGCTTAATACACGGCACAGCTAAATCTAAGGAATTCAAAGCTTAGGCCACTGAATTATCATCAATCTTTTATTAGCACTGTTTAATGTTAACCTAATTGGGGCTTAATGAGTAAACTGATTACCTTTATTGAGTAAAACTCCAGATTTAAAAGACCTGGTCCCAGTTTTACTTTACTTATTCTAGATAATCACCATGCCTTTTTTCCAGACCAAACTTGCCTTTGGTGCATCTTAGTGACCTCAGTGTTTCTCACCATAACTGTAATTCTCAGATATTTTTTAATGCGAAATCACACTCTCTGTCAGTTGGTGCTTGGCTCTAAATACTACAGTACCCAGAAGCCCTGGTTGTTGTTCGATGGCATGAATGCCAGCTAATAATCTGAGCTCTGGTGAAGAAAGAGAATCAATATGAAGACATTGATAATGTTGTATCAGGTACCTAATATTCGCATAATTAGCACAGTAAAGCAATGATCACCGATACATTGTGTATTGTTCTAGCTAACTAGCTGTTAATCTGTCGTGAAAACTAACTATTGACTTGTGGTGTTTTAAAAAGCAGTGAGCCAGTGAGAGAGTTTTCCAAATCCAATTACTAAAGCCACAATGAGTGTCAGGAGATATGAAGACCTCCAAAGTCTTCTTCTGCTCATAGACCAGGTCTATGCTGCAGCACACAGACCAGAACAGAGTTTTAATAAGAAAAGTTCACAACAAATGCATACAAGTGGATCCTGACACTGTTTAATATATATATATTCAAATTATATATTTATTTATTTTAATCTGGGTGATGAAAACGGTAAATATGTTTTGCAATAAAAGGTTTTGAATGTGTTGCGCATTAGAGGGTTAACTATATTTGTAAAAAGAAATTCAATCCAGTTAATTCTTTTAAAGTATTGTACTTTTAAAATAGTTTTTTATCTCCGATATATTCAACACAATCTTTGAGGTCGTCTGTATTGTGTGGTCATCTTGCAAAATTTCCCTCACCACAATTACTGAGGAATGTCAATAAACCATTTTGTGTCAGCATGTATGACAAGCTTCAACATATCAATGCAGTAATCTCCCTCACAAAAGGTAAGCTTTGCATTATAATTGCTGCTGACATTTCTCACTTGAATTGCTCACAGGTGGGAATCATGCAGGTGGGATCGGCAGTGTGCAGAATAGCAAAATAGTACGCAATCAATTTCATATTAAAATATTTAGAAAAAACGGATTGCCTACAGGTGTTTATGGTGATTTTCACCCTAATATATTGTCTCATCTTGTGACAGTTTGACTGTATTTGTCCACCTTCTGCATATCAGCCAAATGCTTGCTGGGCTCTCTCAACACTCTCTTTGCTCTGTTTCTCTCTATCTGTTTCTATCAATTTTTCACTCTCCTACCCAGTCTCTTCTCGACCTTATCGCATCCTGCAATGACACATAACTCAGCACTACACCTGCGATCCGTGACAGCTGAGCCCCTGGCCTGGTGTGCTGCTGTCACTCAGCTAGCTAACTGCCATTAAACAGCATGACCCTGTCGCCCCATTAGGCTTGAGTCAGATGGGAGTGTCAAACCATGCACCTCACTGTTGGTGAAGCTGTGCAGATGTGGTCTAGGTAAACCATTATTAAACCTCGTGACATACCATTATAGTGTAGATTTTTTGGGACATATTTATAGAGTTTGCAATGGCGTTTTACCATTTTTTTTCACAACACAGTTTTTTTATTTTTAGAAAAAGCTGCACAGGTGGATCAAAACAACAACAAAAAACACTTAAGTTAGAATTTCAGTCGATGAAGAATCATGACCAGAGCACCTAAAGGACATGTGAAGCCACCGTAGTTCAGAAAAAGTCAGACCATGCATAGTATTCTAACCCTCAAGGTATGTTTAGGACTACCCTATCGCCAGTGAGGACATCAGGACTCATTCACCAATATCTTCTTGAGTTTTTTCTTAAACTTTTCTTGAGAAAGGATCTAGGAAAAGTCTAAGTCAGATTCATGCCGTGTTCTCAAAATGAGAGCAAAAAGGTTGCACGTGGCAGTTTTTTGCAGAACTCGCTCACTCGGGACTGGAGATCCCGGTAGGGTGACGCACTTCTGCACCAGCAGCAGTTTACAGACAGGCTTACAGTGACACATTACGCACACACAAGGCTAATTCCCATTCAGAGTCTACAGTGATTGTTTTTAACAAATCTTATTTGTTTAGTGCCTAATATTTCATTGAACATAACAACGTAGAGATAAGTAGCCAGCTAGAGTAATCATTTTGTGTATGTTGCACTTTTCAAGAGCAAGGTGCGGTTGTCTTCTTAAAAAATATTTCTTTTAATATTTTTGTTGAAATTTTCATTACATCAACAGCAATCAATGAATCAAATGCTCTGGCAAAAAATAAATCTGGTATCTGTGTCTGCCACAGCACTGAAGTGTGACACTTTTTAAATATTGTTGCAAACATTTTAAACTCAAATCCATTCATCTTCCTTTCAATTTAGGTAACCTGCGTGTGTTGTCGTCCACTGTCTTTATTAAGGCCCGAGCACCGACGTAGTCGGAGCAGAGGACCTATTGTTATTCTAATGTTTATTAATATTATCGTACGTGTTTCGTCGCAAAAAGGAGGTGCTTGGGATACTGGAAATGTTTTGAAATTTTGCACGCAAGCCAGAATTTGCAAAAATTGCAGTCTGATTGGGGTGTCCAGCCGCGGTATGAAATATTGGCTCGATAGCGCCCCCTATTGAGTAGCCCAAATATTGGGTTTCACCTAGCTGTATGAAATTTGGTGTGTAACGTGATGGGACGTACAAAAAATCCTCTTGGAGTCATTCACTAAACCAGACAGGAAGTCGTCCATTTTGAATTTTATGATGTTTTTTGACCGTTTCAAGGCGCCGTACTTTAACGAACTCCTCCTAGAGATTTAACCCGATCGACTTTAGATCTGGTCATTATGCTCTTGAGACCTTGGCAGTAAAAAGTTACTCAAAGATCCAAAAGTTATCGAACTATGTATCCGTGGCGTGGTGGCAAAAAAACACCATTTGCCACGAAACAGGAAGTTGTTGTAACTCAGCCGTACTAATCTGCTCTAAACCTCTCATATGTCATAACATCCTGACCCTGAAGATATTTATATGACAATTTAGAATCCTAGTGATAACACCACTTAGTGGCAACAGGAAGTTATAGGTTGTGTACTTTGACAACCTGCTCCTCACAGATTAATCAAATCCCTCTAAAATGTTGTCAGAAAAGCCTGACCTTGATAATGCTTGTATTGAGAAGATTGTAAGAAGTTGTTGAAGGGCGGCGACGTGGCGGCTCGGCGAATTTCAATCCTTCGCCATGAACAAATAAACTGATTTATCATCAGATCTTTACCAGATTTCACATGTTTGATTAGACTCCAGTCCTGAAGACATCTGCAGGCCAATTTTGAATCATAGTCATAGGGCCACCTACTGGTAAAAGTAAGTTAAAGTCTTTATACTTTGGCTTGTTTCTCTTCGTAGGCAAAGCAGATCAACATCAAATTAGTTCCACACAAATGTAAGAAGTTCATAATGCCAGTTCATGAAGCTTTTGATGTTTCGTTGAATGCCATTGCCGTGGCGACGCAGTCTTCGCCATTAAAAAGAAGGTAATTTTGAGAGGCTAAAAATGCTCAAAACATAACCAAACTTGTCACACACATTTAAAATCCTGAATGTAGTTATCTGATGTGATTTTTAATGCTTCAGAGTGGCAAGTCGGCTCGATAGCGCCCCCTACAATATTTCGACGAGCCAGCCCTCGCAGTACGTTTCACGTAGATGTATAAAATTTGGTAAGCAGGTGTATCACATGTAGACTTAAAAAAAAGTATTAGGGGTCTAAGCTCTAAACCCAACCGGAAGTCAGCCATTGTGAATTTTGTATGAATTTCTAGTGTCGTTTTTGCAATTTCCAGGCGCTCTATTTTAACGAACTCCTCCTAGGGAATTAATCAGATCAACTTGGAATTTGGTCAGAACAATCTAAAGACCTCTGTGATTAAAAGACACTCAAAGCTTGTCGTTTCGTGAAAGGCCGTTGCCATGGCGACGCATTCTTCGCCATTAAAAACGAAGGGGTTTTTGAGGGGCTAAAAATACTCAAAACATAATCAAACTTGTCACACACATTTAAAATCCTGAATGTAGTTATCTGATGTGATTTCAATGCTTCAGAACTCCTCCTAGGGAATTAATCCGATCACTTTAGAATTTTGTCAGAACAATCTAAAGACCTTAGCGATTAAAATATACTAAAAGCTTGAGGTTTCATTGAACAACATGGACTTCGTGTGTCGGCCATTTTACACGGTTTGCCATCATGCATCAAGCTTTTGTAACTCAACTGTACTTTGTCAAAACTGTCCCAAACTTGACATGCTTGATTACTGTCATAATTCTAGGACTTCTGCATGCCGATATTAACTCATAGTCGACGCAGGAAATATCCAACTCGTGCACGCAGTGTATGATGGTCAAAGAAATGCATGGCCGCATCACCCAGAGTCCTGCCAGTACCCTCGACTTGCGTGAAGTTGCGAGGGCCCGATCAATGCTGCTGGCAGCTTTAATGTTGAGCTTATAATTGCATGTCCTCTGAAATTGTTTAGACTCAATCATCATGGAAATGTTTCAGTTTTAAGTCATTCCGTATAATTTCTGCAAATTAACTGTGAATCACTGTTTCTATCACCCACCTTTCTGTAAATATGCTGAAGACGATCTGTCAAGATTGCATCATGTAATGTGCACCAACTTTTGATTGCTGCCATCCACAAAATATGGCTTTTATCTTTTTCCATAATGATTGACTTTTACTCTTCTAATCTATGTGTCCTTTAAACTGCAACGTTGATAGAGAAGGTTGGTGAATAAGAGGGTAAATGAAGCCCTGTGTGGACTTTAATCTTTAATTTCTGCTCTCTATCTTCTCTTTTTCTGGTGTAAGGGTGACTGGGTGCGTAACATAAAACCTTTGTCTACAGTCGAAGAAGCTGCAACTGTTTCCATTTCCATTAATGAGATGTACTATTTTTTGGTTGCCAACATTTCCAAAGAGTCCAAAGAGAGGATTGTATGAGAGGTGTTGTGATAATACATTTAGGATATAGTTAAGCTGCAAACAAGATAATTTGTTGTATTTTGATGAAACACATCTGTATTTCATATGGCTCAAAAATGCCATCTACTGTTTTAAATAAACACAAATCTTCAAGGCTACTTTTGAGATGGAGTTGACTGTTTGGGACTAAACTACGTCATGAATTAAAAGCAGTTTCCTGCTTGCTTGCATATTCTGGACAACATTGTGGAACCTCCTCTTCTTTGCCTGTCATTTCGCAGGTGGTTATTTTTCTCGAGATGGGCACTGCTCATTGCACTCTACAGAAGAAGTTAGTCCATTTGTAGCAGGTCTAAGCAGCTAAAGTTGTTACTTTGTATCTGTTCCCTATTGCCACGCAACCATGACACGCCTTTTTTTCTCAGACAGTCAAAGGACGTATTGTATCACAGCCATGAACCAACATGTCCTGTACACTGCCATTGAAACATTTTTAATTCACCGATAAGTAAAGTAACGGTACATTAGCCAACATAGCGGTTGCTTGGTTCATTCTTATTTGTTCAGAGCTGTGTTTTATATAGTATGGCATTTATTATTGAAAATGTAAATCAGCTGTACCACATTCATTTTCACCAATTAGCTTCTCATTGGGTTCGTAATTAGTATTGATGATGAGGTGTTAGCCTTTGCAGTCACCTTCTGTTTACTGAGACAGATATTTGAACAAGCTTGATGGAATTACTTGAAGAGGTCTATGAGACAATACTGTAAAATAATACAGGAAACTGGCCTAATACAGAGCTCCATACCCTCTGCTCTCTGAACCACCACAACTTGTCAGGCCATTGACTTGTCAAGGTGTCTGAGGTTTTCCACAGAGCAGCTGGACAAAAGGTCAGATGCTTCCAACAGTGGTGTCATATGAGCTGGTAGTGGATCTCTACTCTGAAAACCCAGTGTCTCACAAATGCTCACTTGGACGGAGATCTGATGACTTGGCAGTCCAGTTCAGTGAGCCGACATCACATCCTGTTCACAGTAACATTCCTAGACAAGCTCATCCTCGAGGTGTGAGCAGGAATACAGCACTGCAAATGCATGGTGAATTCCTTGAGATAATGATATTTATCAAGCAAAACAACCAACAGAAAAATCTATTTTATTTTTTAACCTCTGGGTAACGAGCGAGGACCATTTGGGGTTCCAGCGAGAAAGTTTAGCAAAGAGTGTCGGAGAATCCACTTTTCAGAAACTAATGTAATGAATGTTACACACATGTTATATACCGACTTAATGAAGAGATGCTGGGCAAAAATATCATCCAAGCCATTTTACACACTCCAAACACAATTATACACAAACTAATATAATCAACTAGAAGATGTACCACAATATCACATATTTCTCGCCATGACTCGGCGAGTTACGTACTCCGGACAAAGCTACGAACTAAAAGCTAACACGGACAACCAATACATCACATAGCAAGAGAATTCGACACGGAATCCAGAGATATCTTCAGAATTTCTCTCCGTGAAACCATTACAGAGATACAGCCAAAAAGCACCAGAAGAATACACCGCTCCACCGTAAAAAATCATAAATGCTTCTCACCGTGAGCTGGTTTTCTTGAAGAGAACGGATAAATCCCCGCTTATTTCGATTCAAATATGTCTTCGACGTATATCCTGTGTGTTTCTGAACTGTTTCCTGAAGAAAGGGGGGTCAACCAAGCAACCAAGTCCAAGGGGACCGGGGGATAGGGATTTCACTTTTCGGCGTATCTGTTTTTATGCTCGGCGAGGCACGGCGCATTTTTGATTTTGACTGGCTTACGATTCTGTCAATCAAGCCCACGTTACCCCCACTCATTTCTATGGACTGACGCGTTGAAGGAGGGCTCATTCACTGGAATCGACCAATCATAGGCTGAGATAAGTCCACATACACACAGGGAAACTGCAGTCAGATGAGGGTGGATCCATGGTTCACAGGCTCAGAGAGGATTCAGGCTCTCAAAATGATGCCAAACTGCTGTATTTGGATAGATTGAACACTAATAGTGATAAAACAAGTGAAATATATACATGTATGTACTTAACTAATGCCATGTAGCCTAACCCAGTGAGTGGAGTTTGGCCCACCTGAAGCATTAGAACGGTTGTCATAACCACTGACAAGGCCCATTCAATCAGCTGATTGCATTCAAAATGTGCGGTCATCAAAAGTGAGGTTGTCTTTTGCTGCTAATAAACTTCATAATGTACTTGCAAGTTTGTTCACATTACTCATTTATCTGAAAGCATTACCCTTGAATTACACTGACTGAAGATCAGTATTACCGGATCCTTAAGAGCTACTTGTGGTGCAGGCAGAAAGATCTGACTAAACAGAGCTCTCCTGAATCCTCCTCACTTTGCTAAACTAAATGCATTCCAGTTTAATATTGCTGCTTTAAAACCGTTAAAGATGTACGAGTTAGGGCTGAACCTCTGGAGCTGCCTGCACTCCATAGCACTCAAACGCTTCACAATACCTGAGGGAGAGCGAGAGTTCAGTTTTGGATAGAGAGAAAGGGGAATAGCGTGAGTAGAGCAAGGCAGTTAGATATCAAATAAATAGACTTTCACTTGAATAGCGCTTTTCTAGTCCTACAACCACTCAAAGCTCTTCAACACCACATACCATTCATCCATTCATCCACTGATGGCAGGGGCTAACTAAGTATTCATACAACATTCACACATCTTAGGCACAGCAACACACTTTGTTGAAATGAAGCTCTAAATACTACAATGGAGAAGCTGTTTATTGGCATAAATTGTAGTTGTAGTAACAAAACTGCAATTGGGAACAAAACATTGTGCCATAATGGCTGAATTCATCCAGAATCTGTAACTACACAGGTTTAGAGCCTTCAATGTTTGAATTGGTTTCTAAGATGGTGAGTGGTCTAGACCTGACTGTCTGTCTCTCCAAATTTGACCTGAAATCACAATGCTTATCTGAAATAATTTGGAGTTTAAATATAATACCGAAATTAACCAAAACAATGTGTACCTATAGCTGCGGAGATGGGTTCTTGCTCGTATTGGAATCCGGTCAACCAGATCACGTGCCGAGGTGGCCTGGCTCACTGAGTTTAGATCTCAGTGGTGTGTGGATAGCGTGGGCACAATCTGGACACCTCATCAAACGTTTATCTTTGTTGAGGTGTTGATAATGCTTGTGATCAAATCTTATACATATGCAGCCCAATGAACAGATGGCAGTCATCAGGCTGAAATGTGAGATGTACAACAATTTTGATGAATCTGAGGCAGAACACATAAACGAGCAAGCCTCAGAAAAAAGCCGGACATTAGGGATACGAGTATGGAAACGTGCCCTTATGATATAACAAGACTTTCACTTCCTGATCTCTGGACGATTGAAAAAGCTCCTCTCCCTTTGTAATGTTACAGTCCTACATCTTTTAAACAGTCACTGAATGAGACAAATTCTGCACATTTCTGGAGAGACAGCCAAATTGATGAGAACAGAACAGCAATCTGTTAATCAAAGCTATTGGCATAGTCTATGGTCATTGGGAGCACGGGGAGAAATTCCTAAGGGCCGGTTGCTTTGTGGGCCGCTTGTGAAGCCTTTTAATTAAAAAAACAAGAGCGCCCCTTATAGGGCACTATGAAATCCGTTTTATTTATTTTTTGTGTTTTCCATTCAATTTTATTTTTCTATCGTTAACGATTTAAGCACAATTTGTTTTTACCAAGCCATGCAGATAGATTGGTGATGTCTGGATGCACAAATCCAATCTGACAACAATGCGGACAGTCTGTCTTAAAGATGTTATTTGAGACAGAAATCAGATTTGCCTACAATCTGAACATAGCCATAGGGCCCTACACTTTGATTATGCACCAGCCTGTATCCATCTCGAGAACCTCAAGCGGTAAGACAGAAGACTATAGTAATAGGATCAGCTGGCTCTTGAGCTGTGTCGTTTTTTTTGTTGAAACGTTTCTTCAAAAAGTTCAGCTTTTCATAAAGTCAACGCTCTCGTCAATATCACCTTTCATAAACTGATCACAGTCTGGATGGAGCGGGACATTAAAAACGGTTGACTTTTATTCACAAACTTTCAAAATGTTGAACTCACTGTTGTGTATTAATGGATATGCATATTAATTTCATTACTAAGCCTAAACAGATTAGAGAGCAACCACCAATGTAGAGCATTTTTCTTGCACAAAGATTTAACGAAGGAACAAAACCTATAACATTCAAAATACCGGTTGTATATTTCTTAAACTGCTTCGTTGTCCTTTTGGAATTAATACTGTACTGGTGGTACATAGTAAACCCTTTTATGGCATGTTAAATCATTATTATATATATATATAATACTGATCAGATGGTTCCAGAGATTCCGGCCACCGAGCTGCCAGTGCCACTGTGCCAATATGTTCCCCTTCTAGCCAGCCTCCTCATCCCCCTTATTCTATTTTACTGAAGTTATAGTTATTAATATTCTTCTGTAATCTTGTTTGCATGAGTGTTGTTGTAATTCTATTGCGGCGGGGGTCTAATTCAAAAGTCCAGGGCCATTTCCCATTCCCAGTCCATTCTTCAATATAGGCTCCAATAGTTGAGGACCTGCTGCCTCCTGTCCACCACAGAATGTCATCCATTATCTGAAAAGCTTCCCTAACCAAACCATGGCCATCGCTGACCGTGACTGTTTTCCACACAGTTGGAATGGAACTTGAATTACAACTCACGGATGTACTGTAGCTGCATTTTATGTCTACTTCATTTCAGGGATATAATGGATGGCACATAAACATGGGGCATTTATTTGCAGTCTGAATTTACTTCCTTTATAGAGCGACATAAATGAAGATCCTCGAAGCTTTTGTGTTCTTGCATTAGGAGACCATTATTCTTAAAGCAGTTTGATATACATTAAATCCTGTGTAGTGATAAATGTTGCTTCTACCTTGAGACCACAATGTGACCAGCCTTGTGTTAATAAGGTTTCTTAACTTTAAAATAATGAACTGTATATCTCAACTGATGTAAGTCACGCTTGAACAACAAAGCATAACCCAGAATATCCCTTTTTCATGTAACCATATCACCCTGGGGATTAGATTTAGCCAGTTTTGCCCTGCAGACTTTGGCTGAGGGGCTGTTAGGTGCCATGATGCTAACTGTGGATACCTATTTGGAATAAAGGAGATTATTAGACCCTAAGAGGATTGACTGCTGAGAGGCATAATATGGAACAAGCCTCTCTCTCTGGGGACCAGATAGCGCACAGGGAGATGATCTACGGTAGCGGTAGAGATAGCAGTGTTGTTTAGAGTGAGATTAACAGATTAACACCACTAAGGCCTTTTTAAACCCCATACAATACTTAAATATATCTAGGTTCAGGAAGGGGTTTCGCTTTAGATATGAGCCCCCAATTCTCTCAAGGCTTTTCCTCTTCGCTCTTTCTTTCTTGTTCTGTAAGAGTCTGTGAAATTGTTCACCTGAGGCAGCTGTTCAGCTTTTTAGTTACCTGACCCCCTTTAAACCCACATTTAGCCAAGCTTGCCTTCCTCAGTGGAGCAACAAATCCTGTGGAGCATTGAAAAAAATGTTTTTTTGGCTGCAACATCCCATTTAACAACACTTTAAAAAGTCCTGCAGAGAAAGTGGAAAGTGGGAGGGGTGGCTCTCTTCCCACAGACTTGTTGCAGTTATCAGTTTGGCTTACTTTGATGGAGAAGGAGTGTGGATTATTATTGTAGAAGCATCAAGGCTGTTTTGTCCCTGCCTGAGCCCCCCGATAGCCATCAGTACCCTCACTAGTCTGTCGATGCTGCTACCTCACCTCTGGATCACACATATTTAAGTAGCAGATGAGAAAGGCCAGAACATAGATTTTTTTATTCTCTGATCATTTTGAGATTTTGGGCTATTTTGCTTCTATAACACTTTCAAACTTCTTTCTAGTAGGAAGGAAACATCCAAAATACACATTTAGATCTTATTTGACTATTTTGTCAAATAATTGTCTAAATGTAAGTAATCACATGGGAAAGTTGCATGACGGTATATTAATTAAATGTCCCATGCTTCACCTGTAGTGTCTCGCCTAAACATTTTAGAGGGACTGAGACTAATGCGTTGACAATATGTTAGACACTGTGAATGTCTCGTTCTTTCCCCAGCCCAACCATTCACACTATCATAACACTCGGAGGACCCTTCTCCATCCCTCCACTAGATGCTCTCAGGGTTTCTCAGCTCTTCTCTTTCTCAGCACATCAGTCTCTAACTGAACTGTCAACTGTTACATTACAGTCATTTAGAAGACGCTTTTATCCAAAGCGACTTACAATAAGTGTATTAAACATAGGTATTCAGGAGAACTACTAGTCACCAGAAGTCATAAGTGCCTCTCCTTTTTTAAACAAGCATCTAAGAGCATAAACCAGAGCAACCGTACAGTGCAGAAACAAACGAATACAATAAGTGCAACAAACTAATATGAATACAATAAATGCTAAGTAAGTGCTAAGTGGAAGGCTCAGGGTAGCACTTCTTGAAGAGGTGAGTTTTCATCCTGCGCCGAAAGATGGGCAGCGACTCCGCTGTCCTGACGTCAGTGGGGAGTTCATTCCACCACTGTGGGGCCAGGACAGAAAACAGCCGTGACCGGGTCGATCGGCCACAGGGACCTCTGAGCGACGGGGGAACCAATCGCCCCGAGGCAGCAGAGCGAAGTGGTCGGGCAGGGGTGTAGGGCTTGACCATGGCCTGGAGATAGGAAGGAGCTGTTCCTTTCACTGCCCTGTAGGCTAGCACCAGAGTCTTAAACTGGATGTGAGCTCTTACAGGGAGCCAGTGTAGAGAACGGAGAAGGGAAGTTGTGTGGGAGAACTTGGGGAGATTGAACACCAGACGAGCTGCAGCTTTCTGGACAAGCTCCACAGGTCTGATGGCCGACACCGGGGCTCCGGCAAGTAGAGAGTTGCAGTAGTCCAGGTGGGAGATGACAATGTCCTTCATTAGGTGGAAATATTCCAGGCACTTTGCTCATTTCCATTTGATAGATGGATGACTTTGTCTCACTGCCTTTTGAGTCTTGCAATCCCTGCCTGTTCCCTTTTCCCATTCTTGTTCCAGCATCCGCCTATCTTCCTGTAACGGTCATACAAGGCCACACATCTCCCTGTTTTGTAATTAAAACACAAAGCTGCAGGCAACTCTTTGGCCATTAAAAAGGAGATAACAAATGCTGCTGTTGACCCTGGTTACCCAGTGTTTCTGAATGGAGACGCTGATAGAGGAGTGGTAGGAAAGGAAGCTCTCGAGGAAGGTTATTGGTGAAAAGAGAAGTTGTTGTTGGTGTGTCCACACCATCACATTTGCAAAGTGTCAGCACAACACTCCTGAAAAAACAAAGACTAATGTAGAATAATTAAACATAAAACCATAAATTATCATTGGCTAAATGTACTGAATATCTATGGAATTTATGTTATTAAACATAATTAAATATATATTATATATTTCGAAGTATCTTTTGATTTTGATTTTTAAATGAAGCGTTGACTGTCACCCTATTAAAAGGGAAAAAATAGTAACAAACCACAGTGAAAATGTTGCTTTTGAAAGGCTTAACACCGACAAATATGGATTGACGCAGAATAATTTGTTAGATATAAACATGTATCACATCTATCTTTTTTTAATACATTTTGACTGGAGTTATTGGAAATGTTTGGATCACACTCATCTGAAACAATCCTTTGCAGCCACCACTGAAATATCATTTTACAAATAGTATCGTACTATTGTCATGAGTGTAACCATATCTTTATCTGACACTGTGCAGAAATATAGAATTAAAAGAATGGACATAAAAAAAAAATATGCACAGAATTCAATTGTTGATTTAGAATTGTAATGTTAATGTTAGGAATGGAGCTTCGAAATATTCATTACAGCCCCAACACAATAATAAAATGATTGAACCTCTGGGTGAAAGTCCTTCTGGATGTCATCACTTTCACCCTCATTGAGTGTCTTATTGCAGGTTGACAAATCAGGTGGTTTTTATCCTCCTCCTCCAGCTTTCCTTCTTTTTCTTCTGGTCTGTTATTCCATTTTTTACATACAATTTATTATCAAACCATTTTTTTTTTTACCTGAGCTATAGTCTGTAGGGGACATAACATTCACCACCTCTGATATTGTATCCCAAGCCTCTTTTTTCTATCATTGTCACTCCTGTAGAAACATTTCCTCCCTTCCGCCTTATTATTATTATTATTATACAACAAATGATGTGTGGCCCACTTCCTCCATGATAAACCTCTCAGGCCATGTATGACCGTATGTAGAGAGATGGCGTGTGGCAGTATATTAATTGCAGGTAGCAGCAGGCAAATTGTCATTTGGAATGATTCTGATTCAACAACATAAACACAGTGGTAACATCAAAATCATCCGCTGCACATCTGTCATGAATCCGACAGTAATTTGTCGTGTGCGCTTGTTTTCTGCTAACAGTAAGAACATTTCTACGCCAAATATGTGTACTAAACTAATTCAAATTAATTTATCTGAATATCCACATTGTACACGCAGCCGTGCATTCTAGAATGTTTCCATTAATTACGTCCTTTAAATAACTTAAAAGTACCTCTTTTCTCGGCTGCAGTCATGTTGCTCCCGTGGTGTACCCTCACACTCACCGTTCTGCAAGTTTTGCCAAATTGTTTTCTTTTGTCACGCACAAGACAGGCCTCGTGTTGCAAACTCCGCTACAATTAAGACACATATTCTGAATGCATATACATGTAGCAAGAATGCTACTAAAACCAGAAACATCGGCTATTCCATTAATGGAAAGATGCTACTTTTGGAATAAGGCTCAATTCGGAATATCCAAATGGAACATGCTGTTAACATGACCCATATCTATTTCAGAATATTGACACACTCTGAATAATAGCAAAATATTAGTGTGCATGTAAATGCACTCAATGAGTTGTGTCATTGACACAATACTCATATTCTGGGTTATCAAATAATGACTTCACAATCAGAATATCAACAAATACAGACGCAAATAGTGAATAAATAAAACAAATGCATTCGGTCAGTAGAAATAGACACAGCACACAGTTCTAATACAGACTGCAGGTTGTTAAACAGATAACAGGCGACAGAGACAACACTGCTGCTCCTGCATTGATGATAACTGATAAATGTGTCTTAATTAGTATTTTCTGATTGTCTGATTCTGGTGCCTGCTTCACAGTAAGAGTACATAGTTAGAAACGTACTGTAGCATGACACCTTGAAATAGGGTTCCATGTGGAGAATATAAGTAAGTGCAAGTATTTCTACCACCACTGTTTCCATACATGTTACAGGATAGATGCATGATAGTAAGACTTCAACTGTACAATGGCATGCATTGTAGAGATAATTAAATAATGGGCATTGATCGCTGGATGTGATTGGTTTCAAAATAGTTGGAGACCTTTCGTCACTTTGAGGGGGACATGCATCCTCTTGACTGCAAAGAATCTCAAGGATTATGATTGATAAAGACAGCTTCCTATATGGAAGATCAGCTCAAATAATTTAGCTTCAGGGGGCAGCGCTTCAAAAGCCATTACCCTGAAGTGGTTGTATTTATCCTGATGTGAAATAGCAGCTACTCTATCAACTCTTACATTTTTACGATGGGGCTCCCTTTCATAATCTCTGCTCTGCTTTAATGTGTTGCCCTAATCAGCCTTAAATTGTCATTTCGCTTTGATTTAACTCAGCCATAATGAGAAATCTGCCTTTAGAATGACAGTAGCCATCCATTTATGGCTACTGTCATTTTTTAACAGCAGACACTGTATGTATGTTTCCAAGACAAATGTCCTTCGGGACAATAAAGTCTATCTTATCTTATCTTATCTTATCCTTTCCATCCCTGTTAACGTGGCCTCTCAACAACTCCCCCCGACCGTCCAAATTGAAGTTGGAGGAGACAGCGGGGCTGGATTGTGTTATGACAAAAAAATATAGCTGTTTTCCTGGGCAGAAAATTCATCAATTGTATTGTAGGTTTATGAAAGAGTGGAGAGATTATTGGAAAAGTTGAACTCAAAGGGTTCGTTGAAATAGATGACTAATGGGCTTTGGTCAGATATATTTATAGTTTTGTGACCGTGTTGACTTGCTGGAAGCACAGAGTGAGGGCAAAGTCGATGATTCGCACAAGGAAAGGGTCCTTTGTGCTCACCAAGCGTCCCTCAAACTCCATTTCCCTCATGTCTGCAAGCGATTATCGAAGAATGAAAGTAAAATGAAAGCAGACCTATTTCCATTTAGGCTGTGTGTGGTTGGTGACATGTTAGTTAGGCCTTTGTTGTGTTTTAATGGGAAATTGCCACAGAGTTGTGGTGTTGAACGGCGTCTCAGATCTCTGCAGTTCTTCTCACGTCACAATGTGTTACTCATATTTAGCCTTTTCTGCTCTTCTGACACCTGTTTCATTCTAATTGAATGTCACTAACAGAGTAGTGATTCCCAGTTGGATTGCTGCTCTGTGAGTTTGTATTCATTTCTTACTATATGTTTGTAAATTGATTCGAAAGAGAGCAATTTGCATGATTTGTTTCTTTATGCTTTCATGTTTAGGTACACAAGTCTGCACGAAGGACTAAATGTGTGTTTTTTGTGCTCATATTGCTGCTTGCAACCAAAAGCTGACCACCAACCGATTTCATTAAAGTTTTGTTTTTGGATCAGTCAGTGGCAGCCTTCTCTCCTTATAAAAGAAAAACACACACTCACAAGTTGCTACGTTATGCTGTATATTCAGTATAGGTTTCCAAGGACTTATGTTAAACATTTTCTGAAACATTTTCCATATGTATTATTGTTACAGAATAAACAATGTACTAGTGTTCAATATTGAGCCCTAGTACAAGTACAAAACATGTGAAAAAATGAAAGTTCTTCGATCTTATAATGATACATTTGGATAAAAAATGACAGTCATGTGAGTTTACCACTTTCTCTGACTTCCATGTCTTTAATATATTATTAACATACATATAATGTGTTATAATTTGCTTGTATCAGTGTGATTATAAAGCATTATTAATATTTATGATTGCCTATTGATATAACAATAATCATAGCACATTACCAATCATTTTATGATGACTTATAAGATCGAGTATCATAATACTTCATCATTGATGGTCACTCTGACATTTGTTTTGCAAGGATCCCAGGGTTTTATAATTCCTATAGTTTGAATACATTACATTTTCATAATCACTGTTATAATGCATTAAAGGATAAATATAAGTCACTCTAAGCGGTCGTTTAATTCAAGTGAAGTAAAAAAACATTTTACAATGTGTACATTCCAAGTTAAAATGAAAAGCAAAATTATGCCATTTAAGTTGCAAGAAGACATTTCATGTGGAACATATGTGGTGTTTACTTTAATTGACAGTAGTAGTTGACCAAGTGTTGAGTTTGCACCAACTAAATAATGAATGGCAAATTATGACAGGAGTAGCTCAGAAAACCAGGAGGCTGCTGTTCACTAATTAAAGACAAAGTCCATCCTCCTTTCTTTGTTAACAAAGAGTTTAATCTCACGGTTGTTCAGTACATCCGTGCGTTTTAGTTCCAGTAAGAAGTCCTTCTCCATTCATGGACACCAGTGAAGACAGTCGAGCCTCCCCAGTTGTATTTCTTGAATACGTTTTAATGTGTTTGAGGCTGAAAATGTCCGCTCCACAGAGGCAGCAGATATTGGGATTGTCACCGCCCAACATGTCACGCTAGCCCACTGACCAATCACGTATGGCTAGGCCAGCTAGCAGCTCTGACCCGTCAAAGAATACGCCCAACATGTCAAACTAAAGATCTGATTGGTTGAACACTATGACAATCAACAATATCGTCCCCATTCACTTAAACTGCACATGGATTCACTTGTGAGTCTGCAGGCCTCGGGCCTCTCTTCTACCTAGAGACACAGAGGTGAAATCTGATTGGATAAAAGCTCTACTTAAAACAAGCTGCACTGGAAGCAGAGCTACTGAGGAACACAGTAGCTGTGCAATGAGAAAATAAGATAATGGGAAAAATATTTTTATAAATTATGATACATGTAGTGTATTTAAGAAAAATTATTAAATTATAAAATAGCTATAACTTTGTGATTCTGTCTAGGCCAGCAGAGAAGGCCTTGCAGGCCCTGACGGCCCACCACTGCAGTAGGCTATGATTAAAATGTTCGCCCCATGTTCTCCTTAATACACTGCAGCTGATGAATGTCAACCCCTTCACTATTAAGTGGTACCACTCATTCCTCACCAACCGTACCCAGCAGGTCAGGGTGAACAGGACGTTGTCTGAACCCTTGACCATCAACACCGGCGCCCCCCAGGGGTGCGTCAGTTCACCAGTCCTGTTCACCCTGTACACTAATGAATGCACATGCAGCACTGCTAACAATTACATGATCAAGTTTTCTGATGATACAGCCATCCTGGGTCTCATGTCTGACACATCGGATGCGGCTGTATACAAACATGAGATTCAGAACTTTGTCCAGTGGTGCATCAAACACTTCCTCATCCTCAACGTCAGGAAAACCGAGGAGATGGTATTCGACCCCAAATACGTTGGAGAGCACTCACCAGTGGTTATCCATGACCAGAACATAGCACAGGTTGACTCCTACAGATACCTGGGCATACATATTGACAATAAACTGACATGGAGTGTTCAGGTAGTAAATGTCTGCACTAGGGTCCAACAGCGGCTACACTTACTTCGTAGGCTGAGGGTCTTTGGTGTCAACCAGAAGGTCTTGCTCCTCTTCTACCACGCCATAGTTGAGAGCATCCTGCGGTTTGGACTCTCAGCCTGGTTGGGAACCTCAGTGTACAACTGAAAGCCCAGATCACCCGGCTAACACAAAGAGCCATGAAAACTATGGGAGTCAGACAGCATCCCACACTACAGGCTGTCTTTGATGAAACTATCATCAGACAGGCCCAGAAGATCATCTCAGACCCCACTCATGTCCTCCACCCTGAATATCAGCTTCTTCCCTCAGGCAGACGCTTCAGAGTCCCCCAGTGCAGCTCAACCGCTTTAAGAACTCCTTTGTCCCCTTGTCCATCAAAGCCCTAAATGGCAAGCTAGCCAGAGCTTAACCCCTGTAACACAGATTTTTTAAATTCATTTTTGTATTTTTATTATCATAACTATACACTACAGGTGTGTTGTACAGGTGTGAAATGTATTTGTTGGCTGGTGGCAGTCTTTTGCATGTACAGTAGATACTGTGTGTGCGGGTATGTGGACTGCCGACAGTCTGTGTATGTAATGTATGTATGCAATATGTTACTTGTATTGTTTTAACAGCAGACACTGTATGTATGTTTCCAAGACAAATTTCCTTCGGGACAATAAAGTCTATCTTAACTTAACATGTGAATAAGAGTACTGACCAGTGGCGGCTGGTGGAAAATGTTCTAGGTGGGGCCATCCAATAAATTTCAGCAAACATCCCAGTATGATTTAATGCAAAAAATTTAAGGTATCAAACACGCATTACTACTTTGCAGTTAAATATTCAACATTTATTCCAACACGAAAAAAAGCAGTAAATAACATCTTATTTTTGTCACCCTCACAGGCAATTCAGTATAATATATATATTCAGTATAATATAAAACACACACATACATATATAGACATAAGCTATGATGAGTTTTCACTGTTAATTTACCATCTCAATTAAATGTTGATGCCTCCATGACCAAGTTAAGACAAAAAGATGTTCACTTTGCCTCATATGTAGCTTGACAGAGTTCTCATGTGTGCCCTGGTGTTCTCATGTTTCCTTACCTCCTCATCCCTCACTCCCTAACTGTCCATGCTGGCTCTGCCGCTAGTCTGCTGTCTGATTGTGAGGTCAGGCTGATTTGGGATCAGCTCTTTGGCCTGAAGTTTCTCCTCAAAGTTCTCTTCTCAAACGGGTCTTGGAGGAGCAGTGCTGGCGCTGGCGCTCGCCTGTAGAGACTTCTCCTGACGAGAACGCGCAGCTTGGGGCCAAATCGTTTTGGCCCCACTCTGAATCTATTTGAGGACACTGATTGGCTAAATTGTATGTCACTCATTTCTATCTTTAATCAGATATTGGCTAAACTGCTTCATAGACCCGCCTCGGCGGGGCCAGATGCGTTTGGCCCCACTAGCTGCGCGTTCTGAGAGCCAAGCGGAGATGACGAGCAGACAGGCTGCATACAAAATCCGCTTCAAAATAAAAGCACAGGATTTTTTTTTCTAGTTTTTTGGGGGGGGAGCTCAAGGTGGGGCCAGGCCCCATGGCCCTCTATTGACCATCTGCCACTGATACTGACTCTTATTTTTCAACCTCAACAATTGTTTATACCAGCTGCAATTTCAATTTCTGTGAGTTACGACACATTTTGTTTGGTTTTGGTAGATTTGTGCAGGCAGAAGGCCAACTACCGGGATCGACCCTAAGCTAATGTAGGCTGTTTTTTGAGTTCCATTTTAGTGTAAGTGAATTTGAGTTCCCTCTGAGAAAACATTAGTGTAGTGTCTACGTCTAGGGCTTTTATTGTGAAAGGTTAGAACGGAGGGAGTGGATCTGCTATGCGCTGCCTGTGTAAAGGTTGAAAGGATTCTATAGTGTACGTTTGAATATGTCCGTTCCACACAACTTGACCGGCTGATGCCTTTATTCGAGGTGCGAAAGTTCAGAAAAATCCACCTTCTTCTGAAAAAGTATTATTAGGCTGAGTAATAATCATAATCTATGTAAAAGTACTTAGGATAAAACAACAGTTCCAAAACATATGTTGCATATGTTATTCCTGGATGCACTGGGCACCTATAATTCAGGCTTGATAGAGGTTACAGACTAATGCGTTTGTATGGAAATTAGAGAATTTTCCCATGATTTATCACCTGCTGTAACACAAACAGATGTATGGAACAAAGTGATATACTGGTAATTCATTGGTGTGCATAGAAGGTATGCTGTTGAGTTACCTTTACTGTCTACGGCCGCTGATAAATAATTGCTTTGAGTAAATCCTATATTGACACAGGTGTGAAATGATGTCTATATAGCCCGCAGCCATATAATATACATGTGTACTAGATATCTGGCACGTGTGATTGTGTGTAGGCAAACAGGATTAACACATTGCATAAAGCAGTATCAAGGAAGGAATGCCTCCATGGTTTAAATCTGTACTTAGGTGCTACCATAGCAACCTGTATTTAAAGCCTTTTGAATAGAGTAATTGATCTTTAGTAGACATACTTTGTCAGTTAAATTGGCCATGAAGACTGTATGTAATTGCAGACATTAAGAGGTAGAGGTGAGTCACATTTCTTGCTGTGCCTATAGTTATCCCCTAGCCTGGGCCATCTACATGACACTGGGAAATCAGCATATTTAGAAGATACTGCATATACATCAATCAAACTGTATTTATATAGCACAAGTCAACATGACATGCAACTCCAAGTGCTGGACATTAAGTTAAATAGTTAAATAGAACATGTTAAAAAACATAAAAACTGATAAGACATTTAAATGAGTAAAATAAAGTTTAGGGTAATAAAACATAGTAATTTGATTAAGGCCAGGCTTAAATGGTGTATTAAGTCTGCTTCCCTCAATAGGCTGGAGTCACATTTGCTAAAAGCAGCCTTGCCGTGGGGTTTTAACACAACCCAAAGAACAAAGAAATAACTATTAATAGACTTGATGGATCTAGTGGGTACATGTCTTAAAACCATGTCAGACAAATAGTCGGAGGTGAGACCATTGTGATTGATAAACCAAAATCTAAACGTCAATTTTAAAACTAAAAAGCTCTCCTTCTGCTCCTGGTAAACCCACGAGTAGCTGCATTTTGTACAAGTTTAAGTTGATCTATGGCTTTTTTGGGTTGACCAAAAAGTAGAGCACTAAAATAGTAGAGTCTACAATGAAAACGTGAACAAGTTTCTAAATATTCTCCTGGGAAAGGGAAAGGACGCACACTGCCTTTTATCACTTGAAAAATACTCCCAATTTTGGTCACGTTGATGTGAATATTAAAAGTTAAATTAGAGTCATCCCTGGTGCCTGTGGCTACATGCTTCTGACTTTAATTCAGTTCTTAATCTAAAATGCATTTGTGGAGGGTATCAATAGGGCTTGTGTCATAAGGGGACAGCCATTTAGAGCTGAGTATCATCAGCATAACTGTGAAAATTGATGCCATGTCTCTTAATAACACTACCAAGGGGCAGCATACAAAGACTGAAAAGAACTGGGCCTAGGATCGAGCCTTGTTGTATCCCACTGTTCATCTCACAAAGGATTTCTTAGAGGAGTGTTCATCGAGGGCAACAATAAAAGGATCTTCCTGAGAGTTTGGATGTAAACCACTTGAGAACAGCGCCAGAGAAGCCCACACATTAATGTAGTCTTTCTATTAAAATATTGTGGTTGACTGCATCAAATCCTGCACTCAAGACAAGACAAACAAGGACGGGGACTTTTTTGTGTCCAGGTTGATTCTCAGGTGGTTCACAACCATAACCAAGGCCGTTTCTCTGATTTTTCTTAAAAAAATGCAGTCTGACGTAAGAAAATCATTTAGCTGCTTAAAAACAATCATAAATCTATTTGTTGTTTTCAAGGTGTGATTACCAGGGGAGTTCATGCTCACCAGCTCGTCTCATCCGTGTTCCCTTGAAGCAATTTAAACACTGCATCCTCTGATTGATGTACTCTTCATTTACCTCACAGAGTGGTGCTCGGATTGATGACATGTGTTTCCTTGATGCTGTGGATACTTGTGTGGATGGAGGATGGGGTGTTATGGCCCACTCAGCTTTGACAGCTGTGACTGCTGAGCACAAGGGGGAGATCAGAGTTGTTGCAATTTCTTGCTAATGGAGATTGGCAAAGGTGACAAACATTTTACGATTATTAACATTAACATTATACGATTATTGGAATATTCAGATATTTGTCACATTTATATTTGAATTTCAAGTCAGGTATTAAAAGATTCTCTGTGTTTTTTTGTTTTGCAACAGTAGCCTAAAGTACAATGGTTCTACATTCTGCAACTAAATTGCTGATAACATTATCGTTGTCTATTCTTATCTTACACACAACTCTAATCTAACTGTAGATGACTCTGTCACGCATGGCTGTATTGTAATGGATGGAATGAAATGGTGTGTTCAGGCTGAGTAGGAGGAAAATGTCAGAAAGTCAGTGGAAAGATGTGACTAAACACACAATGGATTGCTGTAAAATGTTGTAGAGTGCAGTGGATTCCCTGATTTTTCTCAGAGCGAGGTGGTTGATGTTTGGGTTGTCATGAAATATGTTAAAGACACCATTAGTGCCCAGATAATTCTTGACTCAGGTGATACCCTTTCACCTTAGCGCCACCAGCAGATTGACATGTGTGCTTCAGAATCGAATGCATCAAATAACATTGGATTGAATACAATGTAATTTGGTGAAGACATTCATGTTCTTTGTGAAGTTCATCTAGTGCCATTTATTTCTACCGTATATTGGTTTATCTTCCTAAGATCTTGGTTTTCTTTATAAGGAGCATTAGAGACTCAGTGAGCTGCTAGCATTGCTGTAAACTCTAGTTATAGTTATTAACTATAACTAGAGTTAATTATAGTTATAGCTATCTGTCTGGCCTCAGGGAAGATTGTGCTTCAGACGAAAATTCCAGGCCAGAGCTGTAAAACATTGAGGCAAAATGCAGCTTCAAGTTCGTACAGTATACGCAAATAGGGCTGTAACAATTACTTAAAATAGTTGACTGATAGAAAATCAATAGGCTGAAATTGAATCTGTAAACAAATATTTGCTGTTTCCAACATCTGAAATGTGAGTTTTTCACCTTTTGAGTTTGGACTATTGGTCGAACAAAACAAGCCTTTTTATGAGCTCACCTCGGGCTCCCACACCTTTTGAGCCCAAGATAACCGTTTCAAAGAAACTAAATTAAATGAAGTCATCAAAAATAAAATACTTGCCTTGCTTAACTTTATATCAGGAGGTCCGGGGACACAGAGAGGGTGCTACAGGGCAAGGGGAGACAAAAAGTCACAGAACGTATGAAAAATCCACAGTGCCTGGAGAACATTATATAACGCCTGTGTGCTTGCTGTTAAAGGAACAGTGTGTGAGATTTAGTGGCATCTAGTTTTGAGGTTGGAGATTGCAAGCAAAAACACATCGCTCAGTTCACCCTTCCCTTTCCAAGCATGTCAGAGAGCAGGCTGGTCTCATCCAGCATTCGCAGTGTATGTGTGTTCATATGTTGTCCACGTAAAATGAGGACATATAAAGATCGCTCAAACACACAGCGGAGGGGGAAGTATAGGAGGTGGATGGGTCCAACGAACAGTGATCTTTAGCAGGAGACTGCCGTTCGTTCCTCATGTATAAATGAGAAGTCATTGTTGATGTTTTTGTCACGTAACTTGTGTACTTCAGTAACGGCACTTTCGTGGTTATTTTGACCCAAATCATAATATTTTCCTCAAACTAACTGGTTTTGTTACCTACCCCTAACTAGCTATTTCACGACCTATTCCTAAACATAAACAAGTAGTTTTGTTGCCTGAAACTAACTGAGTTTCCTGTGAAGACTGAGGTTTATTTTGAAAAGACCATGTAACAAGCGGAAATTGACACGTGTTGCAGGCTTTCTCAGGAACTACTTACCTTTAGGTAATGTAAACACAAGACAGGCTCTCACTAGAGCCAGTGTTTGGTATGCCCCTTATTTGGCTGCTGTAGAAACATGGCGAACTCTATCAATCTCCTCTCCGTTTCAGCAAGATCCGGCACAAATTTATCTCTGAATACTTGTACTGTAAGTTGCAGTCCTGCATATTTGAATATTTGCTCAGAAACATTTAGCAAAATATTCACAACCTGTCAAATGGTATTGGGTGAGGCCCAAAGCGCTGATCAGAAAGAAACAAAGAAAGCTGCTGTGATGCATATAAGAGTGATCATTTGTAAGTATGTAAATTCATCCAGACTGTCTCAAATATTGTCCTGATGTCACCTTTATCCACCATTTCTGTCATTGTACTCATCTCTCTTACACCTCTCTTATTCCCGATTATTCTCTTTTCACCGAAACACATTTTCCCTTTTAATGCATTTTTCCTTTCCTTAACACATTTCTTTTCCCCGGGCAGGTTGAGGCATGGGCTGTTTGAGCGCCATGTATCGATTGTTGTGGGGAATTTGATGCCTACAGACTTGCTGTTCTCCCCTCCTCTCCACCCAGGGGAGTTTTAAATGGAAACACATTACTATGAATCACACAGCAGGGAGCTCCATGATTGATAGCATTGCTTACCATTTACTAGTCACTGTCTGGAGATAAGACCTGAATTTATGGAGTATTGGAAATCCTTGCCACTGCTACATGCGCATTAGGGTGAGGAACGACTCCCCCATACTGCCACTGGAGTCGCACGGTTAACAGCAAGGAGCCCATTTTATTGTTTATTAAAAATAATATTTAGAGTTCTATTTTTTTCCCTTGACTGTTAGTGTAAATGGAATGGGGAAACACCTGGAGAATAGCATGTGTGTGTGTGTCCTTGGGTAGGTGTGTGTTTTAATGGTGTGTGGTCATTTGCTTTTACCTCTCCCTCCAACTCATTCTAAGTACATCTCAGTAAAGCATGGCTTCGCTCACCTTAAATATCGCTGTTGCAAATCAGTTAAGGAAAATGGACTGAGGCCACACACTGGTGCGCCGTGTGTGGGGGTGTATTCGGTTCAAATCTAACTTAAGTACATCATCAAAGAATGTGGTGAACTCAGTCCTCATACCTTTAAAGTCAATTACAGAACTAAAAGGCCCAAAGCGCATTTTAAAACTTCAACAATTTTCTTTTGTTTAGCTCATGTATCCACAGTGAATGTGTGTTGTGCTCAGAGCACTACCAAATCACTGCAGACCTACACTCACTACTAGGGCTGGTTATCGACACCAAAATCATATATTATATCAGCACAGATATCACCGTGGATGGCTGCCTCGAAGTGTTGGTGCGCATTGTTTTGTGTTTTTGTTGTTAATTCAGTTTTCTGCTGTGATACCCGGAGCTCTTTCACCAGAGATGAGCTCATAAATATCAGGGGAACAACTCCAGCGGACTTACTTCCAACTTTTTTTTTAACTGTGGAATTACTGGACATTCTCGTCAAAGGTGCTCTCAACTTAGCTCATGCAGTGAAGCGCCATAGGAGAGGGAAACGTGCCGGCAAGCTCATGCGTCTTCGCAAACGGGGCTCTCGTACGCCGCTGCCAGGCATATTTCTCTCCAACGTCCGCTCACTGAGCAACAAACTGGATGAACTTCAGCTACTTGTGGGGAGAGACAGAGACTTTTGTGCTTTACTGAGACCTGGCTCTGTAGAACGATACCGGACTCTGCACTCCATCTGGCAGGCTTCCAGCTGTTCAGAGCGGATCGCAACACAGAGCTCTCCGGCAAATCGAAGGGTGGAGGAATTTGTTTCTACTCCAACAGTGGCTGGTGCAACGATGGGACAGTGATTCTACAGCACTGTTCTCCTGATCTGGAATCTTTTATCATAAGCTGTAAACCCTTTTACTCCCCCCGTGAGTTCACTTCATTCATACTGGTCGGTGTTTACATGCCGCCGCAGGCCAACGTGCAGGAGGCACAGCGGACACTCGCTGAACAGATACTGTGTGTGGAGCGGACCAACCCGGACTCTTTAGTTATTGTCCTTGGTGACTTTAACAAAGGAAACCTCAGCCATCCATCCATCCATTTTCCTCCGCTTATCCGGGGGCTTTTTGACTACCTTAGCGGCCTCCGCTAGGGATATGGGTGACTCTGGCTCTTTCCCCGCTAGCGAGGTGACGTTCCACGTCCCTAGAGCTAGTCTATGCTGCCGGCGATCGGCTCGCCCAGGCCTCTGGCCTGGCCCGCTGCCCGGTCTGCATTGCACCCGACCCTGATGCTTGTCCCTGCGGGTGGTGGGTCGACATGGTGGATGCTCCATGTTGTTTCTTCGGGCTGAGCCCGTCCCGGCCACCAGACACTCGCCGACGAGCTCCCCTCCTGGGTCTGGCTCCGGGAGGGTGCCCCGGTTTCCCTGGTCTGGGCAAGGTGGCTGAAGACCTTGGGCTGCTTATCATCAGGGTTATTTTGAACCGCTTTTAGTCTGGGCTCTCCCCTGAGACCTGTTTTCCTTGGGAGACCCTACCAGGGGCTACTGCCCCGGACAACATAGCTCCCAGGATCACTGAGCCACTCAAACAACTCCACCACGTTACGGTGGCGATTTGCGGAAGAGACCTCAGCCTCATGGCTCCCCAAATACAGTTTATTAAATGCTCAACCAGAGAGGAGAACATTTTAGACCACTGTTACACCACAATAAGCGGGGCCTATCACGTCGTCCCTCGTGCTGCACTGGGTCACTCTGACCATGTCATGGTCCATCCGATTCCCGCATACAGGCAGAAAATAAAGCTCTGTAAACCTGTGGTGAGGAAATTCAAGAAGTGGACCAGTGAAGCTCTGGAGGATCTTCGGGCGTGCTTGGACTGTAAAGACTGGGATGTTTTCAGGACTGCTACCAACAGTCTGGATCAGTACACAGAATGAGTATGAGGCTGTAACGTCATACATCAGCTTCTGTGAGGACAGCTGTGTTCCAACAAGCACCAGGGTGAGTTACAACAACGACAATCCCTGGTTTACAGCAGAACTCAGACAGCTAAGGCTGCACAAGGATCAGGCATTTAGGAGTGGGGACAGGGACATGTATAAAGAGGCAAAATATAAGTTTAGTAAGGTGGTGAGAGACGCTAAACGACTGTACTCTGAGAAACTGCAACACCAGCTCTCAGCAAGTGACTGCTTCTGTCTGGAGAGGTCTCAGACAGATAACCAATTACAAGCCAAAAGTCCCCCACTCCATGAATGACCTCCGCCTGGCAGACGAGCTGAACGAGTTCTACTGTCGTTTTGATAGACAATGGGACACTGCTGACTCCATCCACCAGGTCCCCCTCTTCTAGCTCAGCAGGGGCCCATGCCTCTGGTTGTGGATTTCTTGTAAGGGTTTTGCAGAAAATAAAGGGCTGGACCCAAATGCAGGGAGACACGGGAAATGGAGGAATGGATAATTGTGGGTTTAATTGTAACAAAAAAAGTATTCAACACAAAAAGGTGTGAATCACAAGTCCATGAAAATAAAACATCCAAAGAAACAGTGAACACGGCAAGGGGGAGCAGACACGAAACGTACTGGGAGGAAATGGCAGGCAGATGACAGACAGACCAGGTTACACCAAAGACGAACGAACACTGAGCCAACGGACACACAGGGTTTGAATACACAGGGAAGGTGCAGGTGATTAGACACAGCAGGTTTCAATTAAGGGTGGGGCAAACAATCACGGGAGGAACAGACAGGGGCAGAAAGTGAAGTGAAGCAGGCTGAGGAGGTGCAGGTGATTGAACGCAGCAGAGTATAATTAGGGGAAGGGCAGACCATCACAGGGGTAAAACAGACAAAGGCAGGAAATAAAGTGCGAGACACAAGGAACATCTAAATAAAACAGAATAAATAACTAAATCAAAACATAAATCGTGTCATTTCCGGAAGAATGCAGCCATACCTGCATCTATCACCCTGTGTGACTCACCGGTCGACGCTGTGGAGTCCTTCCGCTTCCTGGGCTCCACCATAACCCAGGACCTCAAGTAGGATCTTAACATCAGCTCCATCACCAAGAAGGCTCAGAGGATGTACTTCCTAAGGCAGCTGAAGAAATTCAACCTGCCAAAGACAATGATGGTGCACTTCTACACAACCATCATTGAGTTCATTCTCCATCACGGTCTGGTACGCTGCAGCCACTGCCAAGGACAAGGGCAGGCTGCAGCGCATCATTCGCTCTGCCGAGAGGGTGATTGGCTGCAATCTACCGTCCCTCCAGGACTTGTTCGCTTCAAGGACCATGAAGCGAGCAATCAAGATTCTAGCCAACCCCTCTCACCCTGGATATAAACTGTTTGTGCCCCTTCTATCTGGCAGAAGGCTGCAGTCCATCAGGACCAAGACCACACGCCACATGAACAGTTTCTTCCCATCGACAGTCGGGTTCATCAACAAAGCCCAGGACCCCCACTGACTCTGTCATCCCCAGAACAATTTCCTACCGGTCACCCCTGCACATCCCTTCTATGTTTCTTATCTAAATACACTCGACACTTACTGTACATCTCACTTGTTTATATAATCATCGTAATATAAATATTTAAACAATATCCCACCCTATTCAATTTTATACCTGTATGCATCATGTGTAGAGACAACTTGAGGACTGAAGCTAGTGCTGCTACGTGGCCTCTGTATCGGCATCTTTTGTTCTCCAGAACCAGCCTACAGACTTCTCTTCTTTTGCTGTAGAAGCAGTTTACAGACCATTTTTGAAGCTTTTTTTGAAGATCAAATTTTATACTAAAACAGTTGACATAACTCAGTTTTTATGTCACCGTAGTAGTTTACAAACCTTAGATTTTATACCTCAGATGGACCCGGTTTTTAAACCATCTGCTTGCAGCCTTCAGGTTTCCTTCAAAGAGCCAAATTACAGACTTGTTTGTTTTTTACTTCAGATGGAGTTTACAGATCCGATCTTCTTGAGCAACTCATAGAACTCAGTTTTTATACTAGCATTTTATACATCTTCGACTTTTTAACTTAGAAGCAGCTTTAAGACATTCTATTTGATACTCCACAGTTGTTGTACCTAACCACCAACTTGCAGACCTCAGGGTTCATAAATCAGGAGGAGGCAATATAGACCTCAAGGTTTGTATCTCAGAGGTTTACAGACTTTCGCTTTCCGAACCACATTTTAGACCTATTTTTTTAGGATCAGTTTTTAAGACCCAGGTTTGTAAATGGCAGATGCAGAAGCAGCTCAGAGGCTGCACATTTTATTCTATTTTAGAATTTAAATATCTCAGCTTTCTAAAAAACAATTGAATGATCTGCTTCATCAGAAGCAGTTCAAAGACTTTGGCTTTATACCTCACATCTACAACCAGCATGCAGACCTTAGCTTGTTAGTAAGTGTTTTTAAGAAAACATCAGTTCTTACACTTAAGTAGCACAGAGACTTCTGTTTATTCACCTCACTGTGCCCCAGAACGTGCACCTTTTACCTGAAAAACTTCTCAGAGTGTGTATACTTTGGAAGCATTTTAGAGAACACAGATTGTATCAATCAACAGCAGCTGTGTTCACAAACTACAGATTTATTTTACCTTTTAACCAGCTTCAGTTCTCATAATTGAGATCAAGCTAACAAGCTGCAGTTTCTCTTCCTCATAGTGCAGCATTGTAGGAATTCAGTCTGTATTGGACAATACCACACCAGTCAATTTGTGTCAAATAACACAAATTGGTGCCAGTGCAGACAGTAATGTGTTCTACAGTATATGTAGCATGGGGTAAAGTAAAGGTGTAAAGGTCGGGTTGGTGGATGGCCATGTAGCAAAACTGCCCAAGAAAAACGGCCGCATCAGCTTGTTACTTCAAATCCCCCCAAACTGCATGTTGACATTAAAGTGACAAAGCCCTCCATTAACTGTATTAATTATGACTGTTATCCATCGGGAGCAAAGGAGGAAGTAATGCCGTGTACTTATAAATTCAGAAAGTCCAATGGAGAAAGTCCAGGGTGATAGGTGGATAAACAAAACTCAGACTTTAATACGGGAAACAGTGAACAGTCAACCATGACTGCAGTTGTTCCTTACCCTTTCCCAAGAGGTTATTAATGTAACCAAGACGAAAAAACTCCCTCAGCCAACCCGACCCACAATCTCTCCCTTTACCCAACCAAGTTGTTTTTGTGATTGATAAATGTCACTTGTTAAGATCAGCATTACAAAGTGCTTTACATCAAACATATACAATACAAAAAAACTATTTGAATTACCAGGTAAGCATGAGGAAACACTGAAAACAATGAACGATTACACTGCGTTGGATTCTCAATTCAAGAGCAAAGCACAAATGAAGGTTATAAATAGAAATAACCCTAAAAATGATTAGAGAAAAGATGAGAAAGCCTTTCATTTTCTTTTTAAAAGAGAATACTGATGTAATGAGCCAAAGCTCCTGAAGATTTCAGGCTGCACACTGGCTGTTATAGGGGACAGCAGTTCTCCTATTTACTCTGGGACCAGGCCATGAAGGGCTTTAAAAGTCACGAGTAGTATCTCAAAATCAAAACAATGTGTGTCATTCTAGAGGACAATGGCAAACAGCCATGAACGTGGAGGACTTGTTTGGTGTAGCATGTCTGACTTTGATGAAGGAGACCAGAGTTAATTTCCAGTTACATACTACTGATAAGAGTTCTTCTTCTCGCTTATTGTAACCACTACCATCCACCAACCATAACCTGACCTTAGGTTAATGAACCTCTTGTGTTTCTCAAAAGAACATCTGGCAGACTTCAGAAGCAGCCTCAAACAGAAGATATGTAAACCTCAAACAGACATTCTATGTTTATCAAAGCATGTATCTAAAGAGACTATTTTGCCTCCCTAATATCTTCCTCCTTTTTTACACTGGTGGAAAGAAAACATCAACAATGCACAGTAGTGTTTATTTTACTCCTTTGTCTATTTGCGTCTGTACATATCTCCAATATTCCATTGATAATACCTTGTTTGCATATATAAACATAACATTTCAGAAAATTGGTAATTTTGAAAAACAATTTGAACGTACGTAATCAACGGGATGTTTCATAATGATTAATTTGACTCTATTCACCTGTAGTATATTCAAAGTGTATGGAATATCTTCAAAGACTTTCATCTCAAAATGATTTGTAAACAATTTTTTCTTCATTTTTTGAAGGTTTTTAGAGAGGGGTTTGTTCATATATTGTTCTTAGCCTGATTGATACAACATATTACTAAAAACATAACCAAAATGGATTTTCTTATGTCTGTTAACAGTATTGATTTGTGGAGGGTTACAAAATGACACCCAAAATTCCTTCTCTAAAAAATAATTTTGTACATCAGCAAAAAGAATTCTGAACCTGCTTTTATTCAATGTTCAGATTTATGTTCTAGAAATGTATGCAAATCATCGCATATTTAATCATACAATTTCAGAAAGGTTATACAACAATAACTGTCTTAATGTAAGTAATCAACTGAGAACGTTTTATGATGATGTATTGGTTAACATGTGTACCTTATTAACCTCATACAGACCTCTACAGTTTGACTGCATTTATATATCAGAGAGCTCCGTGGTCTGGCCTCAGAAGTTTGCAAAGCGAGGCTCGCTGTGCCTCAGATTTGGTAAATTGCAGGCAGATGTATGTTTTATTTTGGAGCGAGTCCAAACTACATCTCAGAGCCATTTGTTACCAAGTTACCGAGCTCCACTGCAATTTATGTAATGGTGTGTTCAGGTTGACATGTCATGTTGGGCGGGGTGCCAGGAGGATGACTGATCAAAGTATCGCCGCGGCTGCACCCAGAGCCGTCTGAACCGTTTCATAATATTAATACCCTGCTGCACTGTGACCAAACATTTGATCACATCTACATCTACATTGTGCCAGCACATCACACACAAGCGGGCTATTTCTGTGGCATGGGCCCCATTATGGAACATGACTTAATTCTCCTTGACACAAAGCCAATTCAGAGAGTGATTGTTTCACAGGTTCATCCTCTCTCCCCGCGCAGCGTAAGGGCAACAGTGGTGGTGGGGGTGTATTAGGAATGGAAAGACCATGGCTGAGGGGGAAATAACTGTCAGCCCGTGTGGAGGGAGGAAGAGGACACAGTATAGCCCATCACTTCTGCTCCCTGAGAGACTTATTACAGAGGCAGGCCGGGGCGAGGGCTAGTAATTAATTTGGAGAGAGCTGATATTGGTTTTGATGCACCAAAGACTGACAACAATGGCTGTCTGGAGCATGTGCTGCACACATGGCTGTGTGTATGAAGACAGGAAAAGGTCTGAGATGGCGATGGATGTTTATGCCTCCTATCTTGTCCTGTGCCGCTTATATACTCATCTCCCATGTTTCGCTCCCCTCTCTTTCTCTTTTCACACCTATCCATATCTGCAGCCCTTTCGCTCCCTTTCTTTTTATGACATGACTGTGTGTCATCACACTCTTCTCTGTGTGGCAAATTATTAATGTTGCAGGATGGAAATAGGCCTGTTTTCCATCAGTTCATCCATTAAGAAAGCTCCTTGACTGCCTAGCAGCAGCACAATAACAGCGATCGAGGGGAGCACAGAATATGTGCTCTTACTCATGCAAATCCACATTTTGGGTCACGACTGAGGACAGATTCAAGATTGTTTTGTTATGACTGAAAAAGAATGAGAAATTAAATTGGATCAGACAAGATACATTTGGATTTTTATTATATTAATATGTACTGTATATGAAGGCATTTAGGGATTTTCTGGACAAAAGTACGTCAGCAAATCATTAATGACTTTCAGAAAACCCTTTTGCGTTTTGTCTGTGATGTAAAAAAACTGATGATGGTATCTTTGGATGAAAATTGCTTGTATGTTTGCCAGCATTCATCAGATTTCAGAAGGAAATATTTGGCCTGATCATTCTTCAAGTCAGTATCCTGGGTCCTGTCATTCTTTTACCACTGCAGTGAAGTCATTTATGTCTTTGTATGGGATCAGTATACTTTAAGAGACAATTAGAGTTTGTCAAATCCCTAATCACTAGCAGTGAATATCAAATAAACATGTACTGTTGTAAGGTTAAGAGAACAGAGATGGATTTCCTTATAGAATAATTTGGGATTCAATTCAATTCCTTTTTGTACAGCCCAAAATTACAAATTTGCCGCAGAGGGCTTTACAATCAGTACACATAGGACATCCTCTGTCCGGAACCCTCACATTAGGTTTAGATGGTTAATAGAGGGCGCCGCCCCCCCTTGAGCCACAAAAAATGTAAAATAAATACAAATTGTCAATATTTATGTTTTTGAAATATGGAATGCACCCAGTAATATTTGTAAAATATGATATCTGCGCAAAATATATGCTTTTCCTCCACGTCCTGTCCGCCTGTCTGCAGCTTTGGGGCGCTGGAGAATCTGCCCACAGGAGGCGGGTCTATGAAGCAGTTTAGCCAATTGCTGATTATAGATATAAATGTGTGACATACAATTTAGCCAATCAGCGTCCGCACGTAACAACCTCACGTAACATCCTAACGTAACAACCTCACGTAAAATCCTCATGTAACAAACCTCACGTAGCAACCTCACGTAACAACCTAACGTAGCAACCTCACATAAAAAACTAATGTAACAATATCAGAATCAGAAACTGTTTATTGCCAGTATATGTTACACATACCAGTAATTTGGCTTGGTGATTTGGTGCGTAACAGTAAAACAGTGCAATAGTAATGAAATAATTGAAAATAGAAACTATATTAACCTCTTGCTACCGAGAGCCCCCTTCAAATGGTGTTCGGGGGGGGGCGACAGAGTACACACATACTATATTATGATATATCAAAAACCTATGTAATGAAGAAATTCTGATAAAATGGACCATGTAAGCTATTTTAATCACTCAAAAACATATATATACACAAAGTACAACAATATACTACAAGCACTACCACAATTTCACCTATTTTTCACCAGGAGATGGCGATCTATGTTCTCCGTTACCGATACCAGCCACGACCAGCACTTTCACAGACAAACCCCATATACCACGAGGACAATATCTTCCAAATTCCTCTCCTTCAAACCATTAAAAAGCTACAGTTCATCTGCCACAGATCAACACAGCCAAAGAGCAAAAGAATTGAAACGCTTCGCACCTTGAGATGGTTTTCTGGATGAAAATCGCCAAAAAAAAATCCTTTTTTGTATCCTTTCAGCCATGTGCTCCCAGTCTCTCTCCGTTCTGTGAAAAAACTGAGTCTCTACGAGTGTCTATGAAGAAGGGGTAATCTTTTCAGTTTTGGCCAATGGGTTTGACCCTTGGGGGCGAGCCTAATAGTTTTGTATTTTTATAGGCTTAAAATTCTGTCAATCAACTCAAAGAACGTACCATTACATGTCTTAGACTCCTCCGGCAAGTAGAGAGTTGCAGTAGTCCAGGCGGGAGATGACAAGAGCCTGGATTAGCACCTGCGCCGTCTCCTCAGTGAGGAAGGGGTGAATCCTCCTGATGTTGTAGAGCAGGAATCTGCAGGAGCGTGTAATCGATGAGATGTTTGCTGAGAACGACAGTTGGTCATCCAGGGTCAAACCCAGGTTCCTCGCAGTCCGAGTTGGCGTCACCACGGTATGGTGATGGACAGGTCTTGGTGCGGGCAACCCTTTCACGGGAGGAACAGTAGCTCAGTTTTGTCCAGGTTGAGCTTGAGGTGGCGTGTCGTTATCCACTTTGAGATGTCAGCCAAGCACGCAGCTATGCGTACCTCCACTTGAGTGTCACCGGGGAGAAATGAAGACCAGCTGGGTGTCATTGGCATAACAATGGTAGGAGAAGTCATGCGAGCGAATAACAGAACCCAGAGATGTTGTGTAGAGCAAGAAGAGAAGGGGCCCAGGACTGAACCTTGTGGAACCCCTGTAGTCAGCAAGCGTGGTTCCGACACGGCCCCCCTCCATGTCACCTGGTAGGATCGACCTGTCAGGTAGGATGCAAACAGGGAGAGTGCAGAGCCTGAGACGCCCATCCCCTCAAGGGTGGAGAGGAGGATCTGGTGGTTCACAGTGTCAAATGCCGCAGACAGGTCCAGGAGAATCAGGACGGAGGAGAGAGAGTTAGCTCTCGCGGCGTGAAGCAACTCCGTCGATTGATCCACTTTGAACCCGGACTGGTGGGGGTCCAAGAGGCTGTTCTGATGGAGATAGGAAGACAGTTGGTTAAAAAAAAGCACGTTCAAGTGTTTTGGATAGAAAGGGTAGAAGAGAAACCGGTCTGAAGTTCTTGACATCAGACAGGTCAAGTGATGGTTTGTTCAGAAGGGGAGTGACTGAGAGGTTGGCAGTAGAACAGTGTCTAGTGAAGATAAGATCCAGCTGGTTGCCGGCCTTGTGGGTAGGAGGAGAAGAGGAGTGGTAAAGGTCAAAGGAGGAGAGGAAGGAAAGAAGAGGTTCTAACTTATCAGTCTGGATGTTGAAGTCGCCGAGCAAGATGAGTGCGGAGCCATCATCATGGAAGTGTGAAACTAATGTGTCAAGCTCCTGAGAACTCACCAAGAGGGCCTGGTGGGCGATACACAACAGCAATGGTGAGTTTGACTGGATAAGTGACAGTAACAGCATGAAATTCGAAAGAGGACGGGGAGAACTGTGGAACCGAGACACTAGAGTATTTCCATTTAGGGGAAATTAGCAGGCCAGTACCACCACCCCGCCTCACAGCTCTGGGAGTGTGAGAGAAAGAGTACACATCTGGCAGTGCTGCAGGTGTGGTGGTGTTTTCTGGTGTGATCCAGGTCTCAGTTAGAGCAAGAAAGTTGAGGGAGAGCAAGGAAGCGTAGCCTGAGATGAACTCAGCTTTCGGCACTGCTGACTGGCAATTCCATAGTCCCCCCGCCACCACTTGCTCTCCATGAGCTGAGAGAGTAGGATAGATGAGGTTAGTGGGTTCACGGCACCCGTGAGTGACCCAATGTGTACGTGACCACCGAGCAGAGGAGCGGACAGAAATAGGATGCAAACACATGGTAGAGAAATAGAAACTCCCTAAGTACACGCCCGAGAAGTCTTAGCTTGACGAAGTCGAGCTTCAAAAAGTCGCCCTGTAGCCTTCGTTTGCCTGATGCTCGAAAGCTGATGCTTCTGACCACCAGCAGTGGTTAAGGACAGTAATCTACTGATTGCTCATTGTCTGCCAGGAGTGCAAGCTCCTCCCCTTGCAATCAGCAGAGCTATTCAGCAGCAGAGACTAAATCACACCTCCTCAGACAGGCAGAAACTCACAGTCCAATCACAACTGAGGGAGGCCTAAGTACAGCTATAAAGACAACTTAGTTAAAGCAAGAATAAAATACTTATCAGATTCTGGGTGAGTCAGAAGTTCAGTTGTTGCTCCAGAAGATGAATACAGTCTCAATCAATGCTCTCTCACCCACACAGGTCAATGCTCTCTCACCCACACGGGTCAATGCTCTCTCACCCACACGGGTCAATGCTCTCTCACCCAACCAGATCATTAAGTTTTGACCTGATCAGGAATCACATAAACGCAACAGTAGCTCAGTGTGTCGTACATTTCATCGTATGTGTAGAAATCACTGCAGCTGTTCCTTGTTGTATGATGAGACAGATGCTATAGATGAGACAGCCCCTGTGGAGGACATTTCCACAGACTAACATACTCATACAGTGTTTAGACTTGGGAGAAGTAAACATTACTAATGCTTTTTCAACATTTCAACATCCGGCAAGAATGCGTTGGGACTTTTGAATTCAATCCATTTTGAATGCTTCTTGCAGTTACAGCAGTGGTGGGCCGTCAGGGCCACCAAGGCCTTCTCTGCTGGCCTAGACAGAATCACAAAGTTATAGCTATTTTATAATCTAATAATTTTTCTTAAATACACTACATGTATTGTAGTATGTACAAATATTGTTCCCATTATCTTATTTTCTCATTGCACAGCTATTGTCTTCCTCAGTTGCTCGTCTTCCAGTGCAGCTTGTTTTAAGTAGAGCTTTTATCCAATCCGATTTCACCTCTGTGTCTCTAGGTAAGAAGAGAGGCCCCAGGCCTGCAGACTCACAAGTGAATGCCTTTGCAGTTTAAGTGAATGGGGACGATATTGTTGATTGTCATAGTCTTCAACCAATCAGATCTTTGGTTTGACATGTTGGGCGTATTCTTTGACGTGCCAGAGCTGCTAGGTGGCCTACAAGTACGTCAGCATTATGTGCAGCTCAGTTTCCAGGTACAGCTCTGCAGTGAGGTGCAGTGTGTGCTGTGATTGGTCAGTGGGCGAGCACGTGACTATTGTGAAACAAAACTTTAAATAGCCATCAGAGGCTTGGTCGGAGTAGTAAGAGTTCAAATTGAAAGAAATGACTCTTTTTTGCATTTTGCTTGGTGTAGATTTATTTTTTTACCTAGATTTGTTTTTTTAACACTCAATGGCTGAAGGAGGGGAAACGGATTTGTGAGTTGGCATTTAACCGTGGGATTAAACTCTATCTACAAAGAAAGGAGGATGGAGTTTGTCTTTAAGTGAACAGCATTTGGTAAGTCAACTGCATTTGTTTTGTACATCTAATATCTGAATGGCCCTCGAGCGTGTAGCAGAATGCGTGTTCCGCTGCAGTGTTGCTGGATTGATTTGATGCTCTGTTGTCATATGAATATATGTGAATGGTTCTTGTGAGTTTGTTGTTGTCATTGTGTTAATTATATAGATTTGGACTATATCCATTATCCGTTAATTACGAAGCATACCGTCATGCGCGGAGTTATTGTTTGTTAAGCTAGTTTAGCCTAGCCTCTCAGAAGTGCGGGGCCTCAGCTGTATTTTGTTGTGGTTTTTGTGTTCCGGGTTGAGAGGTCACAGCCCGGTGTCTCCGCAGTCCACCAAAAACTTTATATTTCCCACAATTTTGGTGCCATCATGAGGTTATTAGGTGGTGTTTCAGCTGCAGGACAGCACTGAAGGCCCAGATATAAAATGCACGGCCGGCCACTGAGTTACAGGTTTTAGATGGGATAGCTATCTGATCCACCTAAGACGCATTAAGTGACTTAGTGGGGGTGGGCTCATAAATCCAGCATGTATCCAGCAAATGTCACATAATTATCACTTCTCCAGTATAGAAATAACAATCAGTTAAATTCCCCATTGAATACTCAGAAATAAATTGTTTTATATTATTAGATTTCACAACCTAAATCCACCTCGTCTCCCTCCTGCTTTATACAGCATGTCAGAACAGTTTAAAAATTTAGATTTTGCTTGGGTACTGTTCAACATCATATTTTAGGCAGCATAATTGTATTACAACAGTCATTAATTAAGGGTACATCCCAGGTGCGGCATGTGAAAGAACAGAAAACTGTCCTCTTTACTCATATTTCAACTCACCACTGTTCTCAAGCGATGCTACCACTTCCTCTGTGTACAAGATGCCAAAGAACACACAAGCAGCTCAATCTGTAATAGGACTGTCATGTTTAAATAGAGCCATAATGGAGCATTTACATTATAAAGACCTTAGTTTAAAAGCACAACAAACGATGACCCAGTCAAGTTTATTTTTTGATGAGCTACCTAGATAAGAAAATATGATTTAACCACGGACTGTTAATATTAACATAGTCATTGTGACATTGTGACACAGTTTTTAAGCTTTTAGCTCTGCATTTTGGCCACTCCCAGCATGCATTGGGAAAAAAGGCAGGCAGACTTCCAGGACAGGACAGGTGCTTTAATTTTTTTAATGAAAAACAGAGGTTTTCTTTTTTGATTTGATCAACAAGATTTCACGCAGCGTGCTCCAGAGGAACGTTTCCTCCACTGTACTTTGCACAATTTAAATTCGGTCCCAAACCTTCTCGTCCTCAATCTCTGTCTCTTTCTCCTGCCGTGTCATTCTCTTCTTTTCTAAATTGTGCGACTGAGACTGGGCCCATGGTAGCAGTGAAAGTAGGTCCTGGGCTTCAAATAGCAGCCCGTTGTATCCCAGGGGCCTGCAACCGAGAAAAGGCCAAGAAAGCAGAGAGTTACACACACACAGGGGCGAGGCAGTGAGAGATAGAGGGCGAGTTGTTTGATGAAAATTAATATTTGTCATTTGGTGTGGCAGACAATACCCCGTGGACACATACAGTATAGCGAGCATTGTTTGAATCCATTTTCTTTTGAAGATAGCGTACCTGTGTCTACAGCAGCACAGTCAGGGAGAATTTGGGTACTGAGGGGTGTCTGTGTGTGTGTGTGTGTGTGTGTGTGTGTGTGTGTGTGTGTGTGTGTGTGTGCCCTGTGCATCTATTTTGATATGCTCTGGGAGTGCTGGCTATTTCCCACTTGGTTTCAATTCTCTACCAGGACCTGATTGTTCCCTATGCTGTGGGATGTCATGTGTGGTAGCTTTTGTGCGTGAGTGATTTAATGACCTTGACGAGGCAAACACAGAAGAAACTGCCTAATTTCCTTCTCACCGTTCGTTCTCTCGATGCCCCAGAACTCATTGTCCCTTCGTCCTTTTCTCATTCTGCCACCAAACTAAAGCAATCTCCTTTTGACTCAGGATCTCTGCTTCACATTCAGGTATTCTATTTGTGAATGCGTACAAATAGCTGTGAAGCTTTTTGAATCTTTTTTTTTTCAGATTACATTACTTACATCATTAATCATGTTTTAAGAACAAATAGGCGACATTTTTCATGTTAGGGAGGATGGGCAAGTAGCAGCAAAGTATTATAATTATAAATGAGAACACATCTCATGAAATAAATATAAAAGCCTGTATGGCATAGGGAATGAGAGACCTTTAGCATGCGTTTCGGCTGGCCCTGGTGAGCCTAAATCGACGGGCAGACGGAAGCAGCTGAAACCTGAGTGTAGTGGGAGTGAGGGGTTAGCAGTAGCCTCTCTGTGTGTAGCCCTGTCAAACCTTTTGAAAAGTTTTTCTTGTGGCTCACCCTCCCTGCAATGTTAACAATTCTGGAGCGCTCGTGTTTTCTCTTAAGACTCAAGCTGTTATGTTAAATGATGGAATACTTTAAACCGGGCTCCTGTATGCTTATGTCCAGTGTCTGTTTTCATACAGTATTGGTTATCATTTCCAAATAATGTTACTCAGTTTGAAGACAAACTCTTATGTCTGTAAAATGCTTGTGAGATGAGTTCACCAAGAAAAACACTGGTTGGATTTGGAAACTAGTATGAATTACTTTTCCGCGTTTACTACTACTTGATGAACATTACTTGATGAACAACAAGGCAGCTGCCAATATAGTAGGAAAAAACTCAGTGTGTGTGCGCCAATGTGTGTGTGTGTGTGTGGGTGTGTGCGTTTTCGCTCGATAAACATATATTTATTTGTGTTCTTAGAGCAGAAATCATTCTTGAGACACATATTTGCTATGATCACATGTAGCTGTTCTAATACTATACCTATTTCCATTTGTGCAGCTCAACATCCCATAATGCCAGCCTGCCTCAGTGTCTCCTCAGAGTAGCATAGCAGTCTTTTAAACAGGGGTTGCCGTGGAGACCACAGCGGTGCAACTGGCAGCAGCAGCAGCCACTTGCTCGTTCCGGCTGACATTCAGAATCGCCCCTCCAGCACACACGCAGAACAAAACCACACACTGGCTCCCACATGTGCTGTATGGACACGCTTCCCTGACTATATATACACAGCCTGGGACACATGCACATACAGCTGGATCAATGACACCGTCTGACCCGGTCCTGCATTATTAATGATGTGGCTGCAGCTTTGTGAGACCTGCAGACTCAGCAGGAGGCGAACACTTGTGCCCAACAGACCGACCACAGCACATTCATGGCGTTTGTCTAATAAGAATACCGTTTTTACATACCAAACAATCTCATTTCCATAGCAATATTCATTGTATGTCAGCTACTTGTCACTTCAATGTGAGATCCATTTTGTCATTTGGAGGGATGAATGTGGGCTGTTTATAACGAAGCGTTGGAGGGAGAGTGTGACAGCACTATCAACAGCACTGTTCTGTGGACGCATATCCAATTTAATGCAAATTCTTTTTTTCCACGCGCCTCTGTGTCATGTTCAATGAGTCTTATTGTTGATAAGAAAATCGGATCATGGAATAATAATAATATATGCAGTGGCATTGACAAAATATGACAAGATGCTTCACAAGTAAGCATGAAGTGAGAAAATTGAGAAAGAAATGGGAAGAGACACAGATTAGCATTAGCTGAGATGAAAACCGGTAGTGAATCAAAGCAACAAAAGCTTTTATTTACAGTGACGATACAACTTCTGCAGTATCTGCAGCCGCTTGGCACCAACGGATCACTGCATTTGTCTGGATTCAGTGCCAAATTACTACGAGGCATTTTCAATCCTATTCAGGCAGGCCATCGTAGTGGGGGGGAGTGGGACTGACCACATTTAAATTGGTTGTATAAATTGGTTGACAGCCTCTTTCTATCAAAAAGTAAAAATAGTGGAGGCTTTCTGAGGACCCTCTCACCTCTTACAAAAGGCGAATTATGTTTTCGTCTCTAAACGCAGCTCTGAGCCGAGTGACTGCTGATGCTGCCTGGAACACCAACGACGGACACTAGTCATGTTGTTCCCCAAGAAAGGGGAACTGGAAATGTTTACTACGACTAAAAGTTAAGATAGAAGAAGTCATTTGACATCGAGGTGTCATGCGCCTTATTTTAAAGACAGTTCAACTTTGCAGAAATATTTCCTTTTCCCAGTAAGTCCAGTAAACATGACATGTTTGGTATCAATGGATGCCAGTGGCGGGCCGTGCATTTGATACCTGGGCTGTCCGACTACAGTTCCATCTCCTAATAACCTCATTATGGCGCCACAGCTACGGTTATTATTTGTTTCTAGGGGTGTAACATCACGTATTCGTATTAAACCGTTCGGTACGAGGCTTACGAAACCAAACAATACGTTTGAATAATAGTAGTGTGTTTGGAAAAGCTTAAATTGTGGGAAATATAATGTTTTCGGTGGACTTTGCTCAAACTAGCAACCCACATGACATAACAGACAGCTGTCTGACACTCCGACCCCGGAAGAAAAACATTCTACACACAACGCTAAACTAGCTTAGCGGAAAACAATTGCAGCAAACACGCTACACTCTCCCCGCAGTGTTTAGCTGTTCCCTACTGATTCAAACAGGCCTAAAGCAATCGCCACACAATCGCCATTTCTCCAGACCATAATTCTTGCTTTGTTAAACAAAACAAAACCCCAAACAGAGAAGCAAATGTCCGACCCTAACCCCGCGATGACGGGATGCTTCGTAATTAACGGAAAATTATGCATATAGTCAAAATCAATGTAATTAACACAATGAAAAGAACAAACTCACATATATTTATATGACAACAAAGCATGATACCAGTGGCGGCCGGCCAATAGAGGGCGTTAGGGCACCCCCCCCTTCAACCACAACAAATTTAAAAAATCTAAAGAATTTAAATAAATTATACAAATTGTCAATATTTGTTTTTGAAATATGGAATGCACCCAGTAATATTTGTAAAATATATCTGCACAAAATATATACTTTTCCTCCACGTCTGTCTGCATGTATCAGCAGCTCTGGGGCGCTGGAGAATCTGCCCACAGGAGGCGGGTCTATTACATTACATTACAGTCATTTAGCTGACGCTTTTATCCAAAGTGACTTACAATTCAGATGCTATGATTCCTGTGCCTACGGGAGCAATTTTTGGGGTTAAGAGTCTTGCTCAAGGACACATCGACCCTCTGATTGAAAGACGGCCCTGTTCTCCACTCAGCCACAGTCGCCCCTCAGCCCTGTACACCAGACAGGTTTGGCTAGCTGGATGCAGTCATGCTAGCGTAAAGATGGCCTATCTCGGACGGCGCTAGCCTCTATTGGCCTATCTCGAACAATTCCGTCGTGACGCACTCTCCGGTCAGTTCGCTATCATTTTCTTCGGCGATCGCCATCCAAGTGTAAGTAATATTAATTCATACATATCAAAGAATCTATGTGTCAAATTTCATGAATATGTATTGGCGTTTACATGTCTAAATACTATAGGAAAGTGACTTTGATGAGAGAAAGCAGAAAGAACACTCGGGCGACGCTCTTTACTCTGGAAAGTGTATTTTCACCGTATTGCTAATATGAGTTAGCATATGGGTGCAGTTTGTAGCTAGCTTTACACTACTTTGTCTAGCCAATGAAAATATAGCATTGATGTGTGGCCCTTGTGGGGATTGGAGTCTGTCATCTTTTCTTTCACGACATCAGGTAGTCCCCTGGCACATGAAGGAGTGATTGGGTCGACGGTCTTCCAGTAGGTGAATCACACCTGGATCCAGAGCTGGTCCGGGCGGCACAGAGGGAGGGGGTCATTCTCCTGCGCCTGCCACCACATACGTCTCACATCCTTCAACCTCTGGATGTGAGTTTTTTCGGACCCTTGAAGGCAGATTTCTCTGGTGTTGCAGGAGATCTGTTGGCAGTGAGCCACTCCTTGCTTCTTGGTGTCCAAGAAGGAGTTTTCAAGGGTCCTAAGAGACTCCTATCAGAGGGTGAAGGATCGGAAACTGGTGGTGGCTGGGTTCAGGAGGTGTGGCCTCTACCCTCTGGACCCAATGGCCATCCACTGGTCACGGGTCATGCCATCCGGGCCGCGGCATGGGGCCTCCTCACCACCTCCGCCAACCCCATCGCCTGATGTTGCTCTCCCCTCCCAGCATCCCCTTTCCCCAGCCCCTATCCCCAATCCCCAGAACCAACCTCCACCTGCCCTGCCCCTCCTGCCCAATCCCTACATCACCCATCCCCTGGTAACATCAGGCCGGATAACAGCAGACCTGGCCCACCTCCTGGCCGAAATAAACTATAACCGCAACACCGGCAAGGTCAGGAGGAACATCACCAAGGCCAGGTTACTGATGGCTCAGGAGATGTCCGACGTCATCGTGGACGCGGAGGACCGTGCTGCAAGGTGGGAGGCCTAAGCTCTGGCCAGAAGAGACAGAGAGCAGCAGCGGGCCGGAGACACCAGCCCAGCAGCCACTTCCTCTACCCTGTCCAGCCGCAGAAGACCAGTGCCCCTCGGGGCTACTGCAGACACCAGCTCCGGACTTTCCATCACCGGTCCTTCATCCTGCTCTGCCTCCTCTTGTGCCTCCCACGGTCCCTGGCTGCCTGCCAGCAGGACCACAACATCACCACTGAGCCTGCTTGCTGAGGAACACCGCCATCTACCCCCATCTCCTGGTCAGTGCATACCTATTTTGCATTTGAATTCACGTATAAATCAGAATGTATTAACTATTGTGACGCATAAACATTATGAGTATGTATTTTAGTGTTGTAATAAATGTTATTATTATGTTATTATTTCAGAGCCTTCAACATCGGCTGCAGGACGTGGCCTCTATGGGTCCCAAACTCCTTCTGCTCCCTCCCACTGTAAATGCTTTAAATAATCTGAAAAAACAACAACAATATTATAACATGATGGTGACATTAGCCATGAAGAAGAGTAAACAAAGCATGGTTATGCTTTTTCTGTTATTTATACAGCCTCCCAACCTGCAGAGACCAGACGAACATCCAGCTCCTCGTCTGCTGGACCCACGACATCCACCGGTAGTGTACTTCATGTAAACTTTCATTGTGTGCCAACCAATGAAAATCTGATAATTTTTTTATTCAAAGTAAAAAAAAAATGTATTTGAATAGGTCACACTCCTGAAGAGATGGAGTCGACAGTTTGGGAGTGTGGCCGGTGCCGGGAAACTGACCCTCCCGAGAGCTCTGAGGGATTGGTGTCGTGGGTCCAGTGTGACAGCTGCCACACCATGTGGGTGGGCTGGGACGAGGAGCTAGATGATGAAGAGGATTATTTTAAATGTCATTTGTGTCCGGATTTTTTATTTTGTTTTGATCTCAGGCAGGTAAACAGTAGTGTTGTCTTTGTCTGGATTTCCATTCATACTGCCCACGATCCCTAAGAGACTTGTGGTTTACTGCAGCGTAGGTTCCTAGTTCTGCTGGCGTGAGGATATATGATAGGATAGGTTGTGGTGTGGCTGTTTGTGTTTTGCTTCATAGTGCTGCAATGTTTTTGTTCCTGCAGAAGTGTGATTTGGCCTCAGGCTGTCATGGCTACTGGTTTAAAGTGGAACGTTGGTTTGGATTACAGCATGATCTTGATTTTGGATTTAGATGCTTCCTGCAGATTCATCGTACACATAAATATTTCATTTGACTGGATATCTCTGTTTTAAAGAATGGAATGTACAATTGAAATGTAATTTGTGTCCTGATTTTTAATTTTGTTTTTAAATAAATATTTGCATCATCTTTTCAATCATTTCAGTTATTTGTCTTTCACTTTAACAATATAGCTTATCAATCCTGAATACTGTTTTTAGTTGTAATAGAACTCTTACTCTGGACTGTGTGTTATGATAGTAATTGTTATATACAGTACTGTGTAAAACCTTCAGGCAGGTGTGGAAAAAATGTAACTAAAAACTAAGAATGCTTTCAAAAATATAAATAATTGTTTATGGCAAACTAAGCACAGCAACAAGACACAAGGTAGTTCTACTGCATCAGCAAGGTCTCTCCCAGACAATCTCAAAGCAGACTGGGGTTTCAAGATGTGCTGTGCTCTTTTGAAGAAGCACAAAGAAACGGGCAACGTTGAGGATCGTAGATGCAGTGGTCAGCCAAGGAAACTTAGTGCAGCAGATGAAAAGTACGTCAAGCTTATTTCGCTTTGAAATCGGAAACTGTCCAGCAGTTCCATCAGCTCAGAACTGGGAAAAACCAGTGGGACCCAGGTACACCCATCTACTGTCTGGAGAAGTCTGGCCAGAAGTGGTCTTCATGGCGGAGTTGCAGCCAAAAAGCCAACCCTCCGACATGGAAACAAGGCCAAGCGACTCAACTATGCACGAAAACAGGAACTGGGGTGCAGAAAAATGGCAGCAGGTGCTCTGGACTGATGAGTCAGAATATTTGAGTCAGAAGAAGGCAGTTTGTTTGCCGAAGGGCTGGAGAGCAGTACAATAATGAGTGTCTGCAGGCAACAGTGAAGCATGGTGGAGGTTCCTTGCAAGTTTGGGGCTGCATTTCTGCAAATGGAGTTGGATTTTGGTGAGGATTAATGGTGTCAATGCTGAGAAATACAGGCAGATACTTATCCATCATGCAATACCATCAGGGAGGCGTATGATTGGCACCAAATGTATTCTGCAGCAGGACAACAACCCCAAACATACAGCCAACGTCATTAAGAACTATCTTCAGCGTAAAGAAGAACAAGAAGTCCTGGAAGTGATGGTATGGCCCCCGCAGAGCCCTGATCTCAACATCGAGTCTCTCTGGGATTTCATGAAGAGACAGGGTTTGAGGAAGCCTCCATCCACATGAGAGTACAAGTGTACCTAGAATAATCAATGCTGTTTTAAAAAGGCAAAGGGTGGTCACACCAAATATTGATTTGATTTAGATTTATCTTCTGTTCATTCACTGCATGTTGTTAATTGATGAACACAAACTGTTAACACTTCCATTTTTTTAAGTATTCTTAGTTTACAGCATTTTTTCACACCTGCCTAAAACGTTTGCACAGTACTGTATGTGTGCATAATTGTTAAATCCCATGCATCAGCTGGTGTTTTGCCAGTGATTGACATGAAGAGTTTAACAAAACATCCAGCAGGTGGTGGTATACACTCAAACGGAAATTAAGGAGCTTTTATTGCACAATTTGGAGTTGTTGAAGCGTGATATCTTATTATGAAGGACATAACTACGTTCCCGGCTGTGATAATTTTGGCGACACTGTAACAAGCGAATACCCCCGAAAAACCAGCAGCCCCCAGTGTTTACAATGAGGATAGAAGTTTGGACGGATTAGGCAAATAGCGGCACATGGCTAATTCACCGGCGTTAGCGTCCTTTTAACAACTCTGGTAAAGGCAAAGCTAACTTTAATAATTACAACGATATTTAGTTCGATAGGTACGAAGTTAAACTTTAGTTTAACACCATTAAATCAACTGAAAACATTACACGATCATTTTTATTAATATTTTAGTTGCATTTTTATTGGAACGATAGCTAAAAACTGTCCGGTTTAGGAAAAAATCCCGTTAATAACTTAAAACAACAGGGACAGATCCAGCATGGACAGTTAGGGAGTGAGGGACATGAAGCACCTGTCTGAGAAATATATTATATTATAGTGAATATTATTATATGATATATATATTTTTTTTTTTATTATACTGAATTGCTTGTGAGGGTGACAAAAATAAGATGTCCTGACGTGTTTGTTTAAGTGTCATTTACTGCTTTTTTTCCATGTGGGAATAAATGTTAAATATTTAACTCCAAAGTAGTAATGCGTGTTTGATACCTTAATTCTTTTTGCATTAAATCATTCTGGGATGTTTGCTGAAATTGATTGGATGTGGCACAGCCATACCTAAAACATTTTCCACCAGCCGCCACTGCATGACACATCAATCCAGCAACACTGCAGTGCTAAAACAGTATTCCACCGCACACTAAAGAACACGAGCCATTCAAATATTATTCACATCAGAGGGAACAACATCAATCGTGTCATAAAAACGACACGATAGACAAATGAACACAGTAGTAACGCTACTGCAGAGGTAAAAACACAAAAGCACTTCACTTACCACAGATGCTATTCACTTAAAGACAACGTATTTCCTCCTTTCTTTGTTAACAAAGAGTTTAATACCGCGGTTGTACAGAACATTGGTTCAGTTCAGTTCCAGTCAGAGGTCCTCCTGCGAACGTGGTCGTTGAGCTGTAGATCCACTCGGGTCTCTCCAAAAGTTTTCAAAAGCACCGTAGCTTGTAAGTGTCCTGTCCTGCTGTGGTGTCGTTTTGCTGCCTTGGTTAGCGTAACATAGCTCCAAACAGCTCCAAACACCAAGACGCTCAGTTGCAAATAAAACGTATTCCCAGCCATAAAATGTGCAACGCTTCTCCAATGCTGAAATACCGTTCGTACAAATCCTTTTCCATGCTGGTTCAGGACTGCTAGCTGTGGGGTTGACCGACCCTTTGATACGATGTCCTTCTCCAGAAATCCGTTTCTCCTCCTTCAGCCATTGAGTGTTAAAAAAACAAAGCTAGGTAAAAAAAAAAAAAAAAAAAGGATCTACACCAAGCAAAATGCTAAAAATATGTCAATGTCATAACTTCTTACATATCTTTCAACTTGAACTGCTAATACTAACTGATGCAAGCTGCTTCAGCTTCAAAACAGTCATGCTAGCCCACTGACCAATCACGGCGCACGTTAATGCTGAGCCAGCTGCGTTAATGTTGACGTACTTGTAGGCCAGCTAGCAGCTCTGGTACGTCAAAGAACACGCCCAACATGTCAAACTAAAGATCTGATTGGTTGAAGACTATGACAATCAACAATATCGTCCCCATTCACTTAAAATGAACATGGATGCACTTGTGAGTCGGCAGGCCTCGGGCCTCTCTTCTTACCTAGAGACACAGAGGTGAAATCTGATTGGATAAAAGCTCTACTTAAAACAAGCTGCACTGGAAGCAGAGCAACTGAGGAAAACAGTAGCTGTGCAATGAGAAAATAAGATAATGGGAAAAATATTTTTATAAATTATAATACATGTAGTGTATTTATGAACAATTATTAAATAGCTATAACTGTGATTCTGTTTAGGCCAGCAGAGAAGGCTTTGCTGGCCGTGACAGCCCACCACTGATGGATGCTCAAGAGTCATATGATACCACTGATTTGCATCAGCTTACAAACTGAAACTCAAAAAAGCCTTCATCAGACAGTAGTGTCAATGCAAATCAGATGATCCTCCATTATTTCCTACAATACACCAAGTAAACCCATTGAATTTTTCTCTTTATAAAACCAACATTTGATTGACAATTGTTTATAGTCACAGACCGTGAGTTCACCCTCACACAAATTTAGCATGATGAGCATTCATTTTTTTCCCCCTCTCTCTCTCTCTCTCTCTTCGTCCATAATACAAAAGAAATTCAAGTTGGGGGAATGTGCATTTTACCGACACACATGGGAGAATTCTGGGGCTATTAAAGTCCCTCAAAATTAAAAGCCATTATGTAGAGGGCAGAATGTGTTAAGTAACTCTGACAGCATTGGTCTGTGAAGAAAAAAGTAAGTCTTTACAAACTACAAAAGTAAATTGTAAAGAGGTGTAGTCTACATCAGTGTTTTTCAACCTTTTCTGAGGCGCGGCACACTTTTTACATTGAAAAGATCCCGCGGCACACCAACAACCAAAAACGTTACAAAATGACACCTTTTAGCATATAATACAGCATATATGCCATGGTGTCAAACTCAATCCCAGAGAGGGCCAAAACTAAAAATTGGGACTACGTTGAGGGCCAAATAAATTACCATTTAAATGATAATTTAATAAAACAGGATAGGATATTGGACAAAGTGCAAAAAGAATACATGTTTAGGTAGGCTACATTATTTTAAGCATACGTACTAGAGCCAGATTTTCTTGGCTGCCAGTTCATTAATATCTGGGGTCAACAGAGTCAAACTTTGCCTTGAGTGTGTCATTACACTGGAGGTCTATCGGCTCCATTTGGATGTGCACAGGTGCCCTTTCCACTTCAACTACAAACGGATTGCTGAGCAGTTCAAATTAAAATGTATGAGCTGCAAAGTCGGCAAATCGCCGAGTGAACTCCGTGCCAAGTGCGCCCAGTTATCAGCAAAATGCGCAGTCGGGAACACAGCGGTGGAGACTTTTACTGCATCACACATGTCTGTGATCACACGTCCCCGTCCCTGAAGCTGGAGGTTTAGCGCAGTGAGATTGCATGGCTGACATCTCGAAGTGGGTGTCGACACACCACCTAAAGCTCAACCTGGACAAAACTGAGCTACTGTTCCTCCCGGGAAAGGGTTGCCCGCACCGAGACCTGTCCATCACCATGGACGATACCGTGGTGACGCCAACTCGGACTGCGAGCAACCTGGGTGTGACCCTGGGTGACCAACTGCCGTTCTCAGCAAACATCTCATCGGTTACACGCTCCTGTAGATTCCTGCTCTACAACATCAGGAGGATTCACCCCTTCTTCACTGAGGAGACGGTGCAGGTGCTAATCCAGGCTCTTGTCATCTCCCGCCTGGACTACTGCAACTCTCTACTTGCCGGAGCCACGGCGTCGGCCATCAGACCGCTGGAGCTTGTCCAGAAAGCTGCAGCTCGCCTGGTGTTCGATCGCCCCAAGTTCTCCCACACAACTTCCCTTCTCCGTTCTCTGCACTGGCTACCTGTAAGAGCTCGCATCCAGTTTAAGACTCTGGTGCTAGCCTACAGGGCAGTGAAAGGAACAGCTCCTTACTATCTACAGGCCATGGTCAAGCCCTACACCCCCGCCCGACCACTTCGCTCTGCTGCATCAGGGCGATTGGTTCCCCCGTCGCTCAGAGGTCCCTGCGGCCGATCGACCCGGTCACGGCTGTTTTCTGTCCTGGCCCCACAATGGTGGAATGAACTTCCCACTGACGTTAGGACAGCGGAGTCGCTGCCCATCTTTCGGCGCAGGATGAAAGCTTACCTCTTCAAGAAGTACTACCCTGAGCCTTCCACTTAGCACTCATTTTATTCGTATTAGCTTGTTGCACTTATTGTAATCGCATTAGTTCGTTGAACTTATTGTATTGCGTGTTTGCTCGTTGCACTTATTGTATGTTTGTTTCTGCACTGTACGTTTGCTCTGGTTTATGCTCTTAGATACTTGTTTAGCAAAGGAGATGCACTTATGACTTCTGGTGACTAGTAGTTCTCTTGAATACCGATGTTGAATACACTTATTGTAAGTCGCTTTGGATAAAAGCGTCTGCTAAATGACTGTAATGTAATGTGATACTTCGTTATGTTGCACAAAAAAAACAGCTCACATCGCCACTTTTCGTCCCGGAGCTCTGTGGTGTGGCGGGCCAGTTATGATGAACAATGATATTTTCTGGTGGGCCGTCGTACTGAGGGCCGGATATATGCTGACAATTTAATGACAAGTCTCTCAATGTGTTGATCCTTACGTGGCTTTTCATCTGGGTTATTTTGTCTAGGGCCCAGTTCAGAGTCTGCATCAAATATTTCTCCATCGCTGTTCGTCTTGTCACCACAACCTCTCCCGCACGTCATTGAATTCTACTGTTTTAAATGAACAAGGTCCTTATTGCGCTACTTACCGCTCGCTGCCGGCCTGTCGGTCGGCCGGTTCTTGAGTTAAAAATGTCCGCTTAATAATAAAAAAAAAACTGCGTTAACGCTCGATAAAATAATTTTCGGTGTTAATTAATGAATGCGTTAACGCGATAATAACGCGTTAACTTGCCCAGCACTAATAATAACAGATAACACATTTCGTCATTCAACTCTATCATGCCTCAGGCTTTCAGGCTTAGAAGTTTTGATCACCCACACACAGTGCTGCCTATCATGTGAGTCAACTACTGTCCGATGACCGCTTGCTTGTTGTGTTCCCCCACTAAGTAGTGAATTTTTGAAGAACATGTCAGCCATATGATATCATTGTGTTAATTGGACATGCAACAGCTCAGTAATATCCAGCCAGCATGCTGGGAGGCTGCACGTTGTGCCATGTCTCACTGAGATCATGATGACAGGAAACTGACGCCTCCGACCAAGACCTGTCTGACAGCCAGCGCACATTACCATCATCATCACAGTTTAATAGTCAGGTGATTTTGTGCATGTGTTTGTACATGTGTAAAAGCATGGCTGGGGGTGGAGGCTGTGTAGTCAGGGTCGTTGCTGTTGGTCAAAGCCTGATTGGATGTGTGCATGGATGAATAATATCTCTTTCAGCATTGAAATTGAGGTCACCATGTGTCTGCTAGAAAGTTGCACAATTTGCATTTAAAAAAAAGGCTCTAACAAACAACTAACACTAAGCAGCAGCCACAGCCAGACTAGAGTTGAAAAAGGGGACATTAGGAGTTGGTGGAGGGTGTCAGGTGGCTAAAGGGGGGGGGGGGGGGGGGGGGGGGGGGCTGTATGCATGTATCTAGTGGAAATTGTATGTTTCCTGTGAACTCAGACATTATGCGTGTAACAAGTGTAAACTGACATGCTCCTACTGACACGTGCTAGAGGCGAACCTAGAGTGTCATACCTTGAAGAGTAGGGTCGCTGACTAAGCAGCAGTATTTGACGAGTCGGGGTGAAAATGTGTTGCATTGGTGGTGGTGTCAGACAGAAGGATGCTGCGGTGGCTCTCACCCTCTCCATGATGTGCCGGTCAAACACTGGAGCACTTAGAGCAGCAGACTGTTACCCCCATGATGCACCACAGAGCGCTACAAGAAACCGTTTCTTTCTGTGGCATTGAGACTCTACAACTCATCTACCTCATGCAGAGACATGGAGTGCTGAGGTGGGTCCAGCCTCTGCTCTTTTCCTTTGATCTCTCTCTGTCTCTTTGGATTGCTGTCTGTCCTTGGATTACAATCATTACAGTGCTCTGAGTTACCAGACATAATGGGACATAATGTGCATTCGGAATTATACACTTACCTGTGCTTAAGATTTGATATTGTACACTCAAAGCTATATGCCACTTCTCATACACACTGTATCTACAGTATGAGCTTTACCATTTACTTGTTGACATGTTAGGCATTGTGTATATTTGGAATCGACACCTTATTGACAAATATGACAAATGTGTTGTATTTGCAATCCATACATGCACTCATTTCCACTTTGTGCTGCAGCAATATCCCTCCAGATAAATCAAGTTCTATCTTATCGTTTAGCTGCTCAGCCTGTGGAGTTCTGCTACCCTCCAAGTGGCCAATACCACTGACTAATGCAGCGTTAGAAAATGCTTTCTTATCTTTTTTGTGGTAGTTAGTGTATGCACAGTCGAGAGGCAGGAAATGGGCGGCAAAAGAAAGATAACATACATCACATGGTCAGATGCAAAGTTAGGACATTGCGGTTATGTTCCACCAATGACTGAAAATGTCATCCTCTAAAAACAGTTTTAAACAACGACTAAAGGAGTTAACTGGTGTCAAATATGGTTAAAGTTGTTCACCAGGAGCAGATGTTTTGTGTGCGCATTCATATGTGGGCTGGCCACGCAAACAAAATCACTCAGGGGCACATTCAACCTTTCAAACACTGACGTGACAAAGAAACCACAGGAAGACCGAGGAGCCAGTAATAGCACTCACAACGTCTTACCTTTCAGCATGAAGACTCTGAGTCAGCCTGAGTCACGTCTACAGTGTAGTGACTCATACTTTACAAAGTGAATTTATCAACATGCATCAGGACTCCTGACGTTCTGACCCAGTGGGTTTGAATTGATGTCAGAGCTGACAATTTCTTAATTTGACGTTCGGTGCTCTGATGTATTTTCTGTCATTCCTGTCACCCAGGTGAGCTTGTTGTCCTGGATGGTTTCAGATACACAGAAGTCATCACTTCTTCTCACTGACACTCTTTTCTTCACCTTTTCCTACTTAAAGAAATTCTGTGGAATGACCATGATGTCTATAAATGCAGATACTTTCTCCATGCAGTAAAGCTAGCATCCCCTGCCAAGAGAAGATTAGTTGAGCAGACACGAAATCATCTGAAATCAAGATTGTGCTGTGAACAGTGAAGTTGTGGAGGATACAGGGGGCTGGATTCATGTCTCACAACACAGATTCACTTTTCTTATTTTGTGAGGTTTTCAATTTCTTTTTTTAACAATTACAAAAACATTCTCACTTTAGTCTTCCTTTATGCAACAATGCTGTCAACTCCTGATTCATACAGTTTTGTGTTGATTCACTGTATTGTATTAATTTGTGTATTTTATACTCTGGCCTTGGACGTGGATAGGTATTTAATTATAGCGAATGTGACAATCTCGTGAAACTTTGCTTTTGGTCTCATTCTTAAAGGCCCTATGTGTAAGATTTAGTGGCATAGTGGTGTGTTGCAGATTGCAACCAGCTAAATACTCACCCCTCCCTTTCCACGTGTGTTGGAGAACTACTGTGGCCTTCAGGTAGAGGTAGTTATCTTTAGGATTTTAGTACAACTAGGAGCTACTTATTAATACCTTACCTCCATGACTAAATAATTGCTTTTAAAACACATGTATAGAATTTAAAAAACAAATAAATTCAAAACAGAATTATAAATTATTGAAATATATCTTAAGTATTTTTCCATAGCAGCAACAGTTATGTTTACAACAACAAAGTCACTATATAAAGTTATTACTATCTCAATAGAATCAAATATGAATAAAATGAAAAACACTTCTTATTTTATTAAAAATGAAGAACACAGAAATGGGGCTGCACGGTGGTACGGTGGTGTAGTGTCTAGCACTGTCAGCTCACAGCAAGAGGGGCCAGGGTTTGATCCCGGGTGGAGTTTGCACGTTCTCCCCGTGGCAGCGTGGGTTCCCTCCGGCTTCCTCCCAAAGACATGTAAACAAAGACATGCAGCTTAGGTTAATTGGAGACTCGAAATTGCCCGTGAGTGTGAATATTTGTCTGTTTGTCCTGGTGACCAGGACCTTCGCCCAATGTCAGCTGGGATCGTCTCCATTCCCACCCTGAATAGGATAAGTGGCTTTGAGCCGATCGTTCATGCTGTGCTTGTGTAAACATAGCGGTGGTGATCGATAGGAATTAATGCTTGTTAAACAGATGTATTAATAAAGTTTTAGCTTTTTTTTCTGTTGTAGTGTTTTAGTGTAGTTGCCATCAACTTGAGTATCCCTTCACCACAGCAGTATAAATGCTCGCACTTCACGTGTGTTTGAGTCTATGTGTGTGTTTGTGTCTATGTGTTTGTGTGTGTGTTTGTGTCTATGTGTGTGTGTTTGTGTCTATTCAATTCTTTTTTTGTATAGCCCAAAATCAAAAATTACAAATTTGCCTCAGAGGGCTTTACAATATGTACACATACAACCCTCACATCAAAACAGGAAAAACTCCCCCAAAAACCCCTTTAACAGGGAGAAAAGAGGAAGAGACCTGTGGGAGAGCAACAGAGGAGGATCCTCTATCAGGATGCATAGAAGTGTGCTAGATGTCAAGTGTTGAACAGCATAACAGAATTACAAGAAATTCAATGTAATTTCAACACATTCAATGTATGACAGAACCACGGCAGGAGGAAAGACCAGGTCCAAGTACAACCTGGATCCAGAGGTACCTGCGAGGCGAGAGAGCACAGAGACTCTGGTGAAGAAGCAGGTCAATAATGTGCATTAATGGTACCGGTAATATGAAATGGTAATTTAGTAATAATAAGAGTGTTATTTATTAGTGGGAGTCAGCAGGGTCATGGCGGGATGATGGACTAGGGTCCAGATGAAACCACGATACATGGAAACCTGTGAGGAGAGAAAGCACAAAGACTCCGGTAAAGAAGTAAAGTTAGTAGTGAGCATTAATGGGACATGAATTCATACAGAAAGAGATGAAGAAGAGGAGAGAGGAGCTCAGTGTATCCTAGGAAGTCCCCCGGTAGTCTAAGCCTATACCAGCTTGTCTAAGGGCTGGTCCAAAGCAAACCTGAGCCAGCCCTAACTATAAACCTGAGCCAGCCCTAACTATAAACCTGATCCAGCCCTAACTATAAACCTGAACCAGCCCTAACTATAAACCTGATCCAGCCCTAACTATAAACCTGAACCAGCCCTAACTATGAACCTGAACCATCCCTAACTAGAAACCTGAACCAGCCCTAACTAGAAACCTGAACCAGCCCTAACTATAAACCTGATCCAGCCCTAACTAGAAACCTGAGCCAGCCCTAACTAGAAACCTGATCCAGCCCTAACTAGAAACCTGAGCCAGCCCTAACTAGAAACCTGAACCAGCCCTAACTATAAACCTGAGCCAGCCCTAACTATAAACCTGAACCAGCCCTAACTAGAAACCTGAGCCAGCCCTGACTAGAAACCTGAACCAGCCCTAACTATAAACCTGATCCAGCCCTAACTAGAAACCTGAACCAGCCCTAACTAGAAACCTGAGTCAGCCCTAACTAGAAACCTGAACCAGCCCTAACTAGAAACCTGAGCCAGCCCTAACTAGAAACCTGAGCCAGCCCTAACTAGAAACCTGAACCAGCCCTAACTATAAACCTGATCCAGCCCTAACTATAAACCTGATCCAGCCCTAACTAGAAACCTGAGCCAGCCCTAACTAGAAACCTGAGCCAGCCCTAACTAGAAACCTGAACCAGCCCTAACTATAAACCTGATCCAGCTCTAACTATAAACCTGAGCCAGCCCTAACTATAAACCTGATCCAGCCCTAACTATAAACCTGAACCAGCCCTAACTATGAACCTGAACCATCCCTAACTAGAAACCTGAACCAGCCCTAACTAGAAACCTGAGCCAGCCCTAACTATAAACCTGAACCAGCCCTAACTAGAAACCTGAGCCAGCCCTAACTATAAACCTGATCCAGCCCTAACTATAAACCTGAGCCAGCCCTAACTATAAACCTGATCCAGCCCTAACTATAAGCACTATCAAAAAGGAAAGACTTAAGCCTACTCTTAAATGTGGTGAGTGTGTCTGCCCCTCGGACTGAAACTGGAAGCTGGTTCCACAGAAGAAGGCTCTGGCTCCCATCCTACTTTTTAAGACTCTAGGAACCACATATTTCATATATATTTTCACTATATTTACTAGGGGGTGACCCTCAATAGTGGACTATTCAACAATTCAATTAAAGGAGCCTGATTCGACCGCCAATCTCGTTGCTCAGTCATCACTGAGGCTGGATGTAGATATGGTGATGAAATAAAGGATCGTGCACAATTCAAAATTGTGGGACCATCAAAGCGGCAATTTGGTGAAAGCCTCAGAAACGCTTCATTAAGCAGAGCATCAGAACATATTTGTATTATGAAATACATTGTTTAATTTGGTGTTTCAGCTCTTTTGTCTGGTGTGGAAAAAAAATGGAAGGTCAAAAATGAGAATATTGATCAATGAGCAAAAAATCAAACAAACATTTGATTATCAGTCTGTGATAGGAAAAACTTAACTAATCAGAATCGGCTATGTACATTCTTAGTCCTAATTTCAACATTGCTGCAGGCTGTTGTATCCAGATGTATTCCATGTCAAATCCTTGCTAAGCTGTTACTTAGTCTTTCATATGTGCAGTTTTGCCATCTAATCCGTATCTGAGATACTCCAAATGCTGCAAAGCTTGAGAGCTGCACGGTGGAAGATTGCAGACATTTGAGAGAGCCGGTCGTAATATTTTGTCATTTCATATTAAACGCTGTGCTTTGAGATCATGGTTGCAGTCAAGTCAAATTAATGGCAGGCGGCTCAAGAAGCAATATGATCTTTCTACATCATACGACTGATATTTGCGGTTTAAATTAAACACAATGGCTGCTGTTATTCCGGGACAGCTTTTGAATATTGAATTTCACAGCCGTCTCCCACTGAGGCTGAGCTGCTGGAATTAAATCAACGGTGTTTCAGCATTCACATTCCTTTCTGTGCTCTCTGATAATGCTCCTAATTTAGCACCAGTCAAAGTGTTTTATCTTTAGTGACCAATCATGCGTTGTCTGTTTTAATTTTCAGCCCCATTGTGATGGTGTAAGATCCATTTCACAGAGCTAAACATTTAGAGATGGAGGGATGAGAGAAAGAGAGTGAGGAGGAGAGGGATGGTAAATATTTTCTGTTTTAGAAGCAGCAACCTATCTTATGAGTGCCACCTACTGAGCACCCTTCATTTCCTATTGTATTTGGGTGTATTTGTATTGCCTGCCCTATAGTATGTCATTGTGTGTGCACAGAATGTATTGTAATATTTGAATTTGTATGTATGAGGAGGAATTAAATTCATATGAAGGAATATTTAGATATTATTGTACTATACTAAAGCTGCCCAGAAGTGTGTGTTATTGGCTGTTATTATACTTCATGAAACAAATTACTTTTTTTTATCATGAAATATGAATTTGTTTTCAGCCTTGTTTAATAATGGCATATACCAAGGGAAAGTCGTGCTTTACTTGAATACACCACTCTGTATCATGCATGACTGTGATAGGAGTATACATTGATTTATTTAATAATTGCTTTACAAGCCCAAAATGTTAAGAACTACATATAGCATGAAAATCACCACCCTGTGAAACTAAAATGTAAAAAAAAAGAAGAAATTACAGTACCTACCAGATAATCTGTTTGATTGACAGAATAAGTGCAGTGCAAAAACTACAACTGACTTACTGAACTTTCTCTGGAAATAGGAAAATAATTGATGATGGATTTGGGACCAGGATCAAAAGATAGGATAATAAACTGACCCTTCTCTAAGCCCCACCCCCAGCTGCTACTCAGTCAAGCTATCAGAGCTGATTCATCAGTGAACGCAGATTTTTAAACCCTAAGCCTATTTTGAGGCCTCTGATCGAACATTTCATACCCACACTCTAAGGGGCTTATCTCGCTAACTACAAGGTCTATTTGAATAATTTCAATGGTATTATAACACTAACACTTGTGATAGTTTTTTGATATATGTACATATCAGTGTATATGTTATTGGTTAATGCTGTATGAATATAACACACAGCTCAAATAAAAAATGTTCAGGTTCGCCTGGGAAAAAAAAGCACTTTTATTGATTTGAAATGATACAGACGAAGGCTTAAACTCTCCCAAATCATATCACAACACGTCAGAAGTCCTTGGCTTTGATAGAGTGAAGTATGCCTGAGAAATCAATGCCGGTGTACAGGTCAGCTGAGGTCAGCCAACGTCAATTCTAATTTTGGAAGGAGCACATATCGCTGTCTTATTGTACTTTTATGTACTATGTAACTATATTTCACTTCTTTTATCACTAATAGTGTTCAATCTATCTAATACAGCAGTTTGGCATCATTTTGAGAGCCTGTGCTATATAAAAACCTGTAAAGTATGGCTCATTTTGGTCAGAATTTCAGTTTTACGGGATGTATTTGAACCTAACACAGCCTGTGTTTGGCCGATTTGCGCAATTCTTACAGTTCTGAACCCGGAGGAGTCTGGGCAGTGTAGTGAATCGTTATTTGAGTTGTTTACAGAATTTTAAGCCAATAAAATAATCGAAAACTGTGATCCGCCCCCATGGGACAAACCCATTGGCCAAAACTGAAATTATTACTCACTCGTCATAGAATCTCAGAGAAACTCAGTTGTTTTGAAGGAGGAAGGACAGAGAGCTGCTGGAAATGCAAGAAATGGATTACATTTTTTCGGGCCGATTTTCTTCCAGAAAAACATCTAAAAGGTACGCAGCGTTTCAATATTTATGCTGTTAGGCTGTGTGTTGATCCGAGGTAGAATAATTGTAACTTTTTCACGGTGAAAAGTAGAAATATTCTGAAGCTATGGTTCGATGCAGTGTGTTCTGCTGGTCCTGCTGGATATGCTCTTTGTCTGAAAAGTCCAGTAGATCGCGGCTGGGATCGATAACGGTGAATATTGCTCGCCTTCTCCTGGCGAGAAATAGGTGAAATTGTGGTAGTACTTGTAGTACCTTGAAGTACTTTGTGTATATATATGTTTTTGAGTGATTAAAATTGGTTACATGGTCCATTTTATCAGAATTTCTTTGTCATGTACATTTTTTAAATATTTTAAAATATCATTTCATTCGTTCTCAGAAGTGATTTGTACTACATGTGTACACTCTGTCGCCCCCCCTCTAGAACCAAATTGGGCTCCGCTCGGGATCTAAAGGTTAAAAACAAATAACATTTTAAAATTAATTCTGTACTACTGGTAGCCAATGAAGGGATTTTAAAATCTGTGAAATGTGTTCACGCCTGCGTGTACCAGTTAAAAGTCTCGCTGCTGAAAGGCGGGATAAAAGTTTTTTGCCAATTCCAGCATACAACGAATTACAGTAGTCCAGTCTGGAGGTGATAAAAGCATGAATAACTTTCTCCAGGTCTTCTGAGGAGAGAAAGGCTTTGACTTCAGCTCAGAGTCTGAGCTGAAAGAAGCTGACTTTGACCACAGACGCAACTTGGAGGTCCAATATAAAAGATGAGTCTAAAATCATACCCAGGTTTTTTACATGGAATTTGCAGTGGGTTGTCATGGGGCCAAGACACACTGAGGGATTGTCCGGTAAAGTAGCTGAAAGGCGAGAGGGATTAATTACCATGATCTCTGTTTTAACTTCATTGAGGTATAGAAAATGTTGCGAGAGCCAGCTTTTGACATCTGCCAGGCAGCACATTAGTAAAGAATTGATTGAGGCAGTTCCAGGTTTGAGGGGAAGGTATATTTGAATATCGTTGGCATAAAGGTGATAGGAAATGTTATGTTTCTGGAAAATGGATCCAAGAGGCAGCATGTACAGTGAGAACAGCAGTGGGCCCAAAATGGACCCCTGCGGTACACCACAGGTCAGGGGGGCCGGTTGAGAGGAGCAGTTGCCCATGTTGACAGAATGATCTGTCGGTCAGGTAGGACTTCAAACATTGTAGGGCAGTACCTCGGATGCCAACTGAGTGCTCAAGTCGGGAGATTAAAATGTTGTGGTCCACAGTGTCAAAAGCAGCGGAGAGATCTATTAAAAGCAAAATGGCGGGATCTCCAACATCAGCAATGAGTAAAAGGTCATTAAAAACTTTTAAAAGGGCAGATTCAGTGCTGTGAGACGTTCTAAAACCAGATTGAAAAACATCACAGATGCCATTTAAGGTGATAAATGATTGAAGCTGTTGAAATAAAACTTGACCACAAAAAATGTTGTCAGATGTCAGCGCAGAATAGCTGCTCGGCACGTTAATGCACTTCTAAGCTTTTGTAGCATAAAGTCAATATGCAGCGCTACTATTGCAAAGACTTAAAAAAATACGCTGGTCTCAAAAAAACGATTTGACTGAACTTTACCAGGCTAACTTTAGAATGTGCCCTGCGGGCGACAAAGCACTTGTCGGCACCATGTTGGCTAGCCCTGCTTTACTTCAGTCTTTTAGCAAAAGATCTATTTGTTAGTTGTTAATTCAACTGATGATACGTGACGGAAGAACCCTTTCATAATGAACCTTTTCAGAAAGTGTTCCAAATTTATGGTTTCTTAGCTTCAAGGCAGCTATTGGTTCACATTCAGTTGAATACATTAGGTAAATCAAGTTGTAGAAATGTAAGACTTGCTTTGGTCAGGCCATCAATCACAGTGAACATAATGTCCGAGTGTTGGTTTGTGGTCTCTGCACTGTGGGACCAGATGTCAAACTGTTCTTAAGAGCCAGCTCTACTGTAAAACATCTGAAAATGGAAAAAATAATAATTGCCATGTTAATTAGCTAGCCTCACATCCTAATAGGACTCTTGCTGTGGAATAAAGTCAGGTGCACATGAAAGGTCAACCAGTTTTGTGTGTACCTGTAAAATTAAGAGAGCGACTAAGGGGACTAATTAAGAGAGGGAGAGCTAACGAGATACGAGTCATTCATAATAAGACCATAGTCAATGTTAACTTGTAGTTACACTCTATTTGGTCATTTTAGGATGTTTAAACTATATTCTGTGCTAGAAGATAAGGCATCTAATGACTTCTGACTGGTGTACGGACTTAAACCATTTAAAATGACAGTAAAATGACAGTTTACAGACTAATTTGGTTACTTGTCCATGAGGGAGAGAAAGACAGCCTCCCCCACTGTTGGCCCATTATGCAGTCTACTTAGAAAATGATCATCTTCGTGTGGAATGGCATATAAGGACAGACGAGCCTCCTCCACTGTTGGCGACCCGTGGCTGACTTGGCAGCGTTTGGCAACTCTTCATCATCACTTCCTTTCAGCTCGGCTTTTTTTATGCATAGCACCAAGTCTTTTCTTTATTTAATTCAAGGTGGTTTTTGGACTTCACACATTTCATTTGAAATGTCGGCATCTTTAGGCACCACAGGTCAAACTTTGAGGCAAATGTGTTGAATGTTCTTTCAAAATGTGAGTATGTGTCCGCACTCGTGCCTAGTGGCATTAAAATGAGAAACCAGACTCCTACAGAGCTGGCAGTCCACAGCCTGCTTGGCAGCCTGACCACAGCACATGATCTTCAGCTTCCACAGCTCTTCTCTAAATAATTATTTTTCTTCCTTTTTAGGTTGTTTGCTTATACATTGCCCTGCAGGCTCCTGTTTTACCACTCCAGTAAAATTAGCCTAAAACGCCTATCCAAGGCATACCCAAAGTAAATTGAAAGCTGTTCTTGAACTATTTGGAATACATGCATGGTTTTGGTCTCTTTTGAAAGGTAACACTCTGAAGTTTTTCCCCAATAGTCAGAATCACTGTAAGTGCTACTGGCATTGAGTAATAGAAGTTGGAACACACTGAAGTAGAAGGTTTTTATTTCTTTTGCAAACAGATGCCTGCAGATGACTATAGCTGGACTTAATAGCTGGAAAACACAATGGGACCGCAGCAGGAAGCCTTACCTAGTCCAAGTTCAAATTTAATAACAATACCGCAGAAAATGAATATTTTACACATGTTTTTCTAAGGGTATGTCTAGGCGCTTTCCAAAAAAGGCCATTTGGAGACCCATGGTAACCATGGAAACATACCTAGGCTGTGTAAAAATGTGTAGTCATAATTCAAACTAAAGCTTATTTATGTCTAAATACAGTAATATATAACTATTAGTTATTTCGCCACTATTCACTTTCCTAAATTCTCCATTACTCTCAAAAACCACACTTTGCATTAAATGCACGGACGCAGGTGTTAGGATTTCCTCTATGCTCCTCGTGTGTGCTCCTCTGTTCTTCCCCTGTCTGGTTTGTTATTGAGGGCCATGGGCTTGTATTTTGTTTTGGTGTCAGCCTACAGTTTCCATCCCCGAGTTCTGCCCTCTACCACGCCCCTCTCCTTAGGCTCAGCTGTGGGGAATTCCGGTGATCGTCTCCGGCTGACTTAAATACCCCAGCTTTCCTCGTCAGTCCGTCCGTCCGGTTACCAGTGTGGTTCCAGGCCACGTGAGTCTGAATAGTGTTTTCAGTGAAGATCAGTCTAACCTTTCTGGCTGTCTTCAGCACTCCAGAGTCACCTGTGCGAAGAGGCCGACCCGCGTAGTACCACGGGGTACACCAGTCGACGTCCTATCGTTTCCTGTCCAGACCGTCTCCAGGTGTGAGTTCGGTGGAGTTTCCCTCCCGACTCCGGAGGCTGCAGGATCCTGCTTCGTTAGAGTTTCCCTCCTGACTCCGGGAGAGAGAAGGAGAAGCTTTGGTCCACTGGACACGGTGCTGTAGTTCTTCCTCTGTATTCCTTTGTTTCTGCACTATACGTTTTTCTCTGGTTTATGCTCTTAGATACTTCTTTAACAAAGGAGATGCACTTATGACTTCTGGTGACTAGTAGTTCCTTTGAATACCTATGTTGAATACACTTATTTTAAGTCGCTTTGGATAAAAGCTTCTGCTAAATGACTGTAATGTAATGTAATGTCAGTAGTCTCCAAAAAAAATGTGGCTTTGATAAAGTGATGCAGGCCAAAGTTATAGAGGTTTCAGTACGAAAGGTCAAGCCAAATTCTCTTTTTGGAACCAGCTGTTCCATTGTACTTTTATATACTATATAACTATATATTTCACTTGTTTCATCACTAATAGTGTTCAATCTAACCTAATACAGCAGTTTGGCATCGTTTTGCGAGCCAGAATCCTCTCTAAGGCTGTAAACCATGGATGATCCTCGTCTGAGCTCCAGTCTTCATGTGTGTGTTGGGAGCTCAGGAAGCCTTATGATTGGTCAATTTTAGAAAATGACACCATTTTAGAAGCGTCAGAGTCTTACGAATTCGGTAGTGAAAGCCTGTTCTGGCGTTTGTTTGCTCACAGCTCTGTACTGGTTTCACAGAGAGAAATTTCGAAGATATCTCTGGATTCTGTGTCGAATTCTCATGCTCTGCGATGTATTGCTCGGCCGTGTTATGATGCTTGGTATGAAATGAATAATTAAATAAGTAAATGTAAACTAATATGCAAAGCTCCTGGTTAGCTCCAGTTGTACATTTACAAACGTTTTATATCCCGCCATGTTCTCCTGAAGGAGAATGTCTTTGTTTGTTTGTTTCTTACATGAATGAATGGCTGAGAGATTTGTATTTAAGAGTATACCATTTGCATCTTGCAATAAATATTGATATGTTCTTGATCACTTTGTGTTGTGTCTATTTGCCTTTTCTGTTGAAAAATGATGGGTTTTAAGGCAGTGATGGCCTTTCAATGTCATTTATAAATGCTTTGTAAGGCATAAATGGTCCTCACTTTAGATGAGGTCACACAAAACACTTTACTAATGATTAGTAACTACCTTAATTAATCATGAATTAACCATGAATTGCAATATTAATACGCGTTTATAAAGCATATATTAACATAGTCCCTAACCATTAGTGCATATCTAAATCATTATATATATATATATATATATATATATATATAAATGGATGAATAATGTACATCTAAATAAGTTCTTAATCATTTACTTACTTTATAAATGATCTTAATCATCTACAACTCCTTAATAATTGGTTTATAATATATATAATACTTCATTTACAAATGGGGAATCCATCATTTATAAAGTATGAAAACACAATCATGAAACACATAATAGACGAGGTTAATAATGAAGAATAAAACATTTATAACTTGTTATGAATTGCATACTAATGAGTGTTAATGTAGGAACAATGCTTTATAAAGGATGAATTAAGTGTTTACTCATACTTAACTAATGCTTCATAGTGTGTAGTTATTATAAAGTGTTACCGAAAAACGTATTATTGAGGATGTGGCCGCAGTATATGCAGCATCTTATCGTGAGCCTCACATGCTTATGATGCATCTTCACCAAAGTTCCACAAGGCTTTTCTCACAATTATAATGGTTGACTGGAGAAGAAAAACATAAACAAGTAATAATCCAAACAAATATAATTTCACAATGGCACACTCAGTCACACATAAACTGAGAGCACAATGACATTTTAATTCATTTCCACGATGAATAAACATGTGCTTACAATACCATGGCGACAGAGAGCTGCGTGTGACTGGTTACAGAGTGTAAAACCTAACCACTGTGAATTACAGCAAGATCCCAGTGCCAAATACAAACACACACTCTCACACAAACACAACACACTGCCAAACAGGTTGGATAGGTGTAAGTTAAGGAGGAGGAAGGGCTATGCTAATGTTGGTACACAGAGAGAGAGAAGCTGCAGTTCAACCAAAACAGTCAGGGCAGACTAACAGGTGTCAAGGTGAGCTGTAAGGGCAGACAGGACTGTAGACGGCTGAACAGTCAGAAAGGTACAAGTTAACAGTCGTACGAGTAACCAACAAGTGTGTTTTGTTGGCAGGCAGGTAGACAAGCAGGCAGCTCTCCCTGTGTGCTGTAGTGTGTTAGCTGGAGAAACAGGCAGCAGCAGCACAGAGAACAAGCTGTTAAAGCGGCCTTTATCCTCTGCTGCCCCCTTTGAGACACACACAGACTGAGGCGACCACTGGCGCGTTCAACCAGCTCAGCTTTGCAAGGTAAATGTATAGATTCAGTTTGCTCGCGGCTCAAGTACTTGAACTGGGCATGTAAATGTGTATGCATGCTTGTGTTTTCCAGAAATTGACATCATTAGTTTATTTGTTTCATCCATCACTGGCTGTGTTTACATGCTGCTGGTCCTCCTCTGGTGAAAGAGTCCTTCAGGTTAATCACTGTATATGAGCTCTTGCTGCTTTGAGATGGACTCCAGTCCAGTAAACAAGTTAGCAACACTGTTATCTCCTTTATACTGAGCTTCATTCAGAAACATGCGAGGGAAATGAGGTGATGGATGCTGTCATTTTTATAAATTAATATCTGCCCATAATGCAGTGTGAGTTTTGCAAGCAAAGGAGGAAGAGACAACATGTTTTGTACAGTTTGTAATTAGTTTAGTTAAGCAGTTTACTGCTGTTCAGTTTCATTTGGTTCCGCAGTAACCAAGTGATGGGAGCCGATGATAAGTGTGTAGGTGCACCGGTTACCATGCAACACTCAGTCATTGTGTGCTGTACTGTATGGATTTGTACCCCTGTCCTCTAGAGGATCCTCCTCAGTAACATTCATTAACATAGGGCCAGAGGGGTAACTGTGGTTTTGTCTTACCGTGTGCTGCATGTATCAGGGGTAGTATGTACACACACGTGTACAGAGAGCCGGCGGTTGGTATTTAACAGGTGTTGTGGCTGCAGGCGTCAGGTAGCACTGTATTCCTCTGTATGTGTGTGTGTGTTTGTGATCTAAATTATAACTAATTCATCTAAATGAACTAGCACAGAGGACCAATTCCAAAGTAATGAGCACCAATGCGTATAACTTACTCAATAATTACCCTTTTAACTGCATAATGTTAAGATACTTGTTCTATTGTATGCTACTTTATACATCTATTTCAACATCTGTTCTCATCAGTCAGCTTTTTATTGTTAACCACATCCGTGCCGTCGTCGTCTTTACAGTAATATAGCATACAGTAATATAGCATACTGAAAGGGTACATTCTGAACACAGAATACTTTTACTTTTGAAACATGAGTACACTTTGCTGATTATACCAATATACTGTGACTTAAAGGGTCTCTAGTGATTTAGTATTGCTCTTCCATAAAGTCACAGACACTTGCAAGTGAATTCTTTGTTTCAGGGTCCCAATTGATGCAGCAGAAGCTGCCATAGGCTGACTTTTAGTCCCAAACAGTGGTGGGCCGTCAGGGCCAGCTAAGCCTTCTCTGCTGGCCTAAACAGAATCACAAAATGATAGCTATTTTATAATTTAATTATTTTTCACAAATACTCCACATGTATTATAATTATTTTTCCCATTAGCTTATTTTCTCATTGCATTACTACTGTGTTAATTTTTCTATCATGTCGTTTTTATGATATGGTTAATATTGTTCCCTCTGATGTGAACAATATTTGAATGGTTCGTGCTCTTTAGTGTGCGGCGGAATATGTGTTTTAGCACCGCAGAGTTGCTGGATTGATTTGTTGCTTTGTTGTCATATAAATATATGTGACTGGTTCTTGTGAGTTTGTTCTTGTCATTGTGTTCATTACATTGATTTTGACTATATGCGTTGTCCGTTAATAACGAAGCATCCCATTATGCGCGTACTCATGTATCTGTTTTCTTTTACAAAACAAGAATTATGGTCTGGAGAAATGGGGATTGTGTGGCGATTGCTTTAGCCCTGTTTGAATCAGTAGGGAACAGCTCAACGCTGCGGGGAGAGTGTAGCGTGTGTGCTGCGTGTGTGCCTCCCAGTACACGTGCCTCACCAGAGTACAATGTTTTGTTTCCGGGGTCAGAGTGTCTCTTGCGTTGGGTGGGTTGCCAGATTGAGCGAAGTCCACTGAAAACATTACATTTCCCATAATGTAAGCTTCTGCATTTCCCAAATGCAATAGTATTATTGAAACGTAGTGTTCGGTTCGTAAGCCTCGTACCGAACGGTTTAATACGAATACGTGTATTGTTACACCCCTAGAAACAAATAACCGTAGCTGTGGCGTAATAATGAGGTTATTAGGAGGTGGTTTGACTGTAGTAGGACACCACTGAAGGCCCAGGTATAAAATGCACAGCCTGCCACTGGTCCAAAGTATGTGTCGAGCCCCGAAAGTGCTTGATCCTACTATCTCCTATTGTGCAACTATAGTGTCTCTTCACTAGACCCTCTTGTCTTATACACTCATCACATCCAGTCTCCAGGCTTCCTCTTTTTAGTCTCCAAGTCAAACCCAGATCATCAGGGTTGTTTTCTCTGACTTGACAAGGCTCCTCCAGAGCCACAAAAGACATTACACAACCGAGTAGCACTCCCCATGACTAATACACTGCCTTTTTGGGGTAAAATTGATAGGACTGATCGTTCAGTTACAGTTTGGTTGCTGTACTTGTAATAATAATGGACTACCGTGAAAGGGCTGATAATTCCTCGATGCACAAACAAACATGGTTAGGCTTTGCCTTCTGTGTTCTGTGTGTGTCTTTGTGAAGCTCCACACCCTCCTCACTCTACCTGTCAGTCACTCCCTCAGCATCAGCCTAACTCCCTTCACCTGCCTCTGATCACTTATCAAGCACTCCCTCCTCATCAGCACAACTCCCCTCACCTGTTCTATCCACTTTATAAACTCCTGCCCCTCAGTCACTCACTGCCATATTATTTTCATGCCTACCCGCCCGTTTGGCTCGTTCCTGTTCCCGGTTTCCCCGTCTGCCTGCCCTGTCTCGTTTGTGCTGGACTTTTGCCCTCGTCTCTTGTCTTGTCCGTGGATTCCCTGTTGTGTCCTGTAAGTTTCCTGTTGGATTTAACTATTCATTAAAATCCTGCTTCACTCTACTTCTGGTCTGGTCTGCGTTTGAGTCCTCCATCATGCCCCGTGACAATGGTAGGTCAAAGTTGAAGCAGTATGGAACAGTGTTTCGCCTAACACGTTGGACTAACCAGGGCTTTGAGCTCAACAGTGTTGTGGAAAATAAAACGCAGTGTGCAATCAATGTAGTTTTTGTTTAAAGGGTCACTACAGCAATCCATTTTTGTTGGAATGCTGAGTCAGCATTCCAGCAATTTATTTTATATTTGTTCCGTACGTTTTTCGGCACTTATCTCCTACCACATTTTTTTAAGCTACAGAAACTGTTCAACTATCAAAATGTTCAGCTCTTTCAGGAGAGGTGTGCAATGTCTCTTCGTATTTCTAATCTTTAAAGTTTTTGAATTATTAAGCTTCTTGCAATTTTTCTTTTTTAATGGGATGTCTATGGGGAATATTTTCAAATCCTCTTAAACTTTTTCAACACACTCACTCACTCACTCACTCACTCACTCACACACAAGAGCCTGTCATTTAATAACCTCTGTTTAAGTGTGTCAAACATTATGATTCTGTCTCCTCTCACCCACCCAGTCCCACCCTTTCAAAATAAAAGCCCCACAAATCCAAGATTCAATCCAAGAGTATGAATCTAAAATGCAGAAAAGAGAGAAGCGATACCTCAATGATACCACCGGCAATATCGGCATGTGTGTATATATATAATATATATTGCGACGTCTTCGGACAGTAGCCGCAGTCATATAAGCATTGTACTCCGGATCATTGATAAACATCAAGTAATAAGAGGAAACAACCTTTTGCTTTTTATCTAGTTTGTAATTTCGAGATAACCTCCAGAGATACAAAAGATAATTCGGTAACACTTTATAATAACTACACACTATGAAGCATTAGTTAAGTATGAGTAAATACTTAATTCATCATTTATAAAGCATTGTTCCTACATTAACACTCATTATTATACAATTTATAACAGTTATAAATGTTTTATTCTTGATTAATAAGCTTGTCTTATGTTTTATGATTGTGTTTTCATACTTTATAAATTATGGATTCTCCATTTGTAAATGAAGTATTATATATTACAAACCAATTATTAAGGAATTGTAGATGATTAATAACATCCTTTATAAAGTGTTAGTAAATGATTAAGAACTTATTTAGCTGTACATTATTCATGCATTTATATATATGATTTAGATATGCACTAATGGTTAGGGACTGTTAATATATGCTTTATAAATGCGTATTAACACTGTAATTTATGATTAATTCAGCTAGTCATTAGTAAAGTATTTTGTATGACCTCATCTAAAGTGAGGACTATATGCTTTACAAAGCATTTATACATGACATTGAATGGCCATCAGTGCCTTCCTCTCAACAGAAAAGGCAAATAGACAAAACACAAAGTGATCAAGAACATATCAATATTTATTACAAGATGCAAACAATGTACTCAAATACAAACCTCTCAGCCATTCATTCATGTAAAAACAAACACATTCTCCTTCAGGAGAACATGGCTGGATATAAAACATGTGTAAATGTACAACTGGAGCAAGCCAGGAGCTTTGCATATTAGTTTACATTTACTTATTAAATCATTAATTTTAACCAAGCATATCGATCTCCACTGTTCACACTTTTTTTCATTTGTATATCCTGCTGGCAGCCGGCGAATCTGCTCATTGTTTACAACTGCGAAATGAGAAATCCCGCACAATACGTCATCAATGTGGAACAAACTAAAAGCCCACTTTACATGTCATCAATGTGGGACAAACGTTTTGCTCAGGAACTGGTACAGAAGAGCATTTACACCATGGAAAACTCCAACTTAAGTTGATAGGGAGCGCGGACCTGGGCCAGAAAGAATGACTGCTGACGGGCCTCCAATGTAAATGAATTAAATAAATGATGAATTAAGTGTTTACTCATACTTAACTAATGCTTCATTGCGTGTAGTTATTATAAAGTGTTACTGATAGTTTATAGGCTGATTAGTACTGCACATGACTAGTAAACTGAACTCAATGGAGGTTCCCTTGAAGAGAACAGTCCCTTATTAGTTCTCTGCATTTAACCCATCCCCAGTATACAGGGAGCAGTGGGCTGCTCCTGAGGAGCGCCCGGGGAGCAGTTAGGGGTGCAGTGTCTTGCTCAGGGACACTTCGCCGCAGGGCATGTCGTAGCCAAGGATCGAACCGCCAACTTTGTGATTACCGGGCGACCCTCTCTACCCCATGAGCCACGGTCACCCCGTGTTATTTATTTATTTCTAAAGATCTGAATACTTCTTCCATCACATATGATGTATATCTGACCATGAAGCAAAGCATCCTTTTCATACCATTTACTGTGGCCTATATAACTGCAATCTCATTATTTTTTGTATTTTTTTGTTTCTAGCCTTGATGTAACAATGTTATCAGTATTTGTCCAAGACCAAATTCTGTAGGAAGCCACCATGTCACTAGCTGAGGCTCCTGGAACTTTTGTAATGCGGCACGAAAGCTTGAGGAGGAACAAGAGTGAGATTAAGATGAGAGAGAGAGAGAGAGAGAGAGAGAGAGAGAGAGAGAGAGAGAGAGAGAGAGAGAGAGAGAGAGAGAGAGAGAGAGAGACCTTCCACAGTGGATTACTAATGGAACTCACCTTATATACACTTCAAGGCTAGCAGCTCTTCTTGAGAATCACTTTGTGTAGCATCAGGACAAGGTGGATGCACTTATACAGTAGGTCGCCTTTACATGAAGACTCAATAAATCCTCAAACAGCTCAGTGCAAATGTATCCTGAGTGCACAAAGCCTGCTGGAAGGCTGAATGAAGAGAGGAAAATCACATTGTTTTGACAGTTTCAGTGAAATCTTCACAGTTGTCTCATAAATCTCCTAGCAACCACAGAAATACATTGAACTGACTGTGGCCCAGTGATATATAAGACTAAAGAGGTAAGGCTGTCCATTTGGTAATGTTTCAGCTGTACTGATGGGTTTGATATGGTAGATGTTTAAAATGTTAGCGGTAGGGCTCCTCGAGGGATTGACCTCCATCACCTTAATGCAGAGTGAAAAACAGTGTCAGTTATTAGATTGGCATGTATGTACAATCTCCATGAGACAGTTTTCAACCAAGGCAAACATGCCTCAAAAAACCAGGTGTGGTTTCAATTACAGGGACTCCATACAACGATCAGAGTTTAGTGTGCGGTCGTCCTGTTTTTTAACATTCATGGTCCGCAGAAGATGATTCCTAATTGCCCTAGCACCACCATGAGATTCACATTTCTGGTTTTGAGTGAAATGATCATGACAACTATTGAATGGATTGCATTAAAGTTTGGGATCTCAAGGACCTCCTTTTCTTTTCGGAAATGGAAAACAGTCACGTTAGACCAGGAAATTAGAAAATGGTCATGTTCGACCGGGAAATTGAGAAACTGTCTGTTAGACTAGCAAATGTAGAAAATGGTCACTTTAGACTCGAGAATAGTATGAGTGAATGAACAGGCTGGAGTGCAATGGCATTATACCATGATGTAAGAAGATCCTCTTGAAAAATAGAATGCGAAAAGTAGCTTTAGTGATAAAGTAAAGCAAGTAGTAGGTGATAAACGTAGGTAGTCATTCATGGATTTAAAGGGCAAAAAGAAAGTCTGTAGGAGCCACAATTACAGAGCACGCACCCTTGTAGAAAATGTCACATCATTACAGTGTTTGTACAGACAGACCAGAGACTCAGATCAGAGCTGCACCCGTCATCAAGATGGATGACATTGTGCATATTTGGACAAGGAAGATGCCATGTCCAGTGAGCAGGAGAGGAAAGAGATTCCCTAAGGAATGACGTGCCTAGTAAAATTAAGATGGCCAAGAGGGAGAGTTAGAGAAGTTATTACACATGCATTCCCCCCAAAAAAGGAATGTTGACAGCTTAACCAGAGCCTTTATCTATATAATGGACAGGCTCTTAAATGTTCATTCTTCCCACGGTAGTTTAAAACCAGTGTCTCATATGTCCAGAGAATATTCAAAGCATTAAGGTGAAGCGCTACTACGAGACTAAAAACACATCTTTTCAGCAAAATGCACCCACTCAATCCAAAATTAGGGCACAGATATAACCTAAGAGCCCAAATGATCAGAATCCTAAGACATGAATTCACAACAATGATGTTAACAGAGAGCAATAGTGCTGAAACAAGTCGTTTAATAACCACAGATAAAAATCACTGCAAACAATTTTGTCTTTTTAAAAGATGAGAAAATATAATATTGTGTTTTTTTTATTGACATCACTTCCCTGAATGAACTGAATTCCAAGCTGCAGGACAAGTCACTGCAAAAAATAAAAGATGAGTGTAACTCAAAGATATGCCCATAGTCTGTAGGTATAACTGGCAAAAGCCATAAACCAACCTCCACAATGTCGAGAAAGGATATTTAATTATCTGTAAACTCATCCATGGACTACTTATTACCTTTGGCAAGCCCTGTAAGGAAAGAAGTCAAGTAATAAATGTATCATGAAGAAACAAACTATTTGATTTGGCTGCAAAATATTTTACTCAAATTAACATATCAACACCTCTTATGAAGCATTTTAAAACAAATTAGCCCATTTAATCCCCAAACATGTTAATAGTGTTTTATCAGTGAACTATTTGTGAAAAATGTGGAGGTGCACAACCAAGCACGTGACCACTTGCGGGCCTACCCGCATTACGCACCGGCCGTGACGTCATTTTCTGTCGCACACGCCTCGCGTCGTCATCACTACGGCGAGGACAAACTAAGCTTTGCCTAGTTATTTTTATTTCTGCGCAATTACATTTGTAAACTTGCGGATGCGCTTCAATTTCACAACTAAAGGGATGCTTTCATGTGGCTTGAGTCGAGAGTGATGCCACGGAACTCCAGACGTGTGCCTGGACTCATGGTTTCCTCTCTGTCAGGGGAATGCCGAGGAGCGGAATCAAAGTTTCAGTTTAAGCAGCGAGGAGTCTGAACTATCACGTGGAGCTGATTTAGCATGGCGGCTGGTTGACGCATGCCACATTGTTATCAGGACGCAGATGGTGACAATGTAGTGACAATGCTGGTGGAGAAAGAGTACGGGATACGTTATTCCTCTTCCCCGGCAGAGCTCAGGATGAGCCTGATTCTTCTGGCGCGGCCACCCGCGGGTGACAGGATCGCGGCTAACTTAGACTTACTACCTGTCGGAGCTGGGAGAGAGGGAGGCCTGGTACTGGCGTTCTTCTAGCTGAGATAGAGGGCTTCTTGCTCGTGTGAGGGGAAGCCGCTGCACAGCGCTAGGCGAGTGCTCATATGCTGGCCGCCCAACATTGATGTTGAGACCTAACTCTTCCTGAAAAGGATCAAAGTCAGAATCCGACATTGTCTCAGTTACCCACAACTAGATGTTAAAAGGGTAAGGACAATGTTATCCATTCGCATCCGATTAGAACTGAAATGACAACTGTCGAGGCTGGAACTTCACGAGAGGAGGTAGGCTGCAAACTTTCGCCGCTGCTGACTTCCAGCAACGGAGACTAATCAAAAACGAACTGGATCCAATTAAAAGTCAAAAATAGTAATTTAATAAAAAGATAGCAGATACAACTGCAACCACGAAGGTAAACAATGCAAACTGATGCACTCAATTGCAACCTAATGTTTTACAAATGCAATCTGAAATACACCATGCATGGTAATGTTCTCGAGAACAGAATCCACGTGCAATTTCACTCACAGATCCGACCTGGCCGGTTAGCTGAAAAACGAATATTGCCGAGAACTCAAGCTTTCTCTCTAAAACATTCTTTTTATGTCCTTTGATGGCCGGAAAGCGTCCGAAGCCTGTCGCAAAACATAAAGGCCGTCATCCGGGGTCAGTGATTGGTTTCCGATTGATCTGACCCCTCCTTCATCGATCTGCTGCTCATCTCAGTGGCTGGGCTCCTTGTGACATCACCTCTGACCTGGGGCCGCATGGTCCTACCCAGGAGTCCTCTCTGTTGTTTTACAGCAGTCTGCTCCTCATCAGCTGTCTCAGCTTCTCCTCCCCTATCTCTGAAAAGCCTCGCCTTGAATTCCTTAACTTTCCCTGATGGCTATTCTTTACAGTGTTTAATTCCTCCAGTGTTTACGCATTCATGATTTCAATACATTCAATATGTCAATATACTGTAACATATAATATCCTTCATGTAAACATATTACAAACATAATTCATTCTTCAGTAAATATTTTGTGACTCTTACATATTTTACATTTTATTATTGTGACACTTCTATTCACCACTAAGGGTGCTATAAATTCTACTACTAATACTTCTTAATACTGTAATTCTCCACACAACTGACAGTAACGATGATATTGGTTTTAGGAAACTGTACAGAATCTGGTTGGTTAACTTAAAGAGAACGCCCTTAATCAGCTGATAGAGTAATCACAGGGAGACTGAGAGATTATGAATGAAAAGAGAGTGAAGAGAGTTTTTCTGATTGAACTTCAGCTTCAGCTTCATTTAAAATATATATAAATATTGTTTCTAGAGCAGACAACAAAGTCACTAAAGTCATTAATATCTGACAGGAAACATGTAAAATGTTAATAGAATAAATAAGGGTGAAGTTTATAAAGAATGAAGAACACAGACATCCGTCAGTATGAGTCGTTTCTGTTGTCCTCTGTCCTACAGAATGCTACAGACATATACCGACTTAACGAAGAAATTCTGGATAACATTAACTTTGAAGGCATTTTACACACTGCAAACACAATTATACACAAACTAATATAACCACAATATCACGTATTTGTCGCCATGACTCGGCGACCTACGCAGTCCGGAAAAGGCTACGAACAAAAAGCTAACGGCTAACACGGCCGACCAATACATCAGAAAGCAAGAGAAGTCGACACAAATATCTTCAGAATTTCTCACAACAAGCTGCTCCACCGCTAATAATTATAAATGCTTCTCACCTTGGGCTGAATTTCTTGATGAGAATGGATAAATCCCCGCCTATTTCGATTAAAATATGGCTTCGACGTACATCCTGTGTGTTTCTCATCTGTTTCCTGGAGAAAGGGGGGCCAGGCAGGCTTGGGGGACCGGGGAGTAGGGATTTCACTTTCGGCGTATCAGATTTTACGCTCGGCGACGCACGGCGACGCACGGCGCATTTTTTATTTTTACTGGCTAACGATTCTGTCGATCAACACCAGCTTATGCCCACCGTTTTTTTAGACTCTTACGCGTTAAACGAGGTGTCATACTCTGAAATTGGCCAATCATAGGCTGAGAAAGCCTCACATAGACACAGGCAGACTGCAGTCAGATGAGGATGGATTCATGGTTTACAGGCTCTGAGGATTCAGGCTGTCAAAATAATGCCAAACTGCTATATTTGGATAGATTGAACACTATTAGTGATAAAACAAGTGAAATATATAGTTATATAGTATATAAAAGTACAATGGAACAGCTGGATCCAAAATGACAATTTAGCTCGACCTCGCCTGACCTCTCTGTACTAAAACCTCTCGAACTTTCTTTTGCTTCACTTTATCAAAGCCAAATTCTTTTTAGAGACTACTGACATGTGCTATGATTTGGGAGAGTTTTTAGGCTAGCCAGGGCCTCATTTCAAGAAAATAATAACAATAAAAGTGCTTTTTTTTCAGGTGAACCTGAACATTTTCAATTTGAGCTGTGTGCCATCTTCATTTACTCTTAACCAGTAACATATACACTGATATTTACACATCTGCTGCATGGACAAATGTCATTATTAATATTATTATTATTATTACCTTTCCGATCCATCCTCAAGTCTCTTCAGCTCTTCGTCTGGATATTTTCACGTTTTCTGTTATTCTGTTTTCTTAGTTTAATCTTTAAAAAACACGTTTAACCATTTTTGCTTGTAAGTCTTTTCATGTGAATCATGTATATATTTCCTCTATTCCTTCCTGCAAAGCATATAAAAAAAGCTCATTTTTTCATACAAAAGATACATTAATATTTCCAGCTTTCTGACATTGTTTTGCACCTGAAGCTCTTTGATTTTCCCCAGCTCTTTCTCTCTCACATTTTTTCTCCCCTTAACACTATCTGACATTTCTTACCTGCAAGCAGATGCGGTATCACCTGTCGTCTATTCGCATTTTTCTTCTGCAACACGATCTAATGTGTGTCTCAAACAACAAAAGGGAACAGAGGAAAAGAAGGGGAGGGTGGCGGGAGAGAAGGAGGGAGGAGAGGCTGGAAGGCTGGTCTCCGGCACAGTATCTCAGACATTCTAGCACTTTCTTTGTTATCTGCTCTCCATGTGGGAGAAAAGCATCCCACCTTCTTTATTATCATCAAGCAATGATAAGGACAGCCCCGACGACTCATCTCTGCACAAAGGCAAGCTGATACCTCAAGGCACTGTATGTGCGTGTGTGTGTGTGTGTGTGTGTGTGTGTGTGTGTGTGTGTGTGTGTGCGCGCGTATCTGGGGCCATGTCTTGAAGTCCAAAAACACCAGGGGATATCTTTTTCCTTTTATTCTCTTCTGAGATAATGGTGTGATTTTCTCCAGGTTCTGAGCTTTCCGCTTCAGCTCACCTCAGCACAATGCAGATCCATAGCGATTGGAATGATGGCCATCAAAGCATCAACATATGACTGAATTAAGTTGAAAGCTTTTAAAAGTAAAGCAATAGTAAAGAAGTAAAAAGGCTTTTCTGACATAAACTGGAGACCTTGTTGTTCAGTTTCATCTTTGTATGTGGAGACAGACAGGAATGTTTCAGAAGAAAGTAGTTCACCATGAAAGGCTCCAAAATGAGGTTTGTATCAGGATCTCCATCAGCTGGGCTCTCATGACGCAGCTATAAAACCAGACAACAGATAAACGGACAAATGAATGAACAGACAGGAAACAAAAAATGGTTGTGAATTTAGCCAGAGAGGTACGATGATGGCACATAGTGACTCAGACTAGTCAGCCAGTTAGCATCGTTGTTGGTGGATAAGAACCCCGGTTCGATTTCAACCAGGGGACCTTTGTTGCTTGTCACATCTCTCTCTCTCTTTTTCCCATATCCAGTCTGCCACTACACTCCTCATCTGTACAATAAAAGCAAAACAAAATATGAAATGGAAATATGTGTTACAGTACAGATGAAATGCACAAATCCTGTAAAATAGCCCCAAATTACTAATCTTAGTGTAAAAGATGATGTACATGAGGCGTCTTTCACATATAACAGAACTGCAGAAAGTGTTAAGAATTAATTTCCTTTGGAGAGCCATCCCTGGAGATGTCAATGGAGGACAGTTGATCCTTTGTTGAGCTAATTAAACTCAATATTACTGTAGATTGGGAGAAAAAAAAATAACAACAAATGCGTGGCCAAAATCCTGAGTGATACTTGAGTGTCTGGTTTTCAAGTTGTTTGTTTTGTGAACACAGAAGAGTGAATTGTAAAGCACAAGTAAAATTGGAATTAAGAGAAGGTCTGGATTTTAGAGGCTGGCGTACTCATTTTGATGTGTGATATTGCGTCTGTGGAAGAGGGATTGTTGCGTTGTCACACTGTTACGTGTGAGGACTGTGATAATAAAACTGCAACTTCCTTCTACTGTTTTGTCAAGCCCCGACCTTTCCTCTCCTCATTAAGTCCTACGCTGTTTGGTGTCCCCTGCATGCTAATTCAGAGACAGCGTCCCATCAAACGGAGTAAATATAGAACACACTGTACGTAGGAACCATACAGATGGTTAAAGCTGCTCTCTGGTTCCCCAATGTAACAAGTAAAAACCAAACAATCTAGAACTCAAAAATGTCAACTTTCTTCTCCTTCCTGTGACATTTCCTCAGTTTGTTGTAGAATATGTGATTGCCGTTGCTTTAGCTGAAGTTGAGGCAATCTCTTTGAGGCGGCGGCGTCTCTTTTTCACAATTCCCAGGTCACAGAAATGCTATCCTCTCTATGCAGATACGACCTCTTTACTGCCTTCACATTCCTCATATTTATTGTGTAAGACAGCCACAATGTGATTCTGACAGAAGGAAGAATGATTCTATATGAAGACAGAATATTTTAACTAGTGCTGGGCAACGATTAACATTTAATCTAATTTTGCGATTAATCGCATGTCATTTCATCATCAGAGGTAATTTCATGCTGTAAGAGGAAGGGGTGAGGAGTGTACTGGAAGCGGGGGTTTGGCGAATCAAACAAAGAAACTGGCCCCAAGAATGTAAGGTAGTGTCTGCCAGCGGGGATTGGAACGATGCTGGCTAGCCTAGGTGTGAAGAACAGAACCAAAGGCATGGCCCAGGAGGGGCTTATTGGATGAGCCAATTGCGGGAGCTGATCGCTGGGCTCAAGGATGTAACTTTGGGAGAGAAAGGGTGTGGATCGACTGAGAGAGTCAGACTTCCTTGGGGCCATTCAGCGAACACACTAGTTTGCTGGGTGGCCTGAACGGGACTCATATTTCATGGAATATTATGTTTGTTTTATCATTCATGGTGTACTTCAGTTTGTAGTTGTTTTGACTTCTGCAGTTATTAAATATCTTGTGATTTTGATCTGGACCTGCCGATTCCTGTCCTCCATCAGAATGGGAGCGGGGGGGGGGGGGGGCTTCTTCTCCTCTGCGGGCTGCTTTTCAACATGCGGCCTTCCACAGTTCTGAGAGGTTCTGAGCAAGGGCGTAGGTTTGGTCTCAGCATTGGTAGGGACACTGCCAGCCCCCCCCCCCCCCGCCATATAAAAAAAATGTAGTTGATATTATGTTGAACAGGCAAACTTTATTAAAATATATTAACATTTGTGAAACTTGGAACTGATTTAAACATAACAGTAATAAAACCTTATTTTAAATACAAAACAGTATTCTGCACCAAATAAATAATAATAATAATAACTAAATAAATGAATTCTGCTAAAATGCCAATATACAGTAACAGTATATTCTATATCCAAAATATATATGAAACACTTTTCAGTTGTGCAGGCAAAAAGACAAAAAAAAAAATCTATTCTGCAGCACTTAATAGGCTGTAACTAAAGTGCTTTCCTCCTTTATGCAATTATTAGTAGTGCTGGGCAACGATTAACATTTGTAATCTCGATTAATCGCATGGATTTTTTTCGATTAATCGTGATTAATCACATTGTTATGGCAAAGTTCAATAATGAATTCAAAAGTAGTGTATTGCTCACTTTTATTTTAAAAGTACTGCTATATGAACAAAAGGGCAACAACATTTGGTTTGCAAACACTTTATGCAAATAAGGTGCTTTTTAACAGCAGTATTCTCTTTACACAGTAGCAGTTATATTTCTTGCACTATCTGTGCTCAGTGTGTGACGTCATGTGAAACGTTCCACTGCTGTGCAACAGGAATAAAATGTTTCAGCACGTTTCATCTAAATGTGTCTTGTGTCTTCATGACAGTCAGAGCATGTGAATGCAGCTCTACTGTTCATCACTATAATGCTGTAACTCAGAGGTGATGATGGTTACCCAGCGATCAAAGAATAAAGACATTTTACGCACGATTTAGGTGTATTTTCCCTTTAACTCACGAGATGCAGGTAGCATGTTTTATAATTAATGTGAATATAATTCATACTTTGTTGGCATCTTATTCTGAATTCATCTTATTCGGATGTTCGTCTGAAGAAACCGGATGTTGTCTCACGTTAATCTTTCCGCTAACTTTCAAAATCCTTCGCTCGCTCCCGATCTGTGCTGTTTGAATGCGTTTACCGTGAATTTCAGCGTATAGGTCACTAACATGTAAGTGTCTGCTGAGTTGACCACGGAGACCTGAGTGTCTGCTGACTTTACCGCAGCGATGTCCAGTAGTCTCCATTCCTCCACCGCTGCCAGTGAGCAATGGACTTTCAAAATACAAAAAAAACACGCTATAAAATAATTGTCGGCGTTAATTAATTAATGCGTTAACGCGATAATAACGCGTTAACTTGCCCAGCACTAATAATAATACGAATGACTTTGCACATATATTGTGCAAAATATTTTTTTCTAACAGGCAATTCAAATTAACTAAATATTGGTGGGGACAATTGTGTCTTTCCCAAACTTTGGTCGTGACTAGTCCCTATGGACCATATGCAAACCTACGCCCTTGGTTCTGAACCTAATAGTAGCAGTTATAATACAGTTAAGATTCTGATAATAGATATTCAGCCGGTGTTCACAACTTTATCTTCATGTGTGTAATAGATGCAATTTGAAATATACACCTTGCAAACTGCAAACCTATCGACGTCATGGTTTTTTCTTTTTTTTATGTTTGTTAAATTCTCAGTAGCGATAACTAAATTATATGCTTATTATACATATTCCAAACAAAAACACTTTAAAAACTCAAAAATTAAAATAAATAATAGCTTTTTTGCTTTTTCTGGTATTTTAGTCAGACACATATACAACGCTGATTACCGTAATGTGTGTGGTATTTGTTATAAATGTACGTCGGTACATAGAGGGTGATAAGAAGCTGTACATGGAGGGACTTAATTAATTAATGCGTTAACACGATAATAAAGGGTTAACTTGCCCAGCACTAATTTTAACGAGATGTACATCAAATGAAACCTGGCACTAGGCCTCATTTAGTCAGTTAAATTGTCTCCTATCAACAAGATGTATGCATTTAATTTTTTTATTCCGAGCCACATATATGCCACAGATCTGATGTCTTTCTTGCTTTGTCCGTGCCGGAGAGCGATAATACCTCTGAGGCTGTTCAGTAACTGACAAAAAATTCTAGAACAGCAACATATGGTCAAAAACAGTTAAGATGGCCAACATTTCATACAAAAAGGTTGGTTTAGGGAGGTAATATATGCGGACTGCTTCAGATTCAGAAAGCACTACAGACCACTACGGAATGACCTCAGAGGCCAAGAGGATCCACACAGAGCTAGTTTAACATGAATGAAGTCAGCTGAAGGTAATTGACAGATAGGTAAATACAGTGTGACAGAGCTGTTTGGCAAAGATGGTCATTGTCAAAGTCTTCCATTAAGCCCGAACGAGCCCCATTTGGGGTTTAGAGCGAGACAGTTTAGCAAAGAGAGTGTCGTAGAAATCCCTTTTCACAAAGAAATATAATTAATTCTCCACACATGTTATATACCGACTTAACGAAAAAATTCTGGGCAACTTAATCATGTAAACCATTTTACACACTGCAAACACAATTATACACGATTATACTAACTAACTAAGAAGATTTCCCACAATATCACGTATTTTTCGCCATGAGTCAGCGAGCTTCGCACTCCGGAGAAGGCTACGAACAAAGAGCTAACAACTAGCATGGCCGACCAATACATCTAAGAGCAAGAGAATTCGACAACGAATCCAGAGATATATTCAGAATTTCTCTCCGTGAAAGCATTACAGAGATACAAGCCAACAAGCACCACAACAACAAGCCACTCAACAGCAGAAAAAAACGTGAAAGCTCCTTACTTTGAGAAGAATCCGTTCCCGGCTAAACTACAGTGTTCCTCTGTATATCCGGTGATTTTTTAACTGCTTCCTGGGGTAAAACAAGCCTGGGGGACCGGGGGGTAGGGATTTGACTTTTCGGCGAATCCTTTTTTATGCGCGGCGAATTTTGGATTTTGTCAATCAACACCAGCTTACGCCCAGTGTCTCCCTGAGACTCTGACGCGTTAAACGAGGTGTCATAGTCTGAATTTGACCAATCATAGGCCCAGAAAGCATCACTCACACACATGAAGACTGCAGTCAGACAAGAATGGATCCATGGTTTACAGGCTCTGAGAGGACCCTGGCTCTCAAATTGATGCCAAACTGCTGGATTTGGATGTATTGAACAATATCAGTTTTAAAACGTGAAATATATAGTATATAAAACTACAATGGAACAGCTGGTTCCAAAATGATGACCTCGCCTGAACTCTCTGTACTGAAACCTCTCTAACTTTTTTATTCTTCACTTTATCAAAGTAAGAGAGACTCCTGACCTGTTGTGCTATGATTTGGGAGAGTTTTTAGGCTAGCCAGGGCCTCGTAAAAAAATAAATAAAATTAAAGCTGCGAGCAGCGATGAACGGGCCCTCGCCTCCCCCGGCGCGTCGGGGGCGCTGGCGGGACTCCGGCCTGCGCGTCGGAGAACGTCCGTGACCGTCGGACCGCGCATCCGCGAGTGAGACGTCGTTGATCCCGCGTGGACCGCCTGATGCTGGAAACGATGCTTTGCAAATAGTCCGATGCTATGGAAAAATGACGCCGAAATCAAAATGGCCAACTTCGGTAGGTTTTAGAGCATAGTGTCAAGAGACTTATTTTTAAGACTTATTTTTAAGACTTATTTTTAAGTCTCCACAGGATACGTGTGCCTACCAAGTTTCGTACTGTGGAGAATTACAGTATTAAGAAGCATTATTTAGTAGAATTTATAGCACCCCTAGTGGTGAATAAAATTGTCACAATGATGAGAATGTAAATTATGTTAAGAGTCACAATATATTTACTTATGGAATGTAATATAGGTTTACAGGATGTTTACTTATAGAAGATATTATACGTTTGCAATAAGTTTACTTGTAGGAGTCTTAATCATAATCATTGGAAGTGTTGAACCAAAGTACAGTTACATAGGTTAGGGGGTTCTGAGCCATGAGGCAGAGAGATCAAAGGGGAGATAGGGTCAGTGGGGAATGCAGAGGACAGGCTCTTCACGACCATATAATAGGTCGAGGACCAGAGACACCAAAGGGGACATCAAAGGGGACACAGAGGTGCTGGACAAATGACCAACAAAGGAGGAGGAGAACCGGAGACAACTGAAGTGAAGCAGACGGCCATAAAACAACAGAGAGGACTCCTGGGTAAGACCATGAGGTCCCAGGTCAGAGGTGATGTCATAAGGAGCCAGCCACTGAGATGAGCAACGGATCGATGGAGGTGGGGTCAGATCAATCGGAAACCAATCACTGACCCCGGATGACGGCCTTTATGTTTTGCGACAGCGTGGGACGCTTTCCGCCCATCAAAGAACATAAAAAGAATGTTTGAGAGAGAAAGTTTCAGTTCTCGGCAATATTCGTTTTTCAGCTAACTGACCAGGTCGGATCTGTGAGTGAAATTGCACGTGGACTCTGTTCTCGAGAACATTACCATGCATGGTGTATTTCAGATTTCATTTGTAAAACATTAGGTTGCAATTGAGTGCATCATTTTGCATTGTTTACCTTCGTGGTTGCAGTTGTATCTGCTATCTTTTTATTAAATTACTATTTTTGACTTTTAATTGGATCCAGTTCGTTTTTGATTAGTCTCCGTTGCTGGAAGTCGGCAGCGGCGAAAGTTTGCAGCCTACCTCCTCTCGTGAAGTTCCAGCCTCAACAGTACATGTAGCTGAATCGTCGCGCTGGGGCGTCTTTTGAAATATTGTAGGGGGCGCTACAGAGGCAATTTAAAACGGACAAGGCCAAAAATCATACCACATATTTCTTCCGATGCCTTTGACACATGTGCAAAGTGCCATGAATTTCCGAGCATCCCAACGTACTGAACCATATTTCCTTCAGCCAGTAGGTGGCGCTATGGGTTTTTTCAATTTTTTTCAATTCATGTATGTTTAAGCTTAAAGTGGCATCATGCATAAGAAGTTTTGTGCAAATTGGATAATGTACCTTGGAGTTATAACAATTTCAATTTTGCATGGCGAACGATGCGTCGCCACGGCAACAGCGTTCAACGAAAACTCACAATATTTATGGCGATTGTTCATCAATGTCTTAAAGCCATCCTTACAAAATTTTAGACTAATTGGGTCACCTGGCTAGGAGGAATAAATGAAAGTATAAAAAAAAACATTTCCTTCAGCCAGTAGGCGGCGCTATGAGTTATTTAATTTTTTTCAATTTAAGTATGTTCAAACTTGAAGTGGCATCATGCACAAGAAGTTTTGTGTGGATTGGATTATGTACCTTGGAGTTATAACAACTTGATTTTTCATTAAAATGATGCAAAATGGCCGGCACGCCACGTCAAGGTTCTTCGACGAAAACTCTAGCTTATAATAACTTTTAATCACAAAGGTCTTAAGAGCATCCTGACCAAGTTTGAAGTGGATCGCATAAATTCTCTAGGAGGAGTTCGTTAAAGTACGAAGGCTGAAAAATGGAAAATGTGCCAAAAAACACAACTTTGCGGGTTTACTGTAGCGCCCCCTATTGGTTGAATGCAACAGAAATCTCAGTGTATGTTACGGGATGCGATGTGCACATATGCTGAACGTTTTGTGAATTTTCGACAAATTGCTGAGAAGTTATGTGTATTGATATTAAGCCACGCCCCTAAGAAGTTCATTGGTCCATATTTTCTCAACGCAAAGAGATATCAAAAAGTTTTTGACAAATCTGAGTGATCTACATCCAATAATGAATCACAGCAAATTTGGTAGCAATCGGAGACAGCGTGTAGGAGGAGTTTGCAAAGATGTGTTTTACACTAAATTCAAGATGGCGGAAAATCTAAGTAGGCGGAGCTTAGGGGTCTGAGAGGCTTTTTTTTTAGATCTAGCGGATTTGGACATGTGTGTTGAATTTCAAGTCAATCGGACAAACTGGCCGAGGGGCGTCGCCGGTCCGCCTTGTAGGGGGCGCTAGAGAGCCAATTTCGAAAATGCATATATGCAACCTATATTATATAAAAATTTTCACCAGACTTGACAAGTCTGCAAAATTTGGTGAGTTTTCATGCATGGCAAGTACCCCAAAAATGCTCCTTTTGCTGATAAAGAAAAATCAGAAGAATAAAAACCCCTACAATATCAATAGGGCCTTCGCTGGCCCGACGTTGTCGGTGGCTCGGGCCCTAAAAATGTAGTGTGCTCTTGCTTAGGTTTACCCCTCTCAAGATTACCAACCTTTATTCAGAATATGTGAAGTTGGCACAAATGTAGGTAGTGTACCTGCTGCATGATTAGCTTGGGTACATTTAGACTGGTTTAGCTCTAACAAGTAGTCAACTTTCAGATATATGCCTTACTCCTAGTTTATCTTCAATAGGGTTAGTGTGCTATCCTCACTAAACGTTGTTTTAGCAAACGTAGTTTTCAGCTAAACAGCCAGCTTGACAATATATTTTCCAGCACTGTATTCTCCAAGGAACAGACAGGTTGTTGTATTTGGCAGGATTTAATGGAGGAAAATATGTAATTTTTGTAAAACTGGAAAAGAGCACAATACAAAAAGTAAGTGCCTTTGTAAATACGAAATATTATCACTAGTACATCAGTATAAAATGCTACTAGCACAAACCAAAGTGGACAGGCATTCAAATGTATTTAAATATACGTAATGAAGAATTAGATACAACAGTAAATAACATTTACACAAGCACTAATGCTTTAACCACTAGATACTACTACATACATATGTAGTTGACAGTAAACTAACATCATCAACAATACTGGAGTCAAACTTTGTCAGGTGAGTTTATTTGAGCTCAGGTTAAAAATGAGTGTGATTTTCTGGAAAGTGTCTGATTTAGACCTCACCTCTGTCCGAGCTGACAGAATGATGTACTTTTTCCCTTTCCTATTTCTATAGTTGGTATGGAATTGGGTTTGCAGACTTTCTTGCTGCTTTTCTCTGTCTGTCTATAAATTGCTGCCTTCAACACTGAGCTGTAAGCAAGAAGTAAAGGGGAGCAAATGAGCTCTGAAATACCGACTCCCTGGTAAAACACACTCATTGTGACCTTTAGTTAACGGACAAATTGAGCTGTGGCCAGAGCACACTTCCAACTCTTGAGTGAACACTGTTGGGCACTGTGAGGGATGTGTGTATGTGTGAGTGTGTGTGTATTTGTTTGGGTACACACTTGGGTGGGGATGTTTGGGGCACATTTACAAATCTCTTCATTTTGTTTATTTCAATTTCTTTTAAATGTGAGAGAGTGTTCTGGGTTTGCCGGCACCCAACAGATTGAGTTGTTTGTTTCATTATCTTGGAGCGACGTGCAGTCAGCCAGTGACCTTTACTTTGTGTGTTCAGTTAGTGTGTATGTGTGCTCTTGTGCGTGTGTGTGTTTGTGAGCGGGAAAGAGAGAGATTACAAGAATGATCATACAATGATAATATGATTAAATCAGAACACGATTCAATATGAGTGTTGTTTCATCTATATTTCCAGGTATATACCAATAAATAGAAATCTGTGTTTTTGTCTTCAATATGTGAGTGTATGTGTGCTTAAATGAAGTGTGATACGGGTGCATGTGTTGCAGATGTCAGGGTTGCAGGTAAGATCACTGTCACCAGTCATCAATCAGGCACGTTTAGCCTTAGAATACATTAACTTTCCCTGAACCTATCATACCTATATACCTTATACGAAATATAACAATATCTATATATGTGAAAGACTTTTTTTCCATAAAGGAGCTGGGCATAGTAAGTTCAGGATTGCTCAAGAGGGTATTTCTCCTTAATTACCAGCTGTGAAAGTGATGGTATGATTTTCAGTCTGTGTGTGTCATCACGGTAGAATGTGGTCCTGGAGAACCTACCATAGCAGGAAGTACCACAGAGGAGGTTTGGAGTACTTTGCCAGGTGTTTATATTTCTGTCTGTCTGTCTTTGGACATAATCTGTCTGAACAATATGCTTCAGGTTGTGTCGACACAAGTAGTTATGAAGCCTGTGTAGACAACTGGATTGTTTAAAATAGAAGCAACTGTGAGCCACTTTGAAGAAAGACTTTGGTATCTGACAAATCTTCAAAGTTCCAGATTATAGCTAAATGCCAAGGTTTATAAAAGTAATTATTTCTCTGAGGTCTATGCATGGCAACTAGTAAGGTAAGGATCAGCAGATGGTTATGGCATTATCCTAAGTTGATGGTATGTGTATGTGTAGGCAACAAACACTTGGTTGAAGTTGGGGAAGGATAAGTTTAGGGCTGCAACAACGAATCGATAAAATCAATAAAAATCGATTATCAAAAGAGTTGGCAACGAATTTCATTATCGATTCGTTGTGTCGCGCGATTATTACGCCACTCAATAAGTTGCAGAGATGTTTGAGTGTTCACAGCAGGTCCGGTCGCCTGAATACCGCAGCTCGGAATAATGGAACAGGACTCCGGTTCTGTAGCTGACCGCTGACCGGCGTATAAACGTTGCCATGACAACACCGGAAGTTGATTTACGCGATTTGTATTATTTTTAGTTTATTTCTGCAATTATAATACATTACATTTACTGCCATTTTGGGTAGCTTGTATTAAACTCGTAACCGTTTTGCCGTTGGTTTACTTATGATAGACGAGCTTTTGTTTTTGTAACGTGACCATTAAACCGGAAGTTAAGCGGAGCTCAGAAAGGTGAGAAATGGCGGTGAAAACAGCGAACATTTTCTTCCCCGTCTGTTATTCTACTGCTGATCTACCAGGCGAACGCGGACAAGTTTATTCAGTTAACTCATTAAAGTACTGTTATACTTGTAGGTGATGATGGACAGAGTATTTGTTTCTTTGTTGTTTGTACATGAAGCTGTTTTGTGTCTTCTAGTTTTCCCGGTGTTCCATGAGAGGACAATAATAAACATGAACATCAGTAAGAAGCGTGGACTCTTTTATGACCAGTGTGGCTACAGGTTCTATTTTGTGGGTTTTTCTCTGAACTGGGGCCATGATTAAGAGGGACGGCCGGGGGAAACCTCACCCGGCCCGGACACGGAAAGGATTGACAGATTGATGCTCTTTCTTGATTCTGTGGGTGGTGGTGCATGGCCGTTCTTAGTTGGTGGAGCGATTTGTCAGGTTAATGCCGATAACGAACAAGACTCCGGCATGCTAACTAGTTACGCGGCCCCGTGCGGTCGGCGTCCAGCTTCTTAGAGGGACAAGTGGCGTAAAGCCGTACGAGATTGAGCAATAACAGGTCTGTGATGCCCTTAGATGTCCGGGGCTGCACGTGCGCCACACTGAGTGGATCAGCGTGTGTCTACCCTTCCCCGAGAGGTAACCCGCTGAACCCCACTCTGATATTAGTCCGTTTTTTTTTTACATTATTACTTTAACAGCTCAGGGATGTTAGAGCAACCTGTTTGTGCACTAAAGATGGATGCAGATTTCTGCTCCCAGCATAAGAATAAACCATCTAACAGAATATGCAAGTTTGTATCCAGCAGCGGGACCAAAACTGTTTCCACCCTGAACAATCAACCTTCAATCAGCGGAGCTTTTGCAAAGGCAACAAAACCTAAACATGACTGTCAGCGATGGCGAGACTGAACAAGGGCAGTTACTACCAGTTGATTGATCTGATATATTGATCTCATTATGCCCTTGTGTAAAATGGCACTACTACCTATACATTGTGACCACTTGTGGGTATTGTAACATATTCATCTCCAGTACATAGATATTAATATACATGTGAGTCTCTCTCTTCAACTTTTTTTAATGGTGATTTCATTTTTTAATCGCTTTTTTTAAAGTCTAAGGGGAATTTCAATATCGCTCAGCCCTAGATTCAAGTATCTTGGACCAGTGGAAGAAGCAACAGTCACTCGAGATTCCCAAACAAAAGATCGAAAACCTTTGGTAACTGAACCCCAAAAATATGGTATAGAGCAGCCTAGATGCTCCTGGTTGTGTTGAAGATTTACAAAGTACAGCAAGAAACTACAACATGGTAAGGACATTGTACCTGGAGATAGAAGAGCTCCTCTCTTCAAACAAGATTAGGAATAAACCATCACAGAAAAGAATTTAAAAAGTGAACTTGATAATGAGGAAGAGGACTGGGATAAAAGAAATTCATATTGGTGTTCCGAGTTGAAGGTCAGCCGTTTCATAGCTGCAGCCAAATTTTCTTCTTTATTCTGCATGACAACCAAACCTCCTTAATTATAATGCTGGGATGGGACTGTAAGGCTTCACTCATTTTCTCCCTCCACTATTTCACTGACGGGAGCTACTGTGCAGTGAGGAGCACAGGGGGCATAGAGTTCAGTCTGCTTTTAGGTTACTTTTGTTATAGAGTGACAGCTTGTGATCATGTAATAGTCATGTAATAACTGTTGACGTAACAGCTCTACATTCTCTTCTTTTGCATTTTAGAATCTAGCTTTTTGTAGAATTGACATTATTTTTCAAACAATTAGTGGACTGGGAAAACAACATGTTTGTTTCCTATCTTAGTAAGAGTGCTCTGGACCACCTGATCAATGTTCTCTTACCAAAGAGAAGATCAAAAATACGAAAACATTGGTGAATTCCAGAAATCAATGGGTACATACAAAATAAGAAGAATAGATATGGACATAAATAAGAGGAAATCAGAGTAATAGCACTCCCTTGTATGAGGCCCAATATAGCGTCAGCACAATTACGGATATAGGAAGTGCAGTTTCAGTTCTTGCTTCAGACTGTATTCTTCTCTTGGAGCAACAACTGAACTTCTGACTCACCCAGAATCTGATAGGTATTTTATTCTTGATTTAATTTAGTTGATTTTAGAGCTTTACTTAGGCCTGCCTCAGTTGTGATTCGGCTGTGAGTTTCTGCCTGTCTGAGTAGGTGTGATTTCGTCACTCCTGCTGAATAGCTCTGCTGATTGCAGGTGGAGGAACTTGCACTCCTGGCAAACAATGAGCAATTAATAGATTGCTGTTCTTAACCACTGCTGGTGGTTGGAAGCGTCAGCTTTCGAGCGTCAGGCAAACGAAGGCTAGGGCGAACAAAGGCAACAGGGCGACTTTTTCAAGCCCGACTTCGTCAAGCTTGACCCCTCGAGCTTGTACTTGGGGAGTTTCTATTTGTCTACCATGTGTTTGCACCCTATTTCTGTTCGCTCCTCTGCTCGGTGGTCACGTAGACATTGGGTCACTCCCAGGTGCCGTGAACCCGCTAACCTCATCTATCCTACTCTCTCGGCTCATGGAGAGCAGTTGGTGGCGGGGGGACTATGGAATTGCCAGTCGGCAGTGCCGAAAGCGGAGTTCATCTCGGGCTATGCTTCCTTGCTCTCCCTTAACTTTCTTGTTCTAACTGAGACCTGGATCACACCAGAAAACACTACCACACCTGCAGCACTGTCGGATGTGTACTCTTTTTCTCACACTCCCAGAGCTGCGAGGCGAGGTGGTGGTACTGGCCTGCTAATTTCCCCTAAATGGAAATACTCTCCTGTCTCGGTTCCACAGTTCTCCCCGTCCTCGTTCGAATTTCATGCTGTTACTGTCACTTATCCAGTCAAGCTCAACATTGCTGTTGTGTATCGCCCACCAGGGCCTCTTGGTGAGTTCTTGGAGGAGCTTGACACATTAGTCTCGCACTTCCATGACGATGGCTCCGCACTCATCTTGCTCGGCGACTTCAACATCCAGACTGATAAGCTAGAACCTCTTCTTTCCTTCCTCTCCTCCTTTGACTTTTACCACTCCCCTTCTCCTCCTACCCACAAGGCCGGCAACCAGCTGGATCTTATCTTCACTAGACACTGTTCTACTGCCAACCTGTCCGTCACTCCTCTCCAGCTGTCTGACCACTACTTCATGGACTACTCCCTCTCCTCTCCCTCTTTACGTCCACCACCTACCCACATGGTCTCTACCCGTAGTCATCTTCGATCCCTCTCCCCGGCTGATCTTTCCTCTTCTGTTACCTCTGCTCTCCCTGACCCTGAATCATTCTCTCTCCTATCCCCTGATACTGCTACTAATCTCCTCCTTAGCACCCTTTCCTCTTCATTGGACAACATCTGTCCCTTCACCTCCAGGCCTGCACGGCCAACTCCACCTGCCCCGTGGCTGTCGGACTCAGTGCGTACTGATAGACGGAGTCTAAGAGAGGCTGAGCGTGAATGGAGAAAAGGCAAACTGCCGGAGGACCTTCTCAACTTCCAATCTCTTCTTTCCACTTTCTCTTCCTCTCTATTTACTGCCAAAGCTGCTTTCTTCCGCTCTAAAATTCTAACCTCTGCTTCCAATCCTAAAAAACTCTTCGAAACGTTCTCTTCACTCCTCCAACCCCCACCCCCTCCTCCTACTTCCTCCCTCCGCCCTGATGATTTCGCCAACTTCTTTGATAAGAAGGTAAACGATATCAGATCTCTCCACTCCCCTGTCCACCCTCTCCCTCTCTACCCTGACCAGCTCTTCCCCCAACGGTCTCCCCCCACTCTCCATGCCCAAGCTTAGCCTATCTTGCGCCCCTCTTCCTAACGAGGTCCTCAAACTTGTTACATCTAACCGCCCCACCACGTGCTCTCTTGATCCGATCCCATCCCCTCTTCTTCAGTCTATTGCGACTGAACTCCTTCCTTTCCTCACCCACCTCATCAACACATCTCTCGATTCAGGGTGCTTTCCCCTCGGCTTTCAAGACTGCCAGAGTCACTCCCCTTCTGAAGAAACCATCACTTGACCCGTCTGACGTCAAGAACTTCAGACCGGTTTCTCTTCTACCCTTTCTATCCAAAACACTTGAGCGTGCTGTCTTCAACCAACTGTCTTCCTATCTCCATCAGAACAGCCTCTTGGACCCCCACCAGTCCGGGTTCAAAGTGGGTCACTCGACTGAGACAGCCCTCCTTGCGGTGACGGAGTCCCTTCACACCGCAAGAGCTAACTCTCTCTCCTCTGTCCTGATTCTCCTGGACCTGTCTGCAGCATTTGACACTGTGAACGACCAGATCCTCCTCTCCACCCTCAAGGGTTGCCCGCACCGAGACCTGTCCATCACCATGGAAGATACCGTGGTGAGGCCAACTCGGACTGCGAGGAACCTGGGTGTGACCCTGGATGACCAACTGTCATTCTCAGCAAATATCGCATCGGTTACATGCTCCTGTAGATTCCTGCTCTACAACATCAGGAGGATTCGCCCCTTCCTCACTGAGGAGACGGCGCAGGTGCTCATCCAGGCTCTTGTCATCTCCCGCCTGGACTACTGCAACTCTCTACTTGCCGGAGCCACGGCGTTGGCCATCAGACCGCTGGAGCTTGTCCAGAAAGCTGCAGCTCGTCTGGTGTTCGAGCGCCCCAAGTTCTCCCACACAACTTCCCTTCTCCGTTCTCTGCACTGGCTACCTGTAAGAGCTCGCATCCAGTTTAAGACGCTGGTGCTAGCCTACAGGGCAGTGAAAGGAACAGCTCCTTCCTATCTCCAGGCCATGGTCAAGACCTACACCCCCGCCCGACCACTTCGCTCTGCTGCATCAGGGCGATTGGTTCCCCCCGTCGCTCAGAGGTCCCTGCAGCTGATCGACCCGGTCACGGCTGTTTTCTGTCCTGGCCCCACAGTGGTGGAATGAACTCCCCACTGACGTCAGGACAGCGGAGTCGCTGCCCATCTTTCGGCGCAGGCTGAAAACTCACCTCTTCAAGAAGTACTACCCTGAGCCTTCCACTTAGCACTTATTTTATTCGTATTAGCTTGTTGCACTTATTGTAATCGTATTAGTTCGTTGAACTTATTGTATTGCGGGTTTGCTCGTTGCACTTATTGTATGTTTGTTTCTGCACTGTACGTTTGCCCTGGTTTATGCTCTTAGATACTTGTTTAGCAAAGGATATGCACTTATGACTTCTGGTGACTAGTAGTTCTCTTGAATACCGATGTTGAATACACTTCTTGTAAGTCGCTTTGGATAAAAGCGTCTGCTAAATGACTGTAATGTAATGTAATGTAATTATCAGATAAGTATAACACTTATTGATTTCATAAGATAGCAGCTTTATTATGCTTACAACTTCATATTTTAGGAGGTTCATAATGGATACATTGTTTTGTTTCTATGTCATACCCACATATCTTCTAGTCTGAAACACTGAATACTCTAAAGTCCTGTATTTGACTTGTAACTCTGGATTGGCTCTGTGTTTATTAAGAGTTAACAGTTTACTGATCACTTTTGAGGTTTTGCATTGGATCAAGTTGTCTTTCTGCTCTTTAACAGGCCACCTGAAAGCTTTTTTACTTGCTAAAGGCAGCCTGACTCACTCAGTCATCTTGTAAATCACTTCATTAAACATACGATTACATAGCAGCTAATAATTAATGTGTTCAGATGATTTTTAGGAATGCCTCTCAGGGCATTTTGTCACGTTAATGTCAAGGTAAGTCTTCAGAGTTTGTGTTCGTGCGAGGCAGCTTTTCATTTTTTTTTAACGTTTGACACTGTGTTGGGTGTCAGCTCCTGAGATGAAGCATGTAATTGTACTTCAAAGGAAATGGAACTGACTGACGTACTATGTGACAGCACACACCGCCATGTGTGACAACATGCCCTGACACGGAGCTGCTTGTCACAAGATGTGAAGCTTTTCATCTGTAACAACTTCCAACTTCTAGTAAATTATTAAGACTTTAAAACTGCCATTTTAAGAGAAACGTAATCTTTTTCTAAGCATGTCAGGTTAAGGTAAGAAATACACCAAGTGGAAAGTGACAATTAGTTTCAGCCTCCCCTGTGTTTTCATGTAGTCTTGTAGGAGAAACCCTGCTCACGATGGCTGCTGACAAATGAAGACATAGCTAATGGTTAGCATTCATGACATCAAATAGGACCTGCATGGTGTTCGTACACACAATACACACACATGCTCGTATGCACATACACCGATCAAAGACCACTTTATGTCTATTTCCCTCCCCTCCAAACAGCTCCTCTCCTTCCGTCAATTTGACAAATCTATTAGGGATCCATTAAAGACTTTATGAAAAGCAGCTCCATTATTTGACTCCCTGCACTGAGAGAAGCATCATAAATAAACCCAGTGTTGGTAATAATAGCCCTGAAGGTGCTTTAAGAAAGATGTGTTTGTGCGTGTGTTTGTGTGTGTGTGTGTGTGTTTGTGTAAGCACAAACATATGTGTACACTTGTAACACTTGTGTGGTTGCGATTAACGTTTTTCTCATTTGGTACTTTATTTATTTTTGTCACCGTGCTGTCATTGCTCTGGGCTTATCAAGATCTTGAGTTAAAGAGCCAGTGTGGGCATTGCTGGGGATCCATTTGGATTTTGTTAATCATCTGAAAGTAAAAATCGTGTTTTCGTATTTTTTTAAACTTTTATACCTACATGGGCAGCTGGTCTTCTTCACGCAGTCCATCATGTATCTACTGAAGCCCAACCTGTCTGGATCCCTGTCGGACCTGTTGTGTGTTATCTCAGTTTCCCCTGATCTCCTCTCCTCATGTGTTCTATCATTCTCCTGTTTGTTGTTGTGTGCCATGTGCTATGGGATTTTCCTCTGCCTCCAGTCACTCCCATGGCCACACCCCTGACTAGTACACAGCTGCAGACACTCCAGCCGATTACCTCTCGCAGGCTGACACACCAGGCTCTGATCACATTAATCCTTCCCCTGCCACTATATCAACCCTGGTCCTGCAGTGTGGGGTTGTCAGTTCATGCCGTATTTCACCCGCTTCGACCCCGTATCGTCCTCTACCTCGAGTGCCTGCCTCCGGTGTCCGCCGGTCCGGGAATCCCCCGTACTCCCCATTGTGTTCCAACGGGACTTCACACCGTCGCTCTGCCTGCCCTCCGGTGTCGGACCACGGGTACCACGCCTTTGATCCAGCCTGCACGCTGTGTCGGACCACGGGCTCCACACAGCCTTTCCTGCCCTTTTTATCCTGGTAAAATAAAATCTGTTATACCAGACTATGTCTCCTGTGGTCTTGCTATTGGGTCCTAGATCTTGCACTCCTGTGACACAACCAAACACTGGCTCAAGAGAGAGGCTTTCACATTTGTACGTTACCCGAAGGCCCCCGTGGTTCTCGAACACGCTTGTATAACTGGTAACGTGAGCCCCAGAGTGCACAACCGTGATAAGTAAAGTAGTGATATTTAGGTAATGACGGCCTCTTACTGCAGTCTTGGTAAGGGAGGAGTTATAGTTCTGTATGTGGACAAATTCTGTCACCGCTATTGCGTCACAACCGTGCAACATGTAATCACAAAACGTACAGGTATAGTTGAGATAAAAATGAAGGTCGAGTGTGATGTTGGGTGTGGTCCAAGCAAGGGCATTGTGAGTGCAGTGACCTGTGTGTGTCCTGCAGATTTGTCCAAAAGGACCATAATTCATGGGAACAAAGGAACAAGGAAAGACTTTGACCAGTTGATGGAGGAAGAGGGCAAGACTAATCTCCAGGAAAAGAAAATGTAATAATTAACTGCAAAAAGATTAGTAACGACACATTATGTAATAATGTGTCATTTAATAACTTTTCACTGCATTATAGAATTACTGCATTTTGTAATACATATTGCAATGATTATAATGTGGGAGTTGCATGTATAATAGATCCATTATGTAATAATCAACCAACATTGATGTCATTCGTAAAAATTGTTATAACATCACAACAACATTGTTTATTTTGTGCATTCAGGCATGAATCATTCTGACTCAAAATTAATAAAAAAAGATACAAATAGCTCTCTAGATTATCTTTCATGGACCCAAACTACATAATATGTATTACATATTGCATTCAAGCTGATTATTGCAAAATGTTGTTGTTTTAACATAATTAAGTGAAAATGTATTGCCTTCTGTCTAGTTATTACATAATTGGTTAAACATTGATTTTAATTGGCAAGAAAAGTAAATGTGTGAACTGGTAACGTCTCTGTACAGTACATGTCTGTACATCTCAAGAGGAAAAGAGCTTTCATGTAAAACTAGGTTCAGATTAGTTCACTGCTGCTCAGTATAGTGATGTTCAGTAGATCTCTGTTCAGTTTGATCCCTGGCAACAAGGGCTTAGACATGTGACAAATTGGGAATTGAGTCTGGGTGAACCATAATGGTATCCACCAGTTGCGGGGCCGTGCATTTTATACCTGGGCCTTCACTGCTGTCCTGCAGTTCAACCACCTAACCTCATGACGCTACGGTTATTATTTGTTGCAGAGTGCAGATAACATTACATGAATACGCGCACGGGATGCTGCGTCATTAACGGACAATGCATTAAAAATACTGCGGAGCTAATACACACATTCCACCGCACACTGAAGAGCACGGGCCATTCAAATATTATTCACATCAGAGGGAACTATACACACCATAGACACATGAACACAGTAGTAATGCTACGATCACTCCCTCCAGGAAATACACGACTCCATAGTTCTTGTTACTGACGGATTTATTTGTTTGTCAACACCGAGAGGGAAAATGAGTCCACTAGAAAACACATGAATCTCCAAAGATGATCACTTAAACACTTTAACTTAAACTTAACTTTAACTTAAACACTTTGCGCGGAGTATATAGACTTCTGCCGCTTCACGTGTCTTCTTGTTGCTGTGCACTGACTAAATGTGTCCCCAGCGCAACATTGGACGTAACAATGGTTCCTATCACATATTAAACCAAACAAAAATCCATCTTCATAAAATCAAGTTGTACAAATAATAATATATAAACAAGTATATTAAAGCTACTGCAGATGTAAAAACAAGAACAGTTCACTTACCAAAGCTGCTGTTCACTATTTAAAGACAAAGTCCTTATTTCTTTGTTAATAAAGAGTTTAATCTCATGGTTGTTCAGTACATCCGTGCGTTTTAGTTCCAATAAAAAGTCCTTCTTGATTCATGGACGAGCCTCCCCAGTTGTATTTCTTGAATACGTTTTAATGCGTTTGAGGCTGAAAATGTCCGCTCGACAGAGGCAGCAGATATTGGGATTGTCACCGCCCAACATGTCACGCTAGCCCACTGACCAATCACGTACTTGTAGGCCAGCTAGAAGGCTCTGGCGCATCAAAGGATACACCCAACATGTCAAACTAAAGATCTGATTGATGAAGACTATGACAATCAACAATATCGTAAGTTTAGCGTACAGCGTGTCGTACAATGCACTTCTCAGAAACGAATATAATGAATGTTACACACATGTTATATGCCCACTTAACGAAGAGATTCTGGGCAAAAATATCATCGAAGCCATTTTACACACTCCAAACACAATTATACACAAACTAATATAATCAACTACGCACTCCCAACAAAGCTACCAACACAAAACTAAAAGCTAACACGGACAACCAATACATCACAGAGCATGAGAATTCGACACAGAATCCAGAGATATCTTCAGAATTTCTCTCTGTGAAACCATTACAGCGATACAGCCAAAAAGCACCAGAAGAACAAGCCACTCCACCGTAAAAAATCATAAATGCTTCTCGCTGTGAGCTGACTTTCTTGAAGAGAACGGATAAATCCCCACTTATTTCGATTCAAATACGTGTTCAACGTATATCCTGTGTGTTACTGAACTGTTTCCTGAAGAAAGGGGGGTCAACCAGGCTTAGGGGACCGGGGGGTAGGGATTTCACTTTCGGCGAATGGAATTTTAGGCTCCGGGAGGGACGGCGTGGTTTTGATTCTGACTGGCTAACGATTCTGTCAATCAACCCCACGTTACCCCCACTCAATTGTTGAGACTCTGATGCGTCGAAGGAGGTGTCATTGACTGAAATCGACCAATGATAGGCTGAGACAGGTCCCCATACACACACAGCAACTGGAATTCAGACGAGAAAATCTCATGGATGACAGACAGAAACAGGCTCAGAGAGGAATCAGGCTCTCAAAATGATGCCAAACTGCTGTATTTGGATGTATAGAACACTATTAGTGATAAAACAAGTGAAATATATAGTTGTATAGTATATGAAATAAAAATTGAACAGCTGGTTCCAAAATTACATTTTGCTCGACCTCGCCTGACCTCTCCGTACTAAAACCTCTCTAATTGTGTTCAGCTTCACTTTATCAAAGTCAAAATTTGCTAAGAGACTGTTGACACGGGCTATGATTTGGGAGTGTTTTTAGGCTTGGAGCTGCATCATTCCAATTTTTTCAGGCGAACCTGAAACTTTTCAATTTGAGCTGTGTGCCATCTTCATTTACTCTTAACCAGTAACATATACACTGATATTTACACATCTAAACAAATCTTACAAGTGTTATCTTTATTACAACATCAACATTATTAAAATAGACCTTGTAGTTAGAGAAATACACTCTTTATAGTATGGGTATGCAATTTTTTGAGCAGAGGCCTAAAAATAGGGCTAGGGCCCAGAAGGTGGGATTCACTTGTGAGTCTGCAGGCCTCGGGCCTCTCTTCTTACCTAGAGACACAGAGGTGAAATCTGATTGGATAAAAGCTCTACTTAAAACAAGCTGCACTGGAAGCAGAGCAACTGAGGAACACAGTAGCTGTGCAATGAGAAAATAAGATAATGGGGGAAAAAATACAATAAATGTAGTGTATTTATGAAAAATTATTAAATTATAAATTAGCTATAACTTTGTGATTCTATCTAGGCCAGCAGAGAAGGCCTGGCTGGCCCTGACGGCCCACCACTGGTATCCACACACACACACACACAGAAAAAAACACAGATGGCACTTGCTAGTGCTTTTTTGCAGCGAAACAAACAGGATCCCATAAGTGGCATTCTGCAGGATACCAGAACTGCACTGCCAAGATGTCTCACACACACAGACACAGTCTCACCCGAACACACACAGGTAGACACAGACGTATACACAAACTACCTCTGTGCATGAAAACGTGGGGAAAAAATGACTCGCCATAAGTGAATAGATAGTCAGGTAGGTAGAAAATTAAGACGTCTCTTTAAACTGAGAAGTGGTGCGCTCAAACCAGGAATTCTTACCTTGCTGGGGTTGAAAAAACCTGCCACAAACAGGAAGTGGGTATTACTGTAGATAAGCTGACAAGCTGTCACAAAACTCTGCCGCGCTGCACTTAATGTACAAAAAGGAAAGGCCTAAAGGTATTTCTTCTTGCCACATTACTTAAATACTGAATCCCCCACTATCTTTCCAGCAGTCCTCCAGATGTTCTATCAATTTATTTGTCTCGCCCTCTAGCTCCATCAAAGTCCATGCATTCCGCTCATATGCCACATGCTTCTATAGAAACAACAATATGTCAAATGTTCTCCTAGGGTCTTTCTTGCTGCTTTTACTTGACAAACAGCTTGAGTCAAATGGTGGGTTAGCAGCAATCACCAATCCGATGTGGAGAAAACTTCACATTGCTACATTGCTTTTTTAACAGCCGTTGTTTTCATAACAAAAATGGAACAGTGCTTTGGCAAGACTCAGAGCCATACTTAAGTTATTTATGGTGCAATTTACCAAGAATAATGATTGAAAAAATACATATACTGATAGAATAACATAACAGAATAAAAGTGCTGAACCCACAGAGGGTTATCACTGGACCAGTTGTCTTAGTTTTACAGCTGCAACTTTACTGTTTTGGTCCTGTCTTAGTGCTGTCATCAACCTCGAGTTAAGCCACAATTCAGCTGTTATCAGCAAAAAACGCTCATACAATCCCACTGTACACTTCTTGCCCAGGACTAAGCAACAATAAAACAAAGTCAGCGGCGAAATCTCGAAAAACGTTCAGCATCGAGCAGTTAAAGAGGTGGCGACCAAAACGGAGTTAGACAAGTGATTTCACTTCCATCTATCAGGTGACCAGAAACACATGTCCAAATGAATGATAATGTTGCCTGCAGAATGTATAAGTAGGCAACTGTTGGCTAACAGATACAATCCTCACAAACATGTGTGCAGTCTAATGGCATGGTGTGTAGTGGGCAGCTGTGGCTAAGTGGACAGAAGGGCCGTCCTTCAATCAGAGGATCGACGGTTCAATCCCCGGCTCCGCTGGTCGCATGTCGATGTGTCCTTGAGCAAGACACTTAACCCCAAAATTGCTCCCTTAGCTGTGCCTACGGAGTAGAAATGTGATAGAATCTGAATTGTAAGTCACTTTGGATAAAAGCATAAATAACTGTAATGTAATGTTTGACTAAGCATTCCTGGGAAAGATCTAGGAAGTGGAACAGGGTTGTACTGCTAACCAGTATCTTTATTTATGCTACCACAGAGGTCGTCAAGGTAAAAAAGAAAAACTAAATATTATATTATATATTTATTATTTGTGCTTGCATTTTCTAGTAATACTAGCACAATAACACTAACAGAAGTGACAGAACTGAAATTAACATATTTAAATAAACTGTGGGCATGTGGGCACCATTATCTGTAGCAATATTATAACTAGGCTTATCGGTGAAATCATATTTTACAACAGAACTGAATGCAGCCAATGTGATGCTGAACAACAAAACAAGACGGACTAAGATAAGAGTTAAACCCGGATAAAACAGTACAATAGATGAAACAATGAAAAGCAATCCATACGATAAAAAGAAATTAAGATATAAAACAAATAAAGAAAATAATTTCGTAAAATTAAATAATAGTAAAATTAAAGATGCAAGCAGCATTGATCGGGCCCTCGCAACTTCACGCACGTCGAGGGTACTGGCAGGGCTCTGGTTGACGCGGCCGTGCATTTCTGTCACCATCATACACCGCGTGCACGAGTTAGATATTTCCTGCTTCGACCAGCAGCGTAGCAAGATCATATTGCCAGGTCTTAAGCCTCAAATGTTTTGAGTGTACCTCCGATACAATCATAAATATAAGCCTGTGAAGATCATTAAGAAAATGAATGTGTGTGAATGTGCTTCAGTGTTTGTAACATAACAGACTGACAGATTTTAAGAGGACTTTCCCCCCCACCCACACACACACAAAAAGCCCCACAGAAGGAATTATAACTGAAATGCTTGCGATGAAGCCTGTCATTTAATAAACTGTTTATGTTTATCTAACATTATGATTCTGTATCCTCTTCCCCCCCCCCCCCCCCCCCCCCCCCCCACCCCATTTCAAAATAAAAGCCCCAAACAGTGAATTCTAACTGAAAAGCTTGTGATGAAGCCTGTCATTTAATAACTTCTGTTTATGTGTGACAAACATGAAGATCATGTCTCCTCTCCCCCTCTCTCCCCCACCCAGTCCCACCCTTTCAAAATTAAAGCCCCACACAGTGACATCTAACTGGAATGCTTGTGATGAAGAGTGTCATTCAATAACCTCTGTTTGTGTGTTTCATACATTCTGATTCTGTCTCCTCTCCTTTCTCCCCCACCCAGCCCCACCCTTTCAAAATAAAAGCATCAAGGATTAACTGTATTTAAAAATTAAGCTCAAAATTAGGCTTTTTTTGTTGACATAATGAATGCTCTTATTAACACTGCGAAAACTACTACTACTGCTGCTTATATTTCTAGTATTACTACTACTACTACTACTTCTACTACAACTTTTGCTGTTGCTACTATTACTACTACTGCTATTACTACCACTACTACTATTACTTATACTACAACTGCTACTACTACTACTACTGCTATTCATGCTACTACCAGTACTAATACTACTACAGCTATTAGTATGACTGCTATTAGTACTACTACTGCTACATCAAATACTGCCATTACTATTACTACTACTACTACTACTACTACTACTACTACTACTGTTATTATAAATACTACGACCACTACGACGTTCGACTATCAAAATGTTCAGCTCTTTCAGGAGAGGGGTGATATGACTTTTCATATTTGAATTATTAAGCTTTTTGCAATTTGTTTTTAATGGGATATCTATCAAGAAAATATTCAAATCCTGTTAAACTTCGTTAACTTTCAAAGCCTTCTTCTTTCTCATACTTTCAGCTACAGACACCATAGTTCGTCAACTAGAAGGGTTTTCAGCAGTGCAGTTTAAATGCTTTCGGGCTTCAACATTTTTCAGACAGGTAGTCTCCCATTTCTGTATTTTCAGCAATGTTTTTGCGATTCATTTCAGCTTTCAGCATTCCAACGCATTTTCAGCAGGAAATGCATTTTCTAGTTTTACACTGTTTTTATTTTAAGCTCTTCTGTAACTTTAGATTGTAGTGTGAAGCATTCATTGTAACATTTAACCTGATTCTCATAAAGAATCTCTGGACAGATCATTCAGTGTGGCTTTGTAGCACAAGGCAGTAAAACTGCATCATCTGCATTATTCCAAATCAATAAAAGTGTTTTTTTTCAGGCGAACCTGAAGATTTTCAATTTGAGCTGTGTGTTATAGTCATTCAGCATTTACCAGTAACATATACACTGATATGTACACATATTAACAAACTGTCACAAGTGTTAGTGTTATAATTCCATTGAAATTATTCAAATAAACCTTGTAGTTAGAGAGATAAGCCCCTTTAAGTATGGGTATGACATTTTTGCGCAGAGGCCTTAATAGGCTTAGGGGTTAAAAGGTTAATAGTCCATTGCTGGCACCTGGAAATTGCACCTGGAAATTGCAAAAATGACAATAGAAATTCATACAAAATTCAAAATGGCTGACTTCCAGTTGGGTTTAGCGCATAGACCCCTATGTGACGGTTCCCTATCTGGGTTACGTGTTTGTCCTTTTAAGCCAGCAGGTACCAGAGTTGGTGATCGAAATATTGTAGGAGGTGCTATCGAGCCGACTTGCCATTCTGAAGCATTAAAATCCCATTAGATAACTACATTCAGGATTTGAAATGTGTTTGACAAGTTTGGTTATATTTTGAGCATTTTTAGCCTCTCAAAAACACCTTACTTTTTCATGGCGAAGAATGCGTCGCCACGGCAACGGCCTTTCACGAAACAACAAGCTTTAAGTGACTTTCAATCACAGAGGTCTTTAGATTGTTCTGATCTAAATTCAAAAAAATTACCTTCTGCGTCTGACGAAACATCAAAAGCTTCATGAACTGGCATTATGAACTTCTTACATTTGTGTGGAACTAATTTGGTGTTGATCTGATTTACCTACTAAGAGAAACAAGCCAAAGTATAAAGATTTTAACTTACTGTTACCAGTAGGTGGCGCTATGACAGTGATTAAAAATTGGCCTGCAGATGTCTTCAGGCCTGGAGTCTAATCAAACACGTGAAATCTGGTAAAGATCTGATGATGTGGAGTTGAGTTATAGCAGTTTATTCGTTCATGGCAAAGGATTGAAATTCGCCGAGCCGCCACGTCGCCGCTCTTCGACAACTTCTTACAATCTTCACAATGAAGCATTATCAAGGTCTTAAGGCTTTCCTGGCAACATTTGAGAGGGATCTGATTGATATGTGAGGAGCAGGTTGTCAAAGTACAAAACGTACAACTTCCAGTTGCCACTAGGTGGCGCTCTTACTATGATTTTAAATTGTCATATAGATGTGTTTGAGTCAGGATAATATGACATATGAGCGATTTGGAGCAGATTAGACAATGTACGGCCAGGTTAGAACAACTTCCTTTTTCATGGCGAATGGTTTTTTTTTTTTGCCGCCACGCCACGGATACATAGTACAATAACTTTTTGATCTTTGATTAACTTTTAAATGCCAAGGTCTCAAGAGCATACTGAAATAATTTCAAGTCGATCGGGTTAAATCTCTAGGAGGAGTTCTTTAAAGTATGATGCCTTGAAACGGTCCATAGGAGGATTTCATACCGCATAATGCAATTTTCGCAAATTCTGGCTTGCGTGCCAAATTTCGAACACTTTCCAGTATCCGAACTTGTCAATGTTCAGTAACTGTTACTTTCAGTGACCCTGAAAGGATGATCACCAGTTAGACGTTGAAATGATTATTCCATTAAGAGCGCAGACTGTAGTTTTAGGTTCCCCAAAACAGTTTGAACATCATGTCCAGTCTTCACCTCTGGGTGGCTTTATTATGGCTCGCCCAAAGGCCGTGGACGCTGCTCCCTCGATGGCGAGCAGGTCGGAAGTTACTAGCACCTCGAGCCACACTCACAATTAATCCATAATAATCCACATAATAAGGAAACAAAAAGAGAAGCAATGAAAACTAGAGGTGGGTCTTCTCACGTCCTCTTCACCTCTGGGTGGCTTTATTATGGCTCGCCCAAAGGCCGCGGACGCTGCTCCCTCGATGGCGAGCAGGTCGGAAGTTACTAGCACCTCGAGCCACACTCACAATTAATCCATAATAATCCACATAATAAGGAAACAAAAATACTCAATAATATGAGTGACACTAAACTAACAGATAACAAATAAATTAAATTCAGACAGTTAAAACGGAAGAGTTTTCCGTTTTGGCTCAGTTGTCCACAGTTAACAATATGTGACTTTTCTTTACCGCTCTCAGCTCACCTGACGTGTCACTCAATGCAATGAATCCGTCTTGACGCAAACTCAGCGCTAGTGTTCGTACAAAAAGACAAAAGTGTGTGTCTGTGTGGTCTCATCGAGGGGCTGATCTGTTCTGACAGAACTCTCTGACTCTATGACATCATCGTGTTCTATTCCATTGACAGGTCACATTCTGTCAATGGAATAGAACACGATGATGTCATAGAGTCATTCACATGTACAGTATAATGTGAAGAGTTATTACTGTCATATGTGAATCCTGTCAATCCTTTAGCAGAGAATGACGGATGTTTGGATGGCCGATGAGTTTTTTTAAACAGTTCCTAATTTACATATCTTTTTGTGTTGAGACATACTAAAGCAGAAAACATAAAAAAACACAGTAAAAACTGATCAATACTATAAAATTCATGTCAATTGGGAAAGATTTTGAAATGAAAAAGTAAATCCCTCCAAACAAACACTCCTGTCTGTCTGGTGTTGCTCTCATCTCATCTGTTATGTCTCCGTCCTCCTTCTGGCTCCAGATCCACTTCTCCCTCTCACCAAACACATCACAAACAGTTCACTTCCATATCTTCCCTGACAAGCACCTCCTTTTTGCGACCAAACACGTAAAATAATAATAATAATAATAATAATAATAAGAAGAAGAAAAAACATTAGAATAACAATAGGTCCTCCGCTCTGACTACGTTAGTGCTCGGACCCTAATAATAAACATTTGAAGAACAATGGCTCCTACGCTCCGACTACGTCGGTGCTCGGGCCCTAATAAAGCAGTAAAGTGATGACATCACATCAAGTCTGTAAAAATGTTTTTTTTAAGAAGTGATTACTGATTCCTCAGGCAGGTCGTGCTAAAGTCGAGGGGTCCTGATGGCAAAAGCACGGTCACCTTTAGTTTTCAGCCTCGACTTTGGAACAGCTAGAAGGGCCTCACCTGAGGATCTAAGGATGCGAGCTGGCTCATAAGTGGTCAACATTTCCTCTATATATGTTGGGGCCAGACCCAGACGTGCATTAAAATGTTATGTAACAGCTTCTCTATCAAATCAATTATAAAACAAACAGGGAGCATAGACTTCTAGACAATCAGACTTCTTGTTGCAACCAAATAAGTCGCCCCCTGCTGGTCATTTCAGAACCAGCGGTTGCACCTTGGACAGTAGGCTAAATGTACATTCTAATACAAAATTCTGTAAAATGTTTCAAGCCATTATAAGGAATGTTCAACCTTTCTTAGAATGCAATCATATGCACTGGAAAGTATATATATATATATATATATATATATATATATATATATATATATATATATACACACATACATATATATCATGTCACTAATTTTACACTGTCAATCAGCTCTGTGTTTATGTGATCTTATTGATCATGATGAATGCCATACAATCAAGATGTTTTGTAAGAAGCAGTTCTAATGAGCACCACTTAAACTATACTGTTAAAGGATTATGGCTTAATGCATTTCTACAGTGTCATAATGATTGCTTGAGATGCTTTAGAAATAATAAGACAGGAGTCAGTCAGTGTGAATTTGTTTAATAATGTGGTTATTTCATGGGAAGCCAGGAGGCCAGCCAAGGATGAGATACCACATTGTAATGTGAAATGTACATGTAACATTAACATAGATATGAAGTTTATTCTGATAAAAACAGTGTGTTTGGTTCTGCTGTGGGCTTTGCTTTTGTTCCTTTCTCTTTGCTCATTCTTGGTATTCTTCCAGCTTCTCTTTGTCCTGCTGCAGAGTTCAGGACCTCTGACATCAGATTTATTAGACTGTCAGTGGACTCAGTAGTACCTGCTTTGGTACCTAGAGTTTATGTTGTGTGTTTGTGTGTATTTTATTGCATTGTACATAGGTTCAATTGTGTGCATACATATATGTGTGTGTGTGTGTGTGTGTGTGTGAAAATGGTACAGTGTAATTGCATGTGTGTGTGCTACCTACAGCTGGCCACATGGTGTGTAATCAGCACCTGTACCTCAGCGTGGGGGTCACAGGTCAGGGATTAGATGTTTAAGCTGTTCGGCGCTCCCACCATCCCACAAACACAATTGACACAACCAGTGGATTAAGACATAGTCCCAAGGAGACACACTCTTACCTACACTACATTTGTGTTGGTCTTACAACTATACCTGCACTGTGGATCCCATGTACACAGAGGCAGCTTGTACAGTTGGTACAGTGGTTCTAGGCACAGTACAGTTTTAGGTCTGCAAACATTTCTTAATGGCCGAGCTACTGTGGACGCATAGTCTCATTGGTTGACTTAAGCCTCAATGATGGCACAGAGAACCACATTTATTGGTTGAAGAAGTGTTTCCCTGTGCTCTACTTTGGATTCATTAGGTAAACATGTTCAGTGTGGGCACTGGGCTCCTTGGGGACTAGGGGCCCGTTCCATAAAGCCAGTTTACCAAATAGGCTTATTTCTGTTTGTCTGACTCATTTTCAGTTGACACAGTTCCATAAAGCAAATTCAACGTAGTTCAAGCTCAGTTACTATGACAATTTATGCTGGGAAACATCCCTGGTCTAGGGCAGGCTAACTGTCAGACTAAGTGCTAATGCTTTCCTTTTGGACCCTAAGCCTTTTTTAGGCCTTTTCTCGAAAATTGTAACCCATACAAAAGAGACAACAATTCTGTAACTACAAGGTCTATTTTAAAAATGTTGATGGTTCAATAACACTAGGGATTGTGAGATTTGATGAGATGAGTAAATATTGTTACTGTGTATATGTTACTGGTTAATAGTAGCTGAACACAGCAAACACAGCAAACAGGGAAAATTCCCAAGTTCGTCTGAAGAAAAAGCACTGTAATTTATTGAATGAGGCCCTGGCTAGCCTAAAAACATTCCCAATTCATAGCAAAAAGTGTGCAGGTGCCTCACAAAAAGAATTGGTGTAAATAAAGTGAAGCAAACCCCAGTTATAGGTGTTTATCTAAAAAGAAACATGCCAAATTCTCATTTTCGAACCAGAATTTGTAGCTGTTCCATTGTACTTTTATATACTTTATAATTATATATTTCACTATATTTCACTTTGTTTATCACTTATATTGTACAATATATCTTAACAGAGCTGTTTGGCATCATTTTGGCATCATTCTGACCCATTTTGACCTGTCATATCTCTCCTGGATGTCTCTGTCTGTTTGTCTGGAGCGCTTGCTCATGCTCTGCCGGGCGGATCTTGTCATGAGACCACTCGTTACAACCAGGTGCTCAAAACGAACACACTCGTGTGGTTCATGAAGTGATTGACAGAATTTTCAGCCAATAAAACTCCAAAACCGTGCAGCGGTCAGCCCTCAAGCCCCAAGCCCCCTGTATGATTCGCCGCCGGCATTCTGACCACCATTTTGGCTCAGATGAATGGAGAAATGTCATTTTAAGTTCCAGACGTACCTACTTAGCAGACGAACACATTACTAATAAGGAATAATTGTGGATTTCACCGTTTTGGCCCTCAAAACCGACTCAAGGTATGATACAGTTATAATATTTTCGCAGTGTGGGAGTTGTGCTTTCTGTGGCTTGTTGGCTGTAACTCCTGAACGCTTTGACGGAGAGTAATTTGGACGATACCATTGAACTCTGTGTGTAATGCTAATGTTGTTAGCAGTGTGATATGCCGGGTTAGACGCTATGCCCGTCATTAACGAAGCATTCTCTGAGTTGTTGTCTTGCCGGCTGTGGCGTAAAATGCATGATATTGTGGCGAATCTTCTTAGTTAGTTAGTAGAATAGTTTATAATGTTGTTTGCAGTGTGTAAAATGGTTAACGTGATTACATTAAGGAGACTTTTTTCGATAAAATAAAAAAAAAAAATGTCATTTCTTTTTTAAATTTCTTTATGAACTTTGCTTTCTACGACGCTCTCTTCGGTTAAAAATCTCGCTCTTAACCCCAAATGGGGCTCGCTCAGGTTCTGCTAACGCACTCTGCTAATGGCAACTGCACAGGTTTTTATGTGGAAACATAACATTTTAGAAACAAATATCTCCCTCCAACCTCTCCAGGTATCTAGTATATCTTTCACATGTTCCCCAGGAACAACTCGCCAGAAAGTTTGAAAAGCATGTTTTCTTCAAAACATTGTCAAAAATACACCATTTATCATAGCCAGAAGCTGAAAAAAAACGACATTATCTTCGGCTTTTCAACTTTGCCAGGGTCCATGAACTCATCACGTGTTACAAATAAATCCATCAGGAAATGCGAAAATCAAGCCTGAAATTGTGATATTTCATCATAAACATGTGTTTTTCTTTTTTATGATTTATGGCCATGATATTGCTGTTTTTATAGATGTGTAGGACTTTTGTATTGAAGTGAAAAGCAAGGCCACAGTGAGTAAAATGTTACTGGAGCAAAAAGTTAAAATATCTTGGGGATCAGAGGGTTAACCGGGACTGGCTCAAAATACACAAAACCAGCCTGAAAAGAAAATCTGAAAGGATTGCAGGAGAGTCTATGGAGCAGAGCCAGATTGCTGTAGGGCCCTGGCGGGACTTAGCAAAGGGCCACTTCACTACCAGCTATGCAGATCAGATAAAAAGGGTGGGGTTTTATGAAAATGTGTGATGACTTTTCATCACAACACTAGAGCTGAAGGTTTTCCCTGACTTCACAGCCAAATTGGATGGATTGTAATGACTAGTGATCCCTTCACTTGAGTTTCATCATTGTATTTTTCCAATATGTTCGTTTATGAGCAAATACTTTCCCATCAGCTTGAGCATTTTGTGTTTAGTTAGCAACATTGTTATCAATCATGTGCATGTGCATAGTTCAGAGCACACATTTTTTAGCATTTCAATTATTTGGAAAGACAAGTTGAGTAAGGTTATGAAGTAAGTTTGGCGTTAAAGTCATTTGTCTTATTACAAATGTCACTGTCGGTCCAGTTTGACCATGGTGAAAGAGCCAGGTGTCCCTCAGCCCATAATTCAATCACCAGTAGCACTATAATAGCAGTATGACTCTATTCGGTACCGGCACTCTGTCCCTTCATTCTCCATTTTAATACACTGATTAATTCACAAATTCACAATTAGCTCCAGTGTTCAAAGTCCATCCTTGTTGTCTTCTAGCAATGAGGAACATCTGTTTCACACACACACACACACACACACACACACACATATATTACATAGACACACACTGATGCTCAAACACACATGTCCACAGATACAAATCGAGGGACACATGACAAGTACACACACACACACACACACACAGAGCCTTTGTCAGAGGGTGAGACATCTGCTGTTTGTTGTTCACAAATTATTGATAGCAGTAAACAGAAAGTTGAGGGAAAAACAGGCATTTCTCATGCTGATGAAATTTTCACGACCTGTCAGCCCACTTAAACCAATGCTTTGTTACGGAGCAGGACGGCACGACAACAAGAGACGCATCTCCACCACATATTTCCCACAGCGAGACGAGAGGCACGGAGAGGAGGGGAGTGACAGAAACAAAGAAAATACACACTGAGGACAAAAGGGACAGATGGAACACTGTCTGTTTTTTTCTTTAAATTTTTTCCAGAGACCTTTGTCACTGAAGAAACACCTTCCTGGATCCTTTGTTATGCTTTTAATGCTGTAAATAGAAGTGTAATGTAAATGAAATCCAAACTGATGTATTTGGATTATTTAGATAAATATGCATATTTCCTAAGTTAAAGAACATTAATCACCTTTTTGTCCAACTGGGCTGTGCCATCAGTGTGTGTCTTGATAGTTTGTTTAATGGATTAAATCTTAGGGGGCTGGTGGATCACTGGGTCTAACATGTGTAACGGCAGCAACACAAAGTTTGTGTAACCGGCTTGGAGGATCAGACCCCGGCTCTGGGGTTTGAGCAGCCTGAATGAGTTGCTACAGCTAGCTGAAGCTCCGCCTCCCTGCGAAGAGGACTCTCCTGGCACTTTGGATTTAATCCAGAAACCAACTATCAAAGCATACACAGACCCTGTACCCTGTAGCTCTACTTCTTTTCCTCTCATGTTGGACTGAGGACAGACTGGACACTACAGTGACTCACTATAGTCTCTCCAGTTATAAGTGCTATTACAATACAGTACAGGACGGAGTTAGCTGGTTAAATCATTTCAGTAGTGATGCCTGCAACACAAACTTGAGTCTTGATGTCTTCACAATATTACATTTTTATTAACTAGCTTATTGCACATGCTGAAACCTGTTGACAGCATTTAACAAAGTCTTTATGATACAGACTCATTTACTGCACTCCCTTGCAGTATGATGACGCTGTGATACTTCGTAGACTTTTATTCTACTAAAATACTATTTTCATTTAATATGACTTCTTGCCAGCAAAACAAACTTGTTTTCCCAGAGAAAAGTTAAATAGAGCCAGTTTATAAGCACATATTTATCCAGTATTAGCATGAGCAGTCAGATGATATCACATATTGTTTGGACCACTAAATTAACTAAAATGTCCATTATAGTAATATACTATCATTGTCCATAGGAACAATGGCCAATCTGACTAAAAGTAATTTTCTTTTAGGGAAGTAAATGCATCATTGAGCATACATACATATAGAAGAAGAAAAGCCCGGGGCCAGTGTTTAGGGTCAGTTCAGGGATAAGAATGTGTAGACAACGTGCTGTATTCAAAGAAAAAGACTGTTGAGTTAGTATTAACCCACATCTGAACAAAACCCTCAGAAGCATTCCAGATTTTATATATATATATATATTAATAATAAAATCTCTCTTTCTTCAGAATGTTGTCTTCAGAGTTGTTTACCTCTCAGTGATACTCTCCTGCTATTCCTGGCCTCTTTATTGACTCCTGCAGCAGCCTTTGTTATCTCCCCTCTGTGCTGTCTGGAAAAGTGGCCACCTTAAGTGTTCTTTAGTGCCACTCCTGTTGTGGAGCGGTTTTCTAAAACAACGCGTAATAGGTCGACTGCTTACGGTGTGAGGAGCTATTGCAAGACTTTACAGAAGAAATCACATACTGTAAGTGCATGTGCGTTTATGTGCGTGGTCGCTTGACTTTATTGATTAGATATGAGAACGTCAGTCAGGATCAGGATACCCTATATAGAGTATAGGAGTTACCACTCATCTTAGGAGACAGAGGGGATTTTGCAAATATGTGACATCTTAATAGTCCTATGACCCTGAGACTTGTAGAAAGTTTATATTACTTAGACTATTAAGCAATGGACTATTAACCTTTTAACCCCTAAGCCTATTTGGAGGCCTCTGCTCGAAAATTTCATACCCATACCCTTAAAGGGGCTTATCTCTCTTACTACAAGGTCTATTTGAATAATTTCAATGGAATAATAATACTAACACTTCTGATAGTTTAATATGTGTACATTTCAGTGTATATGTTACTGGTAAATGCTGAATGAATATAACCACAGCTCAAATGTTCAGGTTCGCCTGAAAAAAAAATCACTTTTATTGATGCCATTGATTTGAAATGATGCAGACGAAGGCCTTAACTCTCCCAAATCATAGCACAACATGTCAGCAGTCCATTTTAAAAAAGAATTGACTTTGATAAAGTGAAGCACGCCAGAGATATCGATGTCTTTGTACAGGTCAGCCGAGGTCAATTCTGATTTTGGAAGCAGCATTTTCAGCCATTTTATTGTAATTGTATATACTATATAACTATATATTTCACTTCTTTTATCACTAATAGTGTTAAATCTATCTAATGCAGCAGTTTGGCATAATTTTAAGAGCCTGGGCTCTATATAAACCTGTAAAACATGGCTCATTTTCATCTTAGTATCAGTTTTACAGAATGCAATTGAACCTTACCAAAGATTGGGATTGGCCGATTTGCGCATACGACAAAGCATTGAACGCGGAAGAGAGTAAGGAGTGTAATGATACGTTCTTTGAGTTGATTGACAGAATTTTAAGCCTGTAAAAATATCGAAAACCGTGGCTCGCCCCCAAGGGTCAAACCCATTGGCCAAAACTGAAAAGATTACCCCTTGTTCATAGATGCTCATAGAGACTCAGTTTTTTTCACAGAACGGAGGAGAGAGACCGGGAGCACATGGCTGCAAGGATTCATTTTTTTGGGGGGGCGGTTTTCATCCAGAAAACCATCTCAAGGTGCGCAGCGTTTCAGTTATTTTGCTGTTTGGCTGTGTTGATCTGCGGCAGATGAATTGTAACTTTCTAATGGTTTGAAGGAGAAGAATTTGGAAGATATTGTTGGATTCAGTGTGGAGTCCTTTTTCTCTTTGATACGCGGTTTGTCTGTGAGAGTGCCGTAGGTTGTGGCTGGGATCGGTAACGGAGAACATAGCTCGCCGTCTCCTGGTGAAATATAGGGGAAATTGTGGTAGTACTTGTAGTATGTTGTAGTACTTTGTGTATATATATATATATATGTTTTTGAGTGATTAAAATAGCTTACATGGTCTATTTTATCAGAATTTCTTCGTTACGTAGGTTTTTGATTTATCATAAAATATTTAATTCGTTCTCAGAAGTGATTTGTACTACATGTGTGTACTCTGACTACATGTGTGTACTCTGTCCCCCCCCCCGAACACCTTTTGAAGGGGGCTCTCGGTAGCAAGAGGTTAAAATGTCAATATATTATTTACACATATCTCTGAACATTTAATTCTTCTGGAAATTTTTGCCCTGTAAAATGATATTCTGTAAATCAAAACAGCAGATTTAGAAAACTTAATGTTTCATCAATTATGTTTGTTCATAAATTAAAAAAAGTTATGTGAAACAGGTCATTAATTACACGGACATTGTAGTGATATATTACAGCACCCTTGTTCTTTGCTTTGGCTCATCCAGATTGTTTTTATGTTCAAAAGGTTGAAAAAACGCTGGTGCTGCTCTGGTAATACTGTCATAATAATAATAATAATAATAAGTATAATACACCAGCAGCTTGTGAGAAGTGTGTACCGGTGAATACCGGCCCACTTCCAGCACTGCCCATCACAAAAATCATTCCAATGTCAATCACAAAAGAAGATACCCAAAGTTGCCCAATCCTTTCATATATATATATATATAGTAACAGGAATGTACGGAGGACAGAAATTAGTGGCAGTGCAGGAGTCACAGGCAGAGTCAGTTCTGCAGGTTTTTAATCAAACAAGCCTCAATAAACACAAAACAGAAAACGTAGCTCAGTCCCGAGCTTGATCAGTTAACTATACAAACTAAACAGGCAGTCATCTGAAGTCATCCTCTTATCCCCTCATCTGAGCTGAGCCGTCAGTGCTCCGCTGACTTCCTCACTGCTATGCCTGCTGCCGCACCGCTCACCTGAAAGCTATGCTGTCTATGTAACATTTAAACCGACCTCCACCTGCATCCACTTCAGTCTGTTTCCCTAGTGGGAAGATGTTATCATCACTCATGACTCTGTGCCAAATATCAACTCTGTACTGCATTCACATAATAATCAGTTCATGCTAGTTGGTTGGCTGAAATGAGCGTCCTATCAGGGTGACTGGAAAAAAATAAAACAATAAGGTCACAAAGCCAGAAAGAGGAAAGGAGAGGAGGACGTCATGAGATTCACCTCTGGTCATCAGAACAAGGTCAGAGGAGTCCTTTTATATGGTCAGACCCCAGAGAGAAGAACTGATTGGCTCATCACATATATTGTATTATGCAAATTTCACTGAGCAGCTCAGCTAAGATGTGGGGCCAAAGTGAGGGCTCCGCATATTACATAGAACAAAGGGTCTTCGAAGAGCCACCATAATTACAAATTGAACTTAAATTACTGACCCACTGTAACACATTATGGCGGACAGAGATGACTTTGGTGCAAATCCAACACATAATGGATTAAACTCCAAATTAGACTCAAAACAAGCTTTTCCAGAGCACTATGTTTAATTAGTTTATCATTTTAAGCCCTTTATAATACTCGTATAATATGTGTGTGGAATTACTGCAGGAAGTAGCCTGTAGGGATTAGTGAATTTACAGGGACCTAAACATATTTTAATGTATTGTAATTTAAACTCTCATATTGACGACAACGTATTAAAGCCATTGTATGTAAAAAAAAATATATACATTTACCAACCACATCACTTCACTTTGCATTTCAATTATTCTCACAGTGGATGACGTAATGAAGTTATAATGAGCAATTATATTCAGCTATAAGGAACATTGTTGTGACTTTAGCCTAGAACACATTATTCTCATAAGCACCCTGACTTTGAGAGACATTATCTTAAATTGAAGAGATCAACTTACTTTTTTTAGTTTTTCCTCTTAAATTTTCCACTTTGATCTCAGAGAAAAGACAAGATTGTTTCTTGTAATTTACGACTTTAATCTTTTCAATTCTTCAGAATATCACCCCCCTCTCATGGCTCTGTTTTTTGGCCTATTATGGCCCTATTACCTCACCTTGCGTTCACAGAATATGATGCATTGAAGGATTGTTAGTAGATGGTAGTGTGCATGGGCATGGACACTACTTGTTTATATGCTTTGTAGAATTGAGGGCACCATGAAAGAAGAAGAAGAAGATGGTCGATGATGAAGAAATCCCTATGGGGGAATTCTTCACTCCGTTGTTATTTTTTCATTACACACACACACTCACACACAGGCCTGAAATACACACACATGTCATGCATTATTTATGGGAAGATGTCAGAGTGATTGGGGCTGCCACAAAGTCAGGTGGATTCATTTTCACACATGACTGTTTTGACTGTGTATTTGAAAAAGAATTCTTGCAATGGTAATTTGGGTTATTTTACAGGACAATGACAAACCATGCGTTTTGTCGTTTAGGTAAGGGGACTTGTTTGGTGTTGCAGTTACTAGTTAGGCTTTAGTAAGTGCGTGGGGCTAGATGCTCCTCTAAATCTAAAGAAAGACTGGAAATTGAACCAACAATCCTCACACTGTCTGTGCACTCTTTCTCCTTTAACCTCCATTTCCTCTCCCCACTCCACTCTCTCTCCATCGCCCCTCTCTCTTGTGACCCTGGATTCTTATGGTGCTTATGTGTGTTGTTAATAATTCAGCCTGGAGGATGGATTTTGGTCTTCATTTGGAGCAGGAAATGCTTTGCTCCACTGAACAATGCACTCTTGCCCAAGCCCCCTATGTGTCTTCGGAGGCCGAAATAGGAAAAGCATTTTCCCCTTAGATGGCTGCTTTTAAATGCAGGGTGAAGAAAAACTAGAAAAACGGGGAAAGAAAATGGACAAGAAAGTCAGTAGCAGTATGTTTCTATTCTTTGCATGCACTGAAAACTACATTACACAGAAATAATACTCTTACCTTCATTCTTTACCTTGGTGTTTCCATTTCTTCACTGTTGACACATTTTCATGTGGTGACATATTAGTATCCATCAGTTTTGAAGGGCGATCAGGGAGGCCTGTCGACTGCTGTGTGTCATACATTATAGCACAGAACTCATTTCCTGAGTTTAACAATGTCTGTGCCCTCAGAGAGGTGAAACTATATGAGGAACACATGGTTCTATGTGTTTCGGATACTGTGTGTTTATGTGTGGAAAGAAACAAGACTAGATATGAGGAGGTGGGAAAATTCACAAGTCCTCAAATGTGCCATTCATTGTCGTTCTGGCCTAATACGTGATTCATGACACATTCAGTATATTGGCCTGAATTTGGTCCTTGGGTTTGATGATAAACTGCACAGACTGTTCTCATACACGGTTCATAGTTATAGCTGTGAAAAGTAATGCCCTATAATTTGTATATAACAGTTATAATGGTCACCACGTAACGGTGAGCCAGGACAGATGTTTGCGTATAACTTTTTCTCTAGTTTCCACAGTTGTTTTAACGGTTGCTTTTACCAAAATTGGATCACTGTTCTGTATTGACTCATATTTGAAACATTGTAATGAATGCATTTTGCTGCTGGGTTTATATTTAAGTCAAATTCTACATTTGTACAATCCATTAAAATCTTTCCTGCAGCTACACGAGAACATCTATTTATTCAGATTTATTATGACCAGTGGCGGCTGGTGGTGGTATGTTCTAGGTAGGGCCATCCAATCAATTTCAGCAAACATCCCAGAATGATTTAATGCAAAACAATTAAGCTATCAAACACGCATTACTACTTTGCAGTTAAATATTTAACATTTATTCCAACACGAAAAAAAGCAGTAAATGACACTTTGATAAACACGTCAGGACATCTTATTAATGTCACCCTCACAGGGAATTCAGTATAATATATATATATATATATATATATATATACACATATACACAGTATAATATATATCATATAATAATATTCAGTATAATATAAAACACACATACATATATAGATATAAGCTATGATGAGTTTTCACTGTTAATTTACCATCTCTATTAAATGTTGATGCCTCCATGACCAAGTTGTCATGAAACTATGTAGAAGAAAAGATGTTCACTTTGCTTAATATGTAGCTTGACAGAGTTCTCCATGTGTGCCCTCGTGTTCTCATGTTTCCTTACCTCCTCCTCCCTCAGTCCCTACCCTGGTGTTCTCATGTTTCCTTACATCCTCCTCCCTCACTCCCTAACTGTCCGTGCTGGATCTGTCCTCGTTGTTTTAAAAAGCTAAATACGTTGTTAGCATGACTGCATCCAGCTAGCCAAACCTGTCTGGTACAGCTAGTAGAGAAGCTTCGCATGTACTGCTTCCCTTTCCCGCTAGTCTACTGTCTGATTGTGAGGTCAGGCTGATCTGGGATCAGCTCTTTGGCCTGAAGTTTCTCCTCAAACTTCTCCTCTCAAACGGGTCTTGGAGGAGTAGTGCTTGCGCTGATGCTCGCGCTCACCTGTAGAGACTTCTCCTGACGAGGATGCGCAGCTTGGGGCCAAACGACTTTGGCCCCAAGCTGAATCTATTTGAGGACGCTGATTGGCTAAATTGTATGTCACTCATTTATATCAGCAATTGGCTAAACTGCTTCATAGACCCGCCTCTTTTGGGTCAATTCTCGATGGCCCCAGCGCTGCTGAGACGTGCACACTGGCGGAGAGGACGTGCAGGAAAAGCATATTTGTTGCGCAGATATCATATTTTACACATATTACTGGGTACATTATTTTTTTTTTGTGGCTCAAGGTTGGGCCAGGCCCCATGGCCCTCTATTGGCCAGCCGCCACTGATTATGATCCATTTCTACATTTATTGTTAGGCGGCAACCTCAAGTTGGTGTTGTATTTATGACGGGAGCAAAGTAGGCAGTCAGGTGACATAATATAAAGAGTGAACTTGTGAAACCAAAAGTCAGGTTTAAATTATTTTAACTTCATTAAACCATGATCTTTACTAATCCTAACCGTGGAGTTGTGTTGCTTTAACCTTCATACTCCAACTATTTTACAAGGCTTCCCACATGTTTTAAACTGTTACCATTATGTTAAGATATGAGGATGTGTTGATCTCCTGACACATCTGGGTTATATTAGAGGGTGTGCAAAAACAACCACGTGGTGTCATTGGTTGGAGGACTTGTTGAACTATACACATCATTATCACAAACGGCTGGCTCCTGTATCACATATATCTGCAATTTTGTATTTAAAGCTAAATGGAGGAAACTGCGATCCCAATAAAAAGAAGAAGAGCATTTCTTATTTGTTTAACCGCTGACCTCATCAGATTTAGCTGACAAGAACCTCAAAGTCTGCCAAGAGTGTGAGCATCTACAAACAAGCGGACAAAATCCATGTGCTGGTGAATATCAGATGATATGACCCAAAGCAGAAGAGCTACTAAATGGACCGCGTTGTAGGATTGTTAACTTATCATTATATTATATATATTTGTTTTGTTTGTTGGACTTGTTGAATAAGAGACTTTCAGAGGCACAAACAGAATGTTTTGTGCTTGGGACAGGAAAAGTCAATTGCATTGAGACAAACTGTAGAAGTTGCCATTTGTGTTTAAATCATCAATACCTGCCTATTAAATTATTAACCATTCATATTTGTTTTCCATTGACCACACATCCATCAAAGTACAAATTCCCGAGATAGTTCTTATGATTTTGCCAAAGGGAAAAACTCCAGAGAGGTAAAACAACAAGTTGTGCTCTTTAAAGGGTGACGGGGTTAGAGACCAGAGGATGATTCACTATATCAGAGATCAAATATTCATACTCTCAGCAACAGAATAAACTACTGCAGCATTTCCATGCTATTTGCCCCCTCTGGCTATTAAAGACAGCATTCAACAAAGAGCAGATTTCTTGCATCAGATGAAAAAAGTTATCAATTATTAATCAAATTTGTTGTTGCATATGAGGGTGCATTGAACTTCATTCATGAGATTTATGAAGAGTGAGTGATGCAATAGATTTCATTCAGTGCCCATCAGTGTATCCCTGGAGAACATGAGGCACAGTGTGATGACAGTTTAATCTATGAATATGACAGCTATGAGCCTGTTCACTCATTTACACTATATTGTGTCATTTTACTGCACTATTCTAGCCTTACTGCATGATATTGACACCGATGAAGGCCGATTGGCTCAAAATTTGTGTCCCACAGGAGAGTTTTCTTTTATTTTTTGCCAAGATTTATGAAACGAAGTATAGTTTTCTCTCGTCAATAAGCACTAGTGCAGTGGCCGTCATAAACGTGTTCAGAACAGGCTGAATGCTGGACCTGTGGACAAACACTTCACTGGACTTTCCTGGACCCTGAGCAATATGCTTTACATGACGTCACACACGTGGCTACTGACAGACACTGATGAAATACACTCTGGTTTATGGGATACAACACATCCAAGTCAAGCTACTCGTAGATGTATTCATTTCCAAATAGTCATATTAGTCGCTTCCCTTGACATTAACAACGCGGTGATAAAATATATCATTAGTTTCATTTGTGCAGGTATAATTAGTATCGCAAAAACATTGCACTTTTTTCTCAGCAAAAGTGAAATGCAGTCAAGTAGCCGTGGCCTTTAAAGAGCCACTGTAGACGACATGCTCGCCCCGCTGCTTTACAGAGCTCTTTCACTTGTTTATTCATGTATGTGTGCACCAAACTGCACCAAATTAAACACAGTTCTCCCCTGGGTCCCCAGCAATAAACCTGCCAAAGTGTTAAACGGATCAAATGAGTGTTTTCGAAATAAACAGAGGACACGCAGACAGTTAAATGTAAGATCACAAACCCACAAACCCGCCCATATTGACCAAATTAAGACTTTTGTGAATGTAACAAAAGTATTTAGAATATTGCTTGTATTCTTCAGCTAATGTCTGCAGGACTTGTCATACTTACTGTCATACAAAACAAATATATAAGTAACTTTAATACTTAATACATGCTTCAAAGTGGTGTTTTATATGCCAGTTAGATAGATAACTCTCCCCTCCCTCTACTTTCACTCCTATTGCTCCGTCTATATCACCCTCTATTTATGACTTATTAATTCTACCTCAATCCTCTGTCTCTGTCGTCATCTCCATTCTGAGATGACAAGTCCTCCCTCCTCCTCCATCATTCTTCCTCAGACACACATCTGGGTCTATATATGAAATGGGGGATGACTGACAGGCCGGCTGCTGGAAATACCCGTCACCTTTTTTTCCCCTAGCGGCTAAAGCCCTTTAAAAGTGACAGAATTGGGGGGGGGGGGGGCTGGTAGGCAGATGGGGGTCTTATCTCCCTCAAACACCTGTACCTGCTCCATAGTGCCATTTAAGGCCTCGTCGCTGCATAAATAGGTGACAATGCTGAGTTTGGTGTTCCTTTAAGATATGCTGGAGGCTAACAGATTAGGGGACACTGGGGATTGTGGATGCCCTTTCCCTCCAAGCACATCTTTATTCCTGAGTCTAAGATACTTTCGCTGTTTTTTTATTTATATTTTTTTATCCTTGGCTCCTGTATTTGCAGACGTTTTGCTCCTTTGAGGGGGTCTTCTGAGCTTGTGTGAGCGTTTCAATGTGTGTGGAGGCAACTTAGAACACGAACATGTTCTCTATGTGTAAGGATTACAGATACTTGAACCCAAAAGCACAACTGTGAGACAAAAATACAAGTTTAGTTCTTTACTTGTGTTCAGGCAGGGTCAAAACCGGGAGGTCAGTCAAACAAATCCATGAAGGGGCAGGCAAAAATCCAAGGTCGAAAACCGGCAGACAGGGTCGTAACAGGCAGATCAAGAACAATATAAGATACGCTGGAGAACTTGACAATAACACACAAGACAATCTGGTAGGGAACAAGTGCAAGTGAGGGGACCTAAATAGTGAGGGCTAATGAGGGAATGGGCTGCAGGTGAGATGGGTGTGGAGGACCAGGTGAGGGGAATCAGAGGTGAATGGTAGGATCTAAAATGACAGGAGAGTTAATAAAACAAGCAGACAGGATGAAAACAAACTAATATGAAGGGGAATTCGTGACAGAACCTCCCCCTCTAGGGACGGCTCTTGACGTCCCACTGGGTTGGTCAGGATGAGCCTGGTGGAAGTCCGTGATCAGGGAGGGATCAAATATTCTGCGAGCGAGGACCCATTCACGCTCTTCGGGACCATAACCCTCCCAGTCCACCAGGTATTGCAATCCCCTACCCCATCGCCGAGACTTGAGAAGGCAACGGACCGTATAGGCAGGTGCCCCATCGATGAGCTGGGGGGGCAGAGGGGGTCTGGGGAGGGCTGAAGGGTGCTCTCCTTGACTGGTTTAATCCTGGAGACATGGAAGGTGGGATGAATTCTCATGGATGGCAGGCAAAGACGGACAGCAGCAGGATTGATGATTAGAGAAACAGGGAAAGGACCCACGAAGTGAGGAGCCAATTTCTTGGATTCCACTCTGAGGGGAAGGTCCCGCGTAGACAGCCAGACACGTTGTCCTGGGGCATAACGGGGTGCAGGAACACGGCGTCTGTTGGCAGACCTTTGGTAGCGTTCGGACGAGCGCAAGAGTGTGGAGCGGGCCTGCCTCCAAGTGCGTTGGCACCGCTGGACCAATGCCTGGACTGAGGGGACGCTGGCCTCTTGTTCCTGCTCCAGGAAGGGTGGTGGCTGATATCCACGGGCACACAGGAACGGTGAGAACCCGGTGGCTGAACTGGGAAGGGTGTTGTGGGCATACTCAATCCACAAGAGCTGCTCAGACCAGGAGGAGGGGTTGCAGGAGCAGAGACAGCGTAAGGCTGTCCAATCGACGCCCAGTCGATGTGTGGGTTGTGTCTCCTATGCCATGGATAGCCCAAAATGACCGGTTGCTGTGGTGCATGGATGAGATGGAAGATGAGCATTTCATTGTGATTACCTGACATTGTCATTGGCAGAGGAGTGGATTGATGGGTAACCCTGCAGAGGAGACGACCATCTAAAGCTGTGGCGTGGATGGGTTCTTCCAGGGCCACCTGCACGATCCCCAGCTGGGAGGCCAGCGTTCTGTCCATAAGGTTAGCATCGGCTCCAGAGTCAATGAGGACTGAGACAGTGTGATTGTTCCCTGAACAAAACAGCTGAGCATGAATCAAAGGGCGAGAGGGCATTTTTAAGTTCACATTTCGACTCACCAGCGCCCTCTGGATGACTGGTGAGCCATCTCTTTTATTGGACAAGAGGTTACAAAATGGCCGCTCTGGCTGCAGTACAAGCATCGATCCTCCTGCAGGCAGCGCTGTCATTCTGCTGTGGAGAGCCGGGTCCGCCCCAGCTGCATAGGCTCAGGAGGGTCGGCCGGACCGTCAGAGACCCATTCCGAAGGAGACCCCCGAGGATCGTCTGACCGGCGATGTGGCCTTTGTGGAGCAGCCGAAAAGTCCCTCTCTCTTCTCCGTTCCCGCAGACGGCCGTCAATATGGATGGAGAGAGCGACCAACTCGTCCAAGCCTGCAGGAAGATCTCGAGCCGCCAACTTGTCCTTGAGGCGGTCCGAGAGACCGTTATGGAAGGCATCGAGCAGCAAGGGGGCGTTCCAGTTGCTTTCGGCTGCTATGGTGCGGAACTCGATGGAGTAATCAGCCACGGATCTCCCTCTCTGCTTCAGGCCAAACAAACCTCGAGCAACCTCTCTTCCAGGTGTGGCATGATTGAAGACCTTCAGCAGTTCCTCGGAAAACCGCTGGACTGAAGAGCAGATTGACGACTCTCGCTCCCACTCTGCGGTTCCCCAGTGCTTGGCTCTGCCCGTGAGGAGGGATACGATAAACGCTACTCGGGACCTCTCGGAGGGGAAGGCGGAAAGCTGAAGCTCAAAGGCGAGGGAGCACTGAATCAGGAATGGCCGGCAGGAACCAGGGGCACCAGAATAACGCTCTGGAGGAGGCAAGCGTGCATCCGACACGGGAGAAGTGCGAAGAGGACTGGGAGCACTGGCGGCATCTGGACCCTGAGCCGCGGCGAAGAAACTCATCAGATGATCACGGAGAGACTCCATGCTGCGCTCCTGACGGACGCTCACAGCCTGCATAGCTTCTGCTAAGAAGGTAAGCTGTTGCTCGTGGCTTTGCAACATGTTGGTCTGAGTCAGATATTCCGTCTCGGAACGTGCAGAGTCGGCTGGGTTCATGTTGGCCAGATTGTACTGTAAGGATTACAGATACTTGAACCCAAAAGCACAACTCTGAGACAAAAATACAAGTTTAGTTCTTTACTTGTGTTCAGGCAGGGTCAAAACCAGGAGGTCAGACAAACAGGCGAACAAATCCAAGAAGGGGCAGGAAAAAATCCAAGGTTGAAAACAGGCAGACAGGGTCGTAACAGGCAGATGAAGAACAATATAAGATACGCTGGAGAACTTGGCAATAACACACAAGACCCCGGGGAAGACCCAGAACACGCTGGAGGGATTATATCTCCCAGCTGGCCTGGGAACGCCTCGGGATCCCCCAGTATGAGCTGGAAAATGTTGCGGGCGAGAGGGAAGTCTGGGTCAGCCTGCTTGGCTTGCTGCCACCACGACCCGACCCGGGATAAGCGGAGGAAAATGGATGGATGAATGCTCAGAGATCATACAGTATTGCACAAAACAGTATGAAATCCAATGATTGGTATTATGTTACATCTTAATGTAGTTTTCCCCTGGAGTACCAGGCACATTTTTTTATTTAAAATGAGGAATAACAGTAACTATCTATTGCAACTTGTTATAGACTGGACACCAAGGGAGCGTAGTAAATCTCTAACACTGAATGAATATGTTGACTTTAATTAGCTGTCACTGGGCTGAGAATAACGCATTGCTACGGGGGTTTGTTCATGGCAATCAAGGCACAGCCCTGGTAAATATTAACAACAGACTCAAATTCTTAAAATTGGTGTCAGTGTTTTCTTTCTATAAATGTAGATGTGGAGCAGACTTAGTAGTAACAAATAAGGTAATTGAACATTGAATGCAAGTTCCTTTGAATTTAAGAAGAAACATGTTATTTTGCAATGGAAGAAACACATAGTCAGTGCTTGCTCAATGGTGCATTTGAGCTGATAAAATAGCCTTTCATGTTGTTCTCTCGGGTCACTTTATACCTAGAACTGCGGTTAAAATATACCTGCTGTTACAAGGCATCGATTTTCAAGAGTTCCTTTATTTAACATTCATCATGAATGCTATAGTTGTTGTCCCATTATGTTTCTCACAACAACGGACACAATCAACCCATAGAGCATCGCTTAGCCCTGAAACCTTCCCAGCATCAGACTCTTCTTCACTGAATGCATAGAGCAATCAAAAGGCTTTTACACAGCAGGGGCTTATTTTTTCTTCTTCGTGCAATTAATTAAAACTTCAATGTATTATTTTGAACTGTTTTTGTCCTAAGTACTTTCACATAGAAAGAGAATATTACGCAGGGAAAAAATCAATATAAATTTTTCTTTTCGCACCACAAAAAAAGTCATCAACCAATCACGTTGTAAAGAACAGATGTAAGCTCCGTAGTATTTTTTATTTTATATATTTTTTTTTATTTATTTAACCTTTATTTAACCAGGAGAGTCCCATTGAGATTAAAAATCTCTTTTTCAAGGGAGACCTGGCCAAGACCGGCAGCAGCATCAGAGACACATAGTTACAGACAGACAACACAAAACAAGACAAGTTAAAAGAAAGTAAAAGTTAAGAGAGTAACGTAACCGAGTTAAATTAAAAAACATTTACATTTTTGGGAACCTACCTCTATTGCTTTCAGTTTTGATTTAAAAGCAGTAAATGGTATCAGTTCTTTCAGTTTTAAGTCCTTTTGCAACATATTCCACGATGAAGGTGCGGAGTACACAAAAGCCCTTTTTCCCAATTCCGTTCTGGCTTTTGGGACAGTGAGCATGTGGAAGTCCTGGGAACGCAAAGAGTGTTGTCCGACACTTCTCTTCATGATGAGGACACTCAGGTAGTTCGGGAGCAGGCCAAGGATAGATTTATAAATGAAAGTGTGCCAATGACTGAGCCTCCGGGTGGTCAAAGCAGGCCATCCAACCCGAGAGTATAACTCACAGTGGTGAGTCAGAGCTTTGCAATTTGTAATGAACCGCAGTGAAGCATGGTAAGCTGTGTCCAGCATCCGAAGGCAGTTTGTGGAGGCGTGCATATAAAGAAGATCGTCATAGTCCAACACAGGTTGAAAAGTAGCAGCAACTAATCTTTTTTTTATATTAGTTGAAAAGCACAGCTTATTTCGAAAATAAAAACCCAGTTTTAACCTCAACTTTTTCACCAGGTACTGCACATGTGGCTGAAAAGTGAGGGAGTCATCAATCAAAATACCCTGATATTTATAAGAATTAACAACCTCTATTTCACCTCCTTCAAGAGTGACCACCGAAGGGATATTCTGTGGCCTACTCCGATGGTTTGAAAACAGCATAAGTTTTGTCTTATCGGCATTTAGAACAAGTTTCAGTTGAAATAGGGTGTTTTGCACAACATTAAAAGCATTTTGCAAAAGATCAGTTGCTTGCACAAGAGTTGACGCACAGCAATATATCACGGTATCATCAGCATAAAAGTGATAGTTTGCATCCATAACATTTTGGTCCAGGTTATTTATATACTGTAGATAGTAAATAGAAGTGGACCTAGCACAGAGCCTTGTGGAACACCTTTACAGATGGTTGCAGGGTCAGAGGATAGACCTTCATATCTGATGCGAACCAAGACGGCACACTTTATTACTTCTGTCAACCTTGATGAGAGTCAGTGCCCCCAAATCTGAGGCCATGGTTCTCTATGGTGGATTGCACCATCGGGGTTGGGACTGAGTCACTGCCCCTCAAGCGAGGGAGTTCAAGTATCTCGGGGTCTTGTTCACTATTGAGGGTAAAATGGAGCGTGAGATGGGAAGACGGATCGGGGCCTCGTCAGCAGTGACGGGAATGTTGTACCCAGATCGTTGTGGTGAAGAGGGAGCTGAACCAGAGAGCAAATCTCTCAATTTACCAGTGCATCTATACATTCAGAACCTCAGCTTTGGTCATGATCTTTGGGTAGTGACCAAGAGAAGCGGACAAAATGAGCTTCCTTCGTTGAGTAAGCGCAGCTCTGGTGAGAGGCTCAGTGTAACCCAGGTCACAAAGAGTTAACAACACAGAAGTGCATTAGTCAATCAGAACGCAGGTCCGCAGCACTGTATGCAAGCTAGACAGCATATGCTAGTCAGACGCTGGGTGACACTGTAGGGAGAGGACCTTCTGCTGAACGGTAAAAATCTCGTAGATGTGTGTGTGTCAGAGGCCCTGCTCACTGAAACCTGCAGAGTGACACAGAGGAACTGCAACCAAATTGGTCAGGTTTGTTTTAATTGATTTGAAGTTGATGGCGAGCCAACCCAGACGAGACTTCTAGATCCCTGGATTGAAGACCTCTGATTTGAAGAACTCAGAGCCAGAACCTGAACCTTGCCCCTCTCCTGCCATGGCGGTAGGGTGAAGATCATAACCTGCACAAGGCCAGCACAACTCTTACACTCAGCACCACTTGCACAGCCCTAGATTCCAGACTCTGACTTAACTCTCTTTTTTTTAATTTGACTTGGAAAATACACTTACCTTCCTACAACGTATTCCCTGTTGCCTGGGGAAGGACTGATCTGTAACCTCACTGGTTTGACTAAATATTATTGTGCCTTGGTTTAAGGTGATTTTGTTATTGCTGATACAGTGAATTGTAAACTATTGTAAGGTTGAAGTATGTTGTAAAGAGATAATATTGAACCGGGTATTGTTTCAATACTGTTACCTACCTAATGTTGGATCCAAGTATCGAGAATTGAGATTCTGAATAACCTGTTTTAGGTTTCATCCAGTTAGACAGAAAAGAAGTTGGAAATAACTCAGTGGTTCAAAACCTAAGAAAAGAGAGACTAAACATAAACTTTGTTGCTGAATTGAAACCGAGATATCTGCGTAATTGAACTGTATACAGAAGCTATGGTTATTTATATTAATTTGGTATTTTCAAAAAAATGTATGGTGTCAGTTCATAACTCTTTGTCTTGTGTGGTCATTGAATATTGCAAATACGTTTTCTGCCTTCTGATTGAGTCTAGTATCCTCTGATTCTGGTCCAGTATAATAGTAATCTTTACTGACTAATTATTAATTTACTACATTACCTCTCCTACCAGTAGTGTAAGGAGCCGTGTGCTACACAGTCATCCGGAGGGAGCTCAGTGTAGAGCTGCTGCTCCTTTATGTCGAAATGGGCCAGCTGAGGTGGTCGAGCATCATCAAGATCCTCCTAGACGCCTCCCTTTAGAGGCTTACCGGGCACATACAACTGGTAAGAGGCCTGGTGTGGACCCAGAACACGCTGGATATATCTCTTCTGGCTTGGGAACGCCTCGGGGTACTAAATAGATAAAAGCCATGTGTTCTATCTACTTATGCTGACTATCAGCTTGTAACAAAATGAAACAAAGATAATTGTTTAACACCCAGCGAGCCTTTCAGACAGCCAATAACTCTTTAATGCAGTCGTCAAAGTCAGACATAAGTGAATCTAATTTTGTTCAAGGTCAAATAGGTGCAAATCCTCTGATTACATGCTCAACAGTGTTATTTCACAGCAACATGCCTGTACATTTTTCATAGTTGAAATCAAACTTTAAAAGGGACCTAAATCATTTCTTCTTCAGCGCTATTATTTCATTAAAGATTAAAGTGAAACTGCTTTGAAGTAATGTCATCAAAGTCGGTGAGTCTGTAGGGAGAGAGCTGATTTAGTGGATAAGAGGCGCTTAATGGAGAGCAGTGCTTTCTGTTTTGTTAGACACAGTTAGATGCCAAAGCCTGGTGAGTGACTGCTAATGAATGACCAGACAGGTCACACACACAGATGTAAAACCCAATGAGGAGTTTCAGTCTCTTCTGGTGTATTTGTTTGTGTTTCTCCTGGCCGCCACGACTATTTGTGTTTCTCCACATTTCGTTTGTTTCATGCTGATAACCAGCATTTCCATATGTGAGAAGATGTAAAAAACGTTGTTGTGCTTTTATTTTCACTGCTATAGAGGAATTGAATTCCAAGTCAAATGTGTCTTTGTTGCAGAAAAGTGTCATTGATGATGAAGAGCTCAAAGGACAGTCTGAGAAAAAAATGCTAACTATGACAGTGTTTGAGTCTGAGACTGATAGACAAGCTACACAAATGTGGGGTTTAGGTACTACTTTATTGAAAGTATTGTATTTTTACTTGACATTTATAATCAGGGTGGTCTATTTGGGTCAGTTTCTGCGTGTTCTGGTTTCCCGTATATTATAAGACAATTCGATAGGTGAAAAACATGAGAATCAAAGCCCTCGATCTCTATAGGTCGGTCTCTCTGTTTCCCTGCTCGTCTGCCTGTCTTTCTCTCTGTAGCCATCTGTATCAGCCTCATGCTTGACATCACCATCCATAAAATCCTTCTTTGTGTGCAAAACAAGAGGGATCAAATCAAGTTATTCTGCAGTTCACATTCTCTCTCTCTCTCTCTCTCTCTCTCTCTCTCTCTCTCTCTCTCTGATGATATGAGAGTGTTGGGCCCTCTGCCAACCGTTAGATCTCAGTGGGATCCACCCATATGGCCAACATGTTCAGCAGTCATTACAGGGCCATTTAACACAACTAATTGTTCAACATTTGACACCTTGTCAAGACAATTAGCTCAGATTATACCTGCATAAGACATTGAGATGTTGATCTCGTCACAAACTGTTGCAGAATTTACAACTGCCATCCTTCTGTAGACGGCTGCAAACTCAGATTCTTGGCTGTAGAAGTCATAAACAATAATTCTTCTCTATTTTTCTGTTATTCTGCCATTAGATTTTGATGCTAATGTTAATTCACGTCATGTCAATGATCCCAACTTTCTGCATATTTTATTACACGTTTTAAAAAGACAACATTCCAGAGATCAGGTAGCACCTGACTATTTTTATTAGTGCAATATTTTTTTTGACCAAAATCATCTATGAACTACTCAATTAATACAAAATGTTTGATTATGGCATAGTAAAGATGGCCCCCAGAAAAACATGTTTGACATTTGTTTTTCACAAACCATGGGATATGTCGGATGTTGATGTTTCTGAACCAAAAACACATTTCATAAATATATTTTATATCAGCCTCATATCATAATGCAGAAACGTACATACGTACATACGCACGTCTCCTGGGTGAAAGTCCTGTGTTTGTTTGACCCGTCCACCACCTCTCTCACCGCCCTGGTTTCAATAACAGCTGCTCAATATATCACTTGCTGTGAGCGTCACTTGTACTATGTCACTTCTTCTGAACAAAGCAAAACACACACAAAAATGTCCACATTCAACGTATACGTGGTTTGCAGAAACCTTTAATACCAGCATGTTTCACTGTGACTGGGCTGTACTGTGGTGTTATATGAATGCTTCTGCGACTCCCTGTTTTACCAAAGATATGGTTCAAGTTTCACACATATTCTGTTTCTTTCTGTGTTTGTGTATGCATATGTGCCATACTATGTGCATTCTTGGAGTGCAAATAACATAGATGAGCATAATATGTGCCTAATGTATATGTGTGTGTGTGTGTGTGTGTGTGTGTGAATGTCTGCACAGCTGTATGGAATGTTACTGTGTCAAGTCATCTAAGCAGAAAACAGATGAAAGGGTACGCCCTTCTGTTTGATGTCACTGTGTGTGTGTGTGTGTGTGTGTGTGTGTGTGTGTGTGTGTGTGTGTGTCTGTTTGTTATCTCATCCACATATTTAACAACATCAACACTCCCATCATCCCTGTTTATCTCCCCCTCACTCTCACTATCTCTTTATCTTCCTAGCATGTATTCTTCTGATTTCCACATTCATTTTCACCACATTGTCCCCCCCCCCCCCCCCCCATCTTATCGTGCAGCTACAATCTGTTTCTATGTCATTGGGAGGTAACAGGTCAAGCGTAAAGGCTAATCTAAATTTCATTCACTCCGTCACCAGGGAGTTTAGAATTAAACAGAGGGGGAATGCCTCTCTCTCTTTCTTTCATTGTGTATTCTTGTCCTTTCTCTCTGTTTAATCTATTGCTCTGCTGTGTCAGTCCTCTACTATTACTATCATGCTACTGAAGGGCACCATGCCAGCAGGACTTAACGCTTGCTTAGACTTGGTCTGAATCTGGGACAGGGCTTTTTTTCAAATCTAGCACAAGAAATAAAAAACAGAGACATAGGAAAATCACTTCACTAAAGATTGGTGATGTAATCAAGTCAGTTCATAGTCTCTTGTATGTTTGTACAAAGGGAAACCGCCTTCCCTGTCAAGAGCCTCGAGCTTACTGAAGGCTTGTAAAGTGTCTGGAAATGTCGTAGGTGCATACTGTCCATTTTAATATTTTATAATGTGCATTCATTATTCAATGTTCATGCTCTGTTTTACAAAATCTGCTAAACTGGCAACAAATGTAGGAGCTACTGTGTTTTCTAAAAAGTCTGATGGTGTTCCAGATCGAATGGTTGTATCATTACCAGTGATAGGCTACAGAAAAAGGATATATCTCGTGGAAAAAAGGTAGTATTGGTATTAGTATTAGTAGTCATTAGTGTAATCTAGCCTGCATATGACAAAGTTAGTGCATCGCTTTACTAGCTAGCTAACTACGCTAGTGTCCGCAGCAAACACTTCCATCTATAATCACAATGTTAACATCAGAGGTTCTCTAAGGACCAGGAAGCACTGCTTCAGATGAAGTCACCTCGTCACTGTTAACCTTCAGCTCTGCTGTCAGCAAAACGTTATTCATAAGGTGTGGAGGTATGAGGTTTCGTCGACAGTTTGAGGATCGAATGAAGTTAAAAGATTTAGTCACAAGCTTATTTTAATACTTGTTATTGATTACATTTTTTTTTAACCCAGAGTCTGAGGTCAAGGTATACCAATAGCATTGATTTATAAAAATAAATAAAATAAAAAGGAGGAAATATGGAGATATGAGGTTTCAACCTGATGAGATTCAACCTGTGACAAGGTGTAGTGACAAGCCATAAGATCTGGAGATCTCTCCGTTTGCTATCTTCCTTTCACTTGTGTTCTATAACTGCATGTTGAACACTGTGCACCTCCTCATTGTTGGAAATAACTGCTATAAACCTGCAAAACTGTGACTTGACACAGCTTATCTTCACTATGTAACTAAAATGACCCTGGATGGATCTTCCACTGATTATCTGGATGTGTCTCTCGATGACGCTGTAAAAACATTTATCACAATCACAAATCCACATACTGCCCAGACCAGTGACGAGAATTCTGATCCCGAGGTAGTGTTCAGCTCAGGAACTGTTGGAGTGTGTGAACATGTGTAAAGGGCATGTTGAGTGCAACCTGCACCTCCACCACTGAGGAGCTAGTTAAGCACACACACCTAAGAGAGACCATGAAGGGAGACACTGTAACAGTGGTGTGAATAGCATGCGCGGATTAACCTATTGATACACCACTGAATGCTGATTCCTCTTAAAATCCACTTCAGGATAAGAAGAGAAACAAGTTGGTACACTATGTAGAGAGAAATTCTAAATAAAATCAAAATATTTTCAATTCTATCTTTCACAGCCAATAAAATCTATTTTGAGACGGTTTGAGACATTTGACATTTTGACATCACAAATTTCCTAGAAAATGATTGACCTTTTCCTATCAATGATAATCACAATATTAATAATGATAATAATGCCCCCCCCCCCCCCCCCCCAGTGTATTACACTGCAATAGTACAATTACTAATAGTATTAATTTAATTAGCTGCACCAGGCCAATATATACTGGCTTCATGATTGACATGATTGATGACTTTTATATGTAATCAAATATAAAATAGTATTTATACTATGGCTGGATACTTGATGCTTATTATCTAATGAAGTTGGCCAGTCTGCTCTGGCTTTGAAAAATGGTTCTGCGGACAAATGTAGGAGCTACTGTGTTTTCCGGAAGGTCTGAAGGCTGGCCAGTCTGCCCAGCTAATCCATCCATTATCTGTCCCCACTTATCCTGTTCAGGATCGTGAGCTGGTGCCAATCAGACGTTGGGTTCAGAGAACCTGAAGAGAACCAATGCTGACATGGGGAGAACATGCAAACTCCAGCAAATGAATACGTCCACGCATAATTAAACTCTCTATTTTCCTCCGTGACTTTTCTTTTTTTGGATTCATCCATTGATAGTTTACCGAGGGTGGGGCTCTGAAGATCATGATCAGCCACCGGGAGGGAAAGGCTCTAAATAGCGCCGTAAGTTACAAGTGGCGGATCGGCGTTTTTGAATATTTTACTATTTCGCTCGACAGAGTTGGAATCCAGGTTGATGCGATCTTTCCATAAATATATTTTCTTCAATGTATTTCTTCATACGTGGCTGTGATGTAGTGCTCACTTATACAATCATAATCCCCGCAGTATATATGAGATGTGGCTTTTAGATCTCCAGCAATATGTTTGTGAATGTGTGACGAATCTGGCAACAGAGGCAGAAAACAGCTGCTGCTGTTACGCGAACACAACACAACACACGCACGGAAGGGAAACCAGTAGGTTTGAAACCCAGTAGGACCGGCACCCACTGCATGCCCAGTGTACGGGAATAGTCACGTGATATTCGTTTTCAGGCGTTTAAGTCTGGACGGAGATCATCTCGAAAACAATGCTTAAACGCCGTGTGGACGGAGGACTCGGAGCCGGAACAGAGGGGCCAAAGCCGCGGGTTGCCGACCCCTGGACTAGACCCTCACTGTCCCCACAGAGGCTGCTGCTGGAAGTTGCATCTGAATGAATGTTAACGGTCTGACACAGATATCTTTTCTGAGCTGCAGGTTACAAACATGGTTTATCAAACACAATGAATCGTTGCTTTTCATTCTCACAGGCCTGGAAGTGGCTGGTTAGCACTAAGAGGCAGACAGACATTTGTGAAGTTTATATGTAGTTCTAGCGTAAGTTCAGACTGGAAGACTATACTCTTGCATAGCTTATTCACCACACATCTGCCATCACTCCTCATGCAGGCACACTCATTATTTCCTTGCAGTTATTGTTTGGGGCTGTCAATCATATCAGCTGTCTAGATCAGCTGGTCTCTCTAGCCAATAGCACAACAGCACAAGGACATCGTTAGCCTATCATCTTGCTGCTGTCTCTCTTTAAATAAGATTGTCTCTTTAACTTCAGTACGTTCATGTCGCTGTTACGCAACCCTCCATCTCCCCATCTCCACCCAATCTTTGCAGATTCATCAGCTTCATCAACTAATCATTCTATCAACCTCATCAGCACCATCACCACCAGTGTCTGGACTCCACGGGGGATTTATATTGTTGCCGATCAGGGCAATCACAACTCGATCACAAATCTCCTCGTTGAGTTCAAGCGCCAAAGAATTTCTGTGTAACTCATTAATGCAGCATCTGTCATAATAAATGTTAACTACTAATCATTCGCGGGTCTCTCCTGATTGAACTGATTGCTGTCAATTCACTCTCATGGTTTTTTTCTCTTTTCGTGGCCAGTTCTACTTCTTCAGATGCTCTCATTAAAGTTGTGAATATTTGTTTTGTTTATTACTTGTATTTATATCAGGGACCATGTACAACAATACATTCATCTAAAAAAACACAAAAAAATGATGTAGCTGCTAACTAATTTCCATCCGTAGTTGCTGGGCAGGTGAAAGGAAACCATGAAATGAAAATGGATTAACAAATTATTGATGCTTTCACAGGCGTACACACACATACACACACATTTCATAAAGCAGAATACAGGTATCAAGGTACTCCATGCAAATGTGTATGCACAATTATTAAAACAGCTCGTCAAAATGTCAAATTAATGCTCCCAAAACTGTTTGCTTAAATCTTTTCAAATCTTTTTTCAATGGGGCGCTCAGATAGCTCCCTTATAGAGTGGGTGCGATCTCCAAAGGCTGACTCCTTGCACTTTCATTGCGCCACGGGGTTTTCTTCACCCTCTGACTCGCACGTGCGTTAGACTCCTTGGTAGCCTGGGTTTAAATCCAGACTGTGGCCCTCTCTCCCCTTTCAGTCTATCTCTGTCTTTTCACTTAAAGGCAAAAATGGTGCACAAAAGAAATTATTCAACATCACAGGAAAGAAACCACAGAAATCTGTGCAGGTTTTCAGATTGACTGGGAGCTTATTCTATTCTTTAAGGGCTTTCAAAGAAAACACAAAGGTAGAACCTCAGTTAGGGACACTACAGTATCTCCTTGAGGCGGACCTTGACGCTCTGCTTATTTGCTCAGAATGGAGCTGAACAAAGCTCTTCAACAGTCGAAGAGCAGCGTTATGGATTATATTATGCACTAAACGGTCATCTGAATACAAAATTGAGTTGTCGAAGCGTAACATTTTATGTATATCACAGTGATGATACTGTTGTGACTTCCTGTCCAGGACATTGAGGGCTTGTTTATGAAGTGACCTAATAGGTTTTAGACATGAGGAGGCAGGGCTGTTGCATCATTTTTGGAGCCCTATGCAACTTGAGTATTGAGTGCTTAGGGCTGCCCAGCTTATTATGTGCGCTCTTCTGGCCCTCTAGTGGCCACAGTGGCCCCTATGCAGCCTTGAATCTGAAATTACAAGATTACTGAGCATCTCTCCAATTTAGCATGTTGCCTTCACCATCAACAGACTTCACCAGCATCAGAAAGAAATGTCAACAAATTACAGGTATTGTCTTCCCTTATAGTCGCCCGCATCCCCAACGTGTAGCTACATTTTAGAGGAGTGGTAAGGTATCTTCGTCATAGTCTACACAATGTGAAAGTATGGTGTTTATTAAATATATTTTGTATTCACTTTGAGAACGACATCTGCAGTAAGCAGACGGTTTGCAGTGTAAACAGTTCTGAAAAGCAGAAGATTATTGAGATTTTCATCAACTTGCTGTATGTCGGCGTTATACTTCATAACTGGCCTAGAAAGTAAGTTGTGGGACAAAAGGTTTGAAAGTATTATACAATAAAGAACGTTACATATGTAGGCTCTGTTGCCTTTGTGTGACCTCCTAATGCTCAAATGTAAGTCTCGCTTTAGTCTCACAAGGAGAGAGGCAACAAGGGTATATTACAAGCACCATGCTAGTGAAAGGGTTTACCTTGTGTAAGCCATCAACGTAGCTTGGTTAATGAGGCCATATTATGCTTTTCCTCTTTTTCCCTTTCCTTTAGTGTGTACATATATTGTTGTGCATACAGTATAACAGATCTGTAGAGTGGTAAAGCTGAAGTCAACGTCCATAGGGGGTTACTCTCCCCCTCAGAAACACTGCTCGTTAGCTGCCTGAAACGGCAGCATTGAATTCTGTCTTTACTTCCGTAACACAGTGAGTCACTATGTAATACATTTGCATAATACCTCCTATGGGCTAGTCTGGTACTCCCTCAAACAAAGCTAGAGAGACGGAGCTGGAGCTCAGTCTGAAGAGTTTTGTTTGTGGCCGTCATGTCGAGGAGACACTGTGTTCTGCTCTTCTAGAGGAAATGTTCTTTGTATGGACAACCAAAGGAAGATGACCTGAAGGACAAGTGGCTAAACATCATTTTTAATGCATTTACCGGGGACAACTTTCAAACCTGGACACAGTTCACGGCTGGATTTTCTAAACGCTTACTGCTGAAACGCGATGGCGGTTCAGGGTCACAACCTGTAAGTATGTTTTATTATTTGTGGATGTTGTAATGTTTCTGTATTGTAATTAAGACCCAGACGAACAACGACTTGATTCACTGCAACAGGCTTTTATTCCGAGGCTCGTATACACCAGTGGTGGGCCGTGGATGTTATACCTGGGCCTTCAGTGCTGTTCTACACTTCTACACGCTGTTAATGCCGTCTTACTCACTGCTTGTATATATGTATCATGTCCCACCCACAAGGTGGCGTGGTTCTACCGTGAACATCACATGGCCCTTTTTTTTTTTTTTAAAGAAATACCAACATAAAACTTAACATTCTTAAACTAGGCTTGCTCTTACATATTACTCAAACTTCAACAACTCGATTTGCTGTACTGAACATTGTACTCATCTAGAGGTATGGCAGCTCTGTATTAACGGTATTCCTTAAACCATAGATTTGACCCTCTATGCTAAACATTTCTAAAGGAAAATCATTTAACTTTTCAAACTTGGCTAAATCAGTGCCTTTTAAGTTCACAACAGTTCAAATTAGTGTCCATGTCTCTGAGCACATTTATTGTATGTACAGTAACTAAGAAATTGTCCACATGTTTAACAGTCCATAAGCTACCTATAGTCCTGTAGGTAGGCGGGAGGACGTCTGTTGTGCCTTGAGGGGTATCTTGGTGTTGTTGAGGTATTAGAGGCATCACTGTAATCACAATCACCATCATCACCTCGATGCTGGGGGTCTGCAGCTTGCTGATCTGCAATGACTTTCTTGGGATCAGCTGAGACACTCTCTGCAGAGAAGATGAAACCAAAGAACTCTAGCCTGGACTTGTTGAACTCACCTTTGTCACGATTGAGTGTGAGACCGCTTTCCCTGAGTCTCTGGAACAGTGCTCGGAGGTTGTTGTCATGTTCGGTCTGGGATGCACCGTAGACGATGATGTCATCGCTGAGGTTTTTGACACCAGAGACCTTGCAGTGTTTGGCATATGGCATTTTGAAATACCTCAGCAGCAGATGATATGCCAAAATTCAGTCTCTTGTAGCGCCTCATTCTAAGGTGAGTGGTGAAGGTAGGGATGTATCTGCTGTCTGGATGAAGCTCTTGCTGGTGGTATCCAGCTATCAAATCCAGTTTGGAAAACACAGTTGCTCCATTCAACTCATGAATCACATCGTCCATTGTAGGAGTGATGTGGCGTTCCCTCTCTATAGCCGTGTTAGCTTGGTACATGTCAACACAAAGTCTTACTTTGTCATGGTCTTTAGGCTTAGGAGGTGCGACAATAGGTGAGACCCATGGTGTCGAGCCAGTGACCTCCTCGATGATGTCATCTGCTTCCAGTTTCTGAAGCTCATCCTCAACCTTCTGGCGGATGTGGAATGGCACACGTCGATGTGGTTGGCATGTCGGCTTAATGTCAGGATTTATGTGAAGCTTTACCTGAAAGTCTTTCCGTTTTCCGATCCCCTGAAACAATTCAGGATGACTCTCCACTAGCTCATCTGCGACTGTGCAGCTCTGTGGTGTGGATGATACTGCTGTGACTATTTTGATCAGTCTCAGTGCTTTGGAAGTTTTGTAACTGAGAACACTGAATCCATCCCCTTTAATTACAAAGAATGTGTACCTTGTTTTTTCTGTCCTTTCGCCACACTGCACTTGAAAGCACCACTGACAGGCAATGGAACCTTGGAGCGGAAGTGGTAGATCTTGGTGCTGGTGGGGCTTAGTTGTGGACTTGGAATCAATTTCTCGAAACTCGTTTCACTGACACAGTTTGCACAGACCTCTGGTAATGAAGTCCTTTGAGCGCCTTGTCCTGTCACACCTAAAAACCCTCACTGACTCACTCCTGGACCCCCTGCAGTTTGCCTACAGAGCCAACAGGTCTGTAGACGACGCAGTCAACTTGGCCCTTCATTTCATCCTCCAGCATCTGGACTCCTCAGGAACCTACGCCAGGATCCTGTTTGTGGACTTCAGCTCTGCCTTCAACACCATCATCCCGTCTTTGCTGCATGACAAGCTCTCCCAGCTGCATGTGCCCGACTCCACCTGCATGTGGATCACAGACTTCCTGTCTGACAGGAAGCAGCACGTCAAGCTGGGAAAACACATCTCAGCCTCCTGGACCATCAGCACCGGTTCCCCCCAAGGCTGCGTTCTTTCCCCTCTGCTCTTCTCCCTGTACACCAACAGCTGCACCTCCAGTCACCAGTCCATCAAGCTCCTGAAGTTCGCGGATAACACCACCCTCATTGGACTCATCTCTGGTGGGGATGAGTCCGCCTACAGGTGGGAGACTGACCATCTGGTGACCTGGTGCCGTCTGAACAACTTAGAGCTCAACGCTCTAAAGACAGTGGAGATGGTTGTGGACTTCCGGAAGAATGCAGCTCCACCAGCCCCTATCACCCTGTGTGACTCCCCCGTCGACGCGGTGGAGTCCTTCCGCTTCCTGGGCTCCACCTTAACCCAGGACCTCAAGTGGGAGCTGAACATCAGCTCCATCACAAAGAAGGCTCAGCAGAGGATGTACTTCCTGAGGCAGCTGAAGAAATTCAACCTACCAAAGACAATGATGGTGCACATCTACACAGCCATCATTGAGTCCATCCTCTGCTCCTCCATCACGGTCTGGTACGCTGCAGCCACTGCCTAGGACAAGGGCAGACTGAAGCGCATCATTCGCTCTGCCGAGAGGGTGATTGGCTGCAATCTGCCGTCCCTCCAGGACTTGTTCGCTTCAAGGACCCTGAAGCGAGCAAGAAAGATTGTAGCCGACCCCTCTCACCCTGGACACAAACTGTTCGTGCCCCTTCCATCTGGCAGGAGGCTGAGGTCCATCAGGACCAAGACCTCACGCCACATGAACAGCTTCTTCCCTTCCGCAGTTGGGCTCATTAACAGAGCCCGGGACCCCCACTGACTCTGTCATCCCCAGGACAAATTCCTATCGGTCACTCCCCTGCTTCCCTTCTATCCCTTCTATTACACTCAACACTTTTACAATACACATCTCACTTGTTTATAGTCCTGTTATCTGTTCGTTTGTGCACTTTATTTTATATTTCACTTTATTTTATTTTATATTTCATCTTTATTTTATATCTCTCTGTAAATTTTAATATGTTTCTACTTGCACTGATTGTTGTTGATTGTTAAATGTTATGCACCTCCCGTCATGTCAAATTCCTTGTATGTTCAACATACCATGGCAATAAATGGTTCTGAAATATAAATAAGGAAGGAAGCATACTTAGTTTAAAACAACTAAATTACATATTAAATGTTATGTTTTTACAGGGAACGTGGATGAACTGATGAGGCTCGTATTTGAGGACTCAACTCCATTTGTTGAGGAGTTGAAGACAATCCTCATTCCCAAGGACCTGTGGCATCACACGGGGCCAGGTGGGAGAGGGGTGCTACTTCCCCTTTAAGGATCAGCAGCCACACTACAAGATGGCCGACGAGGCAACAACTACAGCTCCCGGAAGGCCTCACCACTCACCCAGGTGTGGGTGTTTAGGCCACCTGCTTGAGGCTGGACTTAAGAGAGCTGCAGGAGGAGAAGAGATGAGAGAGAGCACACGGCGTGAAGGAGCGCCGAGACCTACATGAAATAAAGGATTTGAACTGAAGAAGACCTGGTTGTCGGAGAAGAGCCAAGGACAATCTAAGTTGAGTTTTGTCTAACATAGTTCTGCTTAACAAACTATTATCTCTGCTTGGACGCTTTTTGTTTGTTTGTTTTGATTTTTGATAAGGAGACTTCCCTGAGTGGCCTAGCCGAGTCAGAATAAAACGTGATCTTATTCTGAGAACCTTTTAATTTTGTCTGTTTTTGTTAGTTTCCCTTGCCTGCTCTAGTGACCTTTCATGACGTCCCAGTGAGAGACCCTCAAAGGAGGAAGAGTTGCCCACCATGTGTCCCGCTTCAGTCAAGGAGCAGCCTGAAGCCCACATTCTGACCAGCCGGAGCAGGAAACGCTCTGCGTTTCTGAAATACAACACACGACGGTATGGCGACCCTCATCGTCCTAATAGTACCAGCTAACAAAGCTCCGGTAGGCGAGAGGCCGGTATCGCCTGTATGGAGAGGATCACACATCATTACTATTGCAGCTAAAAACTATTCCATCCATCCATCCATCCATTTTCCTCCGCTTATCCGGGGTCGGGTCGCGGTGGCAGCAGGCCAAGCAGGCTGACCCAGACTTCCCTCTCGCCCGCAACATTTTCCAGCTCATACTGGGGGATCCCGAGGCGTTCCCAGGCCAGCTGGGAGATATAATCCCTCCAGCGTGTTCTGGGTCTTCCCCGGGGTCTCCTCCCAGTTGGACGTGCCCGGAAAACCTCCAGTGGGAGGCGTCCAGGAGGCATCCTAATCAGATGCCCAAACCACCTCAGCTGACTCCTTTCGATGCGAAGGAGTAGCGGCTCGACTCCAAGTTCCCTCCTGATGTCCGAGCTCCTTACCCTATCTCTAAGGCTGAGCCCGGCCACCCTACGGAGGAAACTCATTTCGGCCGCTTGTACCCGCGACCTTGTCCTTTCGGTCACGACCCAGAGTTCGTGACCATAGGTGAGGGTAGGAACGTAGACCGACCAGTAAATTGAGAGCTTTGCCTTCCGGCTCAGCTCTCTCTTCACCAAGACGGTCCGGTGCAGCGCCTGTTTTACTGCTGCAGCCGCACCGATCCGCCTGTCGATCTCCCGCTCCATCTTACCCTCACTCGTGAACAAGACCCCGAGATACTTAAACTCCTTCACTTGAGGTAGGCACTCCGTCCCCACCTGGAGGGAGCAATCCACCGGTTTCCGGCAGAGCACCATGGCCTCGGATTTGGAGGTGCTGACTCTCATCCCCGCCGCTTCACACTCAGCTGCAAACCGCCCCAATGAATGCTGGAGGTCACGATCCGAGGAGGCCAACAGGACCACATCGTCTGCATATAGTAGAGAGGTGATCCCGAGACCCCCGAACCTGACGTTCTCCACCGCCCGGCTGCGCCTAGAAATCCTGTCCATGAAAGTCACGAACAGGACCGGTGACAAAGGGCAGCCCTGGCGGAGGCCAACACCCACCGGGAACGTGTCTGACTTATTGCCGAGAATGCGGACACAGCTCCTACTGCAGTCGTACAGAGACCGGATCGCCCGTTGTAACGGGTCCGGCACCCCATACTCCCGCAGCACCCCCCACAAGAACCCCCGAGGGACCCGGTCGAAAGCCTTCTCCAAGTCCACAAAACACATGTAGACTGGTTGGGCAAACTCCCAGAACCCCTCCAGTAGTCTTGCGAGGGTAAAGAGCTGGTCCACTGTTCCACGGCCGGGACGGAATCCTGGCATAAGCTTTCCCCGGAAGGCTGAGTAGTGTGATACCCCGATAATTCGAGCACACTCTCCGGTCCCCCTTTTTGAAAATGGGAACCACCTAAAAACTATCTGTACACTATTACAGTATATATTAGTTTTGTTTAGTTTTTTGAAAAGAAAGTCATTTGGAGGAAAAATAGGTTTTGAGTTTGTTCTTATATTTGGTTGTCAAGAAACATTTGTGTTCGTATGTAGTTTACACAGATTTTTTTCTATTAACAACTTGCTCTTTTATTCTTTGAACATCCACAACGTTTACAGATAGTCAGATCTGTAAATGTTGTGGATGTTCTGCAGGGTTTATAGATTCAAACAGTTTGGCTCGAGGTCAGGATGTGAACATGCATGTAGGAGGGACACGAACCTAGTTCATTTGTCTCAAAACCTAATGAGGAAAATAACACTGATTTACAATAAAGTAAATAATGACTCAGGAGGCAACATCACTGCAAAGGACAAATATGAATCCAGGAAGCAACGATATTACTTCAAATAAAATGGTGTGATCGTATTGCTGATTACAAACATAACAGCCAGGATGGGATTGTAAAATGCAGCTACATTTTAGCAGAAAGGTTCCAGTTAGGATGACATTTCAATAGTACTGTTACTGTGTACACAAAACTGCAATCTCTAAACCTGCTATACTCTATTAGTGATTTTGGTAATGCTATGTAAACACATTTGGTTTGAACAGGGAACATGTCTTTTTCCATACACAGGCAACGTGAGTGTAATTCTTAGCTAGCGTTACTTAGATAAAGAGAAGGACTTGTGTTTCACACCACAGCATAGGCCTGTAGCCTAATGCTGGGTGTGTGCTGCTGTTGGTGTTTCCAGCGAGTTATTTAGCTACATAGTGCAGTAATAGATTACACTGTTTGACACCTGTTTTATTTCTTGGCAGAAACTTCTCTGGCTATTTGGCTGATTTTCTGCAGTTATAGACCAAAATCAGAAAAGAAACAACTTCAGTCATCAACGGACATATGTCACTGCGATGGAAAGAAGTGACAGTTATGACGTTACACATAAAATATAAGACGGCTACATCATAACTTCCCTCTGTGAAACGTCCTGCTCCAGTCCTGGATGGTGGTTCGGGTCTTTCAGCTTCGTCCTCCTGACTTTCAATAACTGACTCGCAGCAGGACAGATGCTATCGTTACCGTGGCTAAGACAGTGTTTTTGGCCACTTAGTGACCCTTTGGAGCCGAATTCTGTTTATGGTAAGGTGGGGGGGGGGGGGGGGGGACATTTCCGGCACATGCTACACGTGGTTGACCAATCACAACAGAGTGGGCTAGCTGACCAATCAGAGTAGACTGGCTTCTCTAGAGGGGGGAGCTACGCTCAAACAGAGTGTTACACGGAGAGGGTGAGAAGAGGTGCAGCAGGACAGTCAGGGTGAGAAAGACGAGGCGCTTTTTGAGCATTAACGCATGTAAACATGGTAAATTGAGCTAAAAATATGCACCCCAAATAGACCATCCTAGGTCCCGTTTTAGTGCAGGTCAGTTTGTTGCATTTTGATAGAACTCTGAACATTCAGTAGTCCAAATGAATGTAAACAAGGTTCAGGTGCAGATAAGAATGTGGGTGGTTACTGCAAATCACTGGGGTGACAGGATGAGCATCTACGTGACATGAACTAGTCACTATAACTAGCTTTATTCAAGCTGATTAAATCTGCTGCCATAGCAGAGCTTTTATTCAGTAAACACATGTAGTTATCTAGTAATGCACTCTCAGAATGTACCCACTCCATTAGCTTCCCTCCCGAGTCCCTGACCTGTATGACCTTCTCAGTGATTATGTGTCATGATGGATGTGGCCAGGTACCTCTATTTAATCATACTGATAGTCATGATGGAGAATTTACTACCTAGAACTGGCAGCATGGCAGTGACATATGTTCACACCCACATACACACACACATGTGCTCTGCCAATACACAAGTCCCTTTGGAATGACAGAGCGTGGGGGTCCTAATCGCTGGCTGAGGACAAGAAGAAAAACCATATCTCAATGTAATCAAAATGCTCAAAACAGTGTTTGAATTAACTGCTAAACTGAAATCAAATGCAATCTTTAAGGGCCTGGATGGTTTTGTAACGATCAAAATTAACCAGCATTTTAAGGGCAAATGTAATAGTGGCCTGATTATAATTTGCAGGGCTAAAAACAGGGTGACAGTGAAACTAATATGAAACCCTTAAAAAGCCCTTTACATCTTGCAAAATCATTATCTTTTAAGTCTACAATATAATATATTTTGACAAATGTATGAACATGTCTGTGGATGTTTGATAGGTCAAGGCTAAAGACCGAAAGCCAGGACGTAGCCACATCTCAAGGGGAACAAGATAGACAAGCCAAAGAAAACAACAAATCCCCTTTCCCTCCACAAATGTGCTGACTATTTTTCATGTTTCTATAATTCTGTCTGTAGGTGTTTTCGGAACAAACACTCCCTTTTTTTTTTTTTTAAATAAGAATAAATTAAAGCTGCGAGCAGCGATGAACGGGCCCTCGCATCCTCCCGCACGTTGGGGGTGACGGAGGGACTCCGGTGTGCGACAGTCGGACAGCACGCCCGCGAGTCTGACGTTTTTTTCCCGCGTGGACCGCCTGATGCTGGAAATGATGCTTTGTAAATATTTCACCGCTTCCTGTATCCGCTGTGTGCTGCTACAGAACACGCGCAAACATGCATTATGTTGCTCTATATCAAGTATAAACCACATTGTGTAAAAGTCATGTAAATTAGTGCCGTTTGTCACAAAATGCTGATTTCCTTTTGCCAGCAGGTGATGCTGTGAGTACTGGTGAAAATTAGCTTATAGACATCCTCAGGCCATGAGTGTTATTAAGCATGGGAAGTTTGGGACCGTTTGGAACAACTCCAGTGGAGTTACATCAGCTTTTTTGATGGGGAATCACGTAAAGTAGCCGCCCGCTATGGCTAAGCCATTCAACCAAATGTAAAGCTTTTGATAAATTTTTATCAAAAAGGTCTTAAGATTGTACTGACACAATTTTAAATGGATCTGACAAAGTGTCTAGGAGGAGTTCGTTAAAGTATAGCGCCTATAAATTGTCCAAAATCAAGGGAAAATTCACACATATATCACAATGGCCGACTTCTGGTACAGTTTAGAGCATGGTTGCAAGAGACTTTATTTTAAGTCTTTATGGGATACACGTGTCTACCAAATTCCATACATGTAGGTGAAACATAGCGATGGGGCTGCTCTTTTGAAGATTTGTAGGGGGCGCTATGGAGGCAATAATAAAGGGCCAAGCCAAAATCCCATATAAAATATGTCCTCCCATGACTTATGACACATTTTATTTTGAGCGTCCCAAGCCACTGAACCATCATCTTATTTTTCATGGCGAAAGATGCATTGCCACGGTAACAGCTTTCAACAAAAACTCACAATATTCATGATGAAGCATCTTCAATGTCATAAGGCTTTCCTTACTAAATTTGAGACTAATCTGGTCAACTGGCTAGGAGTAAATAAAAGTATAAAATGTGACATTTCCTTTTGCCAGTAGGTGGCGCTATGAGTTATTGAAAATGTTAGCATTGATATATATACTCATACTTGAAGTAGCATCATGTATATGTAATTTTTTGCAGATTGAATAATGTACCTTGGAGTTATAACAACTTTATTGTTCATGCCGAATGAGGCAAAATGGCCGCCACGCCACATCAAGGTTCTTCCATTAAAACTCACGAATTTAATAACTTTTCATCACAAAGGTCTGAAGAGCATCCTGACCACATATGCTGCAAATTTGGTGATTTTAGGACAAACGGTTGAGAAGTTATGTGTATTGATATATAAGCCACGCCCCTAAGACGTTTATTGGTCCATATCTTGTAAACGCAAATAGATATCAAAGAGCATTTAATACATTTTGACGATGTAGATCCAATAATGATTCAGAGAAAATTTGGTAGCAATCGGAATTAGCGTGTAGGAGGAGTTTGCAAAAATGTGTTTTTCACAAAATTCTAAATGGCAGAAAATCTAGGTCGGCGGAGTTTAGGGGTCTGAGAGGCTTTTTTGTAGAGCTAGCGGAGTTGGACAGGCGTGTTGAAATTCAAGTAAATCGAACATACTGGCCGAGGGGCGTTGCCAGTCCAACTGGTAGGCGGCGCTAGAGAGCCAGTTTACACACAAATATGCAACCTATATCAGGTGGCTATATTGACCAGGCCTGACAAGTGTGAAACATTTGGTGAGTTTTCGAGTATGGCCCCCAAAGTCCCCCAAATATGCGCCTGATGTACAATGTGTATTCGAATTTCAATAGGGCCTTCGCGGCCCGACGTCAGTTGCTCGGGCCCTAATAAACTGTTACATGCCACAATCATACAAACACTGCGACTGTGGCTCAGAAGGTAAAGTGGGTCGTCCTTCAATCAGAAGATCTGCGGTTCGATCTACGGCTCGTCTAGTCCATGTCGATGTGTCCTTGGGCAAGACACTTAACCCCAAATTAGCTGTGTCCATGTGTGTGAATGAGTATGAATGTTAGTTATTCCTGATGGGCAGATGGAACCTTGCATGGTAGCAGTGTATGAATGGGTGTGAATGATGACATGTAGTGTTAAAGAGCTTTAAGTGGTCAGAAGACTAAGAAGGTGCTATAGAAGACCATTTACAAGCTAAAAAGCCAAAACATTATTTCCCCTTTTGTGATTTCAGTTTGAATTGGCTATCTTTAGCTCAGTGGGTGTGTGCGCATGAACTTCTGGACTTCAAAGTTGGTCCATTTGTTCAAGTTTTCTTTAATTTTTTCTTTATGAGCTGTTGTTTTGTGTTTTTAAAAATGGTGGTTGCCAAAGCTGCAGTGAATCGTCTGTTCCAATCTACGCACACTTAGGTCACTCACAGTGTGCTACGAGATCACCCACAATGAAATAAGGGCTAAAAAAGCCCCTCTTAACCCTATTCCAAAAAATAAGATCGTGCCTAGTTCTTACGTTGTGGGTGCAACAAAAAGGGGGTTCTTTGAACTATGTAGAGCTATGAACAAGTTACAACGGTCCTAAAATGCATATTGTTCTGTAAAAGTCCCAATCGAATTGTGGAGTTACTTTTTACTACTGCCGTATTTATATGATTCGTCTTGTCTTCATGGTTCTTTGGATACTTTGGGAACACAAATATGAATTAGCTTTAAGTGAAAAGGGTACAAAGAATACAAGGAGACATTTCCCTGGGAGAGGACATTCAGGTACACTCTATTATGCATGGCGAGGGTGCAACAGGAGCTGAGCCAAGGTCAGGGTGGGCAGGTCGAGAGTGGAGGGCGGTCTACTCTGAATGTTGGCGGAGGCCCAGGTCTTTCTGAGAGAACAGCACAGAATCCTGAGAGAAAATAAGACCTCACCTGTCTGAGGAGGAGGAGACAGCAGGCCACACGGCAGACTAGCAAAAGACTTCAGAACACAGCCACAATTCTAAACCATGGCACAAGTAAGACTAGGTCTAGCTTATGTCAAATAGAAGAGAGCACAGATGTTATATACTCCATATATAATGCCATAGTAGCAAACCATGTAGTGCTCATAGAGATTAAGAATGTACCCTAAATTCTGGATGTTGGGCCGTTGAGCTATAACATCACTACAACGGGCTGGTAAGAGCATCTTAGAGAAATAACTGACTGACAAAAGTCTATCAACACAGCAGCTGGGTCCACATGTTTAACATCCTTATGGAGCTTAAACACTGGCTGACCAGAGGTTTTACTACTAGAGACTAGTTCTTACAGGAGCTGTTCCACTAGCTAACCATACCCAGAAAGCACAAATACTTCTTCTCGGCAGCATGTGGCCGATACTGCTTGACAGTCGCAATCTCTTACTTCCCCTTGACCTACCATTTGCATACATTGTTATGTGGCCTTAGCAAATTCACACTTGGCCAAAAGAACCAAATGTCAAATCCACCTATGCTAAGCAATTCAACAGTGCACTCATCTGCTGGACGTAGTGGGACCTTATATACATTACCTTGTGGAAAGGTCATCTGCTCAGTTTTCCAAAACAACTTACAACACGGTTCATAGGCAGTGAAACACTGCAGGCATATAAGTCATGCCATAGTACATGCATCTATGGGCTTCGCTATAGAGCCTGAACAGACCTGCTACTATCACTTTAGAAGGTCAGCGTGCCGTGTGCACTTGATCAATGTAACATGAATTAGAAGAATGTTCAGCAGTACGGTGACCCAAGTAATGTGTGACACAGTACTTTGACTGCTTGTGTTTATGGGCTAAGGATCTCCAACATTAATAGTATGCTCAATGAGACATGTACCAGATCAGGACACAGCAAGTGATAAATCTCACTAGGATCTATGAGATCAGGAACAATTAGTCATCCAAATGTTATAAACATTCAGATTCCCCAGTCTGGAAGATTTCCAGATCAGCTCATTGGTTGCCGTGAAAGCTATTTACAGGTTAGACAGGGGAACTCAGCATAACTCTGAAATGACATGAATCGCTAGTCAATGCATTGACTGCTTGTGATGAATTAACACAGACTGCACGACAGTCAAATAACAAAGTCGCTCAATCTCAACACAACTGGACAAAAAGCAATGAGGGGGGGGGTACCTTGACCTAAATCACTGTGTAGGCATATGCATGCACCGTTAAAAAAAAAGAGAAAGAAAAGAAAGACTTTCATAAGGCACTTTCCATTTCAGATGTGACACAATGTGCTTCACAGATTACAGCAGGAAGCATATGTGCATATATACACTCTGTAACAACAAACTAAACAACAAACTAAATTGGACAAATGCAAGTAAAGTCAACCACTACAAAACAGAGGTCCTGATTTTATGTTATTTTCTCTCCCTGAGTGCAGAACATATTGATGTAATTTAAGGAGTGAAGGATATCTGAAATGTAAACACAGGAAGGTTAAAGATCTGACACGGAATGGAAAAAGAAGTTTAGAGGTTAGGAGGGAACAAAGATGAACAAATAGGTAAGCAAGGAGAGATTGTGGCGAGAGTTACAGGCGGGTGGACCCGGCAGAAGGAAAGTTCAGACCTTGCTTGTTTTCCCTGAAATGTCACAACTGTAAAACAAGGTTTCATAAAGCATCAATCACAGTGGAGCTGCACCTCCAGGAATAGTCATGGGGCTGCGGAAATGAGATCCCCGCATTGAACTGCAGAGGCAATCACCGCTGCCTGGTTCAGGTCACCACGCTGCTCACAGAGCAGAGGGAATGAAGACGAGAGGACCTGAGAAATAAATAAGGAGGGAAGAGAAGGAAGGTGGGCATTGTTCCATTGAAGCTGCTAGTAGCCCTTATTTTGTTCTGATAGTGAGATTTAACTTGACCATCTTCTGTAACAGACTTTACAGACTGACATGGCTGGAGCTGAAGTTGAACTTTTCTACACCATACTTAAATGAACAGTGTTACGGTTTTGTGATGCAGCAATGGAGCCTGGCCACCACAGTTACATCGTAGCTGATGTGCTTCCACTGAAAAGTGTAACTACATGTCTGCTACTGTGACTACAGAGAGACCACATGGAGATGTCAAGAACCGTGATTGGTCAGTGTTGAGGCTGAAACTGGTGGAGGAATCGCAAGGCCGCTGCTGTGTTTACTTCTTTCTGCGCAGGCGCATCATAAAGTAACTCGATCCGGTCCAAATTCAAAACAGTATTTAATTAAACAATGACGACTGTAAACTGATGATGACAATTATAATCTATAATACACTATCGATAGTATGCATCTCGAGAGCAGAGACCACGTGCAACTCCCCTCACAGGCCCGACCAAGTCGGATCCTGCAAAGCGAACTACCATGGCCCGGCGCACGTCCTCGCAAACAGTCCTTTTATGTCCTTTGATGGTCGGAAAGTGTCCGAAATCTGTCGTAAAACACAAAGGCCGTCTTCTGGGGGTCAGTGATTGGCTTCCAATCGCTCTGACGCCTCCTTCATCGATCCACTGCTCATCTTAATGGCTAGACCCCTTGTGACATCACCTCTGACATCACCTCTGACCTGGGACCGCATGGTCTTACCCAGGAGTGCTCTCTGTTTTATGGCCGTCTGCTTCCCTTCAGTTGTCTCCGGTTCTCCTCCTCCTTCCTTGGCCATTTGTCCAGCACCTCTGTGTCCCCTTTGATGTCTCTGCCTCATGGCTCAGAACCCACATACCTATGTGACTGTACTTTGGTTCAACACTTCCAATGATTATGTTAAAAGACTCCTACAAGTAAACTTATTGCAAACATATAATATCTTCTATAAGTAAACATCCTGTAAACCTATATTACATTCCATAAGTAAATATATTGTGACTCTTAACATAATTTACATTCTCATCATTGTGACAATTTCATTCACCACTAGGGGTGCTATAAATTCTACTAAATAATGCTTTTAATTCTTAAATTCTCCACATCAGCTTGGTAGCCTGTTTTTTCGTCTAAAAATGTAAGATGCCAACGGAGATTGTTTTCAGTGAAGACAATATGACACAAGTTGAAGAAGTGCATAGGTCCCTTTTGGAGAGCTGCATGAACGAGTCCTCAAACCTGGAAATCAGTCAGCATTATTGCACTTCTGGTTGACTCGTTTCGGAGTCAGTGGGTTTTTTGAATGTGTATTTGGTTGGATGCCTCATGATGATGATGTAGGGTCTTTAAAAAGACGATTGCTAACAAGTGGCTAAATGAGACAACTAAACGTCATCACAAGAACACTCGTCCTCCTTTAGCTGTGGTGGTGATGTGAAGTTCGTTTAAAGCTAACTTTAGCTTTTTACTTTTGCCAATTGCATGTATGCTTAAAACATAAAAGTGTTGTTCATTTTGAAAGATTATCCTGGTGAACAAAATGTGTAAGTATCATAAACGTGTGTTTCCTTCAGAGCTGCAATAATCCAAAACCCAGAGGGAAAATCCCATTGGCTTTTTGTCGAGTGACCCAGGGAGATGATTGCTTCCTGCTTGGGTACAAAATACATCATTGCTGTAGCACTCTATTCTTCGATTCAGTAAGACACATCTTGCAAAAATCCTGCTTACCGTTTTCATCACTCATAGTGATTGACAGAATGTAAACATGAACACTTCGGCAATAGTGTACTATCACAAAGTGAATGAATGATTGCAAACACAATAACCATGTAGTGTACTGTATAATTAAAATAGCATTTAAAGCTAGGGTTGGCAATCTTAAGAAACTAGTATGCTAGATTTAAAATAATATACTTACCAGCCCAGGTTTTCCAAGTCTTTTCCAATGAAAGTAGCTAGCAGTACTAGCTCCAAAAGTTGCTGAATCTAGCAAGACAGTCGCCAAGTCAGCAACACAGACAGCCCGTCCCTTCAGGACTCCCTCCAAAATTATCATAATGAACATAAACAAAGAACAAGTCGATTGTTAATACTCAGAGCTGTTAGGCTAGCAGCTTGTGGAAGACTCCGGTGACGAGCAATGAGTAGATGGGCAGAACACACGTAGACAGGCATGTAGCCGTCCAATCATTACATCCAGCCGACTGAAATTATTGGACTGGCTTATTAGTCCTGCCACAGACACAGATTTAGTTTTTTGATTAATTAATTGCTGTCAGGATATAATGTGAATTTCTACAAAAATATAAAAATATTTTGTAATTTGATAGTTGTTAAATAAATAAAAGAATAACAATTTGGATTAGTTCAGCTTTAAGCATGATATGCCCTGATCCTGTTTGATCATCTGTGAAGGTGTGGTGGAGCTATCAATAGGTGAAATCTGACGGGGAAGACCTCTACCTCAGTGGCGGATGGTCAATAGAGGGCCATGGGGCCTGGCCCCACCTTGAGCCCCGAAAAGAAAAAAGAAAAAAAAAAATCCTGCGCTTTTATTTTGAAGGGGATTTTGTATGCAGCCTGTCTGCTCGTCATCTCCGCTTGTGTGCACGTCTGAGAACGCGCACCTAGTGGGGCTGGCCCCACCGAGGCGGGTCTATGAAGCAGTTTAGCCAATCGCTGATTAAAGATATAAATGAGTGACATACAATTTAGCCAATCAGCGTCCTCAAATCGATTCAGAGTGGGGCCAAATCGTTTTGGCCCCACTAGCTGCGCGTTCTCGTCAGGAGAAGTCTCTACAGGCGAGCACTACTCCTCCAAGATCCGTCTGAGAGGAGAAGTTTGAGGAGAAAGTACAGTGAAAGAGCTGATCCCAGATCAGCCTGACCTCACAATCAGACAGCAGACTAGCGGGAAAGAGAAGCAGAACATGAAGCTTCTCTACTAGCTGCACCGGACAGGTTTGGCTAGCTGGATAGAGTCATGCTAACAACTTAGTTAGCTTTTTAAAACACCGGGGACAGATCCAGCACGGACAGTTGGGGAGTGAGGGATGAGGAGGTAAGGAAACATGAGAACACCAGGGCACACATGAGAACTCTGTCAAGCTACATATTAAGCAAAGTGAACATCTTTTCTTCTACATAGTTTCATGACAACTTGGTCATGGAGGCATCAACATTTAATTGAGATGGTAAATTAACAGTGAAAACTCATCATAGCTTATATCTATAAGCGTGTGTTTTATAGTATACTGAATATTATTATATGATATATATAATACTGAATTCCCTGTGAGGGTGACTAAAATAAGATGACCTGACGTGTTTATCAAAGTGTTATTGACTGCTTTTTTTTGTGTTGGAATAAATGTTGAATATTTAACTGCAAAGTAGTAATGCGTGTTTGATACCTTAATTTTTTTACATTAAATCATACTGGGGTGTTTGCTGAAATTGATTGGATGGCCCCACCTAGAACATTTTCCACCAGCCGCCACTGCTCTACCTCATACTGCAGTAAATAAAATAAATAAATAAATACTACAATAAATCCAGTTTAGTGAAATATTACTGTGATCATTACAACAATGTTGCTCATAATTAGCCATTAAACAAATGGCCAACGCTGTTATGGTTCTTTTGAGGAGGGTATAATAAACATTTCATAATTATCAATAAGGTTAATTAATTATATAATTAATTATATTATATTAATTAATTAATTTAGCAGCCCGACAAAAATATCGATGTCTGCTTACTGTTTCCTGAGCTTTTAACCATATGCAGTGTTGGGAACGTAAAGGAGCATGTTTAGATTATCAGCATTTAAGAAAACTAAATTATTGACATCAATAGAATTATTAATGTCAGTAAAATTATTAACGAGTATTAATAATAATGGGGCACCACCCTGCGAACAGGGACCAATAACCAAACGATAAACTAAGTTTCATAATTAGTGTTCACTCACAATGTCAATAGTCTGAGAACTATTACACATTCAGAGTGAAAGTGAAGGTTTTAAGTTCAAGCAACAGACCACATATCCAGTTATTATCACAATACATGCACAAAATAATCACAGACAGCTGCTCTTTAAAATATAACAGTTTATTACATTCTAATACTAATGATCTAGTCAACTAATATCTAAACTAACAACAACTATACATTTATGAGCACGCTACCTAAAATCAATTTATTTAAATCCGATTAGATCCGACTATTTAAAAGAGGGGGGAAATATATGTATGTGCAGTGTGTGTGGGTGTGCGTAGGGGGAGGAGCGAGGGTGGTTTCCTGCAACGTCTGGCGTCATCTGTAAAGTGGTGACGTCTCATGCGCGAGACTCAAAATGGCGGATAGCCAAACAGGAGACCCAGTGTCTCCACGTGCCTGTAGCCGTTAGCTCAACCGTAGCTACATTAGCTTAAAGCTATATATATATATATATATATATATATATATATATATATATATGTGTGTGTGGGTTAGTAAAAAACGAGGGAAAGAAAACAAAAGAAAACAAAAGATGAAAAGATCCTCCACGGCACGTTGGATTACGGAAGATTGCTCACTCAGCCAGGGGAGCAAGAACCGTGACTCTTTTGTCACAGGCGGTGGTTCTGACCTCCTGAACTGACGAGGAACAACTTCGACCTCACGAGCGGCTATCTCAACACATATCACGGTCGCATGAAATACACAGTAACTTCTACACAACCCTAACTATCTCAGCGACCGATTATTAAGCTTACACCACGTTATAAAAATGAACAGTACTTTAAGCACACAAACAAGATAAATAAACACAATTAACTCTAAATCTGCCCAGACTCTGTGCCTTATTTATAAATTGAAATCGTGGCGATGAAAGGGTCCTTCTGAGCTTGTTTTCAACAACTCAGGTAGCACGGCTCCGTGCTTCGGCTCGATAAGGGAATTTTGCGTCCTTATGACCGGAGCAAACGAGGCGCTTGGTGGAGAGTGTGGAAATTCTCTCTCTGAAAAAGTCATGCTTCTTCAGTTTCTGCAGGAAAACAAATGGTTCGTCCTCGTCGATGTGAACGAAATAAAATAAGATGAGACAGTTTATGAATTCGTCCCGCGAATATGAAACTGTTCAACCTAGGTTTTGGTTAAAAAAGGGGGGGGGAACGCTGCGTTGCCTTCGTGTTTCCTTCTCGATCGGGTTGATCTTTGGAAAAGCGTAGCTGTGAGGAAGCTGGTCGGTTTTATCCACGATCCGCTTCCGGCCGTAAAACCCGAAGTTGCCGCGGTGCGTTCAGGACCTCAGGAAAGCATAGTAAAAGGGAGGCCTGATTGTCTCTTTGACCAAAGCACATTGGTGATGGCCCATGTAGTGGGGCAGATTAGTGAAACAATCTTTCACTTGGTGATACAAGCATCAAATTTGGCACAAATTATCTTCAAGACCTATATTTTTAAAAAAAATCTACGATGGAAAAACATTATGGCCGCCATTTCCCAAGATGGCCGCCAGTAGATGCCAGCAAATGCCATTATATGCGATTTTTGACCTGGATTGGATACTCCAATGTTGATGATCTTGGCATCAAAATATGGGTTTTTGAGTATGAGAAATTCAATTCTGCACTTAGAAAGTCCAAATTGTCAAAACAATTTGAGATATAAGCCAATTAATTACAAAAATAGTGTTGATCGGTGAAATCCTTGATTGAGATATATATGATAGATACATGGTCTTGGGAATGCATACCGCAATGGTGATATCACACAAATTATAAGAAATATTACAAATGATGGCGGCCTCAACTCAATCAGTGCTTGGCGCTAGGATTGATCCGTATAAAAATCCAAACAAAATCAATGTGTGGAAGTGGATTTACAGCTGAATGTCAGGATTACAAATTGTTCTCATCGCATTTGCAGGCACACAGCTGTGTGCACTTGAGGCCAAAGCGATAGCATTTGCTTCTTCCACGACATTCAGTCTTGCGCCCACATTTTGTCAGTTGTTGACAGCTCTGAGCAATTAGTGGAAGTGTCGTCCACACTACTTGCCAAATTTCACCTTCTTTGCTCCATCCCCAGTTGGCAGGGCTCTGTGCATTCATTTGACATACAGTTGCTTGGCCCCAGATACAGGCAGCTTGGTAAGTAGCACGCTTCACGTGCTGCGCAAGGGATGACCTTGTAGGTGGAATGGCATCATAGGACCTCTGCTTCCAAGCAAATAGGTCAAGTCTTGCCTCATCAACCCCATCAGCAGTGCTGTTCTTGTCGTACATTGTTATGACAAACTTCTCAGTCACGCTGAGATCTGCATCATCTGTAACTGGTGGGTATTGACTGAGCTTCTGGAAGACATGAGACACTTCAGGGCACACTTCCCAGGTTTGCCATGCAGTCTTTTTGCCTTTACCATGAAAGGCTGATCACAGCCAGTGAAGGTATGAAAGAAAAGGATGCCTTGGGATTTTTCAGGGCCTATATGCTCCACCATGTCATGAACAGGTAACCACCTGATGGACTGACCTTGACCAAATTCAATCCACAGTTCTTCTAAGCCCGCATCCTGGAGAGTCTCAAAAACACTGACTTCAAGAACAAGTATGTCGGAATCACAGGCCTCGATCAATACAGATTTGATCTGTTGCTCAACTGCGTCTAGGGCATGCAGGAAGATTCTGCTGTCAGCCTCTTCATGGTTGCAAGGACTTAAGCCTTCCAGACTGTTGGGGTTGTTGCAAAGAACATGTTCCCTTTTGGTCACAATCACAACATTTTCCAGACACAATGTCACGATTTTGTCGGCCAGAAACTCAAAAAGCTCAGTCTTGTTGTCATTATCTCGCAGAAAGCTTCTCCATTTAGGTGGTACTTTTGTGTTGTCTGTCACTCTGCGTCTACCTCGTTTTGACCTTGTTTCATGCTGAGGGGAAGTCTGCTTTTCATGCTTAAAAAACTCAAGCAGATCACATTCTCATGATTGACAGGACATGAAGAGCTGTGAGAAGAGACGACAGTCGTCTTTCAGCACTTGCTCCTTCATCTTATCTGTACCTTGGTCTGCCTCTTGGTGAAATAAATCAGTTTTGTTCTACTTAATTGGTTTATAGAAGGATGCCTCATCGCCCAGACCATTGAAAAAGTCTCTGAAGGCCACACTACCTTTCTCAAGATGAGTTCTAATGAGCTCTGCAGCACTGGGATGTGCAATGTTTTTTGTTTCTAACGAGAGAAGGTCTCTGGACTCTTCCTGAAAAGGGTTGCCCAGATCCTTCATCACACCGAAAAAGTTCTGCACCTTGTCTGTGAAGGATTTCTGAGACTTGCTAGTCTGCTCATGGTGTCTGACATCCTCACAGGCTACCTTTACCTGTGATGTGGACTCATATTGAGAAACCAAACTTAATCTCTGATCAAAAAACGACAAAAAGTGTGAATTTTGAGCAACAAATGGCCACCATCTTGAAAAATAGAGGCCATATTGAATTTGTATTGGCACCATTGAATTTATTGTGTCAAAATACATACATTATGTTGTCTAAAATATGTCCAGCCATTCAAGTTCTACACTGAAAAACCTTTATTCACATTTTCGGCAATGGCCATCTTGATAAATTGCCGCCATCTTGGATTTTCAGGTGGATACCGGGCTTTTCTGAAAGAGTAGTTCCTAGGCATTATTCATGCCAAATTTAGTGCTTGTATCATAAGTGAAAGATTCTTATGGAATATTGACTTAATCTGCCGAATGGTCAGATTCCAACAGCAGTCTTAGCTATAGCGATGAAGGAATCTCCAGCATCTCAACAGTGAACCACACTGACCTCAGCCAATGCACGCTTTTTACTAATATAGTCCTTTGTTTATTGTTTCATCTCACCTTTTTTCTTCCCCAGCTATCTTCTACTGTTCTGTTTCTTACATAAACATGTTAAGGTGCTCTGTACCCTTCTTCTTCTGGCCTTTGCTGGTGCATTGCAGCATAATTATGTTGGCATTATTTTGCACTTTCAAAAGACAAACAAAAGACAAAAACAGCTCCATAAAAAAAAGCCACAGGATATGTCAAGATCAAAAATCACTTGTATTTGTTAAATAAAGAAAAACGTATCAAATTTCCCAATTGACTGTTTTTTGTATTTTTCATACAATCTGAATGAATCCTGCTTCGATCCATGTGAGCTTCTTTAGTTATTGAATGAGGCTTTTTATGGCCTCTGTTACACTCATTTTAGGCAGCATATGACATTTTATATGACATGTAAAGTGCTTCAGGTCCCCAGGCTTTATGGACAAAATATTTTAGTCTGACTTTGCAGAGGTGTGAGATGTGTGAGCATCTTTTATTGGAGGTGTCTGTTGTGTGTGTGCGCTCCATCTTTGTTTAGAATCTGTTTGTGTGTTCTCAGCTTGATTAACAAGGAGATGCATGGAGGTAATTTATGTTGGGCAAACAAGACAACAAGGTTGTGTTGCTGATTTTACATTCACATGCGGTAGCGACAGCTGATAAAATGTGAGGAGAGTGTTATTTGTTGTCCTTTTATTGGTGCATCATAAAAGGAAAAGTTTAGGGTTTTGGGAATCTTGTTTCAAAAAGTCAGATAGTAACTCTATTTTATTTTCTAGTTGGGAACATTTGGGATTTTAAAGGCGCATTGCTTGAATTTATTACTAAGACTTTACATTTTATTTTGAAGTTAGGCTTAACCTCCTGTTACACATATGCTCCAATACCTACAGTCAGTTGACAAGCATTGTTTCAAGGTCAAGTCTTCGCTTGTACTTCTTAATGTAGGTCTAATAAACAACGTTCATTCACTGTGTCTTCATGTTAACATTACTTATAGAACAAATTGATCTATAAAGCTGCACCAATCCATGTTTTCATATTAACAATGGATACAGTGACCATGTTTAACCGTCTGAACATTAAAGCAGTTTCAGTTTTGCTCCTGTCACATTTTACTGTCTGTGCCCTGGAGAACGTCCAGCATTCAGTGTAACAACTGTGATCATTTAAGGGGAGACACTACAAGTCCATCCATCCATCCATTTTCCTCCGCTTATCCGGGGTCGGGTCGTGGTGGCAGCAGGCCAAGTAGGCTGACCCAGACTTCCCTGTCACCCTCAACATTTTCCAGCTCATACTACAACGATCGAGGTAAATAAATGAATTATCCGCCAGTTGATTGACATACATTAAGACATTTTTTCTAGTTTTCTGGTTTAAATATGCAAATGAGGCAAGGTTGTACAGAGGGGGTTATCTCTTTGTGCACAACCATGAAAATCCAAACGCAGAAAAATCGCGTGACGCTGTGGCGCGATAGCCTATCAGCGTTGAGATGTTTCTCCTCTCATCACTGACGTCCTGCCGTTGTTGAATCAGGAAATAAATACTGTAGCCGTCTGTGTTCACCCAGAGGTCTACGATACCTCATATCAGTAGAGACCGGACCAAACTATGTGTGTAAACCATATGGTACAAACAATGAAAAAGACGCTGCCGTATTTATGTCTAGATGACGTTATTGTGAGTGTTGATGGAGCTACTACAATGTTAGCCTAGCCTAGCACTGATCGCTCCGAGCTCCATTGAGAAAACAAGTACAAATCGTCATCATTACGTAGTTATTTCAGAGTCCTTTTTTGTCGGTTTATTGCCGTTAAATCACAGCCAAATCAGTTTATTTTGTGTTCATACAGCTGTAGTAACCAGCCGACGTGTGGCTTGCTAGACACAGTAAATACAGCTCGATGAAATCCACGGAGCTCATCCGGACTATGTTATGAACCCAGACATGATGGCGTTTAGTTTCCCGGGATATCTGGGACTTCCACAACAGCATTACGCGAGTTTGGGGCGATTCGGCGTTTGACGCGAATTTGCGCGACTTCGTGTCACTCCAGTCTCATCGCGTCTGTGCATAGACTTTGTATGTAATCTCGTTGCGTGAATAATTCGGTGTGAACAGCAGCAGCTGTTTTCTGCCTCTGTTGCCAGATTCGTCACACATTCACAAAAATTAATGCTGGAGATCTAAAAGCCACATCTCATATATATTGCGGGGATTACGATTGTATAAGTGAGCACTACATCACAGCCACGTATGAAGAAATACATTGAAGAAAATATATTTATGGAAAGATCGCATCAACCTGGATTCCAACTCTGTCGAGCAAAATAGTAATATATTCAAAAACGGCCGCGCTACGCGATCCGCCACTTGCATCTTACGTCGCTATTCAGTGCCTTTCCCTTCGTGTGGCTGATCATGATCTGCAGACCCCCGCCCTCGGTAAACTATCAATGGATAAATGGATTAAAAAAAATCGCGGAGGAAAATAGAGTTTAATTCTGCGTGGACGTATTAATTTGCTTTCACTGCCAACGATGCTGGCTTACCTGTATGCTTGATATGTGGTGAGAAATTTGCATACAACAAAAAATGTAATGTTGAAAGATGCTCCAGAACAAACACACGGCATTAGCTGGAAAGTATCACGCTGGAGATGAGCGAAAAAGAGCGATTCCTCAACTGCTGCAGTAAACGCTCCTCTTATTATTTATTTATTTTTTAGAAAAAAGTCTCAGCAACTTAAAGACATCTGACTGAAGGTATCAATTACTAACCTTCAGCCTGCTGCCAGGCGAAAGGTGAAATGTCTCAGCTTTGAAATGAAGTTATTACCGAGGCAACCGTTTCAGCACTTAGGAGTAAAAATTAAAGAGCCTGTCGCTACGGGAGAAGAAAAAGAAGAAAAGAAGAAGGAGAACATTAGAGATGAAAGACAGCTACAGGTGAGGCCATCATTTGGCCCATAGCCCTCTTTTGTTCTGGTTCACCTCCTCCAACCCTCCGCCCCAGCCACATGCCCACTCTGCTTTTTATTTGCGTTCCTTTTTTTCAATTCATGCATTGCATAATTACAATATTTTTGTGATGGCCTTCCACCTTTACTGGGATTTACAAATGCCCCGTAGGGAGCAGAAATGAATGCTAAGGAACAAAATGCATTTCCCATATTGAGTCTATAGCTCCACAGGGGTGTTCAGTTGCACACAGATATGTTTTAATGATTGGCTGTCAGAGCTAGCTTCTCTCAAATTTACCATTAAAGATATGATAAGTGATGGAGAACAAGGAATTCACTGACGGCTCGGGTTATTTTCTCCCTCTATTTTCAGAATGTACACCCTCTCTCTCCAGAGTGTACATTCTTCTTTAAAGAAATACTGAGGGCATTTGCTGCACTTGAGTAATCAATAAATAAAAACCCCTTCACTCCACCACTCTTTTTTTAGACCTATGTTATTCCCGATGCATGCGGGGCAGTATCTCTTAAACAGAACAGGGAAAGCCCACGCACATTTATACTTAATACAGATCCAGTTGGACCTGTAGACCTTCTTCTTTAGAGGAAGCTCCGGGAACATTGTCCAGAGACATTTTACCCCCAGTAACAAACACACACAGCGCCGCTGATTCAACTTATGTACCGTTTCATTCATTCATTAAAAGTAAAGTTTTCTGACTCATTTCATAGTAAACCAGAGAGAATAAAGAGGGAGGTCACGTGAGTGGGCTGAGAGGGCGAGAAGCAGCAGGCAGAGAGACAGCGGTGCTGTGAATATTAAAGGTAAAAATCAGATTATTTCATGGCGGTTACGTTCTAAAGTACAAATAAATAACCATCAAACTCATCTGGTGATTTACTGTTTCATTTTCCTCCTCTATATTTAATTTGTTACATCCAACGTGCATCAGTAAATTCTATGGAGCAGTAAATGTCGTCACGGTGAGACAAAACCTAATGTTTATTTTCTTTTGTTTGTGCATGGCTCTTTCTCTTGCACAACTTTGACTTTGTTTGGTTTTTGGGGAAATGTCCCAGCAATTATTGTTTGTAATGCCATGACATCTGATGCAGATGTTGTCGGTTCCCAGAGGGTGACTTCTTAAGACATTGTCAGTCAGCAGAATTAGAATCAAAAGTCAAACGGATTCACTTATTCAGTGAAGAATCTTGACCGCAATATACATCGGTACAACGTGGTGCAGACATTCAATATGTTTTCTGGTCTGATGACTTTTCAATTTGCACCATGAATAGTTGAAACTATTGCATGGATGTTGTCATGTACCCAAACAGATAAATATAGATATTGTTGATCTCCTTTAATGCAGCACCCTCATCCAGATTTTATTTTGTCCAATACTTTGGTTGATGACCAATTTACGACCTACAAAACAACACTCCAAATAATTACTCTTATGTACAACTACTTCATAACAGCAAGTAGCATGTTTGTGTCTCACGAAACCAAAAGTCAACGCTGACTTATTTGAACTAGGTGACAATAATGAAATTTAAATTAGGTAACAAACATACTTATTTTAACCCAAACCATGATCTTCTCCTTAACAAGTTGTTGCCTAAACCTAACCACGTTGTTTTGTTTCAATGCACAACACTACCTCACAGTGTGGGCCCCTTGCTGGTACTCGCCAACGGTCATATATGTATTTTAGGAATCATTGGCAAGCGACCTACTCTGTCTTTTAGATATGATGATGTGTTGTTTCAAACATTTCAGAGAAAACTGTCAGTTCGTATCAGTGGTAGATCGGAGAGCAGTCACCTAAATCATGTTCTTCCTATGGGACGTGGATGTCATAATGACAGCATCATAGTGATGGGGGCACAAAATCACACAACTGTTTTAGAAGGAAATGAATTGCCCTGTTTTGTTCTTTAGGTTGGAGTAATTTTTAGATTTTTGAAGGAAAGATTTACTTTTTGAAGGAAGACAAGCTGATAGAAAGCATCTTAGGTAAAGCAATAAGCTACCTTTGATGTCAGAGAAGAATAACATACCTCATTTTTGAGGTCAACACTGTTTTGAAACCATTTTACATTTAACTGAGCTCCCCTCTTCCCGCCAAGCATTTCTTCTGTCTTCCATCTTTGTCTGTATATATTAGTTGCACTCTCTCTCTCACATGTATATCAGATATACCCACTTTGTCCATCTGCAGGATGTTGAGGATTCACTGGCTTACTCTCTCTCAGCCTTTATCTGTGCTATTTTCGGAGGGGGAGCAGTAAGTGAAGTATTGTGAGAGGTGATACAAAAGCTTCCTTCTCAAGGGACCGGCAGGCAGAGGAGAGAGTTTGTAAAATATGCCGCTGACTATTCAGCCATCTCTCCCTCTCTGACTCTTTCCAGGCTGCAGGAGAGGCCACCTCCTATGCTTGGACACAAAGACTTTTTTACTGTATTAAATAATGCAGGTAATCCACAATTCTTCCATCTCTCTTTTCTTTTTTTCCAGCCCATTTGAAATACCATGAGCCACTCCAGCCCACTTGCCGTGAGTAACAAATGTGACACATTATCAAAAGTATATTTGTGTTTTGCTCCTGTCCTACTAAGGCATTGAAAGGACCCAGCAAAGAACAAACCAACAGGCAGTGAATGTGTTTGCATGTCCTGCTCTAGGCATTTGACGCCATTTGGCATGGGAAATGCTGATGTGCTAAGACAGTGATGCAGTGCACATTTATGTTTAATTGTCCATGATGTCCAATACCTGACTAATGATAAAAGGTGGAAATTGTTGATAATAGGTCATTTGTCGCCCACTCTCCTATTGTGATTTGATGAGTTACCCAGACACTTGAGGGGACACTAGTTCACTGTATGTGTAAGTACCAGGCCACCTCTCTGCCCACACTGTTGCATTATATCAAATTATCCAAATTTAAAGAAAAACCGGTCGGTGTGTTAATCGATGGCTGAAAAGCTTCTAAAGCTGCCTGGTCATGAAAAAAGTAATGCATGCTATTAAAAGTCAACTGCAGAGATTTCTTTTTAAAATAGAGACGCTTTATGCACTACCAGGAAACCAACCGGTCCCATCACATCAAGCACGTCTGGATTTTCTGGCAAAGAAAACTAGCTTCAATCAAACAACACAGCAGTGGCAGAGATCTGCACCTTTCTATTTGAATTTGTTTTGGTTGTCTTTCATTTTTCTATCTGTGTGTGAGTATCTGTTTTGCTCTTTGTGTCCTTGTGTATTGTGGAAAAGTAAGGCCATTAATATATTCAACCAAAGAATTTAAACAAACAAAAACTTGTTCCTAACATCTTATACTGTACTTATTCATATGTAGTTAAATGTATCCATATCAATGATGATTTAGTTTTGATGACCAAACCTAAATCACTTCATTTGTGTGCGATCGGTTTAGGGCAAGGATGGGTGCATTGGTATTTAGCATTTGACTAAATCTACTACAGGTTTGCTGTAACTTCAAACATGAAAGGCTCTCACTAAGCAGGCTACTGTAGAAACATGGCAGACATGAAGAGTACCTCATTCTAAGCTAATGAAAACACGATTCTTAGTTTCAGATGATTATACACAAATAAAAACATAGTTATGAGTATTATATTCCATCTGCTGATAGATCCCCCAAAAATCCTACACACTGGACTTTTGAGATGGACTATCCTTAACAAAATGAAAACGGTTATGAGCTCGTGTAGAGATGCATCAGTTTGCCTAGCGAGTGGAGAAGGGTCCATGGTCAGAAGAGGAATATGAAGAGAGGGCTCATTAGCAAAGTCTGCTCTGTGCAAATTAAAGACACGTCAAAAAAAATATGGATCAATATGGACCTGTGAGAGACATCTTTATAACACAGCAGTAATTATGCAGTTTGGTTCCAGACCTTTCTACACCCACTCACCCTCGTGCAGCAGTTTCTGAAATGTCAAGACCGTTGTTTCCCAGTAGTGTCAGAGATGTCTGTGTCTCTGACTGTGTCTCTGACTCTAACTGTGTCTCTGTCTCTGACTCTGACTGTGTCTGTGTCTCTGTCTCTGACTGTGTCTCTGTCTGTGTCTCTGACTGTGTCTCTGTCTGTGTCTCTGACTCTGTCTCTGACTCTGTCTCTGACTGTGTCTCTGACTGTGTCTCTGACTCTGTCTCTGACTCTGACTGTGTCTCTGACTGTGTCTCTGACTCTAACTGTGTCTCTGTCTCTGACTGTGTCTCTGTCTGTGTCTCTGACTCTGTCTCTGACTCTGACTGTGTCTGTGTCTCTGTCTGTGTCTCTGACTCTGTCTCTGACTCTGACTGTGTCTGTGTCTCTGTCTCTGTCTGTGTCTCTGTCTGTGTCTCTGACTGTGTCTCTGTCTGTGTCTCTGTCTGTGTCTCTGACTCTGTCTCTGACTCTGTCTCTGACTGTGTCTCTGACTGTGTCTCTGACTGTGTCTCTGTCTGTGTCTCTGACTGTGTCTCTGACTCTGTCTCTGACTCTGACTGTGTCTCTGTCTGTGTCTCTGTCTGTGTCTCTGACTGTGTCTCTGTCTGTGTCTCTGTCTGTGTCTCTGACTCTGTCTCTGACTGTGTCTCTGTCTCTGACTGTGTCTCTGTCTGTGTCTCTGTCTGTGTCTCTGACTCTGTCTCTGACTGTGTCTCTGTCTGTGTCTCTGTCTGTGTCTCTGACTGTGTCTCTGTCTGTGTCTCTGACTGTGTCTCTGACTGTGTCTCTGTCTGTGTCTCTGTCTGTGTCTCTGACTGTGTCTCTGTCTGTGTCTCTGTCTGTGTCTCTGACTGTGTCTCTAACTATGTCTCTGTCTGTGTCTCTGACTGTGTCTCTGTCTGTGTTTCTAACTATGTCTCTGTCTGTGTCTCTGACTCTGTCTCTGTCTGTGTCTCTGTCTGTGTCTCTGACTGTCTCTGTCTGTGTCTCTGTCTGTGTCTCTGACTCTGTCTCTGTCTGTGTCTCTGACTGTGTCTCTGTCTGTGTCTCTGACTCTGTCTCTGACTGTGTCTCTGACTGTGTCTCTGTCTGTGTCTCTGACTGTGTCTGTGTCTCTGACTGTGTCTCTATCTGTGTCTCTGTCTGTGTCTCTGACTCTGTCTCTGACTGTGTCTGTGTCTCTGACTGTGTCTCTATCTGTGTCTCTGACTGTGTCTGTGTCTCTGACTGTGTCTCTATCTGTGTCTCTGTCTGTGTCTCTGACTGTGTCTCTGACTCTGTCTCTGACTGTGTCTCTGACTGTGTCTCTATCTGTGTCTCTGTCTGTGTCTCTGACTGTGTCTCTGACTCTGTCTCTGACTCTGTCTCTGACTGTGTCTCTGTCTCTGTCTGTGTCTCTGACTCTGACTGTGTCTCTATCTGTGTCTCTGTCTGTGTCTCTGTCTGTGTCTCTGACTCTGTCTCTGACTGTGTCTCTGTCTCTGTCTGTGTCTCTGACTGTGTCTGTGTCTCTGACTGTGTCTCTATCTGTGTCTCTGACTGTGTCTCTATCTGTGTCTCTGTCTGTGTCTCTGTCTCTGACTGTGTCTGTGTCTCTGACTGTGTCTCTGTCTCTGTCTGTGTCTCTTCCTGTGTGTGTACACACATGACGGCTGCTTGATTGCTCCATTCAATTGCTCCCTCCAGCAGCACTCTGGAAAATGTTAATGATGGGATGTCAGATACAGTTCACCACCATCTCCACCCTGATGGAGCGATGGATGAAACAGGTGGAGAGGGATTTACCAGGTTTAAAGGCCAAAAGAATAACCACTGTTTTACTGTATTGATGCAGTCTGCTTAATTGCATCCTTGTATACTTACACTTATTTCTGTGGAAGTGTACGTGTATGTGTGTGTGTGTGTGTGTGTCTGCATGCCTCATGACTTTGTGACTGATGTATGCACTGTTGTGAAAATAATTTACATCTCTGTGTGAAGAAGGTTTGAAGCAGACAGACAGTCAGGTACATCTTGTCCAATGGCCCGTCTAGCACTTTGGCTACTGTTGCTCTGTCACGGTTATCTCTCTCTCTCTCACTCACACACACACACACACACACACACACACACACACACACTGCTCACTCTGTTGCCTCACTGACCTGAGATTGCTGTGTGCTGCTGCTCACAGCCACAGGAGCATCGGGCCGTATACAAACACAATGATTTATGGCCTCCAATACAGTCAATAAGAGCCTCGGCCAAGATGAAGGACTTGCTAGCAGGACACACACACACACACACTGTGTTGTCCATTAGCTAAGTGTACTGGAGTGAGCTGCTCACCACATTGCTTTCTTTATTACATTTCTTTTTAATGCCACTGTTGCCTCTACTAACTCATGTAAATAACCAAAGGTGTATAGAACTATAGAACCTTTGTGCAACATATGAGATAACATGTGGATCGGTATGTGATTGCCGTGAAACCTTTTAGCAATCAACTGACCCTTTGCTAAGCCCCTCCTTAAGACGGACACTTTCCAATCCTTCGTTAGCAACCGTAACTAAGCGCAGGAGGCCTGTCAAACCAAAAGTTAAATATTAATTATTATTGATTTCGGTCCAGTGTATGGATCAAGGCCACAATGTGCCATCAATATCCTGGTGCGCTGTAAACAAACAAAAAAGCAGGATAATTTAGACCAGTGAGCTTTTCCCTCCATTATAATGGCGTGTTCATTCACAATGCTATGTTGTGAATGTAGCTCAAATATGCATATTGCAGTATTTTCTGTCTGCTTCTCTGATATTTCAGATCTGTCTTTCCAGAAATCTTTCCTTTGGAATATATCTCACTGATATTGGTGTAAATGTCACACAGAGGGGCGAAAGCGACTGTGGCTCAGTGGTAGAGCAGGGTCGTCCTTCAATCAGAGGATCGGTGGATCGATCCCCGGCACCACTAGTCCTTGAGCAAGACACTTAGACCCCAAATAGCTCCCGTAGCTGTGCCTAGGGTGTATGAATGGGAATGAATAATTAGTTAGAGTCCTGATGGGTGGCACCTTGCATGGTAGACCCTCCCATCCGAGTGTGAATGGGTGAATGATGATGTAGTGTTAAAGAGCTTTGAGTGGCTGGAAGACTAGAAAAGAGGAATATAAGTACAGTCCATTTATCATTTACAAGCCTAGCAATAGTAACCAAGGGGGAGGGGCTTACGTAAAGGTCAATTGACACATTGTGTATAAACACTTTTTTTAACCATAGTCAGAACTCTATAAATCGACACATGCTGTATGTCATACACACGCTGCTAAAATCAACACACACTTTTTATGCGATTATTTGCACAAATTCGCACGCCATTATTATTTTTTTGGAACACGGATATTATGAGGCGAAAAACCAGCTTTTTTATTTTTATGAACAAGGTTGTTTTTTTTAGGTGTCGCACCACAAATAAAGGCATGAACCACTGTCTTAGTACAGAACCGGTTGAGTGGCACCGATACAGTATATATAAAATAACACCACAGAGGCTCCGTACCTCCAAGACCACACACTTTATTTATCCTGTCAAACTAGACAAAGGCAGCACAGACCAGATCCACTTATTCTGTTCTTACCTTTCACAATAAAAGCAATAGACGTTCAGTATTTTGCATTTTTTTGTCATTTATGCATCATGCATCATCGCCAAGTGGCGACTGTGGCTAAGTGGAGGGCAGGGCCGTCCTTCAATCGGCGGTTCGATCCCCGGCTCCGCTAGTCGCATGATGATGTATCCTTGAGCAAGACACTTAACTTCAAAATTGCTCCCGTAGCTGTGCCGGGAAATGTGATAGAATCTAAATTGTAAGTAGCTTTGGATAAAAGCGTCTGCTAAATGACTGTAATGTAATGTGTAAAGACCCCCAATTAGCTCCAGGGGAGCTTCACATATTCCCCTGCTGCTGATGCTTAGGATGGGTTAAATGCAGAGGTCACATTTCATGCATGCACTTGTATATACGTGACAACTGTAATAACATTTATGTTTAAATCTAGCAAGAAAATCGCTAAGTCACCAACAGTGACAGCCTGCCCCTTCAGGCCTCTCTCCAAAGCCACTCCCCTAAAATGATCACGTTAGCACTCGCAGCTTGTTGAAGTCTCAGGGGACTTCTTTAGTGTCCCCTGAGACTTCTTAGTGCACAGGCAGAGAAGCAGACAGGTAGACAGACAGGTAGTCCATCCAATCATTTCATTAGGGTGGAATAAGATGATTGGACGGGCCTATGTCCGTAACTGTTGTTGGGATGTAAAGAGAATTTCCCAAAAAATGGTTTTGAAGAAGATTACCAGCTCTAGCATAAAACCTAAACTTTGAGCATGGAAACATTACCTGCTAAAACTGAATGAGTGTATTATTGTAAAAATGTTAGCATGCTGACGGTAGCATTTAGCTCAAAGCACGGCTGTAGACTCTTCATGTTGTTTGAACAGCCTGACTTATTCTGATATCATCTTGCGGTACACTAAAAGTAAAAAACCTCTCCTCCTTTCCTCTCCCATATTCTTTTTCCAAGTCTACTCGTCTCCTTTTTCTTTCTTTTGCTCTCTCCTCTTGTCTTGTCTTCCCCTCCACATCCCACATCTCCTCACTGACTTTTGTTTGCTTAATAATAAACACAGCAGTATCTCTTAGCTTGGAAATAAAATCAACTCTTTTTTTAGAGCAACACAAGCTGTGATTTCACATAAAACAACGGTCAATTAGACTTAAGAAGCTGAGCCTCTTCCTGGGCCATAAAACATGAATAACAATGAGCAAACTGAAAACAAGCATTAAAGTCACTTTCACTCCTTATCTGCAGTCATTGGATTTGTTTCAGGGGCTCGTTGAGAACTATTTTACACTATTTGTATGGTTTTCGTTGTGGTGGTTGCTTCTTCCAATGGCTTCCATACTGCTGAATGCTTGTTGATGGAGCTTTCAGAAGAAGGTCTTGTATTTCACTGCTACTGTCAGTACTGTGCAAGCAGATCAGATGCAACTCAGAGTTAAAGCCAGGCTGATATTGGCCTCTCAACCTGAATACCTAACAGTAGTTTCCATCGGATAGAGATCTCTGTCCAATGGCTACCACGCCCCCCCCCCCCAGATATATATCTATATATCAATATCTGTATAGGTCAAATACAGATGCGCTGGTATGACCCTCTGCATCTGATACTGACACACAAGGTATCCTTTAGCACAGGGGTCTCAAACTCAAGGCCCGCCACTTCATTTTATGTGGCCCGCGAATCCGCCAGCAAAAAAAAAAAAAAATTGAATGTTAGACTTTATGATAAAAATATCCCCATAGTCGAAATTATGAGATAGAAAGTCATAATGATGAGATATTTCAACACAGTGATAGAAGCAGCTCTTTGGCTGGTTGCTCTACATTTAACATATAAATGTATTGTGAGTACATTGAAGACTTTAAACGTGACTTTACAACACATGAAATACTTCATGTGGGATTGTGCAAAGTAAACGCACCTTTGAAAGGATTTTAAGCTTTGAACAAAGTAATTGTAATAACTTGTGTTTGATATTTGTCTTTGCTATTTTCTCTAAAGTTTGATAGAGTAATGTGGGTTTCTTAACCCTAAATTAAAAGGATTTAAGTTATAATAACAGAAATGTGCTAAAATATATTTTTACATTTATATAACTGCATGTACAATATTTTAACACTTGAATAAACAATAATCAAATGCAGAGACAGTTATTTACCAACATGTTAGGAGGAGTTACATTTACACAGTCTTACATTTACAACCGACCGTGATGCTGATGTGGCCCAGAGTGAAGATGAGTTTGAGACCCCTGCTCTAGCATCTATATGAGACGCACCAGACTTTCAACTAACTAAGATGTGAACCCATCAGCGTCATTATTAGACACTGATGATGTGTTTGTGTCTCAAAGTGTTGTTGAGTTATTTTTAAGTGACATGTTTTTTGTACTTATTTCGTACTTATTTTACGTTGTTTATGTTATGTTTTACTTTGGGGGAGACTGTGGCTCAGAGCAGGTCATCCTTCAATCAGAGGATCGGCGGTTCGATTACCCGGCTCCGCTAGTCTATGTCAATGTGTCCTTGAGCAAGACACTTCACGCTATGTTGCTCCCACAGGCCTGTAGTGTGTGAATGGGTATGAAGGATTAGGTATCCCTGATGGGCATGGTTGGCCCTCCCATCAGAGTATGAATGGGTGAATGATGACATGTAGTGTTAAAGAGCTTTGAGTGGTCGGAAGACTAGAAAAGAGATACATGTATAGTCCATTTACTTAGTTTACATACTAATTTGAAAACTAACCACCCAACTAAGTGGATTTGTAACATTAGGTTTTTGTTTGCATTGCTTTGCAAGAGGCTTCATAATGTCTGCTCCCTCTTTCTTACTGCTTGCCTTTCTCAGCTTCATTCAATGATCAGACAGACAGGTAGTTTAGGTTGGTTTCACTCATTGAGGTAATTTCTGTCTTTAGAGAAAAGAAACATGTAAAGGACAAATCTAGAGTAAAATAAATCATTTGGTGAAGGGTTCAGTAATAGCGAACATGTATATTTATATGAAAATGTTGAGAAAGTGGCTCTCTAGTCAGTACATTTCTCCTCAGTATGTTTGAGCAGACTATAGACTCATCTGATGAAGAAAATATGAAAAGCAAGCACCATGACCAAACCCAAGATTAGTCTATGGAAAGTGAGAACTCTGAAGTAAAGTGGACCACAGACTGCTGCTACTGTACCAGAGAGCGAGTGACAGGAAGAGAAAGGCTGATTTGGTGGATCTCCCAAGAGTGTGTCGACCGCTGATTCTGCTTTTTCCGGCGGCCGGGTTATCTGCGAGGGGTAATGAATGGAGTCCGATGGAGCTGGGTTGAGATGAATGGAGACAAGCTGTGGACCCAGCACACATGGCCTTATCCTCACATAGAGTCTGAAGGCGGCCATTAAATAATGCCTACAACATGTGGCACACAGGAAGCGACCTTTGGTGGTTCCACAGTAAGATTCCTCTTCCTGTTAATAGGGTCACAAAAACCCATCTATGATTTATGTTGTTATTAATTTTACTCTTTGATGGAGTCACTTTCTATGGGTCTGGGAGGTTGTGTACATTACATTACATTACAGTCATTTAGTAGATGCTTTTATCCAAAGCGACTTACAATAAGTGTATTCAACATAGGTATAATTGTGTATAATTGTGTAGAATGTAGGTATTTTGTTGGTGCTTTATTTTCATGTCAGATTAGGGAAATGTTTGGTAATCACCGTTATTTCTAAGACCACAGTTGAAAACAAGGTTGTAGCTCATTTGTAACATACATTGTGGTTTTACTTGTTTAAGTACTGTAGGCGTCATGCACTTTATTTTGCCATTGTATTTTCGGAATAGCTTATGTCAGCAGAGGGAAAGAAAGGAAGGTTTATTGTGAATGGACAAAAGTTATGTTTGCATTCAGGGTTTCTCACAGAACTATTTTCGTCCTTTGCAAGAACAATGTTTCAAATATTCCAAAGTGTGAATAGTTTACATTCATGTTTGAATGCTAGCAGTCTTCTTCTTCACTGTCTTTGTTGGCACCCTGCTCCATAGCGCTACTAGTGGTCATGCTCTTCAGGGTACCTTCACACTGCATCAAGGGGACATAGGAGATCATTTTGACTCAGACTCGGGGTCATAGATGCAATATGAGGAATCAGGAATGATTCTACATCTGCTTGGCTTAATTTTCACCATAAATAGTTTCTGAAACTGATTTATTTAACCTTTAAAGCGAAGGTTGGTGATCTTAAAAGACATTTTTGTCATATTTGTGAAAATTCTCTTTATCTTTCGACAACAATCAATAAATAAATCAAAATGCTCTAATCTGGTATCTATGGCGGTTGCAGGACTGTAATAAGCCCATCCAATCATTTCATTGGAAAAGAGTTGGCAACACTGGGCTGGGTTCTAGGGTACTCCCGATGACTTCTCAAGATTACCAACCCTCGCTGTGAATGCTGAAGATGTGGCACCACTTTCTTCTATCCAGCCACAGCGCAACACGTTTGAGGTCTTCTGGGTTCTTAAAGTCTCTTTCATACTCTTTTCATGCAACGCTAAAACGTTTTTAGAGGAAAAACATTAGAAAACCATGCTTTTTATCTTTCTTTACATTTTGACACCAGAACATTGTTGAAAACAAATAGTTTGAGGAATACCAGGTAGTTAAGTGCTTAATTGAATAAAATGAATAAATTACACAGGATGTAATATATTCCCAGGTCTCTAAAAATCAGAGGATTGCATTTAAGTGTTAAGTGTTACTTCAATGTTTTCAGAACAGCCACCATGTCTTTCCTGAGCAAACATCAGAAGACTGGGGGCAGCTGTGTGAGCGTTGCATTTGTCCAATCAGATGAAGCTTTGTTCAGAGGAAGTCTGAATAAAAGAACTGCAAAGATGGAGGGGTAGCAGTATGTAACGTACAGACCTCTTCCTCTCTGCTCCTCCTGTTACATAAAACCTGAAACTTCGCAATCGTCAGAGCAACAGAATGCCAACAAGGTATATAATAAATAATAAAATATAAAAAAACGTTGAGACACCTTTTAGAATTAAGATTTTGTGAGAATTCAAGTTAATACAAAAATGATTTCTCAATACGTATATAAGCTCAGCATTAGCGTCCAAGGTTTACTGAAAATCATTTTGGTCGACAGGGTAAAAAAACCTCAAGAGACGCCAGGCTTTCATCTGACAGGAGCAGCAGTGAGTGCAATCAATTAGCAGTCTGGAACAATCAGCAAAGCATACGCACAGCACTGTGCTGGAACAGTAGATTCTGTCCTCCCACTGACATGATGATTAACCATGGGGGTTATGGGAAAGAAAGTCTCTAATATTTTTCTAAAGTGGGATCAGCGACACTTCAAATGAAACTGACGAGTACGTTTTAGAGATCTACAGAGGGACAGAGATGTAGGTGGAGGAAAGAGAGAAATATATAGTGGGAGAGAGGATTTCAGTGTGTGGCTCATTAACTCAGGAGATGTAATCAGGGGGAAGGCCATAGATTAATGAGTGGTGGTGAAGCCAAACTGTACGTTCACCGACTGAACTCTGCTCTCAGCTCTGATGTAGCAGTCTGTGGATGATTCTTTGTACATCTTTGGATAGAGATGCTCAGAGGGTTACACTGGGAATTATGTTGTGTTGGAGTTCTGATGTAGAAACTTTAAGAACAAAAAGTCATGGCAATCCATGGACAGAAGGTCAACAACAGGGAAATGAAGGGACAGTCGATAAAGACATAAGCCACAAACAGCTGTCTCTACGCACCTCCCCCTGCTGATTTAGACAGACTCATTTATAAATTCAAAATAAATGTAATGCTCTAAAAGTGCTACGTTCTTAGGTGAGTGCTCTGATGAATGAATGTAGTCTTTGATTTTGAAACAGTAGCCTATATATCTATATATATATATCTATATATATATAGATATATATATAGATATATATATGTTTATAGCCTGAGGCTATCTGGGCCAATAGAAATGCAACTTAGCCTACATGGCGATTTATTCATGTACACCAGTGGTGGGCCGTCAGGGCCTGCAAAGCCTTCTCTGCTGGCCTAAACAGAATCACAAAGTTATAGCTATTTTATAATTTAATATTTTTTCTTAAATACATTTAATTTTTTCTTATATGTATTATAATTTATAAAAATATTTTTCCCATTATCTTATTTTCACAGCTACTGTGCTCCTCAGTTGCTCTGCTTCCAGTGCAGCTTGTTTTAAGTAGAGCTTTTATCCAATCAGATTTCACCTCTGTGTCTCTAGTAAGAAGAGAGGCCCGAGGCCTGCAGACTCACCCAGTGCTGCCATGTGCAGTTTAAGTTGAATGGGGACGATATTGTTGATTCAACCAATCAGATCTTTAGTTTAAGATTCATGGCCGCACCAGAGCGGTTTGCAGGCCTAGTTACTTCAGCATTACTGCAGCTCGATGCCTCTCTCCCGCAAGGTGCAGAGTGTGCTGTGATTGGTCAGTGGGCGGGCACGTGACTATGTGCCCGCGAAACATGTTTGCTAGCAGCAGAGCTTTGGTTGTAGCAGACAGAGTTCAAGTGGAAATATTTGAAAGACATTTTACCTTGCTTTGTTTTTTTAATATGAAATGGCGGAAGGAGGAGAAACGGATTTAGTGGCGGAGTTACTGGGAACGCTTTTCTCAAGAAGGACATTTCTGAACAAACTGGACACAGTAAGAAACGACCCCACAGCTAGCAGCCCTGACCCAGCCAGGAAAAGGATTTGTTTGCAGCGTAGGAGAAGCGTTGCACATGTTATGGCTGTGAATGTGTTTCATTTTAACTGAGCATGGGTACTTTTGGAGAGACTCGAGTGGATCTACAACTCAACGACCACGTTCGCAGGGAAACAGCTCCACAAACGCGGCCCGCCCTTCGCCGGTCCACGGCCGAAGACGACCACCGGCGGTGGAAGACCGACGACCATCGGCGAAATATAACTGTGGAGGCTCGACTGGCGTCGATGAATGGAGAAGGACTTCTTACTGGAACTGATGTACTGGGATTAAACTCTTTGTCAACAAAGAAAGGAGGATAGACTGCATTTGGTAAGTGAACTTCGTTTGTTTACCTCTACTGTTCACTTGTCTATCGTGGCGTTTTTATGAATAATATTTGAATGGGGGGTGCTGCTGATCGCAAGAGGAGCGGCAACCGGACCTTCGTCGGCGGGGGCCGGGGGGGGTGCTTGCGGGAGAGCGGTGCTTGCAGGAGAGTGACTGCTGCATCAGGCTGACTAATTAGCTCGCGGAGTTTTGCAGTAGCTCGCGCGGTTCACTGTGCATATGTGGTGACCCGTGTGTTAGAAAAGAATGGCATGCGATCTACCGGCACTACCTCCGCGATCGCGATCGACGTATTGGGCACCCCTGATTTGGACTGTATTGTCCGGTAATGACGCAGCGTCCCGTCATGCTCGTATTCATGTATCTGCACTCTGCATTTCGTGTTTTGTATGCTAGGCGTTGAACTTCATGTAACATTTTATTTCATTTGTCAAATGTTGCAGTGTTATGTAAATATGCAGCTTTTACACAATAATAACCCGAAGCTGTGACGTCATAATGAGGTTATTAGAAGTGTAGAACAGCACTGAAGGCCCAGGTATAAAATCCACGGCCCGCCACTGATGTACACTAAGGTAATTGATTGAAAGTATATACGTTATTTTCATGTACAGTATGTCTAACAGGCTGATATTTATACCAATGTATGCCATATTGCATGGTTTATTGGGAGAAACCAAGCAATTCTATGTGTATTCAGACATCCAGTACCGCCATGAAGCCAGAATGGAATGATCCTTTTTGATCCTGTTTAACAAAACAAAAAGAGAATACAGCATTATCTTAAGACACACAGTTATTTCAAAGTCAAACAGTGGAAGATATCTTGTTAACAACTTCCACTGTAAATAAACTGTATAAATAGAGTAAAAATATGTTTTACATAACAGCAGTGGGACATTTCCTACAGTGGAAAAACTGAAACATATAATATTAAATTGTATCACCTAAAATATCTGCAATATGAGCATATGCATAAAGATGTTGAAAAATAAAGCATGTGGTGGGTTTGCAGAGTACAGTAGAGCATCTCCACCACAGAGCAGCCATATGGGACATATTATGGGCCCACCGTGTGGCGTCGTCAAACTGACAGCACACTGTGATTTAACCCAACTGGAAGTGGATGGATCCATGCTTACCTTCAAAGTCATCTGTCTCCCGGCTCTGTGAGAGTCTAAAAGCCCCCAGGGACACAGTGCAGCATGTTGGCCATTCAAGTACCTCTCAATTACTGCTTTTAATTTCCCTTCCACTGCTGGTCCGTCTCCATTAGCGGTGAAATTCCTCTCAGATATAGAACTATACAGACGTTTTTCTAGTCGTCGCCACAGTCCCTGTCTGCTGCAGAGGTGTAGGTGAAACTCAACACGTAAGGGTGTGAAGCTTCTAATTATGGAAAACAACTAAATATCTATATTTTCGATGATACAGGTTTAAAGATCCAGCCATGTTTCTACAGTCAAATCAGTGATTGGTTAGACAGAAATAAAACATATAAATTGTAATTGGTGCCACAGAATGATGGTTTAAAGACAGTGGTCAACTCAATTTTAACATATATATTCACACAATTACAAAATCAGCCGTCTATCACCTTAGAAATGCAGCATAGTCAGCTGCAGTCGTCACGCCCCCAGTTTGGGGAAATAGCACAGAAATAAAGCAATGTACTGCTGTGGACGGGGGCAGCAGCAAAACCTATTTAGACACCTAAAAAGAAATCAGTTTAAGTGTACACTATGTTTAGACTATTTTCTGATGGGAACTGACCTGGAAGTGAAATGTATCTGTACTGGTTTTGTCAAATGAGTCCAGTGGCTTTGAAGAGAACATAGATAAGTTTTAGTTATACAATGGAAAGGTAAAGGTAAAGCAGTGAAAATAAGCTAAATATAGCATTCAGATTCTTTGAATGGGTTTTTGGTTTGATGCCTGAAATAAGGTCTGTGGTTAGCTCAAGCTTTCGAGATTTCAACATTGTTCGTGTTAAATGTTACATTGGATACCACTCTGGTGAATTTAGAAGCTTATAAGTGTCTTATTGCTAACAAATGGCCAAATGAGACTACAAATGCCACCACGCCAAATACTCCGCGTTTTCAGCATTGTGTATACATGTAGCCAAGGTGTAGTTTGTTTATAGTCGAACATTAGCTCTGCTTCTGACGTGCATTCACGCTTCAAACATCATAAAAGTGGGGTTCATTTGTGGAGATTATCTTCCTGAACAAAACGTGTAGGTATTAAACTTGTGTTTGCCACAGAGCTTATTTTTTATATAATTCAAAATCCAATGTTAAAATTCCACTGACTTTTGGTTGAGGGTACAGTGCGATGCTAACTTCCATGGATGGCCAACAAAAACACATCATCCCTGCACCACTCTATCGCTGTGTCTCAATTCAGGGGCTGCATCCTTCGGAGGCTGCATTCGTAGACTTCAGATTTATCTAAGTGCTTGTATTAATTGGTGAAAAGGTAGCCATGTGCAGTAATATATCATATGAGGATGCGATACACTGAGATGCATCAAGAATTGTAATGTATTTAAACTGTTGACAGGTGATCCATATCAATTCAAATGGTGGGACCAGTGAAGACTCACACCTCTAACAAAAACAAACCAAGGGGCAAATGCAACAATTGTATCAAATCAGTCCATGAAAGCAAGCAAACTACAGGTCTGAAAACACTGTTAAACTGCTCAGTGGAATCATGAAGGATTAGAGAAGTAACATTCCTTCCCAGCGGCTGTCACTGGGTTGCTGGGACACTAAGTTTAGCTATAGGTCTCTGTGTACACACACACACACACACACACACACACACACACACACAGAAACACTTACAAATGTCTGAACACATGCAGTCATACACACAAAACAATCACATTAGGTTTAGTCATGCAGTTAGAGGCTGCCTTGTTTTCACTGCTTCCTGTTAGGGAACATGTAGGCTCCATCAGAGAGGCCTGTTTCTCCCGCCGCTCACTTTCTCTCTCGCCTCTCGATAGGCCCTCAGGCTGATTTGGCAGCAGAATTACCAAATCCGTCCAATTAGGAGTCACCCATAGCATGTTTGGACCTTTTCTGACATTGCAATTTTCCATGCAAACAGGGAAGGAGTGTGAGAAATCTATGTTTAAAAGCGCTCCTAGCGATGGATATTATGTATTACAATATTTGTAATATAGTATACTTGTGGAAGGTTTAAACTAAAAGGAGAGTTACTGAATTTATTGTGCACTGTGAGAAAAACCAGAGAATTTATGACATCGCCATAAAGTAATGTCGGGTGGTGCGGATTGGACCTCAATTCCATGGAATATATATATATATGTATAATCTTGTAATTCGTAGCATTTGGTTTGTAACTGCATTTGCTTTTGTTAGATATTAAATATTTATATATATATATATATATATATATATATATATATATATATATATATATATATATATATATATATATATATATATATATATGAGAAATTTTGAACATAACAGGAGACAAGTACAAGAAATGGTTTAAGAACACTTCTTTGGCCTGTCAACATGGAGTAGTATGCACATATATGTGTGTGTGGGTGTGTGTGTTTTGCTGCATTGGTGGCACTGGTCCAGTTATTTCCAATCTCTGTCAATTTTGCTCTACTGGCGCCGCGGTCACGCACAATCTGTTCTGTTCCGTGCCACCGTCACACATGTATGCAAACACTCACACCATAACACTCGCCGTATCTCTTCCGCTCAGCACCGTGCCATTTAGTGAGTGGTCACAGAGTGCAGACACAGGAGGCAACCAACTGTGTTCCTCGTGTTTGTGCGTCACAGTCACTGACTTCTTGTACAACTACTGCTCACAAACTGCTGATGGGCTCAGCCAACAGGTGACGGGGCATCTACACACAGCTGCCACTGCCCATCTGAATGCAGACTAACATTAAGGAATGGTTAATGGCTCTTAACTTTAAAAGGGAAACACAAAGCATAGCTTTCCTGTCAGGAAGCAAGAACACAATCACCAGATTCAGTCAGAGCTGAGCATGCACTGTCGAGGGCTGAACGACTCAGGAGGAAGGCCAGGCCGCAGGACTTTCGCTGCTGCTAACTTTCGACAGCGAAGTCAAACAAAAAACACTCAAAACAGTATTTACTAAAATGATTGAAGCTAAACAGTTGCAAACTGAATCAAACTATCGATAGTAATGTTCTCGAGAGCAGAGATCACACACACACACACACACACTCCACTCACAGGCCAACACGCCAGCTGATCATCTGAAAAGAAGAGCAGATGTGATCTGAACAAAACTCTCGAAAACATTGTCTCTTATGTCCCGTGAAGGTCGGAAAGCATCAGAAGCTGTCACAAAACAAAAGAATGTCCGTTGGCGATCAGTGATTGGCTTCCAATCGCACTGTTCCCTCCTCGCATCGAACCGTCGTCGCTCCTCGTGTGGCAGAACTTCTCCGGACTCCTCCTCTGCTCTGTGACCCACATGGCCAGTTGTCCAGGAGACCTCCTCCTCCCGTTTACGGCATTTTGCATCTCCGCATCTCCTCCATGTCTGTAAAATCCTCGCTCAGAATAATCCCTTTCTGACCCTGAAGGCTATTCTTTACAGTGTTTATTACCTACAGTGACTATGCTTTATGGTTTAGTACATTCAATGAGTAAATATACTGCAACATATAATATGCTCTATAAGTAAACATATTGTAAACATATAATACATTCCATAAGTAAATACCTATATTGTGACTCTTTACATATTTTGACATTTTATTATTGTGACACCTTTATTCACCACTAGGAGTGCTATTAATCCTACTAATAATACTTTTAATACTGAAATTCTTCACACACTCTTATGCTTCATGTTAACAGTAATGAACACATGATGGGTGACAGTGGTACATTTGTACCCATTTAGATGTGATCTGAAGCAGCAGGGAGGACTTTCACTCTCAGTGAGGAAAAAATGCCAGCAGTGGGTGAATGCATTAACCTGAAGAGTTAAATATAAGTTGGGCATAGCTTGTTGTATAAATTAGCAGATAACTAATGTTTTGTTAAAATCGTCATCAAGTAAAACAATTGCTGCATTTAAAAGACATCATCGTGGGCTGCAGCAATTGCATTGGGCATTATTCACTGCATTTACTAGACTAACCATTAATTGGAAAAGAAAAAATGAATAAGGCCTAAATGTCTAACATTCTGCAGTTAAGTCGTACAGTTGATGTTGTGGCAAACCAGGGGGGAAAGCCGAGCAGACAGCACAGGAGGCGGATCCCCAAGCTCAGGTTGGGGGAGGAGATAGAGGGAGTCTCCCATCCAGTGCAGGTGCTGCAGCCATTAGACACGTGGCAGTGATCACACCTGCAGCCCATCAGCTAATCCGGAGCATATGTTCACAGGGCTGTGAAGCAGCAGCGGCAGACAGACTGGGCAGAAGAATACGAGGATCTCCTGAAACTCTTGAGAGGAGCTGCAGCAGACAGGAGGTAATTCAGCGGACTCACCTCTCTCCTCTGCTCTGCTCTGCCCAAACAGGACGGAGGAATCGTCTCACACTGGGTGTAGACCGAAGGCCAAAGACCCCGACCGGGAGGAATCTTGTGTTGAGTTTGACCCTATCCCCCTTTACCGTACCCTGTTTATTAAAGGACACTTTCTGTTGCATGGCTACTGTCTCTGAGTCACCGGTTTTATCTCTGAATCTTGCCTCCACATCCCCCGGGTTGCCACAATGTATTTGTTCTTTATTTTTCCTCTATGTATCACATCCTCTGTAGAGACATCCGACAACCCTTCTCACTCCCAATATGTCCAAACCTGACACCTGGTCATCACCGACACTCTGAGGCACCCTTTAGTGTAGGAGACGCACCGTGGCTTTCAACTAAATGTAAATCGGTGTGCGGTCAGAACAGTCGACGAAATATAAAGAGATCATCCACTTAGGGCGGCTGGGAGTTGTGGTGGCTGGGTCAAACAATCACCCAGGAGACCATTGTTCCTGTTCCGAGTGAAACTAAAAGTCAAATTTGACTTATTTAGTCACGACAGTCACCTGTAACTTGATTTGTTCGTATCGTCAATCACAAGTCATGGAGTCTTAAGGCTCTCGCTAGTCTCCTGAGTGATCAACTCAAGGTTCAGTGTCTTGCTCAAAGACACTTTGGCAGGAGGAGCTGGAGATACAACCGCCAACCTTTAGGTTAAAGAACGACCCGTTTCAACCAGACACAAAACCAGTGTGTGTCTGTTCTGTTCTGGTGAAAGGAAAGAGTTTTTAATTAATTAGTTATATTTCATCAACTTTTTAGCACTTTATCAAATATAAAAGCTTAAACGGACATCTCAGAGCATACTGCCATAATTAGGCTTCTGATAAAAGTGAATAATTTAAACTAGGAAGTAAAAAACGGTCACTAGCCTTCTAATAACCTGGTCACAATTTAGCACATTGACCATACAGGGTCCAGGACAGTACTGTACATATGCATGCATGTGCACATGATCAGAATAGTACCAGCTCTGCCTTATTTTGACCCAGGAATAACCCTGAGTATGTATATTATAGTGGTATTTATTTGAATGCTGCATTAACAATACTATGAATAATAGTAGTGAGTATGTAGCAAGCTAATAAACTGAGTATTTATCTGATCAGATATCTTATTGAATTACATCCAGCCTATTACTGAGATTGTACACTTCCTTCATCTAAAGTGATTCTTCATTAAATATTTAATATTATGTAGACTTGGAACAGAGAAGCAGACTCACTAATTTACTCTTTAATTGTTGTGTTAAATGCTACAAGAAAACAATCCTATTAAGCTCAGGCCAAATGAAAAACAATTTATTTGGATTTCACCTTTTTAAAATGCTGATAATGACTGAAATGATTAATGCTTGCAATTTAGCTGCTGTGCCGAACAGAACGGCTCACTGCTCTACAGAGAATGAGAACTGAGGGAGTGAAAGGAAAAAAATGAAATGGCTCTAAATTGGAAATTTCTAATGAGACATGAGAACTGAAATCTGAAAGCAATTAATGGATTCAGAGTCCCTGTGGCTTCTTGAACTCTGATTAAATGTTCTGATTGCCAGAGAAATCACTCCCTAAGAGGGAGATCTATAGCTGCCTGTACTGTAAAGTGGCCTATTGGTAAATCCATTATGTTCAGAGACGGAGGTGTTTTCAGACGAATGCTGGTGAGGACATTGTGAAACATCGATGGGTAGTATTTCACAGATGCTACAAGCTGCTAAACGGCGTCCAGTCTTTTCTCGTGGATCCTCAGCTGCTCACAGCTGCTGGGTTGCTGGCTTTTTTGCCATCAATGTCCCTTTAGCTTCTGTACTGCGACGTATCAATTGAGCGGTGTACGCTCACAAGAGTGAATGTCATAAAATATGTTAGTTGATTGGACCACTAAAATGTGGGCGGGCTTAGAGTGTAGCACGATATGGAGCTACAGAGGACTGTTGGCTCCACACATACACACCTCTCTCACTTGTTAGATCAGGAGGAGGACGAGGGAGAGATGAAACTGGATCTGTGTCACTGCATTACATGTAGATGAACTTCCAAACGCAGAAAAACCAGGGGGTTAGCGGGGAGCTCTGGCGCTGGCAGCCTGGAGGGAGGCCGGGGTCTTCTGCATGCTCTGCAAGGACATGGAGCCAGTTAAAAATCAGCAACGTTTTTGTTGCATGAATTCCACCTCAGCCGCATTGTTTTGGATATGAAAACAAAGTTAGGGCTCACTTATATCCAACCACACATCTCTCCTAGTCTCTGTCCATGTCGCTCTGTTGGCTACTCAACCCACAAATGGTGAAGTGCAGTTTAACATGACTGGTGTGTCCAGTTAGTCGTCCAGTCTCGTATGATTGGATGTTTTTGGGTGTAAGATGAGTCATCACACATTTAAAACTGTAACAAGCTAAAGATACTCTGACGTTGTTTCACTGGGACTTTAATTCCAATTTCTTTTTCACCAGATCTGATCCTCTGCCCTGTTCACATTCATGTTAATAGTAAATGGACTGTACTTGTATAGCACTTTTCTAGGCCATCAGTATTCTAACTAACCATTCACACTAGTGGTGTAACGGACTACTCTTGATCCGTGATCGGATCCCCCCTCGCATTTTTAATAAGCAATGGTTAATTAAGCAGAATTCAACTGAGTAAAACTCACAGCAATATAGAAAGGTCTTCTTTTTGTCAAGTAACAAACATTTTGACACACTGCCATGAAGAGAAAGAGGTTTTTCTCCCTCTGTGGTTTCAGCAGATCGTTGCGGCACCGCATGTTGAGTGATCTGACTGTTCTCATTGATCGCATATGTATCAGATTTAGGACCACATATGAAAGTAGCTCATATCTGATTGTAAAATAAATCAGATTTCTGTGTCAACACTACCCTGAATAAATTAGATCTGTGTCACATGAAAGATCTAACCCGGGACACGTGCTTGTAATATAAACGCAGTCTTGGATATCCAAGACAGCAATGCATCTATTCCTCCAATTGTCTGTCTGTCTGTCTGTCTGAGAGTTTCAGGCAATCACAGTTGCAGTAGCTGGCCTCCCGTGGGCCTTCCACCAAAATACATCCTTAAGTGAACAGTAGATACAGGCTGATGCAATTTTCATGTATGAAATGGACAGTGGCGTGGTGTGAGTGACCAGGAATAGACATGATGGAGGGAGGAATGGGGGAAAAGAGGAGGACAATATACTGCATGAAGTACTTGCCTAAAGACAGATGCTTGTACAGCAGGAAGGCCCAATTAAACATCATTTATTTTCTTTGAACCTTATTCCCTACAATCCCAATTGGTTTCACTGCATCTTCTGGCTACTCTCCAGTTACCCACCACAGGATTAAGATGCAACGTTTGCTCTCAGATCTGTTCAAATTCATTGAGAGCAACAGGAAAGGCCATTACCACCCTCAAACCCACATTCCTGGGAGTGCCCTGTGCATGCATCAGCTCGTTTCACCAGAATAAAAAACGACTTTTTGCCGTTTACCCTTTTACTTCTCCTGTATAATGTACAAGCTGAACTGTGGTCTGTTTCTGTGATTTAAAAAATAACGTATCAAGCTATTTTCACGAGTTTAACAGATTTGAAATATGCATCCACCTCTCTTCCAAAGAAAGGCCGTTGACATTTCCGTTCGGTTGGCTGTGTGGACTGGAGGTTGACCTTTTCGGCAGACTACCACTGCTGATGGAATGGCTCCAGCTGTCATGGCTCCTATTAACCCGTAGTCCCTGGCTTCACAGGGCCATGGCTCTGTTATGTCAAGCTAAAGTAAAGATCATTCAAAGCCTTGCACAGGCCCTGCTCTACTTTTAATCAAACAAGCGTGCACAGCTCAAACAGTGAGCACGGACATGCATGCAGGACATTAGAGTAGGGAGGCAGAAGAATGAGGGGAGGTTACTGCAGACAACATGAAGGAAAGCAGATAGGGAGACGAGTGAAGGCATCTTGGCCGCTATGCTAATATTCTCAGCAGAGCGTTTATGAAACGAAGAGATGGAGGTATAAGTCAGTGACATTTTCATTAATTTGGTGTCAGGTAGATCCTCTCCCCACCGCTGAGCTTGACATATAAGGCTGTTTTTTCACACGTTTCAGATGAATCACTCAGCATAGAACAGCGGGGCTTGACAAGAGGAAGACGTAGGGTCGGTTTGGCCGCAGAACTGGTGCGAAATAGATATGGATTACTCTATCACTTGCTAAAACCTTGTATTACCATGTAATCTCATTATTGTAACGCAATTGAAATGGCTGCTCACTTGTGTGTAATTATTATGTGAACTGAAAATAATCTGACCCATGCAAAGATGAGATGGGGATATGATTGAAAGCCACACTGTGTTTTAATGTAAAGTCAATCCCCCTCTGTCTACAAACATCATTGATACATTTTGAATGTTTTTTAACTTAAGTCTGCAAGTTAACCTCTTAAACTCCCCGAGGACGCCGCTGTTCGTGGCCGACATTTCTGCCTTTTGGAACTGTAGCAGGCCAAACATGTCATGCTAGCTTGTCTGGAAGGAGGCTAAACAACGCTCCAAAGTCAGGTTAAAATTTGGCGAGGTATACACCGGAGTAGCCATATTCACAGTAGTGTCCCTTGATCTCGCACCTCAAGATATGTGAATATAAATGGGTTGTATGTGTACCCACGAGTCTTCCCTTTACATGCATGCCTACTTTTTGATAAGGCCATGCAGTATAACTGTAATATTTCCGCCTATCCTTAAATGGTTTGACTTGGAAATTCCATTTGACTGGAAAGATGAGTTTCTTGTTGATTCAATGAGCCCAATTGTAATGATGTTGTTCCACATAGTAGCTATTTTATTGTAGAGACGATTTTGGGAAACTTGACTTCATAAAAGGACCTTTTGTGACCTTTAGGGATAATCACAACCTGATGAAACTTAACGACCACAAACAAGACTCCTAGTTAATTCACAGGATGTTTGCCATCCAATCATTCTAGCGCATGTATCCAAAAGTCAAGTTTTTGATATTTTTATCAATTCTGGCGGGATCAAAATGGTTAGATTTAGCACCAAATCTGTGTAAAAAATGTATCAACCCAAAGATTGCCTCAACAACTTATGAGACAAAATAAAAATAGGATTGGCCATCATATACTTGCATCATAATGTTGCCCTGATACACTACTCTTTCAACATTTGAATATGTTGCATCTCAAATGAATCTTCAGGCAGCTTTCAGAGGATGAATCACTTCTTTGTGGCATATTTTGTTCACCTGCTGTCTCCCAGTAAAGATCACCTGTCCCCCCTAAAAAAGACAAAAATGTCTCTATGGTAGGAAGACATTAAATTAAGCTTGAGATGTACGTTCAAATGTCAGTGATTTTGATGAAAATGCCTAATTGCTTAACCTTTAACCTTTCTTCTGGTTCCATAAGACTGTATTGTTTCATGACTAGAAGTGGGATGATTCATCTAGTTTATTCAGGAATTTGTTTGTTTGACAAAATGATGCAAAGATTTGAAGACAGCCTCCAGTACACTTAAATACCATCCAAGATGATGTCAATACTATCCATTTGCTGAATCTTCTCAATCTCTATGTGCTATTTTTGAATTTGGTCTGTCATGAGTAGTCCAGTATAACCTGTTCAGTTACACTGCTGTAGCGTTGGGCTCCAGGCCGTTTCACTATAACCTAATTGAGGAGAAAGAAAGGCATTGTGTGCAGCGGTGAGGACTTTGCTTTTTATAATTTGCTCAGCTTATTGCATCCAAACAAACTACCAGTTTTTTATTTGCTTTTATTTTTTGAAACAGAACTCCATTTACAATTATTAGACAATGATGCTATAGTTGACATTAGTATGGAGTGAAAATAAAAAGGCATGTCTTTACTTGGATAGCAGTTTAAGAAACTCAAGAAAAGTCAAATCACTGTTTAATTGCAAATATAATTTGGTTTGACGTCTTTTTAGTGCTTTCCTAATTGACAAGATCCACCTCCGCTCATTTGTATGCATGTACACCTTTTGCATAACATAATTGAAGCTGCAAATTAATATTTTCCTGAATATTTATTTTACCACAGGAGTTTCAAATGGTTGTGTAATGGCAAATCAAGGGAGGTTATTGTTTTTATATTAGGCCTTTGCAAATGCTTATACATGGGGAAATAGCACAGCCAATTGCTGGCAGTATCTGGCCTTATACAATACAACGGTTAATAACACAAGTACAGTTTTTTTCTCACTTCATACTTAAAGAGCTTAAATACCATGGATCTGTTAGATTGTACAGGTTGTTTCTTTCCTTTTTTAAAGTTAAGTAGAAAAATGAGTCTGAATGTCTTCGTGGTTGTTTGTTCCATTTCTCTTCCTATTCCGTCTGTCCTTCCTCTTCTCTTCCAACTCTTCTCTTGTTACAAAATGATGGCTCATTACTTCTCCAAACCTTTGAATGCAAAAGGGAGGATCCTGTTGAACACATCTCTCCTCCTTCCTCCCTCCCGTTGTCAGTCGTTCACTCTTTATTAGCTGCATCCCTTCCTTCACCTCCCCAACCCCCTCCTCCCCCATACATCTTCCAGCAAACCCATTAATCTTTATCCTTCATCATTCCCTCATTCATGCCTCTCTATCCCTCATCAATGTCGCTGTCATCTCTGCACCATGCTGACTTCATTTTACTACATCTCCATTCCTGTTGGAGATGTGCACAAGTCAATTTCACATGGTCGACCGTTCACTAAATGCACATTCAGATATTTCTTTGGTGCTTTGGTGACATTAGAGTGCCACTTCCTGTGCAGTTGGGATTTTTTTAGCAATCGTGTAAATGATGAGACCAGGTTCAAATTTCATGCAAGTAGATAGTTGCTAGTTATTTTCCCTCTGATTCTTCTCGGATTTAGTTGTGTTGAAGACACAATTCCTTTCACTGACAATATTCTTTTCTGACAGTATGGGGTTTTAAGGATTGTATTATAAAAGCATTCTCTACATTTCTTCATCTTGGTTCGGGTTGGAACCAAGATAGGCCATGGCCCATTGGGGTAGAGAGGTTGGTCCGGTAACGGCAAAGTTAGCAGTTCGATCCTTGGCTGCTACGTGTCCTGTGCCGATGTGTCACTGAGCAAGACACAGATCCCCTAATAGCTCCCCGGGCGCTTCTCCCAATCCCCGCTAGGGATGGGTTAAATGCAGAGGCTAAATTTCATAATATGTACAATGTATAATGACGATGATAATAAAGTTTAAGTTGCATTGACAGCAGGCTAAGTAAAGCTGACCTCTCTTCAGCCATGTCCAGCTCTACCTGTGGGATCCCAAGACGTCCCTAGACCAGATTGGGTTCATGCAGCATGTTCTGGGTTTGCTGGCTCCCTTTTCCATAAAAGGAGCAGCAGTTCTACTCCAAGCTCTTTCCATATGGGAGCTCACAACCACTTTGACCACTTTTCCCTATTGCTTTTGGTTCTCTCGTGTCCATCCTTTGTGGTGTCCTACTATTTTCCCATCCTTTCTTATAAGACTCCCGAACCCCCATATTCTAACCTTTTCTTGCCTTTCCATTTGCCATTCCCATCAGCCTTCCCCCTCTCCTTCTTTTCTAACCCTTCTTCTTTTGCATCCCATCTTCCTCTGTCAGCTCAGTAAAATTCCCTCCTCCACCTCCCATCCTATTCTTCCTCCATGCTTTCCTCCCATCCTCCCTCCCCTCCTTCCCCTTTTCTTCCTGGCAGGGGAGTGTAGCGTTGTCCTGTGGCAGAGAGGATGATTCATGATTGACTGGCAAGGGAGAAGGAGACATATTAATCAAGAGGCAGCAGTAGAGCTCTGCCATAATGCAAATGGGGTGTTAATTGAGTGCTGGATGGCTTTGAATAATGATTCGTGCTTTTCACTTCAATCAATGCACATCACAACAATGGGCTGACAGCGCGCTTTCACAATGTAGGATACATCCCATAATTCTATAATACTTTTTCCACCTCTTTGTTTCACAACAACAGGGAAATGACGTTGTTTAGGCCTGCATATCAGAGTGTAGATGTTAATTGAGAGAAAGCACAGGTTACTGAATAGATGCAGGGGTATTCTCTGCATCTCTTTTCATATGCAAGTGTGAAATGAGATTGGAAGATGAAAGCAGCGGAATGTAATAGAATGATGATATGGTGTTTATTCAGCATGAGACTAAATCAAGAGAAGCTTCCGCAAGTTTGGTGTTAGTTGCTGTCAAACACTGGCTGACTTTCTTATTCCATTGGTCTCTGTTGGTCAAGGAAATGACCAGGTATGTTTTGCAGCTCAAATTTGAAAGCTGCACCAATATTTTTTATACTACAATGGATCACATGGCAATGTCTCATTCTCTACAATGCTTTTTATCCTCATTGTTTTAGTTTCCAAATGGAAAAAGCTCTATGTCTGCCATTTTTTCCATTTCCATCCACTTATCTGGGGTTAGGATTTCGGAACAGCAGCATGAGCAAGATATTCCAGAAATCCCTCCCTTCCAGCGACATTTTCCAGCACTTCCTGGGGATATATGATCTCTTCAGCCAACACATTCTCACTCCCATTTTAAAATAGACAATTGGTCAAGGGCACTAAACTTCAAACTATGAATATAATCTAAGCCCACTTGTGTCCGTTTTGGACCTTTCAGTTTCCATTCGTTGCATGGTGACTTCAAACTTGTATAGTGCTTTTCTAGTCTCTCCACCACTCAAAGCGCTTAAACAATACATGTACACCCATTCCATGTAAGGTGCCACCTGCACATCAGGACTATATTACATCAACTCACATTCACTAAATTTGGGCACAGCGTACGGGAGAACTTTTCAGGTTAGGTTAATGGCCAAGGGACACATAGCGGACCAGCAGAGCCGGGGATCGAACCGCCGATCCTCTGATTGAAGGATAAACCGCTCTATCAGCAGTCGCCCCAGTGAGATAATTTACTGACTAATATTCCTTTATATTGAACCACATTGAAAGTAATGTGAAGTAGCTTCAGATTCTCAGTTTGCCGTCTCTCTTTTAGCATCCTTGTTTCTCTCTGTACACTAGCATTGTCTCTTGAGCTGCCCCAGTGTGGCCAAAAATGAAGATAAAATGACCTTTTGCGTCTCCTCTTTGTTTTTTGGGGGAAAATGCTCTTGTAATTGTCTCTTCTTGTTTGGCCTCATGAAGGCACTGAGTCTGGAGTTGTGTCTTAGGGTATGTGATACTGTAACAGGCTGGATAAGCTACATGGCTTTGAGTGTGACAGTGACTGCATATGCATCTGCCTTGACACAAACAGGCATGCATACATGCAAACACCCACTTCACTCCATGTCAACAAACATCTGGCGTATCCTTATCCACCCCATCACACCCCACCCGATCCCTCACAGGAGACTAATTGACTCATTAGCAGTCTCTACAATGGAAAACAGAATGCAGAAACTAACTGGGCACCGGCAATGCCATCCAGCGCTACCCTTAATTACAAAGCATCAGGCTGCTAAATGAGCTCTGCTGAGAGACCCTGTGGGGAAAACAGATCGGCAAACACAGGATCTCATCCACTGTAGAGCGGGTCTTCAACGCCATTACACCGGAATCCACAGGATTAGGACAAACGGTTGTGGTGAGAGGCCTTAGAGGTACGCCGAGCACTGCTGTCGACAACAGTGTTTGGAAACCAGTTTTAGTAACAGAGGAAGTCAGGATGATGAGTGAAGAGTAATGTGGTGCTTATCGTTGAAAGCACTTGCTCTATTTTAACTGTGTATAAAATGCATAGACCAATAGGTGCATCATCCATATACTTGCATTTGGCTTGTTTTTTATGTTGTACATTTGACCACAAACATTACTTTTATGATTATTTCCATGTTGTGTTTAAGAGAGACAAAGGCATAGCTAAGACTTAGCATGAAATCTCAACCGAGTGTCATGATCCGAGGGTTTGTTTCGTCCATTTCCTGTTTTATTTTGAAAGTAACTCTCATGTGTCATGTTTGGTTTTACGTCTTGCTTTTGTCCCCGCCTCTTTTCCACCACACCTGTGTTGCATTAGTTGATTAGTCTCTTTTAGTTTGTTTCCCCGTTTCATTGTTGAGTCGCTGTTCCTTGTACTATCCTGCCCATGTCCCTTGTGTCATTATTTATTTATGCTAGTTACGTTGTTTCCTTGATACGGTTGTTACGTTACGTTGTCTCATATACGTTTAAATAAACCATGATTTCTTTTTTTTTTCTTACAATTAGCAATTAGTTCCGTTTCCTAAACCTAACCAATTGTTTCAGCTAAGAAGCTGATATAAAATGTATTTATAAAAATGTATCTTTGCTTCAGAAACTTTGGAAATGAAAAGTATCTTGCGTTTGCAGAAATGTTCAATGCCAAAATTCTTTTGGGTAACTGGGTTGAATTTGGTTAGGCAAAGCTTTTATTTTGTGAAACAAAGAATAACTTAAGGTTCCTTAAGATTCCTCCTGCACTGTGGCAGGATCAGGGCTGTATCATTCTTGCATTAAATTAAAAAGATTCTACTTGTATTTTGTGTATATTTTCCAGGTTTCACATTTAGGCTGAAGTCGAGCATCCATTAATTTTCTCTGCTTTTTGTACAACCATCCCTAATTATGTTCAATATGCTTTGAAAGATGTGAGCTTAATCCACTACTCATAATGACTGGACTATGGAAAGATGTCAACCAAAACCTCTAATCTGTTGCCCTGCTGAGTTCTGCTGCATGTGTTCCACTTTCACATCTGAGTTTCATAGATGCAGTGTGAACTTTGAGGTTGACTGTTCAAACAAAAAAGAAAAACCAAAGGAAGTGTTGGTTAATATGCACAACAGAAGCATAGTTTACAAAAAATGTAATAGCTTGATCAGGATACCAGCAGTTGCATTTTCATATCACAACTAATATGCACAATGAGTGATGGGATGTATATTGTGAGAATTACTATAGAAACCAAATTGGACAAACCACAAAACCTAACAGCTGCCTAAACCAGATTGAGATCCCAGCTATTAGTGTTTCTATAGACCTACCCTGTGAACCATAGCAAAGAGGTTAAAACACAATCTGTAGTGTGGGTGGCAGCGGGTTGGATGAGTTTAGTTGAAAATGTCTCGGTTTGGGAGGGGTCAAAAAGTGGAAAAGCAGCGTTCCAAATAATTTATTAATAACTTGCAGGAAAACTGTATGCTACTGTATCGTCTGTATATGTTGGTATAATGCATAAAGTTGGTTGGGTTCTGATGGCTGATTAACGCATATTCTCCACAGGAGAATAATGACTTTAGACCTATTGCTCTAACCTCTGTTGTGATGAAGTGTATGGAGAAGCTCATGGTGAGCAAACTACAGCTGGATGTAGGCCCACAGCTAGATCCCTACCAGTTCGCATACACACAGCAGAGAAGCACTGATGATGCAACCAACAGTATAGTGCATCTAGTGACTGAACACCTTAAGAATCAGAGGGCTTATGCTAGACTGTTGTTTGTAGACTTCAGTTCAGCCTTTAACACCCTACAGCCCCATGTTCTCCTTAATACACTGCAGCTGATGAATGTCAACCCCTTCACTATTAAGTGGTACCACTCATTCCTCACCAACCGTACCCAGCAGGTCAGGGTGAACAGGACGTTGTCTGAACACTTGACCATCAACACCGGCGCCCCCCAGGGGTGCGTCAGTTCACCAGTCCTGTTCACCCTGTACACTAATGAATGCACATGCAGCACTGCTAACAATTACATGATCAAGTTTTCTGATGATACAGCCATCCTGGGTCTCATGTCTGACACATCGGATGCGGCTGTATACAAACATGAGATTCAGAACTTTGTCCAGTGGTGCATCAAACACTTCCTCATCCTCAATGTTAGGAAAACAGAGGAGATGGTATTCGACCCCAAATACATTGGAGAGCACTCACCAGTGGTTATCCATGACCAGAACATAGCACAGGTTGACTCCTACAGATACCTGGGCATACATATTGACAATAAACTGACATGGAGTGTTCAGGTAGTAAATGTCTGCACTAGGGTCCAACAGCGGCTACACTTACTTCATAGGCTGAGGGTCTTTGGTGTCAACCAGAAGGTCTTGCTCCTCTTCTACCACGCCATATTTGAGAGCGTCCTGTGGTTTGGCCTCTCAGCCTGATTTGGCAACCTCAGTGTACAACTGAAAGCCCAGATCACCCAGCTAACACAAAGAGCCATGAAAACTATGGGAGTCAGACAGCATCCCACACTACAGGCTGTCTTTGATGAAACTATCATCAGACAGGCCCAGAAGATCATCTCAGACCCCACTCATGTCCTCCACCCTGAATATCAGCTTCTTCCCTCAGGCAGACGCTTCAGAGTCCCCCAGTGCAGCTCAACCGCTTTAAGAACTCCTTTGTCCCCTTGTCCATCAAAGCCCTAAATGGCAAGCTAGCCAGAGCTTAACCCCTGTAACACAGATTTCTTTCCTTAAATTCATTTTTGTATTTTAATTATATTAACTATACACTACAGGTGTGTTGTACAGGTGTGAAATGTATTTTTTTGGCTGGTGGTAGTCTTTTTGCATGTACAGTAGGTACTGTGTGTGCGGGTATGTGGACTGCCGACAGTCTGTGTATGTAATGTATGTATGCAATATGTTACTTGTATTGTCTTAACAGCAGACACTGTATGTATGTCTCCAAGACAAATTTCCTTCGGGACAATAAAGTCTATCTTATCTTATATATTAGTGGGTGTGGGATGCAGATTGGCTGTTGTAACAGGTCAGGTGGGTGCTACCAACACTATGAGAGTCCTTTCCCTCTCTAGCTGATATCATCACGAGCAGGAAGTCTTGTCTCAAGTATGCACATGGATTCAAATCCTACCCATGACCATTTGCTGTCTTGCATCTTCTTTGCAATTGGGCACTCATTGGAACATCTCAGAGATGAGATTGAGCCAGGTGTGAAGTGCTTGGCTGTTGACACGTCTGACTGTATCATAATTAGTTTATTATCAAGCTATCTGTTTCAGAGACAAGTCCTCAGATGGGCTGATTGAAACACTGCTGGGCTGGCACTGCATTTTCCACTTCACTTCTCCTCTCTCCCTCCCTCTCTCCCTGTCTCTGTCTGGGTTACAATGGCACTCAAAATAAATAACTAAATAAAATAAATAGTCCCATATAATTGAGAGGATTACATTAGCGTATTATAAATGTAATCCGCTGTTCCTCAAAAACTAATGCCGTTCATGAACACAATTGAGAAGTTTAATTTACTTGTGCTTGTAATACCTTATATGCTAATGCAGAAAGAGGGTGAGGATGGAGAGTAGAGATGAACTAGCAGAGCAGAATATCCATGTTTTTTTTTTAAGTCATTTGTGAAACAAGACAGTGAATTATTTTCTCTGTTGCGCATATACAATAGAACAACGTTGATTTACCTATTAACACCTCCTGGATACGAAAAACATAACTACAACTGTGTCCTGTCTCCAATTGATGAACTGCAGTTTTTGGCATCTATTTTCTTTTCTTCTTTTTTTTTTTTCCTTGCAAGACAAGAGACAATACATAAACATAATGACAAGAGGACGAGAAGAACAGTGAAATACAGGCCAGCTAACATGTAGTCAGGGTATGGGAGAGCGGCGTGATGTCAGAGTGTGTGTGTGTGTGTGTGTGTGTGTGTGTGTGTGTGTGTGTGTGTGTGTGTGTGTGTGTGTGAGAAATTATAGAAAAGACAATAATTACATAAACATAAAAAATTACAGAAATAAAAGGGCAAATAACATGAATTACAAAATAATAACATCCGTAAACATGTGCATTTAACGCTGTAAAAATAACAAAAATATGAATGAAGTCGGGGGCAGTATCGCCCCGTCCACTGGCAGCAAAGCACCACCAGGGCACTGCAGGGAGGTCCAGAACAGGTCAGTAGGATCAGTCAGGCAGGGTCAACCGGGTTATTGTTACATTTTGCAGTTAATGGTATTATATTTATTCATTTATTATTTTTGTAAGGATTTTTTATTTTTTTTAAGACCGATTGGTCCAGCTTCTGGTCGCCCCCAGACCTTTTAAGGAGGGGGCTGGCCCAGTGCGGGTTTGAGCCCTTTAAAAATATATATTACCGGTGACCCAGTCTTCCATCCCTATGCCACCTGCTCCAGAGGGAACCGGCAGAGTGCAGAGTGAAAAGATATACACACACACTCACTCACACAAACAAAATAATGAAAATTATAGTAATAGGGGTGATAACCCAAAAAATTGAGAGTACGAAAACAGAAGATGTATTCATGAAAAAAAAAAGTAAGTAAAATAATTAGTCGAAGATTAACAAATCTGGCAAATGGGAGGTTGTCAGTGCGGGATAGAATGGGAATTTGTTTTTTATAATAATAATAACAAAAATGATAATAATAGTGATAATAGTTGTAATTATAACAATCAAATCAACATCACAATAACTAAATTATTTCAGTTGTATAATATCTTCAGTAGTAATATCAGCCCAGAAAAAAAATATATAAAACACAGCAAAAAAAAGAAATAATAGAGAATTTTAGAATAAATATAATAGGCTATGATATAGATGAATAATATATACTTAAAAAACAGGACCATTATCAATAATAATATATTTTAAATATTGAATATGTATGTTTGTATGCATGTGGGCATGTACGCATGCATGTGCGTGTTCATGTATGAATGTACGTACGTGGATTTCAATGGTGGACAGGCAAAAAGAAAATAATAAAAAAATGAATTTATAAATAATAATTACTTTAATTATAATGAATAGGATGGGTGGTGTCACGTTTGTAAAAACATAATGAAAGGTGACCTGATGGTGTTCTGTTGTACTGTATATGATGGAGGTGGTTAGACTTTCCATTGAAATGTAATCTATCATTAATTAATTGTTGAAATGTCTCCTAGTAAGCACAGTGATGGGGATAATGGGATGAGGCAGCCCAGGAAGACAGACAGGGACTCAGTTATTTCTTTCCAGAAGTGTTTGCAGTGCCAGGTGGTGTGAACATCGCTATCCGGGCTATTTTGAGTGCATTGTGGACAGATGTCTGACGTGAATCCTTTTTTAAACAGTTGTTTGCCCAGTGTAGTGAATTCTGTGAAGTATCTTATACTGTATGAGTTGTAAATTCATATTTTTAGTCATGAAGTGATGTTATTGCAGATGTGGTTCCAGAAGTCAGCATCAGGAGTGATGGATGAGTCTAATTCCCATTTTCTTGATGGTATGGATAGTGTTTTGTTAGACTGTGATATTACTCTACATATTTTTGAGATTAACTTTTTCTGGAGGGGATATTAATTCATTCTTAGATTGAGGTGGGTAAGTTCTAGGTTACTGGTCTTAATGTTACGTTTTGATTGAACAGATGCAGTGGTGGGCCATCAGGGCCAGCAAGGCCTTCTCTGCTGGTCTAAACAGAATCACAAAGTTAGAGCTATTTATAATTTAATATTTTTTCTTAAATACACTACATGTATTATAATTTATAAAAATATTTTTCCCATTATCTTATTTTCTCATTGCACAGCTACTGTGTTCCTCAGTTGCTCTGCTTCCAGTGCAGCTTGTTTTAAGTAGAGCTTTTATCCAATCAGATTTCACCTCTGTGTCTCTAGGTAAGAAGAGAGGCCCCAGGCCTGCAGACTCACAAGTGAATCCATGTGCAGTTTAAGTGAATGGGGACGATATTGTTGATTGTCATAGTCTTCAACCAATCAGATCTTTAGTTTGACATGTTGGGCGTATTCTTTGACGTGCCAGAGCTGCTAGCTGGCCTACAAGTACGTGATTGGTCAGTGGGCTAGCGTGACATGTTGGGCGGTGACAATCCCAATATTTGCTGCCTCTGTGGAGCGGACATTTTCAGCCTCAAACGCATTGAAACGTATTCAAGAAATACAACTGGGGAGGCTCGACTGTCATCACTGGTTTTCCATGAATCAAGAAGGACTTCTTACTGGAACTAAAACGCACGGATGTACTGAACAACCATGAGATTAAACTCTTTATTAACAAAGAAAGGAGGAACAGCAGCTAAATAGTGAACAGCAGCTCTGGTAAGTCAACTGCTTTCGTTTGTACATCTGCAGTAGCTTTAATATGCTTGTTTATATATTATTATTTGTACAACTTTTATGAAGATGGATTTTTGTTTGGTTTAATATGTGATAGGAACCATTGTTACTTCCAGTGTTGCTCTGGGGACATATTTAGCCGGTGCCCGTGTTGGCAACTTGGCGACTTTCTCGCTAAATCTGGCGACTTTCCGAACCCTCATGGCGACTTTTTTTGTCAAAAGCTACTAGTGACAAATCTAGCGACTTGTTCTGGTGTTATTGGAGAGTTCTCTGACGTTAAAGCACGTAAAGCACCATGTGTTATCTGATTGATTGGGGTGGATCCATTTAAGAATGTATTGAAGTTGATTTGCTAAAGAGTAGTGGAAAAAATGTGGGGCTTCAAGTCCTCCTTGTGTTTTTGGTTTTTGGAGAGTGGCCAGTTTAATTCTTGGTGTCTTATTTTTCCAGTAGAATTGAGTGATGATTGAGTCAAGAGATTTGAACCAGGAGTGGGTGGGTTGAGATGGTATCATTGTGAATAGGTAATTTATTTTAGGAAGTATTGTCATTTTAACTGTAGCTATTCTGCCCATCAGTGATAGTGGTAGTTTCATCCAGCGGAGGAGGTCGTCATTTATTGTTTTGAGTAGTGGAGTGAAGTTGAGTGTGAACAGCTCTGGCAGCCTGGGGGAAATATTTATTCCTAAATATGTGATGACACCTGTGCAAAAAAGGATAGGTGGTGTAAGGGCTGCCCCATCCAAACTGTTGGAAGGATGGATGATTTGTTCCAGTTAATGGAGTAGTCGAAGATATTAGAGAAGGGTAAGGGTTTTGGAGGAAGAGCAATATATCATCTGCATAGAGACTGATCTTGTGATGGGTGTTGAGTGTTTGGATTCCTTTTATGTAGATGTTCTGACTAATTGCTGCAGCTAACGGTTCAATGAAAATGGTGAAAAGTGAGGGAGAGTGGGCATCCTCGCCTAGTCCCCCTGTGCAGTGTGAAGCTTTGTGAGGTTTGTCCATTGGTGATGACTGTGGCTGAAGGTGAAGTGTACAGAATCTTAACCCAGTTAATAAATGATTCTCCAAAGCCAAACCTTTGCAATGTGCTGAAGAGAAATGTCCAGTTTACTCTGTTGAAGGCTTTTTCTGCATCTAAGGAGGCTATGATGGTTACAGCTTGTGGTATTGATGAGTAATTCATTAAGTTAAACAGTCTGCGTGTGTTACTGGATGAGTATATACCTTTGATAAAGCCAGTTTGATCTGGATGAATTATGGATGGAGTGACTTTTTCTATTCTGTGAGTTCGTGCCTTAGTGATGATTTTAAGATCTATATTGAGGAGAGAAATTGGATGGTAACTAGATGGAAGAGTTGGATCTTTATTAGGTTTGAGGAAGTGAAATACTGGCTGTTGAGTGAATATTCCTGATTTTTTCGCAATAAATATATTGCAGAAAAATAAATACTGCAATCTCATTTTTTTCTGTGCAGCCCTTAATAAAAGCAGCCGTAGTTAGTTAGTTATACGTGTACTGGACTTATAATCATGGATCTGTGAATTGTATTCAAATTATTGCATATCCTATTTAAGTACCTGAGTGAGTCAGGAGGTACACAATGATTGGCGCTTCCCCCGCTCATGAGTGTTTGGAAGCATGTTCATAGATACTGATTATTGGCCCTGGCTATAACATAGGGTGAGATCTGGCTCCAAAGGAGAATCCCAAGATGTTCTCATGAAGGACCCCATCTGTAAATGTGCAAGACGGGTTGGTGTTAATGACCACCATGTTGTTCATGATCGTTGCTAAATTTTCCTGAGGGACCCAGAATGTTATTTGCTGAATGAAAAATACTGAAGCATGTGTTCAATTAATAAAAGTTGGTGGGTAAATTAAAAACAAGTGAGAAAAACAAAACCCCAAAATGTAATTTGTTTTCATTTAGCTTGAATCTGCTGTTTGGTGCTTTTCTGCTGATGTTAATGATGCAATATTGCATTAACACTAATTACACCATTACTCAATTGTTATTAATGAAGAAAAAACAAAAGTTACATTATACCCAACTATACCAGGCCTCCCTTTTGTGTTAATGTTATGACAAATAGCCATGACTTAATATTTAAGTAACAACATGCTGTGAACATGAAGCCGGTTCTTACTCCTAAGTTGTCGAGCTTGGTTAGTGGCCATGCATGTCAAACTGTTATGCTCTGTCTGGCTGTAGTTATGGCGGGAGTAGAGGAGGATGATCGGTGCTGTGGTATAAAGTCTGCGTAGTGAAGAGGTCGGGGTGAATCAATGGGTCATACAAATACAGGACTTTCCCAAGATACCGGTGTTTGTGTCCCTGTGAAATTTGACTTATTTTAAGATAACTAAATAAGTCACATGTTACATAACGGAGGTTATGCATGGGCACAGACGGAGCACTCTACTGGACCCGATAGATAATACTCTCCTCCAAACACGAGCATGCATTCGGTCACTGGAAATTCGCATAAGCGTAGCTGGCAATCAGGACATGCCTACCAGAATATGTGCAGGCCCCACAGAAAATAAGGCTGCACACATTGCTGCTTGAAATCCTACACCCTCTTCAGCCAGTGGCTTAGGGGCAGCACGGCACTCTTGGTAGAGGGGCTCCGCCTGTGCTTATGGAACTAGGGTTAAAATATTATGACCTTCTAACTGACCCAGGCTCTGCTCTCTACTGGACTCTATGGGTCCTGTGGGGGGAGCTCGATGAATACACTAACTGCCGTGATGTAACATGGACCCAACCACGTCGATCCTGTTGGTTGCAACTGCCCACCTTCATCTTTATAACCTCGACCACCACAGCGGAGAAGCAGAGTGCCCAAGTCAATCCAATCTGAACTGGGTAAATCCATGGCATAACCCTGCAGGGTTACAGGGGACTGCTCTTCCTCTAGATGTTCAAATGCAGAGAGACAGATGAAATCGATCCGAAGAGCCCATCTGGGATGACAGGGACTACCTGGGCACTATGCAGCAGCTCATTGTTACTAATGCTGGGGATGGGTTAGATGCAGAGGTCAAATATGTACCTGTGTGGATATGACTGATGTTAATAAATGTTAAGTTTTGAGTTAGAACATTATGTCACAAAGTTGATATAATGTATACAATGCTACGAAACAAACGTACTTATTTGAATTTATACCACAATCTACCAAGTATTTTTGTTGCCTAAACCTAGCCAAAAAAACAAAACAAACTACAAGACCTAGAAAGGTGCAAACAGTACAGTGCAGATCTCCACCAGGTGCGTCTGCAAACTCAAAAAACAAGCAGTGATGTATGCAGTCGATCGAAGTTCGTCATATCAGAGATTTCATTCAATCTCACCAAGCTGTATGCCTGCTGAGCAGTGACTGAGTTGCGGAAAGTTACAACAGTTTGTGTACTGCTAGTTCATTAGCTGTCAACTTGTAGCCAAAGACACTGTCCAAAACAATAGAAGTTTCCCAACTAAGGATGCCCCCCAATACCCGGTTCTAAACAGCATAATCAATGAAATCAATCATTTAGCTGTGACTGTTTTTTAAGGATTTGGAAACTTCTTGTAGATTGTTGGGCAGAGGCTGCAGCCATGACCCTGTCAGGATCCCTGTCGGACCTGTTGTGTGTTACCTCAGCTTCCCCTGATACGTTATTAGCATGACTGCATCCAGCTAGCCAAACCGGTCTGGTACAGCTAGAGAAGCTTCGCATGTACTGCTTCCCTTTCCCGCTAGTCTGCTGTCTGATTGTGAGGTCAGGCTGATATGGGATCAGCTCTTTGGCCTGAAGTTTCTCCTCAAACTTCTCCTCTCAAACGGGTCTTGGAGGAGTAGTGCTCACGCTGGCGCTCACGCTCGCCTGTAGAGACTTCTCCTGACGAGAACGCGCAGCTTGGAGCCAAATCGTTTTGGCCCCACTCTGAATCTATTTGAAGACGCTGGTTGGCTAAATTGTATGTCACTCATTTATATCTTTAATCAGCGATTGGCTAAACTGCTTCATAGACCCGCCTCGGTGGGGCGTTTGGTCCCACTAGATGACGAGCAGACAGGCTGCATACAAAATCCCCATAGATGCACACTCACTCATGGACACACACACACATGACCGATGGCATGATCCTCCTGGTGGAGATGAAAAAGAAAAACACTTTAATTGAAACATTAATAGGAAGGGTATTCTGAGCTATCTGTAAACACAAAGACATACATTCTCAAATCTGTGGTTACACTTGTACATTTACTAGCCTTTATGGGCTTGTGGTGCATCATTGTATTGTGTGTGTGAGTAATATCTAACCTAAGGTAAGAAAAATTGATTTCTGAAATGCAGCAAAAATTAGATTCTCCAGAACTAATGGATTTGAGGAGAGACGGGCAGCGTAGGCCGGTCAGAATGTGCAGAAAAATAACTCAAAGCATGTTTTTAACAGCCGGGGCAATCAAGGTCACATCTTCAGCAGTGTGAAGCCAAGCGGGCTGACTAATCAAGATTCTGACAGGGTGAAGGTTTGCCACATTATTTGAGGACTATGGAAGGTTATGGAATCATCTGTTATCTAACCTCTGCAGGGGACAGCTGCACGATGGAACTAAAGCTCCCCAGAGTGTCAAGGGTTAGCTGACCACAGATAATGTCCCCAGAGACACAATGACTGCACTGCAAAACTAACACCACGGTTCATACAACATATTAAGGCATTCTGAAATCTTATTGCAGCGCAGACTGCAATCATCATTGAAAATACCTCACATTTTAACATCAACCAATATTGAAAACCCTTTGTTTAATTAAATTGCATAAATACTTTTACATGTATGGCCGGCTGGAGGGTCTTCTGCTTCTGTTCTCCGCTGCTGAACACTCGTTCCTCCTCTTCATTTGGTGCCTGCAGACCTCTGACGTTATCACAGCTGCAGCGAGCAGGATTTTGTACTGGCATCAACGGTTACTGGCCTTTTCTCTCCACCTTTTTGTTGTTGCGCTCCTTTATGCATTTCATTTGTATTTTTATTCGACTCTGCTTTCTGTCTGGATTTGATGACATTATTTCCCACTTACCCTCTCATATTTCATGGACGGATCCACGTGAAAGTGAGGGGGGGGGGGGTGAAGAAAGTCAGTACCACTGCGCTGCTGTATGACAGATTGCCAGTCCGACTCTGCATGTGTTGACACCGCTGTACAGCCTTCTGTTGGCCTTCTGTTGGGAGGAAAGGGTGCTTTAATACCTGTAGTTGGGCTCATTTGGTCTGGACCAATGAAAGAATGATACATTTTAGCATTTTATTTCTGGTCGGGTTGCTGGTTCACTCTCACGTTTTACAAAAGAACCAAAAGGGGAAAAATAAAGTTCTACAGAATGACAGGTAAGTCCTTGATTGGTCAGTTCTGGTGATCATCTTCCTGCATCATTAGAACCCATATGCTGAAATCAGATTCCAGTGACTGACAGACGATTATGCTGCACTGTAAGGCTTCTGATGTGTATATTTATGAAGAAATGAACTAACTGTACTTACCTTAATGTACCTGCACTGCTACAGCAGCTTTCAAGAAGGCTGGACATGTAGCTCTAGTGTAAATTCAGACTGGAAGACTATACTCTTGCATAGCTTATTCACCACACATCTGCCATCACTCCTCATGCAGGCACACTCATTATTTCCTTGCAGTTATTGTTTGGGGCTGTCAATCATATCAGCTGTCTAGATCAGCTGGTCTCTCTAGCCAATAGCACAACAGCACAAGGACATCGTTAGCCTATCATCTTGCTGCTGTCTCTCTTTAAATAAGATTGTCTCTCTAACTTCAGTACGTTCATGTCACTGTTACGCAACCCTCCACCTCCCCATCTCCACCCAATCTTCGCAGATTCATCAGCTTCATCAACTAATCATTCTATCAACCTCATCAGCACCATCACCACCAGTGTCTGGACTCCACGGGGGATTTATATTGTTGCCGCTCAGGGCAATCACAACTCCATCACAAATCTCCTCGTTGAGTTCAAGCGCCAAAGAATTTCTGTGTAACTCATTAATGCAGCATCTGTCATAATAAATGTTAACTACTAATCATTCACTGGTCTCTCCTGATTGAACTGGTGAGAAAGCACCCACAGAATCGGCATTTACGGGTAAAGGCAATGGCAAGATGTAGTAATGGTTATTTTAACTTCTACACATTTAATAATCTACTCTATGTCAATGCCAAACTGCTTCCTGTTGCTAGTCATGTCTCCATAATGTAATCCTTTCATGGTGTGAAATTGTAATTGAACATTATTAACATTTTTAGAAATTGTGCTAGTGTCCCAAAATTTGGCGAGATCAGACCTGACAGAAAATAATCCAAGCCTGCTTAATCCAAAGAGAGAGTGGCTTCATAATCGTGGCTTTTTTTTGGAGTGTTGCTGCATCCATGAACGCTCTCATGGGCTTTCTGTGTCCATGGTAACCTCAGCTTCCAAGGGCCTGTGGGTCCACAGGAAATGAAACACAGAGGTACTTGATTGTGTTCTCTAGTTAGCTGTAGAGGGCAAATAGTGGAGGTAGCGGTAAATGAAGTCGGTTCATTAGATGTTGATCCAGATCCCCCCAGAGGGCCGGGGAAGGCTGGAGGGGATTGGCTTCATGCTGGACAGAGAATTAGACAGAGGATTTGCTGCAGGCTTTGAGGCAGGCTTACTCATCATACACTTGAGACGGGCAGGCTCACTTGCTAACACCACTGTAATACTCATTATTAGTTGAAGAATATCACCAAGCAGAGGGACTTAAATTTCTACCTCGATAAGGAACAAGACAGGCATGTAGAAATAGACTTTTCTGTTAGAAGTCTATCACTGCTAATTCCATACCGTACCCCCTATCAAGACAGTGAAACATAAAAGGTTTTAGGTTATTTAACGCCGGCACTGTCTTTCAAATTGAATATATTGTTTATCATTCTTCTCATATCAATTGTCTGGCACATTGGTGCTGTTTTTTTGTTAAAATGTTCATGATAAATGAATTTGATAACATGCAGATGAAAACTGTAACCCAGGGGAGACCAACCCCCCCCCCCCCCCCCCCCCCCCCCCCCATACTCAAAGATACAAATCACAATACTTACAGTAAATTAAGACACTATATGCAGTATTTCAATTAAGGTGCTCTTAGAAAACAGGTATAAATAAGGAAGTACAAATAATAATATGCTGGTATAAAATTACATATTGATAACTAATCCCTTAACCATAAAGCAACTGAAGCCTAAGCCTCAAAGGTTTCTGACTGGTATTTTAGCGAGGGGCCATCCTATGTGGATATTATTCAGGTATAATTTATGTTGACAGATCTAAGGAAGATTTTTTTTTTCCTTTCATGTAATGTGCCTTTTGAAAGCGCTATATAAATGTATTATTATTATTATAATCGTTATTATTCAGAACCAATCATTTAGTTGTGGTGTTCTGGTTCTCAGAATGTTACATGAAACAGCAGTAACACGTGTTTTGGTTTACTGCTCCAAAGATCTGCTGGATAACTATACGTAAAACTGTGAATTGCACTTAACACTACAATTTTTGTACAGATTAAACACAAGAGATATAAATGTGTGAGTTTTAGAGGTGGTGTTACCAGGCTACTTACAAGGCTAGCTGTTTCCCCTTGTTTCTAGTCTTTGTGCTAAGCTAACCAGCCACTGAATGTAGCTTCATATTTAGATATGAGGGTGGTACTGTCACGGTTCAGGGCTGGGCTAAGACTCATGAGCAGAGACAGACGCTGGAGATGAGGTGAAGTTTAGAAATAAGAATCTTTACTCGTCATCAAAAGAGAAATAAACAAAAACTTAAAGCGACTCTAAATGGGAGCGAGCAAAAACAAACAAAAAGGCAAAAATCATTGAATCCACACGAGGGAACAGCACGGGAGACACAAGGAGACACAAGGGGAAGAACAATGACGATCTGACAGCCGGAGTGGGGAAAGCAGGGGAGTGTATGTGAGTGGGGTAATGAGGGGATTGGAGGCAGCTGGGTGGACCGGGCAGGTGAATAGGATGAGTGCAATCAGGGGAACACGCGTACGCGCGCACGCACACGAGATGAACCTAACGGGATGGTACAGGTACAGTCTTCTCCTCAAACTCTTCTTTGTTTTACCCATTGACCCATCCATCCATACAACAGCCATATATTCCATTCACAATTAAGACATGCAGTGCCATTATTGATAGTGAATAGAAAATATACATCCCAGTAAATATGCATCTTCAGTGCTGAGACAACTACAAAGTAAATCATAACTGTGTATTTCCTGGTAATAAGGCTGGAAATCAATCTTGCATTATTGTAGATTGCACGCATTGAATTGTAATTGTTTGTTCCACTGCGGTTCTGCACCAAGAGACAAACCAGAGCCTCTCTACAGCGTTAGACGTTACGCTAGATTATTCATGCTCTCGTTGTGAGACACAGGCGTCTCTCAGCAAATACAGGCCTCCACTTTACTGACACTGCAGTAAAGTAAATCCTGTCAGGAGATTAAACTGGTTGAAATAAAATAAAATGCATGCATTATGTTTTGGAGAGGAACAATATTAGTATCATAGTAACATTGGACTTTCATTCATCTGGTGGCCAGAAACTACATAAATTGGCAACTGTTTGCTAATATACCACAATATAAGTATCATGATAATTAATGCAGGTCAAATGTAACCTTGAGAGGCATGTGAGGAAACAAAACTCTTGTGATCCATTTTGTAATTCAGCAAAGTCAGTGTTTCAGATTTAAGAACAGGTGTAGCAAAAGGTTTTCCTACGATCAGTTTTTCATGAAAGTTTTAAGTTTCTCTAAGTTACATTTTACATCTTTATAAACATACTTTTGGCAGGTTTTTTTCCCCAGGATTAAGTGATTGTTGTTGTAATACTTATTTCGGCCATGAGAGGCTGAAGTGCACCATTACCTGATGTTCTGAAAAGGACTAAAAGCATTCACGTAACTTGTTTTTAGTGTGTAGTATTTCATCATATCCAACATTTGGTTAAATCACCGGCCAAATCTTTTGTTTCACTCACAGATGAAAAAAAGTAACTTCGAAAAATGATCCTGGAAAAAAAGTGTGGAAAACTTCTTTTCCACATTTTTCACAGATGGCAAGAGAAAAAAAAAAGATTGTCCTGCAAAACCTCTTTTCACCTGTTCTGAGGTCCAGGAGGGAAAACTATTTCGATCAGAATCTGAAATGGATTAACATATTAGTATTCTCACTGTACGATGATGTACGCAATTCTGTTTCAGGTCTTTTGTTTTTTTTCACTTCACTGCCCCGTGTTTGATTGAGACTCATTTGAACAAAGGCTGAGTTTAATAATAGTTGTTCAATATAAACAATAATTGTACTAGCTTTGGCTTCAGGTTTCCTTTGCTGTCCCATGAGGGTATTAATACATTTGAAAGAATAAAATTCTGCTCTGAAAATTGTCAGAAAAGTCTTTTTACTGACTGTGACAGGTCTCAGTTTGGTTAAGTGGATCTAAGTGGTTACAGAGCTGTCCCTGGCTTGTTCTCAAAGATGAACACACCTGTTTGCTCACACACCGAGCAAATTCCCATTTCCTTGTATCACTATGGCAACAGTCAGTGACAGGAAAGGTAGGTGATGGTGAGTGTCCTTATCAACTAAGTGAGTTATAACAGCAGACGGCTCCACCATCTGCAGCCCCCTCATATTACACAACATTTAGCGCACGCACCACACTGAGTGAAGCAGGGTAAACCCCTGAACCCACTCATCACAGGGATTCACTCTCTGTACACACCACCTGCTGCTACTTTGGCTGTCAGATGGTTTTGTTAAGTCCTCAGATTGAGTACTGAGAGGAAAATCACAGTTGACTATCTTGATGAAGTCAAAGTAACAGGCAACATCTTAGCAGACATTGGCAGTGCAGTTTCAGGGCTACGAGCTGTCTTCAAACACAGCATTTGTTTTCTGTTGGGAAAATACTTTTTCTTTTGATGTAACTCATGTAACCATGTCGAAAATGAAAATGAATACATACATTCATCTCTACAGCAATTGATTGTATTTCTGTAATCTCATCTATGAAGATGCAGTGTCCAGAATAAAACATGTCCAGTTGGACCATCTCACCGTGTCTCTCTGGTTACTCTTCAAATGAATAACTAGATTTGACATATTATCAATTTGACCAAGCCCTACTGGGCCTTCCTCGTCAGCCGGTCTGGTTGTTGGAATGATTCATTTCAAACTTGGTGACGGTGCTTTTGTTTTGTGTTGTCTAGCTATTGGAATGCTCTGCTATAGATTGCCTTAGGTATGCTTCAATAATGGCATTGTTTAAACATTCATTGTTACCTATGATTTCATTAGCTTTGTTTTGTTGTTGTTGTGTCTTTAATTGGACCCGATTGCTTCCGTGCACTGAGCATGCATGTGTTTATACTATAAATGTTCTTTGCTTTTCTGTGAGGCACAATGTGGATCATCTGGAATGTGCATGATAAATTAAGTTTAGCTTTTTCTCTATAATGCCGTTGGCCTGTTGGTGCAATGTTTCAGGTAAAATGTGTCCTATGCTGTCTGCTTCTCAGCACTGTATGCACAAACGTACACAGGTTTCCTTTTAGTGGACCAATCAGCCTCTAAGAAGAATCACCCTTTCATCCGATGTTGTAACCAATATCTGCCCAACTTACAAATATTGTCTGAGGTTACTATTTTTAAATTACATGACATACATATGTTAAGGTAGTAATTTAGCGTAAACAGCATTACTAATCTTAAAAGTTGGCTTTGTTATACTATGGAGAAGAGTTCACAGAATGAATGTTTAGCTAAACAGTCAGAGAGACACAGAGTTGAAGGTGTTTTAAAAACATAAAGCTTTGTTGGCTGTTGAGGAAACATTGCCCCACTCCCCCCCTGGGTTCGTTGGTTTGTTGCTCTGTTTGTCAGTGGGATGACTGATAAACTACTGGCCCGCCAGGGGCAGATACATGAATACATTTTCATTTTGATTAACATTGTGAGATACAGCATTTGGTCTTGGTGGGGGTCTGCACTCTCCATGTGCCCTTGTAGTTGTTATTTTTTTCTATTCACACGTTTGGATTATTGCTGAAATGGCCGCATACGATTTTTTCAGTGTGAAATATATATAAAAATAAATCGTACTGTGAAAGCTTCAAGATACACGGTTACAGTGAGAAAAGAATTGTGAAATGACAGACGTGCCAAGACAAAGCATTAAGACCTGGACCGTCAACTTGTTGACATTAACCAGGTATTACTAGACAGCGTGCCTCATTCCAGCATTGTGTAGGAGACAGACAGGGATCCTGGCTCCATATTCTGCAATAATCAATGCTGCTGTTTTGTGTGGGAGGTTGTGAAACCCAGCCTGCATCTGCTCTCCCGCTACGCTTCATGGTCTCATGCTGCGCTGCTTCTCAGCTGGGCTTTTCACCATCAAAATCCCATCATTTCTGCTCCTAATCCTCATTCAGTCATCTACTGCTGCTCTTTCCACAAGGCAAATGGAATCAGCTGCAGCCATCTCTCCTAGCCTCTAACCACACCCGTTTATTATCAAACCATTACAAAGGATTATGCAGTAATGGCATTTATCAAAGTACAGGGTTAGATGTTCCCACGCCGATGAGTAATACAAAGCGATGCAAACGGAAGCACAAAATGAATTGAGAGGAACACAGCGATAGCAACAAAATATCTGAAAAATCAGGCAGCATATATAACATCCAGCTTTCCTCTTCTCGTTTTTCTTAAAAAAAGATGTTTTTTCCATGCAGTTGAGTAATGGCTGCTGCTAGCATATAGGCATAGAAACTCCACTTGCAAGCTGTTCTTATCACACTCTGCTGTTCCAGCCCACTATCCTCAGATCAGAATCTGCTCTCCAGAATTGACCATGATGTTATGGTCTTGTTATAGTTTTTATCCAACCCTGTCCTCTGATCTTCTCTTCTTTTCTTCCTTCTTTCATCTCTCCGTACTTCTCTCCTCACCCTTCCTTCTTTGATTACAGGCTCTTCTCGACCTATTTGTCTCATTTTCTCTCCTCCGCTCAACTTTCTCAAGTCCTTTGTCTCCTTTGCTCCATGTGTGTGGGGAGGCATATGCTTTCTATGACCTGGTTGGAACAAGCCATAGTATACAGCTGCAGTAGCAAAGCAATTTATTTATCTCTCCGCCTGTCTTGACCCCTTTTTGTGGAAAGCAGATTGCTTGTAAAAGTGTATTTTGAGGGCAAATCCAGGGTTCTGTTTGGTGCACAGGTAGATAAGCCATTTCCTCCCCATCAATGCTATGTCAAGGTGTTAGGTTGAGAACCCCCGCAGGTTTTCCTTGCAAATACAGAAGAAATATATTTTGGCTGCAGGCTTAGTGCTGACAAGAACAGCAGCCAGTGCATGATCCATATTGACCCCCTGCAAATCCAAAATGGGTCCTTCATTTTCATTGTGCATTCACAGGATTAGAACATGTCAGGTTTGGGCTGTGGTGAGAGCAGCTAATTCACTGTCCATGGTGCAGGCTGCTTGTGACAGAGGTAGCAGTGTGGTGCCTTTTATTATTTATATGTCCTCTTTTTCTAGTTGAATGACATGGGGAAATACAAAGGAAGTGTTTTTTGATATGGTGGTGGTCAGTAAGAGATTTTAAATTTTAAACTGTAGCTTTTGAGTAAAAATATACATTTACGAGTGTGTAAATTTGAGGTAATTTAGACACATTGTTGCCATAATATATAAACAGATATTTGGATATGAATGCAGAATTTGTAGGCAACAGGATGAGATTTGGCCATAAAAAGCATTCTGGTGTCCATTTGTAGTCCAAGTAGTATTGACCAATCAGAGAGAGCAAAAGACACAGGATGCATTGGCCGAAATGCAATCTCAGAACCAAGAGGCTATCGTCTGACGATGAAGTGAATCCAGTGTTAGATCACCTCTCTCAACTACAACTCCATTCTCACATCTCATGTTGCTATCTGTAAACAGTAGCCAGCGCAGAGTAGAAGAAGTTACGTCCCACATATTTACTGGCTACACGGGAATCTCTTGAATATTGTCCGAGGCCCCAGGCGACTAAATTGGCATCAGACCGCTGGGTTCCGAGATTGGTGTTGCCGTCACAGTATCAGTATCAGCCTGCCTCAGTATTGGCCTGGCTCTAGTTATGAGGTGGTTTGGACTGAGCCAGCATAAGTGGACCTGTAAGTGTCTGAACCACAGCGGTTGCTTTCAGTAGCAGATCGCTATAGTGGTCATGAAGGTTTTCGGAAATAAATCTTGTTAGACGGAGCTCAGACAGATTCAGAAGAAGACTTCAGTTAAATACATTTCTTTTAAAGTTGAATGTTTTGTGCATGCACATTTCAATAATTTGTGTCAGAATATTAATGCTCACACTGCTTCAAATAAACTAGGTCATATGACATGTTGTCCAATTGCATCTGAGAGCAAAAGTGTTTTCACCTGTACTAAAACAGCACCAGTCCAAGGTGGGGCAAAGAGTCTGCATTCGTAGCCTCCACCTGTCTGTATCAAACTAACCTCCTTCTAAGAAACATGTGGCTTTTGTGTGTCTTTGTAGTCTCAACAAGATGAATTGCAGAAATGGGGATAATGGAGCACACCCTCTCTCCAATGGCAGCATAATCTCACACTACACTGGTTACCAAATAGTGGTAATAGCCATTTGTTCCACTAATTAAAAGGCAGACATATATCAATCACAATACAGAATGTATTGAATGCAATTTTGTATAACATTAAGTTATATAATTACAAACAAATTACACGTAAAAATCAAGATACACAGACTAATAGTGTGTTGATGACTTCATTATCTTGTTGTGTCTGTAAATTGTTATATATTCCGCTCCCTTTAACAGGAAGTAATCATATTGTGCCACACATCATTTCAACAAAAGCTTCTACAGTCTAATTATGTTCTTAAGAAAATGTTCAGTTCTTCTCTCACATCTTAAAATTGAAGTCCACAACATGTTTCCAGGCGTCTCAGGGCAGTTACTTGACCCAAAGTTGAAATGGCTTTAGGATCACATGGTCATATGAATCAAACTAAAGGCCCAACCCATGTGCATCCCTTTAAAAAAGTATTATTCATTTCTACTTCCCCGCAGTTAAATATTTTCACCTAATCATAATTCTTTAGATGCCTCTGTTGCTTTTTTTATGAAAAAAGATTTTTTTAATTGATTTCAGTCTATGATTAGGCTACGTCAATGCTGAGCAACAACATACATTTTGATGCATTTGTGTTTTTGTGCAATGTCAAAACATTTTTACCTTAAAGGACAAAAATATCCGCTTCCTGAAACTGCTATAAAACTGCTATATATTACCATCAGTATCCTCTTTCCTACAGTCCCGATCTAACAAATATTGGTTCATTCTCAGAATTTCAACCCTTTTATTATCCGTTTGTTTACAGATTGCCACTGTTGTTTTTCATGAAAAAAAACACAAAAACCCTTTTTTTGTTTTATAGTCTGGGATATATCAATGATTAACAATGACAACATAGATTTCGATGCATTTTATCAAACACTGCAGCGCTCGATACAACAACAGGAACGCCCCTAGTGGAGAACAGGAAAATAGCATGAATAGGGCAAACATGAGGAAATGGCTCAATCTGATGGAAAATATTAGATAGGACAATTTACGTATGAATGTATGATGTTATACTGTAATGGCTGTGGGATCAAAAATTGTCCCCATTGAAACCCAATAAAACCACAGTTAGTAGTTACTATCTAACTTGGTTTTTGGCCCGACTCTTTAACAGCGATCGGGTCACATCCTTTCTCATTTTACAGCTAAACGGTACACTAAAACAGGTTTCTGCAGACATTTCAGGTAAGAAATAGGTAATGCAGTAATATAATCTTGATTTACATTTGATCAGCTTCCCAACTCTAGCTTTAACATAAAAACAAATGATCAAAAGATTGTCTTTTTTTTGTTTTTTTTAAAGATTCAGACTCAACACGGTTCATCCACCTACCGATACAAATGCTTCAGTTAGGTAGAATTGTGAATAACACGTTGTGTCATTCATCTTGTGTGTAGGATAAACAGTTAGTTCACATACCTTCACCGTTTGACGGAGGTGACAATGAATTCTGCTCCTGTGTTTGTTGCTCAGTATCTAGTGTGGGACACCAGATGGCAAACCTGAAGGTTGTAGCCCCTCCGCTGTACCTGCATGCATTATTCAAAGCCCATTTATCACAGGAAAAGTCCCAGTGTAGCCACATTAAACATCCACTGGCTCGTTTGTTTATGCCTTATTTATGCCTTCAAAATACAAAGCAAGGTTCAGTACTTGTACAATTACTGGCCTATGTTCAACCCGATGTGAATCTCCGTGCATTTTCTAACAGCCATCATTTTGTTGTGTCATTTTTTTAAAGCTACATACTGTCTTAGAGGGAAATGCATCAATATGGAATGCCTGTCATGGACCTTTGTACATACACAGTACACAACATTCTTGTTGGGCTGCTAGTGATGTATGTTCGTATGATGGAGAACACTGGTGCACAGTCAACTACAAATAAGCCTTTCTGTGGTCATTTGGGTTCCAATAAGCTGCTTTTATCAATTTCTACCCATATTTTTGAATATATATATTTATTATTTTTGCAAGTTAAGAACATTTGAATTTGTTTTAATGTTATTTAAATCCAATGGTGACGACGTGTGTGCACAAGCAGATGTAATTACGTTTGGTGGACATTGACTTTTTTTCCTCCTTTGTCAATCTGCCTGCTCTCTGCTCGGCATTCTCTTGAACAAGGGAGTGTTGAATATAACAGGGTTAAGCAAGGTCAACACACACTTTGATTTGCTTACATGTACACACACACACACACACACACACATACACATACACATACACATACACACACACACACACACACACACACACACACACACACACACACACACACACACACACACACACACTGCTGCTGCTGCTTTAAGGCCTTCGTGGTAAAGTCAGGGCCGTGATCCGTGTGATCGATAGCTCAATAGCCAGCAGGACCTTCGAAGGTCCCAGATTTTACAGTGGGTGAAGAGAAACAGTACTGTAATTGTGCAAGGTCTCAACACTGCATTGCAATGAGCTGCTCCATTCTTTCTTTGAAATATGTATTTTTTATTGTGAGTCTAACAAGGAATACAATTCGAGAAACAATAATCAGTTTGGAACCCCTAGAATTTACATGTAATCCACATGGCTATGTTGTTATTGACAACAATTTACATTTTTGGATCTAGACAGCAAAGTTGGTCTTAGTTCACAGTTTGTGGGTTGGTAGGCCCTTCAGATGCCTAAATGTGTGAGCACAAGCACTGAAGAAGGTTTTTAAGGTAAGGTATTTACTAAAAAAGGATGTTTCTAATTGCAATTCCATCACCTTAAGTTGTAAGTCATTCAGTAAAGAACTGGTTTGAGGACCATATATTCCTCGGCAGTATCCTTTATTGTAACGTATTAAGGACATGCTCACGTTTACAACATATTTTCTGGTTTCTGTCTTTAACATGACATGGATCACATTTTTCCTGTACAGTGTCATAGCGCCCTTTTAACCAAGCCAAAACCAATTGTATGAATCTTATTGCACTTCTTTTGAGACTTCTGGAGAGAGGAACTTTCTGCTCTGCCAACCACTTGGTCCTCACTGCCATTAAACGGTGTTTGTTCCAATTACCACCAAGATGAATTGCAGACCATCCAATCAATGACTCTCAGTGGATTTCTGCTGCTATGATAAAAAGGCAGAGATAAAAGGCTAAAGGTATTTCTCATACTCATCTGTCATAATGAAAGCCTGAGGGATGATGGGAGATGGTAAACAGGAAGTAATGGCATAAGGTCACAGTGCTCTTAATTATCTTACAGAGAGATGATGAAGGGCTAAACAACAAATTAAGGATGTAAACATGAAATGATTTCACCTTCTGAATTGATTCTTTTTGCAAGTTGTTGTTTTAAAGATTCAATCAACAGAACATTAGCTTTGCCACTCAGATGAACAAGAGGAGACCCACATTATCAGCACACATAAAATGGATGATGCTGATGATCAGTGACATGCGTGTGCATTCATTAATCTGAGTGGCATGTTGTCTGAACACATTTTAAATAGCCTGTTGATTTGTAATATACAGGGATTACTGTTTATCATTCCCACGGTAATTACAGTGGAGCTGCTAATTAACCAAACAACCGTGTTGCTACATGAAACAAAGTGCCAACACCCACTTCCCTCTAACATTTACTAATTTGTTCATCAATTTAAATGGATTTTCTTGTCGCGTCATATTTAGTTTCCTTGTTACCGCTTAATGGTTTATTATGGTCAGCCAATAAAGCATGGGAGGGAGGAAGCAAACTTCTCTGCACTATAATCTAATTTACTGTATTTGGTTTTCTAAAGTCAGTGATTAATCACAGGGTCCAGGCCAAATTTATCACACTCATTGTGCGGGTTGATTAATTCATTATCCTTGGTCACACATGCTTCTGCCGTGCTGTTTACCACCAACCCACCGAACAGACACCATTCCTGCCACCTCTCATCGCTCTCTCCTCTATCCCCCTGCTTCCCCCGTCCTTTCCTTCCTCCCTGCCAGTGATCGGGCACATACATATAAATTACAGTTTGTCACAGTTAATTAAGGCCATGGAGAATTAATGACACCAATGTGAAAAGAGAGATCTTCCGTATTATTATGATTATTCTACTCCAGGTCCTGTAGCTCTGTAGTCAACCCTCTGCATTGTTGAAAAACAGTCAGGGTCATAAAAACCGAGAAGTAGAGAAACACGACGGTAGCCAATCAGAAACATGCACTGATGAAAAGCACAGTCCTCCAACTGAATTCTGCTGTGCTTCTTTTTCTCATCAGAGGTGAGAAAGTGAATCATATTTCTGAATCACATACATGTATGTATTTGGAAAACATTTGCACATCTTCCTCTTTTAGTCATTCATTTTGAGGATCAAATGCATGGCAACTGCATTGTTTCATATGGTACGATTCATAGTAATATAACTGTTATCTTGTTAATGTCTGCACTTTCCCCACTTGAAAGGGATCGACGAGTCCACCCGAAGGGTCCCAACTGGATTTCACCAAATGACCAAACAGTTGTTTTTCTTTTGGTAGGTTTGCAGTTCATCAAATCACTTAGCCATAGTGTGGCGTTGTGCAGTGAAGTGGAGTTTAGCTTAGTTCAGTTTAGTTTAGTTCACCTTAGGTAAAAAACCTTTAAATAGAAAAGAAAAACAGAATTCATATTAAATATAGAAATGTATGTACACAGGCAAAGCTTTCATGATGGCTTGAGTAATAAAGCACCATTGCCACATCCTATAATCTAAACATGCCCTAATAATAATAAATACAGTTAATGCTGTATGTCATGTGTATTTATAATACTATCAACAAATGCATTTGCTACAGATCCCCGTGACGTAATGCTAATGCTAACGCTAACAAACTGGTGACGGCAGTGATCTTCACATCAGCTCCAAAGTCTCAGTTGTTACACAGTTCAGCTCTCTTACTGGCTGCCTCTCCAGACTTCTTAGACTCGTCAGTCATGCAGTGACATCGCAGATCTCCACACCATGCGATTTCCGTCGGTACGGTGTTTGTCCGATTCCGGACCGCATTTACTGCGACCCGGCATGTTACTGCGTGTCTGCTTATGTAGACTTCCAGGCAGATTGGTTCCACCCCGTTTCCTTTCATTTATTTATATTGTTTCTATTTACATAAAAGAAAACCCCTGTTTGACTTGACAATAACCTTTATTGGTCCCATCAAAAGTCATCAGTGGTGGGCTGTCAGGGCCAGGTAAGCCTTCTCTGCTGGCCTAAACAGAATTACAAAGTTATAGCTATATTGTAATTTATTAATTTGTCACAAATACACTACATGTATTGTAATTTTTATTTTCTCATTGCACAGCTCCCGTCTTCCTCAGTTGCTCTGCTTCCAGCACAGCTTGTTTTAAGGAGAGCTTTTATCCAATCAGATTCAGCCCCGTCTCTATGTAAGGAGAAAGGCCCGATGTCCGCTACAGCAGTGGTTCTCAAATGGTCTGGCTGCGAGACCCACCATCACCCCTTAGTGACAAGCCACCTTTTCAAAAGGTCCAGATTGAGAAAATCTCCTCGTGCAAAGGTCCGGAACATTACAATAATATCTAACTTGCACTATTTAGTGTATTTAACTGTCAAATCAAATAAAGAAAGTAAACATCAATTATATTTTAACAATTATTATTCTCAGTTTTCAAATTTATCTGGATGGATTATAAATAATACATAGAAATACATAAATAAATGTTCTTCTCATTTCAAGTAAAATAAGGGCTGGATTAAAGAATAAATCACGAAACAGAATTCATTTTAGAAAAATGAATTGCCCTGCCGCTTTAAATTCAGTGTGAAGTGAAAAAGCCACAATATTATATTTTTCTCATCTTCTAAACAAGAGAAATTAGTGTGCATGGACTTTGTCTGTGGTTATTAAATAACTTGTTTCAGCTCTATTCCTCTCTGTTAACATTATTGTTGGACAGTGAATTAATGTGTTAGGATTCTGATCATTTTGGGCTCTTAGGTTTGTTTTCTGTGTCTTCATTTCAGATGTGAGTGGGCACGTTTGCTCCATATGAGACATACTGTTTATAGCTGCCCATGGGAAGAATTCACCTATACGAGTCTGTCCAGTCTGGTCTCTCTGGCCATTTTTCTCTTTTGAAGATCATCCTGTGATTTTACTTTCAAAACTCTCATTATAAATGTCCTGCTCTGCTTTCCTTCCTCGTCTCTCCCCCGTGTGTCACGGTGTATGAACATCTCACTCGAGTCAGGAAACTTGTGAGAATACTCATATTTTATTGGCTGAGCTGCATCACGTGATGTGATTCACAACGCATTGGTCGGTGTTTTTCCTGCACCGCTGAACAAGTACTGTAAATGCTGGAATAATTCCGCTGCATAAAAAATCCATCCATTCCATCCATCCATTTTCCTCCGCTTATCCGGGGTCGGGTCGCGGTGGCAGCAGGCCAAGCAGGCTGACCCAGACTTCCCTCTCGCCCGCAACATTTTCCAGCTCATACTGGGGGATCCCGAGGCGTTCCCAGGCCAGCTGGGAGATATAATCCCTCCAGCGTGTTCTGGGTCTTCCCCGGGGTCTCCTCCCAGTTGGACGTGCCCGGAAAACCTCCAGTGGGAGGCGTCCAGGAGGCATCCTAATCAGATGCCCGAACCACCTCAGCTGACTCCTTTCGATGCGAAGGAGTAGCGGCTCGACTCCAAGTTCCCTCCTGATGTCCGAGCTCCTTACCCTATCTCTAAGGCTGAGCCCGGCCACCCTACGGAGGAAACTCATTTCGGCCGCTTGTACCCGCGACCTTGTCCTTTCGGTCACGACCCAGAGTTCGTGACCATAGGTGAGGGTAGGAACGTAGACCGACCAGTAAATTGAGAGCTTTGCCTTCCGGCTCAGCTCTCTCTTCACCAAGACGGTCCGGTGCAGCGCCTGCTTTACTGCTGCAGCCGCACCGATCCGCCTGTCTATCTCCCGCTCCATCTTACCCTCACTCGTGAACAAGACCCCGAGATACTTAAACTCCTTCACTTGAGGTAGGCACTCCGTCCCCACCTGGAGGGAGCAATCCACCGGTTTCCGGCAGAGCACCATGGCCTCGGATTTGGAGGTGCTAACTCTCATCCCCGCCGCTTCACACTCAGCTGCAAACCGCCCCAATGAATGCTGGAGGTCACGATCCGAGGAGGCCAACAGGACCACATCGTCTGCATATAGTAGAGAGGTGATCCCGAGACCCCCGAACCTGACGTTCTCCACCGCCCGGCTGCGCCTAGAAATCCTGTCCATGAAAGTCACGAACAGGACCGGTGACAAAGGGCAGCCCTGGCGGAGGCCAACACCCACCGGGAACGTGTCTGACTTATTGCCGAGAATGCGGACACAGCTCCTACTGCAGTCGTACAGAGACCGGATCGCCCGTTGTAACGGGTCCGGCAACCCATACTCCCGCAGCACCCCCCACAAGAACCCCCGAGGGACCCGGTCGAAAGCCTTCTCCAAGTCCACAAAACACATGTAGACTGGTTGGGCAAACTCCCAGAACCCCTCCAGTAGTCTTGCGAGGGTAAAGAGCTGGTCCACTGTTCCACGGCCGGGACGGAATCCGCACTGCTCCTCTTGAATCCGAGGTTCGACAAACGGTCGGAGCCTCCTTTCCAGCACCCTGGCATAAGCTTTCCCCGGGAGGCTGAGTAGTGTGATACCCCGATAATTCGAGCACACTCTCCGGTCCCCCTTTTTGAAAATGGGAACCACCACCCCGGTCTGCCAGTCCATGGGCACTGATCCCGACCCCCATGCGACACTGAAGAGGCGTGTCAGCCAAGACAGCCCAACAGTGTCCAGCGCCTTCAGCATCTCAGGGCGGATCTCATCCACCCCCGGCGCCTTGCCACCAAGGAGCTTTTTGACTACCTTAGCGACCTCTGCCAGGGATATGGGTGAGCCCCCCAGGTCTTCAGGCGCTGCCTCCTCTGCAGAGGACATGTTGGTCGGGTTTAGGAGTTCCTCAAAGTGTTCTTTCCACCGCCCGACAATGTCCCCCGTCCGGGTCAACAGTTCCCCCCCCCCCTGCTGAGAACAGCCTGGGGTAGGCCCTGCTTTCCCTTCCTGAGGCGTCGGATGGTTTGCCAGAACCTCTTTGAGGCCAACCGAAAGTCCTTCTCCATGGCCTCCCCGAACTCCTCCCATGCCCGAGTTTTAGCACCCGCAACCACCGCAGCTGCAGTCCTTCTGGCCTGCCGGTACCTCTCAGCTGCTTCAGGAGACCCCTGGGCCAAACAGGCCCTGAAGGCCTCCTTCTTCAGCTTGACGGCTTCCCTCACCTCCGGTGTCCACCACCGGGTTCTCGGGTTGCCGCCACGACAGGCACCGATGACCTTCCGGCCACAGCTCCTAGCGGCCGCGTCCACAATAGAGGCTTTGAACATGGTCCATTCGGATTCCATGTCCCCAACCTCCCTCGGGATGTGTGAGAAGTTCTTCCGGAGGTGGGAGTTAAAGACCTCCCGGACAGGGTCCTCCGCCAGACGTTCCCAGTTCACCCTCACTATACGTTTGGGCTTGCCGGGTCTTTCCAACCGGTTCCTCTGCCATCTGATCCAACTCACCACCAGGTGGTGATCAGTTGACAGCTCTGCTCCTCTCTTCACCCGAGTGTCCAAGACATACGGCCGCAGATCAGATGATACGATTACAAAGTCGATCATTGATCTCCGGCCTAAGGTGTTCTGGTACCAGGTACACTTATGAACCACCTTATGTTCGAACATGGTGTTCGTTATGGCCAAACCGTGGCTAGCACAGAAGTCCAATAACAAGACACCACTCGGGTTCAGATCGGGCAAGCCGTTCCTCCCAATCACCCCCCGCCAGGTTTCTCCGTCATTGCCCACGTGAGCGTTGAAGTCCCCCAGGAGAACTATGGAATCGGCAGGCGGCGCCCTTTCCAGGACCCCTCCCACCGACTCCAAGAAGGCCGGATACTCTGAACTGCTGTTTGGTGCATAAGCACAAACCACAGTCAGAGCCTTGCTCCCTGCAACCCGTAGGCGCATGGAGGCGACCCTCTCGTTCTCCGGGGAGAACTCCAACACAGCGGCGCTCAGCCGGGGGCTCGTGAGTATCCCCAATCCCACCCGGCGCCTCTCACCTTGGGCAACTCCGGAAAAGGACAAAGTCCAACCCCTCTCCAGGAGCTTGGTTCCAGAGCCAGTACTGTGTGTGGAGGTGAGTCCAACTATATCTAGCTGGTATCGCTCCACCTCCTGCACCAGCTCCGGCTCTTTCCCCGCTAGTGAGGTGACGTTCCACGTCCCTAGAGCTAGTCTATGCTGCCGGCGATCGGCTCGCCCAGGCCTCCGGCCTGACCTGCCGCCCGGTCTGCATTGCACCCGACCCCGATGCTTGTCCCTGCGGGTGGTGGGTCCACAGGGTGGCTTCTCCATGTTGTTTCTTCGGGCTGAGCCCGACCGGGCCCCATGGACGAAGGCCCGGCCACCAGACGCTCGCCGACGAGCTCCCCTCCTGGGTCTGGCTCCGGGAGGGTGCCCCGGTTTCCCTGGTCCGGGCGAGGTGGCTGAAGTCCGTGGGCTGCTTATCATCAGGGTTGTTTTGAACCGCTCTTAGTCTGGGCTCTCCCCTGAGACCTGTTTGCCTTGGGAGACCCTACCAGGGGCTACTGCCCCGGACAACATAGCTCCCAGGATCACTGAGCCGCTCAAACTCCTCCACCACGGTAAGGTGGCGATTCGCGGAGGAGTCATAAAAAAAAAAAAAAAAAAAAAAAAAAAAAAATCCCCATTCTTTTAATCACTGCACTAGAGAGCCTTTGCAGTTTTACCTCTTGAACCCTAAGCCTATTTTTAGCCCTCTGCTCGAAAATGTCATACCCATACTCCAGAGAGTGCAAATCTCTAACTACAAGGTCTATTTGAATAATTTAAATGCCATAACACAAATAAATGTGAGCTTTGTTAAGATGTGTACATATCATTGTATATGTTATTGGTAAATGCTGGACGAATGCTACACTCAGCTCAAATTGAAAATGTTCAGGTTCGCCTGAAAAAAAAAGCACTTTTATTGATTTGAAATGATGCAGACAAAGGCCTAAACTCTCCCAAATCATATCACAACACGTCAGCAGTCCTTTTAAAAAAAATAATTGGCTTTGATAGAGTGAAGTATGCCTGAGAAATCAATGCCGGTGTACAGGTCAGCTGAGGTCAGCCAACGTCAATTCTGATTTTGGAAGGCGCCGATAATGCTGTCTTATTGTACTTTTAAATACTATATAACTCTATATTTCACTTCTTTTATCACTAATAGTGTTCAATCTATCTAATACAGAAGTTTGGCATCATTTTGAGAGCCTGGGCTATATGAAAACTTGTAAAATATGGCTAATTTTCGTCAGAATTTCAGTTTTACATGATGTATTTGAACCTAACACAGCCTGTGATTGGCCGATTTGCGCATGTGACATAAGCTTTGAAGCGGAAGAGTGTGAGGAGTGTATGACGTGATCTTCGAGTTGTTTGACAGAATTTTAAGCCAATAAAATAATCGAAAACCGTGATCCGCCCCCATGGCTCAAACCCATTGGCCAAAACTGAAATAGGTCAAATGTTCGTTACCCTATGTTAGATTGATCCCAATGTCTTCAGAAAACAGTTCAGAGCCGTCACAGGATGTTGATAGAACACTAGGACCCGGGGAAATATGCCTTTGTTTACATCAAAACAGCACAAAGGTAAGGAGTTTATGAAATATTAGCGGTGAAGCGGTTTGTTGTTCTGGTGCTTGTTTGCTCACAGCTCTGTGGTGGTTTCACTTAGATAAATAGTGAAGATATCTTTGGATTCAGTGTGTTATTGGCATGTTTTCTGCTATTTCGGTTTTCCGTGTTAGCATTTAGCTTCTTCTTATTAGTGCCTACCGGAGTGTGTGGTTGGCTCAGCAATGACGAAAAAAGAGTGATATTGTGGACATTCTTTTAGTTGCTTATTTGAGTTTGTGTAGAATTGTGTTTGGAGTGTGTACACTGGCTTGCAGGATAGTGTTGAACAGAATCTCTTCGTTAATTTGGTATATAGCATGTATGAAGCATTAATAATATTTTTGTATGAAAATTCTATTCTACGACATTTGGAACAGAGCCTCGGAACAGAACGGAGACCTTTTGGGTGTCTTCGGTTCCAAGAGGTTTTAAGTGAATGGGGACATTGTTGTTGATTGTCATAGTCCTCAACCAATCAGATCTTTAGTTTGACATGTTGGGCGTATTCTTTGACGTGCCAGTGGCACCAAGGTAGCCTGCTAAATACGTCAGCATTAATGTGCGCCGTGATTGGTCAGTGGGCCAGCGCGTGACTAATGTGAAATTTAAGGAAGCTGGCAGAAGTTAGTTGGAGTAGTAAGAGTTCAAATTGAAAGATATGGAAGAAATTATAAACAAATTTGGGTTTTGCTTGGTGTAGTTTTATTTATTTTATTTTTATGAATGATGTTCCTGGCTGACAGCGTCACACATGGCTGGGAATGTGTTTCATTTTAACTGAGCATCTTGGTGTTTGGAGCTATGCTACGCTAACCTGAGGACGCCATAGCACGGCAGGGCACTATGGTGCTTTTGAAAACTTTTGGAGAATCCCGAGTGGATCTATAGATCAACGAACATGTTCACAGGGAAACGGAGCTCCACACGGCGGTCTGCCGGCAGCGGGGTTCCGGCCCCGCTGCGAACTGGACACCGCAGACTGGCAAAATACAACTGGGGAGGCTCGACTGTCCCTGCCGTTCATGAATCGAGAAGGACTTCTCACTGGAACTGAAACAATGTACTGGGATTAAACTCTTTGTCAACAAAGAAAGGAGGATAGACTTTGTATTTAAGTGAACAGCATTCGGTAAGTGACAAACTGCGTTTGTTTTTTTACAACTGCAGTAACGTTTTTATGAATAATATTTGAATGGCTCGTGCTCTTGTGTGGTGGAATGCGTGGATCCACTGCAGGTTTGCTGGATTGATGTGTCATGCTTTGTTGTCATATGAATATATGTGACTGGTTCTTATGACTTTGTGGTTGTCATTGTGTTAATTATGTTGATTTGACTATACATTGTCCATTAATGACGCAGCGTCCCGTCATGCACGGATTCATGTATCTGCACCATAGATGTTCAACTGTAGTAGGACAGCACAGAAGGCCCAGGCATACAATGCACGGCCCGCCACTGCATCATCATACAGTGTAAATACTGATGGTTTTTAATAGTGTACATGTGGTAACTGACTTTGTCTCATGCAGAAGACGCTCTCTTAATAGCAGGTGATAAAACATTCGTTTTTAAGAGATAAACCATTTCATTAGTCAGTCAAATAGAAGAATCACTCGGTCAGATTGACAGACAGATCTAAAGTCAGTCGGACGGATGCGTACAAAGTGAGTCATTGGGTCAAGTCAGTGAGACAGATGGAGATGAAGAGATCAAAGTGGTGGAACTAGATGGATCGGCAGTCCAGATGGCCGTGGAGACAGATCCCAGCCCAAGTTATTAGTAGCCCAGCCAACACATTACCAGACAGAGCCGTCTCCCCAGCAGCCAACTGCCCCAGAGCTCAGCAGGCTGGCCAGCTCTCTTCAGTCTGGGAAATGGGTCAGACCTAAACAATTACGGTCACACTTTGACGCTGCTTGTATCTTGCGCACATCATGTGTTCTTTTGTTAGAATGATAGAAGCTTATACTGTAGATGCACAATTGTTTTCAGCAGTCAAATGCAGAATTGGATTGAAAAAAGGGTGCTCCTATCAGGAGGTTTGGGGCCGATCCCCAATGATTGGAAGCGGTATCAGCTTATCCAATGATCTCCACCAAGTGATTCTGCTCCTCTGCTCTTTGTATGGTTGACGGACTTGCATTCATACAGCCTCTTTCTAGTCTCCCGACCATTTAAAGCACGGAACACTACATGTCAATATGTCAACATTCACACGCACATCCATACACTAATGACAGACGCTGCCATGCAAGGTGCCCATCAGATCAGGATCTAAACTAATTCACATTCATATGCTCTCGCACACCGATGGCACAGTCTTCGGTTGCAATTTAGGGTTCAGCATCTTACCCAAGGACACTTCAACATGGGGACAGGAGGAGCCAGAGAAACGGAGGCGTTACGAGTAGAGGATGACCCGCTGTACCTCTGAGCCACAGCGGCTGTAAGTGTGTATGTGTTCGTGTGCTTGTCTCTCTTTCGCTCTCTATTTAAACACAACTGACAAATATGTAAGTACGTAATTTAAAAAACACAAACAGAAGTGATACTTGATACTGAGCTCCACACGGTCTGTTCAGATGAGACAAGCTTTCCGCTGTGCACCACAAAAATCACGTTCTCATACAACTTAACTTCGCTCTCAGTTACATTTCGGGGGAAACGGACCAAATAGTCACAGTTTTAAACCGTTTCAAAGATGTGTTTAACAAACAAAAAACTAAATAACTATAAAAAAACTAAGGTTTGGCCTAAAATTACTACGAAATACAAACAAAACTACAATTGTCACTTTCGTAATTCTTGGTAAGCGGGTACAGGTTGCTTGTTGACATGCCGTCACATTACATTATTTTTTCTTATCAGAATCCTTAAATTTAAAGATGCTGCAGTGTATCCAGCTGAGCAGACAGAGAGAGCCATGCTGTCCAGAAGAACGGGCATCCTGCAATAGAGAGTGTTATTGGTCCAAATACTGTTTCAGAGGATTTCATTAGTATCGGTTTCAGTGGGCAGCACTAGTGCCGTACAGTTTAAATGTGATTCATACAATTTCATTTTTCCTGGTTTCAGTGGACAGTTTAGAGTTATGTGGTAGAGATGCTGTATCAGAGAATTACATTAGTATTGGTTTCAGTGGAGAGTTTTGTCTGCATACTGCTTCAGAGGTCTTTCCACTCTGCCAGGAACCAGTCTGGGATAAATGCGGATCTACAGCCTCTATTTAAAGAAAGTTTGCAGAGGAATTTATGAGTCTGGCCTTTTGGATCCTGTAATGAGGGCCTGTGGATGGATGCATAGTCCTTGAACCTCAAAACTTGCACTCCTAGCATCCCACATCTCTCTGAACCAACAGCTCAAATCCTCCCCTCTCCTACTCTTCATCAACTCATATTTTTTCCAAAACCCTGATACTCACACTGATAACTAGATCTGTTTTCTGACAAATTAGTGTTTTTAGATAAAGCCGAAATATGTTGTCCATGAATACAATTACATCTATCTATCCGTCCCTCCCACCTTCCCTCCCCTCCCCCTCTCCCCCTCCCTTTATATATACTGTATATAGCTATATATATGGCTAGCTAACTCCAACAATATCTGCTTCTGTCAACTCAAACAGGGGTTTTCTTTTATGTAAATAGAAGAAATATAAAGAACTGAAAAAGATTTAAGCTAATTGTAAATAAAGTAATAAATGAAGCAGTTTGTAAAGTAATTAATACTGACAATCTGACTATTCTGGAAAGAAAAAAGGCGGAACCAATCTGGCTAGAAGTCTAGATAAGCAGACACGCAGTGACACGCCGTGTCGCAGTAAATACGGTCCGGAATCGGACAAACACCGCACCAAAAGAGATCGCATGGTGTGGAGATCTGCGATATGACTGTGCACGACTGTCGAGTCTAAAAGTCCGGAGAGGCAGCCGGTAAGAGAGCTGAACTTTCCAAACAACTGAGAGACTTTGTAGCTGACGTGAAGATCACTGCCGTCACCAGTTGGTTAGCACGAGCATTACGTCACAGGGATCTGTAGCAAATACGATAATTTAACCCTTTGGTGTAGATATCTTGCTTTGTTTGTGATCGATTGTGCGGTAATGTATCTGGTTGTAAATCATATGATAGTGGAAGTACGGTAAATGGTGATTAAGAGTTTTAATTGTTTGCTGATGGTATAATGAGTACATCCTGGTTCACCTTTGATCACTAATTGTGCTGAAATGAAGTATAATATATGACCTGGTGTTAAGTTATGGCAGCAGTGAGAATTAGCTGTATGTGCTTATATATTTATATATATATATATATATATATATATATATATCCGAACATGTTCAGATTATAGAATGTAACACTGGTGCTTCATTACTTAAACCATCATGAATGCTTTGCCTGTGTACAATAATTTGTATATTGAATATGGGTTTTGTGTTCTCTAGGTTTTTTACCTACACGACACTACACTAAGTGGCTTAGTGATTGAACAAACTACTATGCTAAAAGAAAAGGAGGAAAAAGAAAAGTTGTTTGGTCATTGAGTGAAATCCAGTTAGAAATCCTTCGGGTAGACTCATCGATCCTTCTCAAGTGGGGAAAGTGCTCATGTTAACATAACTTGACAGCTTCTGTATTCATTCACAGATTAGTTAATAAAAAATGTTCTGCATTGTCAAATGCATTACTGGATGAGGTGTGTGTGTGTGTGTGTGTGTGTGGTAACACAGAAAGATGGAACTGGTTGTAGAATTGTCTTGCTGATGTTAGATCCTCCCCTTAAAACACATCACAGTCATGATGTTGGATAAATGGCTGTGAGAGATATGTTTATAAATGTAATTTAGTTGGTAGTGTGTGTGTATTTGCATGCATGAATGTGAACGGTCACCTCTCCTGCTGTTTAACCCTTCTCTTGTCAAGCTGTGCTCATATTACATATTTCTTCTCATTGAATTTGTTTCAATTATTGAATAAGAATTATATATACAGTATATATAAACATAGCACAAAAAGTAAGGACATTTGTGTTTGGTAGATTATTTCTCTGTTGTAACAATGCTTCTTGACAATACATCTTATACCGTTTTAAACGGTGCACCATTTGTAAGGAACATGCATTTCTGGGATGAGCAGCACAGCTGAGTATGTGGGTTGCTTCCATGAAAAATGTGCCAAATCTTCTCTGCCAATGCCAACAGCTTATTCTGCTGTTGCTATTGACTCTTGTTTGGTGTTGTTTGGTGGATTGGATGATTGAAGTCTATCAGTAACAAGGAAGAAACAAGACATATTGGCAATTTTACAATTTATTAATTTAACAAACAGTCAGGAGCCTCAGTAGCGTGTGGAAGAACAATACACAGCCACAACAGCCTGGCTCCTCCTCCTCATTCTGGTCACCAGCCTGCTCACACACTGCTGTGGGATGCATCCCATTCTTCAAAAAGCATTTTACGCAAGTCAGCCAACGTGGTTGTGTTGGTCACTCTGGCACGAAACAGCTGATCCCACAAGTGTTTAATGGGGTTGAGGTCAGGACTGCTGGCAGGCCATTCCATCCTCTCTACTCCCACAGTCTGCAGGTCGTCTCTGATAAACCGCTCTGTTGGCATTGGCAGAGAAGAGTTGGCAAATTTTTCATGGGTGCAACCCACATTACTCAGCTCTGCTGCTCATCCCACAAATGTGGCCCCATTTAAAAGGGAAATAAACAGGCTTTCCAACGGTATAAGATTTATTGTCAAGAAGCATTTTTACAACAAAGAAAAGTTCTACCAAACACACATTTCCTTTGTTTGCACTGTATACTGTATATATGAACTCATTATTTTTGAAATGCTGTACTGCTCACATGATGACAAAACAACTTTTCATTTTGGTGGCGTTGGCTGATTTACTGTCACAGTAACTAGGGTTTGGAGCATGAATGTTTTAGCTAGTGGTGCAATGGTTCATAAAACTCACGTTTCAAATCGGAACACGGGTCTGAGTCAGCAAAAAGAAAAAAGGGAGCAAATATAATTTTTAGATCCCTGATCCTTTTGTTGTTTGATTATAGCAGCTGATCTACAAACAGCTCTGAAGTTAGTAAACATTCTAAATGTTACTCTTTTACTATGTTATAGTGGAGAGCAGGGCTGTCCTTCAATCAGAGGATCGGCGGTTCGATCCCCGGCTCCACTCGTCGCATGTCGATGTGTCCTTGAGTACGACACTTAACCCCAAAAGATTGCTCCCGTAGCTGTGCCTACGGTGTGATAGAATCTGAATTGTAAGTCGCTTTGGATAAAAGCGTCTGCTAAATGACTAATGTAATGTAATGTCTCCTTCAAACAAAAACTTTATTTTATTTTACTATATTACATGTAAACACATGATAGCTGTTATAATTTACTGTTAATAGTCTCCTCAATTGAAAAAACAGATTGGTTGTTTACAATGTAACATTATTAACGTTAAACTGTGCGCCGAGCTTGGGAGGGGTCTGTACGGATCACAGATCAACAATGGGCCGTTACAACACTAGTTTATGTGTGATCTTTTGCAGACATGCAGTAGAAAATGAGCCAAAGCAATTTAGAAAAACTTTAAAGTGCTCTCTGGGAATCTAAAGGAAAAATTACATATCCCTGTATGTCTGAGTCTTTGCTTGCATGATTGCGCACAACCAATGCATTTCCCAGTTTTTCTAATGTTTTGGCTATTGTTTTAAAACAGTTTCATGGGACATTACAACTCTATTGCATGTCTATAAAAGCTAGTAACTCACCCAAATCACGTCCATCGTCTTTCAAATACCTAGTTAGTGTGTTAATAAATTGGCCAACACCACCAAAATGAATTGTTTTTTCATCAGTTCATGACAATTTATCCTGGAATTGTTTGACCCTAAACTAACTCACAGTCATGCACATTTATACACCGATGGCACAACGCAACCTGGGGTCCAGTGTCTTGCCCAAGGACACTTCCACATGTGGACCGGAGGAGCTGGGAATCAAAACACCCTTCTTCCAATTAGAAGATGACCACAGCCGCCTCAATACATAATATAGACTTAATAATACTGTAGTGCACAGAAAAGTGATATGCACTGTTGGGAATGTAAAGGAGCATGTTTGGGTTATCAGCATCTAAGAAAACTAAATTATTGACATCAATAGAATTATTAATTTCAGTAAATTATTAATGATTATTCATAATAACGGGGCACCACCCTGCTAACGGGGACCAATAACCAAACTATAAACTAAGTCTCATAATTAGTGTTCACTCACAATGTCAATACTCTGAGTACTATTACACATTCAGAGTGAAAGTGAAGGTTTAAGTTCGAGCAACAGACCACATATCCAGATATTATCACAATACATGCACAAAATAATCAGACAGCTGCTCTTTAAAATATAACAGTTTGTTTATAATATGTACAATACAATATGTGTGTGTGTGTGTGTGTGTGTGTGTGTGTGTGTGTGTGTGTGTGTGTGTGTGTGTGTGTGTGTTTGGGTTAGTACAAAAGGAACAAAAGAAAACAAAAGACAAAACAACAGATTAAGATCCTCCGCGCCACGCTGGAGTTTGGAAAACTGTTCTCTCAGTCAGAGGAGCAAGAACCGAGGCTCTTTGTCTCAGACGCGGTTCTGACCTTTGACCGATGAGACGCAGTCTCCGACCTCACTGCAGCTATCTCAACACACAAATAACGGTAGCATGGAATACACGGTAACTTCTACACAACACTGGCGTTCTCAGCGACCTTTAGTGTCGGCGATTATTCAGCATACACCACGTTATGAAAATGAACAGTACTTTAAGCACACAAACGAGATAAATAAACACAACGATCTCTACTGCCCAGACTATTTCGCCTTACTTATGAGTGTTGCAGTCGTGGCGACTGAGAGGGGGGGGGGGGGGTCCTTCTGAGCTTCGGTGGACTCAGGTAGCGAGGCTCCATCGATTCTCTCGGTAGAGAGAATGTCTTCGGCTCAATAAGGGAATTTTGCGTCCTTGGTGGAGAGTGTGGAAATTCTCCACAGGCTAACATCAGCATGCTAACATTATCACAATGACAATGCTAACATGCTGATATTTAACAGGTATGTTATGACTATTGTTACCATCTTGGTTTAATGTGTTAGCATGCTAACATTTAATAATAAGCAATACATACTAAACATTAAGGCCCTGATCAGACAGAGTGCATTTAAGCAGCCTGGGGCATCTTGTTGGAATAACTTTCAGCGAGTGTCCCCTGCTTTTGTGTTGCTGGGCGCCTCACCATTTTCCACTCTATGCGTCTTGCATTTTTTAGGAGCAACATTATCATTCTCTTTAATATGTTACTAGCCTGCCTGATGAATGTTGAATAATCTCTTTTAGCTCTAATTTTGATCTCTACCAACTGCAGAGGGAAATGTCTGTGTCTTTGGGTGCTAAACGCTCCACTATGTTCATCGGCTAGTCACTATCTGCACTGGTGTACAATGTTTTTAGAGCGATTTCATTGAAAACAGCATCTCACTGTAAACTAAAATGACGCTATGAGGAGAGCACTTAGTGGTGATTGCGTTCTGTGGTACAAACAAATCTCCACCACCAAAGCTTACTCACTTCATATGAGGGTATGAAAGCTATTGTATTTATCAGATGATTACAGGAACACTTTCAAGTACAGTGGCAAGAGAAAACTCGCAGTCTGAACTGCAGACCGTTTTGTATGATTGATGTTGAATTTTTTAAAGCCTATTTTAGGCTTTCATCTCCTACAGACAGTGGCAGTGGATTTTAGAGGTCAATGGATGGCATGACTGGTTCTATATTGTGTAAGCTTTGCCCTCTAAGAGCTGTCGCAACTGGGTTCATTTCCACACTTAAGTCCACACTTGCGACATATATCTATATGCAACCATAGATCTGCTCCCATTTTTTCTTCAACAAGTAAAGAAGATTCAGTAGTCTAGCAGTGTATCGGCCACTTGATCAGCTACATCCTCCCATTGGACGTCAGTCCCAGCTGCGAAAGCTGCCTTAGTTCTATCCCCACTGGGGTAGCGCTTACCATTTCTGTTCTCGCTTGGCTATGAAGGTGCTGCGGCAACGAGCGGTGGCCTTCATGGCACTTCATGTTGAAGGTGGTTCAACACGATGGCTGAAGAGATTAAAATCTTGACCTGCAACTTCCTGGACATACAGGATGAGGAATGTTGTGGTGGGCTTGAGTCTGCTGGCACAGCTCCCTCCACAGTGGGATCTCTTCCTGTCTCTCTCTCTACCCTGTCTCACTGACTATGGCTCAGAGTATGGGGCAGATGAAGTGTCTCACCAACTCTGCCCAGGGCGAGCTTTGTCTCAGTATGATGTACGCATGAGAAAACACAAGAATGCAGATGCTGTTTATTCATTACAAGGTGTGTCTCTGTCAGAACAGTGTTTGTCTCTCTGGCTGTGTGACACCATCAAAGAAGCCTACAGTTCAGAGGGAGCGGAGTCTCCGCAGGGCTTTGGGGCACACACCACAAGAACTATATCTTCATCTAAGGCCCTCCTCAGAGGGATTACAGTGGCAGACATCTGCACAGTGGAGTCCTGTGCTTCTGCATGCCCTTTCATTTGTTCTATCTGCGAGATGGATCAGAATCCTCCCTGACTCATTCAGTTTTAAATATGCTAGACAGCAATTAAAACGCTGCCGATCGGGAACTTTTATACTCATATGAAATGGTACTCCTCTAATGTGACCATCTCGGATTAGCAGGACGGCATGGGGACCATTATCTACAGAACTGATATCCCCACTCTTCTGCAACAGCAGTTCTGTGTGAAGAGAGTTTAACATCATTTTAAACCGTTAACCATGGCAAAGTCAGTGCCTCCCTGCCTTATTACATGTGGCATCTACGGTGGGGTCAACTGATGTATGTTGTCTGCTTGTGGACATAGACCAATAGTGACAACTCTTAGAGGGAGAAGCCATTACAATATAGAACAATAATTTCATATTGTAACTCCCCATTCTATGAGTATAGGCGTAGTCCTCTAAGCTGTTGTCCACTCTGGCTCCACCTATGCCAACTGAAGAAATGCTGGTTTAAATTGGGAGCAGAACTATGGTTGCACGGCTGTTATATGTGCAGACATAAGAGAGACCTGTGTAGGACAAAAGGACAAAAAAATAAATCTTCAGGACTGGGCATGCAGAATCAAATAGTGACAGCTCTTAGAGGGCTATACCAATAATAATATAATATGGATATACAATAGGTAACTAAGGTACTGTCCATGAATTTGTATATCATAACTTCTTAAGTCCATGTTGCCCAAAAAGTGTTTTTTATCTTTACATTGTTACATTTGGTGCTCATTGATAATGTTGTCTCTTTGTCAGTATGCATCATCTCAGCTTCTTCAGTGAGCCATTGGCCATGATATGACCACTCAGCCTAGGCACTGCACACACTGCCAATGGCGACTAATAGGCCCTGCAGTAAGGGCATTCTGCCTACTGTGTGTGCGTGCTTTATTTGGCTCGTAATCCTTCAGGGAAAGTGCTCATATCTAAATTACCCACTGCTTCAAGGTTGATTGAGATTTTGATGTTGCAATCTCTCTCTTTCAGTTGCTCTGACTCAGCCTTGCTTTTACTTAATTTTTCTCTGTCTCTCAAAATCCCTCAGTCCTTGTTTCTCTCTCTTGCTGTGGGCAACAATGTTTTCCATCCAGCTGTCAAGTTATTTTTGCATAAATTTCACAGAAAATACATCCCTGTTTCCAGCAGATTTTTGAATGTCAAACTACAATCATGCACCTAAAAAATACCAGGTAAATCTGCTGTTCCAAGTGCCTATTAATTTTAATATTGTTATATTAAGTTTAAATTTGACTTTTGATAATTCTGGTTTATTACAACTTGGATTCTATATGTAGGTTTGACCATTGTTTCTGAGCAGTAATAATGTCCTTGCCACGTTTACCTGTGCAACAAGGGATTATCACTGATAGTTTGGGAGCGCTCACTTTCAGTTTTACCTCCAAATAAAGTTGATTAGATGATTTTTGACTTGACTGCTGGAAGCAAGGGGGTAATGGCAGTTTAAACAAAGCACTACATATGATTCAAAACAGACACCTCCACTGTTAAATAGTTGTTTGCAGAAGGGAAGGTTGCTCTGTGGAGCACAGCTTTTGAGGAAAGTGAAAATAATTAAATCAGAACCAAAGAGGGAATAGTTGCTCCAATAATGCACGAGGAAATGAATGACAAATTGGAGAATCTCAGAAAAAAATGAGTTTGAAACAAAGGAAGCTTTTGCTGATCTGAGTCAGGATGCAAAATAACTATTTTTGAATGATACATGAGACAATGCCCCCCAGCCAACTAACTATATGCTGATGAATCAAACGGCTATAAGGTGGTTTCGATCATCTAGAGTAGTCATTCCTAAAAACTGCGTGGACCACCGATGGGTCATGGGAGACTTCATCAGGGTTTCCAAAAAAAATTATAATCTACCTGCTTGTGTTTCTTGCCCTCTGTGGTGGAAAAAAACTATTCAATAGTACCGAGTGAGTCCTATAATACTGAATACTGAAACAAGAAACATTGAGGAAAGAAGTTTTCTTTAAAGTATTTATTCTCTGGCCAGAGAAGGCTTCACCGTCATACTGACTGCAGTTCAGTCTGCAGAGGATGAGCCAATAATTCAGTTTCTCTCTTGCTTATAAGCATCTCAGCACACAGGGTGGGAGAACATCAGGTATTTACATTATCACTATTTATCAGCAGTTTCAAGCTCCCATTGAACCCTCCAGTCACCCCCTTCATCTTCTGAGCCTTGTCACGCAAAGACATGTCTTTATTACTCTTGCCTATCTCTGAGAATCTTCCTCAACATTCTTTGGTTACACTGGTTACAGTGAGTCACTCCCTCTTATCCAAGCAAAGGCCCAAGATACCCCATATGGTCCTGTTACCACTCTCCTCAGTAACAATCATATGTCACATATAGTTTTGTTAGTGAGTAAGGCACATCAACTAAATCACAGTAGAAATGTACTAGCACAGGGAAAATTCTCAATCACAATCCCCCGTTTTGATCTTTATCAAATAGATCACTCATAAGTATATCAAATACACTAGTACTCACTTGGAACATCTGCATTAACAATTCATGAGGCTAGTACATTTGAAGAGCATTTTTAACTGTTTCTGTGTAGCATTACTGAGATAAGTACAAGCTGTGGAGGGAAACGGATCATTCTCTACACATGGTGTCATAAATGATGGGTAAGCAGAATAGGTGTTACAATTCACATGCTAAGCACAGTAAACACATTGTGCCTCTGAGTTCTGGGTGTTTCATCGTCGTCAAACGGTGGTGAATTTGCTTTTCACTCGTGTAGGTGTGTATCACTGTCAAAAGGTACAGGTGACTCTACAGGTGCAGGCACCTTCTTACAGTAACTTGCGTGTTTTCAGGTAGCTCGTTCTGCGACCTTTACAGTCGTGTGGGTGGTGAGGAGAATCGGTAACTGTCCATGCTACCGCTTAGCTTGCCAGTGCCTTGTCCTGAAGTCTTTTACCACAACAAAGTCTCCCGGTTGGAGGGAGTACAGTGGTTTGGAGGCAAGAGGGGGTAAGGCAGCTGCTGCCTGTTGTCTTAGTGAGTGCTACCAGCTCTGCTGCCTGTGCTGAGAGGTGATGAGAGAAAGGGCCAGACTCCACTTCATCATGTTTTCATGAGAATTTTATATAGTATTGTAACGGGTGTAGTAAGGATCCAGGAGCAGTACGACAAACACCAAGGATAGATTGAATCGAAGCTTTATTCCCTTCGGCACACACAACAGGTAGAACATACACAGGAAGACAACGGCTGGTTCTCGTGGTCGGGGACAGAAGGCTGGGTGAATTACCGGGGCAGAGGCAAGGCGGGGTAGTCCAGAACAGGCAGGGTCGGTAACGAGGAATCAGTCCAAAGGGAAACGCTGGAAGGTCTTGCATGAAAGCGGAGAACGATCTGGCAGTGAGTGTGTGTGAGACTGAGGTCTAAATAGTGGGTGCAGCAGAGTGAGCAGGTGAGAGTGATGAGCTGATGAGGTGGGCGTGACTGACAGGTGCACTGAATGAGCTGATTAGGTGAGTGAGAGATGGACAAAACAGGATAGTAGTGGCAGAGCTGTGACAAGTATAAAGAGGTGTAAAATGTTCTAAAACATTTATACGATACTAATTGTTTAAGTTCTGTTCTCTTTTTCTTTGATGATACATCAAGAGTTTGATGACAAGTTGAAGAAAGAGATTATGACCTGTATAGTACAGTTACTAAAGTAAAAGTACCAGATTTAATCTACATCCATATCCTATCACTGAGTTAGAAGACTGGGAGTTTGGCAGGGTTGTGGTTTTTCATGACTCTACTAAATACTAGGGGTGTAACGATACACGTATTCATATTGAACCGTTCGGTACGAGGCTCACGGTTCGGTACGCATGACGAACTGAACAATAGGTTTTAATAATACTAGTCCATTTGGAAAATGCAGAAGCTTAAATTGTAGGAAATATGTTTTTGGTAGAGCCACTGTTCTCAAACTGGCAACACACATGACGTAACGGACAGCGTAACGGACACGCCCACCACCAAAGAAAAACGTTCTACTCCAGTCGGGCACTTTTGCGCTGCGAGATACGCTACACGAAGCTAGCTCGGTGCAATATGGCTAATAGACCAGAAATAGAAGATCCTCCAACGGCCTACAGGTCTGGTGTTTGGAGCCACTTTGGTTCCTCTGTGAACTATGAGGGCGATGGGGAGAGAGTGGTGGATAAAAAAACATTTGCTACACGAGTGTAGGCTACATCAGTGGGAATACCTCAAACACGTTAACCCATTTATGCCGACATCACCCCAGTGTGGCAGAGGGTGGAACTAAACGAAAACCTGGAGCAACACACACGCTTCAAACTTAAATGAAGCATTTAAGTAGCTGTTCCCTGCCGATTCGAACAGGGCTAAAGAGATCACCACAGCGAATAGTACATTTATAGCCGCGTTATTTATAACCACTGTATCAAACCGAACCGTGAATTTTGTGAACGGTTACACCCCTACTAAATACTAATACAAAATGTGGATAGCACCTATTCTAAAAACTGTACTAAATGTGGATCTATCTTTACAATAAAATTACATATTCAAATTACAAATTATATATTCCTTTTGCCACGTTATCTCTGCTGTGAGCTAATTTAGCGTAACAATGGAAGAGATCACATGGCAATTATCTAGGCTCCTTCATACATCATTTTTGTAAACTGCACCAGATGTGGTACAACACTTTTGCTCTGCAGGGGTAGCCAATGTCTTCAATAATTGAATATCATAAGGGACACCTAGCATCATTTTGTGAGCTGAACAGATTAACCCCAAAAAATCGCTTGCTTAGCAACCGCTGCAGCATTTCCTGTTCAAGAGAAACAACACAGTGATGCAGCTCTCCATCTTTATTACTGTAGAGTTTATCAGGATCCTCAGTGTTTCTCAAGTCAGTGAATTGAGTCTGAGTGAGCCACCAGTCAGACATATATACAGAGACAGCAGCAGTATTTTTTGTCCAATTCTAATGTGTGTATTAAATGTACAAAGTTTGAATCTAAAGTTGACCATGTCCCTCGGACAAAAATAAAAACAAAAAAAAGTAGCAGTACCTTTTCCCTTTCTATCAATTGTATTTGTTTAATTAGAATACATCTTCGCTAATCTGTAGTTGGGTACAACAATTTTTAAAAATTTACAATCTAATTCTTAGATTTCTTTGTGTGTCTCACCCGCCCTTCTCTGATGCTGCGATCAGGGTGTGTCCGTTTTTCTCCGCAGCCCCCCTTCTCTTGGTTCAGTCAGTCATCCAGCGTCCCTGCAGCCCCCTGGTGACAGCTGTCATCTCTTTGTGGACAGTCAGCTGCCCAATGTTCTTTTTGGCGGCATAAGTAACATTCGTTTCTCCCCAGCAATTGGAAACCACGACCTCATCCTCCTGTTCTTCTGCCTCGGACTCTGACATGTCTGAATGAACCTGAATCCCCTTGGTTCTGTTGTTGCTGTGGTTGGCCAATAGTCATGCTCTGAACAGCCTGGACCATGGTCAGTTGAGCCATGTGCATCCGCTTTTCTTTTGCCTCAGTTTGTCAGCAGCTGCTTGTTTTTCTGCATGATTAGCATGTCTGACGAGTTCAGTGAGGCGGGCTTCTTCATAACCAACACAACTCACTTTCACTGCTGCAGAGATGGGTGGCAACAGTCCATCCAGGAAGCACTGTTTGAGGTGGCACTCCCAGGCGCCTGCTGCATCTCCTCTGTTTGCAGGCTCCTGAAGGCCGCTGTGCTCGTTGAAAACAACATGGAGTCTGGCGCGGTAGTCTGCTACAATTTCACCAGGCTTTTGCTTGCATGATGTTATTTTTGACATGTTGATTTTCTCCTTCAGTGGGGCTAAACTCACGGCAGAATACAATAAGTTCATCACCAAACTTTGTGCCTGATACTTGGGGGGTCTGGCAGGTGTGCCAGGGCGTCGGTCATGTCTCTATCAGTCCAGGGTCTGTGGACCATCATTTGGACCTGCCACGTGGACCATCGGTAATGAGAGTTCAAGTTTTCCCTCATCGTCGTCTGTTCTTGGTCCTCGTCCACTTCTGGTGTCATATGAGTGGTGGTAGGAACCTCTCACTACGTCTCCAGTTGTTCCCAGGTCCTCATGTAACTTATCTGGGCTGCCTAGTTGGGACATGGCATGTGTGGCCTGCTGCATGAAGTGGGCGACGGCGGAGATCGTGAGGTTGCTGGCAGGAGTGCTGGTTGGCGATAGGTCAAAGTCAGGCTGTCTTGGTGTGGGCGGGCCTTGCTGTGCTGCTGGACCGGGTGGTGGGGCCGCATGTGGTGGAGTTGGGGGAGGACATGCGTCGAGATCAGGATTCACCCTGTGCAGTGAGGGATAGAGAGAAGAAGATTTCTGAGAAGCTTTATCTGCTCCTTTTTCACTTGGTTTATCTACTTTAGACATCATTTTACATACTTTCTTTCTTTCCATACTTTCGGCTTCATCCTTCCACATTTTCAAATTTTCTGTTGTGACTTTCTATCATTTCTGTAACTTTTTTAATCTGATCTATGCTAAATGATCCTCCTTGAGGAAACCCACATTCATGAACCCATTCATTCAGATGTTGACAACTCATTTCACCATACTTGTTCTTCATGAATATTACATTAGGCCCTTCAGGTGGAGGAACCTGGTTACTTCCCTGCGCACCCATTTTGAGGCACACACGAGAAGTCAGTGTACACTTATCCTTTAAACACAGTCATCACCGTGAGTCTTTGGATTTGTTTATGGCACAATTAAAGTCAAGCTGTTACTTTAACAGATTTATCCTTACAGATTCAAAGTTCCCGTCTTTGGTTAAAAGACTCAAATATCTGATGTTTCTATCAAATATTTACCTTCTTTTTTTTTTTTAAACCCCCTGCAAGGTAATATTCTATATCACGATACTCTGACCCCAAGTATAAACTTGACTCAAATATTAACCTCTCTTCTTTAACAAGCAATATATATATATTTTCCCTACAGGGTAGTATTCTATACTACGATTCCGACCCAAACTCTCATGAACAACATTTTATGAAACAAGGCCAACAAATATCCACACATGCCTGTTAAATGCTAATACAATATTATTATGAATATTACCAAAAATATTCTATATCCTAATTCAGTGCACTTTCAAATCCCAATTTGACTTTAAAAAAACAAAAATAAACAAACAAAACAATCTTTTAGAGTAAATTTTCCACATTTCAGTATCTCACCGGGTGTTTAGAAGTCTATCTGGACTCAATCGGGTCCTTTCGGATCCCAGTGAAGATGATCAGGAACCACGGATCGGTCCTCTCCAGGGTTTTGTCTACAGAGGCAGAAGGAGAAGCCTCCTGGATGATCAGTCCCCGTCCGCGGCTGGTTCCTGACGATCTTTCAAGGTATCCTGTTCTGTTATTGATTGTTGAATTCCATAAGGAGATGGAACCAAAGAAATTACGTTGGTGATTCGTGACCAGCATACCATAACAAATCTTTGTCCAGTGAGCTCAACAATGTTACAATCTTGAGGAAACCTTTTTTCTTGAGCATTAATACCATTTTCATTCTGCCTTTCGAAATGAATACATCACATACTTGGATTGAGACTTGCTGTATCTCTCTGTTTCTGTGACAGTGATACTTTGTGTATCTGCCCTCTCAAAGGCATAATCAAGAGTTTGTCTTGGGTCATTATTACCTGCTGGAGGACCATCTGTTCACTGAGGCTGGCCGAGGACTCTGCCAGGTAGACACACACGCACACACACACACACGCACACACACTCATACACAGACCCACTCACACAACCAGAAGGGTTGCCAGGTAGATTTGGACTGCAGTAAGATGTCAAAGTATTGTGCTGTAGGCCTAGTCCATACATATATGGGTATCTTTGTGAGTTTAGCTTTTTTGTACACAGAGGTCTCCCTGTTTTCAATGTTGAATTGTAGACAAGGAAAAGAGTTTTTAGCATTAACAAGTGTGTGCTGTCTTCTCCTTTGTGAGGCGTCATGTCGTGCAACAGCGCCATAGTTACATACATGAGTGGTGGATGTGGCCAAACAACCTGCTAACAGGACTTTTTACATGTTAACACAAAAATGTACAGTTACTCCACTATTTTGAGGAACGGAGGCATCAGAGTGCACTACGGAGGTCACTATGTGACTCCAGTGACACATACTTTGCTGGTGTGCGTATGGCCCAACCTGCCCACTGGCCCTGGAAGTGCTTTGTGTTTACATTGACAAAGTGCTTGTGTGGATTCGATTTATTTTGATAACGAAGGAGGAAAAAAGCAGTTTACAAAAAGAGAGCCTGTCTTATGTTCTCTCAGCCCTGTGTTCCCCCATGTTAGGAACATGTGACTGTATGCATGTAGTTTGGGCTGCACGGCGGTGTAGTGGCTAGCTAGCACTGTTGCCTCACAGCAAGAGGGGCCCGGGTTCAGCTCGGTTCCAGCCCCCTGCAACCCTGAACAGGATAAGTGGTTAAAGATAATCAATGGATGTACGTATACACGCAAGAAGCGGAAATTAAAAACGTGTTGCTGGCTTTTGTAGGAAAACTTACAAAATCTGAGGACTTTTTGTGAGATATCACACAAACCGTTGTTTAAGGATAAGTTGACGTGATTGAGTCAGAGTGAGTGTGTGTGTGTGTGTGATTAAAGATATCGAGAACAGTTACCCTATTCCTACCAGCATCAGCCAAAGTTCTGCGCTGATGTCTACAATGTAAAATAAGATACAAAAACACTGACAGGAAACTTTAGGATGAAAAAACAGAAGAAGTAAAATTGGGAATGGAGTTCATGACAGTTTAAAGATCAATGTAGTTGAAGAGAGCATGAAAAAGAATCGTCCTTCTTCACATCCCCCTTTAAGTTATGAGCTCTCCCCCGCTGATACCTTCCCACCCAGCCCTGCGGCCATACTTACAAAGATTCTGAGAATACTCTCAGTGAGTTCATAACTTTGCCAGAAAATTCCTTACAAGGACCCCCAGCATAGAAGAGATTAAGGAGAGAATTCTGAGCAATGACAGGGCAGGGAGGAAGGAGGTGTGGTTGAGCCTGTTGCTTACAGCAGAGGTCCAACCTTTTTTGCGCCACGGACCGGTTTCATGTAAGACAATATTTTCACGGACTGGCATTCAACGTGTGGCGGATAAACACGACAAAATAAAATGATACGATCGGCATTAAAAGTAAATACAACTCACAATAACGCTGAATCAGTGGAGCCCTGAGCTTGTTTTTCTGCAACGAGACGGTCCCATCTGGGGGTGATGGGAGACAATGACACCCGAAGTGTGTTCCTCATGTCCAGTCTACTGCGTTTTGTTTTGATTGCTGTCACTGCAGAACATCCAGCTTCACAAAGAGGATGTTGGAAATGGAAGCAGGGGTTTCAGTGCTATAGTGGCGATCTCAGGATATTGAGCCTTGATTTTAATCCAAAATACAGGCAGAGTTGTTGTCTCAAACATACTTTTAAGGCCACCGTCATTTACAATCTCCAGCAGCTGATCTTCCTCTGTCGCTACATATTCTGCAGAGCGGGCTTGGCGCATCAGAATTACTCCTGATATTTAATTAGACTCCTGATATTGTCTGTTAAATTAAGCTTTCTTTTTCTTGGAAGTTGTCGGCTCTTCTTCTGTCTCCTTAGTGGCGTTCTCACAACTTAACCACTTCAACCACAAGCATATCGTGTACATGACTTTCCAAGTCATAACTACAAGCTCACAAGTTACATTTAAAGGCAGCATTAGTCTACAGCCACAGTAGCTGCTCTAAGGCTAACATCAGCATGCTAACATTCTCACAATGACAATGCTAACATGCTGATATTTAACAGGTATTTGACTATTGTTACCATCTTTGTTTAGTGTGTTAGCATGCTAACATTTAATAATAAGCAATACATACTAAACATTAAGGCCCTGATCAGACAGAGTGCATTTAAGCAGCCTGGGGCATCTTGTTGGAATGACTTTCAGCGAGTGTCCCCTGCTTTTGTGTTTCCACTCTATGCGTCTTGCATTTTGTTGGAGCAACATTATCATTCCATTTGATGTGTTGCTTGTCTGTCTGATTAATGTTGAATAATCTCTCTGTTAACTCTTTTAACTGCAAAGAGAATTTTCTGGGTCTTTAGGTGCTAAATGCTTCACTATGTTCACCAACTAGTCAATTACATGGACCACTTTCCATATGATGGGTCAAACAATGAACACATTTTTAGAAGTTGTGCACAGTTTCACTGGGACATTTGCAAGTGATTCGTGCAATTAGCTTGAATGATTGAGAAATTCAAATCTGTTGTGAACAACAAACTAATTGTTTAGATTTACACTCATCGTTCATAAAATAAATGTTGTCATTCAAGAACTGAGCCACAGCACATGAGAAAACTGTATTATGAGTCTCAGTTAGGTCTGATTATCGGGAAAACCCTTTCTAGCTATTCCTGTTGCTGCTGCCTAACAAAAAGCATGTATTAGTGGAAGGACGTCATTGTGACGCAGTTACTGGAAATGTAGCCTGCTTTGTCACCAATGTTAGCGACTGACTGCTACCGTGTTTTGCTAACTAATTCTATTTTATCTAAACAAAGCAATTGTGTTTGTGTTCCCATGCCCAATTGACTTTGGCTGGTCTGTGAGGAGAGCGTGAGTAGTTTAAATTAAGCTGACACAAGGATTTTCTTCTAGATTCACTAAATGTTTGATAGTGGAGATTCAGACAAGCATGAAAACCCCATCATACTGGGGAATTTGTGTATATTGAACTTTACCACAGTGAATGACAATTTACATTTGGAAATCTGCATCCTTAACTCTAATTAATTAGATTATAATGATTTAGTGTTTAAAGCAGCAATCAATATTCTTAAGACTTTAAATTAAATTACCATGTAATAACAATGTGACAATGCTAAACGGGTTACTCCAATTATCTCTTGAATCTGCAGCTCCCCTCATTTTTATGGATCTTTGGAGCTGGTTACAGCTCATTGTTCAGCTGTTGGGCCTGTCACTGTTATGATTATGGAAATTTGCTGATTTTAAACCATATGTCAGTGCAGCTTAGGCAGTACAGCAGAAGAGAAGATGACAGATGACACAAAACAAGCGGCGGAGTTTTGCCAGCAGGTGAGCAGGGAGCTCGGGGCTGGTGGCATGGAGGGAGGCCGGGCGCCGTTCATCTACATTTATTGACACAGAGCGGGTTGAACATCAAATTAAGTTTCTTTTTAATCTCTTCCTCGTCCTCCTGATCCAACAACAGGTGAGGGAGCTGTATGTGAGCTGTAACAGTCCTAGGTCCTCCCACACTTTAGCAGTCCAATCGAATGCGAAGGATTTGATTAAATTCCCTCTTGTAACTGTACACCGCTCAAATATTCCATTTCACTGTGAAATATCACAGTACAGAAGCTACAGATTATCTAACTTCCGTTTCACTGGGATTTCTTTTTTTCTTAATTTCTTTTAAAAAACAGTTCATTAATCATCATAACCTTCTTCTCACTTAATGTTGATGTGCTTGACCTACATATGTTTTAAATATTGTATCTATATGACAGTCCCTGTATATACATGCATGCTACTGTCAACACATAGCCAGTGTGACTCAATATAATTTACAAGGGAGGGGGAAGGTGTGTGTGTGTGTGTGTGTGTGTGTGTGTGTGTGTGTGTGTGTGTGTGTGTGTGTGTGTGTGTGTGTGTGTGTGTGTGTGTGTGTGTGTGTGTGTGTGTGTGTGTGTGTGTGTGTGTGTGTGTGTGTGTGTGTGGTGACAGGTGATATTGAGTGATGTGCATTAGTCGTTCAGCAGCATGATCCAGGTTATATTTAGAGGTAATTGTGTTTTCGTGTACAGAGGGCTTGAGAGAAGGTGCAACCTTCAACAAAGTAGAAGTTCAACATGTGTGAGTTACTAGGTTTGTGTGCAAAACAACCCAATTTCTCTCTCTGATTTCCTCATGACACTTTGTGTGAAAAATATGGGTGTTAGTTGCAGGATATCTAAGCACATTATAGAATACATTACAGCGTTCATGTGAAACTCACCATAAAGAAAACAAGTCTAGGGAATGGAAAGTTTTCTCAGGTCACAATATCAGAGTATCTTTTATATAACGAGGAAAGGTGTCTTTATATTTCTCATATTGTTATGCTATTTTTTCAAAACTTCACCTGGCTGATCGCCTCATGGTTTTGGAGTTTTAGTGGCTGAAAATTCTGTCAATCACTTCATGGAACATATGGGTGTGTTTGAAATAACCACACGGTTCTAACATGATAAGATCCGCCCACCATAGGCTTAGCAAGGGCTCCATACACACAGACAAAGACGAGGAAAATGCATGGAGGAGAGATATGAGAGGTCAAAGTGATGCCAAACAGCTCTGTTATGATAGATTGTACAATATATTGTACATATGAGTGATAAACAAAGTGAAATATATAGTTATATAGTATATAAAAGTACAATGGAACAGCTGCAAATCCTGGTTCGAAAATGAGAATTTGGCATGTTGTTTTTTTATGGAAAAAAACACCTATAACTGGGGTTTGCTTCACTTTATTTACACCAATTCTTTTTGTGAGGCACCTGCACACTTTTTGCTATGAATTGGGGATGTTTTTAGGCTAGCCAGGGCCTCATTTAATAAATTACAGTGCTTTTTCTTCAGGCTAACCTGGGAATTTTCCCTGTTTGCTGTGTTCAGTCTTCAGCTACTATTAACCAGTAACATATACACAATATTTACTCATCTCATCAAATCTCACAATTCCTAGTGTTATTGAACCATCAACATTTTTAAAATAGAGCTTGTAGTTACAGAATTGTAGTCTCTTTAGTATGGGTTACAATTTTCGAGAAGAGGCCTAAAACAAGGCTTAGGGTCCAAGAATATTATTAACTGCCACAGAATTCAAAGCAAGTGTCACAGCTCTGCCCCTTCTCTCCTGTCTCTGTATTTCTCACTCACCTATCAGCTCATTCAGTGCACCTGTCAGCCTCCCTCATCATCAGTCTAACTCCCTTCACCTGCCTCTGTTCACTAATCAAGCACTCCCTCCTCATCAGCACAACTTCCCTCACCTGCCTCTATATAAACTCCTGCCTCCAGTCACTCCTTACCAGATCATTGCCATGTCTACCCGCCCATTTGCCTCGCCCCTGGTCTCGGCTCTTGGATTCCCTGTTGTGTTCCGGTAAAGATTCCAGTTTTGTTCATATCATTAAAACCCGTTTCTCATTGCATCTGACTATGTCTGCTTTTGAGTCCTCCACCACACCCCGTGACAGAGTGTATAATAGTGGCTAAAGAGAGGTATTTTACACATGCCACTTTGCCTTTTAGAGCTGTGCTTAAAATCTACTTGTCAAGAAATAGTACCAAAATGGACCAATGGAAACAGAAACCTTGTACAGAAAAGTGTTTTCTTAGACATATGGGTGTTGACTATGCTGTTTGAGTATGGCATCATTTGATTACAGATTGATTTGTGTATGATTTCTGCATACACATGATTTTAATGCCATGAGCTATTATGTTTCCATCTTGGTTTTCTTTTGGCTCCCACAGATGTCATGCCAGCCAACTAACCAAAATACTGTCAGCCAATCAGTATGTCAGCCTGTAAGACCAGCAAGGTTGTTTTTTTTTTCTCTAAGGAGACCTTTCAAGTATTCCTTTCTGTCAGGCTGCGTACAAGAAGCTGTGTTCTTTGCTTAAGAAACCGTAACCCTAAATCACCTTACTTGACCATCTAAATATCACTAATTGATTAGTGAGTCAGTGTACGCACTGTCAAGCCAAGAGTAGTATGAAGGGCTACTCGTTCCTAAATAACAAAGTTGCACAGAGCACCTTTTAATAATAATATAGGTGAAGAGACTGTCTGATCACATGTCAATGTTAATTATTCCTCACAATAATTAACTGATTGTGTATTTTGTTTAAAATCACGCCTGTTATATTTTTATACAAATTATTACTTCTAAAATTGTTTAGGACATCATTAACTGTCATATCTTCAAATCCTGTCTCATTTGTACTAACCACTACCTTTGTAAAATGTTTTAACAAATCATGAACACTGTCCCATGCAGTGGTGGGCCGTCAGGGCCTGCAAAGCCTTCTCTGCTGGCCTAAACAGAATCACAAAGTTATAGCTATTTTATAAATTAATCATTTTTCTTAAATAAACTTGCACTCTACACATTTTGTTGTTGCCCTCGCAAACACCAAGACAGAATTTGTACTGCTCCATACTTTCCAGAGTTGTTCAAACCTGACTCACAGGGTTATCAAGCCCCAATGTGGTGTCTGTGTCTGCCTTTAAATTGGACTTCCTGGTTCATGTTTTATCCTCTCACCAGTACCCTGTAGCAACATGCCAACACTGATGCAGACCCTTGTGTTGTATTGCCAGAGGGCTGTTGTCAGCCTGAAACACACTAAGTGCTGTCTGAAAGGCTCACCTCAGGGCAAAGAACTTCAGTATCACACGCAGATAAACAGTCATGCAGTGAGCTGCTAGTTTGAGAATATTCATCTGTTAACTACATTACCAGCCAGCCATTCAGAAAAACATGCTAAGATTAATCATTGCTCTGTCTCATTCAGGTGTCCAACTAAGCCATGACAGTGTGATAGTGAGCCATCATGAACAATAACAGGACCCTGACACTGATGCAGCTACATGGAATCCAGCCATTATTAACTATTATTTTCACCTGGACTTCTCCCACTGAGACATGTCAAAATGTCATCCATATAAAGGGCCTGTCTGCCATAAAGCTTGCTCCTGACGCTCAGTCATTCTACCTGTTGGCCAGAATAAAGAAGAAATTAAGGTTTTTGGGAGGAATTTTTTATTTTTATTTTGAAAGCTCAGGCTTTTTAAATTTACATATAAATGGTACCACTGCCGTTTGTTGAGCATTCATTTTACCTGATCACTTCTCACTACTCATCTTTACAAAATGAGTACTCGAGTGATTAACAATGTGCATGATAATTTGTTTTTTCTACACTTAGTGTTTACAATGCCAGGCACCCTTCTTTACAACTCTCTTGATTGTAAGAACTCTTGACATTTTAATTCATGACTAATTATCATTAATTGAACACACTTTGCTGCTAAGCCTTACTTGGTTTGGTATGACAACTGTTTTATGGTGGCTAATGTTATCCACTGTATGGCTCACATTAACTGATTAGGTTTGCTACCTTTGACTCTTCTGTACTACTACTAACACTAATGCTACTGTAACATTGTTATTCAAAATGGTACAGATAATGTCAGTGGTTTTATCCCAAAAGTAAATCAAAAAGTTACACCTCAACAGGAGCATTTTTCATCAAATAGGGCAGCTTGGTCAGTGGCCCTACCCTTCAAACAATGGCGCTCTACGTGGCCGTAGTTATGGTGAAGTAAAGGAGGCAGTGAAGGGACATAGTACAAAGAGAGAGAGTCTGCATAGGGAGTACGTCAGAGTGGATGGATGGGTCAAATAAAAACTTCACCCAAGAGACTCATATGTTCGTGTCCCATGTGAAACCAATAGTCATTGCCTTATTTTAAGTTACTTACGTAAGTCAAGAAAAGTCAAATTTAATCCATTATGTTATAGAAACCAAACTGAAAGTGAAACTGTTCTCTTAAAAGCCACCAGACTCTGTTGACAAAAACAGTCACTTAATCCTCGTCATACTAACTGGGTTCCCTGCAGACCCCAGATGTATACTTGTCAGACCTCACAAGTGCTTTATTCTATCATTCCAACTTCCCATGGCTTTGTCAATCAAATTAGTTCTGAATTACTTCATATCATTATACCCTCTGGGAGGATCATGGGATCAGTTGCATGTGTGCGTGCTTCCATCTGTAAGTGACTGTGTACCACTGTGTCTTCCTCTGTAATAATTATATGTTTTTTTTTCTTGAGATGACAATAATTACATAATTAAAAATATTTGGAGAAGACAAGTTAACATCTTGCTATGACGGTTGTTTTTTACAGTAGTTTATTCTTGGTTGGTCAGTATCATGTTGATAGGATAATGGTTAAACTGATAGATTTTTTTTTGGCAGGCCTTTCTTTTAGGGGGCTAAAATATTTTCTGTAAAAGCAGTTCATTGCTTTTGCTAGTAATCCTGTCTGTCTCCAAACTGGCGGTGTGCCGACCACAGTCAACTGTAATACACTGACCGTGCACACACTATTCTTTTAACTAACGTCACACAGTGGTGGGCCGTCAGGGCCTGCAAAGCCTTCTCTGTTGGCCTAGACAGAATCCCAAAGTTATAGCTATTTTATAATTTAATAATTTTTCATAAATACACTTTTTCCCCCCATTATCTTATTTTCTCATTGCACAGCTACTGTGTTCCTCAGTTGCTCTGCTTCCAGTGCAGCTTGTTTTAAGTAGAGCTTTTATCCAATCAGATTTCACCTCTGTGTCTCTAGGTAAGAAGAGAGGCCCGAGGCCTGCAGACTCACAAGTGAATCCCTGTGCAGTTTAAGTGAATGAGGACGATATTGTTGATTGACATAGTCTTCAACCAATCAGATCTTTAGTTTGACATGTTGGGCGTAGTCTTTGACGTGCCAGAGCTGCTAGCTGGCCTAGCCATACGTGATTGGTCAGTGGGCTAGCTTGACATGTTGGGCGGTGACAATCCCAATATCTGCTGCCTCTGTGGAGCGGACATTTTGAGCCTCAAACGCATTAAAACGTATTCAATAAATACAACTGGGGAGGCTCAACTGTCTTCACTGGCGTCCATGAATCGAAAAGGACTTCTTACTGGAACTAAAATGCACGGATGTACTGAACAACCATGAGATTAAACTCTTTATTAACAAAGAAAGGAGGATGGACTTTGTCTTTAAATAGTGAACAGCAGCTTTGGTAAGTGAACTGCTTTTGTTTTTACATCTGCAGTAGCTTTAATATGCTTTTTTATATATTATTTGTAAAACTTGTTTTTATGAATATGGATTTGTTTGGTTTTATATGTGATAGGAATTATTGTTACGTCCAATGTTGCGCTGGGGACACATTTAGTCAGTCCACAGCAACAAGAAGACACGTGAAGCGGCAGAAGTCTATGGGATGTGGTGCAGGGGTAGAGCAAAGACTCAAGCGCAGACACTGTAGACGAGGTGGAAGGCAAGGTTATTTACTCGCACAAAAGCGGACAAAAACAGGAACCAAAAACAACTCCAACAGGGAGCGCGAAAAATACAAACTGAAATGAAAGGCAAAGTCAAAAAAGACCAAGTCCAAACCCTGGGACGTGGGAACAAACCTGGAACACGGCGCGCACACACAGGGAAGCAACTAAACGATCCGACCAAACAGCAGGGGAGTTTATATAAGAGGGGTTGACAGAGGGAAAACCCAGGGGCAGGTGATTGGGCACAGGTGTAGTGAATGAGGACAATCAGGAAACACACAGAGATACAGGAGGGAGCCGGGAGGAGACCAGGGGCAGAGCTACAGAGACAGGGACACAGAGACAGAGACACAAAGGGGGCAAAGCCTAAACCGTGACATACTCCGCATGTTAAAGTTAAGTTAAAGTGTCTAAGTGATCATCTTTGAAGATTCATGTGTTTTCAAGTGGACTCATTTTCCCTCTCGGTGTTGACAGACGAATAAATCCGTCAGTAACAAGAACTATGGAGTCGTGTATTTCCTGGAGGGAGTGATAAGAGCGTTACTACTGTATTCATTTGTCTATCGTGTCGTTTTTTGTTCCCTCTGATGTGAACAATATTTGAATGGCCCGTGCTCTTCAGTGTGCGGTGGAATACATGTTTTAGCTCCGCAGTTTTTTTAATGCATTGTTATAATGCATATAATGAGGTTAGGTGGTTCAACTGCAGGACAGCAGTGAAGGCCCAGGTATAAAATTCACGGCCCGCCACTGACGTCACATATATAATAAACATACTTATTTTAACCCAAACCACAATGTTTTCCTAATCTTTAAAAAATAGTTTTGTTTCCAAAAACAAAACAAGTTATTTCCTGTGAACAGTTTCTGCTCATTAAATGCATTTACTCACTTTTCATAATACATTTCTGACATGTGCAAAACTACTGCTGGAGGGGTATGTAGAGCGCAGTGGCGGGCCGTGTGTTTTATACCTGGGCCTTCAGTGCTGTCCTACTACAGATGAGCCACCTCCTAATAACCTCATTATGACTCCACAGCTACGGGTTATTAGGGTTGTAACAATACACGTATTCACATTAAACCGTTTGGTACAAGGCTTACGAACCGAACAATACGTTTGAATGATACTATTGCATTTGGAAAATGCAGAAGCTTAAATTGTGGGAAAAATAATGTTCTCTCGGTTGAGCCACTGTGCTCAACATGGCAACCCACCCAACGTAACAGACAACGTGCTGTCTGACACGCCCACCACGGAAACAAAACATTGTACTCTGCTGAGGCATGTGTGTTCTGGGTGGTGTGCTATGCTAAACTAGCTTAGCAGGAAAACCAACAGCAGCACACATGCTGAAAACTCTCCCCGCAGCAGAGAAACAGGGCTAAAGCAATCGTCACACAATCCCCATTTCTCCAGACCATAATTTCTGCTTTGTAAAAGAAAACAAAAGCCCAAACAGAGAATCAAATGTCCGACCCTAACCCCTACAGGTTATTTGTTTCCTGTAAAATGTAAGCTTAACACCTACAAATATACTAACTGTAGAGTGCAGATACATGAATACACACATGACGGGATGCTTCGGCATTAATGGACAATGCATTTAGTCAAAATCAATGTAATTAACACAATGACAAGAACAAACTCACAAGAACCAGTCACATATATTTATATGACAACAAAGCATGACAAATCAATCCAGCAACACTGCGGTTCTAAAACACGTATTCCGCCGCACACTGAAGAGCACGAGCCATTCAAACATTATTCACATCAGAAAGAACAATATTAACCATATCATAAAAACGACACCATAGACAAATTTACACAGTAGTAACGCTACTGCAGATGTAACACAAAATCACTTCACTTACCAAAGCTGCTGTTCACTTAAAGACAAAGTCCTTTCTTAGATTACAAAGAGTTTAATACTGTGGTTGTACAGTACATTGGTGCGGTTCAGTTCCAGTAAGAGGTCCTCCTGCGAACTTGTTCGTAGATCCACTCGGGTCTCAGCTAAAGTTTTTAAAAGCACCGTAGCTTGTAAGTGTCCTGTCGTGCTATGGTGTCTTGTTGCTGCCTTGGTTAGCCAACTCAGGTTAGCGTAGCGTAGCTCCAAACACCAAGATGCTCAGTCGCAAATAAAGCGCATTCTTAGCCATAAAATGTGCAACGCTTCTCCGACGCTGTCAGCCAGGAATACCGTTCGTACAAATCCTTTTCCTGGCTGGGTCAGGGCTGCTAGCTGTGGGGTTGGCCGACCCTTTCTTACGATGTCCAGTTTTTCTTGAAATGTCCTTCAGAAATATGTTTTTCCTCCTCCTTCAGCCATTGAGTATTAAAAAAACAAAGCTTAACACTAAAAATGTCATGTCAATGTCATAACTTCTTACATATCTTTCAACTTGAACTCTTACTACTACTACTAAGTTCTGCAAGCTGCTTCAGCATCACAACAGTCACGCTAGCCCACTGACCAATCACGCCGCACGTTCAAAAAAGTTTAAAGTTAGGTTATACGATACACATATACGAAATTTAACTTCTGCATTTAACCCATCCCTAGTTTATTGGGAGCAGTGGGCTGCTGAGAAGCGCCCAGGGAGCAGTTTAGGGGTTCAGTGATCTCCCAGTGATAAATTCTTGTCTATCTTTCCGTCCTGCCCACTGAAGTCCAGAGTGGATGAGAACCCCAAGCCCAAGCTAACTGATAGGCTTGATGTGTAATTAATGGTCTGACACGGGCTAATGATGCTAACTGCGCTAGCATATGGGCGCCCCATGGGGAGTCACACTCGGCACTCTAATTTAGATAAATGACGCCCGAGGTTATGCCGAGCTATTTGCATTTAATTTTGGTGGAGGCCGAGGGAGAAACATGGATTAAACGGGGGAATGGATGGGAGAGATCAAACAGTAGAGGTGTGCAGGGTTAGAGGGATGGGGAGATGGACGTGTTTGCACTAGAGAATGTGTATGTGCTTGTGAGTGTAGATCTCCCCCTGGCCATGCATGATGCTGTTGTCAGATGAAAGGATTGGTAGCAGAGGGGGCTGATGGCATCTGTCATAAACAACAGCACTTGTGTGTCTGTGTGTGTGTGTATTTTTAAGTTTGTTATTACTGTACTTGGGATACATGTCATTGTCAGCTATAAAAGTCTCAAGAGGAAAGAGAATGTGCTGTTTTTTGGATTGCATCATTGTAATAATACATGAGAGGCCTGTCGAAACAGTCACCTATGTATGTTGTAACCTGCTCGTATAAACAATACAGTGCAAATTGTTTATTGGTGTGTAGGAGGCCTCACTGTTCAAATTTCTTTTCCTGCTTCATGCCAAAAAAAGTCTTGAAGCTGAATTCTAATTTACATAATTTTCAATCACCTCACATTCACCAGCCCCTTCAGGATGTGGCATCACTCGCAAAAATGCCATCTTCTCAAAATTACATATTCCTAGTATGTGGCATGTTAGCAGCTGGTAATTCACAAAGACACCTCTGATAGCTGTTATCAGTTCAAGGGTATTTTAAAAGACACATTAACACAATGTTAGATGTACTGTATGTCACATAGGATTTTGTTTATAGTTAATCACATATTTTGCATTATATTTCCAGTTTATTCAGCAAAATGAAGTGGAAAGTAAGTGAAAGCCATGGTGGCCTCCTGGGTGAATATCTGTGTTTGACCCATCCATCTATCCACCTCCCAACCTTCTCCCTGTGCGGACTTTGTCTCTCTTTATACTGCGTCACCTGACTTCCTCAGAGACAGCCATGCACCTTCTGACTCATGATTATGTCGGTCACATACTAATTTCAATGAATAACTTTTTGTAGGTATATGTACGAACTGTGAATGACAGTAGCTTGTGAGATGTGATTAGTCCACAATTAGTTGACTCTTCGTTAAGTCCCACCCTCAACTGTAGACTGTCCAATCATAGTGTAGCATTGGCCAGAGCTGACCAGGTTCCCACAACTCTCTGGCTGTGCTCCATAGACTGAAATTGTTTCAGATTGTCTTCATTTTCAGGCCAGTTTTGTGGGTTTGGACACCATCGTGGTTAAGATAATAATAATAAGATAATAAGATAATGTATTTTTATTGTCATATACACATACACGAAATTTGACCTCTGCATTTAACCCATCCCTAGCTTATACAGAGCAGTTGAGAAGCAGCTGAGCAGCTGAGAAGCGCCCGGGGAGCAGTTAGGGGTTCAGTGTCTTGCTCAGGGACACTTCGACACATGACACGTCCCAGCCAAGGATCGAACCGGACAACCTTCTGTTAGAAAATATTCACCCGAGACCGATGGAAAATCATTAATCAATTGGCCATTTACTCTTGCAAGAAGGAGACAGAGTTGATTCACATACAGTATACATGGATCAAGGCTGCTCAGAGGTCTGACTCTGAGCCTCGGATATTTATACCAAGAAAACAATAGTGTAACATGCAATCTACGTCACGAAAGCATAACACACCCAAATTGCCTTCATTCAGCATATTCTAAGTATCGGGACACTTTAACAATTCGTTCTAGTACAAAGGTCACTTTTATCATCGGAAAACGCCATGAAGTATCGACGCCTACAACTTTATTTACCATTACAAGCAGTGCTGAGTGTTCTTTCGGATAGACTAAACAACTGTGGCGCTTAATGTCAGAGGAAGTTCACACAACAAGGACAGGGTGCATGCTAAAAATGATCTCGTAAGGACACCAAGCTTTGTAAGCACACATAATCATTAGTCATTTTCCCCAACACCCTCTTAACCCAGTGTGCCATGGCCGCCCCCAACGTTAAACGTTGTGTACTCATTACTCTGGGAGGTTGGAAGGAGATATACATTTCTAAAATGTTAGCAGAGTACGATAGAGCATCATGAATTAGCACTTCTACGCTATGCTAGCTACTGAAGCTATACTGAATGTCTGCACTTACTGCTTTTGCTTCTAAATGATTGTAACAGTGAAGAAAGACCTAGTCAGTTTTGTTCTCGGTCACCAGGCGATGTGGTGGTTCACTTTAACTCTTTAGTTTCTATCTTTATGTTTTTAACCTGTGTTCACTTATGATTCAGTTTGACATCTGGATATATCATGTAATATATATAATGCTGTCCCGACTAACAGTGTCATCGCAGAAACATAGCATCCGCCCTCAGGTCCCCCCTCACTGTTAGCCCTGTCAGCATTTTAGCCGTTGGTTGTACTGTTACCACCGTTAGCTGCTAGCCGCGGATTCAGCCATCTCCATGTTAGAAGCTATTGAGAGGCAAAAAAAATGCTACCAAGTATCAAGTATCCACCCAATGATGGTGCTCTTGAACATTTGAATACATGTATTATTGCCAAAATGTATGCAACATTTTTCAGTCGTAAACAGACATTCTCTAATTCTCTCCTTAAGTGTTTACCATTTCTCTTTAAATTGAACTCTCTTATACAATAACAAAGGAAAAACCATATTGGAGAAATATGGAACCTTTCATTGAGTTTGTTTATATATATATATATACATACACTTTTTTTGTAAATCAAATGTTCTTTAATCTTTTTTATTATGTGTGTGTTAGGGTGCTATAGTATTTTCTATTGTGTTCTATGTGCTAAAAAAAGGTTTTACCTGAATTCTTCGTATATTATATTTTGTCAATAATAAATACAAAAAACAGAAAAATCGGACACTGGACTGTTTATTTTCTTTTTTTATACCCAAAAGACCTTTTTTGTAGTTTTGCCAGTTGTGAAACAGAAACTTACAGCCCCACATACTCAGAACATTTCCCTGAATCAGAATCAGAATCAGAACCGTTTATTGCCAAGGAAGTTTGCACCTACAAGGAATTTGTCATGGCGGGTGGTGCATAACATTAAACAATAAACAATAACATTAAACAATCAACAACAATCAACACAGTGCAAGAACATATTAAAATATACAATAAAATATAAAATAAAGTGCACAACAAACAGATGACAGGACTGTAGACAAGTGAAATGTAAGGGAAATGTTAAAAGTGTTGAGTGTGTTTAAATAAAGAAACCTAGGGATGTGCAGGGGAGTGACCAGTAGGAAATCAGTGGGGGTCCCGGGCTTTGTTAATGAGCCCGACTGCGGATGGGAAGAAACTGTTCATGTGGCGTGAGGTCTTGGTCCTGATGGACCTCAGCCTCCTGCCAGATGGAAGGGGCACGAACAGTTTATGTCCAGGGTGAGAGGGGTCGCCTACAATCTTTCTTGCTCGCTTCATGGTCCTTCAGGTTCAGGTTCAGGTTACTTTTATTGGTACCCGTAGGTAGACTTGGTTTGGAATAGAGAGCGAGGCATCCATCTCGACAGACATTACAAACAACACAGACAAACATGATAAAAAGTACACAAGGCTAAAAATCAGTCAATCAATAAATAAAATAAGTAAGTACACAAACGTTGTTTCTATAGCATCTGTGCACTATGCTATGGTTTGTTCACCTGAGTGATTGCTGCTGGAACAAAGCTGTTCTTATACCGCTTTGTTCTACACAGTGGGACCATATACCTCCGTCTAGAAGGAAGAAGCTGAAATTGCCTGTGCAAACGGTGGGAGTCGTCCTTTAAAATGGATCCGGTTATCCGTTGTAACTGTCTGGTGTACAGGGACTCTAGGTTAAGCTGTGACTCACAAATCAGCCTGCTCGACCATTTCACAATTTGATACAGAGAGTTTCTGTTCTTTAAAGATAGGTTTCCAAACCATGACACCAAAGAAAAGGATCAAATCGATTCAATAAAAGCACGATAAAATAAGGTCATCACGGTTTTGTCAATGTGGAAATAGGAGAGTTTCCTCAAACAAAACAAACGCTGGTGCCCCTTTTTTTGCACACGGCTACACAGTTTGCTTCAAAGTTCAGTTTAGAGTCGATAATTGTCCCAAGATATTTGTAAGACTGTACACATTCCACTGTCTGACCCTTAATGGATATGAGTTAATGTGTGTCTTCTAAAATCAATTGTCATGTCTTTGGTTTTAGGTATGTTTAATTGAAGATAAGACTCCTCACACCACTTCACAAAGTCGGCGATGACCGGGCCGTGGCTGATCTCATTGTCCTGGAGCCAACTAACAATAACAGAGTCATCTGCATACTTTAAAATGGTCCTATTTTCATACCTGCTCTGACACATATTTGTGTAGAGGATGAATAATAGGGGCGAAAGCACACATCCTTGTGGGGAGCCAGTGGAGGAGCAAACTTGGTCAGACAGAATTCCATTTACTCTCACTCTTTATGTCCTATTAGTTAGTCCTTGAAGCAAACAAGTCCTGGAGGGACGGCAGATTGCAGCCAATCACTCTCTCGGCAGAGCGAATGATGCGCTTCAGTCTGCTCTTGTCCTTGGCAGTGGCTGCAGCGTACCAGACTGTGATGGAGGAGCAGAGGATGGACTCAATGATGGCTGTGTAGAAGTGCACCATCATTGTCTTTGGCAGGTTGAATTTCTTCAGCTGCCTCAGGAAGTACATCCTCTGCTGAGCCTTCTTGGTGATGGAGCTGATGTTCAGCTCCGACTTGAGGTCCTGGGTTATGATGGAGCCCAGGAAGCGGAAGGACTCCACAGCGTTGACAGGGGAGTCACACAGGGTGATAGGGGCAGGTTGGGCTATGTTCTTCCTAAAATCCACAACCATCTCCACTGCCTTTAGAGCGTTGAGCTCTAGGTTGTTCAGACCACACCAGGTCACCAGATGGTCAGTCTCCCACCTGTAGGCGGACTCATCTCCACCAGAGATGAGTCCAATGAGGATGGTGTCATCCGCAAACTTCAGGAGCTTGATGGACTGGTGACTGGAGCTGCAGCTGTTGGTGTACAGGGAGAAGAGCAGAGGGGAAAGAACGCAGCCTTGGGGGGAACCGGTGCTGATGGTCCGGGAGGCTGAGATGTGTTTTCCCAGCTTTACGTGCCGCTTCCTGTCAGACAGGAAGTCTGTGATCCACTTGCAGGTGGAGTCGGGCACATGCAGCTGGGAGAGCTTTTCGTGCAGCAGAGACGGGATGATGGTGTTGAAAGCAGAGCTGAAGTCCACAAACAGGATCTTGGCATAGGTTCCTCAGGAGTCCAGATGCTGAAGAATGAAGTGAAGGGCCATGTTGACTGCGTCATCTACAGACCTGTTGGCTCTGTAGGCGAACTGCTCTTAATGCCATCTATAACAGTTCCACACTTTGAACTTGATGACAAATTTTAGCTCTCTAGTTTTTAGATTTGAGAGAGAGTTGATCATGTTTACTAATATTTTTGGACTGTCTTAAACCATGGAATAACATGGATATATTTTACAAATAGGCGTGGTTACCCTTAAAAGGTGACATACTCTAAAATCATTTTTCAATGTTTCTTGAGTGTGAAATTACACTTCATAACTTCAACCTATATCCTAAATCAGAGTCCACTTAATTTTCCCTAAGCTTTCAACCACATTTTACGGTCTTCATCTGTTGATGAATTAAATAAGTTGTCATGGAGATGGTTCAGTCATGTGATAACAGGTGGTCAAACAGTACATCTAGGGGAGATCAGAAGCCCTGCCTCTGCTCCTGGAGGTCTCTGTTGTTTGACCTTTCCCTGCTCATCCATGGAATCCTGGTTGATGACCTTTGACCCCTCTCCAGTTCATGTTCTGACAGGTTTTGTTCTCAGACAAACTGCCATTTTTTTATTTTTCAACACCAAATGAAATCTGCCTGATATGAAAACAGAAATCAATTTCTAATCTACTTCTATTTAAATCTATGGTCAAAATAAAACATCAAGGTCCTGACTATTTCGAGGTTGTAAATTCAGTGTGTTTTGATGCTTCCTGAAGCAGATCTTGTCCATTATGCCATCCACATCTGCCTGTTTCCCAAAATCCACCAGCCACAGAACAAGAAACCGAAAGTTACGAATGTAACTACGGTTCTATGAATCCTGGATGACCGCCAGAGGCAGTGCTTAACACTGGATATCTTCTGTCTCGCGCATGCGCAGGTCGAGTATTTATCAACGTTACCTGTGACCTCGGATGACCCCCGTCGTCTATAATAGTTTGTCGGGCAGAACTCAGGCAATCGCGGCTATGTGCGATGCGATGTATTCTCTCGGTGGCAGAGAATCTCTTCGGCTGGATAAGGGTATTTCACGTCCTTATGACCGGAACAAAGGCTTGGGTGCTGAGGGAGAAATGCACATCTCTCTCTCTCTCTCTCTGAAGAAATCAGCTTTCTTCACATCTGCAGGAAAAAAAATGGTTCGCTTTCTCATCCAGGATGTGAACATACAAAATGATAAATAGTTGGTGGATTCATCCCGCGAATATAAAACTGTTTAACCTAGGAATTTCTTTAAAAGGGGGGCAAACGTTGCGTGTGCCCCCTTGTCGACCGAAATCGAGGGAAAAAGCGTGGAGCTGAGCGCGCTGCCGAGTTTAGTCCGCGATCCGCTTCTGGCCATAAAACCGGAAGTCGAGAGCAGCGATGCATTCAGGGTCAGAAATTAACATCGTAATGTGAGCTCTCTTCAGAATGGGGTTTGGTCATTCTCAAAGCCCATGATGATGATGGCAAGGAAGCACCTGGGTCCAACAGGGGGGTCAAACTGCGTGAGCTGGATAGGCTGGTTGATATGTGAGCGTGGCAACACCCTTGGGAGAAACGCTGCATTAGGCCACAAAGTGACACCCAAGCCATCTGAGTTCCACCTCAGACATGATTCATTCACCGACAGGGCATGCAGCTTGCCCCCACGTTGAGCTGAAGGAGAAAAAACGTTTTGGCCGACTGTGCCAGGGCTTCAAAAGGAGGCAAGCATAGGGTGTCCAGTACCAAGGGCAGGTCCCATACAGGGGCCTTCGGGGCGCTTGGGGGACACAATCGCAGAGCCCCGTTTAGGAAGAGGGACACCAGTCTGTGGCTCTCTCCTGTGTCATTGTCGACGTTAGTATGCTGCCCGAAATAGCGGCCACGCATACTCCAAGGGTAGAGGGAGACCGGCCCTTATCTAGGAGGGACTGTAGAAACTCAGTACAGCAGGCACGGGGCACTGTACTGGGACCTTGTTCTGAGCTGCACACCAATCTACTTCTTGTTTACACCGGCAACCACCCGCATGCCCAGTGTACTTGAATAGTCACGTGACATTCGATTTAGGCGTTTTAGTCTGGACCAAGATCATCTCAAAAACGATGCTGAAACGCCGCGTGGACGGAGATCGTTTTTGTTTTAAAACAAACATGTATTAGTGCTGATGTAGACTCAGGGAGCCGCAACAGAGGGGCTGAAGAGCCGCATGTGCCTCCGGAGCCGCAGGTTGCCAACCCCTGAGCTAGCATCTTACCAAGCCTGAGCGAGGCCACTGCTCACTGTGAAATCTGTCAGGTGTAAAATTAAATCTCAATGGACAAAATGTCAATGTCGATCTAGTCAAACTAGTCTCTCACCAAGTTGCCTGAGCGGGAACACTCTGCTAACTGTGATAGCCATAATTCACTGTGAAGGGCGGGCCGACACCGTATATTCTACGCTCTCGTTAGCACGCCACTCGATTAGCTAGAACGGAAGCGCTCTGCCAACCATGGAAAACGAACATAGAAAACACTGTTAATCGATCTCACCGATTGCTGTCTTCACGACTTAGGTGGCCCTTATCAGACTGGTGATGACCGATGATAGGGGCGTCCACCAGTCCGGGGCTCGATGGTCCGAACGGCGAAACACGACACTCCCTCCTAAGAGGGACAGCTTGTTGCAGCCTTTGGAGGGCGAGAGATCCGCAACTCCGACCGGTGGTCACAAGGCTACAGCGACAAGCTCCAATATGTCTTGATCGTAAAGATGACACATCTTTGTTTAAAACTCTTGGATACTGTGAGGAATTAAAATTAGAAGTGTTTGTTAGTATGATTTATAGCACCAACTAGTGGTGGATAGTAAAATGTTAAATGCAATGTTACAACATGTACTATTAGAAGCACGTGAAAATGCCACATTGTGCTTGCCAAATGTTAGTGTTTACGGTATGTTTACTATAGAAGTGTTGAACCATAAAAGACACTCATTGAGTATATTAAACATGTATTAAACTGTAAAGGATAGGGAAAGATAGGGATTTTGAGACAGGCATTACAGGGACCACTATGACCATGAGGAGATGAGCCTTGCAGTGAGACAACACCGGAAGTGACCAGCGAAGCAGGAACACGCAGAAGGATCATCTGATCACACGCCTAGTGGTCACGTGAGGCCGGTCAGCTGAGGGAACCCAGGAGGAGGGGCCAGCTGGATTTTAACCAATTGTAGACACTTTGAGAAAACTTTATGACTCTTTGGAGTACAAAGGAAGATGCAGAGGAGGAAATGGGCCAGTTCGTCACATCTTTACCTGGAGGTCATAGGCTTGCTGGTGGAGACGTTGTGAACTCTTTTCCGCGGATCATATTTCTATTAATAGTGTAATTCACTCTGCAAATTGTTTAGCCTCTGTAAGATCAAATACCTTTTGATTGAAACCCAGTATTTGTAGATTTATGAGCGTATCCGCTGCGAAAAGATTCAGTGGAGCTCTCCAAGCAGCCTAGTCTCCTCGTGTGTAAACATTCAGGCCCCCACAAGATACCGAGCGAGGACCATTTGGGGTTCCAGCGAGACAGTATAGCAAAGAGAGTGTCGTAGAATGCACTTTTGAGAAACTAATATAATGAATGCTACACACATGTTACATACAAGATTAAACGGTAATATCTGGGCAACACTACCATGTAATTCATTTTTTACATACTCCAAACACAATTATACACAACTAATATAAGCAACTAGAAGATGTACCACAATATCACATATTTGTCGCCATGACTCGGCAAACCTGAGAAAGCTACGAACAAAAAGCTAACGGCTAACACGGCTGACCAATACATCAGAAAGCATGAGAATTCAACACAGAATCCAGAGATATCTTCAGAATTTCTCTGTGTGAAACCAGTACAGAGCTGTGAGCAAACAAACGCCAGAACAACAAACCGCTTCACCGAAAAAAAGCACCTCACCCTTAGCTGACTCATGAAAAGACCGGCATAATTCCCCGTTTGCCTGCTAAACACTGTTGCTACTTATGTCCTGTTTGTTTCTCATCTGTTTGCTGGAGAAGGGGGGGTCAACCTAACGTGTGGGACCCCGGGGTAAGGTCTTAGACTCTTGGCGAATGGAATTTTACGCTCCGGGGTGCGCTGTTTTTTTCGATTTTTACTGGCTAAAGACTCTGTCAATCAACACCAGGCTTCTACTACCGCATTCCTGAGACTCTGTTGCGTCTAATGAGGTGTCATTTTCTAAAATTGACCAATCATAGGCTGGCAGAACCTCAAATACACACATGAAGACTGGAGCTCAGACAATAATAGATCCATGGTTTACAGCCTTAGAGAGGATTCTGGCTCTCAAAATGATGCCAAACTGCTGTATTTGAATAGATTGAACACTATTAGTGATGAAACAAGTGAAATATATAGTTGTATAGTATATAAAACTACAATGGAACAGCTGGTTCCAAAATGACAATTGTGCTTGACCCCGTCTGACCTCTCTGTACCAAAACCTCTCTAACTTTGTCCTGCTTCACTTTATCAAAGCCAAAGAGACTCCTGACATGTGCTATGATTAGGGAGAGTTGTTATGCTAGCCAGGGCCTCATTTCAAGAACAAAATAACAATAAAAGTGCTTTTCTTTCAGGCGAACCTGAAACTTTTCAATTTGAGCTGTGTTCCATTCTCATTTACTCTTAACCAGTAACATATACTGGTTATATACACATCTGAACAAATCTCACAAGTGTTTCTATTATTATAACATCAAAATTATTCAAATAGACCTTGTAATTACAGAACTACAGTCTTTTTGGTATGGGTATGCAATTTTTGAGTAGAGACCTAAAAATAGGGCTAGGTATTAAAGAGTTGCTTATGCTACCATGGTAGCTAGCCTGCGTAGCGAGAAGATGAAAAAAGACTGATCTCAGGATGACACCGGAACTTATAGATGACGGGGGTCATCCAAGGTCACAGGTGACTTTGTTGATATAAATACTCGACCTGTGCATGCGCGAGACAGAAGATATCCAGTGTTAAGCACTGCCTCTGGTAAGGATGAAATAAATCCTGACCTTCAGCCGTAATGGACTACATAACCTGTTGACTTGTGGGTAATGCAGTTTTTAATGGACTGACTTGAACTTTCAGAAAGCAGCGAGAAGCAAGGGAGAAAACAAGAAATGGATATTGAGAGGAAGAAATACAAACAAAAAGCTTGATAAGAATGTTTGGCTGTTATTGTTTTCCGTGTCTAACATCCTGATACATTGCCTGCGGTATTCAGGAGATTTAATGCAGAGGATTGAGAGAGAGATCCATAAAGCCTCTACTCTACCTCTTCACCCCCAGGGGAAGCCATCTTTAATTCATGAACACTATAAAAATAAAGGTTTTTTGTGAAGGCCCTGCAGCCTGTAACAAACTCTCACAGCAGCATGGCACTGGGCAGATGTTGACGGCGTGGTTACAGATGGATATTGGCTTGTGAGACCCAGGTTATAGTTTATGAGAAAATGAACAAAATGAGTCTAACTTTGGCTGCTGATTCCAATAAGCTGCATGTTGATTCTGTCTCTCTGCAAACAGACAGACACATGACAGCCAGATAGCAAATGAACAGACTGCAGATAGCACAGCTGGCTGAACTAGGAGGTCTTTAATGCATTCTATTCCACTCTATTAGAGGGCTTTATCTGAGGGTTGCATGTACTCATAATATCAGCTTTACTTTTGAAATATTAAAGTCTGAAACTATTTGTCCAAATGTTATGTCATATTTGTGATGGTATTTACTGTATCTTGTTATAACAGTATAATTCATAAATTTAGCAAGTGCATTTTACATTTTATTTTGTTAATACTGACTTGTATCACACACCCAAAATATGAACACAGTCTCCACAGAGACATTCAATCATTTCATTACACTGCCGGTTGCTTTTCCTATTTCTCCCCCGTGATTCATAGCGTTTCTTCCATTATCTTAGAATACCAGCGAGAGACTCATCAGGGCATGGGGGGGTTATTGTATAATCGGCATGTGTTTTATTCATGGGTGTGAAAATATACAAAGGATGGTAACTTTGAGGTTGTTTTAATGTATAATTTATATGGGATTATGAATAATTTGTGGTCCTTGCATCTCTACCCCGGTAATTCTCTGTTGCAGGGAGAGAGGAAAAGCCTTGATTGACAGCTCGTTTCATGTTCTATAACTACAGCAGGTGACAAGGTTGTGTCAAATGAAATGATTGGTAAGGAGAAGTGTTTGGAGAAATATTACCCCTCTCTCGCTCTTTTTTATCTGTCCTGATCACACAAAACGTGTTCGACAGTCTCACCAGCGGGCTGGCGTTGCATTCATTTATGAATGAGAGGTGATCTACTGTAGAGTAGTGAAAGATAGCAGAGGCATCAGATGACCTGTCAATCCGTTTGGAATATTTGATATCACAGAAATGATTTGAAGGGCGACTTTGTTGGCTCACCAATGCTGTTGTTCCTCACCTCTTTAAAGCCAGAAATATAATAATAACAGAAAGCGGTGACGGTCAAACAGATCTGCTGTTATACCAGCCATTTTATTTCTCATGTAGCAATTGTCCTTAAGTCTGGCTCTGTAAATGACTGCTTTTAAAAAGAGAAATCTGCTTTAATCTGCAATTGCATATAAATGCCTCAAACCATGGCTCGATGGTGCACAGCATGATGCACAGCATCCTGAGCATAACCCCTCCGCTAACACTATACAATAACTAGAGCGCGTAGCATCAGTGGTACTTATGCTCAATCACGATTAATACACGTACTTACCGCAGCCTACAGGTAGCTAGCTAGCTATGCTTTCTTGGACTGCCTGCAAATTCAAATTTCCTGGATGTTAGGATCTACAAAAACGCTTGGTCACCTTATTTAACTTACAGTGGAAGGAGGTGCAGTTCCCGGAATTAATTTAACGTTTTTTCCAGAATCTGATCTATGCAAACAGTTTATTTAGGGTAAAGTTTTAAACGAGAAATGTAGGATAAAGTGTTTTTTGATGTAGAAATAACATTAATACCCTTTTTGGTTCCTGGTAGAACCTAGGATAAAAGTGATAAGTATTACAAATCTGAATTAATAATATTCATAATTGTGCAAACAGCTTAACAATTACTGTACCTGCAGTTCTTGTATTTAAAATGAACATTTTAACACAGATGCTCTGAATTGCAGCAGATGTGCAGCGGCTCTACAACATTCCTCCAGTGATGATGGGACTGTTACCTTACTCAAGTCACAAAAGGTGCACAAATAGCAGTACAGCACTGTCAAATGTTGTTACACTTTGAAATGGAGCTATGAGCTCAAGGAGCAACATTTTGTATATATCCTAAAATCAGGATGCGGGATGTAATCTTAAAAATTCAGTGACCCATCCAGCTGAGATTACAGGCACAGGTCGCCCCTCACTACATGATTTATTGAAAAAGCGCTTTAAAGTATGGTGATGTGTGGGTCACAGCCATCAGCCATCATCATCATCATCTAACCAGAAACGACAAGGAGGCAGCTGAGCAGCAGCCAGAGGAGTACTAACAAATACCTTAGTTTAGAACTAGTCCAGGTAGTCCACACCACGGTTAGAAAACTGCTTTCAAATGTAGTTCTATACACTATGTTGATTACTTACTCTAACTGCACAAGAATGCTCTAAAGAATTATATATTTTATAATAATCCTGTTTCTTTCTATACATTTTGGTTGGCCCTTTGAAGATGAAGTTAAATAATATTCAACTCAGACATACTGATACATATTTTGATTGAATTATATATCCACCAAAGCATCTTTTCAATCAGCATTCTGTTTTATAAGTTCCAGGTGTTCAGCATTAGAATTTGTCCCATGCTTTAGTGCATGACCAATTCCTACAAATCCTATGACTTTCCAGACAGCCTCAGCAGTACTTTGTTTTTAATACTATTTAGTAAAAGCTAGCATGCTAACCTACTAAACTAATATGGTGAACACAGTAAACATTACACCTATAAAGCACCAGCATCTTAATCATATTATCTGTATATAAGGAGACTGCTGTCCCAAGTCAACGTTGACTTATTTTACTGTTTTTTGTTGGGTACTTAATTAACGCCAATTACGTACACACCGTTTTATTTTACAATAAAACTTTTCGTAACCCAAAACGTGATGTTTTTCTGAGCCTAATCAAGTGCTTTTGTTGCCTAAACCTAACAAAGTAGTTTTGCTGCATTGGTAAACCTGAAAATTAAGTAAACCTAAATTTGAAGTTTATTTTGACATTGTATGCATGTCACAAGTGGAAAGTGTACATTTCCTGTGAACATAGAAGTTTATTTTGAAAAGACACTATGCATGTAATGAGCAGAAACTGACTCGCTGTCCCTGACATGTCCAAAACTGATGCTAGACAGATACTTGGGTGCCATAGTTTTAAGCCGAGGGCCACTGTCCAAGCGCAGGTATTTAACCTCTTCCACTCCCCCTTCAATACATTACTGTCAGTGAACACACAACGCTGAGCCAGATGCTAACATAGTGCAGTGTTGAAAACCGGCGTCATTACCCAGGTAGCCAAAATGACCTGGGCCAGATCCGGCTTAAGCTCGGCACGCCGGAAGAAACGCGTCGGGCCGGGTCCGGTTGCCGACTCTCAGCAGACTCGGCATGAATGACGCCCCAGAATCGGGCCGAATACACTGGCCCGATTCCGGATGCCGACACTGCCGTCACTGGGCCATAATCGAAAATAACCTGGGCCAGCATCGGCCCGAATATATTCCTCATCATGACACACAAACAATACTTCTTTCAGTGACAAAATTAAGCCTATCAAGCTCACATTGTTTGGTAATAATAATTATTATAATGCGATATTATGTCCAGAAAAAATGTTCAGTGAAAACCATTAGCCAAATGAAGAAAGTTACATCTCATGTTCATATTTATTTTTATTTTTTGCAACAGTTATTTAAATTATGAACATTTTGGCAGTTTTTTTAACCAGAGGGGACACAAGCAGTCCAACAAATGCTAAATAAGTATGAAGTTAAAGCACACTGTTAAAAGGGTAAAATAAAATAAAAATGAAAACACAAACAACTGCCAAACAAAACTACACCGTGGTGGAGATCTGTCACTCCGGCTTTGGCTTCATTTTTCAAACCCGGAGGTTGCAGCCTGGTAGAAACAGAGACAAGAAAGAGAGTTGTGAGATCTCACAATTTACAAAACATAAATGGTAAATCTATCAATAGTATTGCAAATCGTTCT